>NW_027437199.1:8035000-9517500 GCF_033239565.1 Halichoeres trimaculatus | reverse complement strand
TACTACAATTTAATTATTTATTTACTACAGTTTAATTACTTAATCCAAATTACAGCTATAGAAAAAGCTGAACACATTCTTCTGTCAGCATGTAGTGGGCTTTTATTGTACATTTAAATTGCATGATATTTGGTTGAGAAGTGTGTGTTTAATAAATATAAAACTTGAACTTGCATATCTTGTCTTCATACTTGCTTGTTTGTACTGTGATGCATGTTTGACTTTATGTTGCATGGAATATATTCACGCCAATGAATCCTTCCACTTAGTGTGTTTATGCTGCATTTTCTAAAGCTGTCACTAACTTGACTTATTTGACACAAACACATAACATCAGCAGGGCATGCTTTTCCCTGAGCAAATATTAGGCTTTCATTTGTTTTTTTTGTTTTTTTTTAAATTCTGTTCTGTTACTGAAAGCATGGTACTTAAGCTGTCATCAAAAGGATGACACAGCTTTTGTAATTTGTACTTAACAATGTCTAATCCCTACGTGACATTTTGATTTTATTGCTTAAAGTTTGACATCCAACAGTTTCCTCTTTTGAAGCTTTTGGACATGTTTTGATTGATAACAGCCAGTAATCATTTGATTTATTTTTAAGCAGCATATGTTGAATTTATATTTTGTCCCATAGAAACCTTAGTATACTGCATAAATTCACGTTTTGATGAAATACAGCCATCTGTTTAGTACCCAGGAAGGAAACAGGGCTTCATTAATAGAGATAGAAAAGTGTTACTTTTACTAAGTTTTTGATAACTATCATTGTTGGTCTTTGTGCTTTCAACTTGTGAAGATCCCTGCATAACTACATGTTACATTGATATGGAACCAATCACTTTGCGATGTAAATCCATGTGCCTTGATTCTAGCTCTAAGTGATTCCCTGATGGCTCTGAACAGAGACGATGCAACCAATGGTAGAGTATTAGTTCAGTTCTTTAGCTATTCATAAGCTAACGTATTAACCTGCACAACTAGTGAAATTTACATCACCATAACATGAAGGCAAAATGTTGGGCTAAATTTAAAATTTGAATGACATTCCAAATTGAAATCACACCAATTTTCAACTTTTTGGGTTATCATCTCATATTTTTAAAAGTTACATTTTGTACTGTATTATTCAAAAGAAACACATTACATTTTCTCATAATTGTGATTCAAGACTTATTTTAAAACACATATACCCAACATTTATATTCATAAAATTTGGTTTACCCCCTGCTAATATGCTAATATTTTTTTAATTTACCCACAAACCACTTTTTTTTCTGTTTTACTATACATGTGAAAACATGCTGCTTGGCATCCTCTCTGATTTCACAACAAGTTGAAGCTTTCAATACTTCTCTTGGCACTTTCTTTACTCATATTTTAGTCCTAATCACTTAGTAGGATAGAATTTTCTTGAAGAATTTTTTTTTTAGAGCATGCATCTTGTACACTGAAAATCCCACTCCTTTATGGTAAGAGGAAAGGGTTTAGGTTCTTCTTCTTGATCTTAAGTAGTACCTCTCTTTATCCTTGAAGCCTACCACCTCCGGCGAGAAGAGACAGACTGGTTTGACAAGCCTAGAGATGGACGCTCAGAGAACGGACATGAGAAGAGACAGGTGAAACATGAAAAAAGCAAACACACACATACACTGTAGCGTAAATGCAGACACTAGCAAACTACTGACATGTACCATTCAGTAATGAAATGCATGCACCCACTGTCAATCACCTGGACATTTATGTGGTATGTATGCCCACATGTTAACGCAGTAATCTTAAATCTCTCATATATGTCCTTGTTGCAAAGAATCCATGCTTAACCTTTTCCCATTTACCTTGAACATACATGACATCTCACCATTGTGTATGGGCCACAGGGAAAAGGCCCATATTACCCCTTCCCTCACCTCAGGGTCAAACTGCAGCGGGATCTCAAAGACCGCAGTGTCTCAGGTAAGTTCCACAGTCTAATGCAGTTTTTCCATTCAACATCAGCTGCATGCAGTAAGAGAGGAAATGATATGCTTCAGAAGAGGCATGTTTTAAAAGCTAATGTGTTATTGACTGTGATGCATGCATTAGATTTATTGACCCAATTGCTTACTGACTGCATCTAATATGCGCTGTTTACAGCTTAGACACTGTTTGAAAATTAAATCTTATAATAGATTCACATTCTTTTAAAAAGGAAGAAGTAAGTACAACTAAAATGCACACATTAAACTTCATCACAATGTCTCATCAGGTTTACAGTGCATGCCTCCACAGAGCATGACTTTTCTGCTTCATGCATGTTATTTACTTTATATTCATGCCAGATCTCAAGAAACTCACAAGTCACTTCCCGAGCCTTTACGTTCCATCACACCATTCCTCCAGGCTCAAAGCAGGCAGACATTTCATTTCCTGGCTCCCTCCTTTGATTTGGCTCCTCTCCACGCTCATCAGTCATTGCCATGCTCAAAATGGCGTATCTCTCACACTCAGGATGATCTGATGTAATTAACAAACAGCCTACAAAGGAAGCCTTTTGTTGATTAGGACCAAGTTGTGAACCAAATCTTTTTGCTTCAATCATTTTGTTCTCTCATGTGTAACCATTGTAATGAGTTTTATACTTTAAAAAGTGAAGATGATTGGTCAGGGTAATGCTTTTTATGTGTTACCCATGGAGACTGATAATTGCTCCAGTGTTTTATGTGGATGATCACTTAACAAGTTTACATTTATCTTAAAATCGTGTAATACCAAAGGCAGAGAGCAGTAACTATGAGGGGTTGAGACTATTTTTTTATGCATATTTAGGCAAAGTGTCCACTGCAGTACCATAAAACCATCACAAATGGTTTTAACAAACTTTTTATTGTCCACAGATACAGGAAATTAGCATGAGCTAACTCTCTCATGCTACTACCTCTGTATCTTTTTATGATATGTTTTGAAACCAAAACTATGTGCATTCATTTAGAAAAAAAATTGAAGCTTTAAATTCAAATTTTACTCAGGCTTAAAGAAATAGACTATATGGCTACTCTGCTAAGCTAGCTCCCTTTGGTGGTAAATGTTTTTACAAAGGCTTTTAGTTTTTCATTTGGTTAAAACTAAAAGTAATAAAAGTAGTCAAGTTGCTAGTTTAAAAAAAAGTTTTGTTTCTTTTTTAAGATAAAGGTTGCAGTTAAGAAGAATCTACACTCTTTGTAGCGTATGTTTGATAGCTAGCTTGCTAATAGAAGCACAACATAACATTAGCTTGTACTTGTTCATTATCTCTTGCTGTAGCTGCTATAGTGGGACATTTTTGTTGTCACACATCAATAATATTATTTAAGACCTAACTCAATGCCATAATTAATAGGTTTGAGTGCGTGTATCTAGGTTTTTAGTGCATTACTTTCATAATTTTTCTCCTTTCACTGTGCATTTACCTCTGAGTTGACTTTAAAAAAATCTCACTGTTCATGTTTCAGGCAGCAAAATACTTAAAAAGCCCCTCACCAGGCATTTTTATGGTCCTGAACAGGAAATGGTCTGGGTATCCGTGTAGTTGGAGGGAAAGAGGTCCCTGGGAGTAATGGAGATATTGGAGCATATGTTGCCAAAGTCCTGCCTGGTGGAGCTGCGGAACAAACCGGAAAGATCCTAGAAGGTAAGCTATCTGTTGTCCTAGTAGTGTTTAATCATGGTAGAGGGAGATAAAACAGATAAAAACTGTGTACAGAATAAAAGAACTGTATTTTGAAACAGACTTGAATGCTAAATTAGCTTTAAAATCGACGAACAGGTTAACTTTGGAGTAGGCTTGGCTTGCTAGTTAGCTAGTTTTAGCATACGCTGCAGACAGGGGGATGCTAGCTCTGTTAAAAACACTAATTTTGCCCCTTGTTTGAAATTTGTCATGACCAAGCCTGCCAATGAGCATTTTTAACCCTTTTTTATCCATTACAATTGAAATTTGGATTTCTTAATAAAAAAAACAAAAAGAAAGAAAAGTTATTACTTTTCCATTTGATTCACTGCATAAAAAGGTGACAACAACTAAAAGAAAAAAAGGGAAAAAAGGAGCCTATCATCCAAACATTAGACTTTATTTCCTCATAGTTAAATATTTAATATGTGGAAAAAGTAGAAAGAGGATGTAAATGCTTTTTATTGAATATTTGCACCTGTCTTTCACCCCACAGTAGCTTAACCTTAAATAGCTACTACTAGATCCTTCTCCACATCACCTTGCTTGGATTACAGGCTAACCTTAAGATATATGGCCTGTGCTTTCACTCTTATACACCTCTCTCTGACACATCCTCAGGATAAATTGCTGTGTGTGGTATATTAACAGGAACACATTTCATGAGGTGTTATTGATTTCACAAGGGGGAGTCTGGGAACATTTAACCCACTCACCCTCCCAGTCCATCTGTCTACTCAGAGTCCCTTTTAATCTCTGTGTTGAGCCACACCGAGAGTGTCGGACATTGTGTGAAGCCGTGGCCTGAGCCTTTTCGAAGCTGCCACTCTGGTGATGTATAGATGATGAAATAGGGAAAGAGAAAAAAATGCCTGGTTTAGATCTGCGTAGTGTGCTAACCATCTGTCTGCTGTGAGATGTGTGTTGGTGAGGGCTGGCAAATCTTTTTGTACTCTCTGTTCTCGCTTGTTTCTCTTTCTATACTCTTTTTTTTAATCCTTTTACATTGATGCCAGTTGCGTCACTGTTTTTCTACTTTTGTAGTAGGCAGTTAAAGAAGTATTCAAATGAAAAGATTAGGATAAATGCTACTTATAGGCCAGCGTCAGTGTCAAACCCTTTCAATACCAGGCTGAAGCTGCAAATGATTGCTAAAGACATCATGTCAAAATGCATCTCTGGTGTTGTTCAGTTGGAGGAAAACGCACCCATAATAACACCAATAACCCCGTCATCAACACTTAGCAGAATGGCTGAGCAGTGCTTCGGTCTTTGCAGTGGGAACATGGTGTCTTAGCCTCCGTGGTGTGAACGTGGAGGGATGTTGTCAGGTTTGACGGGCTTTCCGTCACAGATTGGCAGAAACAAAGTGTGTCTGTTTTTTTTTTTTCATGACTGTGCTCAAAACTCAACGTGATTACAAGTCACTGAGTGGGCAAGATGTGATGAACACGAGGAGTGTGATAATACAGTAGCTTCCCTTGCAGCTCGAGAGTATCGTCGCAAACAGAGGACCCTCCTGATGAGCTGTTTCAATCGGTGTAAGTCCTGCCAGCGTGCAGGGTGTGTTTGCAGTGAGCTTGCAGTGCTGTGCTGAGCTTTTAATGCATCATCAACATCTTATTGGGTCCTCTTTTCACACTGGTTCTTTTCACAGGGCATCTTTTCAAAATGTCTTCCATATTAAAGATGTGTCATAGAAATAACACGATTCTATTCGTAAGTTAATTTTAACCCAGTTTTGTGCCTGATTTCTCCACAAGCAGCTTTGTCGCACAGCTGTCGCTGAGGCTGTCACAAACGTTCATGTCTCTAGTTTTGGCTCTCTGTCTGATTCACTTTGAGTGCAAAGAACCAGAACATGTTTTTCCCTGAAACAAAGAGCAGTGATTTGGTCAAAATGTATCCCCCCTAAATCCCATAAATCCCAGCAGCTCTCTTTCATTTGCTTTGGGTTTGATGTTTGGAAGAAATGACATTCTCTGCTGATCATTTCCTCAGTTGTGTTTGTGTGCAACTCTGCAAGTTTGTGATTCTCTTTGCAGGAATGCAAGTCCTGGAGTGGAACGGTGTTATACTGACGGGGAAAACCTACGAAGAAGTGCAAGGACTTGTTGGACAGCCGTGTAATGAAGCAGAAGTGTGTGTCAGACTGTGAGTGACTCTCTGTTTCTCTGTTAGATCTTTCATTTCTGTGATTTATCTTATTGCCATCTCTCCATAATCTAATCTTCAAATTTCCTATCTCTATATCATCAAATGCTCCTCTCTACTTGTTCCTGGCACTGTCATGAGTTAAATCACCTAGTGTCCTTCATCACAAATTTATTTAAAAATGACCAGATTATATCTTTCTAATATTTTTAATTAAAGGCACTGTGAGGACTTTATAAGTGATCTTGAAACCTTCTCACTTTTCCACATTTGCCTGTTCACAATCCATGTTTTGTTCTCTTTTTGTCCTTCCTTTGTGTAACTATACAACATAATTGTCTTCCTGTCTTTCAGTGATCTCAACATGCTGGCTGAATCTGAAGGCACAGAGCACCTGGATTTCCAGGAGCACAGCAAAGGTGAACTTCTGCAACTGCAACCCTCCCCACTTTCCCGTCATCTTCTCTCTGCAGTCAGATTTTCTAAATTAACTCCTGTTTTTCTGCTATTTTTCCCTCCTCTAATATCATTTTCATCTACAATTCTCTTTATTCCCCCGTTCAGTCTGTGCATTACTTGTGGCCTATTTTTCCTCTCTATCTGAATAACACTGGGAACAGTCGATTGTTCTCTAAAGAAGCACCACTCTTTAAAGCCTGAGTATAAGTGCCCCAAAATACAGCTTCCTTTGTGTGTTCATGCATTTATTGAGTGGATGCTATAGAGGCACTTGCAGAAACAGGGCTAAAAACACAGCTCTAAAAGCAAAGAGAAAAAAGCTAAACATAATGGTTTCAGTCAAAGATATGCAAAACCATAGAAGTGATATCTACACCAATGTGTGATATGTGCTATAAACATATATAAAGGCAACAATGACCATGATGTGACTCATCCACTCTAGGTGACAGACCGCCCAGGTCTCCAGGTGTGGACCCCAAGCAGCTGGCAGCTGAGCTGCAGAAAGTGTCCCAGCAGCAGGCTCCCTCCTCCACCTCCTCTGGCTTACCCGCCACCACCTCAGCCACCTCCAGTCCTGGACAGCCAGGATCCCCCTCCGTCAGCAAGAAACGCCACAGCAGCAAGGTGAGTCCAAAGGATCTCATTTTTTCCCTTTTTTTTTTTTTTTACCAGGTTCAGCTTGTTCCCTGTACCATTTGTGCAGCCACATGTAGAATCATTTCTTCATTATCAATTCTATATTTAGCCAATGGTTGTGGAAGTACTAGTGAGGTAAAACACCTCCACTTCATTCTGCAATCTTCATGTTCCAACACATGCACTGATGTATAAGTTCAGAGAGTTTAATTTCTATTTTAGCTTCATTTCTCCTAAGCACAGCTCCGCACAGTACATATTGTACAGCATGAACACCCACCAGTTATAAAAAGGACCTCCTACAGCTAGCCGCCTGCATAAACATGTTGCTTTTATCTCTCTACAGGCTGCAGAGGGAACCAAGACCCCATCCCATCCAATCTCTGGAGAGATACAGGTCTGTGAAACCTGACAGTGACCTCTGTGAATGTGGATATTTCTGATATAAAAGTTTAGAACAGACTCTCTTTTAAGTGTTAAACTCTGACTCTATGAGAGAGAGAGGGATGACACAGACAAAGTTACATCAACTCAACGCTCTATTTCTCTATGTATTCATGTTTAACTTGGGCTGTCTACACTTACTCTTATATTGTCAGAGACTAGCAGAAGAACTTTTTTACTGCATCAAAATAAGCTTTTTGTTATTGAAACAAGAAGGTAGGTAGGGAGGTGTAGTGCAGGAAAAACAGACAAGTTCTTCTTACTATGCCCTGTTAATGAAATCATATCCTGGCTATCTGAGCCTATGTTGTGCAAGAATATGCTCTTGGTTGTGTATGTCTTAAAAAGAAACTTGCGTGAAAATTGTACCATGAAGCCAACACCTATAACCTTATCATATCTTGTTGTGCTATAGTCAAGCCAAGCTTAGCATATTTTTGAACTGAAACACAAGGTGACAGGATACATAATGTTCATTTCATACAGTAACGTTAAGTAGTAAAACGTTACCTTACTTTAATATTTTAACGTAAAGCAACATTAAGTATTGTTATGTAAAGCAACATTGATTATTGTTATGTAAAGTATTAAGTAAAGTATTAATAAGTAAATAGTTACACAAAGTATCATTGTGTAAAGTACGGTAACATAACATAGTCAAATGTAGCGTAGCTTAACATAGGGTAACACAGGGTGACATAAAATAACTGACGTAAAGTAACATAATGTAATGTTACCTGATGAATAGTAACATAACATAAAGTAACGTACCTTATTATATTTTCTGTATGTATTGCACCATATCGAAGTATAATATGACATAACATGACATAAAGTAACAATATGTACCTTTGTGGTAAGGTTACATAACATGATGTAAGGTAATGAAAGGTAACTTGATGCAACATAATGTAATACTTTACGTTACGTTAGGCACCGTAATGTAAAATATCTTTTTTCTTATTGTTGTGCAATAAGAATTCTTGCATTATCTCAAATGCATTTGAACCCATCATGATAAAAATGTTTTTTCCCTTTTTTTCTCCAGCTTCAAATCCATTATGACAAGCAGCTCGGCAACTTGATTGTTCACGTCCTGCAGGCCAGAAACCTTGCCCCACGGGACAACAATGGCTACTCTGACCCATTTGTTAAGGTGTATCTCCTACCTGGGAGAGGGTGAGTCAAGGGTGTGCTCCAAACACTGGGTGCACACTTTGAATAGCTCAAATGGGAACAGGGTCAGATTAGAACAAAAGAGTACAAAATGGGATAAGAGGGAGGAGGTGTACATATAGTTGTTTTATTGTTTTTTGTTTTTTTTGTTGGCGCTTTTAGAGACAGAGGTAAAGGGATAGTGTTCAGTTTTTCCATTGACATCCAGGCAAAAAGGCAGCCGCTCCTGGAAGCTCAAACCTTATTTTCTTTCATTTTAAAATTGATTTATAATTGATTTTGGCTTATCATGACATCTTTCAATGTGCAGCACATGGCCTTTCTTTGGCTAAAGTTCCACAGCACATCCATCAGATGTTTTAAAACATATGTCCAGGCACTTTAGGATCTCTTCCCTGCCCCTGAACAACGTAAACATTATGTAAATGATATGAAGTTGCTCATGTACTTGTTATGTTGCTCTTGTCCCTGTTGATGGATCTTTTACCGTACGTGTGAGTGCAGTCAAAATCAATAGTACTCATATTTACTTGCAATACAATCTACACTCCTTTGTAAGCCAGGGCTCCCTTCTCTCTGTGATTGTGCTGTAATGCAATTGACTCCTCCACCTTCACCGCTGTATGAGCTCTCTCGTGAGAGAGAAGGGTTTTTTTCCCTGGGATCATTTAGATAAAAGCAATAAAATGCAGCTGTGGGCTCTCCAGCAGCCAATCTCACAGGCTCTCAGTTTATCACACGATTCAAACACCACTGTGGGTTTTACACAGCTTTAGGTGAGCTGAGCACATTAACCAAGACAAGCACACAAGAACATGTGAGCAGATACTCGCGTATATGCTACATGTGTATAAATGACATGCTTACAGCTATCAGAACACTGGCTGTGCTCTATGCAGTGGCTTTTCAGATGCATCACAGATCTAATGGCAACAATGCAGGAGACCTGTAGTATAACGTACAGCTGGCTGAGAAAGTTAAAATCGGCACACAATAAATAACACTTACTTCTCCGGATTCTATAAAATAAATCTTAACAGCTTATATAATATAACTCAATGTTACATTACTGAACATATGCAGTGTTACATAATGTAATGTAACGTAATGTAGTGTAATGTCACATAATGTAATGTAATGTAACGTAATGTGACTTGACTTAACGTAACATGACTTAATGTAACACGAATTAATGTAAATTAACACAAATACAATTGAAGTAACTAATTTTAACACAACTAATTTTACTAGACTAACATGACATGATGTAAGCTAACTTTGGTAATGTGACTTGACGTGACTTGACGTGACTTGACATGACTTGGCTTGACCTAAGGTGAAGCAATGTAACATGACTAAGTGTGAGCTAACTTAATTAAACAAATCCTAAATGAACTTATTTAACATGATACCATTTAACTTAATGTGACATTACTTAAGCTATTTTTTTGGAATATAACTTGACATGACTTAAGGTGACCTGGCTTAGTATACCTGGGCTTAACATAACGTTGCTTAACTGAACGTGAATTAATGTAACATGGTTAAACGTGACCAAACATAACTTAATGTGGTAGAACGCTAACACAGTTTTTTTTATTGATAGCATTGGTGCTATTAAAAGTTAAACGTTAGCTAGCTAATAAACAATGTTAGCACAAACAAGGTTAGGTTCTGTGTACAAAGGCTGTTGTATTTTCAAACCTGTTTAGCTTAACTCAGTTGTTTCGAAGTAAACTAAGTGCTAAAGCATTTTTAGCAAGCTAACTGATAAAGCTAATGGATTTAATTGGAACTTGAAATCAGGCTGTCCAAAAGACATTTGGGTTATTAATTTTGATGAATACAGATAATGCAATCTTGTTTCCTGACTGAACAAATCTTAAGTTAGTGTTATTAAAAGCTTTTATGTATGATGAGAATAATGTCCAGTTTCTATATTAGTATAACCCTGATCTGAAGGGAGAGCTGGATCACAGGAATGAATGTTGTAAAGCTTTTGAATTGGTTTAACAAAAAACATAGATATTAATGTTTAAACCTTTTTGTGTCATTCATGAGCTAAATTTTGGGGTTGTAAAGGAAGGGATTTTGTCCCTATCAAATAAGTGACCACATATCGCTGTATGATATTTTAAACATAAACCTTTAGGGTTAAAAAGCACTTATCTGAATTTGGGTCCAGCAAACTGACCTTCAACATTTGGATCATTCTTATCAGGATTACTACTGCTGAACCAGTGAGCCGTGGTCATTTGCAGCTCTTCAACGGTTGCCAAAAGATGCGTCACATCACCTGAAAGCCCTCTCAGCACAAACATGCTACTCATGAGACACTACAGCACAGTTCAGTTCACCGCTGCAGCACACCACAGCTCCCGACTTTGGCCCCTTTATCTGACCACACAACCTGTAAAACCCACACCAAACTGACCAAGAGTGAACTACCTCCCCCTCCCCACACACACACTCACAGTCCACAGACTCTCTTTGACCCCCCACTCCCCCTCTGACTATTGTTTCTGTATGTTGTTCTTTATATTTAATGCATGCTGGACCCCCTCAGTCAGGTCATGGTTGTCCAGAATGCCAGGTATGTGACTTGCCCACTTCGGCACTTTGTTTTGGTTGAATTTGGTTGGTGAAGGTGTCAAAACGTCCAGGTTGTTTTTAATTGACTGGTGGCTTATTGTTAAGTCAGTTCCACTAACCCCCTTAAACTGTGCACTCCCCTTGGTCCCCATACTCTCATGATGTTCCACTCACCCTAAGGTGTAGTCTTGTCACATTGCATTTTAGAGAGATAAACCCCCAAATAATAACATCTTCCATTTCTTCCCATGTAAACATGTAGTCCCCTGTGCTGACAGTTCACATTCCCCCAGCTAACTGTTGTGTTTCTTTGAGAGATGGTCTGTTTTTGTTCTAAACCATTGTAATTTGAAATCCAAACATTAAGCCCGGCATCCTTTAGTTTGTTCTTGTTTTGTGATTAAAATCCCTCAGTGATGTGCGATATCGTGCCCCTAACATCTCAGTGTACTCCTGATTTCCCACCACGTTCTTTACACACTCTCATTATCTGCTCTACAGGCCAAACCCATTCCATCATGCAGTATTGTCTGTACCAAAAAAACTCTTTAATACTAACTTTCAGCCTATAATATTTAATCTAACGATGCAAAAAACATCCATTTTGTCTGTTTCATTGAGTCTGCCACTACATTACAAATTTGACCTTTTAAACAAGTGAAATACAGAGCCAGCAATGTCAGAACAGCCCATTTTCTGAGTTAAAATTGGCTTATTAGAACTTTTTTGACACTACAGTCCTATCTATTTTATGTTATTAAAGAGATGGTATTGTGCTCTTTTATATGATGGCCTTACTGGTTTCCTGAGAGTAGCTTTACATGATTAACAGCCAGAATAGACCCAACTTTTCTCTGTTTTAGAAAACCTTTATTTCAGCCTCTGTCTGAAACGCTTTGTATTAGTTGCTGTCTCTTTAAGGCTCCCTGTTCTATAAAGCCCCTTCCCTCTGATTGGCCAGCCCTCTGGAGGCCAGTCAAGGGAGAACTATTGGCATATCTTTGTGTTTGAGGCCTCATCATTTCAGCAAGACGCATTAAGATCTTGTGCTGTATTTAGAATCGACTGTTTGAGCAGCTTAGCAGTTTGAAGATCTACACACATTTAGTACATACATCCAGCATTGTTATTTTATATCCATGCATCAATACTGGATGGTACAATACCCCCTCTTTAAGTAAAAGCATGTCAAATTGGCTTTAAGCCAAATATAAATTTGATCAGAAATATTTTTTTTCATACTGGCTTAAAGTTTCATTTGTTTATGAATCCCCAAATCTAAACAACTCAATGTCAACAAAAATGGACTTTTTTGCAGCTCTCCCTGACATTGCACCCTGCCGCCCATGCACGTAGGCTAATACATTGTTAATACCAAACAATGTGCATCACGGACATCCTCGTCCTTCATCGTGCCTTAAACTCCACCATATCGTATTTGCCACACGATGGTGGTCCATTAAGCTGCCAGGCTTGTGCAATACGTTAACCAAGTATATCTTGTTGTAATGTTTTTCCCACAGTGCTGAAAACAAGAGAAAGTCCAAACATGCTGGGAAGAGTGTCAACCCAGAGTGGAACCAGACTGTTATCTATAAAAACATCCTCCTTGAGCAGGTATGAAGTGTTACATGTATTTATCACAGGTCTGGCGTGCAAACTTATCTACCACATGGTTAACAGTAGGGGTAATAATTGCAGGGTAACTAACAATATGATACACTGAGACAACATGAGCAGGGCTTGACATTAACACCCGCCAACCCGCCAAATGCGGGTGAATTTCAGCTGTGGCGGGTAACACCGTCACTCCTACTAGCCACTTTGGTTGAATTATTCAATTGTAGTTTTCTGAAATGGCATCTGGATGGGCGCCGAGAAGTGCACGTAGAGAGGAGAAACTTGTCACAGATATGAGGTGTGAAGGAACAATATTTAAAGCTCCTAATAACATTTTTTAAAGTTATGCGTAAACAATTCACTCTGGAAATACTGTCAACAAACCAAATCATTCTAAATAATTGAAACTTATAGTGCAGTGTGACTTGTATATGTTGTTTTTGTCTTCATGACACATTTTTTTGACTGATACGACTTCAAAAAATGTATGATTATACTCCAGAGTGACTTAGTCCAGAACATATGGTACTTAATTTATTGATGAAAATTTACTGATGTAAATAAATATTTAAGCAGACAGTATTTCTAGTTAATTTTTCAGTTTAGTTTTCATCTTTTCAATTAATCTTCAACCTTAATAACTTTAATTGAATGCAATTATTAACTTCTCCTTTTATTAGTTTGTCTCAATAGTCTTCATATTTTCATAGTTAAGGAGCACAACCGTTTCAGAGCTGAATACCTGATTTATGTAGTCTTTATTTGAGAGTGAAAAGGGGTCATTTACATTTAAAATGGTTGTAAATCTATATCAAGTAAACTTTACCATGTCATCATCCACTTTATTTATGTTAAACATTATTATCCAACAACAAAATTGTGGCTAGTTAAAATCATGAGTGGCTAGTTACTCTGGGAAACCACTAGCCACAGTGGCTAGTGAGCAAAAAAGTTAATGTCAAGCCCTGTACATGAGTATATAAAAATAAAATTAATATACCGGTTATAAGATGCATAAAGACATAGTACATCATAATGGAAAGAAAGTTTCAGATACCAACTTGGACTCTGAGAACCTCAGACAGGCCTTAACTCTCTGATACAAACAATGTTTATATCCAGGCTGAAAACAACTGAAAGTATTTTATTAACTAAGATTCCATATCCTACAATGTCATACATTAAATTCAATAGGATATTTCATGTGACAGTTTGATCAGACAAGGAAGCAGCATTTGAACCACTGTCATTAAACTCAGGTCACATTCCTGATGAAATCTTTGTCGTTTGTTGTTTGGAGCGTTAATAACTCAGTAAATTCAGAAGCGCTGGCTCTGTAACTTCACATGAATCAACTTATTTCAGGCAAAGAGAAAGAAACTAACAGTGTGTTATGATGAAGTGGTCCAATAAAGAAAATATTGCCTTTTCAGTGCTGGCAGCTGCCAAGCTTCCGTCCATTGGTTTCAGCAGAGCAGATGGGATATGCCATTGGGATTTAATTATATCATTTCAGATCCTAATTTAGAGTCATTGGCTTCAAATCATTCAGAACCAATTCCTGGACTTCTGTTGTCTGCTCTGTAAGCTGTCTGCTCCCATTTTCAACCCAGATCATATGTTTCCTTTGGGAAAAACTGATTACACACTTCAACAAATAGGCCTCTGTGAGGATGCACTGGCTCTTCACCTGTGTGTGTGTGTGTGTGTGTGTCTGTGTGTGTCTGTGTGTTGTTTAGCTGAGGAAGAAGACGCTGGAAGTGAGTGTGTGGGACTACGACAAGTGTTCATCCAATGATTTCCTAGGAGAGGTAAAGCTATTTTAACCTTCTTTTTTCAGATGCTAACATTTTGTTTTTTAATTCACATGCCTGTTAAGCTTCTGTGTTTTCCTTCAGGTCCTCATAGATCTGTCAAACACAGCCCAGCTGGACAACATCCCGCGCTGGCTCCCCCTGAAGGAGCAGAGCGAAGGCGACCACCACAGGCGCTCCCACTCAGGCCAGGGTCGACACACCTCCAAACCCTCCTCCCAGCACTCCTCCCCCAAAACGGCGGCCTCCTCACACGACAATCAGGACTCCCCGAAATCTTCTGTCATCAAGAGCCGGAGCCACGGGATCTTTCCTGATCCTGCCAAGGGTAGGACACAATGAAATCCCCTCACCCGCTTGATTTTCACCCACTAACACACGTCTGCTGCTTCCACCATTTCTGTTCCCCTTCTTCTTCTTCTTCTCTTCCTGTCTCTACTCCTCTCATCTTCCTTCAAACTTCTCTGTCTCTACTTCTGTCAACCTGTTTCTCTTTCTGCAATCTTTCTTTAACCCAGCACCTCTTTATTCACATTTTTTGCATACCAGTCACAGCTTAAGCTTCATGCTTTTTTGCTTTCCCATGGTCTGTTTTCTTGGTTGCCATGTTGTCACCCAGCTCAGAGGCCTAGCCTTAGCTTCCCTCTCTCCTCCCTAACACAGAGGGCAACATGGCCGTGGAAGGCTTTGAATGCTCCCCTAACTTAGAGTAATAACTTTCAAATTTAATATAATAGTGTTAATTAGGCAATTGCCAAAAAGCCACAGCTTTTTAAAGCACATAAGCTAGTTTAATTAGCTTTTTTTGTTGTAATTTGGTTGTTTTAGACACGCAGGTCCCCACTATCGAGAAATCTCACAGTAGCCCCGGCACATCGAAGCCTTCCTCGTCCGAGGGCCAGAGCCAAAGCCAAAGCCACAGCCACGGACACAGCCAACACTCTCGCTCGCACGGCGCTTCACGCTCCAGCAAAAGCGCAGCACGCCAACAGCACCAACAGGACGGCGGCACTGGAAGCGGCCGAGGCGCTGCCATAGCGGCGGGCGATGCCCCGCAGCAGGCACAGCAGCCGCAGCCGCAGCAACGCCTCCAGCCAAGTAAACCAAGACGCAAATAAAGCCCACGCAGCATGGCCTCCTCACTTTCATCTGTTCTACCTTCTGTTCAGTGATTTATTTTTTCTAACTTTCAGTTTCCTTTTCTATTCTCGGTTCCCCCTCGCCTGTTTTAACCTCCCTGTATGTACTCACAGTGCGTCAAGCTCTCACCGCTTCTCTTCTGTATGGAGTCAGTAATGTGAAATGCAGCATCCCACCTGTACTGTAGCTCACTGTCTTTGACCTCTATCACTCCGAGCTTTACACTCAGTCCAAAGAAGAAAAATGGTTGCTTAAAGAAAAACCTCTAATAAGCAAAAAAACCTTAACAGCCAGACATAAAAAAATCAAAAGGTGACATAATATCCACAATATGTAGCCATTTCCAGAAAAGAAGCTTTAACTTTGTTTACAGTGAGGTGCTGCTGTTGTAAGTTGTAGCGTAAATACATTTGTTTGATGAAAGATGAGACGATGAATGACAGGCTGTGAAAAAAGTAAAACCGAAACAAAAAAACAATATGTTTTAATTTAATCCTAAAGGAAGAAATCAGCAAAATATGTCAACTGTTTTAGAGAACACAGTTCTATGAAATCAGAAGAGAACGCTTTAGAAATATAAATGTGTTTTGATGAGTCGACTTAAAGTTCAGCAGGAAGAAGAGATTTTCCTACCTAGATTCTGAAACAGAAGAAAGTTGCAACCCCTTTTGATTTTTTATTTTTATCCCTTTTTCCTTTTTTTAATTTAATTTTTTTTTTAAGTTTAAAAAAAACAACAACTACCAGCTTTACTGAAGCTCCTCACTGAGATGGCTGTGCATGCAGTCCACTAACCCTCCCCTCCCCTTTTTTTTTTTTTTGATTTAAACTACCGGACCCACAATGCACCTCAGTAGATGCTGCACACCAATGTGCACTGCACACTGTGGCTGCATGTGATTGACAGTCAAGCTGGTTGCCATGATGAAGACAAACCACTCTCTGAATCTCCATCTTGCTCCTCCCCTCCCTCCTTCCATCTTTTTTAAAACTCCCCCCCTGACATGTGACCTGCGAAACAAAACAAAAAAACCAAACACCCCTCAGGCCAAAGAGGCCGCCTCTCTCTGAGGCACCAGAGACACAGCGTAGTGGGCGTGCTCACCATTCAGAGAGCGCAGTCCGATTGGCTGCCGGCCCTGCCATCGTCGTCGTTCGTGTCGGCCAAAGGGAGCAGAGCAGACGGCAGACACCTGACCCTCAGGAAAGCCGTGTCAGAAGAGAGGCCGCAGAGCATCGGAGGTGAGAGAGTCCCCCCTCTCTGTCGTGTGACTGAAGCACAGATGGAGCGAAGAGAGAAAGAGAGAGTGAAAGAAAGAGAGGATGCGATCCTACTAACGCACACCTGCAGGAAAGAGAAAGAGTCTCACAAGCTGAAAGAAAGTTGCACCCACATTACCACAGATTCATGCAGCGAAACACGATTTTCTTAACGGCCAACCAACACGGCTCACTAATACCAGGAAATGACTGTCGCAGAGTGTCATGTGATTCACTTCTGCTGTGTCATGACTCCCGTGTGGCTTCATCAGACTGGTGCTAGTGAGCTTCTGCAAAGATGGAGCGTGTTGAGAGGCTTGGAGAGAAAAGACGTGCTGTAATGAATCCTGTTTCTGCACCACATCAATGCATCTCACATCATTCATACTCAACCACACATCCCTATCAGCTGTTTGGAAATTAAAGGTTAAATGTAATCTTTTTTAAACATGTTTTTTCAAAGAATAAGATCTAAAAAAAAAACTGAATTAAACCACTTTTAAAAAAACTACACTAAAAACATCCTCTAAACTCATCCTGATAAGAAAAAAACACACTCTGTGACTAAACTAAAACTGAATATGTTAAACCTAACAGGTCATTTAGGTAACTAACTGTCTACGTGCCTCTTGTTTAGTTTGCATCAACATATCTATGTGATATATCTCTGGATTTATTTGTCTGTCTCCTGTTAAAGCTTTACATGTGAGTTCAATCTGTCTGGTCTTCGTCTGAGAGAAAGTCTTCACATGCTTCTTGCAAGCGTTTCTGTGCTTTTCATCGTAAACCAGTCTTGTGTGCTCTCAGTAGTCTCTCCTTTTAACTGTGACATTAATTATTTCAAGTTGATGATGATGGATTATAGTTGCCGCAGATATAAATGAATGCTTCTTGCCTCTGGTTTTTTATATTTTTGCACCAGGCAACTGTGCAATTTTTCTTCCTGTCTCTTTGTCGTGATGTGTGTGGTTGATTTCTGCACAGCGCGGTCCGGCTACAGATCCAGTGATGCCCCGGTCACCGCTGCCTCTTTAGACAGCGGCCTGAGCGGCAGCGCCTACAGCCTGTTGGATGAAGAGGGAGAGATGAATGAGGTGGACAGTGCTATCTTCCAGGTGCCACGATTGTGAGTCGGGTTATTAAATACCTGAGCTTGGTTTTGAACGTTAAAGGATCTCTCCAGAAAAACAAAAAACTACATGCTACATACTATTAACTACTGTTAAGACTTGGGTTGCAAAATTCCTGGAATTTTCAAAGTCAGAAACTTTCATCGAGAACTTTTGGGAATTTATATTAACTGCATTGACCTGGTCATAAATGTGTTTAGATATTAACTGACACACATGCAAACATGTCTAACGCAATATTTCTAAATCAAGTTGATAATAAGATAAAACCCTGAAAATTTCTAGGATTTATGAGCCAAAATTTCCCTAGAATTTTCCAGAAAAACTGATATAAGCTAAAGGCAAAACCCCCTAGAAAATTCCCATTATTTTCAAGCTTAAATTCCCATGGAAATGTTCAGGAAACATTCCTGAACTATACTGGAAATTCTCCACCTCTTTGTAACCCCAGATAACACTGCATCAACTAAAATCTAAACAGGTGTTTGCTTCTTATTTTAAACAAAAATGCCTTATCAGCTTTAATTTGAGGAAGAACAATGTCTTTTGTCAAGATATTAAAGCAAGAAGCTAAATAAATAGTTTTTTTCTTACCCCATTGGTAGGTCTTGTCACGCAATTGAGGTCTTGTAACAAGACATTTTTTTTGGACTCGTCAGTTGAATTAAAGATGGAAACATTTGCTTGGATTTCAGTTTTTTCAGTTTCCTATCTGTATTTAAAAAAAATTTGTTCCCTGTTTTTTTAGTGGAAAGATCCCCAACGGCACAGACGTGAAATCATCGATGGGACACGGTGACATGGAAGGTCAGATTGACAGCACACTGAAAGTAGTCGAATCACATGTTCTTAGCTTGATCGCTATAAGAATTACACATAAAAAGGTAACACACTTTGTTTACTAATTCATTCATTTTTGGTGCTTCAGGGATAAAGAAAATCACTTTCAAAATCTTAAAGATTTAAAACTTAAAAACTTTTTGGGCAATTTTATCACAAACTCCCAGTATTGGTCTGTTTGACTGAGATAGAAACACAAAAGCAACAGTAATTCTTAAGACAGTGAAACACAGTTAAAACGTTTGTGTTTAGGTTTTTATTTGTTTGTTCTGTGGATTTCTTTTTAATAGTTGCTTCTGTTTAACATTTGAAGCTAGTTGCTTTATGTTATACTTAAAATTTCTATGAAATTTTCATCACCTAAGTGTGTCACATAAGATCAGATCCAAACCTAACTTTTCTGATGAGATTTCAGGTCAGGATGTTTGTGCATTGTAAAAAAGATTTAGCTAAAGGCAAAATCTTACTTTGTAACATCACTTTCCTTGGAAAACAGCCCACAAATTTACAAAAAAAAAATGCAACAACACTCAAAAGAGTCAAAAAAGGATGTATGGATGTGGATGAGGTAAATAATATTGTACAGAGAACCACTAATATCTACCTCTACAGTACTTAAAACATTGAACTTTTGGCTAACTAGCAGCTAATGTATGCTTGTATTAATGCTCCAGTGACCTCAAATATCAGTGATGTTAAAGAAAAAGTAACACAGCTAACGTTAGCTTGCTAGCTTAATTACATGCATTAAGTTTTACCTTCAGCTGAAAGATATAAATTGCTGGCTTTTAGACTTTGAAACCTGGGACCGCACAGCATGACGTGGTAGCATTTAGCTTCCCACACTTCCCACATGATTTCACAGGGAAATGGCAGCCACGTGAATTTGTTCTTTTAAGAATAACTTAAAGGTTATATTTATCCATCTCTCTCTGTTAGTTTTTCTCAATTTTTCATCCTCTTGGTGAAGTTATGAGTCATAAGTGACAATGACTAATGCAAGGTGCAAAAATGATCATAGAAAGCTAGAAAAACCTGCGTTCTGATATCACAGTCAAAGTGTGAGACTGGAGCTTCGTACAAACACAGATGTACCTGTTAGCACGTTTGTTCTTACCTGCAGTTGATCTTCCTCTCTATATCATCTGCTCTCTTTTGTCCTCTGGCTTTTTGGTTGACTGTGTTTCTCTCTGAGTTATAATCAGACAAACACTTGAACCAGCGCAGCGGTGTTGTTGACCCAGCTTTCCACGACTGTTATTTTCTCTCAGTTTCTAAGGAAACGAGAAGTCAGGCTGAGCTCCTCATAATTTCCTCTCGTCTTTGTGAAATAAGTGTGATTGCCTGCAGGCTTTGTTTGAAAAATACTTACCATGGGAGTAAAATTATTCTCAAGGGGGGTAATGGAGTTAACATGGTACCTTTAGTGTCCAGCAGAGGGCAGTGATGTACAAAAGAATTCTTTATCACAAACAAGAAGAGACTTAAAGAGACACTGAGAGGAAGTGAAGTCCTTTTGTGCAGGAAATGCAGATCATCTGTAGTCTTGATGTACATACTTATGCTTTTGTAACTTGAAACAAACCAAACCCAGTGTTTGAATGTGTAAAATGACGTAATGTGACTTTTTAGGTAAATCCCAAGTGATGGGGGAGATAAAGATTGCTCTGAAGAAGGAGGTGAAGACAGAGGGTGAGCACCTGGTCCTGGAGATTCTTCAGTGTCGTAACATCACCTACAAGTTCAAGTCTCCAGACCATCTGCCAGGTAATGTGTTGTTCTTTTCACTGAAGTACCCCACAAACATCAGTATCAAAGACATCACACTGGGTGTTGCCTTTTGTTTGACAGCTTGGAAAAGCCCACACACTTATTGTTGCAAGAAAACAAAAAAAGCCCATCTGACATGCCGAAAATTGCTGTAGAGATTTTCTAGATGCAGTGTCTCAGAAGTCACGATCAGTTGCTAAAAGCTGGCATTGTCTTGGAAAGAAGCAGACAGCATAACTCAAAAATGCTTTATTTATCCAAGGAGGAAA
Organism: Halichoeres trimaculatus; assembly: GCF_033239565.1. Taxonomy (NCBI): domain Eukaryota; kingdom Metazoa; phylum Chordata; class Actinopteri; order Labriformes; family Labridae; genus Halichoeres; species Halichoeres trimaculatus. Next base: position 9,496,504 of record NW_027437199.1, on the reverse strand, counting down.
TTCAGTCGTAACATGTTGCCCACAAAATGGTACAGTTAGCAGAAAGTTCAAATAAAAAAGGAATAAATACGGAACTAGAAAAGCACTCAAGCATATTGTGATCATCATGCAACACTTGAGTTCTACTTTAATGTTATACTCCCTTTTAGCAGATTGTCTGCCACAATTTAGTGTTAGTTGCAGGTTTGACCCAGTACGTGTTTCATATTCTGGATCTTAGTGTCCAGAATATTGCCAGGATCTGGATCGTACTTTTGCATCTGTCAGAAATTATGGTGACCTTGTCTTGTATTGATTTACAAAGCAGTCTGACCATTTATCGTGGAGTTATATACAATATGGTGAAAACGGCTCTGTCTTGAGATGAGAAAGAATCCTTAAGAAAAATTCATGGATCCAGACAGTGATCTGGATCACCTCCAAAATGTAATCAGTTCTTCTTTATCCCATTTTGGACATTTCCTGAAAATTTCATCAAGGTCCGTTGGTTACTTTTTGAGTTATGTTGTTCACAGACAGACAAATTAACAGACAGGCATTCTCTCCCAAAAACACAACCTCCTTGATGGAGGTAATAAAATTAAAGCCACAATTGAGGATGAATGGGCCCTCAAATTTTGGGCAGTTTGATGAGTTTTGGAGCATGCTGAGGGCACGTCATTTGGGGTTAAAGAAGTGGAATAAATGATGATAATCCTTAGGGTTCCTGAAGGTCCTCATCATCCCTACAGTCGGGCCTACTAGGTAAGAACTGCAGAACAGTTGAAATAAGCTCTATAGAGGAACAATGATGCCAGTTGACCTCGGTCAGCCCACACAGTCTGGGTTCTGCAGGAACCTCAACAGCATCAACAATGGGAACAGCAGTGCAAGTTAAAAGTTTGCGATTCCAATGTGAAATAAGGCCACAATCTCTCCAACCACATGTCCAGAGAGGGCACAACTTGTCTGATTTTTCTCTCAAGAACAATCTGACAAGTTAACACTAGCACTCCAGTTATGTTCTGTAGATGTGCAACAAAACACAAAGTGACAAAAATGACAGATAGATGCTCAAAGTGTTTTTTAAAGACAGATGAAATGGCAAGAGTCTGACAGATTCTATCATGTTTACTAAGAGATTTATGGATTTACAGAAAAACAAACTATATAAATTACATTCTGTGTTCACTTTCCAGTCATGTCAACCTCATGCATAGCAGAATCATACTTTCCATCTTATGGTGAAATGTAGATTTCCACCCACCTCGTCGTCTCTCATAATATTTACACCCTCATACACAAGCTGCCTGCCACTTGTGTGATTTGCATTTCTCTCCAGATGGGCTCTGCACACACAGATTTCCAAGGCGTATAGCTTCTCTAAAGAATGACAACATAACACAGCATTAGTTTGTACATCTGTGTCTGTTTCTCAGCCTGTTTTTGATGTTTGCACGTGTCTTTAGACATTTCTCACATGCTCAAAGACTTGGCGTCCAAAAATCCCTGGAGTTATAGTGCAAGTCTTACCCCCTCTGGTGGCAGGATGTGGAAACACAACTAAAAATCCTCCCAGCTTCATAAATCATGAGTCTTATATTAGAAATGTATTGGAGGAAATTCAATTTAGATTTTTAATCATCAACCATTTCAGCAAGAGTGTGCTTGACAGATGTTTAGTGTCAGCATAACACAAGTGTGTGTGTTTTTACAGATCTGTATGTGAAGCTCTACGTGGTGAACATTGCCACTCAGAAAAGGATCATCAAGAAGAAGACCAGAGTGTGTCGTCATGACCGAGAACCATCTTTTAATGAGACCTTCCGCTTCTGCATGAATCCAACAGGACACGCTATCCAGGTAAGAATAAAAATATCCATATACACAGCCGTAACAAGAACTATCAGCCAGATTTTTAGAATTCACTTCTCATTGCTCAATATCCTCAAAAGGAACAGAAAAGCTTTTAAAAAAACCTCTTTCCAATACGCCTGAAAACACAACTTGACTCAGTGTTTGCAAATTAGAGTGTGTTCAACTGAGGAAATCCAACATCTAGAGAAATCTGACACCAACCTTGTTGATATTTTTGTTTGTGAATACAAATACAAGGAAGCTAGTTTCAGTTTTATATTCACAAATTCAATCCATTAACACCCACTCAACACTTAATAAGATTAAAGTGGGAGGCCTTTGAAAGGATTTTATTGGTGTAATCTCATAAGATTTTTAATAACCCCCCAAAATACAACAAAAAGCTGAGGTAGGAAAGGGTTTGTGTTGAAGAAAGTGTGGAGTACAGTTAGCAGAACATTTTTCCTGCAAATTTGGCAAAAAAACAAAGGTATAATAAAGTGTTATTGGTGCTTATTGAAGAGGGGTACTGGGTTTTTCCCTGTTTTCAAGGGGCTGTGAGAAGTTTGAAAGTAATCTTGACAAAGGTTTCCTGCTAGATACATGCGTGATTGTAATCCACAATTTAAAATGAGATTATCAGAACCAATATATTCTGCAGTTGTCTGTTCAAAACTGAGAGTCTATCTATAAAGTAAGGAGTGACGTTACGATAGTTCTGCTTGGTAGATGACTGCTAACCAGGATTCACTAATGTTACACATTACAGACATGTCTTAGAGCACCGGACTGCCAGCCGCGCTAGATATAAACGGGTACTAAACTACTTACAAACTGACAGTGTTTACTTGTTGTCATGTTAGCCTACAGATACTTCGGAGCACTGGGCTACATATGTTGCTAACATATAGCCGGCTGCTGTAACGCTACGTAACTGCACTGATAAGTCCCTTACCTTGTTGTGTCGTTTCCACTAAATAGTTGTCTGGAACAATGATTTTTTTTTTTGATCTGATCTCCATTTCATTCCAAAACAAACACTTGCCTTACTGAAAGTAATTTACGACAGTGCGCGGAGACTCCGGGCCACAAGGTGGCGAGGGAGTGCAATTCAAACAGATCCTCCTCATAGCATCTTTAAACATGGATGTAAAATAACAATGTTGCAGATTTTTAAACCACTTTGTATTTATTATGCTAAAATATATGTTTTCCAAAACACCAGTTTGACAAAAATAGAGGGAAAGGAGCAGACTCCTTGATACTAGCATCACTTTGCCATAGAAAATGAAACAATACTGCTCTAAGGTTTTTACTAATCAGACCCAAGTATTTGCCTGGCTGCAGTCAGCTAATAATGGTCTCCAGCCCAGTATTTCGGATTTCTTTTCAAGTCTTTGCCCTGTAAGAGTTTCTCTCTGTTCTCTTTCAGCTGTTCCTTGTGTCCAACGGAGGCAAGTTCATGAAGAAGACCCTGATCGGGGAGGCCTACGTGTGGCTTGACAAAGTCGACTTACGTAAGCGAGTGGTGAGCTGGCACAAGCTGCTCGCCAGCACTGCCCAGATCCACTCATAGAAGAAGAGACTCGATTCAAAAAAACGAAAAGAAAAAAGAGAGAGAGAATGCAGATCTGGAGATATTTGGGGTCAAAATCTGTAAAACTGATCCACTCTCAATGGGCTTTGGGGCAAAAAAGCTCTTTCTTCAGTCTTTATTTCAGGCCTTGGATGTAGTGAGAGTTTGAAGGTGGCTTTTATTTTGAAAGGACAGGTTTGATGATGATTTCTGTCACGCTGAAAGTCTAGGGAAAGTAGTTGTGTGTTTACAGGAAATAAATACAAGTTTACAGGAAGTGAGGTGTATAGAGGAGAGGGCGAGGCTGAGGGGAGCATAGGTGCTGATTTCAGAGATGACGCATGGAATCAACCAGGTATTACACACTTTGTTCACACATACACTCAAACATACACACACAGATAAACAAACAAAGCTCACACACAAAAGAAAAATTCAATCGTACAGGGAATGGACACACTTTGTAGATTCTTATTTACTTATTTAGATGTTTTATCCATGACAGATTTGACTCATCAGTTTATTACAGAGTTTTATTAATTCACAAAGCATTTTGGGAGAGAAATTTTGAAGACCTCTTATTTATTTTTGTATTTAGAAAAAAAAACAAAGAAATTTATCATTTCACTCCTCCTTTATTATTTACATACATGAAATCAAACTCAAACCAAGCATATTTTTTGTAATGAACTACCTAACAGTTTGAGGAAGAGAAAAATCCTGCTTAGCATTATTCATTCACTTCATTTTTTTCTCCAAAATACTTATATAAAATGATGATAAAGATTTTATTAATATATATGAATTAGACGCTATTTATGGTGCGCATGAGTTTACCTGTCTGGAATGCAGTGCCACATGATCTGCACATGAAAAAATACTCACCCCTAAGGTTCACATTGTATATAGTGAAGTGTCATAGCTGGATATTGATTATATAGAGATAAATATATAGATATCTTTACACTGACAATCGAGTCTTGATGATTGTGACATAGAGTTTTATTTACCCACAATGCCCCGATAGAATGTGACATGTTCACCATGTGAGATCTTTGATTTTCTTTGAAGCACATCTCATTTCGTCCCCACAGCTCGTTTCGTCCCCACAGCTCGTTTCGTCCCCACAGCTTGTTTCGTCCCCACAACGCATTTTGTCCCCATAGTGCGTTTCGCCCCCCCAGCATGTGCTTTTGTCGTATTATGCACTTTTTTCCTACTTAGAATGTAAAACCGCCAACAAGATGAGATATTAAGAGAGGGTTGATGAGATCAGAGTGACTTAATGTGACAAAGATATATGTTAGAATCTGAAGATGCAACAATGCTACTAAGCTACTAAGTTTATTTCCCTCATATTCGTTGCGTCCACCTCATATTCAACATTTGTGTCTTTTAAACCTGTTTTGTCTTATGTGAGGGCATCCTGTGTGCTTGTATGGGGGTCAAATAGGCAAAGAAATTACACAAAACACCTGAAGGATTTCTATGCAACATCTACTGAACAACGTTGGTGACTGCAGATTGACTCGCCAGATATCCAAGAAAGTTTCAATGCACTGCTGTGTTTTTTTCCAGTCTTTAATTTTACCTTGTTATTTTGTACTGCTTTATGTCTCTTAATTTATTGCTTGTGAGACTATTTCATATGTTGTATTATATTTGTTTACAGTACATATCAGTTGTACATAAAAAAGAACTTTTGCTTTTTTACACAAAGTAGTGCTTGTTTACAACGTTTAGAGGGCCTGAAACTCAGAGAACTAACTTCTTCGCCCTTGCACGAACATACATAAAAAATTAAAATCCACACATCCCCAACTTCACTAAAAGAACACACCTTCCTGCCCCACCCTTTTATGCACCCTTTGTGGAAAAAAATGACCAAACTAGACAGCGTCGTAACCAGTGGATGTTACCTGAACTGTAGTGAGTGAATTTAATTTGCTTCATTCTTATTCCCATGTGCTTGTTCGTGAAGCATCCTCATACCAAGTCCATGCATGTCACTATCTCTTCTTTTAAGTGTCGTCTGTCTAGAAACTTTAAAATCTCACGCTCACACACACACACCCACACACACGGTCACACAGAAACACACACTGAAAGATGCCATCTCTCTTATTCCAACCTTGTAAATACATAGCTTTTTTATACTGAGGTGTGGGGAGCAATAGGTCTTTTAGCAGACAAAAAAGAAGGTGTGTCATAGAAGTAAGCAGACGTTTGTTTTTCCTCTCGATCAATGTACAGTGGATAGACCGAGGAACGAGCGTACGTCTGTCTCCCACATGTACCTGACCCTTTACACCAAACACTAAAAGGTTTACCAGAGTCTAACTACACTGAATCTATCGTAACAACTCGAGCAGTTGCAGGAGAATTTAAATGTGCTCACACTGGATGTTGCATGTTTCGTTGGTGGTTCATACTATTTTTGTGTCCAGATATTATTAAAGAAAAAAATAAGAACGAGGTAGAGAAAGATATAGAACAAAATGTTATAGAGGGAAAATAAAATTATTAAAGATGTATGCTGACTGTACAAAGATTATGCTTGTAAAACCTGTCTGGTTTTTCACTTGTAAGTAAACAGAAAAAAATCTACTGTCATGGTTTCGTGATTGTATACAGGAGGTATTGATAAATTATGCAAATTGTGCTGTAAAAATGGCTGTTGCCCCATGTCTAAATATTAAATATAAGTACAAACGAAGTGTTGTGAGTTGATTTTTCTTTAAAACTTATACTTGTATAGTCTGGCAGTTTATTTGTCTTTTTCTTTCTATTAGCAGTTATAATAAGATACAATAAATATGATCTGTCAACCTTGAAACATATATATGCCAGAAAAGTTGTGAAGTAACAGCTTACAACCACAAGATGGAGCCATGTTCCTTAACTTGAGCCAAGCTGGGCTCCTGTTAACAGCCTCCACAGCGGTGAGAAACCCAGGAGCATTGTAATGTAGCGGGGTATCAAGGTCAAAGTAGAGACAGTCGGTGTTATATTGACATTTTTTGATAGAAGTTTGGTATTTGGAGTAGTATGATCTTTTCGTCTGTCATATGTGGATTGGTCCAGGTGTTCTTTTAAGCAATGGGTGAAATGTCAGCAGAGGGAGGTAGAGAGCCAAACTGTAGCATCCCCACGGTAATCTTTTATCTCTTTTTATTTTTATCTTTTTAACATTTCCTTATCTAAAAAAGTATTAGAATTCCACAAGGGAAAGAAAAATTGACATACTGGATTTAAGTTGATGAAGTTAGTTGGAAAAACTGTGTACTTGCTTTTGTGTTTGTGTTTACATCCAGGTCATGGATAGAGAACAGGTGTCCTCCAAGGGGTGACTCTCCAGCTGCAACTTCAAACCAGCTGCTCCCACCTGATGAGTCACAAAATGAAATGCGCTAGAATTATATTTTGAGACACCAGCTCAACGTCTGACACCTCAGAGATCAGGTGGATCAGATCTTGTTTGGATGAGTGAGGTGTGATGATGTCTTACATTTACTCAGTGCCTAATATTCGCATGGACACCTGTTGCACTGAACAGCTTGTGGGCTTAAGGCATACCTTGAGTTATTTTCAAAAATTTCTCTTAACTAGCTGTATTTGATTTTTCCAATCACAATAAAAAATTGCATTGAAAAAGAAAATAATGATAAAATTCTTTATTCTGGGAAAGTCTTACAGAAAGTTTAATGAATACAGTATGGTTGCTCAATGCAAACATTTAGACAGAAATATTGTCAATACTCAGATAAATATGCTAATTACAACTCCAAGAGTTAGTGAGCAGCTTAGCATACAGGGACAAAAAAAACAAGACAAGTTATTAGGATTAGTCTCACAAGTTAGATAGTGAGAGTAGCACCATCTAATTTTCATATTTTAACATTTTTGTCAAAAAGAGCCAAAGGAAAATTTTGCTTTGATATTCTGATACCAAGAGCTACAACCAGCTACCAGTTAGCTTAGCCATAAGATAGGAAATTAACACATTTACTGTTAGATTAGATTAGTTTTTTGATTTTTGGATCATGTGACTTGAACCTACAGGACAGGTTGCTAGATTAAAGCTACAACAGTTAAGTTAATTTAGCTTAATTTAGCTGGATTCACTTTTCCAGCTTAATTTAGCTGGAAAAGTAGAGGTCAACAAAAGCCAAGTCTACCATGTGTCTTTCTGCTGTAGTAAGCCAAGCTAACTCACTGATGCCTGTAGCTTTATATTTAGCATCAGACAGTTTGAAGTGTTTGTGAAGGAAGGAGGAAAATGTTGACAGGCATGTTTTGTTGACTTGACCTGTTGTTCTTGGGGTAAAGTACCACTGTTTGATAAAAGGACACCTCTTGCCAGATCCACCTGTTTTATCTCTATTACACACCGTCTCTTCTGTTGTCTTTCATGTCCGACCTCTCCAGCTCTCCTCTCAACAACAACCCCCTCGCTATTCCCCCTCTTTCTCTTTCTGGTGCATCCCTCAGATCCTTCACTTCTAAAGATGTTTGTTCCCCTCTTTTGCCTTTCAAAGATGTGGCCTACGTCAGACAGGGGCCTGGAATATGCCCTGCGTCTGTGAATCACTGAGCAGTGAGGCTGATCAAACCGACAGAAATCTGGCAAGGCCACATCAGGCGACATTGCCGGGTGCATCAGCTTATCCACGGTCAGATAGAGTTCACACGCCTATCAAACATGGCGCTCTCTCCAAAGAGAAGTTGTCAACATTCAGTTCATTGGATAGATTCATTTTTTGAGGCTTTGTGTTCATTGGAGAAGCAAGTACATCAAGTAGAAAACTTAACTAAGTGGAAGCAGTGAAAATTAATGTTAGCGTTGTGTTTGTGCCATGCTAGCAGTATAGCTCAATAGATGGCGACATTTCTTTTACTGGTGATACCTCATTAACTTTAGGATCTTTTTTGATGAGACCTTGCACAGAAGTTCATAGTTCCTAGAAGATACTTTGGTGATTCTTGAAATTCTCTTGAGTTCATTTCTGTCTGACTTATCCTGTGATATAGCTCAAATTTCCATGCGAATTAGCACAGCAATCAGTTAGGATATAGATGTCTCACTGCTATGTATCCTTGTGAATGTGGCAAAAACTAAAACTTTTGATATTGTGTTTATTAACCCTTGTAGCTTATTCTTTGGGGCAAAGTAGTAATCTCCCATTTGTGACCCGTCATTATTGTCTGACACTCAGTTTTGCAGAGTGATCAAGTTACAAATTTTTGGTCCAGTGTTTCGACTTCAAACAAAAACTTAATACCTCTGTATTCTAATACTGCAGTTGTCATAATGCTTACATGTCCAACTTGAGTTGTACACACCAAACTTAAGAGTACTAACTTTTTGTACAGTCAGTATTACAGTAACAACATGCTAATATTAGCATGTAGCTCAGAGCAGCCAACAAAGCCTGAATTAAGCATGAATTAAGCATGATCACTGACTCCTCTAGATGGTAATATTTAACGTATTGATAAATAAAACTGGTAGACAAATCTGTCTAGTCCTTTAAAGTTTACTGACCTTTAAAACCATTGTTATGGTCTTGTATGTTGATGATCCACATATAATACATCTGACATCCTAATTCAATCACAGAGACTCTTCTTCAATTATACGAGACTGGAAACCATCTGGACTTTGATTTAATGACCAGAGCCCTCTTTCCTGCTAGAGTAAATTTGTTTTCCTGCTCCAATATGGACATCTGGAAACATCCAGATGTCAAATGATACATGGACAGGGATGTGCTGTCACTATCAGTGAATAATGTTAGTGTCTTGATATTAGATGAAGCCAGAATCTTGATATATTAACGTGAATTAAGCTCAAGCCTACAGGGCAGCCTGGTAAATGTCAAAGGATAAAGCCGTAGATCACGAGGTCTGGGCAGAGTTGATACATGTGAGCCAGAAAGTGCGTTTTATAACTCAGATAGCAGGAGGAAACATTCAGCAGGGCCATCTGTTAGAGAGTGTTGCTGCAAAGGCGATATTTTCTGCCCTTTCACCAGTGGCCATATTGGTACAGTGGCTGTTTCCCTCTGACGTCAGTCTCTGGGTGGAAAGCTCAGATGCTGTTAATGTTTGCTGCTTGCCAGGTTGTAGGTCATAAAAATATTGTCTGTTTAAAAACTCATAGATTCGTCACCTCTCTACAGCAAAAATTCAGCCACTTCCTCGAAAGGAAATAAAATCTAGTGAGTGGGTGAAAGCTCATATAACCTTAACAAAACTGGTACAGGGATTAGTCCAATGTTAGCCTTAGCTAACACCAGCTAAAGGGTGGTTAATGGTCCAAGATGACATGAGTTTCCTTCCTACCTTGGTGAATAAATTCAGTTTTGAATTTAAGTACCCATCTGATAAAAACAGCGACACTTTACTATGTGGATGGGAAACAAGATTCTACAAGTTAAACCAAATATTGAACAGGACAGCTACAACCCTTCATGTCCAATCACCTTGGATCCCCCCTGAAGCCTTCGTCCTGTCATTGGATGCCTGTTTCACCCTCAGGCCTCCTTCGCTGGGCCATAACTTCTCCTCCTGACAGAATAGCTTTCACTAATAGTAATGTGATCAGTCAGTGCGCAGAGAGGACTCAGGCTGCCCCTGTCCAGAGTGAGACATCATATCACACACATTCGACATCACTTTGCTCTCACTGAGTCAACGAGGCACAACCACCCCGACTCTCACCAAGGAGGAGACTTTGGTGTAAGAAAGAGATAGGTTCTTTATGTGGTGGTGGCCTACAAACCTTTATCTTTGACTGACAATCACCATTTATGAAATAAAGATGAACATTGGCTTCACTTTGTTTGGTCGTTTGTCATTGGGTGAAGCTAACAGGTGATACACTTGGCCAAAAACTAAAAACAGAGGTTAATGGTTTGCTAAGCTTTCTCCCTTTTACACAGAAGCTAAATCTTAGAAAATCAAGTTCATTTTAATTTGAAATATCATTTGTTAAACATTTGCAGGAATTGATTTTACTTCTAATGAGCACAGCCAGCTCGCTTCTCTTGTTCTAACTTCATATGCCTGCTTTGTAACTAAATATTAAGCAAAACCAGACCCCTAGCATAGATAGGAGACTGGAGGAAGTGTCTTTGAGATTGGCTCATTTAGGCTAATCGTATTGGCAGTTAGCCGTAGACTGATCTAGGAAAAGTATTGTTTTTCCTATGTGATAAACTGGAACCCTGTCTTTTTCTTTTCTTTCTTTTTTTACACTCTCTTTTTTTGTTTTTGTTTTTTAAAGAAAAAGGTGATAAGGGTGCCAGTATGGACTTGCTGTTGGGTCATTTTTCGTTGTTGTTTTTTCTTTTCTTTTCTTTTCTTTCTTTCTTTCTTTCTTTCTTTCTTTCTTTCTTTCTTTCTTTCTTTCTTTCTTTCTTTCTTTTTGTTTTTACAATTTCAATATATTAGCAGATATTTGCTTAAATTTAATGTTTCTTGAGCATTTAAATCTGCATTTGAAAGGCGGCATCCTTTTGTACATACCTAGTGGCTTCTGGATTCTTTTGGGAACAACCTTCTTATTTTCTGTACATTAATACCCTATGTGGTTTCATATATCTGACAAATAAAAATGAACAAAAAACACAGATAAATACAGCCTCTACAAATATGCTGTGAAAATCAGCATTATCTCACAGTATCGTTTATGCACTCTGGTAATTTACAACATAATACTCATGATTTACATGCCACACGATACACACACCAACTCGTCAACAAAGGTAGTATCAGCACTAAGTTTTTCCCATGAAAGCACTGCCTTCCCATGAAAGCACTGACTCCTAAAACTATCAGCATAGGACCTTAATTCCAGCTGATTCCTGCAACTCCACGCCTCCTGAAAAGATACTTTTTCTCTGTTTGTTTCATCTTTTCATCAAACAGTCAGATTTGACATTTCCAAAAGAAATGGTGTCAGCTTACTCGGAAATAAAACACATTTCCTATTTCTGCCAAGAAGACACTTAGCAGGGGAGATGCTGATTAAACTTTAAACTTGATATAATTTGTTGCCGGGGTAACACACTTGCCTCGACAGGATGTATAAATGAACCGTTGTCTGGGGCCCGTGAGGGAAGAGGAAGAGGAAAATACAGGAGAATGCAAGATTTCTGCATAAATGCAGCTTTCGGAGTTCATTCCAGGGCTCAGCAGTATACGCATTAATTTGTTTGTCTTGCAACTTACGGAAAAATATGAGAGGATGTGACGGCGACATTAAAACTTCTCAGGCACAAGACAGATTTGACAGATGCCTCATCGTATTGTATCACGTCACGTGGCTTCGGCTGCTTGCCAAATGCTTGCAACCTTATTTTATGTCTGATGTCAGCATCAAGAAGAGTATGCAGAAAAAGCAAAGATGGAGAAAGATGGAGGAGTTTGCAAAAAATGAGGAAAGTTTGTCTTTTTTTGATTTTGAAGGAAACATGATGAGAAAAGGAGCCAAGGGAGATTTTTTAAAGCTGCTATTAGCATAAAACACAAAGGCCTTTGCCTCAAATATTGTATAACGAACTGCTTTATTACTAATGCTGCTTCCCATAAAACATGAGAATAAGGAAGTTCTGTTTGAAGCGGACCTTAGCAGAAAAAGGTAACAACTTTTTTGAATTTTGACTCAAGGCTTTGTCTTGTTTTGCCCTCCACGCTGCTCCCTCAGTGAACACACTCTCTTAACATGTGCACTCACAGGTTAGGAAAACAACAACCTCACAGCTCCGAGTCTGCGTGGAGACAGCAAAGAGGTTGCTATGCGACGGCGGCCAGGCAATTCCCTGGACAGGTGGGCGGGGTCAGGAGCCGGTGATAGAGGCCACACCTGCTGTCTGCCAGGCACACACATACACACACACATTCCTAATTCACCCAGGAACACAACCTTTCCATCAGCCCCCCTGTCGCTCTCTCTTACATACACTTACTCCTGATTTTGTTTTTTGTTGTTCTTTTCTGGAAACATGACCTGAAGCTAACTCATCCACGGTCATCAGGTTCAAGTCAGAGAGCAGTCAAGCACAGTACTTACGACCCGACAACCTTTACAAAAGTCCAACTGCGGATACCAAACAAAATCCTGTTTCTGGTGTCCAGATCCAAATGTAGACTCTTCTGACCCAGTTAACCAGACTTCCTGTCTTATAACCAAAGAGGTGAGACAAGCTTTATTCCAAATATTTGACATGCAAGCATTTGAACACACCTAAAAAGAAGTTTCATATGTGCACTTGTAATTATTTATGATCCTATCTCTTTCTTTTATCCTTCTATAGCCCCTCTAAAGCACACATGATAACTACCTCAAACATAAACTTGTGTTTCTTCCATCTGTAACTTGTTGTACAGCTTTGTTTAAATCTTGTTCTGGTTTTGTTTTCTTGTTGTTTTCTCTCTTGTATGTTCTAAAACGTCTCTTATTCTACCGAAGAACCTTCTGAACATTTATCTGTGTGTCTTAAAACTCAGTTAAAAAAAAACAGTTTACTTATCCATGCTCTAATCCCTGTAATGCTGGATTATTAATTTCAAATGACAGATATTTTGGTATGTCATAACAAAAAATATTTAAAACTTTGGTCGATAATATCAAAACATGCTACATTTCACAAGGGCCCAAATTATACATAATGGATGTGGTGTGTTTTTAAAAGTGAAGCCAATAATAAAGGGTTCCAATTTGTTTGATGCTCAGTAGAATTGAATATTACCATATGGAGATTAAGTTTAAATTTATGGTAGATTTGAAATCAGAAAGATTGATCATTCTTTTTGAATATAAAACATGGGAAGCTACACTTTCATATTAAATTTTCAACATGTCCCAGAGCGCTGTTTAATTCCACTTATATGTTTGCAGAAATCCAGTTTAAAGTGTAAACAACAAAAACATTACTATCCAGACTGGGGTTGTTCACATCACTTCCTACATTAAACAAATGTTCCTTCATGTTTTATACAGATACATTTTTAAGGGATACAGCCATGACATTTCTATATTTAGAAAAAAATTAGTTTATCTTTATCTTTTCTATGTTTGATTGCACTTTTTAGCAACTTATCTAATTTTGTCTAATCTTATTTAAAGTTTGGGATATGAGGGTTGTGCTGATGTATAGTATACAGGTGAGTCCAAAACTTCTTTTAGCTCTGTTTTCCTCTCCACCAACAAGTGGCTTTTTCATTTGAGTTCTGTGTTTGTCAGTTTGCTGCTAATATAGTCTGATGTTACACTAAAATCTTTATAGTTTCATGACATAAAAGTATCGATGAGAACAGGACATCGAGTCTTTAATCCAATCACTTTTAAGCGTTGGGTGCATTTAATCAAACTGAATTTGGTGCTTTGAGGAGCTTTAGTAAACACTAATCCTGTGAAAATCCCTGATAATCCTATTTATAAGAGTGTTGCATTTGCTTGGCTGGTTTGGAAGACAGAAGCTGCATGGCAGACTTGTGTTGGATTAATTCGTTTATTTATCATTATTAATTTTTTGCATGGTATTTGCAGATCTTTTGTTCTTGACAATATCTCAAAGAAGTTGTAGATTTTTTTTTTTTTTTTTAAACAGCTTTGTTTTATTGTTCCCCCCGTTTCTCCTTAAACGCACTCTCCCTCCTAACCTCTGAGCCCTGCCCGGCAAGACGTCTCCGAGGAGCAGCTTTGGTATGAGTAATAGTGAAACCTGAGCGATGGGAAGCACATTAAATCTATTTGTGTGATTCAGTTAGTCACAGGTCAGCAACACTCAGGCGTGTTTGCCTGCTGTGACCCTGGATGGAGAAAGTGAACTCAGTTGCACGCACACATCCTTAAAAATCAAAGTGCACACATTCAAAAAGGCAAAATTAAATTCAGGAATAATAACTTTAGGGTGCCATATTAAGTGAAGTGCTCAGAGGAAATTAGTCAGAGATTAGTTTTGTATCAGACACGGCTCTTTGGAGATAAACTCATTAGGAAGTACAGTATATTCTTCTGGTATTTACCATGATGATTGTCCCAGCAAAGCAAAATGTCACTTCATATTAAGTTTGCCACAGCTCCTTGGAGCATGTGAAATTTTATTATCACATTTCTGCATAAGTGAATGCACTGACTGCACTGTTGCAAATTAAATAAAGGCTTATGATATTATAAATAATGAATCAGAGGAACTTTATTAAAAGGCAACTTTCTTTGAGTTTTCTGAGGGATGTACACAGAAAAGATACATCAAAAGTTGAAATTCTTCTCTGACTGCTCAGGAAAACTGATGACTGACAAGTAAAGCAAATGCTATAAACCTGATGTGAGCCTGAGCAGCTAACTGTTACACATTATTTTGTCTGTTTGATAAAATCCATTTTAATTATTTGCCAAAAGTAGCATGCTAATTTAACAATTTTCAAGCATTGGATGAGCTGATAACTAGTGTTACTGCGAGCGCTAGCGATGCCGCACAGGCTATAAAGGATGTGTCTTTTGTTGTGTGCAAAGCAACTACACTGCAAGAGACAATTTGGTCTAATATGTGCTCACACCAGATTGGAATAAGATTATTCGAAGGTCAAAATGTTTTCTTTTAACTTACTAAATTTGAACAAATAAGTTACAAATAAGTTACTCCAATCATGAGTTTACCAGACGCAAATCTTGCCAGGGTTTCCCCTTAAACATCAATCCAGTCTGTTGTTAGCAAACAGGGTTGAGCTTCACTCAAATGGAAAGAGAAGTCAGTCATGCTGATTTTGTGCACTAGCTAGCTAGCTAGCAAGCAAATACAATCAATAAATGGAGTCAAATGATAATCCGATTCACTTGACAGCTTCTTTTTAACCACTTTCCCACAACAAGACAGGTAGTGTCACAGAGTTTGGGGAAACTACAAATTCCATCCATCCATCCATTTTCTATACCGCTTATCCTGTGTAGGGTCGCGGGTGGCTGGAGCCTATCCCAGCAATCATTGGGCGAGAGGCAGGGTACACCCTGGACTGGCCGCCAGTCAATCGCAGGGCTGACACATAGACAGACAACCATGCACGCACACACTCACACCTAGGGACAATTTGGTGTGACCAATTAACCTGGTAAGCATGTTTTTGGACTGTGGGAGGAAGCCGGAGTACCCGGAGAGAACCCACGCATGCACGGGGAGAACATGCAAACTCCACACAGAAAGACCCACCGGCCGAGGTGGGGATTTGAACCGGTGACCTTCTTGCTGTGAGGCTGCAGCGCTAACCGTTGCACCACCGTGCAGCCTGAAACTACAAATTCATACGATCAATTTGTCCCACATTTGGGATTAATCAACTTCACTTTGGTCAGTTTGTTTGGTCACAATTGCCTTGGGAATTGCTCATTGTGGCACAAATGGTTGGCCAAAGATCAGATGTTTTAACTCTCATTATTAAAGAAACATACTGAAATCAGTGTTTAATGTGTTGATTTATTAGCTACATTTGCAAAATTCTTGCAACTCAGTTCAGGTCATTTGAGTCACCTGACAAGAACACGCAGCCACCCACATTTTTACATGGAATTTTTTGGTAATACACTTATACAAATAATTGTATTCAATTTTATCTGAACTCAAGGAGGATTTCTCATTGGTGTTACCACATGTCCCTGCCCCTGCTAGTGTGTCATGCAATGTAGCCTTGTTAGCAGGCTAACTAACAAACTCAATAACTAACTTGCATGATGTATCTTATTCTATTATTTCAGAGATCACAACAACTTTACGTGCCTCTTATGTTTCTACTTTTTGACAATTGTATCACTTGAAATTTCATCAGTGTTGAAACTAAATAATTTTTAAGAGTTTAGACACTTGAGAGATTGCAATCTTCCTCGAACTTACGTGAAACTAGTCTCTGAAAAGGCTAGACCGTGTCAGACAGTGGGGTGCATCCTCCATGGTTTGTGAAAAGGAAGTGAGGCCCCCAAGCGCCCTTGTGGCCCAGGAATTGAAGTATGGACTTGTTGGCTTCATTTGAAACAGCTTTCTGAGTGGGCAGTCTTCCATGAGACACAGTTGGTCTTAAAATGGGCCCATCAAAGGATACAGCCTCTGAGTCACAGCTACTGTCACTCGGGTCAAATTTAAACACGGCCAAGGCCAAAATGCCCAACTCAATCCTTAAGAAGCGAAGTTTGCTCTTTCATGCATGAACTTTGTATGGCTTTGTCCATTTCATCAGTCAATTAGTCCATCAGTTTGGAGGCAGTTTGGTACCCTACAGTTTCACGTATCACTGTAAGGATGGACAGTTTGATGTAGGCTAAAAGAAAATTGACTTCTCAAACAAAAAAAGTCACTCTGTTTTTGTTGCTGCTTGCCCGTGAAGAATGGTGAAGGTCATGAAAGGCTGTTCTTGGAAGACTTATCCATTACTCTGATTGAAAAGTCCAGACAGCAGCCTCCCAGAGGTGGCTGCTGTGCACTGTGCAGTAGTGGTGAGGCATCTCTGGTGCCAAGTGTCCGGGTCTTGATCAGACTCCAGCAGAGGCAGAGCCATGTGTGATTGTTGCAGCTTGAGGCTGTGGGTGGAGAGGACGCCCGGAAACCCATTTGTGCGCTGGGAACACAAACACAAAAACACACTGTAAAAAATATCAGATGAGAAAGCCGCCAAGATAATGTCATTTAGACTGTAAATTCAGAGTGCTGCAGCTCAGACATCAGTCAAGACAGCCAGGTGAATAAGTTTGCCAGTTTTATTTGCAAAGCTTAGCATACAAGAATATAGATGGCCTACACTATGCTAAACAAGTTTGTGCACACTGCTCTTAGCTTAAAGCTAAGCAACCCAGCAACAGGCTTTGAGCACTTCCGTTTATAAGCCTCAATTTAAAGCATTTTCATATCTTTTGTAGATGTTTCATGATTTTTTTTTGCCATGAATTTTCTCACTGCTGCATGTTTCCACTGTTCCTGATGGGCTGTTGCAGACCCCTGTTGGTCACCAGAAAAAAAAAGGGCTAAGTCCATAAATAATTATCAAATCCTCTTTTAGGCATTCAGTTTTGGGAAACAATGAAAAAAATGTTGTAATACCTGCTTTTTTCAACAGGAGGCACTGCAGCAACTATATTTCTCTAACAGCCTTTCTCCATCCATACATTTTTGATTTTATTTATCTTTATAAAAGACACAGAACATGCAGAGTATGGAAGTTTTACGTTTTTGATGCTTTTCAATGACATATTCATTTTAATTTTTAATAGAATATAGCGTTGCAACTTTCTCCCAGTTCATAGGAGGAGGAGCCTCCTCCAAATGAACTCTGGGAAAACATCAGAAATGTCCCTATTGAGCACATGTACTTTGATTTCCACTTTCCCATGTGTCTAACCACAACATAGCTCTGCTTTATGACATTTTTTACAGTGTGCGGAGTGGCACCGCTCTGCCGGCCAAGCTGAGGATCTAATGCGCCCTCCCCTTTTCTCCTTTTATTTTTTGACACACGCTGAAGACTAGCTCTAATAGCCCATTGCAGTTTGAGACACACACTTAACAGTCACACATACACACACATTCACACGCACTAAAAAAAAGCTCTCACTCCTCAGCTCCACCGGTGGGGGCACATAGATACCAGATGAGATTTGTTTCCAAACGCGCACCGATGGCGGTGTGAGGCGTTTGGCTGAGAAGTACGCGCGGCTCTCTGGATTCTTGAACCTTTATTTTGTTATCCTCTCCCGCTCCGGATCCTGGTTAAATGGACATAAACAAAGCTATGGATTACTCAGTTTGCCTACTTTTACTTCTGTCAACCATTTCGTCTGTGTCGACCGGACAATTCCCATCAGAGCAGATGTGAGTACAGCTTCAAAACAGCCTGTTGGTTCTCAGAGTCTTGGATTATGTGCTCTGTAGCTTTTATCTTTCACAGTGAGAGGTCTTTTCTGGTAGTGGGAGGTGTAACGATCCAGCTAAAGTACTGTTTAGTTGAGGATGTGTGTGGTTGTTTCAGTGGAACAGAAAGCTCTTCCTCCTTTCTCAGTGATGAGGGCTGCACATTACTTCGGATACAACTTCACCTCGTCGTGAAACAGGAGATCCAGAGCTACCGAGTGTTTGCTGCTTGTAGCAGCTCTTTGACATGTGCTTGGCTGTCAGATAAATCATTTCAGGTGCTAGTCTGAGGTCTGAATGTGAGAACAGGAGTAGCCAAACTTTTCTGTTAGCATCTCCATTATCTACAGTAGGGAACAATTTGGCGTGTAGTTCAAAGATCCACATGATGCTTACAACCGATATTCACTGATTAGGACGGTTTGCCATTTTTAATTTTATCGATTAAAAACATGGCATTTGTTTGCCTGTCTTAAAAGTTAAAAAATAAAAACTTAAAATTGTATTGTTATTGCTTTCAAGGCTCAGAAGCCGTAAATATACACGTTGTTAGCTTAATAAGTTACAGTTTACTTTAAGCTAGGATACATTTCCTTATTTTGGAATTGTATGGAAGCCCTGAAGGGCATACATCAGCATATTTCATTTCCATGACTTTTCTAGATTTATGTAGATATGTCAACTTGACATCATTTTCATGGTAATATTTGGTTCTATTCATCATTGAATTTTATGAATTTGTCTTTCACAATGACATATTCTTTCATCTCACTGTATTTAGATAACTTAAGGTTGGCTTTTTCGTAATGTCAACCTTTTATTTATTTATTTATTTATTTTTGCAGTCTTTCAGGATAGGTGTAATATTTAAGACAATAAAGATCATTACTTTCTTTTTACCTTTGAGGCCAAACCTATCATATTTGACACACATGTACGTATGTATGTGTTTCAAATACCTCTCTCACATCAGCATGATAAATAATTTCCATAAAAACCTGTTGCAAAAAAAAATTACACCACAAGCAGCTGAGGCTGTATTTTGGCCCTTTTAAAAAAAGTGACGACTCTCATGAAACCATCCACATACTTTTTATTTTCAGGAGAATTATTGTTAATTTTCAAGAAGTTGGGGCAAGAATAACATCTAAGTTGTTACTTGTTTTTTAAAATATTTTTTTTTGTGCATTGAAAGATTGCATATTTACTAAACATTACCAGAAAAGTTGTCAAAACAGCCTAATGTGTCAAATGTAATATCAAAAGTACATCATAAACAAAAAGATACCGTAAGATTGTTTTATGTTTAAGGGGGCTAATTAACATCTTAAGTCCAAAAAATTGGATTTTTTTTTTTTGATGTGTCAGGCTTCAAAGGGTTAGAAAAACCCACCAATGTAACCAAACCAAACAAAAGAAAACAAACAGTTGTCTGGTCACTGTGATTGGTCAGACCATGACATGTGGTGCAATTTAATTTAGAGAATACTTTCCTTGAAAAATTTGTCATGCGCCAAAACAATGAACTATGTGACATGTCTGCTTTGGGCTTCTGTACATTTGGTCTATGAACACCTGCAGTTGCTGGTTGCTTTGATGGACAGGTTTTGCAGTTTTCAGACTCAAAATGGACCAATACAGAAAATATTTAGAGGAGAAAGAAGTAAAAAAACAACAATATAAAAAGGATGGGGAAGACAGATCAAATGATTGGCAAAAGTGACGGTAAAGTCTTTGTTTTCTTGTTTCTTTTGAGCCATGTGTGCATTTAAAGATTCAAAGCCCGTTTTATCCTTGACTCATACTTGAACCCGACGTTTCCTTTTTTCAATCTGATAGCATCACCTCCTCATGGATGTACAGTACATATGCCCACATTTCCAGCATGTAGTCTTCTCCTCCAGCTTTATTCCCAGCCTAAGTGCCAGCATGTCTGCTGAGAGCTGTCTTCATGCCCTGCAGGATGGGATCATGATCTTGATATAAAGCTGCGCTATAACTCAAGCTGTCTGACTCCCGACCTCTCCGTCTATATCTGGCGCTGCATTAATAGAAGCAACAGATGATATATCACCATCTGAGGAACACGGCTCTTAAATTAAACAAACATGTAGGCGAGTGACGCTGCACGGCACTCTCAATCAACAGGTTGAGGAAACTCAAGGTGGTTCTACGAATGCGGGCCCGTTTTGTGGTGTTTTGGTTTTGAATGCAGCTTGAGTGTGGTCCCCTCTGGAGAGATGGCGGAGCGTGATGGCACTCAGCCTAATGGCCACGTACAATGATGTCAGACTAGCAGAGTGGCCTGCCCACTCCCTATATTTCATAGGCACTAAGTGGATTGATCCGTGGGCTGTGTACATGATATTCTCACAGGCTTGGCTGGCTGCAGACCCCACTTTGCTTGACACAGTTGACTTAACAGAGTAGAATTTGCAAATTGGGCTGGAAGGAAAACAACATTAAAATTCAGATCAAGATTGGCAGGAGCTCTTGGTTTCAATTAGGGGAAGTTAATTTAGTAGAATAAAAACAAGACAGCACTCTTTTTGCAGGCTTTATTTTAACTTCTGCTCAGAGGAAGTGACTTTTCTTGCTGGGAAGGAAGTAAAAAAAAAGTCAAAACATCTGCAAACCTCTTACCTGAAGCAGATTTGAGTTAGCTTGTGTAGTAAGGATGATTTTGAGTGACAAGCTTTGCATTGACCCCATAAGGGTCAAGAGAGGAGAGATCAGGCACAGAGCATCTCCATGTTCTCTCTGTCTGTCTCACTGTCTGTCTGTCTTTCTCACCTCGCCGCCTCATGCCTCCACGTGTGACTGTGTCTGCGGATCTCATCTCTAACCCTACATGCCAGCATCTGTCTGCTTCACATCTACATGTCCTCCTCTCCACCTCTTCACTCCGTCCATCTCCTTCTTCTTCTCCCTCATCTTTTGTGTCTGTTCCAGCTCCCTTTGCATCTCTTTATCTCTCTGTCTCCTCTCCTCTTTCCTTCGTCGCCTGAGGGCAGATGATGAACATCATTGGATCTGAAATGTAAAAAGTCTGATGTCATGGACGGCGCCCCAGAGATCCCAGTGCCAGCTCGCACTTCGTGAGATCAGGGGGATGAAAAGAGGAGGTGGAGATGCAGGAACTAGAAAATCCAGACTGTTTGGCCTTCTTAGTCTCACATGTCGAGGGCTGCATAGATTCTTCTACTTTTGAATTGTTAATCCATACTTACAGATTTAGAATTTATTTCTTGATGGGAAAGATCTTTGAATCACGATGGATACCCAACCATCCATGCTCTGCTCATATGTTTTCTTTTTTTTTCACCTAATCCACAAAAAAGGCAACCACATTCTCAATTTTTCCATTTTTCTTCTTACCCTCTGCCTCATTTCTTCCAATCTCACTGGCTTTTTATTTTTTTTGTATTTCGAAACCTAACTAGATTTCACGCTCGACCAGCTAAAGAACCATGCCTCTCTTGTTTGTGGCCTCGTCTCTGCCGATCAGCTGGCCTAATGTGAGGAGGCACTTCATCCACATAGAGAGCAACATGGGCAATAGAGAACAGAAAACGGAACGAGACAAAATATGCTGCCTGTATCAACTCCAAACAGAGTATCAACATCAACAAGAGGACAAACATAAAAATTTGGTTTAAAGTGGTTTAAAGGTGGGACTATTTCTTTCTACGTAGGGATTTTTAACTTCGAGTTCATTCTGGCTCTTAACCAAATGTAAAAGCACAATAAATGTCTTGTGCACTTTATTTTTTTTGGTATATTCATTATTTTTATGGCACCAAACCCCAACAAAAGTGATCTCATTTACTCGATATCTCCTGCCATCCAATTTCACTGCTGATCTGGTCTGTGCTTTGGGGCTGAGCCACATCCAGCTGCCAATTGGGAGACAGGTAGAGCACACCTTAGTCCCTGGTGAATAACAAGGCTCTCACATATATCTTAACATTCACACCTACGAGCAATTCAGACTCTCCCGTTAACCTCATACATATGACTTTGGGTTGGCTTTTACTCAATGACTCAATAAACACATGGATTTAAAATATCGATGCTAATGCTAACAAGTAGCCTGATCATACACTCAGTCATTACTGTGCAAAGATTAGCATTAAATAGAAAAGGATCAAAGTGTTGTTGATATCAGGGCTTCTCAAAGTTATAGACAGCGAGAACCCAAAGACCCACTGTAGAAAAAACACTATGAGGTCAATCCAAAAAGAAAAAAAAAGACAGGGAAAAAAATGGGAAAAAATGTTAGAAACAGAGCAAACATTTTCTGTTTGCATGATTTTATATAAAACCAAACCCTTATTTATGTTTCTTTCTTTACAAAAATGTATGAAAAATGCAATTGTAAAAAAGTCTTTGATTTTGAAGGCATTCACACACACACCCCCCATTAGTATTTTGTGATCCCCAGGGGTTCCTGATCCCCACTTTTGGAACCATTTGCCAATATGTTATAAAACCCACAGATTACATTTGCTATAGATACGATGAATTACACTCAACATAGTGTCATAAATACAAGGTAGTCTCAGATGTTTCAGGGGTGGGTAAAAATATTGATGAATCGATGCATCGAAATATTGCCTTGCCCAATTCAATATCAATTCAGCAAATCTTTTGAATCGATTCATCTCCTGGCAAATGGGGGGAGTGTGCATGTTATTCGTGTTGTGTGGATGAGGGCCACGAGAGACCAAACAGCAAAAAAAAATATAGCAGCCAAAGCAGTAGCAGAAGCATAAAGCCAGATCCTTCAGCTTTATAGTCTGACGTTTGGGTTGTTTTATTGCTCCAAAAGGTGAGGTGGCATACCACATATGTTCACATGGGGCATGAAAATTGATAATTGAAGCATTTAAATCAATATCGAATTGAATCAATATCGAATCGTGAGGTTCTTAGCAATACCCAGCCCTAATATGTTTTAATGAATGTTTTAATGAAATCCATGCACCTCGTGACCTCTACCATCGATCATATAGTGTATAACTCAGGATTTACACAGAGCAGCCTTAAAAAAAACATGTAGTTCAGTTGCCTTGTATCGATCTAAAAGTTTTGGTACACTTAAACTTTTTCACTGTTTATATGAGGAGAATCTTATATCAAAACTACTTGGGGGCTGACTTCAGATGTACAAATACTCACAATTTGGATCCCACTGGTGACATGGTATTGATCAAATCAGTGTGTTGCCTCAAATAAATATCTAACTATGCCTTCATTATTTTCCATCAAAAAAGTGAGAAAACACCAAGGTTTCTACATTTTAAATATTAAAATTCTTAATCATGTTTTTGAAATGTTTCTTCTCAGTCTTGCTTCAATGACATGGAAGGACGTTTGCAAAGAGCAGGTTTTTATTGACACATGAGGCCAGCTTTATGCACTTTATGTGGAGCCTTGAGGCTTGTTGCTCCCTTAAATTAGTCCACAGCAAAATAAAAGCCATAAGATCCCTTTTAATCTGCACCGCTGTGATCAGAGTGGTGATCACAAAGCTGGCTTGCAGCAAGGAAGACTTGTGCGTGCTTTAGCTTCCACGCTTTGCATCATCACGGTTGCAAAGGGGGAAGATCTGAACCAGAAAATGTGCCTGTATCACTGGAAAATCAAGCTGGCTATAGTCACAATGCCCAACACAATGGTCTTTTTTGTAATTTGAAGACTTTCTGTTTTATTTTTGTCAATGGAAAGAGCTTCAGGCTTGATTGAATCATAGAGCTTTTCTTCCTTCAGGAGCGTTAAAGAGATTCTCAGTGTCTTATCTAATACAGCTGAGAGATGAAAAGTGGAAACAAAAGATTTTATATAATTAGATTTTACTTCCACTTTTATTGGAGTGTCAGATCCGACTTGGAGAATGACTGAGTGGATGAATCAGATGTGTTGAGCAGATGGGCATGATGGGCTAGGGCTTGTCTCGGGTTACCTCGTCTGTGATTTGCACCTCTGTGGCCATGAGGGAGTTGGTGCTAGCAGGTATATTTCAGGACATGCTCCTGCTTCGAGTCAAGCAGCTGGTGGGCTATATCTGTTACACACATACACACACACAAAAGGGTGCAAAACCTGTGCCATTGACCCTGTTTGCTGTCTTCAGTTATTTTACTCCTTGAACTCTCTCTTGAAGTCTTTGTTGTGCTCTATGATCACACTTTACACAGATTTCTAACATGTTTTTCCTGCTCTCTTTCCTTCATTCTCCTCATCTCAACCTAAATATAGCAAATGCTTGGGAAAGGTAGATGGAAAACCAGGGGAAATTCATCTCCTCTCCAGCTCCTCCTTTTACACTGCGTGTGATTTTCCCAGGGTCACATGTATTGTCACTGATGCTCACTCTGTTCTGTACGCCGGTGGTCTTTGCTGATGCTCTCCCTGACTTTCCTTAACATGCATATACATGGAAGAGAAGGAAGGTTGTGCTTTATATTTTAGGTTTTTAGGGCACCTGTTTAAGACACAAAGATCTTCTATGTTACCTTTTAAATTTGATAACTTTCTTTTCTAATGATTTATTGATTTGCTTGTTGACACAGTGGCTACTTTGCAAGCTTTGATAAGTCAGAGATTTTCAGAATGTGCTGACTTGCTTTTTTTCCTCTCAAAAAATTTACTGAACATCTAAGAAGATTTTTATTTTTCTTGGCTGATTTTCTAATTATAATGTCTTGCTAATTTTCAAGCTGTGATTACTTCCTTTCTGCTCATATCATGACTAAGATTTAATGAATCACTATTTCTTGAGGTTTGATATTTTGTTGTGCCTCTAAGATTGAAGGACTTGTTTCTTAAGCTTTATTAATTTCCTTGGAAGTTTGGTGCTCCAGTCCTCTTTTAGATGTTCAAAAAAACAAACAGCAGCAAGTCAGATGAGTGTAGTGTGTCAGAGGCAGGGGACTTCCCATACCTCTGTGCCTGTTCCCACACTGCACTCTGTGGATTTCTATGTTTTGTTTGAGTCTAACTTTAGGATCTGGCCTAACCTTTTCAACCGGAGTATTCCCAGACAGCTTGTTCCCCCTGCCCCGTATCTGAAGAGAAAACTAAAAACCCAGTGCTGTGTGCAGCTTCCTCACAATCTGTCGCCACATGGAAGTTCTCAAGAATTTTCCATTGCAGCGTTTACCGGAGAATGCTGGGAATCGCTAACAGCTGTTTGGTTTAGAGGCCTGTCTGATTCAGGAAGCACATGTGTGTACTGTAGTATAAAACAAGAGGAGTGTGGTTTAAAAGCTGTGCAGTAAATTATAAGCATGATGCTACTTCCTTGTTTGGTTTATTTATGTAAGGCCTTTTATGAGTCTTTAGCATCTACCAAGCAAATCAATAGCAAGTAGAGAAAAACAGTTAAACACTGTCATGTATGAAGAGGCAGGGCAGAGGAAAGATCAGGTCCTTTAATGTGAGTAGAATGCAGTGGGAAAAGGTTGTGTGTGACTGAAGGTTGGAAATCTCACACTCTAGCTAAGCTTTTATTTCTCATTAGCCCGGCTATGGGTTAGCTGAGCTACTGTTAATTCTTTAAAAAGATCACGAAACCTGTAGAATACAACAAAATGTGTTATGAAGCTTAAAAAGCATACAACAAACAATATAGTCCTGTTAAAACAAAACAAAACATGCTAATAATGCTAAAAGACGCTATTCATGTCAACAAGCATTAGTTGTTAACATGGGGTACTGAAGTTTTTGAGCTTAATACAAAGATTAAAAACTCAATGATCAAACATCCCCCCAAAAAAAACAAAACAAAAAAACCCCCAGACGATTGCTAGTGCTAGTTAGCTTAAAGCTGAACATTGTTTCTCTTCAAGGTAGAAATGGAGTCAAAGCTAGCTTAAAACAAATCATTTATCTTAAAAACAAAGTAATGTAGGACTGAAATATTTTTAGCTACGGAAGAATTTTTGTTCTGAAAATTACAGTATTTAAGCTAGGTTTTACCACAGCCTTTAAGCTATCTAAGCTAACAAAGCCCTGCTGTAAGCCTCACCTCTAGAGTAGCTAAATGACTTCTATTTAGCTTGTCTTTTCAGACAGGACAGCTAACACTATTGGCTAACATTTTACTATGTTTATACTGAATTGTACAGAATTTATTTCTTGATGGTAAAGCCCCTTGAGATGGGGGTCATATCAGATATTTGTCTAAAAATAATGAAATATTGTTGAAATTATTAATTTCTTTATTGTATACCTTTTAAAAGCTCAGACATATGAGGCTGTGTGTGGTGAAAATTGGCTTTGAGAGATGTGGTTGAGTTGCATCTCGCTAGTTATGCTATCCGTGCTTCTCATAGAAATCCAGATATGGAGCAGAGTTGTTAATAAGCCACTTCATCTTAATCACACAATAAAGGCTTGAAGTCCTTTAAATATCTCCTGTGAATCACCGGGAGCCCATCTGATGTAATATTTTGAGAGACACAGAGAAAAGTGTCCCCATGATGGCCTGTGATGGCTCCACTCGAGCCTCTTAATGGAGCCGCATCGCCACATAAGAGCTGTTATTGCCCGACTAGACTCCACTGAAGAACTGCACTGCACTGGACAGTGTGTAAAGCCATCGAGGAGACTCATCACAGAAGTACATAACAGTAGTCTGCTTGTGTAGGCGTGTGGGTTGATGTTAATTGGGCATTTTTGGCCAAAGGGGGGTTCTCTAATCTTTCTATTTATACACAATGTCCGATATCATGTCTGTGTGTTTGTGTGTGTGAAGTGAAGCAGGAGTTTAGGGTTGGTGTAAGACTATTTTTTTCTCAAAAAGTGTGAAGGTGACAGAGATGAGGGGGTTTATCTATTTCAGCTGTTTAAAATGACATGGCAGAGGAAGAGAGGAAGGCAGCTGGAGGAATAAGGATGTACATAACCAAGCCCTTCTTCAATATTGCAACCATGCTTAAAGGCAATTAACCCCCAATTAAGTTGTCGTGTGTAAGTCTACTATCGTGCCGGACTCTCACCAGCAGGTGTGAGAGCTGCAAACACTTGCAATTGTCACAACAGCTCTCTTTCCTGCAATTTAATCCGTCTGGACACCTGCTGCTAGAGGTGATATAATGGGAGCTGTTAGTTCTGTCAGGACGTATATAACTCCTGACATGGAGGGTGTGGATGAGACAGCCTGGACAGAGAGGGGGCTGCGAGTCAGTCTCGGCTAGCTGTGGTCCAGAGTGTGAGGTCAAATGTGGTCACAGGGGAGGGGGAGTCAGAACGCTCCCACTGACAGTCTCATGTTGCCTGTGGTCACACTGTAGAGAACAGGACTGTGTAAGCTTAATGGCTTGGTCTTACTTATTAGACATTTGTTGGCATAGAAAAAAGTGAATAAAGTATTTTTGGTGTATTTTGGCCCTGCCTGATGACCTGAATAAAGGGATTGTTGTTGAGTAAACAAACATTTAATAGAAGGCTGCTTTTTTTTCCTGGTTGGAAAATATTTTAAAAAAATAAATAGATAATCTTTCCAGTTAACTACGTTACTCTTACGATTAAGCTTAAATTATGTGGATCCAATTTATCAGAGGCCTGTTTATCCTGTTTTAGGTTTCCAGCTCCCAAACCTTAAATACACCGATAAGGTTGTAAAACATAGAAATTCAGCAAACTACTTCTTTTAGAAGGTTAAACGTAACTATTGGGTTTTTCTGGTGCAATTTCATCAGATTTTAAACTGGGTACCGGATACCGATAAAATCAAAAGGTACCATGTTTAGGTATCTAAACGCATCCTTGTGACTGTGAGGGAGTGGAAGAGTCGGCGATTTTCCATGCTGGGCATGAACACAGCATTCCAAGGTTATTTATTGAAGAATGAATATGTAAAATAAAAAAAACAAGATCTTATTATTCAACAAATTGATATTTTTACCACATAAACACAAAAAAACTACCAAAAATTAGTACCGTTAAGTACCAATACCAATTTCCAGGTATAGGGCATGGGTACCATAAAGTGTGCCAATGCTGTCACATGGAGTTGTAAGACGAGTTGCTGACTCAAGTCATTGACTAGGTTCCTGAGTGTCGTTGTTTGCAGTTGCCTGTGGTTGTTGTTGTAAGGGTCTCCAGTCTTCTGTAGTGGTCCTTTACAGACTTTTTGACCCAGTTATAGAGAATTGTTAGGGTCTTCTTTTTTCAGAGTTGTTGTAAGCGGAATCGTTGACTTTGTGCCTTAGAGTTGTCCAGGTTTTCACTTATCTGTAGCTGTTTCATAGACCTCATAGACCCACACATGGTTGGCTCCTATGTGATCTTTTTCAAACCAACAGTCTTCACCAACCAAACCTGAGAGTTTCCTTTGTCTTTGAGATGTAGCTGCACAGCTAACATCTGGCTAGCTATTGTGTTGGGCCGCGCATCTTCCCTAGAGACCCTAGCATAATGCAGTACCACTGTTGGGCCACCTACTGATCCTTGTTTGTTGTGTAAAGGGATGGAGGCAAATTAACAAGGTACGCTAATAATTTCCTCAACAGGCGAATCAGAATCAGCGTTGCCAGCTCTCCATTTTTACAGTTAACTGTGTTCAACAAATAGATTTTTAATGAGAAAACAAGCCCACATCTCACCTCACTGTATGAAGCTGGCATATTATTGTGATTTGTCCGGTGCTTGACAGAGAAAAAAAACACATGGCAGGCTTTTAAATAATAAATGTGGTTCAGTAGCTTGAAAGTGAAATCAAACAGAGCAGGTTAATATAAAGCTGTTTGTTTTGCCATAAGTCCACCTGTTAAATCAGTCCCACTGGAGCCAGCATACAGTAACCCACACCTGCTCCACCAGTCTGTGATTACCCACCATCACCACCCCTATCATTAGGTAATGATATCAAAGTCCTGTCAGCACTCTACCAGCTGTAACACACCCTAAGTGCCTGATAAAGTGCACCAAACACTGTTGTCAAGGCTTCACTTAAACACTGCTTTGTAGATCGAGGCAGGGGGCCTTGGTCAAACGCTGGGACTTACTCACTGAGAGGAAAAATAGTTCTAGAGAGGCTGAAACATCGATAACATCTTTCCATACAAGATAATGAGGCTATGAGACATTTACAAAGGCTGCAATTACGGTGTTATTGACCTCAATAAAGAGGCAGAGATCATCACTTGTCTCCCTTTGTGCTCAAGAGTGAGAGGAGGGAGGACGACCTAAAGACATTTGAAGCATTATGGGTTCATTTGGAGGGGAAGTAGGAAGTGAATGTAAGCTTCTAGTATTAAAGGCAAGAAGAAATATAAAGTCAAGGGATGAGTGTGTACACAAGGAATGGAGTGAAACTGGAAAAGGATCCAAAGCAGTGAGAGGAAAGAGATATGAATTAATACAAAGGCAACAGATTGACGCATGAATGTAAGAGAAGTGATAAGGGAAAGAAAGGCTTAGAGGAAAAGAAAAGACTTTAGTGGGGAGCTCTGCCAAGCCAGTCTCTTATTAGCTATCCCCCTGTGGCTCAATTACATCCAAACCATCCTCAAACATCTCTTTGCTGTTTTTTTTCCCTCCACTTCCCGTGATGATGTAAGACTTGTCTCTCTAAGAACACATTAAAGCCCAAATTACTACTATCAGAAGAGGGTTTAAGGTTTCAAGCCAGGATGGAAAGAGAAATCGAAAAAAGGATTCTGTTTGCCGCCCAGTACTTCCTCTTTGACAGCTTCGGTGAAATTTGGCCATCACATGTTCTCCACAGACTCATTTTGTGTGTATAACGTAGGGATGTTTACAACTACAAGACTGGATATTAAACATTGGATTCGTATATTTGTAAAGGTGTAAAAAGCCACATGCAAACTTTTTTCTGCTGAATGACAAGTAAAGACATCAGGGTCGTAGAGATGTGCTTCACCTTGGTTGTACTCCTCTTGATCCAGGACGTCCCTTAAAATCTATCACGCCATGAGTTTCAGAGGAGGAAAGAAGACTAAGTATTTTAAGTTGTTCCAACACTCTGACAGCCTAAAGCATACTGTCTACCGGGTATTTCATTTCGTTCGAGTTCCCTTGGTGCTTTTTTCTAAGACACAGCTGAGAAAGTTTGGTATGAAAGAAACAACAGGACTCCACACTAGGTACAATCTTCTGAATCTTCTCTCCATGAACTCCATCTGGGAACCTTCTTTCAAAGTTGGATCGCAAACTCTTCCAAACCTCACATGGTAGCACTTCCAGCTGTGAGCTTTTCATCAAATCCTTAAATGGAGTAGAAACAAAGTGTTAGTCAAGGAAAGATTTGGGTCGGCTTGAATCTTTAATAAAAAAGTCAGTGCAGTTTCAAAACTTTGGTAGTTTCATGAGTTTTGGCTGCAGTTAAAGCTACTCGTCCAAGTTATTAAATCCACAAACACTGTGACATTTATTTTGGCGGGAATAAGCTCTCTGAGATTCAGAGAAGTTGTAAACAAACCGTCAATTTGGCTAGATTATCTATATCATCATGTTTTAGGACAGGAAAAAAGTCCTTCTTGGGTTAATTAAAACCTACATGACTTTCCATTTAACTATCTAAATCCTTAATGTTCACTGGGCACATGCTGCTGGGTGGAGACCCAGAACTCATTGGAGGAATAATTTGACCAATCTGGTCCCGGAGGTCCAGAAGGAACTGGAAAGTGTTCTTGGGAGCAGGGTGGGCTGGTTTGATTTGAAGAAAAGGGAGGGGATAGATGGATGGATGGATGAATGGATGGATGGATGGGTGGATAGCTGGATGGATAGAAAGATGGATGGATGGATGGATGGATGGATGGATGGATGGATTGAAGGATAGATAAACACATGGTTGGAAAGGCAGATGGGTGGGTGGATGATGGATGGATGGATGGATGGATTAAAGGATAGATAAACACATGGATGGAAAGGCAGATGGGTGGGTGGATGGATGGAATGATGGATGGATGGATGGATGGACGGATGGATGGATGGAATGATGGATGGATGGATTGAAGGATAGATAAACACATGGTTGGAAAGGCAGATGGGTGGGTGGATGGACGGATGAATGGATGTTAGGTTGATGGACAAACAGATGGATGTATATTCTGATTGATGGAGGATGGACAGATGGATAGATTTATAATTTATTAACTGATGGATGGATGGATGGATGGATGGATAGATGATGGTTGGATGGATGGATGGATGGATGAATGGATGGATGGATGAATGGATGGATAAATGGATGGATGGATGGATGGATGATGGATGGATGGATGGATGGATGGATGGATGGATGGATGGATGGATGGATGGATGGATGGATGGGAGTAAGGATTTATTGATTTGATAGACAGGTTAATGGTTTGACAGATCAGTTGTGTGATTGAAAAATGGATGGATGAATGGATGGATGAGTGGTAGGATGAGTGGATAGTTGGATGATGGCTGGTAATCAGTACCAAAACCATCTATTGATATGATATCTGAGACAAGTGGACATTGGCACTCATACTAGTATCTCTACATATATCCCCAAAGAGGATGTTCACAATTTATTTAAAAAAATGCTCTTACACACTTTTGTTTCTGATATTTTGCCTTCCTCTTTTTGGATGCATTTTATGTCTCATATTACATCCAGCTACACTTGGGGCAGCAGCCTCTGTCATGGAAAGGACATGAACTCAAATGCTGAGGTCATTACTTGACCTTTAAATACAAAGCTGAAAGACCGGTAGGCAGTCAATGCAAGAGATTTCTTTTACTGGCAAAGCTAGCTCACCAACATGTCTGCAGACCCGTAAAATCACTGCCTTCTGTGCAAACGCTGCTGCCAGACTGATTGTGACCCGGTTGTGCTCTTGTCTGACACCCCACCACATGGACATGCTTATTTTCTCAATAAGAACGAGCAGGCAAAGAAAACTTGACACTGTGTCTGAAATGGCTCCCTGTTTCATCCTCTTGTTGTGGCTGATTTTGACATTATACAGCAATATGACTTGGGAGAAAACACAATTTGTATTTTTTTTTGTTTACTGCAGTTGAAATCTTAGATTGTCTTAACAAGTATTTCATCTCAGATTGTCAACGTTTCCCATCATTGATAAGGGGAAATCTTAACAATCTTAATCCTTTATCTAAACCATTGTCAGTATTTGAATTAAGCTTGAGAAATGCCTCTCTAATTTAATGATCTTGAATAAACTTAAATCTTAAGTTCCACCTGACTGTAGCCAAAAACTTACTCATTTTAGTCTTGCAGAGTTGATGGGTATAACTTATTGAGCTGACCGTCCTTCATATGTTGTTGCTAGAAGCACATTAAACAGCTGCACTGCAGCTCAAGGCCATAGGCTGTGGTGATGAAATATCACAGAGGGGGAAGAGACAAAGCTGGAGGGGTTAATGTGGTCAGGAGTAAGACAGCAGTTCTTTCCTGCTGAGTCATGCTCTCTATTCTGGGATTGTGACCATTTGTCTTTGCTGCTAAAAGCTGAGCCCCGTTTATGAGGTAGTCGCCAACCATATCTGTTTGCTATGTGTTGCTGTGGAAGTTGATCACACCTGTAAATCTCTTGCTTCAAAACCAAGAAATAAACTTAAATTGCAAAATAAAAATTTAAAATAGCTGAGTCATGCTCTATTAGATTGAGGTCTCAATCTCATTGTAAATCTGTGAGTGTAGGCTTTCAAAACTAAAAAACAAAAAACTAAAAGATGCTAAAGTGACAAACAGAACAGCTGAGTCATTGGTCATTTCCTGATGGGTTTGTTCTAGCTGCTTCGTCATGTTGTCTGTTCCATCTATCTTCATTGACAGGCTCTTTGACTCACTCCCACAAATGGGTCTCACCCACTTCATTACTGTAAAAGCTTTTGCAGTAGACCTGCACCTGTCCTGGTGACCCTTGACCCCAGTAACCCCCTGCTGCCCTCTGAAAGACCTGCTGCTCTGGTTACATACACACTCATGTAAACGCACACACACTTCCATGTGACAGCTGTTACAACACAGGAAGCCTCTCTATAGTCATTAGAGGGATGGAGGGGCGGAGGGTCTTTTGCCCACCCACCCTCAGTCAGCCAAACATGGGTTATGCATAAATTAAGACACATGCTCATGGGGTGGGTCAAGGAACTAATTTAGTCATGACAAAGTCTCTGACACCTTTGGAGCTAGAATTTTATCTACTCTGTCTGACTTCTAAAGAAAGCAGCTTTCGTGTGGATGCTTCTCATCTTATTTGGAGTATCAGAGTCAGGCTGTTTGTCTGAACCTGTGCATGTCAGCCTCGCCACATTTTGCTCTTCCACTGGAACACTCTTATTAGATTGACTAACGTTTTTAGAGCTCTTTTGTTAAAATCTGTGGCACCCTTGAGACAACTGCTAGCTTGTATAGCCAGGGTATAAAAAGCCACCTGCTGGTCGAACGTGAATTCAATAGTGCTGCAATGAAGGGTAGTGTTTGTTTCTTAGGGATTTAGACTAGGGAGGTACGTATGTGTAGAGCCCCCACTTGAGCCTCTCTATGGACCTTGGAAAGGATAATTTACTGTATCTAAATTTAGGAGAGCAAATTAGGACTGCACAACTTCTTGGCTAGTCTAAACAGTAAAGCAAGGGAGTTGAAAACTGAGAGTTTGAAGCCCCAGGTCCTTAAGTCCTGTGTCAACAAAGTACAAAACTGAAAAAAATGAAGGAACATAAACATTTTTTTTTGTTAATTTGCAAGATGGTGTGGCCAAAACAACAAAAATTTCAACATAAAAGGCCAGAGATGCCATTGTGATTAAAGGGGCAGTTCATTAATTCAACCCTTGTATCTTTTTTTTCTTTGGTACACAAGTTGGAAAAATTATTTCAATGAAAGAATCACAGCCTGAGTTATCATGACCCCAAAACTACTGGATCCTACATTTCCCACAATGCAACTCGGAAGGGACCAAAAAATGAAGCTTATATATATATATATATATATATATATATATATATATATATATATATATATATATATATAAAATTTTATTTATTTATTTATTTATTTATTTTTTTAAGCGTCCACTTGCAAAAAGAAGTAGTTGGAGTTTTTACTTCCTCTGTTAAGATATACAAAATTTGAGATTTCTGCATAAATTACAATAATTAGAAGTAAGACCAGGTCATCTGACTGGAAGATGCTGAAACATCATTGGTTGCTCTCTCTGGATTACTGCTCACAAACTGATTGTTCCCTCAGGAAACATTGTAGATGCAGTGGTAGTTGAAGTGGATGAAGTCTAACATCAATTCAGGTCATTAAATGCAATCATTACAGTAGAATAACAATAGAGTTTTTGGTAAAACGCTATGGTTGTGCAGCCTTATATTATGCAATGCCTCATTAGTCAACATGGTTAATCAGGATTGTTAAGTGCTCTGAACTTTTGAACCTAAAAAAGTTTTTAAATATATTTTTTTCCAATAACACACTCTGATATGTTTAAACTGCATTCTGTTACATCTTATTGAATAAAAGTCAGAACATGTGAACAAGTGAATGAACACAACTAGAAAAAGAACAATGAAAAGAAGAATAAGAAGGGCCGCAACTATTGCCTGTCTGAAAAAACAGTCTGTTTCATAAGTGTGTGATATTAATGACTCACTGAGACAAGTGTGAGAGAGAAAAAAAAAGTCTTGTTGTGCCAGCAGGTCTCACACTTGGCTGAGTTTCACATTCTCTCATTTACGGCCCTGCTGCATAGCCGAATGGCTCTACATGGCTCACCAGCCATTTTGAAGGCTTCCTTCCTCTCAAAAAACCTCCCTCCTCGACTGTCCCTGGAGGAGAGAGGGAACGTGTGTGAGAGGGGGTGAACAGGAGCCAAGCGTGGGATGGGATAATTATGCTATCTAATTCTTCCTTATCCTGCTCCAAGATTTCATCAAATATGTCTGAACGTCTTGTTTTCGGATACTCTTCCTTATTTTGTCTCCATCCTTAGATTAACATCTAGAAGACTCTTCGATCCCTTAGGAAGTAGCATTTCCTGGTGTAATGTTGGGAAATTTTTGCCTTTTTACTGATTTAAGGAAGATGCTAATAGGACTTTTATTGTTTTGCTGAAAATATTTTGTTAACTCAAGATCTGGAATGAATTCAAACTCCTGCTGGAATCAAATATTACTGAGTCTTTTACATGTTGTGAGTTGGTGTGGATAAAAACTGGTGCTGACGAGTGCCTGGTATGGTTTGGGACTTTCCCTGGATGTTTGATTGTAGCTGTCCTCTCCTCATTAAGAAAGGAAATCTGCAGGCGCAGGATAAGAGTCTGGGAGTTCATGGCTAGAGCTGTCTATATTTGGGCATGCATCACCAATCTTACATCAGCATTGTTTCACTCTTACAGTTTGTGTTCAGGATATGTTGTTTTCTACCGAAGCACATTTTTACTGTTGAAGCAAAAACTAAAGAATGTGGTTTGATTAATCAAATACGACCAACACTGAGGCAAACTTATGGGACAAGAATTTAAGTTATCAGAAAAAACACAGTTTTTGAGTTTGGAGTCATATTATTAAGATTTAAAGTCAGTTCTTTGTGAAATAAGGTCAAAATTACTTGGGAAAAACTGTGAAAGTGCATTTAGTACTTTAGTTTTCACTTTTAATTTTTAATAACTTATTTTTCTAATAAAATTTTGACATAATATATTTTCTATAGCTGTTATTCCTCTGTTACTTGAACTTTTTACAGTAGAATCCAAGATTTTTTGTTGCTACCAAAGAATTATGAACAATCCCTGAATGTTAACTTAAAAAAAAGTCAAAATCACATTCTGTTAGCAACCAGTCTTAAAATCATGTTGCTTGACTCTTTCTATTATAACTTAAATAACACAGTTAAGCCTTTTATCCATAAATAACATTTAAATCTTGCAATTTTAACTCTTTTCTTGGCAGAATAATTATGTTTAAGTTGATCGTTTTAGCTTCTGACCGACAAGTAAACTGTAAGTTTTATGACTGATGCATTTTTTTCTCATAAATTTGTCTTATTTAAATTGACTTAAAATTGGGATTTACTACATTGAATCCTATTCTGACTGGGTTATCTGACAGATTTTTTTTTTTTTAACCCCTCCTTTTTTTTTTCACCGGCAGTGGTAGGGTTCCATAGGTGAACTGGGTGAAAAAAAAGAGATTTTTTGGTTTGTAAAATAATAAATAATATATAAATAGATAAATTGTCGAAGAAACTGGCACATTTTGATAATCCCTTCCTTTTTAATGGAGCAAAACAACTCAACCCCCTTCACCTTCAGTTTCCTGTATCAGACACCTGTTGTACAGCAGCCTTACATGAGGACATCTGGGGTTATTAGAAAAGTCACGTGCATTACAGCCCCAATTCACACCTGTTGCCATAGCTAGCAGACCTCATCTTGACCCTGGAGTTGGCTCCATGTATCCCCCAGTAGTCAGCATGCATGACAAGTCTGGCCCTAGAAGATAAATTCACTTTGGAGTTGTTCATAAGAGATTATTCAATGTGAATATGACTGTATGGGTGGCAGAAGGAGCAATGTGCTGACAGTAGGGCCATCCTATATCTGCACTCAGCTGTCTCTCTCAGAAGGCTAAATATAATACGAGGCTGCTATGTTAAACATTTCCAGCGTGAGCCAACCCGGCTCACATTACACTGTATTTTTTAAATAAGATAACAGAGACAGGGTTCATGTGTCAAGAGCCTCACGGCAATGTGGAAGGTAAAGAGGTTAACTCGCACTGTGGGGGAGAAACTGTAATTTTCTTTATGGATTATGTCATGTATTTTTTATAGGCTGTGGTAAAGGAGCTGCAAAGAGGGCTGAGTGTGCTCACAGTGTGCTGTTTTTCAAAGAGAGTGGAGTATGTGACGTCGAGCTGAGCAGCAGGAGGTCAACAGAAGTGTTATTTGGATAAACCTGAAAGACTACTACATCAGCAAGTTATGAAGATATGGATTGAGATAGTTAATTGTTTTCTTCCAAGTATGACTATAATTCAGTTCATTTGCCAGATTTAAAGGTTTAAGGATAGACCCATTTTTTTGTAAAAAGCTTGATAACAAAATGTGGTATGCTAGCTTAGCCTGGCAAAATCATCAGAAAAGCTAGCTTAAACGTGGACGTGCAGAAATAAGAAACCTCGGAACGTATAAACCCACAGTCATAGAGTCACATTCATATAGTATGTGCTTGTCTCTTAAAAATATATAAAAAAGGTAACATGTTTCTAAGTGAGGTATTAGCAGGTATTTTGTTAGCGTTTGACACCAAGCTAGCTTGTTCTGCCTTTTCTTTGAGGCTAGGTCAAGCAGCGCCTGGCTGTAGTTTGATATTATTCATCAAGTAGAGATTTTTTTTTAACCAATCCTATGTAGCTTTGAGTTCAAAAACATCACTCAGCGTATCTACTTTGTATATAAACATTTGAATGTTGAGCCTTTCGCGTAGTTCATGTAGGGTGTAAAGCCATGTCAGGTCATAGACTGTATGCTAAGTAAAGTGAGATGTTGGTGTTTTGACAGTTGGGGTGGGGGGGTATAGTGGATAGGGTCTCATATAGACACCCTAGATTCTTGTGCACAAACACACACACACATAACCTGAACTAAACTAAATGTCAGGCGAGTACATATAAGGGGCTGGTGTCCTTAGATTCCTTATGGCTAAGTTACAGTGCTTAAAGTTGATTTATTACAGCCCGGACGTGCTGTTGATAAGTGTTTAGATACGTCGACAGACACACATACATATGGTGTTCACACTGAACTGATGATTTAACCTTTTTGAAATCAAAACAATTCTAAAGTACTTCATATAGAGTAGTATTTTTTGCCTTTCCCTTTCTTCATTCAGTTTCTTCTCCCTTTGTGTGCTCTTTCTTTTAAGAAGAATACGTTAACCAGCAGCTCACTCCTGTGGGGGTGACACACTCATGCTGACAAACTATGAACAACTGTCATTGTAACACATTGCTCACCTACTGTTGTATCCACTTGGTTAAAGAGTATAATAACCCCTTTCTCAGCAGTTGCTTTGAATTATGTTATCACAAGCAGCAAAGCTTTGTTAAGGAGATCTCTCAGGCTTAAACTGAACCTACTGTAACAGGGGCATTTGTGACACGATTGGACATCAATTTCCTAACTGACTAACTAATCGCTTATTTTGTGTTTTCCAGGATAAAAGAATGGGTGGAGCAGATACAGAAAGATCTGATCACATTAACAGATGGAGCCACAGGAATTGAGGATCTAATACAGGTGAGCATAACTTCTGCAAGTCATGTACGCTACAGCTGTTCCTTCAGTTTACCTTTTAAATACATTGTGCTCCAATTATTCAAGTACAACAGACATTTTAGATGCACACACTTGTATTTGGAGACACACACTCTGAAGCTTCAAGCCCCCTTGTGTGTATTCTAATTTTACATGACAGCAGCTGATTGACATTTAAAGGTTTATATAACATACCAGATTAAAAAATAGTAACCTAAGTTTGTTAAAAATAAGAACATGGCAGGTTTGATTGGCAGGTTGATGCCACCAGCTGTCTGCTAGGTGTCACCTCAGATAATTCAACTTCTTTAGCTTAACCTCTTGGCCATGACAGTGGCATTTCTGTCTTTTCATGCAAATATCAGGCTAATAATAGGACTCAAC
Source organism: Halichoeres trimaculatus (assembly GCF_033239565.1). Classification (NCBI taxonomy): domain Eukaryota; kingdom Metazoa; phylum Chordata; class Actinopteri; order Labriformes; family Labridae; genus Halichoeres; species Halichoeres trimaculatus. The sequence goes on along the minus strand of NW_027437199.1, from coordinate 9,457,512 downwards.
TGTGCTGTTAATTTTACAAAGAGACCAACAAAATTATGCGCTTTGGTGATTTAAATTTTAATTAGATTTTATTTCATGTCTTTTGACTAAGTAGCAGGTATCTAAGTGCCAGCTAAGCATACTAGCTAGCATATTGGCCAACATATAAAAGTCTTAAGCATAATCTATTCAACTAATTGGAATAACTAGGTTTGTCCTTCCATCTAAATTCTCGCTCGTGTTGTACATCGCTCTGGACAAAGTGTCTGCTAAATGCAGAACTGTAGCTATCCCAATTCAGTAGTGTAGTATTTTCTGGTTCCTTGCTCCTCCATAACTGTGACTTCACCTACTTCTGCCCACTCACTTTTGAGTTATCTCTACATATAAGAGACAGGAATATCTAATATGATGTCTGATATTTTGAGATTTTATAACGATACTTGAGATTTATTATGCGCTTATGTTTGATACAGTCCATGCTAATATGGTAGCTGCTAATTACTTTTTTACTTTTTTTAGTTCCCTCTTAAAGATCACAATAGACTGTAAAAGTAACATACTCAACAATAATCTATAACCCCCTGTGAAAAACTAAAAAAAATACTACACAAAATACTTCTTTTACTTTAATTTAACATTCAGTTTGCAGGTACAGTAATTGCTTTTTGTGTGTTTACCGTCTTCATTGTGCTTTCTGTCTCCACTTTTCTTCCTACCCTCCTTGAACAACCTCTGCTGTCACAATAAATTAACCATCTCCATATAGTATCTTCTCATTAAACTTAACGCCACATTGTTCCTTCCTGCCAGCACAGTGTACACGCTCAGATAAGATCAGCGTCACGACTATACGGTGGTGGCACATCCACACACACACAAGCTGCATCTGACAAAGGACGTGAAGCTTTTAAGATCCTCATCGATAGACATAATGCATCTGGAACTCACGGCAATGAAACCAGATTTAAAGTGTCACTGATTTCATTACAAAGCGCCGGCGTGACTGTATTTTATATCACTGGTTTCTCTTACACACTGAGGCTGCCTTTATTCTTTTTTTGTCACTGAATGTATAGAACAGAGTGTGGGTAGTAAAAGTAGTGTTATGCTGTCATAAAAGCAGAAAAAATATTCTAACTCTAAGGAAAAACAAAAGGGAATTTCCGTTTCAACCAACAGACCACAGAGAATTTCCACGAAAACGTTTCTGAATAATCTGCAGTAAGATAAAACAAATCTAAAAATCCTTACTTTGCACCACGAGGCGCCTCAAGCATGAACACAAACCCATGCACGCGCCTCAGCTCATAGCTGAATGTCGGACAGTGAAATCCCCCCAGGCTGCTAAATAATTGGCTGTTTGGCATTTGTGTTTCTTATTTCTCTTGCCCGAGCATATTTCATAGCACAGTAGATGGTCCTGTTATGTAACCTGACATTGCAATTCAATCAGTGGACATGCAGTTCTCTTTTATAAATCACTGTGCTTTGGTCAGTGAGGTTAGATGAATAATAGAAGACGGTCACTTATGCAGAGTTCACTGGCTCAGATACTGTAAGAGTGTGGGAAGAAAACATCTCAACGCTGAAAGACACTGGAGAGAAATCTTTGAACGCTGTAGAGCTCTTTGTCATTCATTGATGTTACATCCTTTGATTATTCCTCGAAAGCTCATATTTCATCCCCTAAGTAGACATGTCTGCTTAAAGAGAGCATACACCTCCATGAACTCAATTCAGGCATTCATTAGTTTAAAATGCAAAGATAACTTGCGATAAAAATGATCAATTGCACCCCAACGCATTGGACACCCTTCTCATCAAGTATCAAGGAAGTCAGTAGCTAGTTTTTCAGAGCAGAAGCCAAAAGTTTGGGTTTTTTTTTGCAACTAGCTTAAGTTTTACAAATGCAGCATAAAGTGAGTTTTGAAGCTAATGATTTGTAGCTAATAGGGCTGTGAAAATGATCATTTTTCATTATGACAAGTCCCTGAGTTAGATTATCAGGTGTGATTACTTTTAATCACTTTTAAAGCTCCTGTGTGGAGTTTTTGGCAGGTTATGAAACAGACTAAAATTCACCTTTATGGCTCTTTATTAGCCACAAAAAACAGCAAAAATGTCTGTAACTAGAACAGCAATTCCTGCACAGTAATGTTTAATGTTAAAAACCACTGTAGTGGGGCAGAGTCCTGTACTGGGTTGGGTACCCGCAAAAACAGCTGATTTGCGGGTGGTTTTTAGAAACTTTTTTTTCCCCGGGTTTGGATCTGGGTGGAAAAAATAACATGCGGGTCGAGTCGCAGGTTTTAGTTTGACACATCAAAATTAATATAAAATAATAAGAAATACAATAAAATAAAAACGTAGGTTGTAAGCTGGTTGTAAAGCTGTGACCATATAGCCATGCTATCCAGTTCTTACAATACATCCATGGTTGTGACATGATCACGGCTCGTACCTGCTGAGCGTCACTTTAGTCTGGACAGAAAGTAAGACTACTATTACACATGTAAAGGTCCTTTTAAGAGATTAAAAGTCTAAAAGCATTAAACGTAAAAAACGAGTGATTTTACAGTTGTATGTGAGAAGATCACAGGGGGTTTTATTGGAAGAGTTGCTTCATTCAGGTGCGTTGTTTACTCACTGGCATCTGAACTATGGCGATATACCGTTCAATTTTCAGACAATATGACCCAAAATGATTACTTTAAATATGGTTAAGGGTCGGGCTGCGGGTCGGGCTGCGGGTCGGGCTGCGGGTCGGGCTGCGGGTCGGGCTGCGGGTCGGGCTGCGGGTCGGGCTGCGGGTCGGGCTGGGGGTCGGGCTGCGGGTCGGGCTGCGGGTCGGGCTGCGGGTCGGGCTGCGGGTCGGGCTGCGGGTCGTGTTTTGTTAGGGCGAATTTAAAGGCTTAACAGTTTCAACGGGTCGGATCAGGTTGCGGTACTAATTGGGCTGATGCGCAGGTTTGCGGTTCAGGTGCGGGTTTGTACGTCCCCGGGTCGGGGCGGGGCGGATCTTGAAAATTGGACCCGTGCAGGACTCTGTTTTGGGGTACGTATCAGCTGAGATGATTGACAGCGCACTGTAGAAACGGCAAATATTCAAAGTTAGCAACTCAGAGAAAATAGGGTCCACTACACGAGGATACACTTCTTTACCCATAAAGAACAATGCCAGCCGAAAGATGAGATAAATTGGTTCGTTTGAAAGGGGTGCCAAAACTGGCGCAAACAGAAAGTTCCTTACAGGAGCTTTAAAATTAACGATGCCAGGCAAAAAAAAAAAAGAAAAAAGAAAAAGCGCTTTGAATGTTTTTTTTTGGTCTTAAAATAGTTTAAACATTATCTAAAGAAATTTTCATTGACATTTTTGGGGTTTGTTGCCTTGAGGCAACATTTTACCATAATAGTCAATAATGAAAACATAGTTTTTTATTTATTTTTCAACACATTTTTGTTCAAAATTACATGTGTAATACTTAATGGCCTCAACAGTTTACAATGCATGCAATAAAAGTGTAAAAACTTTTAAAAACTGAATTTTTATAAGATTTCATGTCTGAATATTGCAAGAAGGTCTGCAAAAAAGGATACTGTACGTCCTCCAGAGGGTTGCATGACCAATTCAATCACTGTTAATGGTTCCTTAACTGGGATGTTTTGTGTGAGTGTAAAATGCTAAAAATGGGTATGCAGCCTAAAGGCAACAAAGTACCATAGAGGGTTAAATTACTTTGTATTTTATACATTATTTTCTATTTTTTAAAACAAATTCAGCTCTGATTGTTGTGTTAAAAAGTGTGAAGCAGTCCATCATCAGTGTTAGAATTAAAAAACTTGACAATTACCATGTGTGTGTTTTTAGACTTTAGATAAAAAATGTGTCTGGGTGAAGTTGAAAAATGTGTTAACAAATTTTAAAACAACCAAGCTATATGATCTGTGTTTTCTGAATGTTTTGCTTTTGAATTATACACTTCTTTTCTGTTTATTTTAGATATATCATGACCACAGACTTGAGTTTAAGGTTGAAACCAACAATGTGACTGAACTGGTGGCGACAGCTGCTGGGAATATAGACCAACTGCTGGCCAACCGCTCCCAGGCTCTTAAGGTGAGTGTGATCCTACACATTGTCTGGTGTAAACTCTCTTTCTTGGAGTCAGACAGCCCTGATGCTTTCTGCTTTCTCATTTTTGCTGACCAGTAAGAGCTGTTATTTTTTTCTGTGAAAGATTTAGGAACACAAAATAGAAATTTGAGTGTTTGTGAGATCAGATTCGGCGTCTCTCCAAGCACAGAGCCCAAAGCCCACACAGACACAGTCTGCTTCTCCTCACTTCATGTCACTGGAGCACAGCCACTGCCTCAGGCCATTCACTGATCCAACATAAGCAGACACCCCACAGCTAGATGACTTAATTCAAAGTTACCAGTCTGGCTTGTTGTACACCAAAAAAAGGATCTAGAATTAAGGTTGTGTTTGTTTGTGTGTTGAATCATTTTACTGTTTTGATTTGTTCAGTTTTAACTTTTATGATCTATCTTGTTACAGCTACGACCACGTTTCCCCACATGCTTAATCCATATAGGCTTCTTTCATGGGTTATTTATCCCAAACAAACTGTTGGAAAATGCTCTGAAGCCCACACAGGCTGAGTGCTTGTTTTTTTTGTAGCAAAGTGTTCTTGACAGGGTTAATCACATGGAGCTGAACTCTTCCTCGTTGACTAGCTGACTAGACTGTGAAAAGGGGTTGTCAGAGTTGGTTCCTCTGTTTGTGTTAAGTATACAGAACACACAGCATAGCATTAAAATGCATACAGGAACATTAAGTAGATGCAAAGTCTGAGTAATGGCAAAGCTAATCAATCAGACTGGACCAACTGTTGGGCCCAAAAAAACATGGAAACATGCTCAAGAGGTCTCGCACAAAGATTATCGGCAAGCATACCTCTTCTTTTTATTATTCATCCCAACAAATATGTATTGGATTAAGTTATTTTTTTAAGATATTCAGTGTGCTTAGAGGATGAACCTCATCAACAGTGGTATTCCTAACCCTGCCGTAACCCTACCTTAAAACTTTTTATTGACACTGTTAAATATTCACTCGTCTAAACATCTGCTTGATGGATTTGTACATGAAATTCTTGGTTATCAGAGGATTTATCCTGATAAACTTGTGACAAATTTTCATGTGTCACTGTAATTTTTTTTTAATGTTTAAAAAAAAAAGTTTGGTGGATAGCCATAAAATTAGAGAGACCAGTTGTATCCCTCTTAAAATGAGTAAAAGACATCTTTGATGAGTTCTTCAGACTTGATGTTAAGTTGTCATCAATGCACATCTAATTTTTTTTTTTGTTATTTAAATTAAAATCCTGATACATAAGTTGGTCCAGAAAAAATTTTATGACCTGTCTTCCTGTGTGATGATTTCCATTGTGTCAATGGAAGTCAGCAATGTGCAGCTTCTGTGCAGCTGTGTAGCTTTTTGAAGTGCAACTTTGTTTTTGAATTTCTGCTGCTGCTGCTCTCCCTGCCTTGGCTTTTTATATATGGACATTAACCCCTGAGGTTTAGGCATTCTACATTAGCACATGAAAGGGTAGGGAGCTTCTGGAGCAGAGTCATACTGCCAAATTTGTCTTACTGTATGAAAGTTATAATGTTTGTAATGTGAGAGGTGCTGACCTGCTTTTATAGTCTTGTATGTATTTACAGCCAGTAGCTAGTGTTAGCATGTTAAGTCCATAAAAAGAAATTGTGGGTGTGGCTTCGAGGCAATACCTGCTGAACCCACTGACTGTATTAAACATGGACGAAGCATCTGTGATGTCATCCATCTGTTCCCGAAACCTTGAAATGAAGCCAATCCGCGGACGCAGCCACATTCGCTGTCACGCAGGCTGTGAGTTTTTCTTCGAGCAGCCATAGGGGGCTCAGCGGTCACGTGACCTAGCTGTGCCTTTGATTGGATAATCAAACAATCCTAATAACTTCTAAACTGCAGAGACAGAGAAAAATTCACTCACTGTAGCACTTCCGCATAGGCTTCAATTTTACTAACCAGATGTTGCCCCTTGGCTGAGCCCCAGCATTTTAGCTTTGCTCTGATCTTGATATAAAACCTGTATATTTTAATTGCTCTCGTATAAAAGTCGTAATTTTTCTTCCTTTGTGATGACTTCCATTGTGTTAACGGGAGTCAGCTATGTGTAGCTTCTGTGCAGCTGTGAAGCTTTTTGTTGTGCAACTTTGAGCTAAAATTTCTGCTGCTGCTCTCCCTGCCTTGGCTTTACGTGTTCTCGCCCTACCTTAGGCATTGGTATTCCATAAGAATAAGCATAGAAGGGTGGTTGCCAGAACACATTACATACCGCCAAATTTGACTTATTCCATGTCAATTATTAGTTATTTTTATGCAAGTGGTGCCAACTAAATTGGAGAGGCTATGCAAGTATGTTTTTCAAGCCAGTAGCTAGTGTTAGCATGCTGAGTCCATAAAAACAAATAATGAGTACACACACACAACCTTTTTAATTGTCAGCAGTTAATCATGCTTATGTTAGCACCCTGGAAAAGAACACCCTATGTTGCTGTGAACTCATACGTTAGTGGACATTAAGTTAGATTGATCCGTTCAACCTTTCACCGTTCTCAAATTAGGATCTTCCTGCACTCCTGGTTTTGGATCAATCCACCCCCGAGAGCTACAAACATCCAATTAAAGCCTGGCAGCCTGTTGCCAGCCTCACAATCATATTGATTACTCCATCAGTCCAGCCTTTTGTTTGTTTTAAATCCCAGTAATTGTCAGAGGATGGGGGACAATTAGTTTTCAGGGGTTGATAAGCCACACCTTAAGAGACAAACACAGCTGCACAGTGGATTGATGGAACAAGTTGTGAAACTACTAACGCGTCTTCTGTTTCATCAACACCATCTGCTGTGTTTGTCGACCGGGTCGGTTGGTGACAGTTGTTTAGCTCTTTGCTCAAAGTATGAAAAATGCAAGAGGGGAAGGGATGGTGTGTGTAATTTTTTTTAAATTCTACACCATATGCTGATGTTATTTTGGTCTCCTGTAAGAAGTGTGCTTCTTGTCACTACTGCAGCATTAAGCAGGAGTCGACCTGTGGTGGCCCGGTAGATACTGTAAATGGCGCTTTGTATAATGAAGTGGAGTCGAGCCAACTTTATGGAGATCAATTGACGCAAGGGGACCATAAATTGTTACAATGTCCACTTAGCTGAATCATGAATTGAAATTAAAGCAGGGAATGGAAGAAAGCAGCAGCTGTAATATTCCTGACCGGGCCAACACGTCTAATACTTCTCTGCACCAGCTCAAACATTTGCAGTAAAACCCCTTTCCCCATTCTTTGTCCCCCATCATCCTACCTTTCTATCCCCTTTCCACTTCCTGTTTCATTCAGGGCTGATTACAGAGTGGTGACATAATCAAGGGATTGTGTGAGAGGTTATAGCTTTCTGTCTGAGAGAGAGATTGGATGTTGTAATGTGTATGCAGGAGAAATGATGATGAGCGGAGGGAGAGTGATAGGAAGTTCATAAGTGCACTAAGCCACACCTCCCACGAGGGAGCGTACAAAAAGAGTAGAATCCTATTACAACCCTCTCATCCATTAGGACAACTCACAACAGCTCTCTTCTTGATCACGTGCTTATACACAAAAAGAATACACTTCCAGATACTGTTACATTGAATAATGATTTCTGTTTTTTTGTTTCATTAAACATTGCAGGAATAAGAGAACACTGTCGGCAGCAGAACAACTTTGTCTTTTTGCTCAAGTCTTTAAAATGACATCATATGGTCTTTATGTATATGAAAGCAGATGCTCTCCTACCAAAAACTAGTTCTTACATAATCAAATTTATTTTTATTTTGTTTATTTTAAGACATAATGAGGTGTCTGTCAGTCCCTCACAGTTTTACTCTGCAGCTGTTGCTGTGTATTAAACTAACTGGACAGACACCGCCTCTGTGACTGGTGGCATCTCTCTTTACCTTAGAGCAACTTGTCTCTTTGGCAATGCTCTGTAAGTGTTTATCTGTTTGTTTGTGCATGTATATATGTGTGTGTGTTAGCCCATGTGTGTTTGGCTGCAATTGTCAAAGAACACTATCCCATTAGAATGATGGCTGATGTTATTAACTTAATCAGGGGCTCACTTGGGTTTGCTGTCTGTCAATCTGACATCTGCCCACCCTGTCACCTCCGGTTCATTGTTGCATTTGATGGCTACACTACCATGAAATGTAATCTCTCTTATGTTGGCAGCTGTGGCTGCTTGGGAGGAGGCAGGTTTTTAATCAAAGAATCATATAATGGCACTGTGTATCCGTAATTATATGTACTTAAAGTGGGTGAGACTATCTTTCATCTGTTAAATGCAACAGTGGAAAGTGTTACTGAGTAAAAGTGAACACTACATTAATTTGACAGTCCTGCATAACTATTTTCAAAGGGTTCTTTTTTGAAAGACAGAGAGGTTTGTTTACCTGCTTTACTAGTTTCAACCCTCCTCCGGGGTCTTCGTCAGAAGCGTCACGTGATGGTGAAGTGAACTATGAAGACAGCATGAACCTTTTAAAGCAATCCTGCATAACATTAGCTTCCAAAAACAGTCCGTCTTTATTGATATTAAAAAAAAAAAAATGTTTAGATGCTGCGACATGTTGACTTAGTTTTGCTTCACAGTCAGTGAAAATGTTAAATTAAATGAGTTAAGTAAGAACTAGAGGCTAAGTTGGCTAGATTTTATATGTTTAATTGAGTTTAAGTAATAACAGCAATGTTAGTTAGCTATAAGAATTGCTTGTGTGTTCAAATAGATCAGAGTATAAGCAGCTAAGTTGACTAATTATTAATATGTAAAAGTTTTTTTTTTTATATTTGCTTGAAATAAAAAAAAAGACAAGTTGGATAACTTTATGAAATATTCTACAGAATTTTAGCTCTAACCTTTAAGTTAGCTTGTTTATTTTACAAACATTTTTAGTTAATATTGAAATAATTCAGTTTGATGGTTTTATATTATTTGCAGAAAATGTAAGCACCAAAAGCTAAATAAGCTCATCTTAAGAAATGATATGTGGCAGTAATACGTAGTATTAGGTTAGAAATAGCCGTATTAGATAAGCTAGTTTTGAGAGTGATGAGTAAAAGCAGCTAGCTTGACTAGCTATTTTTTTAACATACATACATACAGAGTTGACTGTTAGAGAAGCAGCTCAGACTTTACTTTGACAGATTGAATTTAACAGAAGAAATAAAAGAATTTTATACAATGGAAACTGTTTTTCAATTAATATGGTATAAAGTGATTTTTATTCATAGAAGCCTTTTAAACAGGAAATAAATTTGTTTCCTGACACCCCTGGGTGATCATTCTGCGTTCCATCGCAGCTATCCTTAAAGAGGCGCCAACTGAATCTGGGATTCCCGGCTGGAAAGAAATCAGAGAACTGCAAAAGTTTTTAACTCAGACAAAAAGAAAAAAACTCTGAAAGTAATTTTATCCATGATGCACTGTGGCTAAATGAGCATTCTTAGTGTGTGTATCAGACAGAGAGTTGTCTCTTAGACCCTCCTGGGACTCTGTTGTGAATTTATTTCACATCTGAAGATTGTTTAAACCAACTTTTTGTTTAAGACTTTCTGTTAACATCCCTACAATCCTTTCTCTCACCCTCTCTTTAGATCCATTTTTATCTCATATTGTGTTTTCTTCTTCTTTTTTGTGCCATTTTTGTCTCCTCTCTCCTTCAACCTCATCCTTCCATCCTCATTGCTCTCAGCTCCCTCCTCACTTCCTCTCCCATAACTTCACCCTGATCTTCTGTCACTCTTCATTCCCATTTTCCCATTTTTGCCTTGCTCCCTTTTCCTCTTTTTCTCTCTTCCTGTCTTCTCAGATCTATTCCCATCTGAAGCGATGTGTGTTTTTGTGTGTGTTTGTGGCACAGTTTGAATATGGATGATGAATTCATTCTGAAAGTAAGGAAACATTACACTTTAAAATTTGATGCTCTCTCTGTTTTGTTTGCCGTACCTATTTCCTGCTTCTGTTTCTTCTGTTCAGCTTTTCTACCCATCAAAGCCACAGGAAAAACTTCACCAAAAACTGCATCCAGCGTTTTTGTCATCTTATCATTCATCATTCACGTAATTCTCCTCAGTTATTTTCTATGCCGATGACTCCATGATGTCTGTTTACTGTTCCTCACACCTTTAACTACAGGTCCAGCCTGAGCAGTAATTTGGTCCTGTAGTTGGCTTTTATCTCATGCTCCCATTGAGATTATTTCATTTTGTCTGGCCGTAGTACCAAGACACCATGTGTTTTAATTTTTTTCCAGCTTTGTGTTTTAGAGAATAACAGCAATGTCACATGTGATGTTTCAACATGTAGCAACACATAATTTAAGTGTCACATTGCTAATGGTAAACATGATTTCAAACCATTCATACAACAAAGAGCACTGGAGTTTTTCAAGGAATGGGTCGTGATTTTCAAGTGCTCATATAGTCATTTATAAAAAAATTTAAATGAAGTATTAATGCTTTTATCTTGTTTTAAAAATTCTATTTTCCATTGTTTTACTGGCCCCTGGCTGCAATTCAGTCTCTCCACCAGATGATGGCTATAGCACATCCGAACGTTGTTTGATAACTGCAGTAACCTCTCAAGACCAAGCGTCCATATATGTGGACTAGGGACCGATTATCTGGGCCGATTATTGGGGCCGACATTTGGCATTTGAGGCAAATCGGCATCAGCCTTTTTTTTAATCCAATGGCCGATAAGAAACAAATTTAAAACTGTGTTGTTGCAGCTCTGATGCAGCCGCCTTGCTGTCTGCAGTCACTACTCAGTCCCCAGTACTGTCCCACCCACAGTACCATCTGATTGGTAACAAGCAGAGCCATGACTTGGGAAACAGCCAATGCAGTTATTACAGTTATTGCAGTGATATTAAAATTTTGGAAAACCTCATTTACTGTAGAAAACTTAAGCTGTTTTTTTTTAGTTTACATATAACTTTATAAAACATGCTGCTGAGCCTGGGAGCTGTTTAATAAACTCATGCTTAAAGGTATTTGAATGAAGTTAAGTGTTGGAGTTTGTATTGTTCAAAATTTTGACACCAACATTTTTACTTTGGCCGCAGATTAATATCAGCTTTAAATATCAGTTATCGGCCTCCTTGACTACAAATAATTGGTATTGGCCCGGTAAAATCCATATCGGTCTATCTCTAATGTGAACATTACACTTCTGCCTCTCAGACCCATGATACTTCATTTTTGTGAGCTTTAACCTATTGGCCACATTTAGGGACACTGCCCACGTCATCTTTTGGCGAAATCACAACACAACACCTATCTAAGAGAAAAAAACAAAGTCTTTAAGTAATTAAGTAGTACAATAACACTACTAACAAACAACTAATAGTGAATTCATAAAACAAATAATCAAACTTCCTGTGCAATGACCAAGTTTAGTTATTATACTTATTAGGTCTTACTTATCCCAAATAGCAAGGTGAATTGAAAATTGAATACCATACAAAAAGCTTGGGTTTTAAAAGGTCAAAATTTAAAAAAGGATTTCCCAACTTCCAACTTGAGAAAATGAAATGGCCACTGAAGTCTGAGAAATGGCTCAGAAACTTGGAGAAAAAAAAAAAAAAACTACCCCGTTACCAGAGCAGAGATGAACCAGACACAGATCTTGTGGAAGTCTGGTGTATTACAGCCAGCTTACGGTTTTTGATTGTCGTCCTTGTTTGTTGATTTCTTAAGTCCATTTAATTCGAGATCTAATTTTTATGAAATTTTCACCTCACATATCAAGCGTGTGGTCTTGTGGTTGGACTCTTTTACTGTGTTTCTTCAGAGGATTGAAGTGTTAAAAATGTTGCTGACTCGTCTTATTTTACATACTTCACGACTTTTAAATTGGTTTAGATCAAACCGTCGTCTAGTGTATGGTTATTGTAAGGGTTACATTTCCTCAACCACTTGAAGAAACAACATGTTCCAAACATGAGCCTGGATCCTCATGTTTTGAAGTTTTTGGTCCAAAGACACATCTTTCATACATGGCAAACTGAGGGTGAGAATGTGCCAGCGTTTCTGAAGCAGGGACGAATACACCCGTCAGCAGCTACCTTGTATCAATCCCTCCTCTTCCTCAGTCTCTGTCTGTGTCTGTGTGTGTGTATGTTTGTGTGTATGTGGATGACTCAGATCCTCCTCCACTGCTCTATACTTTTTAATCCAACCAGCAGACATGGATGTGACAGAGGCAGCGACACACACTCTGACACCTTTAGTCCATGTGCTCATTATGTTGGCCCACACTTCTTTCTTAACCTGCCGTGACACTAGATGGCCTCTCTGATATCCAGGCTGCTCATGACTCCTCTGACTCTGTTCTCATTAAATATTGAACCGTTCCTCTTAACCAATACTCTTTGATGGGGCTCGTGGTTAACTCCCCCCAGAGGAATAGGTCATTTATCTTTTCGTCGTGACGCTGGCGACGACCTCCTGATGGGTTCATTACTCATAAAAGGAGGAAACAAAGCAGAAAGCCACAAATATCTGCCACTGAAAACTGACAGAGCCAAGTGGTTTTTAAGTGTTTAAAATATGGAATGATGATGTAACCTGGAAAAAGACCTCTGCCAATAGTCTGAAGTGATTGCACCTGTTCAGGCTCAAAACACGTGTCGGCACCATGCTGTTCCTCTTATGTACCTTCAAATTGGAATACAAATAAAACTCAAATTATGTGGTTGAAATGTATCTTTTAATACATCAAATGAATCAATAAAAAGTATCTTTTTTTGATAACCTTTGAATATGCACCACCTTCTCAAACCTCTGTACCATGCATTACTGTCCTAACTCCTCCATACACTGTCCTTTTTCTTTGTAGAGCTGAACTTAATCTTTGGCTGGAAATCTGACACATAATCTTAATTTTAAATTTGATTTCAATTTGTAGTACGTATGGATTTTTCCATATGTGTTGTGGCAGGCACTGGTTTAACTGAGGACACAATTAGAGGAGGATGTAAACCTCTGTTTTCTTTTTAGGTTTTGGAAATTCAAGATAGATAGGTAGGTAGGTGGATAGATACTGGTCAACAAAAAATCTGATTTTTTTTTTTATCCATTCAGACTGTAAAGTAAGATTTCATTCATTAATTTTTCCATTTTTGTATTGCTTATCCTGTTCAGGGTTGCGGGCGGCTGGAGCCTATTCCAGCTGTCTTTGGGCAAGAGTAGGTTTACACCCTGGACTGGTCACTAGTCAATCACAGGGCTGACACACAGAGACAGACAACCTTTCACACCTACAAACAATTTAGATTCACAAATTAACTTGATGAGTGTTTTTTTATGGATGTGGGAGGAAGCAGGAGTACCCCGAGAGATCCCACACATGCGTGAAGAGAACATAAAAACTCAGCACAGAAAGGCCCGCCTTGCTTAAAATGGGATTCAAACTGTTGATTCAAAATTTCCAAAACTCAAATTTCTTATTTTCCACAGAATTCTGATATCTAAATTAGATTTCCAGGAAGAAGCCTGGATTCTTAAGTGAAAGTCTGAATTTTTACTTTTTCTTACATTTTATTAAAAAAAAGATTGTTACTAAGAACTCAGACTTTTGCTTTGTTTACAGAGTTCTGACATCAAAGACTTAAAGAATTTCATGAAGAGGAAAACCCCTGGAAAGAAAATCTGAATTCTGAGACTAAAGTCAGATTGTTTTCCTCAGAATTTTGTCCTATAAGTCTGAATCAGAAAAAAAGAGCGCTTGTGGATTTATGACACGAAACATCATAGAGAAAGATTGATTTGAATTGTAATTAACTTTTACAGTCTGGTCAGTGTTTTTCTGTTATATCTTTTAAGGTAGGCTGTAAAACCCATAAAGCCAGCAGCCAGCAGAGGGGGCTGTCATGGTTATGGCCTCAATTGGGAAAACTCCTGTTCCATCTATTGTTACATATATACCTACCCTATAAAATACATGCTAACAAACTTTAAATTATCAGTGGTAACATGAACTCTGATGTAAAAGTAACTTTCTGTTTGCAGCTTTACATTAAATTTGGGTTGTAGATGTTGAGTGACTTGGCAAGGTTGCAGGAGTTGTTGCTCAAAATAACCTGCTGTTACCATGTCAACAAGGCGGCACGCAAAAACCTCAAGGACTGAAATCTTCGAAAATGAAACCTTATCCTAATAACGTATGTAGTTGTTTTAGAACTTTAGACTTCCGTTCTTGGAGTAATCAAAGGCTGCTTCTCACGTGTTTTAATCTGCTTTGCATCAGTGTTAATTCATTTGTTTGAAAACTAATGTTTTCAGTCTTCTGATTTAAAAAATCTAAGGAGGATTTGAAAAAAACAGAGGGCTCACTCACTGTGAAAACAACTCTCGTGTCTTCAAGAAAGTCTTCCTGATGCTTTGTAGCCACCTTGAGGGATCCTTGTTTACAGAAGCAGCAGCGTATAGAGACATGGCCGCCTGCCAAGACCTCCCCAAGACAGACGGCATGAGAACTGACCTACAGAGAGGAGCCCGTGATTAAAATCAAAGACAGAGAGAACAAAGCAGAGAGAGGGATGGAGGTCTTTTGTTACAGAGACTTATTCTCTCGAGGGGAGAGGAGAAAAACGTGAAGACCTTTGATGAGAAAAAAGAGGAGCATAAGTGGTGGAGACAGTGCAGGACTACAGATCAGACAGCTGAGCCTGTTTGAATATTGATCTCTTTGGGTTATTTTGAGCTTGGGATTGGATTGGTGCGTTGGCAGGAGATCCAAAAAAAGTTTTGGCTGCCCACCACAGTTTGAGCAACAATTGGTGGCCGTTTTGGACGCGAAAGCAACAGTTGCCCTCCAACCTTGGCTTCTTGCGTCGATTTCAATCTCCCTGGGCGTCTGGCTGCACGGTTCGGAAACTGGATTCTCTTAATTGTGAGTGGACTGCTGGCATCGGCACAGACAGACAGACAGAATGGAGTTTTAATTGCTTCAAAAAAAAGACAGCGTACATTGCCGAGGAGAAGATAATGAACAAAATGTTTTGGGTCTCTTTTGTTGTGATCGCAGGGGAGCGTGGACCACAGATGCTGCAGGTTACTATGACACCTCGGTTGCTAAGAAACATGCACATCATAAACAGATTCCTGACTCCCAAAATGAATCACCTCTCTTCTATAAAACACTTCAACTCAAGCACCCTCACTCACTACAAACCCACATATGCATGGGTTAAACTCCAGATCATGGCTCGTGTAGCGTTCAGGGTCATTAAATCGTTGAATAAAGCTCCTTTAAGTGTTGTGTTATGTAGTGGTGCGTAATTACAGAGGACTCAGTGATCTCAAGTGTCTGGAAGTGCGTTATTAAACTGACACTAGATGACATGCTGTGAGTCATTAGGCACTGCTGTTGGAGCTCTAATCACAGCACACACACACACACTCTCTGTCACACAGACACACTCTCTGAATCTTCCTCACTCACATGATATTTTATTAAGCTGTACAATAAACCCAAAACAAGCCCACATCCACTCAAAGATCATCTGCTGTGATGACTTCTCTTTGTTTAACAGTCTGATTACGCAATACCTCATTTGCACAGTCATGTAGTCTCCAAGAATATATCTCACATGAGTCTGTGTGAAATTTATTATCTCCAAATTGCTGAATAAACAACATAAATTTTCCACTCGTGTCACATGCCAAGGAGTTATTATTGCAGGGTAATTTATGCTGATGGCCTCCCAGGCTGCAGCAGGCTTCACGGAGTTAGCGGCCTGCTGCAGAGAGGAGATGATTCATATCCTGAGAGGACTCTGAGAAATATTACCTCCTTCAGTCACAGGGAAATGAAGTGATGGAGACTGAAAGGCGCTGTTGCTGATGGAGCTCACAAGAAATTATGGGAATGGAAATAGAAAAACATTTAAGAGTTCTTTAAGTATGGACAGTGATTTTTTTTATTGATTACACATTGAGGGACAAAAGGACTGAGCATTAACAAGTAAGAAAGCATGTGTCTGAACATTATTACTATGAAACTATTACTTTAACAGCAATATAAACTTCAGTTTAATGGGACTGTGTTAATAAGGTGGTATCTTGAGGTCGGTGTTTATGCTTCACAGTAAAACCGAATAGTTACTTGAAATTTTACATTATCTTGCATTGATGTTGGTAGAGTCTGACCGCTGTCAGTCAGCAATCAGTCGGGCTATCCATAAAAAAAGGCTTCAGATTACTAGGGAGCATAAAGAATGGACTTGGGAGCGATGGAAGAAGGTCATGTGGTCTGATGAGTCCAGATCTACCCTGTTCCAGAGTGATGGTCCATCAGGGTAAGAAGAGAGGCAGATGAAGTGATCACCCATCATGCCTAGGGCCTACTGTCCAAGCCTTTGGGGGCAGTGTGCAGTTGGTCAGGTCTAGGTTCAGCAACAGTCTGTGCTCAAAGAATGAGGTCAGCTGACTGCCTGAATATACTGACTGACCAGGTTATTCTATCAGTGGAGTTGTTCTTCCCTGATGGAACGACCTTATTCCAAGATGACAGTGCCAGGATTCACTGGGCTCAATTTGTGAAAGAGTGGTTCAGGGAGCATGAGATGACATTTCACACATGGATTGGCCACCACAGAGTCCAGACCTTAACCCCATTGAAAATCTTTGGGATGTGCTTGAGAAGGCTTTGCACAGACTCTACCATCATCAATGCAAGATCTTGGTGAAAAACTATTGCAACACTGGATGGAAATAAATCTTGTGACATTGCAGAAGCTTATTGAAACAACGCGATAGCAAATGTGTGCCGTAACCAAAGCTAAAGGTGGTCCAATGAAATATTAGTATGTATGGCCTTTGTTTTTGGCCGGGCAGTATATAATGGCTGCTGTCACTCCTCTCGACAATCATTTTAAACAATGGCAGGGGTGTTAGAGGGCTGTGTCTGACTAAAACAACTTAATATTAATAAAAAACGAACCAAAGTTGAAACTGTTTTCTCTGATTGTGCTGACTCTGATGAGACAGCGCTTCTTGTCAACAAATGCTTCATAATGACGAGCCATGCGTGTGTCATATTATGATGTGATGATGTATGTATAGGCAATCATGCTTAAGTCTGGTTCATATTAAGACCATACGCTGTTAGGGCTCGGACGTTATGCTATATTCGCTATCGGTTCTATTATGATTTTTGGGGAGGCTGATGAAACTTTAATTAAGATTCTTCGATATTTATGACTGTTGCTATTTTTAGTATGCTTTTTTAACACCAGACCATGTAAAAGAGTTAAATGTTGATGATAATGTCCATGGACTATATAAGGAGCCATATTTTCCCATTAACATTGTGAGTCAGAGAGAAACATTTCACCCTCTGCCGGAGAAAAGTGGTAACTGTTTTTCCAATCAAGTTTATAAACAAAGACTGAAATGAAGCATTTGAATTAAAAAAAAGATTGTTTAACAATGAATCTTGATTTTGATATCGTCAAACAAAAAATCCAAATATAACCCAACAGAAACACATCATCTGCAAACAGTAGAGATGGACGCCTAAGGCATCCAAACTAGGGACCCTCTCCTCCTTGGATGAGCCTTGAGATCCTGTCCAGACAGAAGATGACGACAGAAAAATAACACTAGTAGAGGCCAACACACACAAGCAACAGTGAAGAAACTTTTGCAAAGCTTATTTAGAGCTTTACCAGATACCAAAAAACAACTTCACTGTAAAAATAGAGATATGTGACTCTTCTGAAGCTACACCACATTTCACAGTTGTAAAAGGAAAGACTTGACAAGGAAGAAACCCTTTGTTTGGTGTGATGCAACATTCTGCAAACACTCCTCTCCCTGTCTCCTTTTCTCTCTGCAACAACTGTTAATAATTGATTTCTATAATGTTGCCGGAAATGTTGAATGAGCGAGATGGAGTGTCTGATTTTGGCCACCAGTGACTCATTATTCAACACCTCTCAGGGTGTGTGTGTGTTTGTGTGTGTGGCTGCTTCAGTCGGCCCAGCTGTCGCACTTTTTCTCTCTGAGCTTCTCTGCAGCTCCAGCGTTGTGTTTGTCATCTTTGTTTTGAAACTGCTCAGACGTACAGTATATGCATACAGAGAGGGATCCTCTCCCCTGCACGCTGTGTATCCACAGCTGTGCTACACACACTCAACGTGGCATCATGCTAGGTGCATAAACGACACTTGGCATTGTTTTGGTATCTTTTTGTTGTAGGATGAGATCGTCTGATGACTATTTTCTTCTTCACGTCTCGATGTATAGAGAACAGCTGAGAGTGATGAGCTAATTAGAGCGCCATCTCACAACAAAGGTTGGCACACACTCTCTTTTAGCTCGACCACGCTCAATTCTGAAGATAAAGATGCCAAAAGTGTTCAAAACAAATCATAGGTGGTGGAAGAAGTGATGTAAGGTCAAAATCAGGTGTCACACGAAAATTCGGTGGCTCTGTAAAGGTGTCTCTACATAGCAGCCGGGTGCAGCTGTAATTGGGAGTTGTCTGCAGCCAGCTGGCGCACACATAGCGTGCTCAGCTGGAGGAGTTTGCTGCAGGAGGGATGAGCTGTCAGAGCGGCACACAGCAGCAGATAGTTAGACCATCGCCAGTCTCTAACAAGTCACTGCCTGCCTTGTTGGCATGTTGGCCAGAGCAGCTCCTTGTCTCTTAAATAGGGTTAACTTGTTAGTATGTGCACTTAGTGTACTGTACAGTTGTCTTGTCTCATGTGCCAAGTGTGTGTGTGTGTGTGTGTGTGTGTATCTGCAAGTGTATCTCTCTCCTTTTCTTCCTCCTGCCTCCCTGCAGGCTGAGAAGGAAAGATCTGACTAAAGTGCTGCCAGTCATAACAGCAGATGCTCATGTTTCCTCCGCTCTCCCTGCCCATCAGTTGGTTGCAGGTGTGTGTGTGTGTGTGTGTGTGTGTGTGTGTGTGTGTGTGTGTGTGTGTGTGTGTATGTGTGTGTATGGCCCGTCCTGGTAAAGCTGGATGCTCTAATCACCCTGCCAGGAACATGTGTCAGAAATGAAAGTCTCCTTTTTTTTACTGTACATCTCTGTGTGTTGCACGCAAAAATCTTTGAAGTTGCTGAGCACCGTGCTTGAAGCCAGATCAGTTCTGTCAGTCAGCAATTAATATTTATATCATTGTGCACTGATTTCTTACTCTCTCTCATTTTCACTTCCTGCATTAAAAAAAATGTGCATGAAGTTAATCTTTTGAGCTGTGCTTGGGACTGGAAAGTCACTGCTCAGGTTATGATCCTACATCAAGAAACTTCAAACAGAGGTTAAAAAAAAATGGTGGACGCAGTCTAGTTAAGTCACCCATCAGTCTCTAAAAAAGGTGCTGTGAAACTCAACAGAGCCATGCCCACACTTACACCAAATTACTCTCTTGAAAAATATAATAATCATCATCCCAGTACATTAAAAAAACTGTTTTTGAAGCATGTACCAGGGGTAAACTTGTTTATTCCAAGTATACAGATTTCAATCAATCAATCAATCAACTTGTATCGGTAGAGCCCCTTACAACTAATAAGGTGACCAAAGTGCTTTCTCTTAAAAGGGCTTTTAAAACAAAAATCAGCATTTTATAGTCAATTTTATAACAAACAGGAAGCCATTGAAGGGCAAACTAAACTTTCACATAATATAAGACACAATCTTCATATCTGGATGTTTGGAGCCGCCCTCATGTGGTCACTCTTTGAAGTCCATTTTTTTTCTCTTCCAAATCACCTGCAGTTTTTTTTTTAACACTGGAGGTTGCCACTTGATAAATCCACCAAAGGGCCTGTGTCCACTGACCACTGATTTTGCAGCGCCCACAACCTCATTTTCAGAGCATGTTTCACAGATGCCAACTGTTGGCGGGTGACGCAAGTTGTCTCATCACACCATAGCGCCTGCTTCAATGTGTTGTATATAACCAATATTTGCTTCTGTTCAAGGGAAATTGTAAAATCATGAAAACATGAACATGTATTCAATGGCCCAAGCAGCAGCTTTAGTCCTGGATTTGTTTCCCTGCAATTACAAGTCTCATTAGCTTGTCCTTTGCAACATAGCAACAAAATTAAAATCCAAGCAAGTGTTTTTCTTAATGTAGTAAAAATTGGCGTATTAGATGTAATATGAGACAAACAAAAAGGACAAATTGATGACTGAATTTCAACTTTTTCCTCTAATATCGAAACAAGATTTTTTTGTGTGTGTGTAATAAGACCACTTCGTCCAAACAAAAAAAGACATACAAACTTGCTAACCTTTTTTTGTAAAAACAGACTCTTCTGGCACAAAAAACTCTGCCAGTGGAAACAGGCCCTGAAGCAAGCATTGCCCTTTTTGCCTTCTTCACAAGTTCACAATGTTCCTAAGAAACAGTCTGTTCAGTATTGATCCACATTGATAAAAATTGTTTTTCAGCTGCTTATTATACCAAATCTTTGGCTGAGCTTTAAGAGAAAAAGCAGTTTCTGACTCATTTATTCACACATTTAATGCTGGGGGGGAGCAATCCAAAAAATGATATTTGTATCCAAAATCCTTTTGGAACATCAAGCAGTGACATCAGTAGGGAGTAAAAGAGATTAAAGGAGATACTGCGGACATGATTCACTAACACACTCATTCACTGCTTGTTGATACAGAGGGTTTATATGAAATCTGCTCATGAGACATGTCCAGTTTGTCTTAAATGCTTTAACACTGCCCAGTTTTCTCTCTGTTCTGTTTCTTCCTGCTGTTAACATCTCTTCTACTCCAGTGACTGCTGGAAGACAGAGAAATTTTCCCAGGTTGAGGTTAAATCAAGTCGTTAGTACGAGTTTTTGTCTACAACTTAAAACTTATTCCTTATCGTGACAAAGTTTCCACTTGGCTCGGATCATCTTCATCTGTTCTCTAGCTCATTGGAATTGCTGAAATGGTAAAATTGTAACGCCAGCTCATTAGCGGGTCTTTCTTCATCTTATCATTTATTCACTTTAATTACTGTGAGCTCTGAAGTTTTTTCTCAGTTTGTTAAACGCTACGTTTGCAGCACATCAAGGTGTAAAAATGGTGAGACAAAGTGAAGCTGACACCACTTAAAGGTGTGACAGGAGCACGCTGCGAGAGAGTGCTTTTAACATAAAAGAGCCGCGGCAGCTGCTAACCTTCGACTCTTTGACTTCTTGTTCTGCCATTCTTGTTAATTAGTGCCTGTTTCTCTGTGTGTGTTTGTGGGCAGGTGGGTGAGTGTGTGCATGCAGCTGCTGGGAACTGGCCCTGACAGCTGTAAATGTTGGCTGAAAGAGTCACAGGGCAGGTCATCAAACAACCTGCAGATGGAAAAGGAAGAAATAAGAGTGCAAAGCATCATTTTAGATTTAGCTTTTCAATCAAATACTGTTACAACTGTATCTTGTGCTCTTGGATTAAAGCTCCTGTAAGTAGTTTTTAGTGGGTTACAAAACTCACTAGATTCAATGCTAATGCCTTTTTTATGACAGAAAAAAAGGTATGTAATGAATTTTCAGCAAGTTTTAAGGATGTTTCATTGAAGCTTTTAGGTTTTACACCTTGTTGAGGGGGTAGGTGTCAAGACAAGGTAGTGAGTGGTAGATTTGATGGTTGAGATGAAAGGGTGACATTAAGTGTCAGAAAACACTATCTGAACATGCCCAGTGCAACATCTGACTTCAGCTAAAATGTTTTTTTTTCAACAGGAAGCTTAAAAACTCCTCAAAAGAAGGCCAGTTTAGCATTTTTTGATACGTTTGACACTTCAAAGGCAACCAGTTGGTCTTGTGGTCTCAGCATGCAATGTTATGTTGTCTCTTCAGCTGTTTTATCTAAAGACAGATAAACTTTAACAAGAGAAGGACTAGCTTTGTCCACCAGGGGGTGCCAAAACTGACGCAAAATTATCGAAGGGTTTTCCATGCTTAGCTATGCAGTGAGCCTTTCATTGCCTGGTTTTTAACAGTACAGAAAGTTTTGAATGTGTTGCTTTGTTTTGCATACTTTACTAACACTGTTTTGCCACTAACTAAATGCGATTTCACTTGTAACGTCAATGATTTAAAGTTATTATTGAAAGTAATTTGTTTTTTTTTTACATAACAAAACATAGTGTGCTCACTTTCTTGTTAAGCGTTGAATAGAAAACAACACGATAGTTTTTATTAATTATTTATTCATTTATCTTGTCCTCTGTCTCATTCCAATTATTCTTTGGGTGCCATCATCAATAACCCCTGTTATAGACGTTTCTGCCTCTCTGTAAACATCTATGGCAGATTTATTCAGTTTACAGAACGATAGAAGTAATCATAAAGACATTGCTAATGTTATTGTTTGTTTTGCAACTTTACATAACTTTAACTCTTTCAACTTGTTCACCTCAGAGAGCTGGGAAAAAATAATTTACCAACATATGATGTATATTCAAATTTTCTAATTTGGCTCATGTTCCATCTGTAGTACTTTCAGTCCTATACTGCAGCCAATCACTAGGTGGAGCTCTATAGGTTTTGGCCACAGACTGTATAAAACATGGACATAGTCTCCACATCATTACCCGTCTGTTTCTAAAAACGGAAAATTGAACATTGGCTATCGCGGACATATTGGTAGTGGCAAGGGCCTCCCGTACAGCTATAGGGCACCTGTTGGTCACGTGACCTGAGCTATGCCTCTGATTGGGCTGAGCTCACGATCTTAATATCCTCTGAACTGACGAGTTAGAAAAAAATTCTTCCCCTCCCCCAAAAGTGTTCGCCGAAAGTAAAACTAGGGGTTCAGACAAGGGGACGTTTTTTGAACCAGTCTCTAAAAAAGTTAATTTCTGCTTTGAAAATGGCTTTTTTTGGCTCGGTGTGTATGTGACTTGAGGTACTTCTGGAGTCAGCCTCTAGTGGACACTCGAGAAACAGCAGGTTGTAGCACTTCTGCATTGTCTCATATTGATTTTGGCTTTGCTCAGGATAACTGTTGTCCTGTCCAGGGTTTAAAGTGTCTATGTTTTATTTCTTTAAATTGAGCTGTCTAAAGATCCTTTTCTTAACCAATAGATGACAGATGGTGGTTCCCTCCATGTACCAAAGAGAAGAATAAATAAGCAAAGAAGAAAAAATCAACTTGTTAAATACAAATTCTGTATTTCTGGCCTCTCTTCTCAAGATATCTGTAATGACATAAGCAAACTCATCAGACTACCTTAATAAAATATCTTTTGATTAAATAGGGGCTAAGCTAACAGATTTTGACAGGAATATGGAGGTAATTTGTAACTAATTGCATTTGTCTTGACTCCGGGAAAACACAGACAACCTTTTGGCCCTTTTATTGATCCCATATCTCTGAGCCTGAACAGAAGCTTTCAGAGTACATCACCATGGATGAGTTTGTGACCACAGCATCTGGAAAGAGGATTATTAAATTGATTGAAACACACACCTCAATATTTCTCTGAGCCAATAATGAGCTGACTGGAAACAGATGGCAGCTGTGGCGCATTCCTCAATTCACAAGAGGTGATAATCATAAATCGAACGCTTCTTGGGTTGGACTTTTCCCCCATTATTCCTTCCTCTTAAAATGTGGATTTATCTAAATTAAGTGGAGCTCTTCTCTTCTCTTTTTAACTACGTGATGAACGCAAGAGCTGTTTCACCTTTGTTCCTCTGCTCACCATGAGGTCCCTTCGTCTCTGACAGCTGCTGGTACATTTCTGTCCTAATGAGACCCAGCAGAGAGGCTGTGGAGGTAACCATGTTAGAGACCACAGGAGTGTCAGCTCCGTCATGCATTATGGGTCAGCATGGTGTTCACAGTAACGAGTGATCTGAAGCCAGATCTGCAGGAGGAAGTTTCATTATCCAAATGATGCCTCTGTGTGTTTCAATATGCTAATGAGGAGAGTCTCTGAGTAGGAAAGAGTTACAAAAAAAAGGACTTAGAGAAAAGTGAGAGAGAGAATTAAGAGACTAGTGAAGAAAAGGTAGAAAATAAGAATGCATGGGACAAAAAGACATGAAAAGGGAAGAATTAAGAAAAAATGTCAAAGACAGGAAGAACTGTAAAAGTAAAAAAGGAAAAATATGGTAGGAAAAAAATAATGAGATGAAGAGAAGTAACAAGGGAAAAACTAAGATAAAGTAAAAAAAAAAAAAAAAAAAAAAAAAAGACTGTTAGTATGAATGTCCAAGAAAGGATTTGATAAAAGGTAAAAAGGAAGAAAAAAGAACAGAAGAAAAAAATGATAACAGAATAAAAGTCTAAAAAATAATCCAAAGACAAAAAGAAGGTAAAAGAGGATAGATTTTAAAAGAAAAGGTTCAACATTTGAATCTGTGACACAAAAAATATGGAAAAAAATGGAAGAGTAAATAAAGTAAGGAAAGAGAAAGAAAGAAAGAAAAAAAAGAAAGAAAGAAAGAAAGAAAGAAAGAAAGAAAGAAAGAAAGAGGGGATAAGTGAAACTTAAAATAAAACAAATGAATACAAAGACAAAGAATTTGGAAGAGAAAAAAAAGAACAGCAAGAAGTTGATAAAGAAGTAAAAAGAGGAGGAAAAGACAAAAGAAAAAAAGAGCAGACTTGAAAAAATGACAGAGATGGAAAGAAAGAAAAAAGGAGTAACAAGAAAAATAAAGAAATTTGAGAAGGGGGAAAGAAGAAAAGGCAGTAGACGTGTAAAGAAAGGAAGTTTGAAACAATAGATAAGACCAGGCAGAACGAATGGTAGACAGAAGAGAAAAAGAAGAGCAACAGGAGAGTTGTAAAAGTCAAAATCTTTTAATTTTTTATACGTCTATTCCCTGTTTTTTTTCTTCTTTTAACCTATTTTTAAACCAATAAAGAACGTATACATTTGCTGGAGTTTGATGCTGAGTTGATGTGATCCATTGTTCTGCTGTTCTGATTCTCTCGTTTGTCGTCTTTCATTTCACAGCAGACTTGATTCAATAATTCATCGTTTCAAACCTTCGCCTCTTCTCATTTCATAAATTAATGTACTCCCTTGCCCCCATCAGATCCCTGCTCATCCTGTGTGACTCGAAACCCCTCGTGTGGTACGCGTAAGCAGGAAGAGCTGGGTGTGATATTTCTCTGGGGAAATTAATAGTACAGTGTGTTTCTGGACCAGGTACAGATTAAAAGCTGGGCCCATTATAAGCCCATTAACCTAGTCATTAGGAGCAGATCAGAGGAAAGATGGAATAGCAGGGTGTCTAATTTTAGCCTGACATCGTGTCATAGCTAGTCCTCATTCATAGCTGCAGGTGCTGAGAGGAAATGAGGTGTTTTCCCCTGAACACATATTTCTACATCAGCAGCACCTTCTTTGAGCTGCCACAAGTACAGATGTAACTTCGCTGTTTTATTACACTTCTTTTTAACGCTCTGATTTTGAAGTTCAGCATGGTTTAAGCTGTTTTTTGCGTGACTAATATGTCGATTAAGCAGAAAAAAATCTTAAAATCTGGACTAAATTATTAACATTATCTCTACACAACAAATCTTTGCTCATAAAAAGATCTATATGTCTCCGAAGCAAATCTAAAAAGTATCTTTATCCCCTCTTCACTGGACCAGTCAGTCTTAGGTTGGCAAGCTCCAAGTGACTGCATTTTAACACCCTTAAAGCATAGCCATAATGTTGTGCTTTATTTTTTTGGATGAAATTCTTTTTTTGTTTTCTTTAATATTTGAACTTTTTCAGACGATTATGAGAAAATTCAAATTACAATATTATTGAAATTGCATTTCATGCTCAGCCCTGACGTATATTGATGTATTACCTGAAATCTGACTAATGTTGATTTATGACTTTTTCATGGTGTGTTGTTATATCACTGGCTACGTTTATATACAGTCGGATTAAGGTCAATATTCTGGTTTCTATAACATTCAAAATAACAGTTTCACATGAGCAAACAGGGTTGTTACTGTTTTCGTGGTATCCCGATCAAAACAGCGATGCACGGACAACATCTGGATGCACAGAGAGGGTCATTTCCGCTTCTCCTTCCTGTATCCATAGCAACAGAAGCATGTTCCTTTCGATGGGGATATCCCGATGGGTGTATACGTGATCAAATATTCGGGTTAGAAAAGAAGTAACTAAGGGGTGGTTTTGGGGTTTCGAATACTGGAATATGAGCATATTTGTTTTTTTAAAAACTGTTGTTGGTGTTCACATGGCCATTCGCAACCGGCTTATTGCTATTATTCTGAATATGAAAGGGTTAATGACTGTATATAAACATAGCCACTGACTGCCCCCTGACATTTCATAGTTTTTTTTGTTTTTTTTTTACTTTAAAGGTTTATTTGAAAATTAGAGCTTTTCCTTCCTGTCTTGAGGGAGATGCTCAGGGCCTGTATGCATGTCTAGTCATTTGTGATGAAAACAGACCACTTCAGTCAAACAAACAAAATCAACTGCAAAGTTGTTAAAACATAAAACATGGTTTAACCTTTTCTTCTCTTCTCTTCTTCCAGAGGCTGGCGTCAGAAGCAGAGAAGTTTCAGATGGAGCACGTGTGGATGGATAACAGCGAGGTGAGCCCAATCAGATATGTTCATTTACACTGAGCTACATTACATATAACAAGCTGAGTAGTGATCTGTACAGGAGGTGTGCACGTTAATCATGATCCAATATAATGTCAATGATTGGACGTCAAGTCTCATTACATAGACAACAGAACTGTGATTACCTTATATAAGATTGGATTCATTATTTCACATAACTGGGTAAAATAACCTGTGAAAAAGTGACACCTTAATAATCCTACTCTATTTTGTCACCCAGCAGTCAAGGTGTTAAGAACACATTAAGACTACAAAGAATATAATACGAGTCCAATACTTTTTCACTCTTTTAATTTTTCACCTTCGATCAACAAAGCAGTGCTCCGTTCAATTACTCTCCATTCTGAGTTCAAATGCAGTTTCCTCTTGGCCTTTTTTTGCTGTCTTTAAGTTCCCTCTCCATAATAAATGCAAATTGACATTTCCATCCACTTTTTTTCAACAAGAAAAGCCTCACTCTCAGAGCAGCTTTTCACAAATGATAAATGATATCAGTGTGGCGAGGGAACTTCAAAGAATTCAACTCTGCCACTCAGACGATTCACTTGAAGAACTCTTCAGCGTTATTTGCCAGACCTTAATGATTCTTTTCCATTAAAAGTTTCCCTTTATGTAACTCCATACACCGAGGAAAAAAGGAGAGAAGTATCTTCTCTGGAGATATTTTAATTTATCTGCTTTATTACTTTATTCCTTTGGCCTGTGATGCTTGGCTAGCAAACATAATTAATTTTTGGTTAATGAATCAGGGATTTCTGTACAACCTTAGGCAATTTAATATCTTACCTAGAAGTGTTAATAGGCACAGATAGTTGAGGATATGAGACTTAATAATAAACACTCAGACATTAAGTCCCACTCATCAAACCCCCAAATCTCATTGATGAAAACTGAAATCATGGGATTTGTTCTTTCTATACTTTGGTGCAGAGATTTAGAAATCACATCTTATCATGCTCAAAACTTTAAAAAATATAGATTTGTATGTTTTGTTGCTTATGCAACAACAAAATAAGAGATAAAAAGCACTCAGATCTCTTCCGTGGTTCTGTCAGGAAGTGAATGTCCTTGTTTGTGCAACCACAGCTGTACTGTAGTGTAAAGATCAGATTAGATCAGGGCAGCTTCTCGCTCGAAGCATTTCCTGTATGTGTACTCTGTCTGCCATGAGCAAGGGTCAATTTATTTTTGTTCTCACACAACATGTGGCATCATGGATTTTGCATCCTCATCAATACACTCCAATGAATCCTTCAAAATCAGGAAGTGGGCCTCCTTGGTTTGGATTTATGTCTTGTTTCTTTTTCTGTGGGCTTTCTCGTCCCGCATCGTGACCATCAGTGCTGACGGAAGCGACCTTGGCTTTGAGACAGAACAGATTTGACAGAAAATGTTGTAGGGACATTAAAGCTTGCACAACAATGTGTTGCAAGGATAAAACCCCCTCTGTGAGGAGTTTTTAGTTGGTTATGAAACTGATGTAAAATGTAAACTGATCTACTTAACTTAGAGAGGCCATTAGGGACATTTGATTGGTTGCAACAGATTCATTTTTTAATGCTTTTGTCTGCTAAAAATATGTGAATAAACATCATTTAATGTCAGTATTTGTCTACAGAGTTCTGTAAACTGTCCCAATATACAAATAATTGGATCGCTGTAGCAAAAAAAATTGATCAGCGTATGAGGCAGGTTAGATTTAATGGAGGCATACCCCACCAATGCAGGCACTAATGGCAGGATTACAGCAGCTGTTTGGCTGTTTAACAGCGCGATGCATTATTGTTTAAGATGAAATATGCAAAGATAGTAGACATTCCTTTGGAAAGGTGGAGATAGCCTTACAGCAAATTTAGATTTAGGAAACACATTTTTTCAGTGAACAGATGAGTTAAAGGAGACAATCAAAGTCTCAAACCTGCAAGGCTCACTGCCATCACTTTAACAAGTTTGATTTGCCCTTTGCTTTTATACGTCTGGGTCCTTCCAAGATATGTGCGGTGAAATGTTGGAGTTCAGCAGCTTTCATATTACTGATTTTATGATTGAGGTTTTCTACTGTGGGCTCGGAAACACCACACGCATTTACTCTGTTATAGCTCGCCAAACTTTCTCTTTCTCTTTGTTTACGTGAGTGACTCAGGGTTAACAGCTGTTCGTCCATGTTTATTCCTGTAATAAAAACTAGATTTCTCTGGCTGAAAAATGTTTTTCTTGATCTTCCCTCAGTCACACTACTACCCATCGCCAGGTTTATTGCTGGCCATGAGTGGCAGACACGCGCAATTCCACTTTGTTGGATGGGGTTTTCCAGGAGGTTCCCCTTAACTACGACATAATCTGTACCTACGCCTCCTTCAGGGTGTAATTAGTTCACTTGCCGATTATTTGTAGTCTTGCATTCGGCTAATGCTGCAGCCAAACGGGCTGTTCCATAAAAGAACGTTGGGAATAATTGTCCCGTTTGTTTGGTATACCGACCCTGTTTGTTTGCAAATCATTGAAAGCATTGCATGAATGCAACAGATGTCACTCAAAATCCTCTTTATAATGTACCGCATTAATGGTTGACTCCCAGATATGTAAGCTACCTGTTCCATGAAAAACAAAGCATTTGTACACCATCATAGATTCACAGATCTTATTTTGGGAGGACAGAATCCCAATTCACCTCAGTCCATCTTAAATAAGCTCAGGCCCAAAGAAGCTGCTTCAATTCTTGACCCTGTTCATTTATAGTTTCTTTTTTGTCTAACAGAAGATTTAATCTCGCTCAGAACATCAAGCATTAGGCTACAGTTACTACATTGGTATTTTTTTGATACAAGAGTAACCATACTGTTTTTGTACAACACATCATGAATGACAGGTGTTCAAAATATCAAGTAGAGCACTGTGTGTTTGCCTCATGTGTGTTTTTCTGCACGCGTGTCTCTCCCCTGTCACCTTTGATAAGTGGGCCAGTACTTCTGGGCACCTCTCCCCGCTGACTTAAACACTTATAAGGTGTGTGTGAACATGCTGTGGCACTGCACACAATAAAATCTGTTATATAAAGACGATAGCTCTGTTCAGACTTGATATTAGAGTAAAAGCCATATTCCGTTTACCTGAAGTGATTCGTTTTTATCATATTTCATTTAACATGGTCATTAAATTGAACATTTTACTACCTGTTATATACACAAATTAAGCTTTTCTTAAGACTCAAACGGCCAACTGGCCTTTATGGTGCTGTGATTGCAAGAGAGGAGCAGGTGGGAGTTTAGCATGTTGCAGATTTTATTGAGCAGTTTGCATTTTGAGTGAGTCATAAGGTTTTTGCAAATGCAGACAAGAACTTCATCTACACCATGTAATAACTATAATACAACCCAACAGTGAGGATCTTCTTTTCTGGTTTAATACACACATACATTCATTGATTTGGCGCACTCATCACATTCCAACGTTCTGTGTAAGCACAGGAAAATAAAAATCATGTGTTTATTTTTCATCTTGGCCCACACGCCTTCCTTTACCCTCACACATCAAGTGTTCCTGCACAATGGCCTCCCCTGAGGAGTGTGATGGTGCGACCTCAGCGTTATCATCACCTTTGAAGTTGCATGTCTGTCCACAGTAACATAACCTGACAGAGAGCATCATGGGACTGCTCCTATCTTCTCATTTCTTTGTCTATTTGTTGCATGTGCATAATCGCAGATGTGCCTCACACCTACTCTTTGCACATTAACCTACACGTCTCCTGCCATAGCTCATTAACAACCACAACAGCAAAACAGAGAGCAGATGTTAGCTTTTGGCACAGCTTAATGGTGTATTGTCTGCTAATTACAAACTGTGTAAGCTTAGGTAGCAGCAGCGGTGGCAGCAGAAGTCACAGACTCATTCTGAGTTGCCATCCTGTTAGCTTGCACCTGCAGAAGCGGTGGGCAGGTGGTGGGAGTCAGTGAACTGGCTCTGTGGCTCCCGGCCACTCTTATGTCAGCAGTCGGGCTAGCTTGTTAGCACCCTGCTAGCCTGTGTATTGACAGGGAGCCCAGCCATGTGAGAGCAAAACAACACCACTTACTTCAGTGATCCTCAGTGTCAAAAACAAACCGCTGCCCCGCAGGGAAATGGAGCCAGACTCAGCTTCTCTCTGCAGTTCAGAACTTGACTTAAAAAAACAAATATGTTGTTTACACTCAGTCATTTTCTCATTCTCAGTTACATCACTGCAATTTTTAAGATAAACCTTGAGAATTTGTTTGAATTTAGTGTACTTGAATCCTGTTACCATTCAGATAAAATGCCTGCATTTGGAAAATGGCAATTTTTTGCTAACATTAGCTATTGCTGGCATGTCACTGCTATATTGACCAATTTGACTTTTGCTCAAGTCCGCCAGAAAGATGAAACACAAAAGTATTCTCCTTCTTGCTAAAGCTAGGATGTGCATTGGCATTTTCGCAATATTAAGACCTATTTTCAAAAAAGTCTGTTGCAGACTTTTTGTTGGTGCCATCCAGGGGCGTGTCAACACTTTTTTTAGACCTTGGCCCCCCAGAAGGGGTGGCATACTAAGCAATATGTGTGCATACAGACGTCCAACTAATTATTTATTTATTATTTCTTTCTAAAAAATATGCTTTAGCAGCCGGAAGTAACTTGTAACAAATTTCCTAAGGTAGAATATAAAAAATAATCATCAAACAATAAATAAAAGACAAGTTTTCTTTATCATTAGTCAAATTTTCCAAGAAACAGCCAATATATTACAAATTCTGCAAAGGTATGTAAGCTTATCAGCACAACTTAACAATTTTTTGGGTGTAGGATAATTTTTTATAATTCTTTTAATTTCAAAGATGAAAAGGTGGAGGGTTTTGCATAATCAGTGGCGTGGCTCACTTTACTCACAAGCGCATTGCTGTCAGCAGGACAGCTAGCAACACTGGCCTCTACTTAACCCTTGCTAGGTTGATAAACAATCAAGTGGTGGCCACCATTGATAGGGTTCAAAACTCAGCTTCAGGTACCAATGGGTGACATCACACATAAGGAGTCCACATTGCAGCTCGCTTATGGTTGCAATACAGATGAATGCAACGCAAATTTCTTGCCTTTGTTGAAGTGAAGAGCCAATCATAAGGGGTTTTGGACCATCCCTGTTTTTGCGCCACCTACACTCTGTTAAATGTCAACCCTGAGTGTACTCTCCTTGAACATGCCATAGTGCTACAGCTTTTCACAAAGGTCATCTTTACAGCAAATTCTACTACAGCAAAAGGCCTTTTCTTTTCTGTAGGTACACTATTTCAAACAAGGCAAGAAGAAAAACAAGTTTTTAAAAAATCTGAAAGAACGATGGGATTTGGTCTTTGATAAGCTAGGACATGTTTTAACGATCATAATGGAGTGTACACTCAGTCCTGAGTTTAAAGAGCAATGTCCTAGCAGCTAGAAATCATACTTTTGTTTGTCAGTACACTGTGACATCACAGCTACAAATGGAGAAAAGCACTTTCCACACTCAGCTATAGCACTCTGAAACCTCCAACCAAGTAAAGTTCTGCTTCAGCCTTTTGCATGTTACTTGTCAGTGATGTTCTTATTCCTCTGCTTAGTCATTCTCTTTCTTCTCTTCTTGTTTTTCTCTTCTGTTCTCTTTGCAGGCTGACAAGTTTGTTTACTACTATGCCAAAGAGAAAGTAAGTGCAGCTCAACCCACTTTTCTTCCTAGGCATACAATGTGCAACTTAGGCTGATTTGTTCCTGATTTTTGAGTTGCACAACTCTTTTGGAAGTTTCAGATTTCCTCCCAATTACGCATTTTCATTTAACGTACAGTGCCCCCCTGCTTAAATATACAACATAGACCAATCTGCAGCTCTTTATTTTCTCAAAAGAGCCAGAGTGATGCCAGATCTGTTGATGAAGCAAATACAAATCCTCAGTTGTAGGCGTTTCTACAGATTAGGTTAAAACGGACAAGGCTCTTCCCAGTCTATCCTGCAAGGTTCCAGGGTTTACGAATGTGCTCTAACTTCAACAACTCTTGTAAACTCAGCACAGACCAACAGATTATGTGTAAACATTTGTCAGGCATGTGATGGAAATAATGTGTCAGCTTTGGGGCTGGTAGGGCTGGAGTTTTTGGCCAGTGCAAGGCCGAGGTGAGGCATGCAAGTGAAGAGCAAGAGAGAATGGGGTGCCCTTGTCTTTTGGCATCCCCAGATTGGCTCAACCAAGTGCAGTAGCATGATGCAAGGAGACAAGGGAGACAAAAGTTCACCATCTCCGAGCCCTCTGTCCTAATGAGTAAAAATCAGTTTTCCTCGGTTGTTTGTTGACGAAGTGCTTTTTGATTATTAAAGTCGTTTTCTCTTGACTTCATCTTCCATGTCACAAAGGAAATCATGTTGACAATTGTCAAAGCTCCCCCCTGATATAACTCTTACAGTGTGACCACATAAATCACAAAAATCATGCAGTCCAAACTGCATCTAATGGTGCTTTGTCTTGCACTGTAAAAGGTCTTGTTCTTGATATTTGTGTTACACTGCTAAGGTACCAGTGCATGTTTTGAGCCAAAAATTCAGAAACACAAGTTCTATGTGAGACATGAGATGCCCCCCCCGGCCTCAGACGTCATCTGTCTGCTCTTATAAACAGGGATCAGCTTCTAATTCCCCTTCAATGTCCCATTGGGAGAAAACTACGCACCCAGAGCACACTAATGTCACTCCCTATTTGACTGACAGCCCCTCTCCTCATCTCCCTCCTCCTCTCTCTGGATGCCTGGGTTTATGTTTCATGCCTTAAATTTTGATTCAATTTCCGTAGCTTTATCTGACAGCAGTGACATTTTAGTGATCATCAACATTGACACCTTGTCATTCACATTAACCAGAAACTGCATATAGGGGATGTGTGTAAACTCAGGGAGCAGGAAAAATATGCTTTGAATGATGTTTTGAGCTCTTGCTTATGATTACTCTTCTTTTCTCACAGCTTTATGAGACAGAGGACTTAAAGAGAAGAAAGAATTCATATGTTCCAGATGATCTGCAGATAGACCCCGACTTCAAACGACTCGTCTCATACAACACCACCGCCGTCCACATCCCCACGGATATCTACGAAGGCTGTGAGTTGATTCCCAAATTCACAAAGGAAAAAACACGTCAACACATCCCGCTTTATAAATAGTAAAACAAAGCATCTAGCACCTCCCAGCCTGCACTGTGCCTCGCTTTATTCCTGTCATCACTATGTCCAGTATCTACAGTACGTTCCTGTGATGAGGCGCTCAGCCTCCCAGCGCTCTCTGCAGTGTACTCTGTTCCAGCCTAAGGCCAGCCCATTCCATTCTAAATAAAGTGCAGATATGAACAACGCAATGGCCAGCACACTCTAGTCTCTCTTTGGCCCGGTCAACAGCTGCTCCTTTCCTTCCCAATCACAACCAACCTCAATGACCTCTTTGGACAGTCGACCAGTTTCTACCGACCAGGGGTTCAACACTGATGTGTTGGTGCATTCAAAGAGTCTCTAAGTGATCTTGCAAAAGTCTCCCTTCTAGGTTTATATACCTGATCGTAATCCACACTTTAAAATGAGATCATCAGTGCCAGTATTGCAGGTTACAGGTTATTTCGATTAGCTACTTCTTAGTCTCCCGATTGGGTCAGGCAGGACCGCATTGATTTACAATACGCCTAAGTCTCTATAGCAACACCACAGTGGATGACGAAGTTTAAAAGTAAGAAGATAGATCTGTGTTTTTCTCTGCTGAAAATGTTTTCTGTGGTTAGTTTTGTAGTCATGGTGGACACAGGAGCCTAGCTGTCAGACACAAAAAGGACAGAAGAGCAGAAGAAAGCTAAACGAGAGAGTGATACAGCCCAAGCTAAAGGCGAAAACAGTGACTAAACTGTTTGTGATAATGTCCATCCCAACCCACAGTCAGCAGTTATTCTGCAGTGGTCTGTTAAAACTTGAGAGTTTATCAATAAGATAAAGACTGAGGTTACATTAGCTCTGCTTGGTAGATGACTGACAGGAAATAGCTAACCAGGATTCACTAATGTCACACATTACGGACATGTCTAAGAGCATCGTGCTGCCAGCTGTGCTGAATATAAACAGCTACTAAACTATTTACAAACTGTCAGTGTTTACTTCTTGTCATGTTAGTCTACAGATACGTCCGAGCACTTGGCTGACGATAGCACTACATATAGCCGGCTACTACAATGTTTGCTTGTTGACACATTTCAAACCGTATCCCTACGTAACTGTACTGATAAATACACGTTATATCCAGCAAAAAGTTGTCTTGACCAAAGAAAGTTTTTCTCCATCCTATCTCCTTTTAATTCCAAAACAAACACACGCCTCAAAGTCATTATGACAGTGAGCAGAGACTCCGGGTCACAAGGTGGAGAGGAAGTCCAATTAAAACGGATCCTCCTCATAGCATCTTTAATATATTTTATGGTGTACACTATTTTGTCAACATGAATTATTTTACAGTCTTATGGGCTTTTCTTGCTGAATGCTTGCTTGGTCTCTAGACACCTGAGAGTGTTTCTCCTCAGACAGCTGGGCCACATTTGCTCTGAGGGAGGTGGCAGTTAAAACCCTCAGTCTGGCTTGGAGATGGATGTCACTGAGTCTAGACCTATTCTTTGATTTGTCTCCTTTCTTCTTCTCTGGAATACATTTTGTTGTGTCGACAGCTCTTTCTTTAGCTGTGCTGCTTGTTGTGTCAGCTCATCTCCCTGGTTCTTTGCATACTGCTCCCCGTGTTAAGTTGAATGATGCTGTGTAAGGTTATACTCCTTGAGAACAAAAACTTTCTTTTTACAAATGAGACAGGTGTGATTCCCCTTAAACTCCACAGAAATAATCATTCTCCCACTCCTCAAACACTGAGCTTGACATATTGCACTGTAGTTGGTGCAGTTAGTAAAGCTAGCTGTATCAAGCTGTTAGCATTACCTTGGCTAATTAACAGAGTGTTGATTTTAAGAGCAGAAGAGTTAAAGAGTTTCAGTGCAACAACAGCTCTTGTGGTTCTACTTAGTCGTGCAGTAATACCATACTATCTGGACTTATTGGTGCAAGATCTACCTCTTACATTATAGTAACAAATATTACTACACCTAGCTAAAACGATGGCCTTTAAAGACACATGCTTTCAGTTAGCATGCTAGCATGCTGTCACTAGGAATCGCCCAAAGTCGTGCTTGTTGTACCTCATTTTTGGGGGGACTCATTGAAATGCTTTCAAATCTAAATTTCAATCCTCACATAGCTTTTTTCAGTGTTTTTCATTTTGTTAATTTCATTTTGTGTGGGCAAAATTGACCAAATTCAGCAAATCTGGAAGAACATGTGAGATTAAAGACAATGCCAACTGTATTATTAACAGTACATGAACACTAGGGTGGAAAATAGGGTTTATTGAGTGTATCTTGCTTGAGGGTTTGAATGAAGGATGAAACTCATGACTTTGCTGGTGGCAACCAAACATGCCGGCTGCTCTTCCCTGCTTCTGTTCAGTGAGAATTGGTAATGTCAAATTTAAGACCTTCAGCCTGAAGTGATGAATGCATCAGTGGATCACCGTACATACTCACTAGTATTACACACTGTTAACGGTTATTTCAAGTTGGGTTCAAGAGCCCAAGTACAAGGACTTATCTAGAAAGCTTCAATAAGCCTCATTGAAATGCTTTTCGTTACAGTAGCTACAGTTTTACATGGCTCTTGTAGCTCACCCAAGGCTTTAACTGAATAGCAGGGAAACTAGTAGAGTGCAGAAGTGTGATGTTACATACCTTTGAGGGTCTACTTGATGCCAACTGCAAAAGCCAGTTCCATGTGCAAAAAGTCAGTTTTTGCACCGAATTCTGAATGATTTTGATAACACATCTTTTTTTTTTAACATTTGCCAGCATAGCCAAGAGCCATTCATGAGCTTGCATAACAAAAAAGATGGAAGCATTGACAGAAGGCTTAAGGCTTGCCTCAGCTGCCAGTTCCTGCGTTGAGTCAGGTTGAGTCAGCATTTCAATATGGCGACCACCATGTTCGGACTTCATCACGCCTCTTCAGAAGCCAGTGGGTGATGTCAATGGGACAGCATCCATATTTTCTACAATCTATGGCTGTTACATTTTTGGCATAAGTGTCCTTCACGCCCTCCTGAATCCACAAAAACTGGACTTAAACCAGAACACGCACTGAACAGGCCACACAACAAGGTTTTGTATAAGTAGCACAATCAATAACACAGAGTGCTGGTTACAGTGTGTGTGTCTATTGTACAAGTATATTTGCCTCTGGTGTAAGTATATACAGACCCACCCATACATTAGTCCATTTATCTCTGCCCAGGAAGTGTGTGCTTGTTTAACAAATTGCTGTTATCTATTCACTGGCAAAAGGACAAATCAATGAGAGTAAAGAAACAGAAAAGCACTATGCACTAATAGATACAATGCCTCTGGGTTGTAAGCCTCTTATTTTCTTTGCTAATGAGTTTTATACAAGTGCAAACACACAAGCCAAAGATGCAGAAATGTCATGTTCACGTGCAGTGCAGTTTAAATCAGAGAAATAACAAAGAGGAACTGATAGGCAATCTTGTGAGTCATAAGGTAACACCACACTTTTGTCATTTCTCACCACACTATCATTCGATATTGTACACACAAGCCACACACAAATCTTCTCAATGGTTATTTTTTCTTATAGCCATGCATTAGCCGATAGCCTCCCTGTCATCAATCAACCATTAATTTTCAATTTGGGTAATGATCTTCACTCTGCGTCGGCTAAATGCTGAAGACTCAGTGGTATGACTTTAGTGCCCTTCCACAGCGAGTCACTCCACATATGAAGTCGCTCTATAAATGTGCAGAGTGACACGCCTCTGAGGCCTCTGACTGTGCAGACATTTTTGTCATTGCCAAACGGGCAAATGTACTCAGTTATTTTTGCTAGCAGTAGTTATAAGGATGAAAGGACACAGAGGAGGATGGGGGTTTGTCCCTAGTGTGATTCATGTGTTGGTCTTTGGTCTCTTTCTGCAGTTATACATGACCTCTGCCTTTCTTTTTCATGCTTGATCATTCAGCACTTGGTGGACTCATTCTAACTTAACTTTTCTGCTCCTGAGTTTTGGATGAGTTGTATAAGTTACTTAGTGATATAAAAAAAGGTATGTTTTGCATTTCAGGCTATCTATCTAGTTGGCTAGTTACATGTTAGTTTGGCTCCACACAAAGACTTGAAAGTGGCTAAACCACAAGCACTGGTCCTGCAGAGAGTGAAAAATGTAGTCATCAACCCCTCTAAAGACACTGGGCCTCATTAACTAATAAATGAGTGGCAATGTTCTTGATCTGAGCACAACTGTTTCAGTGTTTACGCTTTATTACCATCAGATTCATGACACGTGTACACCAGTCAATTTTCCCTTCGCCACTGTGTGCATGTCAGTGAATCAGAATCAGTCTAAATGCCTGCACTGGCGATCTACCATGCCTCAATTTATCTATATAAGGACATCTGTTCAGTGCATCAAGAGGAGGCGCAATCAACCTCGACATCTGTGTTGCCAGCATCAGCCACACAGCCTACTCCCCCATCCCCTCACCAGGAGTCTTTACGAGGGGATCAATAGTCAGCTTACTCTCCTGGGTGCTGAGAGAGATCGAAGTTCCACATTTGTTCATAGAATAAGAACAAATTCAAGTATAAAACTAGAAAAGCACTCAGCAAGCGCAGACCTCCACCAAGCATATTGTGATTGTGACCCAACATTTAGTCCTACTTTAATGCTATACTCTCTTTCAGCAGACTGTCTGCTACAATTTGCTGTTAGTTGCAGGTTTGTATGATAATTTGTTACCTGACAGTGTTAAAAATGATGATGACCCAGTACAGATTTCATATTCTGGATCTCAGTATCCAGAATATTGCCAGAATC
The DNA here is from genome assembly GCF_033239565.1 of Halichoeres trimaculatus. Lineage (NCBI taxonomy): Eukaryota > Metazoa > Chordata > Actinopteri > Labriformes > Labridae > Halichoeres > Halichoeres trimaculatus. The sequence continues at coordinate 9,418,817 of NW_027437199.1, read as the reverse complement.
TGGATTGTACTATAACATCAGTCAGAAATTATGGTGACCTTATCTTGTATTGTTTTGCAAAGTAATCCGACCGTTATATGGTGAAAACGGCCCTACCTCGCCCCCAAAATTTAATGACTTCTTCCTTATCCCATTTTGAACATTTCCTGAAAATTTCATCAACATCTGTTTGTAACTCTTTGAGTTATGTTTTTCACAAACAGACAAATTCTCCCAAAACATAACTTCCTTGGCGGAGGTAAATATTCATGAATCAAAGATTTGTGCATCAAACGTTCGTATGCACAATTTAAGCACAAATTTATGTGTACACACTGTGAATGAGGCCCTTTGAGTTTGAACACCACCACATGTTAGCAATCAAGACAGTGCTGCTAATTGAGATATGCTAACCCAAACCAAGCCAGGAAATTTATATTAAAAATAGTCTAGTAAAGGTTTGTGTCCCACACTGCTGACACCAGACGTTCAGGGCAGGGTTGGATACAGAATAAGATTTAGTGAGCGATGTAGCTAAGCTAGCTGGTACACCCTCTCTCTATTACTTTCCTCCATCACCAAGGACAGCTCCCACATTGATGCCACTCAGACTGCCCAGCACTGTCAGTGTTGCCATGGCAATTTGTATCCGAGTGTATGTGTAGAGGAGGCCGCACACACACACACACACACACACACACACACACTTGGACACACCCTGGTATTCTTTCTTGTTGAGCAGAGGGAGGACTTGTAACTTGATTAGGGGACTTTGTCCAGACAATGCTGGTGCCCTTGTAGCTTTTATTGATGCTGAAGGAGATTTGTGTCATCCATCTCTCCTTCTTTGATTGTGAGGGACGTTTTCCGCCATCCCATCCCTTTTCATTATCTTCTCCTTATCCTTCTTTCTTGTTTCTTTTGTTTTGTGCTTTTCCTTTATTTCCTCCCTGCTTATTTTTGCCTTGATTGCTCTTTTTTTCATTCCTATCAACGACTTTCCCTTCTTTTCCGCCAGCTTTACCCCTTTCCATCCTCCCCTCTTCCCCCATCCCGTCTTCTCTTTATCAAGCATATTAATAGTGGGGTATGTGGAGACGAATGTGCCACTGTCTCTCTCCCCCACATTAGTCCTGCTGATCAGAATCTATTCTCCCTGCTGATCCAGTGTGGGTGGTCAGACTGGGATTCATTATCGTGTTTTTATGTGTGTACGTGCACGCTCACTGGCGATGAATCAGAGTTTGTCTGTGTGTGAATGTATTTGAAAGAAAGAGAGACGGGGGAGAGAAGAAACACTTTGGGTGTGAGAGTCAGCATGTGTGTCCCATCTCGTGCACCTACCATCCTGTGCTTGGTTCTCATGGACGCGTATGCGTGTCTTCTCGCTCATTAGGCAGATTGGCGTGGATGCGATGAGAGGAGAGCGCCGTGGCCTTGGCAGGAGAGCAGAGGCTCATCTGATGCCTGTTTGCATCAACGCTGTGTGGCACCTGTCAGCCCGAGACACACACATGCTGTGACGTGCTGAGATACTCTGACACCGTGTATGCGAGCATGTTTGAGTGGAAGTCACAGTCCCTGTGGCAAAGCTCACAGCGTATAAATTGATTTTTTTTTCTATTCTGCACTCTTGTGCCACTTGATACACGTCCTGTTTCGTTTAGGATGCTGGCTGCCAAACTCTGAGATATCTCCATCTCTTACTCCACTCACCCTTCCCCTTATCTAAGTCTGCTGTCCCTGTGACAAGCTGGAAGTGTTCCCAGAATGCTCTAATCAGCTGATTGGGATTCACATTCAGGGTCCCTCCGTACATAGAGTTCTCAAAAAGCTAAATTTACCTATCCATAAAAGTCCTGAAACATTTCCAAATATCACAATCTGTGGTACTCCCTGACATCTAATCTGATAATTAAGCAATACTACATTAATTTTTGTTTTCTTTTGCATATTCTGTATTAAATGGTAATGCATGGGCACAACATCCATCTTTAAAAGAGCCTAACAGGAGTGTTAATCCTGCTGTAAGGGCCTGTAGTGGTGAGGTCTACCAAAGTCTGTTGTAGCATTAAGCTGGCGTATGTTAACCGGGAATTCTTTTTTAACAACTGGTACAAACTGTCTGTTATTATCGTTAATGGCTGGACGTGTGTCTGGGCTCTGATCAGTTTCAGCTGTTTTATCTGTTATACAAAAGTGTGTCAGATCAAGGAAGGGGTCAACACTGCAACAGAAATCTGCCACCAGGAGGTGGAGACATGCTGTCCATCTTAAAACACTAAATGGTTCAACTACTTGACTTGACTTGACTTGACTTGTAATGTTTTCAAGTTTTACAAGTTACCACAAACCAGCCTTGTTGTGTTATGAACAGGTATTTATTCTCTTTTGATCTACAGTTAATCACAAGGCTGTAAAGATACCATACTGTCTGTCAAGACCGTTGTCAACAGTTACTCTAAAATCATATCTAAGTGAGGTACAAAAGAGACTCAGCAGTCATTAAATGAGACAGTCATAATCGTAGATGTAATTACGTTAGATCTTTAGGCAGTCGCTATTACCAAAGGGGCTTTTCTCACCTTCATGACCTCAACATCTCACTCACTCAGCACAGATATGGCAGTCATGTGTCTAGATCTTTGTGTGTGCTGGTCATAGCTGCCATGACTTTGCTGTCATAGCACATAGCCATTGGTAGTTTTCGCACTCACCACACTCATCATTTACTTCCTGGTTCAGAGAAAATGAGCACTGATGTGTCAGACGGTCTTGACACGTTTGCTGGTATGAGTATTTACTGTATATTGCTGGTTTTTAATTGGGATCTACTACTCAAGTTTCCTTCATAGTCTTACCTTTGAGTCAGTCGCCCAGATTTAGTTGAACACAAGGCCATGGGTGCATTAAAATCAAAGAAATAAGGGGTCTTGATTATTGAGACCAGTTAGAAGCAAGAAGTCAGTATCAGCTTGATCTAAGAGGCAAAGATGCTACATGATGAATATAGGTTAGTTCAGGGGTATTTGGCAAATATTCGTGCTATTTTGGCTTGTTAACATTGAAATCAGTTGTGAATTGTGAAGGTATCATTGACAAACAGTGCCCTTCTGATGCAATAATTATAGCTTTTCACCACTCGAGCATCCCCTATGTAATTATGTTTAAATGCACAGGCGGTTTCAGCCACCAGCCAGCTGATGACAGGGAACTCACAGAGTATCACTTGGCCTGGCACCGTGCAGCTTCCCCCTCCTCTCCTTCACTTCCTCCCACTCCCATCACCCTCATCAGTCACTGCCAGAACCCAGTTTGATTTTGTTTTTGAAAGCATCTACATGCCTCACAGGGAATATTTAGTGGGCTGCCTTCTTTTACATATTCAGATTCCATGTCTTCTTGCCCCATGAATCATTCATTTTTCCCTTATCTCACATGTCTGCACTTGTTAACCATGTGATATTTGGATAGTGTGATTTATGAGGCTGGCATGGCTGGGCATCTCTGCTGAATTTATAATAAGCTGAAGCGATTATGTTTCACTTCTCATTCTGAGTTGTTTTCAATGGTGACCACTCAATGAAACGCCAAAGACAAACACAGGAAGGAGAAGACAAGTATGAGTTTTGCAGGGACAGATAAGCCTTTGTGTTGTCAGGTGAAAAGGTGCTTGTGAGAGAGGTCAGGGGTCAGTTTCCCAGCCGTGAGCTGACAATACTTGAAACCTTTGCCTTAACGTTCCACCCTGATAGGAGAGTACAGGAAATCTCATATCGTGACCACTCATAATTTGGCTAGGGCCAGTGGCAAAAACAGACGCATGATGTCATCACTGTTATCCTCCATAAAGATATGCGTTGAGCCGAGGAGTGGGAGTCTGTCTGTCCGTCTTCCGTGAGTGATGTGTTTTGAGCTTTGTTATCCAATAAACCCGCAAAGGCTGCCAAGTTGATTCTGTCGTCTCATCATTCATATATCTGTGTTTGAAAGGAATAAATAAAAAATGGATACAAAACAGTATGGAACTGTTTTTAGCTTACAAGTTAGCTAAATGGGTTGTATCTATTGTAACTCTGGTAGCATGAAGGATACATGTTACACCGTACCCACAGCATTCAAAGTAGTTTTACACCCCTCAGTGCCACTTTTCTATCATAGACCAATCAAAATCTGTGTGTGTGTGTGGGGGGTGGGGGGTGAAGGGCGATAAAGTAGCTGCTAATGCTATGACGTGACTTTTTAAAACTTTAAAGGAACACTTGCTCTGAGATTTATGTTCTCCAACCTTAACTAGCCTGTTGCTAAAGCAGTTAACTTTTTTGTTAAAGTAGAAAAAACTGCCTAACACTCTAAAAACCATATACTGTTTTTTTTTTTTTTCAGAAACAGGCAAGTGACAAGCTAGTGTAGCATGTTCTGAACTTGCTAGCAGTTATCTTGATAGCTACAATTCTCACTGAAAACTGAGTTTAGGCAGCTAGCATGACTTATCCTCCTATTTACTGTCTTGTAGCTGGCTGATGCTAGCAGGTTTGTTAGCTTAGACACTTTATTTTTTAATCTGTCTGTGTTGCTTTAACAGTGAACTATTTTTCAGTTGGAGGTAAATTAACAAAAAAAGTCAGAGCTGAATTGAATTTTGTGTCCCTAAAATAAGATAAGTTAAATGACCAAAAAGCGCTATCATGCATTTTTGTGCTAGCTAGCATTTTGGCTGTTTAGCTGGGGTGTTGAAGTTTTATAACAGCATTGAATTCAGTATGTACTAACCTTTTATTTTAACCTAAGATAAAAATAGTTTCAGTTCTTAGTAAAAACTGCATTCAGGCACCTAGCATGACTCATCTTTCTGTCCACTAACCATCTTTCTAACTGTCTCATAGTAAACTTGTTTGCTTAAGTGATTCATTCTTTTGTTCACTCAGCTTCTGTTGCTTGAGCAGTTCAGTATTTTTCTCTTACATAAGTAGGTTGAAAAAAATTCAGGACAGGATAGTTCAAGGACTAACCAGTACTATCATGCTTTATGCTAGCTATTTGCTGGTCTGTTACAGTCTGCTAACAGCTTTGCCTCATATAAGCAGTCCCTATTGTTTGAAACCATGATAAAAATACTTCTTGAAAACTGAAACACATCTATTTTTGACTTGACTCCTTTTGTGTAACTTTGCTCCTCCAAGCTGAAACCTAAAGCTGATTTTTTCAAAAATTGAAATTTCTAGGACATTGCTTCATTATTCATTGTTAAGCCCTAAAAGAAGACAGATTCTTACGCACCAGCATATACACCCTGCACTCCAAAATATCCCCCAGGGTAAGATATTACATCTGACAAATAGATCTGACCAGAGGTTATGCTTCTTTGTTGATGCCTCTCATTTCTTCCCCTCATCATAGTGACCTCTCGCGAGTAACAAACACAGCACCACAGAGATGGATCTGTTTACACCGAAGCTGTGATTTGTTCCAGTATTTGTTGGGGATTAGAGGACACTGCCTTGCCACGCCTTGATTTAGTTGCTAAGGCCTCATCAGTGGTGCCTGAACTGCCCATTAGGGGGCATTTGATGTATGTATGCATCCAAAACTCCTGTGGGAGACTATAATAGCTTTATCAATTTTACACAAAGGAAACACTAGAACAAGCACAGGCACAGCGAGGAAGGACACACTTCTCTCTGTTGTAGTCATTTGTTTTGTCCGTCCTCCTCATCGTCTATCCCACACACACAAATAAACCCATCAATGATTTCCTGTCGTGGAAAGTGGTGGGCAAGTTTCAAACCAAATGTGCTCTTTTCTTGTTAGTTTACTGCTTCATATTAACAACATGAGGGTGGTGGGGGATACCAATGCTTCCTGTATGAGGTCTCGTTACCCTCAGCAGTCTTGTTACTGGTGTCAAGGAAACCAGCAGGACAAATCCATTAAGTGGCATCCTCGGGGAGGAGAGAGATCAGGCTTGAACAAATTGTCGCCACTTATCATTGAGACATGCTTTCTTCTACAGTACCAGAGGGAGATGTTTAAGAGGCAGCCTAAACACTCTTTTTATCCAACACTGCATGGACACAAATCCTTGGCAAAGGAAGGTGGAGGGGGAGCGTGAGAGCTACAAGACTGTGAGCAGAAAAAACAAAAACTATGTGGGAGGAAGAGAGAAAACAAAAAGTTAAGTTGCTGTTGAACATCTTTTTATTTCAGCAGTGTGGTACTATGGGTGGGATGTGTCTACACCAAGATGTTGACACATCACAGTGCAGTGTCCTCTGGTGGGAAGGGAAATGCTAACTTGCATAAAGAAACACTACTTGGGCATCTGTGCCAGGTTTGGGTATCAGGTTTTGGATAATGAATTGATATCTTAAGAGTTCTGGTGTAAGTTGGTCAGCTAGTGTTGCCTTGTGTTCTGCTTATGTGAGCAGACTTGGTCCAGAATCAGAATTAGGGCATATATTTTCGAGTGAGCATGGAGTGGAGCAGGATGCAATCTTGGTTGAGCACTGATCGGTAATAGGCGGAGCAGTATGGTGACTTCAAACAGGAAGTGATAGAGCTGGATACCTGGAAGCTAGGAGCAGAAATCCTCACCGCTCCACTCACATGTTCTGGCTGGTATTCACTGTTAACAGAAAAAACGTCTGTGTGAAGAGTAACAAGGGCAGAGTACAACCCAGAGTACAACTAAGACCATAGACTGTAAAAAAAAAATGGACATCATCTTGCTTGGCTCAAAGTGAGGTCGCCACAAAAACTGCTCCCCCTGGTGGCTGGCTGCAGTATAGGTGAAAAATCCAGGACTCCAGTCATTCCAGATGGGCTGTGGTCAAACTTTAAAAAAGGAATACACCTCCTAGAAATGTTTCTCACATCAGATTGTTGTGGTGATTGGAAGATATTGTTCGGCTGCCTTGTATTCAAGTCCTCTTTTTTCAGAAAAAAAAACCCATTTTATTAGTTATAAGAGGTTAAAAACAAGGTTTAACGTTCAAGAAGTGATAAGACTCTCAAAAGAAAAAAAATATTCAGATTCTCCCAGAATCCCTCACAGTCTCTACTGCACAGACTATGGCTGCACAACAGGTTTGAATGGCTGCCTGTGTGACGGGGGTATTTTGGCTTCAAAACTGTACAATGGCTGTCCACTCTATATAAAGTCTATGACTAAGACCTGCCCATCATCTTGGGTCCAATTAACAAACAATCAAAAGTTACTTCAGTGTTGCCCTCAAGTTGCTGGTGACACGAAACTAAAAATAAAGCCAAGTCTGGCAGCTTAAGGAGTCTGCGTTCAGATTTGGGGAGTCTCAGTTTCACAGTAGACAGTAAACTACACTGAGGCTTCCAAGACAGAAACCACATTTCTTGTGATTTACTTGAGTGATGGGTCTGAAGTTTGGTTACCAAGATTATTTCGATCTAGGGAAGAGGTCTTACTGTAATTACCATGAGTCAGTATCAGAGTTGCTCTGATTGAAGCAGTAGCAAGTGTTTCATTAAACACTACTTCAGTTTTAGGAACTGCAAGTATCTCCTTTTCACTCCGACGCTCTTCTCTTTCTGGCATCTTTTCCTGCTGACTTGTCATCAGTATAATTATCACACTGCGTTAGAAGTACACATCACTTTGAACACGCCGCTTGTAGTCGTCTTCTAGTCATAAATCACTCAGCCCAAGCAAACCCTTACATCTTCTCTCCCCAGCCTCACCTTTTGTATGGTCTGTGTTCTTTGTTGTATCTTTCATCCAGTTGTTCTCACAAAGACACACACACACACACACACACACACACACACACACACACACACACACACACACACACACACACACACACACACATGGAAGTATGACTCATGCACAGCATCACTTTGACTTGCAGCCCACTCTCCCTGGCAGAGCTCATCTTTTTTTACCCGATCAAACTAGACTGTCGGAGCATTAAGCCTGTAAGAGCTACCGCAGACAAACAGGTAAACAAAACGTTTACTGTACGTCTGTCCCCTCGAGTACCAGGAAGAGGGTTTCTTCTTATTCCCAAAATATCAAATTGAATCATTTTGTTTTTGCCTCCCTCACTCCACCCTCTCTCTTCCTCCTTTTGCTCACTTTCTGCTGCTGTGGATTTTGATTTTTCTGAGAGCAAAAAAAGTAGAAAAAATGGAAACTTTGCATGATAGCAGATTGACGTCAGATTCAATATCTGTAAAGAGGCTTTCTCTCAGCCATCAATGTCTGTCCCTTAACACTGACAAATGTATTTCAGTTTGTGTGTGTGTGTTGTAGTTGTTGGTGTGTGTGTTTCCTCTCCAGCCTCTAAAAGAGTTGACATTTGTCATTTTGTGCTTGTGTGCTTTTTGTGTTTTATACTTCTGCACAAACATGACTCATTCGATCTCTCTCTGCCTGTGTGTTCCAGCGAACATCATTTTGAATGAGCTAAATTGGACGGAAGCCTTGGAAGACGTTTTCCGGAAAAACAAGGAGGAAGATCCCTCGCTCCTTTGGCAGGTGTTTGGGTCTGCCACGGGACTGGCTCGGTACTACCCAGGTGAGCAGCCGACCAGCCAATGAGGGCTTTGGAGTCAGAAATGGAGATAGAAAGTATGAACAAAAACAGCTACATGCCATAATGCAGGTAGCAGATGCTTGCAGAGAAATTTAACTTCTTGGAACGCTTTGTTGGAATTGGTCAAACCAATTTCCCCCCTCCAGCGTTAAAGGTAAGATATGAGTCTCTATGCTAGTTTCACAGCTTTTCCAGATAGTTCTTATATGGATTAGCCCATTTTAGGGGGCACTTCAACATTTTAGGAAAGCTCCTGAAGCTAATAGCCTAGCTTAGTAAAAAGACGCAAACAATGGCTAAAAAATTATCTCTGTCTTTGTTCCCCAAAGACAGAGATACCTTAAGTCCACGAGGAACCTGCCCAAACAGCTCGATTTTTTTTGTCATATTGAAGAAGGATACGTTAATTTTTAGGATAGTACATGTGAGGAGAGGATTAGGTCGGCACTCGCTATGTTTTGTTGTTTTCTGCCTCTGAATTTGTTTGCACTTATCCGCACTGATCTCTTTCCTCTCATCTTAGACTAAAAGGTAGGTGTCCAATAGGGATGGGTACCTTTTATGAAACAATACAGTACCGATACCCGGTACCTTGCAAACGGTGCCGGTACTCAACAATGTCCAGCATGGAAAACTGCCTACTCTTCCACTCTCTCACTGTCATAAGGACGCATTTAGGTACCTAAACATGGTACCTTTTGGTTTTACGTGAATCAGTACCTGGTACTTTTGACAGATTTAGGTCTGTTCCTACAAAAGTACCTAATTCGGTACCCATCCTTAGTGTCCAATGTACAAAGTTTCTCATTCCATCATAACACCCTGACTACTCAGGTTACTGAATTGATGAATGGATAGAAACTCATGGTTACAAGTTTCTAAATACACTGAAATTGACCTTTTTTTTAAAGCTGAATTTAAAATCTGAAAATTCTGTTAACGTCAGCTTTGGCACCCCCTGTGGACAAAGGTATCTGTTACATCTTGGCTGATTTTGTCCTGCGTATGTTGGGATTTCCGGCTAAAAAGTTCCTGATGTTTTTCAACAGTCAAACGTCTCATCTGGCACATTACAGATAACAAGCTCTTTACAGTACAGTATAACAATTACCTGTCTTGCTTTAGATGCTCTGTTTGCTTTTGTCCCTAAAAAAACACCACTGTAAACGTTCCATAATCCATTAAAAACACTTTACAGGCGATTTAAGATGAAACAAATAAGATTTGTAAGACATGTTGAAGTATTCAAAGCCCAAACTGACTGTGAACTAAACGTTTTCCTCTTCTCATCCAGCATCTCCTTGGACAAACGCAAGCAATTCAGAGAATAAAATTGACCTCTATGACGTGCGCAGGCGACCATGGTGAGTATGTCATCCAGATTTGTCCCTTGATACTTAACCCTGTCTTTTTTTCTTCTACTGTCTATCCAAAGCAGATGCATACACCTTTTTATTTGTGCCATTTTCATTTCCACCACCTTTTCATTTGCATATTGCATAAGCCGATTACATATAAAAGCAACTATTCACGCACACAAACAGTTTAAAACAACCACATCAGAGTTTCTGATCAAAGCTGGACCTTCTCACGCTGAGCACAAAGATGATCAAGCTTCTGCATATCAAAGAACGTCGATACAAAAGCTTTATTAGCCACCTAAAACAGATTAAAATCTGGCTTGTCACCACAGGAACCCTTTTAGCCGTGCTATTCAAATTTAATTTGACTCAAAAGCCCCGTGGGAAACTGAATATTCAAACTCTGTATGCAGACACACACACACACACAACTGTTTGTTCTTATAAGAAATGGGAAAGTAAAGGTTTGATTTTATAAAAGTGGAAATGATGGAAAAGTTCTTACAGGATCAGAAATGAGAGTGATGACTCAGCAAATAGTGGAGTTTTCTGATTTTTTTTTTGTGTTCTTAGAAATTTGTTTCATGAAAAGCCGTCCTGCACAATAATTGCCTCTGTCTGTGTTTTTTCCACTTCTCTGCACATGAACATCTGTTTATACGCTCAATATCCCCGACCTTTTGTGAATGTGTGTGTGTGTGTGCATGTTCTATGTATGTGTGTGTTATTACTCACCAGGTACATCCAGGGGGCGGCCTCACCCAAGGACATGCTGATCCTGGTGGATGCGTGAGTGAAGACCTCATGATTCATCTATTAGCCTACAGTCAGATTTTATTTTATTTTCTCACGCCTGAAGGCCGTGATGCTAACTCTGTGACTAGTTTCGCTGCGCTGGGAGGGACTGCGCTGTGCTCGCAGCTGCCTCAGCGCTTGTGTGACACTGACGAACAAAAAGAGAAAGACGCAGGCAGAGTATCGGAGGAGTCTCTCATTTACAGTCCAGTTGATTCTTCCCTGAAAAAATCGAGGTTTGAAAGATGTTATTACAGGACTTTTCTGGAGTAAAATCTGTCATGACAGCAGCTCAGCCTTTGATCAGGTTCCAACACCTCTGATCATTTACAGAAAAAAAAATACTGAGTCATCTCTTGGTTTCACAGCACTTTAAAGCTGAAAACTCACTTTTGGTTTCTCTGCTTAAACCTGAATTCTCTATCCCTATAGGGATGATTGTAAACTTACCAAAAAACATGAGATAATGTATAGTGAGCAGGTTGGAATCCTTACAGAACCAGCAACCATTAAAGTTTGCTCATAAAATGACCAATCAAGAAAGAGTTGTATTAAATGATACTCCAGCAAGTTCATCTTAAACTTTTTAAACTTTAATTTTTTTTCTGGAAGATGATTGTGAGGGTTAACAAAAATCACAAGGGCCTGTGTCCACTTAAAGCAGTAGTGTTGCCCTGGCTGCACCTTTTTTTTTTGATACAAAGTGCCCTTGGTGTTTTAGGTCCTTCAATTTTGTTGCTGCACTCACTTCTCCGTCCATTCAAAAACTTTAACATTAGCTCAAGTGAATGTGGCTAACTAACGACACTCCTTTATCAAAGTACAGTTACCTATTTTTAACTTGAAAGATATATAACTCTAACTTTTTTAGTGTGATGAGTGGTGTAATTGTTGAAACCATAAACTACTCTTCTTGTCTATCAAACTTTTTAAAAACAAATTTTAGTTTGATATTTGGGCTATTTTTTATGGGGTATATCTTGTAAGCAGTTTTATTTTAAAGACGGTGCTTTTATTTTGAAATAGCTTTTGAATCAAGAAAAAGTTGCACGCTAAACAGCACCAAACCATAAACTGTATAATATATGGACGTTGTCTCTGTGACGTCACGTTCCATTGCTAATGCAGGGTAATGGCAGGAACATTACCCTGCATTAGCAATGGAAGCGTGAAGCTTTGAGTATAGATGATAGGAGGAATGGAGGAAAAGCTACGTTTTGCAGCATATTACTGAAAGAAAACTCTGCAGCGCAAAAAATACTTAAATCTTTTCAAAGTAAAAGAAGAAAGCCTGTGCAGAGCAGGTGTGCTGAGGTAGACTTCAAATCCTTCAGGCATTGTGGCTTAGACTAATTTTAAGTAGTAGTAACCCCCAAACCAGTCACTTTTTATTTTTTATTTTTTGCTAATATATATGTGTTTGCATTCCGAGAAAACCAAAACCTTTTTTCCCATTCTGCAGAAGTGGCAGCGTTTCTGGTCTAACCCTGAAACTCATCAAAACATCTGTAACCCAGATGCTGGAGACCCTCGCTGACGACGACTACGTGAACGTGGTTTATGTGAGTATTTGCAGAGTTGATACTTTAATTTTATCACACTTTATAATCTTATCATAAAAGTGTTTTTAACTGTGAAACTAAAATTCCAGGTGCACACATTGCTGAATGTTAATGTGGAAATTTTTGTGGCATGGCTGTTGGAGTACTTTCACTGTGAGTCATTGCTTTGAACATAGTGCTGACCTTTTCAGTGCACCCCACATGGATGGAGCTTCAGATATGCATGAATGCATGATTCCTGCTTTCTCATTTTTTAACTTATCTCCACAGTATTTATATATTTGGTTGTGCTTGACAATTGGTGCAGGGTTATACAAAAGAGAAATGTCTTCCGAGCCTCAGAGCTGAGACCAAGTAGCCTTAGAGCATTACACCGCTGTAGTCAACAACAGACGTGGACAACACGTCTCCCTCCTGCGACTTGCAATTTAAGTGTATTTTTCAGACATGGTGGATATTTTATTATAAATATACCTTTAATCCTTAATTAGGCTTCTTTTTTCTTCTTCTGAGCTGGAGGGACAAACACGATCTCCATCGGCTTTCCAAATGAGCCATGCATTGCATTTTCTTTCTCTTCCCCTTTTTGTTTGGAGCTTTCCAATCAGCTAAGTGACGCAGCTTTTGAAGTTAATGAAATCAGGCAGCAGCATAATAGGAATATTGATGGCTTCAAGCTCAGTTTTTAGACCCCAGGAAATGAATTTACAGCTTTTAGAAATCCTGATCTGTAACAACCTTACAGGATTAAAACGTGTACAGCGTGATCTTTTGACTTGGTGGAAGCTTTATAAAACTACTGCATGTTTTTCAAGATTTTTAGCAGCTTGGCATAATTTACAGCTCGGCAAAATTACTCTTTTCTCACTCTGGTGTTTTAGAAAAACAAATTTCAGCCTCTCACTGAAACATTTCATTTTAGCTGCTGTCTCTTTAAGTCTCCCTGCTCCACAAACCCCCTTCCCTCCAATTGGTCAGCCTCCTGGAGGCGGAGTTATGGGTGGACCTTGATGTTGGAGACCCACCCCTCCAATGTGTCATTAAGCAGTTTGGAGATCCTAATGAGATGACGTCATCATTACAGCAAGTCTCGTAAAAATCTTGTGAAGATTTTGTTCTGCTTACGTTTCTTATGGACATCCAGCAGTGTTACTTTAAGAATACCCCCTCTTTAAGTTATTTTTATATTGTGTTATTAGTTCTTCAAATACATGTTTTTGAGCTAAACTTTGAAATAACTTTGTGTTTGTGTGTGTGTGTGTGTGTGTGTGTGTGTGTGTGTGTGTGTGTGTGTGTGTGTGTGTGTGTGTGTGTGTGTGTGTGTGTGTGTAGGCGTGCGTCTGTTTAGAGGGAGAATGTCTTGGCAGTACTTGCCCTGAAACTTCCACCATGTTGAGTTTTTGGAAACAGTCTCTGTGAGCTGCAGCATCTTTTTGGCTCTCTTAAAACAAAAATCCATGTGATGGAGAACACAAAGACACACACTTTTCAGCTTCAGTTTTGCACTTTGAGTGTAGATGTTGGCTTCTAGATCCTCTTATATAATTACCCTCAAAAACCACAAGAAAGCACACCGTCCTCCTTTCATTGTGTTTTGCATGAGGGAAAGATTTTGAACGTAGTGTTTCTGACTGACTTGGTTTCATCTGTGCTGACCATCGCTTTTAGAGCTCACTCTAAATTGCTCATTATCTTTGAGCGATGACAGCAGTCATAACAAATTGACTTTCTTCTAATCCCCATCGGTGTGTCCACAGACTGAGTTAAAGTCTCATTAAAGTGTTTGAAAGCAGAAGGTCCAACTAATGTCAATGAGGCAAATGAATCACTGTGCGTGGCTGCAGGATGTTGGAGTCTGAAGTGATATTTGTGCACCTTCTTAAGTGTGTGTGTTTTGAAAATGTTTCCAGTCAAGGCCAAAACAGATGCTGGGTATTAATGAGCCATGTCCCAGACTACCATAGATGCACCATGTGTGTGTATGTGTGTGTGTGCATGAATTGAAAGGCTTCCATCTGTTCCTCCACATTAACGATTCACTAATATTAATCTAATTACTCTTTACATGCAGCGCTGTGTAAATGTTATTTAACCAGTGTTTGTCTTTGCAGCATGATCTTTCCATAATGAAGCTCTTTGTTTTTTTTTTTTGTTTTTTTTTTACCTCCTTATGCCACTGTTTTTACACCCCCACCTGCTCTCCTTCTCAATCCTTCCTTCTGCTCCTTTAGCTCCCTCTGGTCTGTGCAGATTTGATTAAGACTGATTTCATTTCATGCATGACAAATTTTTAGTAATATGCAAGAAGTCAAAGCATTCTCAGAGGAGATCCATTTACTCTATCTCAGTCGTTGGGAGAACTTCTATTTAATGAAAATGGAATAAGTTTAATCTTTTTTTTTAAGATACTTTCAGCCTCTTTTGTATGTTTAAGGGACTCTGCATGCCTCCGCACCAAAAAGGGGAAACAGGCCACATATTTGAGCAGAAATATGTGAAGGTGCCTTCCCTCCACTCCCTGTCATCCCTCCTTCCCTCTTCCCCTCCAGTTCAATGAGAAGGCCCTGCACGCGTCCTGCTTCAATAACCTGGTGCAGGCCAACACTCGCAACAAGAAGAAGCTGAAAGACGCTGTGCAGAGCATCACGGCGAAGGGCATCACCAACTACAAAGGCGGCTTCGAGCTGGCTTTTGCGCAGCTTGCACAGGTAAACTGTCAGCAGAGACGTGTGGTGTTTTTCCTTGGTTATTTGACCCAGGGATGTCCCTTTAAACCAGCAAAACCAACACAGTGTCTCAGTGAATCAACTGAACAGACTGATATCGTCATGTTTTTAATTGTGTACATAATAATTTCACTTAATTAAGAGAATAATGAAGGAACATATTGCTGGACAAAGTATCAGCTCTGTCCCTTTGGCGTTTCAATGAAGAGTGAGTATATGGCACCCTCCTCTGGTAGTTTTGGATATCACAGATCCTGAAATACTGAAATACAATACAAATTTTAACGTGTCTGCTTTTGGAATCTGGTCTTTTTCATGAAACAGTTATAAAATCAAATCATCAGTCAGTGGATCTGGATTGTTTCTTTAAGATTTATAAAGTGGTGATAGCCTACAAATCACTTCCTCAGCATAAGCAGTCACAAGTGCTGTATGACTTTAACTGAAAAGTGAGTGAAACGATAAAATTTCCACTCGTATTCGTGTCTCCAAGGTAAATGTATCCCGAGCAAACTGTAACAAGATCATCATGCTCTTCACTGATGGAGGAGAGGAGCGGGCAGAGGAGATCTTTGAAAAGTACAACCCTTCACAAGAGGTATGACTGCAAACACCAGATGATCAATAAAGCTGTTTATGTTTTCAACTATACTTAACCTTTTACAATCTTTTTATCTGTTTTTTCCTTAAGGTGCGCATCTTCACATTTTCAGTGGGTCAGCACAACTATGACAAAGGACCAATACAGTGGATGGCCTGCAAGAATAAAGGTATGACATGGAAAACTTTGACCTTAGATAAGTTACAGTCTCTTTACATATTTTGTGGAAACATTTTTTGAGTATTTTTTTTTTTTTAATTTGACAAAAAAAAAAATCACTCATTAAGAATGAAGCCGTTTTTCAGTCGGCTCATTTTATTTCATTATTCAAAGTGGCAGTACTATTAATGAACATTTTAATGCAGCATTAAATATCCCAGAGTTAGCCAACTGGCTGAAAACTCCTCAGAGTCACCAAAATATTACTCCCGAGCTCTTAAAGGTACAGTGTGTACAAAATGGAATTTCTTGGGATATCTACCAGCGTCTAACCTGAAACACTCCCTTTGCTCAACCTCCCTGTTAGTGAAACAATGGTGGCCTTTGAGGACAAGAAGCTCCAGTACTGTTTTTAATTTTGCTTTCTGTTGAAAACATGTTAGTACAAATTTTGTACAAAGTTACTCTTTTCTTCCTTTCATCTTCCAAATGGTGCATCTCACACAGCATCCCTTCAGTGTACGATACAAATGTTGAAATTCAAGATGGCAGCCTCCATGAAAGGGGACCAGCTTCTCTGTAGACACCAAAAGGCTCATTCTGACTAAAAAGACAATAATAATTTTGTATTCAGGGGTTTGCATACTCAAATTTAAACTGTTCTCAACTGCTAAACGTTGCTATAAAAAATTGCACACTGTACCTTTAAGTAAAGTTTTAAACCCAGTAGGATAGCCTTTTTTTTAAATCAGGACATGATGTGGATGCATTCAATTTTTCTACTTTTTTTCTGTTTACTCAGGGTAAAGTATGAAAAATAATCAGTAATAGTAAAAAATTATGTCAAAAATTAGCTTGAGATGTTATTTTAATCTTGCACTTTTATCTCAGGTTACTACTATGAGATCCCATCAATAGGAGCAATCCGGATAAACACTCAGGTAATTTTAAACCCACCTCTATTACAGAATTCATTTGTTCCTTTCTGGTGAATTGTGCCCTCTTGTGGATCAAACCCTAATGTGCATTTAGCAAATGAAAAGCCCTTCTCTCATCCTTCTTTGCAGGAGTATCTGGATGTTTTGGGCCGCCCAATGGTCAGAGCTGACAGAAGAGCCAAGCAGGTTCAGTGGACCAACGTCTACCTGGATGCTCTGGTAAGTTGTGTAAGCAGAAGTTACATCACTGCAGAGGGAGGTGATACTGTGAGATGTGTGGGAAAAATGGACATGTGTAAACTTCTGCAGAAGTCAGACATCCTGTTTTCTGTCAGATAAAGAATCACAGATAAATCCTCCTAAATGATGCTAAACAGTTGCAGATTGTCAGACTCATAAACTCAACTTCACCTCTGATCCAGTCGTGTTTTTGGAAAAGACAGATAAACTTGATTGGAAAAAGCTGCTTTTATCAGTTTTTTGTGGTGCTTGAGCTTCTGTTTTAGGCGACAGTGTAGATAAGAGAGCCGTCTGGTAAGCTCAGCCAAATGGTTTGGATGTGGTCATCTGTTCAGTGATAACGTGCTGTCAGCGGTTGTGATTATGCTGACCTTTTCATCACCACAAATGTGTCTGCTTTTTGTTACAGGAAACATCTTATTTTGAAGATTTAGGGTTTGTTTCCCATTAGGACTTAGGTTTTAGTGTGAGGCAGTTTTCTGATATTTGATCCATTTAAAGCTCCTGTGTGGAGTTTTGATTTGGTTAAAAAACAGAATGAAATCAACCCTGATGTCGTTTTATGATCTACAAAAGCAAATGAAACAGCATCAAAATCAAAAATAATTATTTTTACTTGCGTATTTTTTAATGCATGTAACCACTGCTGCAGGGTAGGTGTTATGCGGTTACAACAAGTGAAAGCCTCTTTATATTTACTACTCCAATGGTTGCTGCTAATGCATGAATAGCACAAAGTCAGCACAGCAATGAGGTATAACTTTGTCCAAAGGAGGGCACAAAAAATCTGCATATGAGCTTTAATCTAGTAAAAGGTGAGAGATGTGTGGTAAGATGTGTCTTGTGACATAAAGTACAAACATTTCATGCTCAAGCTGAAAAAATGTAAAATGTGGGAGATGACACAACTTAAACCATTCTGAACTTAAAGCTCCTGCAGGAAACTAGATGTTTTCATGGAAGTTGGCTCCCCCTGTGGACCAAAGTGAGACCTGAGTTCTTCAGGGGGCACGCAACCATTAGCAATCTTTATCATTAATCATAGATTAGAATAATAAATTGATTATTTTATTTTATCAGAAAGGTAAGCTT
Source organism: Halichoeres trimaculatus (assembly GCF_033239565.1). NCBI lineage: Eukaryota > Metazoa > Chordata > Actinopteri > Labriformes > Labridae > Halichoeres > Halichoeres trimaculatus. Next base: position 9,400,794 of record NW_027437199.1, on the reverse strand, counting down.
CATCTGAAAACGGTACCACTTTACTTGCACCAAAATAGAAGTGCTAAAATCTCCAGTTCCTCAAGTGTACACTAGGGGCTGGCTCTGGAAATACTTAAAAACCACATACACACCAAGCCAAAAATAAGCAGTTCTTTAGAGCAAAATGAAACATGTTTACAGCGTGGTACAAAAAGGCTGAAAACATGGGTTTACATTTTCTGCGCTGTGAATGGCTGTATCTTACAACTACCCCCTCACAGTTGATACGTCTACCACAAATCTTAAAAAGAACCAAATGAAGAACTCATCTTTTTTTCATATCTGGTTTCAAAGGCCATGAAGGTGTATTACTGTTTAAATCAGTGTGTTTAAAAACCAGTTACACAATTTGCACTGGAGCTTTAAAAATATGGAAAATGAAAATAATAGAATATCATAAATTAGGGAGTTGTTGTGATGATGATGCTTCACATCTGTTGTCTTTGGTTGATATTTCCTTGGTCTATGTGTCTTTTAATTGGTTTTTATCATTTGTTATGCACTGATACATATGTGTATCGTCTTTTTGATGTTGTTTAAATCATTGAGTTTTAGAATGATGTACTCAAAGCAGCATGAAATGCATTACTACTTAGGTAAGAACAGTGTTTAAAAAAATGTAGAGATTTTGATGTTTGATGTTGGAGGTAAAAGTCAAAGTTGTCAGAATAATATGTACTGAGAACAGTACAGTTACTGGAATCCCTCTGTTAACTTTCCATCTCAGTGAAAAATGACTTTACCGTAACCCATTAACCTACAGACCCAATGTTTATTCAACATGTTGTGTGTTTCATCTTTAGGAGCTCGGCCTGGTGATCACTGGAACTCTGCCTGTCTTCAACAAAACCAACACTGGCTCAAAAGTAGGCGATATTCTGTCTCTGACTGTGTCATCCCATCCATCCATCTTGTTAACAAATGATTTACTGACAGTACGTCTGACACTTTGACCCCATGGGAGAATGTTGGTCTGCGGTTACGTGACGCACCATAATGGTTACCAGACTAAAAAAATTAACATCCAACAAGATTATTCTCAATTATCCCCTTATCCTTTGCTTCTCTTTTTTGTGGCTCTGTCTGTATCCTTTGTTGACGCTGAGGTCCCTTAAAGGCCTCCCACGAGCCCCCGCAGGAAGATGTCATAAAGCAGAAATCAAAAAGAGATCAAACCTGCGGATCATGGAGACAAATGATCCGGTAGCTAAGTGCTTCAAGATGAGTTTACATGTCTACCTCGGAGGACTCAGGGTTACCTCCACAGCGGCTGAGGAGTAGAGGCTGGAAATGCCTTGTCAGTGACTCATGGCGGCATGTAAAGCTGTTGGGAATGAGACTGTCCAGATTTCTGTTGCACCCCATTTCCTTGAAATCCTTCAGAGTGCGCTGAGGGACTTGACTCATCCAGAAAGAACAACAGGACTCATATGTGTGTCTAACAGTGAGTCTTCCTACACACTGACTTCCTCCTTTTTCCCCCTCTTTGGTTTTCTCTTTTAGAAATCTCAAAACCAGCTTATCTTGGGTGTCATGGCGATTGATGTCTCTCTGGAAGATATCAAGAGGCTGACTCCTCGTTTCACTGTAAGAACACACAGAGAAGCAGTTAACTCATACAGTAGATGTCGGATATTAAATTTATCTCCTTTTGCCTCCTAGTTTGGACCAAATGGTTACTATTTCGCCATCGACCCCAATGGATATGTGCTCCTTCATCCTAACCTACAGCCGCTGGTAGGCCAGATTATGAAACTCTGATCATTTCCCATCACAGTTGTTGTTTCTAACTCTTGGATCCTTTGCTAAACTCATTATTTGCTCATTAACAACGCTCCGACCGACATCAGGAACACAACATTCTTTATTGTGAATATAAAAAGCTATTAACACACAGGGCCTGTTTACACCTGGTATTTATATGCATCCTGGGCGGTCTCATCAATAAAATGTGGCTAAATCTATCCCACTTGGGAAAGATTTCATGTTCTGACTCTAAAAGCCAATAAACATGTTCATCAGGTTCATAGTTAAAATCAGTCAGTATATAAAAGATGTGATGGAGAGGCTTGGCTGTGAAAAAGATGAAGCGCAAGGAAAGTGGGTTTATGTAAACGAATGCAATATCGCACCATTCAAATTTATTCACATTTTTGTAAAAAGTGAGGTTACGTTAGCTCTTCTTGGTGAGGTTAGAGTTTGCAGATGAACACTGGTAGGACATAACCAGGATTCACTAACATTACACGTTACAGACAAGTCTCAGAGCACCAGGCTGTGATCAACACTAAATAAAGCCTGGTACTAAACTACAGCACAACCTGAGGTTACAAAGTTTTCTTGTTGTCACTTTTCAAACAATAGGGCTGTGTAACTGTTGGTAAATACCATAGCATGCACTGTATAAAGAGTGGACAGCATGGCTCCACCATTTACCATTGCACCTTTTTGAGGCCAAAATACCCCCGTCACAGGTGCAGCCATTGACAACAGTTGTGCAGCCAGAGTCTGTGCAGTAAAGACTGTGGAGGATTCTAGGAGACTCTGAGTCTTTCGAGAGTCTAATTTCTTCTTGGCTCTCCCTCCCAACATATTTTGCAATCTCCGAAAAAAATACACAAGAACGGCAGCTGTCAGTCATAGTTAAAAGTAACGTAAAAACTCATTTTCAACCTCTTATAACTAACGAAAACTAAACTTTTCAGAAAAAAGAGGACTTGGATACAAGACAGCCAAATAATATCTCCAAATCACCACGACAATTGGGTGTGAGAAACATTTCTGCAAGGTGTATTGATTTTTTAAAGTTTGACCACAGCCCATCTGGAATGGCTGGCCTTTTGATGTATGTCATTTCATTTTTATATACTCTCTTCAAAGAAATTTCCCACGGGTCTTTACATGCCTTTCATAAAATTTACAACAAATGGGCACACAGATGATGTTCAAAATTACACATAATCACCAAATACTAGTCTGACTCTAATATATAGCCCAAGTACAGAGGGGCTGACCCTTTGTTACCTCATAGATCTCCTTGGGCTGTTTTGTCCCCCTCTATCCTTCATTGAGCTTGTTCTGTATATATTTATTACTCCCTGCTAAGGTTTCACATGCTGGGAATGTTGCGAGAAACAATTCAATTAAAGAGTTCCACAGAGAAGAATCACATTTGGCAAAACTGACAGGCAAACATTCTGTCACTCAATATGGTCCCGGCCCTGAGTACAAGGAGTGAACAGTCCTTCACTTTGGCCCAGAACGTATGAACTCGCACATATTTGAGAGAATGTGGACATATGCAGCCCAGGCTGTCAAGTTTGGGTCTGAGTGATTTGGTTTGGATGCTGATTGAATAATTCTGAGTGTTTTCACCTGTACTGATACCAATGGGGACACCAGGTGTAAACAGGCTCTTAAAATATGTCAGATGTCTCTTTTGGTTTATCTGTTTCCTTGTAGCATGAAGCCAACATTAAAAAGCATCTCTGCAGCGTTCACCATGTTAGCTGAAGTTACCACACCTCCTATGTTCCTGTCATTTGGCTTCCTTTGAGACTCTAATTTTGAAGTGTCCAGGGTGTTGTTTGCTGAAACTTAGCAACATGTTTTTCATTGCCTTTGTGAAATGTGCTCTTCTTGTAAATTATGCATGCACACATTGGTCACAGATGATTACAACACTCAAAAGTCAGCGCTGACAGACAAATTAGACCGTAATATGTTTCCTATTCCGCGCTTAAAAAAACGTATGTAGCGCAATCTCTTCTGGAAACAGAAGATCAATAACTGATGTTTACCGCTTGATGTTTCGCTTTTGCACTCAAAGCCCCCTGGATTATAAATTGCAGTATGTACCAAGGACTGATTGCTTGCATTTCCATGTAGACTGCCAATTTTGAAGAACCTGTAACGCTGGACTTCCTGGATGCAGAGCTGGAGAACGAGATCAAAGTGGAGGTTTGGAAAATAGATTACTCCACCTGTACGACTCCATGAGCTCATGTCAGATCCAATAGAGTCATATTTTCTGACTGGATTATTCGTTTCCTTTTATAATTAGCTAATTAATTTATTTTTGATTTTTTGGTTCGCAGATAAGAAGAAGAATGATCGACGGCCTGACAGGGAATTACACAATTTCTACTTTAGTAAAATCACAAGATGAGGTAATCTTAAAGAGAAGGATGTGGAGTCTTCGCCAATTATTAACACATTTGCTTTGAAATGTTTTGAAATAATGTTCTGACCATTTTTCTTGCCCTCAAAGCGTTACATTGATTTAGGTCAGAGGACATACACCTTCGCACCAGTGAAGGGGACGGATTACAGGTAAATGCTGTTTTTTAACCCAACCTTAGCCCAGAACGAGAGGCAACCCAGATGTTTGCACTCACACAGTTTACAAAATGTTCCTTCTAATTGCATAAAAGTGTTTTGCTCTCATCTGTCTCGAAGCTGGATGGTGGTCTTGAGTCAAGGACAAAGTCCAGGCACAGTTAAAAGTGTTCGAGGTGGAGCAATGAGAGCGCAGCCTGCTGCTATAAAACACTTAGCAGGACTGCCTGAAAGATGTGTTACGAAGCTTTAATGAATTCCCCCCTAACGTGTTTTTTGCGTGTGAGCTGGGGCGGTTGAGCAAGATTGTGTGCGAGCAGTTTATGAAATGCTAATTCGATAATGGAGTGAAAAGAATAATAGAATTATGAAAAATACATGATTTTCTAATTAACACTTTGAAAGATCTTCCAGAAAATGTTTGTTGAAGAAGAGCCTCAAGTGACATGTTGCGTCAAAGGACACATTTATGAAATGTTTTTTTGTGTGTATGTCTTCCTCAGCCTGGCCTTGGTGCTCCCAGATTACAGTATGCACTACATCCGAACTAGAATAAGCGACACAATCACCCAAGCAAAATGTAAGTCCTTAAATTTATAAAAATTTTTCCGACCATCACTTACTTCACCTCATGCACACATACTTCTACACCCTCCCCACTGCATGCCCTCGCCTCACACCCTCAAGTTGTGGTGCCGTTAAAGATTTTGTCGCCAGACAGCGGGATGAGTGGCTCCAATGTCTTCTTTCACACTTCCAGTGCTTGTGAATTAATTTACAACTACATACCTCACCCTCTGTGCATCCATGTGTGTGTGTACAGACCTTTTTGGATGCAACTCAGTGCATTAAGGTCTCCATATGTGTTGTTTTGCATCTTATATTTCCGTTCAGTCGTCTTTTTCCACTTGTAAAAGTTGTAACTGACTCATAATGTTGCTTAAAGGACAGGTTTATAGAGTAGTATGCAAAGATCACCGTCTGGATCCAAGAATTTTTTTGAAGGATTCGTTATCATTGTGAGATAGGGCCGTTTTCACCATATGTGTATATAACTCCATGATAAATGATCAGATTGCTTTGCAAAACAATACAAGACAAGGTCACCATAATTTCTGACAGATGTAAAAGTACGATCCAGATCCTAGGAATATTCTGGATACTAAGACCTGGAATATGAAATATGTTCTGGGTCATCATAATTTTCAACACAGTCAGGTAACTAATTATGGTACAAACTTGCAACTAACACCAAATTGTCGCAGACAGTCTGCTGAAAGGGAATATAACATTAAAGTAGGACTAAAGTGTTGCATGAAAATCACAATATGCTTGGTTGAGGTCTGTGCCTCCAACTCAGAGTTCAGACATCCAAGCCTACATTTCATCACCTTTATATTCCTCCAAGAGGCTTTAATTAATCACAAACAATCCATAGGTATGCTTTACAACTGTTCTGGTTCTCCATCTAAGACGTGGGCAGCTGAATTTATGAGCAGTGTAGTGAAATTGGAGACCAAGAGGATAAACAAATAAAATCATGTGAACTTGGCCCTTAATTGAACCCTTTGAAACCTGTAAACTCAGAAACAGAGAGTGTTAACAAGTTCAGGCACATGAAGCTCAGGTAAGAGGTTTTGGTTTGTGTTTTTGGCGCCCCCTCTGGACAAAGCGGTATGTGGTGGGAGCCGTTGGAAAACCTGTTTATCTTCCTTTCAAATGGTGCCACATTTATAAGGAACATCTGTGAAATGAGTTGCAGAGCTGAGTGTGTGCACCTGAGAAATTTGCTGAAATCTTCTCTGCCAATGCCAAACAGCTTGAGCTGTTGTTGACTCGTTTGTTGTTGTTTAGTGGATGAAGCTCTTCAACCAGCATTTTGTCACTGCCCAGTAAAAAACACTACTTTTGACAAATTTGACTTTCTGAAGTAGAGTTTCCACAGTCTTTCCTGACCACCATCAGTGTCTGGGTCCTAAATGACCAATGGAAAGACATTTCATCACTTCAATGTTTTAATGACACCTATCATCTTGCTGTCAGGCGCCATAATTTCCTCAAGCTGAGACAGGCTGATGCATCCGACGATTTACTGGCTTATAGATAATCATGATTTCAGGGTGAAATCCCAAGAAAAAGCATTGATTAGGGTGATGTGCTGTGTGGAATTTCAGATTGGTCTGCCCACTGCAAAAAACTAAAAAATCTTATCATAAAATTGTCTTATTACACTCTATATGAGCCACATTCAACTGATCAGTCCAGAAAAATCTCTTGTTTTGAGTTTTTTAAAGACAAAAATGAGGTCTGAATTGGTTGTAGCAAGTAAAAAAATTGCCAATGGAATAAAGAAAATTTGCTAAAAAATTTGCTTGAAACTAGAATAATGTCTTAATACACGTAACTCTTTTCTTGTTCCATTGGAAGATTGTTTTCAACTTTTTACAAGCAATTCTGACCTTTTGTTATCTTTAAATAACTTGAAACAAAACATTTTTCCAGACCAGTCAGGTGATTGTCTCATATTAAGTCTTAAAAGACATTTTCTGCTGAAAATAAGACAAAAACACTTTTTTCAGTGCTATCAATCATTTACCAGTGTTACTGGACAAAAAAGAGGAGACTTAAGGTTCATAATAATAAAACATATATGTCTGTCACTGCTCACAATTACACTAAAAAGTCAGTTTGAACTATTAAAGCGTTCACAGATGACTCTATGAATATAAAGGTTTCACTTTCAGTGCTGTATATGTTTATGATTTGATGCAAGAGTTTGGTCACTCTGCCACAAACAGCATGCCCAAGCTGATCCTACAAGTGTTGGGTGAAGTTGAGTCAGGCCTGGAGATAGACCATTCATGTCGACTCTGAGAAACCCTGCCCTGTAGGGGTGAGCGTTGTCATCTTGAGGATAGAGTTCAGGGATTGCAACTGGTTAAAATCCCATCTTGATATCTTTCTGAATCTCTTTGCTAATCGAGTAACAACCAGGAACCTGACTGGCACCAGAAACATCAGTATCAACAGCAGAATGAGCTGTTTGGCATTGGCAGAGAAGGTTTGGCTGATTTTTTCATGGACACATCCCACATACTCAGCCCTTCAGCTCATCCCACCAATAAATGTGCAATGGGTTTGGTTTTGGGTTTGAGTTGTGTATTTCTGTGGTTTGGATTTTCTTGTGTATCTTGAGTTTCTTAGTTTTTCTTTGTGATTCTTGTCTTGTTTTTCTTGTGTTTGTCACAGATATTCTTGTTGTATGTTTTCTGTGTTTCCTGTTCTTGTCTATACTTCTTGTTCCTTGTAATTTTGATTCGGTTCTTGTCATGTGTCGGTCTATTCCTGTGTTTTTCTCCCTCCTGGCCTTGTGTTAGCCCCTTTTGTGCTTCACCAGTGTCTTGTTTCCTGCCTGTGTCTATTGTCCTGGTGTCTTTTAGCCTCAGCGTTTCTCAAGTTCTGTGTCGTTGTGTTTGCTGTCTGCCCCCTCTTGTCATCATGTGTGAGGTCTTTGTCTTCTTGGTTTTCTATTTGAGTTTTTCTGAAGTTTTGGGTTTTGTTTCTTTCGGCAGAGTTTTGGGATTTTGAGTTTAGTAAATTGGGTCCTCCACCTCTTGTTTCCTGCTCCATAGATTACCAGACAAAATGTTCCTTAAAAATGTGGCTCCGTTAAGCAAATATACAGGTTTTACAACGGTGTAAGATGTATTACCAAAAAGCATTGTTACAGCAAAGAGACAATCTAACAAACACTTATCCTGTGGATTGAACTTCCAAGAGACTGAATTTGCTTTTTTAAGAGTGTCAATGTGACTTTGAATCTGTTTTATAACTGGTTGAAACCTCCCCACAGAGGCTTTAATGAAAACAAAGACAACACTCACTCTATGCTCTTTAGTAAACAAGACAATGTTGATCCATGTTTAGTCTTTGGAGCTTTACCTTCTCTTGAAAATGCCAAACAATGACCCTTAACCCACCTAATGTAGCTTTAAGCAGGTTTTAAATCTAAGGTTCAATAAATTCCTTCAATTTTGGAGAAATAGAACAAGTATTGTCCTCTTGTGTTTTACCTTATAACCTTGAACACTCTGTTGCAATCACACACACACACACACACATACACACACAAACACAGAAGCATTTTGTTTTCATTATCTGTTTTTCTTCCCTTGATGGCTCCTGATTATTACTGACAACTCCGTAACACTGAATCAAGCCGGTGTCTGCACTCACAAGCAGCGCTTCCCATGCAACGCGCGCCCACACAGATTGTCACAGATGGCATGTGTGCATGTGTGTGTGTGCACATGTATGTGTTTGACCCCCACCTGTTCTGACTGCCCTCTGATGTGGTTTTGGCACTAACCTGCTGTAGCCGAGAGAACAGACGACAGGATGTTTGCGTTATTGGAAGGTGATCCCATAAAGGAGAAAGCTGTGAGTCCGAGCCCGAAACATGAGTTGATTCTTTTCTTTTTTGTTCTTCATCGGTTTTCTCCCTTCTTGACTCACTTTTGGTTTTTACAACCTTGTTAAATAACTCCTAATGAGAGACAGGACCCCTTTTTGACACACAAAGCTGCATCTCCTCTGGGTCTCTCTTCTTGTCATCACTTTTGTCTCTGTTGTGGTCCCGGAATGGGGAGAATCTTCACTGTAAGCTCTGTGGATTAACTGAAACTGAAGCCTGATTTGTGTCTTCTGTATCCCGTCCAGCACGTAATTGCTATACATTTGTTAAGTTGGCGCTGGTTTTTGTCTTGCATGTTCATATGTGTCGTGCTGAAACCCATTCAGACATATCCTCGACACCATATTTATTCAGCTCTATGCGAAACATTCTCAAAAAAGGAAGAAATGTCACCATGAGTGTGAAAAGGCATGCAAGAGTGCATAAAAAATAAGCAGCCGTCACTCCCCAAATCTCCCTGCGATCCATCATTACGAGATACTTTGTTGGATTAGAAAGTGCTGACCAAATATCAAAGAAAAAGCACATGGGTGCAATTATTTCACAATCATGACCACCATAACAGGACAAGGAGAAGCCGGCTTCGTCATGTGAGATTTCGCTCTGTAGTAATCTACTGTCGACACAACATGCTTTGGAGAATGTCAAAGGCACTATTAGGTATAAGCTGCGGTTGATGTTCAGATCTGTGTGCAGTATTGTAGTGCAAATACACCGTAACTCCACAGATTAAGTGTATCACCAGAAGAATGCTAATCCTAATGCTAAAAACATCCACGTCTCCAGCTCTGACCACATGTGAAGCCTCTGGTCGTGTTCTCCATCAGCATCATCTTCATTTCCATCCAAAGGTCTCAAACCTTTTGTTGGGAATGCAATATTTCTATTCAGGACTTGCTCTGTGAATAAAATATTGTGTCACCTCTGACCCCTGTGGTTTTACCCTGTCCCCTTTTTTCCCCTTTCTTTTCCCTCTCGTCTTTTCCTCCCCGGGGGATGATTCCTCACTTTCTCTCTGCTGGGATTTTTTTCCACTCCAGGGGACAATGGCAAGTATTTTTTCCTTTTACTTTCATCTCTCTCCTCCTGTTCTTGAGCCGTGTCGGTGCTTTGCCCAGCATGTCTGGCAAAGTCAACTGTGATCCTTCTTCTGTATACCTGATTTCCACTGTTTTGTTCAAAACTCTTCCTCACAACTAGCCTCAATTTTCTCCTTATCCTCTTTATAAGAACTAACCCATTCCTCTCTTTCATTTTTTTAATAATCAAAGAATGAAAAAGGGCATTTCAAAGAGGTCTCTAGGTGGTTACCATGATTTTTCAGTTTGTTACCAGACAAACTCTTATTTCATTTTGCAGGAAATCTTTCTAATCAATGAAATGAGGTATTCTGTGTATTAGAGAACAGTCTCATCTTTAAATTAAGATCTTAAGGATTTAAATCACATTGAGCATTTTAATAATTAAGATGTAATTTAATGAGAATAAAGTTGTAAGTTTGTTAAATTTAAATTGTACAGAAGTAAAATGGTTTTATTATGAAAATAAAATTAAGATGTAAGTTTTTTGCTTTATTAATTTTAATTTTATTTTATGCTTTTTCTAATGCATTTTTGGTTGTTATACTTTTATGTATTTATTTATCCATCAATTTATTTATTTATTTAGTTTTTATTTTTTTGTTAAATTTTAGTTTATTTGATTTCATTGCAATTTAATGTCCCCTTGGGATCAATAAAGTAATATGTTATATCATCTTAGTTTAGGAGAATTAAGTTTTAATTCAATGAGAAATATATAAATGACCTGCTTTAGTTAATCTTCTTGTATTAGACTTGAGATCAGAGTGGTGCTTAAATGGGAAATCTGTTGTTTATAAATCTTTTTTTTATTATCTTTAACTTCACAAGATGCTCCATGTTCCTCATTAAAAAGCAGGGGGCAGACTGCTTCCCAGATCTTACCCTTCAAAATAAAACAGGCCTTAATAGTCTTTTTACCTTTAATTATAAACTTTACTCTGAAAAACGTTTTCCCTTTTTTAAAGCATTCTAATACTCAGTTGTTACTCACATGCTTCACCGAATGATAATTTTGTTTTATCTAAACTCCATGAAAGGAAAATATTTAATTCTTCACACCTTTTACCAGTTTCTGAAAGCCTGCTGGTGGACAAGTTTGATGAATACGGCTACACGTTTATCGCACCAAGGTGAGTCAACGCAAAGTTTATTTTGATTTGCCAAAATAGTTAATATCAGCCGTCTCACTCTTTTTCTGTGCATGTATGACCACAGGGTGTACTGTAAGGACCTAAAGCCGCCAGACAAGAACACAAACAACACCGAGTTCCTCATGGAGTTCAACGACTACATCGACATCAAGACTCCAAACAACCCCTTGTGTGAGTATCTTATCTCAGTGCTATTAGCTTCACGTTTTTCCTTCAAAGCATCTTCACTTGATCTCACTGTACTATCTGAAGCACACGTGGGCGTCATACTCCGTACAGACTCCTATTTACATCTCAAAGAGCTGCGAAGCTCGACGGTGTTTGCTCCAGAATGAATCTTAGCCATCTGGCTTGGCATCAAGGTGTGCGCTGAACATTTAATGGAAAAGCGCCAATGGAAACCTTTCCCCAAGAGATCTCTCTTTCGAGTAAAACGCACGTCTGGCTGGATGCTTTTTGTGTGCATGACCAGGCGAAGCTTTGTGAAGTGGAACCCCCTGTGTCCGTGTTACCCATTTGATGCTAACTCTAAAAGTCTGACCATCACACGCCTGGGTGCACATGTGTGAGGCATGGCGGCTTAGATGTGACACACACACGCTCGCACACACACACGGTATTCACCAATGATGTGGCTTCCACACCCCGCCTATACCCGCTCGACCTCATCCAATTACTGTGTGTTTGTGAGAAAGAGCAGGACACGTCAAGCCAGGAGCATGAGCAGAGCAATAAAACACAAATCAGGGGCTGGTGGACCTTCTCCCAAACATCTGACCAATGCATTAGCATCGTAGCCACTGGGGCATTCACTCACTGAGATGCATTTTTACCCACTGAGTAAAACAAAAGGTCCCAAGGTATTAATAAAACATCGCTTGACAAATAAAGTTTGCAAACCAAGCTCAAACATCCCGACAAAACCAATCCAATAAAACTTTTCACCCAATTGAATTATTACTTACTCCACTATTAGCTGCTACTTTAATGGAGTCCACTGGGAGTTCAGTGGGAGAAGTAAAGTTAGACCCATGTGGACTGTTGGCGGCTGGAGTATCGTTACATGCTTTCCTTAGTTAAACCACTGCAGTGGCGCACAAGTTGAAGTACATTAGGAATTCCTGGGCTGCCTTCAATAAAGAAGCCGTAATGAAAACCACGGCTCAAAGAAAGGAGGTGGTGTGTGGAGTGGGGGGTAAAGTGTTACACCAGCTGTTCTCTCTGATGTGTGTGGTGTGTCATGAAGGTGGGGAAAAGGTGATGGGGCTATATCGACGAGTCTCGATGTTAATGGAGCGGAGCAGGTTGTTGGAGAGTTCAAAGTAGTGGGCAGTGCCAATGAATGAATGGAGCAGCTTTTATCCCCAGTTTTATAAAAGAAAAAGTTGTAACACCTCTCTGGATCGACCATCCCGAGTTCACTTGACATCATCCATAGCGTTGACCCGGTTGGTGTCACCATAAAATGAAACTAAATAAGTTTTTCTGTCGTACCTTGAAGTCATCAATCAGACTCTCGGCTTCTTCTTTCAAAGTTGCTCTCATGTACTCACTTTTATCTACTTCTAAGTGTAGCTGTACATCAGCCCAAGCTTCGCATGTTGCAATCAATTTGCAATTTATCCTGGAAGCCGTCATGAGATGACCACTGCTGAACATATGTTGTTTTTCTCCCCGCTTGGTTACCTTGTACTTCATCCCTCTCTTTCCCCCTCACATGATTATGCATTCCCTTTTGGCTTTGGATGCTCCTCGGGAATCTATCCCACATATTCCAGCTGATTCCTGTTACACGCTCTTTCCAAGCCACGTCTGAAACAACAAATAGGGTATCCCCATTTTTTAAGATGAAAAACTTCAAAGCTGATCAAAGAGGGAATCGTTAATCATTGACTTTTGCAATGCTGGATTAATCAGCAGACACACAAATGGTGTTCAAGTCTAACATGTTGGAGTCTCATGTGATGTTTTGCTGTTTAGGTAATGTGGAACTGGTGAACAGATTGCTTCTGGATGCTGGCATCACCTCAGAGCTGGTCAAGAACTGGAAAGATAACGAGTTGCTGTGAGTGAACTCCAGATTTTTTCAGAACGATTGAAAGGTAGACAAACTCGTAGTGTGGCTTCAATTATTTGATACTCTGTGTTTGATAATGAATGTTTAAGCGGAAAAATCCACAGCAGATGGTTCAGGTATTTCAGCATCACCAATAAATGTCATACAGACGTGAAGCATTTTTTTGTAACTGTATGTTTTATAGCTTTATCTTCTCCGCTTGTCAGGAACGGTGTCTTGGCCAGATTTGTTGCCACTGATGGAGGGATCACTCGGGTCTTCCCGAAAAGGTACTGATCAAATTCATATGGAAAGGGAATTAATTTAAGAGCAAGGAAATGAAATAAATGTGTTTTGAAATGCATGATAAAGAAAAAACATGTTTTTCTAAGCAAGCTGCATTTTATTTATGTGGTTCATTCTTCATACTTTGTTAATATAAGACGTTTGACAAGTCCCCCTGGTCTTTTTTCTACTGCCAATTTCACAAACCTTGTTGGACAGTCAGGCCCATCAAAGAGTGCTCACCCAGTCAAATGTGACTGGAATACCATCACCAGGAAGTTAAAGGAGCACTCCTGTTTTTAATACTTTGAAGGTCACTTCCAGGCACCATTCAAACACATGATCAAAAGGCGTTTTGACTGAGATTTTTTCCAGCACTTTTGACTTCCAAACATGATCCTGTATGAGGACCAATGGTGTTGTTTTCAAATTGAAAGAAAGACAGTTATCATAGTTAATCACGAATCATTTTATTGTTAATCCAGTTTAAAACTCCACTATTTACGTAATTAAATAGTTTTTGAGTCACTTTTAAGAATGAAAAGCAATTCTTGTCCGTATCCTAATTTAGCTGCACTTGTAGCCTAGCTTATAGGTGGTAGCCCATACTTAGAGGACGTAGGTAATATTTAGTCATGATTGATACAAAGTAAATGCGTCTTTGGACTTGTCAGTAAAACTATCTGTGAGTTTTTCAAAGTAAATGTAAAAATGCTGTGATGGTATTACTCTCCAGCAGCAGGAAGTAGAAACATGATGAAGCATTGTAACTAAGGTGTGTCAAAAGAGACAGCAAAACACACAATTAAAAAAAAAAAAACATGTTCATGTCTTGACTTTGCTTGCACTTTGGAAGATTTTTTCAAATCACATGTAGGAAATGGTAAAGCTCATATTGCCAAAAAATCATAAGAGGAACAGATATATAGATAATGATATCATCTGCATCAGATTACATTTTGATGTCATCAACAAGGGTTAATGCATTGTCATAGCTTAACAGGAAAAGTTCAGTGGATCCACAACGGAACCCTGGGGAACCCCATCAAAGAAAGTGGTTTACTGAACAGACTAACATCTGCTGGCAGAGTTAACTTTAAACATAATTGTTGCTCATCAATTTCACTGGTCACTGCCCCCTAAACAAAAACTTATTTTTTAGAACTTTTATAACACTACACTATCAGACTCACGGTCAACAAAAGTGCTAAACTTCCTGAAGTTAAGGTTGTGGTCGCTGTCATATGGTGTTTTCATGACAATTCAAAGCAAATCAAAATAATCCAGCAGACTAAAGTGGCTACTTGTACAGTTTAATATGAACAGGTGGAGCTTTAAAGCTCTGAATTTATCAGTTAGTCAGTCTTTGTTTCATAAATCAATAGTTTTATTTTGATTTTTTGTGTTTAACAGTGCTGGACTGGAATGGACAGAAGAAGCAGAAACATATGAGTCGAGTTTCTACAAGAGATGCTTAGACAATGAACTCTACATGTTCACACCCTATGCAAGAAAAGATAACAGTGAGTAATTCCCAGATATGAAGTGTGTGTTTTGTGTGTCAACGTTTCTGCCTTTACATACAGTGTTCCATTTTTCTTCTTCTCACAGCAAGTGAATCACTCCTGGTGAGCAGAGTAGTAAACCTCAACATTGATGGCATCGTACTCAAACCAGCTGGTAAGAACACACACTCTCACATACACACACTCAGACTTGTTTTACATTTTTGTACTTCTGAATTTGAAGTAGGCTTTCTCAGTCCACCGCCTACGATAAACAAACTCACACTTACCGCTGTGAGTCTGATTTATACACCTACATTTACAACCAGAAAGCCTCGACCCTTTTCATTTCTTTACATTGTCAGACACACACAGCTATTTTTTACAGGCTGCTACCCCTCGTTTGTCAATTTCTCCCTCTCCCTCTGACATGTACACACAAACACATGCACACATCAAGTCGTCGGGTCTCCTGTGATCCTTGGCCAAGTTTGGATTTCTGAGTTCAGAGAGTAAAGTTGATGCAGAGGTCTAACATGATAGAGGATGTCTGGCTTTTTGTGTTTGATCGCAGTGGTTGGTGTAAAGTTGGACATTAGTGCGTGGATGGAGCGCTTCATCAATATCACCCAGAAGTTGAACGTGAGTAGATTTTACCTGCATGATGTGTAAAGTCACACATTTGATTCATCCCTTGACTTTTTATCACTCTGTTTTATTTTTAGTGCAACGATGAGCTTTGTGGCTGTCTGAGGAATGATAAGGTAAGAAGAGCTTTGCCTGCATGTTTATCCTGTGTTCTGTCATGAACATGCAGCGTTGATATTAACCTCTGTGATTTCAGAATATAGACTGTGTCATTCTGGATGATGGGGGCTTCCTGGTGATGACCAATCAAGAGGATGATATTGAAAAGGTGGGGACTATGTTTTATACCAACAAATAGAAAAATGTTGATACATGGTTATATCAAGGGATAACCTCTAGTCTAAAAATATATGGCCAATATGGAAGTGTTAAAAACTGCAGTTCAGTGAATGTCCACTAGGGGCTGGCTGCAGAAACAATGGAAACCACATACACACCAATTAAAAAAAAAAAAATTCACAGCAGAAAAAACCCCACAATAAAAGCCTGGTTTAAAAGTTTCTTGAGTCTGAGTTTTGTCCAATTAAGGGCATGGTGGACTCAACTTACAAGTAGGCCCCTTGAAGCTGTCAGCTGCCTCTTTGTCTCATCCAAACTTGAACAAAGCTAGGTTTAGTTTAACTTTGACGATACCTCAAGGAAGTGCTTCATTGTAAGTCCAAAACCAATGTGTGATGTCATGCACCTTAAGTTTTTATATTATTCAATCTCTGGATTACAGAGATATTTTAGGAGGGGAAGGCAAGCGGAGCTATGCATTACATCATAAACTTTAGGCATACCTGCTAACACTGCAGAGTCACCTGCTTTCTAACCTGTTCTCCTGCTGCACTCCTGATTTGTAATTTCTCACCAATATCTACTGATTTATCACGTTGATACCATAGACTGTAAAAAAAATGGGCATCGTCTTGTGAGGTTGCCACAAAAACTGCTACCCCTGGTGGCTGGCTGCACTATAGGTCAAAAAATCTGTCTCCCCAGTCATTCCAGATAGACTGTGGTCAAATTTTTAAAAATTAATACACCTTGTAGAAACGTTTCTCATGTCCAGTTGTTGAGATTATTTGAAGATATTAATGGGCTGTCTTGTATCCAGGTCCTGTTTTCTCTGAGAAGTTTTGTTTTCATTAGTTAGCAGAGGTTAAAAACAAGGCTTTACATCACATTTATCAATGATTGACAGCTCTTGTTCTTGTGTATTTTGTGGGGGGATTGTAGAATATGTCAGGAGAGAGAGCCAAGAATAGATTAGACTCTCAAAAGACTCTGAGTCTGAGTCCCTTATAGCCTCCACTGCGCAGGTTCTGACTCCACAACGTCTGCCAATGGCGGCGCCTGTGACGGGGGTATTTGGCTTCAAAATGGTACAATGGTAAATGGCGAAGCCATGCTGTCCACTCTCTATACAGTCAATGGTTGATACCATTTTAAGGCTTGTTCACAAGTACTGTGTTGGATATATGCTGTCAGACCTGGCAACCCAACTTGGCAGCAACAAGAATGCACAAATCACTACCTGGCACATGTGAACGTGTCATCGCTGAAGCAGCTCTCTACTCAGCATCAACCTGCATCACTGCTGTCAAAGATGTCTGATTCAGCTTCAAAAAAGAAGAAATATGCTTCTAAATTCAGTTTATCTTGGTGCGAGTTATTTCCTTTTCTTGCTGCGAGCTGTACAAGATGTTTAACACCTATTTTGTAAGGTTTGTCAGATTACAGCGTAGAACAAAGAGGTAAAAAATAACGTTGGCACTTGGCAGGCATGTTAACCATACAAAGCTCAGACAAAATTTTGAGGCAGGGGTCAGGGGTATGATTACGAATGAATGAACACAGATGGCTTCCTTAAAGGTCAACATCAAAATCTAATAATAATCAATTATCATAAGAAATGAAAATGTTTCACATTTGTATGTCTTATATGTTCCTAAAACAGTCATTTGGGTTTTAGCTTTTTCAGTTTTATAAAATTAAAGTACTTTCGAGTTTTTGGCAGTAAGATCCGTGATTCATTTGGACACTGGGCAGCATTGTCCCCACGTGAACTGAAGATCACAGGTTTAAAACCTGAGAACAAACAAACAGACAACAAAGCACTTCAAAGAGAGATCAAAGACTGGATATAAGATAAACAATTCTCAGCTCTCCTGCAGAGAATGAAAGTGAGTCATAAACAGGACAGACACGAGAGCTCTAAATTATTGCTCACACTTTTTCCTCAGCCCAACCATGTGTGTCTCATAGATGTGTTGTCTCTTTTCGGTTTTCTCTATCACTTTAAGGGTCCCTTGGGTGCAATAAAATGTATTCGCCATTTAGTCTCAGAAGCTCGGTTTTATGAACTTTTATATAGTGAGGAGGCATGAGGTAGAGGTTGTGGACACAGGCCCTTGAGATAGGGCCTGTGTCCACAATATACCTCAAAGTTCCACTAACACTGCAAAATCTGAAATCTAATTAAGTGTTGATGCTTTATTTCTCAAAACTTCTTTTAAGACTTAATATAAGCCACATTGACCTGACAAATCCAGAAAAGATGTTGTAATTTTAAGTTCCTTAAAGTAAGACATTACCTTTATTTCAAGAATTTTTGTGTTTGTTCTACTTTTAACGCCTATTTTTAGAGAGGACAAGGCAGTAAATAGAGCAGAAAACAGAGTGAGAGCATGGAGTGAAATTGGAGTTAATTTTATTAGCTTTATCTCCCCTCGACACGTACGCGCACGTACGCTAAAGGTAAAGTGCAGGACCCTGCTGTTGTCCGAGTCTACGTTTTTTCCCCTGTCCAGGCTCCCTGCTAATCAGAGCTGGGTGTGCGCCGGATAAATCAGTCCCCCTCTGAAGTTTGGCAGCAGTACTAAAACTCAGGGGCCCTCGGCTTTGTTTAGAAAAGGCTGTGTGCCCTCAATCATATTTCCTACAGGAGCAAAGTTTCACCCTCACTCTGTAAGCTGCCCGCTCCCCCCTCCACTTTATGTCTTCCTCTTTTTAGCGCGTTCCTTTTCTTTCTCCGAAACCCTCGGGGAGTCTGCAGCCAACAGGGCTGTGACTGTTAATTCATTATTTGTGTTATTGCACAGGGGGAAGCAGAGAGGGCTCGTTTTACCTTATAGATTGGAAGATTTATACATCCTTTGGCTGCTGGACAAAAGAGGAATGGACGTGTGGAGGACGGCTTGTTAACAGTGACCTCACAGAGTGGAAGGAAAGGGATAGTTTGAATTTCCTCGAGCACATACATACACCACATGTCCGCCTTCTGCCACACACACACATAGATGAGCATTGTGCTAACTCCCTCCTGAATACACAAGCACTTAAACACTCCCATACACACAGTCGTGTCACACCTTTAAAATGCTGAGACAAACTGCTTCCTCTTTGTGGAAATTTATGGCTGCCTGGTGGACTGTGTTAATCAGATTATACTGAGGTCCATCATCCTGGTTCCACTGTGATTTATGATTTACTTTGTGTGTGTGTGTGTGTGAGTGTGTGTAGGAAAATCTACCATGAACAGTCTCTTCACACACATACTGGAATATTAATGACCTGAGGGTGGCTCCACACTGAAATGCATTGCTTACATCGACTTAATCAGAGAAAGATGTATATAGTAACTTTCTTCTCCACTAAAACTGAATCCTTAAAATGAAAACAAATGTGTATGAATTCTCAAATGGACTCAAAAAATAGCTTTACCCTGGCTTTAGAAATCTGGGATGTCTTCTTGTCGGGGTCCTGTTCACCCTGTCATTTATACAATCTTCTTGTTTTCTTTAGATCATCTTACTCATAACCAGTTAACCAACCTACAACTAACGAGTCAATAAAAGATTGTTCTGACGGCAGCTGTAGCTCAGTGGTAGAGTTGTCATCTCCAATTTGTAAGATCAGGGGTATGAATTCATAGCAATAACTGCAAATTCAATGTCATCCCCCGCTGAATCCACTCCTCGCAATCCCGATCCGTCCCTGCTCCGGCAGGTTGCAGCAGATATGCAACTCTCCTAATTTTCCCAGAAACCAGAGCTGTGACACATCAATT
The DNA here is from genome assembly GCF_033239565.1 of Halichoeres trimaculatus. Taxonomy (NCBI): domain Eukaryota; kingdom Metazoa; phylum Chordata; class Actinopteri; order Labriformes; family Labridae; genus Halichoeres; species Halichoeres trimaculatus. The sequence continues at coordinate 9,381,180 of NW_027437199.1, read as the reverse complement.
TATAAAAAGCAGAGGAAGCGGAAGAGGAAGTTGTGCACAGAAACATCCTAGACACATCCAGTGACTTCCAAAATAAAACAAACCGTGTCAAAAACCAGGTTGTATTCAGCTTGGGTGTAACAACAAACCAACACAATGAGTGGAGCCAGATGAGGAGTCATCAGGTTTGAGGTTTTACAGCCCAACGTGAATGAACAGAGGCTCATCAATGGAGTGACAAGTGCGGGTTCCCTTGACACCAGCTGTCTGGTGTCCTGCAAGGAGAGCTCTCACCAGCACTGCTGTTGATGCCTGGATTGCAGGACAGGATCTTGTGTCACATGACTATATTGAAGACAGTTGTGGCAAAACTGATGTTTTTTTGTTGCATTGTTTTAACGCCACATATGTAACATTAAAAAGTGCTGGTTCCATAAGTAATAACTCATTACATAATGCCGCAAAGTTTATTACATATTTATTACATATTCATTACATATTACAAAGTTTATTACATATTGTATTAAAGATTTATACTACAAAGTGCAGCGTTATTACATATTGAAGTAAAAATGTATTACATAGCTACATATTGAGGTGTTATTACATGATGTGACGCTACAATCCTAGACAGGCGTTGTTAGAACTGATGATGAAGTTGTCCCTCACATTGCTTTTGCTCCATTAACCATTGTCATTGTGGGGTTACCACCATTATCAAGTATTTACCAAGGTTGAGGTCATAAATGAGTAGCTAACTCGATGAAGGTACAAGTATTAAAGCATAACATCTAAAAAAATACAAACAACACAGTCACAAAGCTCCAATGTTCTCGTTCCAGCTTTATTCAGTAAGTTGTGTACTTGAAGCTAAATTACAAGTCAGGAATAATGGCCCCCAGACCTTCAGCTGTCCCCATCCCCCAGATTTATTAGGTATTTGTCTGTGTTCTTTCTTATTGTCAGGTGTTTTTGGAAAAGGTCAACAGGAGAAGCACATTATAGCACAGCCATAACTCAGATATTTACTCTCTATTTAAACACGCCACTATCTAATAAAGCAACAGCTCCCAACAGTAAAAAGGAAAAGGGAGAAAGAGGAGCAATGTAACAAAGTAAGCATGTGTATTTCATTCTCTTCTCCTTTCTCTTAGATTGGCCAGTTCCTCGGTGTCATAGACCCAATCCTCATGAGAAACCTTGTCAACTCATCCCTGTTCACCTTTAAGAAGACCTTCGACTACCAGTCGCGCTGTGAGCCCAAGAAGGATAGCAGGACGGCTGCAGGCCCGCGCTCCGTCTACGTGGTGAGTTACATAAGCTAGAGACTGTCCACACACAACCCAGCATGCTCAGACACACACATGAAGCCACCCACATGAGCACGCCCACACTTACATGTTCACACATTTGATATCCATATACATTCAACACATTTCCCTGCATTAGCTCACGGACAGATGCAAGGACACATGCGCGTGTGTGTTGCCAAACCTGCTTGCTCACTTGCACACTCTAAACGGTCAGACACTTGCACACACACACACAAAAAAAAAAACCCTCACACACTGGGGAGCCATAAATCTGGATGGAGCAGATGAGAAGGGAGGCAGAGGGTATGGTGAAAGCGTTAGAGTGGGAGTTGCAGTAACAATTACAGGATTAGGTGGTCTAGCGTGCTTGGCTAACACGGCGAGCGATGTAGAAAGAGGCGCTGTTTTTCATCACATGAGCGATAAGACGCGCAGACATCTGTGGAGATTTTACTAATGTAGATGAATCTCAATCAGAGGCAGACATGGGCAGAGATTAGACCACAAAGAAGAGGTTTATTTTTAGACATTTGGATGCAGAAATCCCCAAGAAAATTGAAGCCATGTAATTTCCCGACTTTGACTGCGAATGTTTACAACTTGCCTGTGTGACCAAGGTAAGATGAAAGGTGCAGATATTGTCGGATCAAAGATGCCGTCTACAGCCGGCGATGCCTCTAACACGGTTAGTTAAGACTCCCTGATGACTCAACACACCGGCAGAGAGAAGAGAAAGGATACAGCAGTGATTCACTAAAACAAGGCCCTCGCATGCTAACCCTAATCAGAGCAACATGTCTGGCTTTTGATTCAAACCGTGTGCTGCTTTGTTTTCTCACTGGCTCCTTGTTTACATATTTATGCTCCCATCTGTTAAGACGGATTGTGTTCTAATTTCCTTTGAAAGGGGAAGAAAATTTTAAAAACTCCACTTGGACCATTTGCCTGGACAAACTAGACAGTCAACAGGCGCCGTAAACACAAGCAGGATGTTCAGATTTGTCTTTTTCTTGCATTGATTGTCATTTTCTCTGCCCTGAAATCAGCCCACAGTCGCTGATATTCTGAATCTTGGATGGTGGGTCTCAACTGCAGCCTGGTGAGTTCCTTCTATTAGAGCTTTTTACAGTATTACACTATTGTTGGCTTTGAGTTCAGATGATTTATAGCAAAATGTATATTCTAAAATCCTGCGATATAAGTCCTTAAAGCTCAGAAAGTAATACAAAACAGGCCAGGATTTGTTCCTTCAAAACGGACACATAGCATCTGTTTAACAGCTGAATTGTACCCAGAATACTACGCATTCCAAAATATCCTCTCTGGATTTATCGTTGCATTAGCATTTACACAGAATATTTATTGTACATTATGTTCCCATGAACCCAGGCATTTTTTCACCCTTGTTTTTTTTTCTTCTCCTCCCAGGTCAATAATGCAACAGTTACTGGTCAGCATCACATTCCCCAATTTCCTGGAGGCAGGTGAGTTCCTGTCAGTTTGATACAAAGAGCAGGATAGAAATTTGAGGTTTTTAATAATGTTTTTTGTAATGCTAAGCTAGCCCCGGAGAGCACACACTTGGGGCCTCATTATGGAAACAAAATGATAAGTTTTACCTGCTTTGACAAGGCTTTAAAAGATGTTGAGCACACTGTTTTTAAACTATCCCTGTACCTCGAAACCCGAGTCCATTCCTCCCACATGCCAAGAATACGGAGTTAAGACAATATTGTTCATAGAATCAATTAAACGCTTTTTTATCCTCAGACATTTCACGCCTGACCTGGATCGTGTGACTGCAAAGATGTGTTTGTGTTATGTGGGTACAAATGTGCTATTAGATTATTCTGATAACCAACAGATCCACACAAAGAAAAATAACAGGACTGTCTCTGATTATCCTTCAATCTGGTTATTATGATGGTTGTTAAAGAATCAGCCAGTCCAAACCACAAAAAATCACATTGTCTGACTTAATGGTGCTGGTATTAAACTACACAGATTAGATCTTTTTTTGATTTTCTCAGGTTTTGAGAAATTTCTGTCACTGAAATTGCAGCAGAGATCAATGGCAGCTGACCTAACAGTCAGATCATGAGGACTTAGTCTTCAGAAGAATGCTCGTCTAATGAAAACCACAGACCCCGCTTCATTCACATCCATGTTGTCAGGGTGACGGCACAGTCTCAAGGACGTTGTTCTGAAAATACTGGCAAGTGAAAGCAAACGAATCCAAATAGTTTAAAGTGAGTGAGGAAATAATCTTTCTAAACTCGAGTAAACAAGCGCAGGCCTGGAGTGTTAATGAGTTCATTCATCAGCTCAATCTTTTGTCTCTTCATGTTTTGTTTTTCGTTGCACTTTTTGAAGTATATAAATACAGAAGAACTTGTATTACATTTAAAAACCAAGACTCGAGAAGAGAAATGTAGTGTTTTACTTTTTGGATTAAATGTTGATTTAAAACCTACATTAACTGAAATTGTGCAAAGACTGATATTGTTCAATATCCAATGTCAGATATATGTAGGTTGTAATTAAATTGGGACAGGCTAAAAGAGACCCCTAAAAAGTTGTGTAATGCCAAAAGAAAAACACATTGAGAAACATCTCCCTACTAATAGGATTAGTTTGCAAAAGGTTGGCAACGTGTCTTGGTGGAAGAAGGGAATCCCAGAGGAGCTGAATCTCTGAGAGAAAGACAGGAAGAGGTTCACCCTCTGTGGGAAACTGTGTGAGTAAATGGTTTAACAGTTTCAATGTTCCTTGGAGTAAAATTGCAGAACAATTGAGAATATCATCACCTACCGTACATAAAATTAATAAAAGATTTAGAGAATCTGGAGGAGAGCCTTAGGGTGACACTGCATGTTAATACAAAAGTATCGTTGCGTTTTGGCCCCACGTTTGCACAGAAACAGCGTTTTAGCCAACCTAAAATGCAGACTTTTGAAAACGGCCTCTGGAGCGGAATTTTTCTGAAACACTGCCAACATTGATGCCGTGTTAACAGTAAGCTGGCGTTTTCAGTGGGTTGCTGATGTCACGCTCTTCTTCGTGCAAACGCATACAACAGTACAACAGTACTATTGTTACAATGGTCGCAGACTACTGTGTTGTGCTTGTTTTGCTCAATCGGCTAAAGTGCTGACTGTCTTTCAACAAAATGTGCATCTGTTGCTCCACTTCTGCTCTTAGCATTCACCAATACACCAGATGATCAGCTCTACTGTACTTAAGTGGAGATCTACCAAAAGCTGCTTCTGGAAAAGATAGTTATAGCTCCACCTACAGACCTAGCATGTTCACTACAGAGTTTTCAGTCCCTCAGTGTTTCCGTGTAAACGTAGATTTTTTCAGTGTGTTTTAGCGTTTTCAGATGAAACGTTGTGTAAACGAGGCCACAGACTCTGTAGTGGAAATCACCGCATGGGCCAAAAATAACTTTCAACAACCATCAAAATCAAAAACTTTTTTCAAACAGACTGGCCCACTGGTAGGATTCACTTCATTGCACGGGCATGGCCCACTGGTGAAATTGCACCTGTATTGCGTGCAGCCCTTTTTTTTCCATGTCTCCCCTGACTCTCATTTCTGTTTTCCTGCCATATCCTTGGTCCCATCCTCCATGGGGATCCATAAATGTCCTTGGCATGGGGGGCTTACACATCTTTGAAGGCACTATTAATGCTGAACAATATAGACTTTGGAGCAACATATGCTGCCATTTAGACTATCCTTGTCTAGAGAAAGCCCTTCATATTTGTGCAATACATCAGTGCCACAGTGACGACTTGTCTGCAAATGAAAATATTTTCATCATGAAACAAAAATTCAGACAAGAATCAGAGACGTTTCACCTGTAAAACATTACCATCAGTTTGATAGAAGAAGCTTTTCAAAGAGGCAAAGTGTCATATCCTGACTACAGGGGGCGCTAAAACCTCTAGTTCCAACCCGACTTTTTCTGCTGACAGCAGATGGTTCTGCTGGACATCAAAGGTCTGTGAGGAGGAACTGAGAGGGAGAGAAAGACAACAAAAGAGAGAAAAAACAGAGATGTTCTCTTGTCTCCTATAAACGACTGTGGTGCGACCTCCCCTGTTGGTTTCAGGCTGACTCATACTGTGTTTTGCTCTCAGGAACACGTACGTATTAAACATTTTCAGTTTACAAACACAAACCTCTCGCCCTTCACCCCGCTCCTCTCATCCCGCCACAGTTCCACTGTCACACAGTGATGGATATAAACTGCAACATGACAAGCTGACAGAAGCATTCAACCCAAAAGGCGGTAATTCTGGTTAAATCCTCCATAAATCTGCACTAGTCATTGTTTTCATATAAACAGAGGATCAAATGACTGTGTAATGTGAGAGGAGTGGAAGTAGCTGTGATCCAACGGATCCAACTGAACTAATGTTCTGCAGTTCTGCTCGACTGAGTGTTTCACTGTCTTTCAGCACATCGTTTGGTTTTCACACCCTGTAACTCAACTGTTCAGTTGGCTCTCTCATTAAGTCAGTCCCCTGCTAGACTGGGCAGACGTTTCCAGCAGGAAAAGTTGTGAAAAAGTGTTTTTTTGAACTGTGCTCTCCATGGCAGAAGAAGATGAGGAAACCAGTAGTTTTTGTAGCAACCAGGGGTGTTAATAACTTCTTTAGGTGGCAGAGATTACATAACTTGTTGAATAAAAATTTGGGTCATATTAAACCTGCAATGATTACTACGACTCATGAAAACAGCTAATGCTAAGTAGCAAACAAATAAAGCTGTAACCTGTGGGCTTGCAGTCTGTTTCAACAAAGGGTCATACTCTCTTCTCATGCTGATGATACTCTGATTTACTGCTTCGTACTTACATTTGCTCCAGCTTTCTGGAATCTTTACCATGCATATAATTCCGTATAGACTTAAGCTAATTGTTTCAATGAGACTCAAGCCTAGTGCATACTCCTGCATTAACCATACATCGAAGTGGCTGATGCAATTTTGGCACCCTCTTTCTTCATTCTTCAAGGTTTACCTTCAATTTGAACATTTGAGAGGAGGCAAACAGGACTCTTGTATCTGTTCTTATTGTGCTCTTTTCATTCTCAATGCTTTGGAGTTGACGCACCCTTTGACACAGATGATGCGATACCACAACTTTTGACTTTTGTCACCACTGTTTATGGTTTAAGATCCTTTGAAACACCCTGTTGTCTTTGCCTGGATTGCAGGACAAAACCCTGCTCCATTTTGTCCCTGTCAGAGATTTTAGTAGCACAATGACTCAGGTTTCTCTCACATCTGTGCTGAGTTACTGTCATTATAATACAACTCTTGGGACCAGCCTGAGTCACAAACTAACGTTTTGCCAACAGGCAGAGGTAAAGTGGGACTTGACTCCTGTTTTCAGATTGATTAGATACGGCGTGTACACTCAGGTTGTCTTCGGTTTGGTTTTTGCTACTCAACCTACTCACTGTTATGAAGGGTTCTGACCTATCAGAATGAAGTATCTAACACAGCTGGGTAATAAAGGTAGAAAGTGTGAGATTGCTTGGGGAGATATACCGTTTATAAGACTTGTACAAATTGTTTTTGGCTGGATCATGACAGGTTTTCCACACAGTAATACAGAATGATTGATCACCATGAAAATATATATATGCATATTGAGTTATTTGTTTTTTGGACACCTATATGTCCTATGTCAGAGCAGTTTGCATTGCTGTTATCAACACTAGACTTTCTCTGAATCCAGCAAAACTTTTTGTCTCAAGGGATTGTTGTAAAATATAAGTCACTGCCAAAGAATTTCTTTGTATTACACATGTTTATTTTGTGTACTTCCACAGTTGAGATGGACGAGGAGCTGTCAGACACGATGAAAGAGGACTGCATCACAGAGCAAACTCAGTACTACTTTGAGACCGACGACGTGTCTTTCAGGGGTGAAATTGACTGTGTGAACTGCAGCAGGTAAGAATACCCACTCCCCCTTGGGCTACACACCAGTCATACAGACCTAGTTCGTTTGCATCCATGAGCCACAAATGAAGTCCCCAGAGGTGGCACTGAAAGAGGAGCTGTAAAAACTCACATGCCATAAAGGTGAAGTCAAGCCACTCTTGTGGACCACCGTCTTGGCGTGTTCGTGTCGTGCGCCATTTTTAAGGCCCCCTCGTGCCGGCTAATAGAGTGCCTGCCCGCATGCCACGGCGCGTTCCTGCACATTAGCCGCACACACGTTTCTTTTTAACGACAGCCATAAAATGGCAGAGAAAATCATTTGTGCACCAGCGACATGTGGGTTTCAGTACAGGTCTTTGAGGTGGAGGTGGCACAGCAGGTTTGTGTACCTCTTTGGGCTGAAAGCAATTTGGAGACTTGATTGAGTGATCTGCACTGTGCTTTTCATTGTGTCAAAGACTGCAAGGTTTCTGGAGTTTTGCTTAGTCACGCATGAGGAAAAACTACAATCTAGCACAAAGCAGCAGAGCAAAAATCATCTTTCCCCAGCTTCCTGGTAAAATATTAATGTCTCCTGATGAAATATTATCTTCCATCTTTCCTGGACTCAACAAGTTTCCCTGTGTCTCTCGTGTGTCTTCTCCTCTCCAGGATGTACCATGCAGAAAAGTTCCCCAAGACAAACCTGGTTTTTATCATCGCTGATGGAAAATTCACCTGCTCGTCCTGTGACATCAAGCTGTTAATACAGGATGAACAGCAGTGTATCCTTTAAGCTAACACGGCTAATATCTGGCAGAGAACATGACATTTTAATTCAGTGAACAGATGTTTGAAAATTATATTTTCTTGAGATAACTGGGATAATCGCTTATTTTGACACAAAGCTATTAGCAGATTTTTTTCTCACCACTGACTGCTGAAAGGAAACACGCAATAAATGACATCCGTTTTATATTTTTACAAGGGATTATACTTTGTTCCCATATTGTTTAAAACTTTGTTCCTTTTGTCATTTATGTCTTTATTATCCCTCTTTGGTAATAAAAGCTCATTATTTCTGGACTTATTGACATTTGGAAATTTCGCACTGGGCTCCTCAGAGTGTCTGGAAGGCAGATGCTGGTGTGGGGTATGTCTGTTGAACAGCTTACAAACAAATCTATGATGTTCCCTGAAACACACAGGGCTGTGGTCAATTAAAGATTAAGCCTTTTGGAAAAACACAATGCTGGAAAAGGACTACCATTTCATTGAAGTATTGAGCAATGTGCTTGAAATCCCAAAAAAGAGACAAGTTGCTGTAAGACTTTGTGGTCCCTGCACAATTGTACCAAATACTGGAGTGGACAGTAATACAACACATCCTGTTGATTTTTCTACATTTGTCATAGCGTGATATTTCAAAATTTTCCTTGGGGTAATCAAAGCTAAAAGTGTCTACTGAAAAATGACTTTTGGTTCCTGCTGCTAACTCATAAACACTCCCCAACTGTCATATTCCTGACTTCCCCATCCAGCTGAGGGTCCTGATCCCTGTGAACTCGCCCAGAATCCCCGGTACAGGAAAGGGCCTTCAGCCTGTTTTGACAACACTGAACACGTAAGTTGTTTTTGTCAACCTGACTTATAGCACGCCTGGATGGGAACCAATGAAATGAGTATTTGTGCTTGGTTACGGTGCTTCGTGTAGGGTCTCATCAATGATATTAACAAGCCACTGAGCAGTGCTGCTTTATTAGTCTCACCAGGATAGAAGAGATTTAGGGGAAAGCTTCCAAATGAGATGGCCTAGCTTGTGTTTTAGGGCTTCGAAGCTTAAATCATTCAAGTATACCCCGAAGGAATTTTTTTCCAAAGTTACAGCAGAAAGAGCTTAAATCAGTTTCTCCAGCACTGACAGTTTTGACAATGATATCTCTATTTGGTTCCCAAAGTGCTTCTCAATAATAACCCAGATTGATTAAACACTAGTGTTATGACACATTCTGCAACATGGATTTACTCAAAACAGCAATTTGCATTTAGAAAGGCTTAAGCTTTTGTAATTAAAGCAGCATAAAACAGTGTTTTTGGCTCCTTTGGGTCACCACAACAAGCTGAAAACAAAACGCTGACAGATTTCACAACTAATTGCTTGCAAATAGTTTCCTTTATTTAGTCACACTACTGCCATTCATTTTGAGGTGTTAATTGCAGTCTTGAAAATGAGTGTCAAGATTTCTTTCTTTCTAGTTTTTTTTTCTGTCTCTGTTGTTTCTTGAAGAGAAGATGTGTTCATTAAATGTTCAAAGCTTGTCGAATAGTGACAGTTAAGAAAAATTAGATGAAGCAGGCTATAGAAACAAACAGTGCATCCAGCAAATACACTTTTACTGGTCTCATTGTCGCGTTTTAAAGAGAAAAAACTTGGGTGACTGAAGAGTGGTAATCCAACAAATATTTGAATCTCATGGTTTTCTAACTTTAGACAGTTGACTGTGAAAAAAGAGAGAAAAGCTAGGAGTGAATTTCAGCCTCATCTTAAGTGAAATAGCACAGCCTTTCAGTCAACACATTTGCAACAATTAGATTGAAGCTAACGCTAGCATTTAGCCACTTTAGCTAACATTTCTTAAGCTAGCAGGTGGCTAAATGGTAACTTTACCTTTTGATAAGACAGTAACAAATAAAGGCCAGTTTATGGTAATGCTAGCAAGAAAGGAGCTGCAGGCTAGTATTAGCTTTCTACATTTAGTAGTGCCTCCATTTCCTTTACGATCTGCAACTTGGGTAACAACTGGAAGCAAACAATTCAGAATAGCATTCAACCAGTTTAAAACAAGGACAACAAGTTGTTGCATAGCATTAGCCATGCATTTCAGTGCATTTCCCTTGATTTATAACATTTTTAAAGGTGATGTTAGGATTCACTTACAGCCCACTTTTAACAAGGATATTATCGGTTATGCTAATGAGTTATCTAAGCTTGACAAAGTAATAAAAAAAACACCATGGCTGTTTTCCAAACTGCCCACTACACTGGCATTGCCCGCTATTTTGGCCGAAATTTAGCACGTAGTAGTCAGTATGCGAAAACTTGCAAAATCTGCAGCATGCCAAAAATCCCTGGATGTCCTACTGATCCAGGAAAATTTCTCTGTATGCAACGGATCAGTCTACCTGGTATACTGTTTCCCACAATGCATGGGGCTAAGGCTGTTGGTCAATGCAGGGTGGCAGGTTTCGTCGAATTACCCCCATCTACTGGAATAAATAAGCTCTATAACTACAACATCATGACATTAACGTTATATGGTCCGTGAGATAGAAGTGAAGTGATGAGAAAGAAACGCCTTTAAATCTTGTCACTTTTAGTTGTAAGAGAGATGTTTACTTCTACAAATTCATTAAAGCCCATATAAAAGACTAATTACCCCTTTTTAACCATACGTGGATTATATGGAAGTGTTTTTTTCATCAGCTGAAAAAATAAAAATCCAGACTTATTTTCAGTCAATTATATAACTTTTGGTGTAAGATTAGAAATCAAGAATGATGATTCTGCGATGATATGATTAACAAAATAACTAAATGCTGAGATCTGCCCCAGTTTTGTAAAGGCAAAAAAACCCAACATCATCCGTAGCCGTATACTACTCTTGTTTCCACCTTCCAAGACTGGAAACAAGAGTAGTATACTACAAAACAGACCCAACAGAACCATCATACTACATGCAAAAGCTGTAGGTAGAATGTAGTGCCTACTACATACTACATTCACATGTAGTATGTAGTGGGGTTCTCTGCTGATGCCAAACAGCTTATTCATCTATTGGCTGTATTCATTTTGAGCTTCTGGTGCCCCCACAGGCTGACAATCAGGTGCCATCTTGTTAGTTATTATTTGTTCTGAAAATGTGCTGCAATTAACATGGTAAGGTCTGTTTGAATATCTCATCTTTAAAAAAAAATGGTTGTAACAGCAACATTAAAAAATGTTGACAACAACCAGTCTTTACTAAAATTAAGGTTTTCCGCTCTCTGGCCAGAGCCCCAAATATTTCAGCTTTGCTCACAATATGGAAACAATAAATCAGCGAGGAAATCCTACCCATGGCACCTTTCCATCTCTAATATCTTTACACGGTGCATGACACTTGTTTTGTTTTCTGGCAACACTTCAAAAGCTTTATACGCACAGATTTCCCACGCAAAGGCAAACAGTCGGTTGCTAATCAACTTTGAATAAGTAAGCTAAACAAACACTTTTAAGAGCCGCTCAGAATCTCTGCGTGTGAAACTGCTCTGCTTGAATGCTCTGTTTGTTTTCACTCTATAGTCTTTTTCCAGCGTTGGACTTTCAGTCTTATGAATGAAATCTTATGCCTGTACTGTCTTGCTCATACACACACTAATTCCTTCTCTCACACTCTAATAAAATGCTTCCATCTTGTATGACTGTTTTCTAATCTGACTTTCTCTCTATAATCTGCTCTTATTTGCTTTCTAACTTCTTGCTAACTCTGCAACTTCTGCTGCATGACTCTCTTTCTCTGTTTTCTCTGTTTCCTGCTCTGTGATTGGCTGTTGATGGTTAGGATGAGGCCATGTGCCGAAGGAGCGCAGGCTCCCCATTGGCTTCCTCTCTGCTCATGTTACTGCTGCCACTGTTAGTGTGCTGTCTCGGGTCAGTCCCATAACACTCGCTCTTTCACTGTCTCCATCACTTTGTCATCTTATGCTCAATCTTTCTGTCTTTTGATCATTTGAGTTCTTTGATTTTCCTCCCCCTCACCTTTTATCCTCCTCTTTAACATCTCTGTTTATGCTTCGTTCCACTTCTATATGTCTTTCCGTCTCTTCGCCCTTATCGTTCTCACTCGTCACTCTTCCTATGGCTCACCATCATCTGCTTTCACCTTCCCTTAACTCACCTCTCCATCTCTTTCTGTCTCTCGCCAGCATTTCCCCGTCTCACATTGTCTTTGAACTTCCAGCCATGCTTTTTGTAGCTATCCCCATTTATCATTATCTGTCTAACCTAATAGACTCCAGCGCATGTCACGATAGAAAGACTGCTGATTACTGAAGTAGCTAGATGCTAGCCAAATCGGAACTCACCTCTCATTTGTTGTTAGATGTTTCCACATTGCCCCTCATGACTCCACTTTTTCTTCCCTAGAAACAGAACAACACGTTCCTTTCCTTGTACCTCTTCTGGAAGGAAATATTTTTACCAATTCTTGTTGAACAGCAGGGCTTGGAATTTTTACAGTGCAGCATTCTTGGGGAAAAAAAAAGAAAAATTTAATACCCTCAAACTGCTCTCTTGTTTGATCCCCGTACATTTTCAGTTGACAGTTTCCAAGCCCGCCTCACATGTTTAGGCCTTGACGTGACTTTAAAGTTATCCTGCTATCCTTGCAAAGCACATTTTTTAGTTTGGAAGTATTTACCTGGCATGTTTACTTCTTGAGATTCTTAAAATTCTTGGTTGGTGGATCCCTCAATCCAGAATTAGCCAAAGGTAGGCTTGAGGTAGTAGACTTTAGCAGCTTTGTGATGTTGGCCCAAGAACTGGTAAAGAAAAGCAAAGCATGCTTGAACTTTTTAGTGGCTAACAGGGAACTAAAGTGTTACCTTACGTTGACTTTGGTGCATTGATTATGCATGAAGTAGCAACATTTTAAACCATAGTTTAGCCAAACAAAATGTTTCTTTTCTGTTATTGCAAAAATGGCTTTGCTAGTGGAACTTATTAAAACATGCTAATTCAACACCCATGTTAAACTGAAGCTAGCATGTACTGTCGGACCACATTTTTGAGGCTTAGTGCCACAAACCCTCAAATTTGACCTATTTGGGCCCAGAATATGTTCTTGGTTGCTAAGCTAATCTGGCTACAGCTATTTCTTATATCTAATGTTGCCACTGTTTATGTTACGAAAGGTACAGGTTGTCAGATTATTATTTTATGGCTTTGCCCGAGTTACCTCTGCATCCAGTTGAACTTTGAGTCTCTTATGCTGGCTAATACTTAGCTAGCTCCAAAAGTTTTATATAAGCCTTCAAAATCATGAAAGGGGCTTTTACTTTCAACCCTATAAACTGTTATGTTAAACTAGCTTAAAAAAGACAGTTAGGCGTAGCTAGGTTGCTGTGATATGATGGACAGTAGTTTTAAGGGAAGCACAGGTTAACCTGAAAGTGTTTCCTGTGTTGGATTTCATCAGTAATTCTGTTCTTTTCCCGTCCCTGTTTGGCACCAGGAGGAGGACCCTGACTGTGGAGGGGTGTCCGGACTGAGCCCCTCTCTCTGGCTAATGGTAGCCCTCCAGCTGGTGTTGCTCTGGGTTATGTCCGGCTCCAGACACGATCATGCCATCCCGTCATGACCTCGGAACATCTCGATCACACCCCCCTGTCTCTCACTCCCAACGTTATCTGCAAAACGGCAACCAGCATGCCACTGACATGACGAACGCCTAATGAGAAGCGCTTGTGAAAACCTGTGAGCTCTACATCCTGCAAGTTCTTTTGATACCCACCTCATTGGATCTTAAACGTGAATTCACCAGGTTTAAAGGTAGCAAGCATGGAAGAAATGGATTTTGGAAGACCTCAGTCTAAAGAGAAAGGATTCAACCTTGTCTTTTCCTCATCCCTTCAGTGGTCCCTGCCAGAGAAAATTAAAGGAATCCAGAGATTCGTCTTGGTTGGTGACTTGTGACATATTTTGGCCTGTTGTCATTGATTTAAGAGATCAGACTGCCTTACCAAATCAGATGGATTTGTTTTTGAAAATTGAGGGGTTTTCTTTACAACTGCCAGAACACGAGCTGCCCTTTGCAAGGGAACACTTTGGTTTGAGTTGGTTTGCAGTGGGTAGATTTTAGGTGTTTATAGTTTTTGTGGTTGAGAATTCAGCTAAGATTGCAGTAAAAGATGCCAAATCGTCGCACCACAAGCTTGTGCCCTTCTTTTGCCTATGTTGAGTTGCTGATACAATGAGGTTTTAGTCTTCTATTTTTGCGCTCCCTGGGATCTTTACAGTCTCGCCAGTGTTCTTCATGTAGATACAGTATGAAAATCACCTTCATTGCTTTTTTTTAATGCACAGACACCAACTCTTCAACTGCTGCCTGGTTTCACGTCACCGTTTTCGGCTGATCATCGGACAGTTGCCCGCGTCTGAATGAGTGGTCTTCGGTTTGGATTTCCTGCCTTTCTGTTGGATTGCTCCAATGAAAACTTTGTTGCCATAGTATGGATTAACCAATCAGGGAGAGCCTGGCTGGTGTCCTATGCATGTTCATTGGACAGTATCTCTAGTGCCATGTGGACTGTGTGACTTGGATGAACCTTTTAGCTTTTTAGACGGTGGCTGCTGATTTGAAGAAGGGTAGCATTTGTTTTACTACTTACTGGGTTATTAAAGTGAAACACAGGGACGGCACGCAACTGCACTGGGGTCTGGAGAACTCATATTTATCACTCATCAACAAAATATGGAAATAGGACATTTGTATTCACAGCTCTCCCTGTGTTAAATCAACAACTTTAATTTGTTTTAAACATTGGATCCAAACCTCTGTCTTCGTCTAGTGTTGATGACATCACCAATCAGAAATGACTGTTGCCAGTCCATACTCGTGACCTTAACAACAACTGTATTTAGTTTCCTCTGTCACTTCATCTTGTTTTATTTTGTGTGCCTTGTCCATAGTCACACATACATACAACATGCGTTAAAATTTACAGATTAGTTTCTGTAGACTCAGTCATTTTCATAGTGTCATGAAAATATTAACATGAAAAAAAGAACACTGACAGCACCAACTCTCAAAGCTGCTAAAGAGTGATAAAGTCCAAGTCATATCAATGAGGATTTGGTTTGACTTAAAGCTCCTGTGAGGATATTTTAGCTGGTTATGAAACAGCCTGAAATTTATTTTTATTTCTTCTCATGACCTAAATAAGTAGAGAAGATTATCATCAAAAAGTTTTCTGTTTTGTTTTGTTTTGTTTTTCTATAGGGAGCTAATTTTACTGTCTGAAAGCACTTGTGTGGGGTAGTTGTCAGATCTGATTGACTGCATACTATTCACCACAGTGATTTTCACAAGTGTAATATTGGACTGCTCAGAAAGATTTGGATGAGAATTTTCATTGAGAAATACCAACTACTGAAGGCAAGATAAGCAAACTGCTTTGTCCACAGGGGGCGCCAAAATCAACAGAAACTGAAAGTTCCTTACAGAAGCTTTAACTGACAACAAGATGAAAAAACGTTTTTAAATTGAGCGATGTGCTGTGTTTTTTAGTTTTATTTATTTATTTATACAAAAAATATATCTGACAGATGCTTAAGTAATTAACGAAACATCAGAAAGGCGACTTGAGTGTTGTGATTGTTGTAACTTGTTGCACTTAACAGTTTAATTTGGCACTATCAGGCGGAGAAATCCTGCAATTGATCTTTATTTATTGTGCGATAGTTCCAAGAAAAAACTGACAATCACGGGTTAAAAGGATTTATACATAGACTATGTGTAGTACCTCATCAGTCCACTCAGAGAAAAATTAAACAACTTTATCATACCAGATGCTTTAAGGGTATGCGCCACAATTTCACTGCCTACTAGCGCCCCCAAATTCAATGAACTTTTTATGGATTTAACGTTAAAAATTTGACTTCACCTTTTTTTTTTAGCATTGCATTTTTACTTTTTTTAAACAACATTTAAAAGTTTGACATGCATTTGGGGGAGTTATGCCCACTCTCACACCTAACCAAAACCAGGGACTGCATTTTTTTATGTTTGTATAATGTATAAACACTGACACATTTGCACCAAACAACTTTATTCTGTCGGGAAGTAAAAATCATTTAGGCAAATCTTTGTAATCTTTGTGTGCCACAACACTGCTTCCATTCATTTCTCCCACTCTTTGGGTTTTTTAAAGATTTATTGCCGTCACATCTCACTGTACTTAAAAAATACCCATCGTGAAAAATGTCAGGGGAATTTAAGGTGCACTTTTTACTCTCAATGTTTTCCACCATCTTAATCTACAGCAGTCCAACAAACAATGTGGTGAGACTAACACTGATATTTATGCTCCACATTTACTAACTCAGAAATATCAAGTGCCATATAGGACTCTCTTATTCTCTCGTGGAGAAACCTATTATCGTAATCGAACATTTATGCAATCTATCGATGCAGATGTAAGTCTCTTCAATGGTTTCCCTGTGCTGCATGGTAGTGGCTGGCTATCTGATTAAAAACACTTCCTGTGTGCTCCTGCTTCAGTGTGTAATGTTGGGAAGCATAATATTCCGGGTGTCAGGCATTTGTTCACGATATGATACGGTATGATCAGCTATTACTGCCTTTCTCTTGGGGGGACAGCATTTGGCTCCAGCCTGGTCTGAGTTGGCAGGAGAAGGAACCTTACTGAAATGCACTACTCAGTGTGTCTGATTGGTCCAAGCCATGTGTGACTCACTGTTATTTTAACACTGTACAAGTGATGTAGCAAGAAGTGAGCTTCTTATTACAAATCAATACTGGAAGTTACAGCTGATATTAAATCAACTATGTTGGGGTTTCAATTCGAAGCAATGCTAGCAGCGTGGTATTGTCAGTCAATCTGTCAAACTTGTTGATCCACACTGAGCTGACTTCTAAATGATTGGATAATTGGACAATGATTGCGCAAATATTAATGGCTCCCATGATAAAGATCTGACTCTAACACTGTACCACATTGAAGTTGGCATAGCAGTCTTTCTGTAAAATTTTTACAATACTTTCGATCTTTCACATTGAAACTTATCACAAACATTGATGTGCCTCCTTATGGTTAATCGTAAACATTATTGAAATACATTTTCCTTTGATCTAATGCCATCATCTGGCCAAAATTATAAGTAAACTTTGTTAAAACTGTACAAAATAATAACCTCCAATACCCTCCATCAGTCTGATTGCATCCTGCTAGAAACAGGAAACTCTAGCTAGCATAATGACAATGTGCTTTAGCGTTAGCAGGTCAGCATTATCATTAATATTTACCTTGACATGATACAACAGAAACTTTCCCACCTAACCTTGGGTATGCTACATGTTAGCTACTGAAAACAGAAAATGCTAGCTAACGTTCCAAGCAAGGATGGTTTGAGCATGTGCATTGCAACAAGAGATTGGCACTAGTACTGAGATTTAGCCCAAGTTAAAAGCCTAAAAGAAACATGACTTTCCATTTTTTTCTGCTAAAAATTAGTAAATGCTAGCAAACAGGCAAAATTGATTAAAAAATGGGCTGCATTATCTATTCAAATATTAAGAATTTCCCCAACTTGAGTAATCTTTTACTTAATAGCAAAAATGATAACAAAGCTATCCTTGAGTGTGATGCATTTTCCCACCAAAATGGGAAACAGTAGCTAATAGGCTAATCAAGATTACTCTCTGTAGGTTTAGCATTTTCTTAACATGTAACCCCAAACTATCATTGTAAGCCCCACTAAAGCATGTTAGCTTAGTGTTAACTAAAAGCTCAAAGTGTCAGAGAGCGGTGTGACATAGCTGCTAGCATGGCTGAAGA
Source organism: Halichoeres trimaculatus (assembly GCF_033239565.1). Lineage (NCBI taxonomy): Eukaryota > Metazoa > Chordata > Actinopteri > Labriformes > Labridae > Halichoeres > Halichoeres trimaculatus. Next base: position 9,363,331 of record NW_027437199.1, on the reverse strand, counting down.
CTCCCCAAAGGATTCATCTGTTCTTTTAGATCCAGTTTAAAGAAAATGCTAATTGATTTGTTAAGAAGCTAACATGCAAAAACAATGAGATGATACTTTGAGGCACTTTAGTAACTTACATACAATGTGCAGATATGACATAAGAGGAAATACATCATCTAAAATTCTGTAACTGGATCCCATTCTAATAACAGAGAACATTAGAGAGTGAAGGTGAGCTCCATCCTCATGCAGATGTTCCACTCTGCTCCAAAGTGCTAAACTCAGATGCTGTCACCTCAGGAACAATATACTCTTGATGTGATATGACGTGTTTTTGATTATGTTGGTGCTCTCTGTATGGATCGTGTGGATTGGCCTTTTTTTTCTGGAGTCTTGAGGACTGCTTCATGTGTGGTTTTTCTGTGTCTGTTACCTTGCTGCCACTCTTGGGCAGATGATTGGCGGGCCTGTCAGTCAACCTTGGTCTGCCTTTGGTTTTGAGGCGGGCTCTTGATGGAGGCGTCTACCCCACTCCACATCGGGAAGGTGTAGGTGGGCGTCTCTGTCAGGCTCCCTTGATTGTGCTTTGGTGGAATTTGATTCTCCAGAATCTGTCATGTAAAAATTTGTACAAAACTGATGTTGTTTTCAACAAAAAGAAAAAAAAGAACAATATTTATAATCCTGGAGAGGAAAAAATGTGTTTCTTCATGTGCAAATAAGGTATATTCAGAATAAAAGTTTATGATTACTATCTGTTGTATTGTGTTCAAAGTTCTGGCTGATGTCCTTCTCCTTCCAAATGTCTGTTTTAATCCATGGTGGATCGGATTTCTGTTACTAGCTTCTGTCACATTGCCAGCACACATTTCCCATCCAAATGTGTGTGTGAGAATGAAGAGGAAGCACCCCGAGTCTGCTCCCCCAGAGTCTAGCCAAGATCAGAAACTGACACTGAGCCAAAATCAACAACGTCCAGGAAAAGAAACGGCGCAGGCGTGGGTCCAGCCACATCTCTCTTCAGCATTGAATTTGGCTCAAGGACGCGTCCATTAACAACCACCCGTAATGTTCTCTGGTCATAAATTCACAGTAAATCCCGTTTTCCCCATTGCATGTTGATCAAATGGTAAGTGACTTTCTCGTTAGCCCGCTACGCTTCACACTTGAACCTGAAACCAGCTGTGCTCAAGCCCAGATTCTTGGAGTCACTATTCCTCACTGCCCCCCAAAGACAAACTACAGGCTCATTTTACGCTTTATTATGGATCTTAAAAACCTAACCCAGTTCTGTTCAGTATTCCACGTGTTACACTAAGCTGAAGTCCTTTTGGTGCTTGAGGACATTTTAAATCTGACCAATTACAGTGCCTTAAGTATTTAGTTTTAATAAAAAGTTCCTTTTATTGCTGATAGAGCAGCTGCTGAATGACTGAACTGAGACCAATATCATGAAATTAAATATTTTACAGACCAAGAGACTGAAATTTATTATAGCAGCTTCAACGAAGAAACTGCCATTTTACACAAGTATGAACTCATGGGTGTGGCAAGGACACTGGATACATATTGAATGTACAGTTTATCAAAAATGTACCATAGTGCAAGAACATCAAGGGCTATGTAAAATTTACTGAATAGAGTTTGATAGTTTGCATTTAAACTTTGAGCCTATGCAGTGACTTCCAGTATAGAGTCATAACTGTTTCCAAAACAGAAATCACAGCTTTGTCCTTTTTGTAGTGATTTCTCTGAATTCTCTAAATCTCAACATTCAATTATGTACTTCAGAAGATAAAATCTTCGTTATTGTAAATTCTGAAATCGTATGAAACTACACTCTGTGCAGTCTTACAGTCTCTCACAATGATAAAACTCCCCGTCTCTACCTCAGAGGGACTCAGCATCTCCTTAATGCCATTTTAATGCCCTGTTATGTTGCTCACTTGTTGCCAAATTGCCTCATTGAGGGTTTCCGCCATTTTTTTTTTTTTGTAAATATTGCACAACTTTCTCACTGTTTTGTTGTTCTTCTTCCAACTGTTGTTAATCTTTTCTGGTCTTTTTACTATTTTGAATTAAATCTCAGGTTCACATAACTTGAAAACCACCTGTTTGTCAACATTTCACACAGCGTCTGAAATTTTGTCACTTTTAGAAGTGAGATTGTGTATAGTCTATTTTGGATTTTGGCTGATACCTCTGTTTGTAACCCCAACATTTTTTCACGGTCTTTTATCTGTTTCTAATGCATTCCCTGTCCTCAAGTGAATATAGCATATAAGATTTATTGTCCTGCTAAAAACTGTGTTTTCCAGTGACAGCACCCTGTCTTAAATTTTTTTTTCTCGAAACTCTTCCTCTCCAAAAGTGTTATTCCTTGTCTGCCTCGGATGAGTTGCGATGTCAACAGCACTCAGTGGATTTCCTGTCGAGGTCTCTGGATTTTGCGTCTGGCAACAAGCTGACCCAGGCAGTTTACTCTGAGGGGTCACTCCTGTTGTGTTTTTGATTGTTATCCTTAGCCCGTGGGCTTGTGTACCTCTGTCACTGATTGATATCAGGCCTGAAGTCCAGTAAGTAAACAGCTTCAAGACTAAATCTGAAAAGTTTATCATGTTAGTAATTACATTTGCAAGTATTAACAGTCCTCTCATTACACAGCAGGTTTGTTTTTCCAAAAGATCCTTTCCAAGGAGTACGAGGATGGTGTCGCATATCGTCTGAGCACTAGAGTGAACCTCTCTGTGCTTTAAAATAAAAGCAATCGCATACAGTAGAGTAGAGCTCACATACCAAAGTTCACCACTTAATTTATATGCATATTCTCAAAACCTTCCCTCTTCTTGGCAAATGCTTACTCTTGCATTCCCCTCTCTGTCAGATGAAGAAGATATAGTTTTGGAATTCTCCTTTCCATTCTGTGAAAGCTGAACTACATAGTGAGTGGTTTTGAATTACTAAATGTCCCCACACAGAACCTGTGTCAGCAGGCTACTACTGAGAAAATGTTGTTTTTGCACAGTTGCCCTCAAACGATCCAGTAGGCGCATGCCTGTTGAGAAGTAAGAACAACTTTGAGGGCTGTGGTCAGGAAAAATAGCATTTAGATCTCCGACGCACAAAAAAGAGCAGAAAGATTAGACCACCAAGGCATTGTTGTGGGCTGTGTGTTTTTTTCCACATTTCCTGTCTTTAAGCTCCACTGTGTAACTTCAAGGCCCGCACTTTGACTTAATGCTCAGGAGGAACATCTGTAACCGCCCTCATCCCAAATGAAGTTTGAACCCCTTCATTTAAATTTCAAACACCTCATAAAGGCATTTGTTTGGCCCGGGCCCAAAACCCAATCACAAGTGCTGTAATGGACATCTTGTGATATTTATAAGTCACAAGGGGATATGATTTCAGGGAAGTTGAGACTGACATGCTTGGGGCATGCTGTTCTTACAGGATGTCTCATTTATTTGCCTTATTACTCTGAAATGTTGGTATGTTCTTGTTTTTTTTTCCAGGCGCAGTAGTTCTCTCCTCTGAAGTTCAAGTTAACTCCACGCTATCAGCTGCCCGGAGGTGTAAATGTGAGCACAAATTGTTGCCTCTTACTGTGTCAAATCTTTGATTGGCTGATAACCTGTTGAGGACAGATCTGGTGTCAGGAGAATCAGTTTAACGCCAGTGACAGATAAAGTCTGCAATGATTTTGTTCAGAACAAAGTGAGGACTTTTGTTTTGGAAGAAGTTTGTTTTCTTCAAAGAGAACAGATTGCTCAATATGTTGTAAAACAAAATGTCCAAGTTCTAATGAAGCGTGAAATGGATACACACTTTCTGGTTTATCTCTCATTTCTAGACTTTGGTTTGTTTTTATTATTATTTTATTTTTTATGGGGACTAATGGCAAAGTAAATTTTCTTGTTTGCTTTCCCTTTTGGGTGCAATTACTGCCAGCCTTTTGAGTGACTCTCCAACATATCCTCAATACCTGGGGAATTTTTACTAACACACACTTTGTCTATTGATGCAGGGACCCAACACATTTATTGTTGGAGCTCAATTTAAAACACCTGGTCCTGAGTGTTCAGAAGCTTAGGGTCATGAAAACAAATAATTGTATTTGATTATTTAGTTCTTCATCTGTGTGTTAATGATAAAAAAAAATCCACAACTAAGTCTTTTAAGGTTCTCCTTGTATTACTGTATGGGTTATTTTAGGAGTTTTTGCTTCAGGTGAGGCAAAACAAGGAACAAAAACTAAAAACTTTTTGTGTAACACTTTCTACAGTTTTTTGATGTTAAAGTTTTTTTTAGACACACACCTTCTGGTTTATATGCACTTGAAGGGACTAAAACTTTAAAAAATAATGTTGTTTAACGCTGCATTTGAATATGAGTCTATTACTGTATGAACCTGTATTTATGAACACTTTCTGGCAAATCTGTCATTTTAAGGATGAGTAATGAGTTGGACATAAGAGCTGCCTTATGTAACCAAATCAATTCATTGTTTTATTTTAATTTGACATTGTAGGGATTTAGGGTTTATAGTCTCAACTTTTTAACGTTCTTTTTAGAAAGAAATCATCACGTTTTCATAATCTTAATGAAGTAAAAAGTTGAATTTGCACTTTCAAATTTTCACCTGCATCTTAGATATTTTACTTGCACATGAGTTCTGCCTCAAAGTAAGCTTCTTATCCTGCCTCATTAAGGCTATGTCTCCGTCTCTATTTGCCAGCATTGATGGCTCTGTGCTTAACCAACCACCCTGCGGCTCTTATGTGCTCACCTTTGGACAGTCTCTTGGTTTCGAAAAAGGTACAAATAAGCACATTACAGCGTCCTGGCATGCACTTTGTTTGTTGCATACTAATTTCGTTGCTGTATTCTTGATAGAGGAACTGTTTAGCCCTCCAGTGTCTCAACTTCATTGGTACATTTTGTACCAATACTCTGCTTTTGAAACCAGGTGTAACCCATCAAATTGTCCCTGGGTCCATCTCAAAATGAATCATTTTAAATCCATTGTGATGACATTACTGTCTTCCTCAGGAAGGACATCAAAGTCTTTTGTAAAAAAAAATCAGTACATCATCAAAAGATCTCAGACGCAAAGGAGGGTAGGTGACACCGGTACTGTCTTAACATAGAGTAGAAAGTCACCTCAAAATCCTGAATATAGAACGTATGAGCTCATATGTAATTGAAGTGATAGAAATAGAGGTTCATCTCATATTTTCCATGTAAATCTGCATCATGAAGATTCATCATTGTAAACAATCAAACTCAGAATAACACTTCTGTGTAATACAAACCAGCAATGATGCACATCCTCTGGAAATTAGAAAAGTAATTATTTACATAGCCTCATGCAACCTGAGAAACACGAAAGCTTTGGGAGAAAAGCTTTAAACAATTGGCTGATGAAAAATCGCTATCTTTCCAAAACAGCTTGGATCCAAATTCCTTCACCTGCTGCCCAGCCTTTGCCCCACTTTGGATCCCTGTTGGGAGCTCTGTTGCTTTGTGACTCATCTGCTGCTCATTTCTGCACTCACTTTCTTGTAATTGCTGCAGTCTGGTAGCATTGGCTTTCCATGTTCCTCCCATGTCTTTTGGCCACAGAGAAAGTGGAGCTTAAGTGGAGGCTAACGGGGTAACAGAAAAATAACCCGGGCAGATGTGGGACACCCTCCCTCAGTGGGCTGTGCAATGACCAGTACCAGAGGCTTGATGTGGTTTTTGAATCAGCAGCATCACCCACGGTTTTGCATCAGCTGTCCTTGACAGGAAAAATGAGTGGTCCGACTCCTTATCTCAGGGGAGGGAGGAGAAAACACAAGAGCTCTTGCTGAGATTTGCAGACATATCTAATGTGAAACAAGAAAAAACTGTTGAAACTTTGTTTTTTATGATGGTACCTGAACTGGGAAGAGGGAAAAAATATTAACCATTCTAGAAACTTATGAACATCATCTGCATCATCTCAAGAGAGACATAAACTGATGCATTGTTGGAGTTCATTTTAGGAGTTCATCCCAAACCTCTATTTACACAAAAAAGTTAGCAGGCTGTGAATTGAAGAGATTTTCACAGAATATGCCAAAACCTTTAAAATAACAATTTTTTTTTTGAAATTATTTCAATGACACCTTCAGACAGGAAAAGGAAACTTTCTGTAATGTTGAAAGGACAACACCTGGACTGCATCTCTTAGTCTGGAAGAGACTAAACAAATAATCCAACAGTCTGGTAATGTTCTTCTTCTGCATAAAAAAAGCAAATCTATGGATGGTTTGATAGAAATCTCTGCTAATAGGGCACAAGGCTAAAATCACCTGGATCTGTATGTATGTTCTGTCATTAGCAATGAAAGCAGAGAAATTATACTTGTATCTATACAACAAATCACTTTCCAAACTCCAGAAACTGTTCTCATCAGTTCACAAACTCTGTGGCATCACTTTTTAAATAAGCATTGACTTTCCTTAAAACAAAGCATATTTTCAGTGTCTGCCTTTGATATGTTGTATTTGCTCAATTTTCTCTTAATTATAGGGTTTAAATGTTTTGCAGCCCTTTGAATTCTGTTTCTATCAACATGTTACAAAGCCTCCCCACTTTTTGGGGAATGGGGTTGTATTTTCTTGTTCCCCACCAATCATTAAAAGCTTATTAAGGATTATTTTCAACCCTAATTGGTTCATCAAAAATGTGAATTTGGATCGTTGTCAGGACTGGTTGATTGCAGGGCAACAAGAGAAAACTCAAGGGAGTCAAATAATAAGTTAGCAAACAAATAGTTGCGGTCACCATTGATTGTTTTTAACCAGTCATGTTTTCTGGAAAAACTTTAAGCGAAACATGTTTCCATGTTGCACCACACTGTCCCCAAAAAACACATTAAAATGTTTTCATATGGGGAAAACTTTTTGTAGGTGCCCGTGAGTTTCTAAAAGAAAACTGTCACAGGTTAGTTTCTGGACTAAAACAGTACAAACATTACAACAATAACAGAAAGTGATTTCAAAAATCAAATAACACGAAAACAACACATCCATATGGATGTATCCCAAACATCTTTGGCAAGTACATAAAATAACTGAACTTTTCCTGTTTGTGCCAAGAAAATTAAAATCTTTGATGAAATATTTTAAAACTACAAACAGAATTCTGAATCAGCTCCATGCACTGAAGTTGGTCCAAAAAATTTTAAGCAAACAACATCAAAATGTAATACCTGTCTCAACTCTAACAGAAGTACAGAGACTTCTTTTTGAAACTGAGAAAACAAAATAATTACTCTGTTAATAACAATTATCACGCTCACACATCAGCTGCATAGTGTTCATCGTTTATGAGTAAAAGGAGCTGTAAACGAAAGATTTATCAGCTTCTAGTCCATGCGATGACTATTATGTTTTTCTTGCCGGTAGACATACTCATGACTGACCAACTCAGTGATTGGCTCTATGCCTCATTCAACATCAGAGCAAACAGATACATTCACCCCCCGAGTCATAAACAATGACTCACACAGACGGACAAACAGCTCCGTGACTCTTGGGGAGTCTCTCGTTACAGAGGCAGACGCGTATCAGATGGATCAGATACGAGTCAATTACATAACAAGTCTTTTACTCAGAAGTCCTTCACTTCAGTGAGTTATTTCCTTTAATGTGAGCCCCAGGTGTCCCAGCCAGTCAGCATTTTATCTGTGTGTGATGATAATGTGTGTGATTAAGCACAAGGGTCTGGCACATGCAGAAAGGCTACTCTCTTAAAGACCCTCTGACACGCAAAGCACCGTCTACTGTGGCTAAATTAAACTGGAGCTGTAGCTTTCAGCTGAAGCTCTGACAGATGTTCTGTGCAGCCCACACACCAAACACGCAGTCACAGGAAAGATAAACAAACTGTAAATCCTGATGCCTAAATTTTCATATCAAGATACCAAAACTACATAGTTAGCATATCTGGCTTATTCAGAAAACTCTCTCTTGGCTCAACCGCTCACAAAAACACACACCGCCCACTGTTGTGAGCATGAAGGCAGGAAAAGTTACAAGCATGCAAACAGGCCTGTGTGGCACCTCTCTAACCACAACCATCAAAGGGGTGGCTTGTGGTTAACCTGTGTGTGTGGCTAAGGGGTAGTTAGATGCCTAATAAGTGCAAATGTGTGGTAATGACCAATTAGCGCAGCTGAACAGGGTGAGAAAGTTAAAGCGACTGTTTGAAATTTAGCTAGGTTCAGCTGAGTTAGCTAAAAACTGTTAGCATCTTTGATTAACCTCAAACTGGAGACATGCTATCATATTGTCAAAAATAAGCTTATCTTTGAAGCCTAGCCTAGGAACTTTGAAATTATACAAGTGAAGCTAAGCAACTTCTAGCTTAACTTAGCCTAGCTCAATTAAGCTTTGCTGAGCTTAGTAAATAAAATGTAATGGGCAGTCACAAATTAAAAACAATACTGAACATTATCCTAGTTAAGAAAAAAAAAAAAAGTTACATGCACTTTTTCGACTCTTTAAGGAAGATCAAAATCTGTACTAGCTAGCTAATACTAGGTACAACTACGCATTCTGTGTTTTCTTCACTCATCCTCTCAAATGCAAGTATGCTCCAGAAGTTAGCTTGTTTTTGTAGCCACTCTCACACTGTCTGAGTCAACCATAGTTTAACATCACATTGTGTCATGCTAGTTTTTGTCAATTCATTAATAGTAACTGGTCAAAACCAAGAAAAGGCATAACTACGGATGACAACTTTGTCAAAAATTATGGTCAAGGTATTGGGAAGTATCTAATCACACTTTTTATTAAGAGAATACTATTTTTTAATGTACAGCAGCTTCCAGGGTTTGTCACAATTTCTGTAAAGTGTGTTTATAATTTTTTGAAAAAAAAAATTGAAAATAAAAACCATCAAATAAAAGCCAAAAGAAGTATACAAAGCATTGCAAAACAGATATTAATGAGTGATATGAATTTGCCGTGAAACATATGTTGTGACTGGGGAGAGGGGTTGTAAGCACTGCTAGCATAAAAAATGCTGTTAGTGGACACAGGCCCTTAATATTTAATTGAGCTGTAAACAAATGGTTTATAATTTATACGAACAGAAGAGGCACTCTTGTCCATCTTTGGAAAACTAGCCAAGCGGTAAGTGTTTTGATTTTTTTATTCCTCAGAGAATAAGTGGGGGAAGCCGAATTGAAGCATTCCGATTCTGCTGTTTATGACTTGTTTGTGAGTAGAGATGTGATTTTTAGACCATGAAAGTTTTATTTTTAGTGGATGTTGCATGAGTTATGTCTGCTTGTGTACTTTGAAATAAGCTAGCATGTAGCCTGCTACTACAGGTTTAACTTCAAGGATGTATGTTTGTGTTGTGTGAGTGTAACTCTGGGTGTATGTGTGTCACGGGCGTGTGTCTAGGGTGTGAGCTGAAGGGAGGTCAATCCTCGGTCTGGGTAATTTGCCACAGATGAAACCTGACTCCATTCCAGGGGACCAGCGTGAGCAAGCGTTTCAAAGCTGCAGGAAATCTATTAGCACCTGGTGGGACTCCCCCCGCCCTCCTCAGTCTGTCCTCCCTCCATTCCTCCATCGCTCGCACTACCATCTCACCTCTCCTTGCCCCACCCCAGTTAATAAAGCCACACAAGACCACCACACTCCCGCTGTGCCACTAAAGCCGGGGGATTAGTGGCTGTATGTGTGTGCACGTTTGTCCATCTGTGGCGTGTGGCGAGGTGTGCATTTACGTCTGTGTGCAGACTGCTTGTAATGTATGTGGACCTGTCTTTGTACACACGTGGAGCCAGTTAGTAGTGAATGAGGTGCCAGACAAGCATGCAGCAGCTGCCACACTGGAAACAACAGCTCAGGATCCAGACACAGTTAGCAGTTGAGCGCTGACTCCAGGTCAGAGCCTGTTGACTGCTGTGAGTGCTAAGATGATATTACTGTCAGTGTCATGTGTACTGTGGTCAGTATGCTGTTTTTAATGAATACTCTTGTAAGAAGCTGACACACCCAAATATGTCAACCCTGTCACCATGTTTGCACAGAGCTCTTGTAAAGCATTTGTACTTTGAGTTAAAAGCTAAATCATCCTAGCTCATCCCATCAGACAGAACATCCGTGATTCATTTTGTTTGATGGCATTTAATCAAATGTTGTCCAGCTGTCTCGTCTCAAAGTTTTGATAGAGTAGGGTGATGAAAACATGAATTAACAAGAAGACTTGCAGCCCAAAGCTCTCAAATGAAATATTTTATTACAAGGAAAACAAACTAGATTGTAACAGTAATTTCAATACTTGGAGAAGAAACTGTAGCTGACAGCTGGAGGCCAGATGCAATTTACTGCCTGTAATTATGACTTGCTATCTCCCAAAACTTTCAGATTGATATAGTTTAGTCTATGTGAATGTATAATTGAATTTATCCTTGGATTAACTACAAAGTGGGGTTATCTCTATAATGTGGAAAAAGGATTTCAGGTTACCATAACAGCCACTATGTTTTTCTGTGTTGGCGTTTTAAAATCATGACATTTAGAGCAATGTCAGCCCTTCATACACACGCGATGGCCTATGTCCTCCTGAGCACTGTTGTCCAGGCACAGCTGGTGTGTCACCTTTTGATTGGATGTTAGTATGCACAGTTATTTAGCTCCCTTCCTTCCTTGAAGGTAGTGAGTTTTGTCTTGATCCAGTGGGTTCATGTGAGGTACTTTTCAATAGTAAGTGTGTTACCCACAAGGGGATGTAGGCAAGCTGGGCCTTTTTGTTGAGCTGAAATACCATTACATTTTTTTCGCTAACAGAAATTATGATGATAAATGTTTGTCGACATCCATTTTTCATGATGAAGACAAGATGATGATGAGCTAATTTAATAATTAATGATAAAAACTTTGATGAATGTTTTTTTTTGTTTTTGTAACAGAAACAATAACAAGACAACAATGTTTGTGTGGACAACATGGCTTTTAAAATCCACATTTTCCCAAGTGAAATGTCTTAAAGTTGAAGATGAATGATACATATTTTTTGTTGCTGAGAATTTTGTCTACAAGTCAAGAAAAGATTTTTTACTGGTTGAAATGTTTTGTTTTTTAGTGTCATCCAAACCAATTGAAAGCTATAAAGGGCACGTAACTAAGCAGCTTCTAACAGCAAACCAGCTGAGCTTAATTTAGCCAAGCTTAATAGAGCCAAGTTCATCTTTAGCTTTTGACTTTACTCTGTCAAAACCATAGACTGTAAAAAAAAAAGAAAATGGACGTCCACTTGCTCGGCTTGAAGTGACGTCTCCTCAAAAACCGCTCCCCCTGGTGGCTGGCTGCAGTATAGGTTAAAAAATCCAGCTTTCCAGCCATTCCAGATGGGCTGTGGTCAAACTTTAAATAATTGATACACCTCGTAGAAATGTTTCTGACGTCCGATAGTTGTGGTGATTTGAAGATATCATTTGGCTGTCTTGTATTCAAGTCCTCCTTTTTCTGAAAAGTTTCATTTCATTAGTTATAAGAGGCTAAATACGAGGTTTTACGTAACGTTTAACGATGATTGACAGATGCCGTGTATTTTTTTCAGGGATTGTAAATTCTGTCGGGAGGTAGAGTCAAGAAGTGACCTGACTCTCGAAAGAAGAAAAAATATATATTTTTTGTCACCCAGCTCCACTCAGATTCTCCCAGAATCCCTCACAGTCTCTACTGCGCAGACTCTGGCTGCAAACTGCTACAACGGCTGCACCTGTGATGGCGGTGTTTTGGCTTCAAAACCGTACAATGGTAAATGGTGGAGCCATGCTGTCCACTCTAAATACAGTCTATGGTCAAAACTGAACATAACTCACCTCCCATTATATTCTGAATTACTTCAAATAAATTGCATGCCCTTTGTTAACTTTCAAGAAAGCTCAAATTTATGGAATACAAGATTATCCAAGGAAGAACAAGGCACAAGTGACAAAAGTAGAAGGGCCAAGCAGAAGAGCCGAGCTGACAAGCACCACATGGCTCAACAACCAAAAGCCCATCAAGCAATCCCACTAAAAAAAACAACCAACCATCCCTTAACCATTCATCGTTTCCAGACAATGCCAACAAGCATTTGCTGACAATACACCCGTCCTACCACACTGGTGCTGAATGCTTCTGTTTAACAGTTGAGGGTAACGATAGCAGCTGTGACTCTCTCTGGTTTTGCAAATGTACATTCCTGCATTTCAAGTCAAACATAAGCTCTATTCAGTCTCATCTGTTTGGTGTTGTGGGTTTTATCACTGAGTTACAGCAGATAAAAGTCGTTACAGATAACTGTAGGGGGGGATCCATTGTCTGCTTTTGTCTTCTTGCAGCTTTTCTTTGCTGAAGGCCTTTTGCTGTGGAAACAGCAACAAACGTCATTGATAACTTTGCTCTTATGTAAATGGAAACCATGACAGGTGTAACAAAAGTAGCCTTGTGGGGGAAGTGCTTAACAGTCGCTGTCAGATCAGTGCGCAAATAGGAAGCGTTCCATCATTTGGCTGAGAGCTAATCCTAAACGATGCTTGTCCTGTGTTAATAACCTACTCGAGCTTGCCAAACCACTTACACTGTAGCAACATTTATGAGACAGCTTTGTAATTCAAGGACTTAATGACAAACATACAGCATTTATCGCTTTCACCAATTCATTAATGTGCGGAAAATTGATTGGCCAATAACCTCGGCCTATGAAATAGAATCCTTATTGGAATCACATATCCCGGAGATCCTCTGGCTCCTTGTCATCTTCGATACAAAGCTTTATTTACGGCACTTTCAGGAACAAATAACCAACTTCAGAGGGGTGACGTTTTTGACAGAACGGCTCCCTGAGTGAACATGTTGAAGTTTTGTTGCCTCTGGGTTTAAAAGCTTGGCACAAAACACACACACAAGGTTATTTGATCTGTATTATTGGATCCCAAGCCTTGCGACATTGGAAGAAGTCTTGCAGTTGATGATGCAACCTTGGCGTAATATAAAATCCTCTGATCCAATTCTGCTCTGAAATGCGACATTGTCTCATGGATCTCCCTACTCTGGTATAGATCAGCCACCTGTGTAAAGAAAACCCTGAGCTGTCAGAGTTGATCACCCACCACTACATCAAAACCAGACTAACCCAAACAGCCAAAACCCTGAATTAGAGCATTGGTTTACTTAAGCTTGGAAAGTCTTTAACCATTACTCAGTCTATATCTTCCTTTAGCTGCTGTGAGAAATCTGATTATTTAAGTCAACTGTGTCTGTTGAGCGTTTGGGCGGTCGACAGCGCTTGTCTGCTCGCAAGCTAGCTCGTGTGCAGGGTCCGGCCTAATTGGATTTATGTGCGGGAATGTTTTCCAAAGCCACACTTGTGAAATACCTCCACATCTGCTGGCCATTAGCACTGGACATAACACACAACAGAGAGAGCAAAGCCCCCAACGCCTTGATTCATTGGAGTGCAGCTCTGCTTTTATTGCAGCGGAGGAAAAAAGGCTCGCTGTAGTGTTTCAGCACAGCGCGAGTCACCTTATCTCTCTCTGTGTTCTTCCTCTCATGTTCCCTATTTTATTTGTTTTCACTTTGGTCATTCAGTCTTTCAGTCTCCTTGCCGTGTCCCTAAATCTGTGTGCTTTATGTAACAGGCATTCAGTATGTGGCAGAGGTTGTTTTCACTCTTTCTTTTATCTCTAATTTTTGCTATTTCTCCCCTAAACTTTGCCTCAAATTGCCCCTTCTTCTCAACTCTATCCAACTGATCTAATTTCCCATCTGCTTCCTACCCAGACTTCCTCGCTCTTTGTGCTGCAGTGCCCAGTTCTCCGACACTCATTTATCTACGTCAACGTGACTTCCATCTCGAGACTTTTCTGCCTTGTCATTCCCCAAGGCAAGGACGTCCTCCTGTTTCATCCCTCGGTGAGTGCGACGAGAAACTGGCAAGGGGGTCCGTCAACCCCCTGACCCCTCATCTGTCATCTGTAAGGAGAAAAGCACCCTCCTAATTGGGGAGGGTGAGAGTAGGGGTGATTGGTGGCTGGTGTGGAAGTTGTTATTCTAATGTTTTGGGGGGGGGTCAGAGGTGAAAAGAGGGAGATCACACTGGTGATTAGCCTTCTTTTTGTGCAGAAGTAGGGAAGACTTAGGGACACGGGATGTTGCTGTGCAGCTTTTGTGGAAAGTTATCAGAGGGTTGCACTTGAACCAAAGGCGTAGTCATAGTTTTCAAGACAAGGTGTGAAGCCAATTTCAAGTGGGTGCCATTCTGAAAAAGCAAGACTCGACCTAGCAACAGTGAAGTCTGGATGAGACAAAGAGGTGGGCCTCAGCCTCTATGAAGACAACTACAGGGTGCCCACCTGTCAGACAACTGAACCATGCCCTTATATGGTTAAAATCCATAAGGCCAATAACTTACAAAATAAGAGTTGTGAAAAATTCACCCTGTACAGTTTGTGCCAAAAGAAAAATCACCTATCCAGACTGAACATGATATTTGAACCAAGCTTCAGCCACTTAGGTAGCTAAGCTGATTTTCTGTAGGAAACATGATAGATACCTTTCAATTCTTGCTTACAAGTGACCAGTGAGGTTGGGTGGAACTGAGTTCAGGCAAATTGCTCATGCTAAGTGGGTCAACCCAGTTCCGTGGTTGTTGCTGTTGATATATTAACATGATCACACATTACATCCTGTAAGGTAGAGGGCGCCGTCGATCACGCGAGATGAATTGCTTATTTTCACATTCTTAGGTGCAAGTCAAACAGAAGTCATTTCATTAATTATGGAATCATAATGATCGTCACTGTGCCTGGAAAAGTTGTCGCATTAGGTATTTTGAGACAGTGTGTGCTAGCTTAGCGAAGAGGCTATAGCTTTTAAAAATAACTCTTTAAATCCTCTTTGGACATCCCAGACCAGTCAAACTTGTAAGCAGATAGTCAATGCTGTTGATCATGTAATATGGTCAAGGCAGTTGATCTCAGGCCGTCTCCTTTAAGGACTGTAGCTTGTACATGGGGCGCATAATGTAATCACCAAGCTAAACCTGGAAGTTGGTGGAAAAAGGGATAGGAAGGTGGGGCTTACCATGCATGGAAGAGTCACTGGGTCCGAATTCAAGCAGGACTACCTGCACTTGAGTAATGTAAGATAAACAGCATTGTTTCTTTTGCACCGCCAACGAGACTATGATAAGGGGAGTTCAGGCCAATTCTAAGAAAGACAGTCAGCAGCACTGACTGTAACCACAGTAGGTCATAGGCGTCTGATGGTTTTAAGTTGATCAAGGTTGTAGATGAATCATGCTTCTGTTTGCCAATATTGGTCATTCCATTTGTCAAATGCGATGCTCATCATTTAAGGCTGATGAGGCCATTATAAAGGCATAAATGCCCAGTTACTGATAGAGTAATTCCAAGCCAAACCCAGAAATACCTCACACATACATAAAAAGACTCAAGATAAAAGCACTGCAAATGTTACTGCTTCTATTTTGTCCTTTGAAAGACTTTGCATCATCTCCTTTTGATGTATAAAAAACAAAGTCTTAACTCGCCAGCTGAAAAACTACAACAGCTGTGTGTTACAAGTCAGTTTATCTTTGAACCCCGCTCACTGGCATACTGCTGCGAGAAGCAGGTCAGGAGAAAAATACCAAACGAGGTTGGATTACGTGAGTGCTGACAAGTTCTGGCCCCTGGAGCTGACGATGTCAAAAACCTCCCTGCCCTCCCTGATGATGAACATCGCCCATCTCTGCCTGCCTCCTTACTTGTGCTGTCTGCACCTCTTTACGTGGCCCAGCAGGTCATGAAGTAGGTGTTTGCTAATGCGGGCATGTGGAGAGGGAGGAGGAGCAAAAGAAAGACAGATCTAAGAAGATGTATCTTTCAAAGATCCTTTGTCATTTTGATGGCTTTTTGTGTTTGTAGAAAATGTGTCCTGGCTCGGAGATTTGAGATTGTGAAAGGATTCAAGCAGATTTTCACCAGACTCCACCAATAAAGTAGATATTATTTAATTTTCCATCTGTTGTTTTTTTTTCTTGATCCATAAAAGGATCATAATAAGCCAGAAGGGAGACAAAACCCAGGCTGATCCTGGGTTTAATTAATTTGGTTTGTCCCCTGTGATTAAAGCTCCTGTGAGGAGTTTTAAGTTTGTGAAACAGATTTAAATTGATACTGATGCCTCAATAATCTACAAAACATAAAAGACCAAACGCAAGAACAAAGATGACTTTTTACCAAATTCATTATGCCTGAAGCCACTGTGAGGGGGGAAGTTCACACGAGGACTGGTATCAATGAATGACGTATTTGCCTGTTAATATAAAACTGGATGAGATTTTGTCAGAAATATGACAGAGCACATGATCGTCAGAGTAACAAGTTTTATAAATATATTTTTAATACATGGGAGCGCCAAAATCGACACCTACTCATAGTACCTCAAAGCTCTACTTTTGAAAATTCTGGAGTTGTATTCACACATGGGCAAACCACCTTAAATTTACTAAAACATCATCTCATGGACGCAGATTTTTACAGCAAAAGTAAACGTGTTTACAGCTTGGTACAAAAACAGTTTGAGTCTGAGTAGTTTGTTTTTCTACCAGCTTATTTTCTTGCAACTTGTTTTTTTTTAAGTTATCAAACTAACAAGTTTTGCCCATACGTGGGTTAACTAACTTGAATGAAAGGCAGGAACCCTGTACCTGTAAGTGAAGAGCCGAAAGACCCACCTCTTAACCTCACCTTACTGGAAGTTGGGCTGAGTTTAATATTTCTAATTTGGCCACCATTAAAGACAGGCTTCAAATCTCTGTATCAGAAACAAATGGGTGATGTCACAGAAACTATGTCCATATATCATACAGGCTTTGAGCAACGTGTAATGCAAAATAAGCGAAAGAAGTTCAATAATCCTCAGTCCCTTTTTTTTTAAATCCAACACACATTAGAAATCCTTTGAAAGAAAGCAAGGGTGCAATTCTGAAAGTCATCTCCCAGACATCTGCTGAACTTTGTTCTTGGGGGGTCGCAAATTTACTGGAAATCCTTTGGGAGCTACTTTGTTATCTGATTAGCTTTTGAAGGTGCTGTCCAAGAAGTGGACGAGAGGTGGACACTTGTTGTTACTGGCAGTTGTGAAATCTATGTCAGTTTTGCTGATTACTTCTTCAGCCAGTGTTTTTTTTTTTTTTCCTCTTAAGGCTCATCAGCCTTGTACATCACGGCGCTGCCAAACTTCCCATGCTTTAAATAACAACACCGCGGAGTGACTGACGTTTTGGAATCCTGCACGGTATGCCCGAGGCTGAGAGTAGAAAAAATCAATCATGAAAGTTTATACTCCCATTGCTTTGGTGTGTTTTGAAGAAACACTCCCACTTCCAACATCTTCCCCCTTGATGCATAATCAGCTGTCAGACTTAACTTATTTACCTGATGTGTGTGAGGCACATGGGACAAGGCGAGATGGAGGTTCAAAAGGTACCAATCTGCAGAAATTTCCTCAAAGACAGATTTTCTGAGTGTCTGGAATTCCTCTTTGTGCTGACACTGATTGACATTGTGGGTGTGATGTGTGCACCGTGCACGATGTACCTCCATGTTGGCTGCCAAAGCTCAAAGAGCCACACACACACACCTCTACACCTGCTGGCATTTTCTTGCACACACACACACACAGGGAGGAGAAAGCACCAAAGGAAAATGAGATGACCTGCACGCGTCTTAATGAAGGAGGGCCAGGCATCTGGCATTCACCTCAAACCATTTGGGCACTCTCTGGAGGGCTTTAAGCCTGCTGCCGTTAACAGCTGAAGTGTGGATTACCTGTCGAGTCAGGGTTAGGGCCCAAGGAAAGTCCTGTAGGCTGGTACCTAAACGGGATCACTTCCAGCTGCCCTTCCTTACACATACACTTCACGTCCCTGTTGGGATTCATGGTGCAGAGAGTTTTCTTTACAAAGAGGTTATTGCACTTCCATGGCACTTTAACCCCTAATAATCAATGTAATTATCCCTCTATAAAGATATAACATAATATAAAGTTGCATGTCTGGTCCAATGGTATCCCTGCATTGTATTTCCTTATGGGGCTGTATGAGGTCAGTCTCAAAAGTGCCATTGGAAAAAGCCACAAATAGACTCTTGGCTCTCTTTTTTCCCCCCATACCTCGTCCTCTCATGAGGATTGTTCGAACAGCAGGACAAATATTCCCTCAGTCCCGGACAGATATTTTTCATCACTGTCATACTCTGACTTTCATTAGGACATCTGACCCTTTGTGCGTATAAAGATGCTGTCTCATGATATGGCATGGGAGTGTCTCTAAATCAGGTTTATGAAGTCCAGTCCCAGATTGTCACTTTATTGAGGGCATAAATCAAAGAAATGTCAGTTTACAAGCTCTGACAGACTGAGAACATTCCATTGTTTTTTCCAGACACGCATTAAATCTCAAAGTCAACATGTTTGATGCCACAAACTTCAGACTTTTTCACATCCACAGCTTAAACGGCTTGCTCAAAGACACCTCAGAAGGCCAGCTCATGCTCATTTTGTACACTTCACACTTGTGCTTTGTCTGGTTCTGTGTGAGGCATTTTGCAACTGTCGATTCCTTTGAGGATGCAATCACTACCACAGGCCAAGGGCTCTTTGGCGCACCATGTAAAGAATCACATCTGCCTTCTCAGCTGAGCCAAAGTGAGGCAAGTGAAGAGAGACAGAAAGATCATCCTGTCAAGAAGATCCTGTGTGATGGCCTCTTAGAAGAAGTTGGCTGGTTGGTGAGTGAAGACAAGTCATTCATAAAGTCATTAGAGCAAGAGTATGTAAAGTGTTTTAAAATGCAGTTTTCAACAGAGCTGGTGAAATTCTCTTTATATACAGCAGTATATTGATCAAATGTGCTGACAGCAAACAGGAAAAATACTAGTATCTGCAGCGGTCTCAGGGCTGTTGTAGGTCCATCAAGTCATTTCAATTTGAAGCACCAATATATCTAACACATGCTGCTTTTTTAGAGTTACCCATCCTGGCTTTAAAAGCTCTATTATGTTTTATTAAGCTCTAATCAGGCCGTTAATTGCAACCTATAAACCCTGTAAATAGTGTCTCTTTTTAGAAAGCTGTCATCATGTGTTCCCATTTCTACACCATGGGGTTTTTAATAATGTCTTAAATACTGAGAATAAGCTATAAGAGGGCTCTCCAAGTCTGTTTGTTGTAGTAGTGCTTGCAAAACAAAACCAGATCTTCATGCTACCCAAACCTGCGGCTGCACATCCATAACATTCCCATTGTTTGATCACCATTGGCACATTCTGACTGATTAGCCTGTATGCTAACAGCTCCCTAGTATGTATCATGTGAAAGTGCTCACTTTTAGTTGAGTTCGAGCTATCAATTTTTTTTCTCCTGAAAGTGAAAGCAAAGTGACACCAAAATATTAACTCAAGGGTTGTTAGCATATGATGCTGGAGGCTCCAAGGTATGTACTGGACTGATGTCACAGCGTTAACTTGAATCAAAGTCCTAGCTAATGTTTAACTTACTGATAAAACATCCAAGATCACTCTTGTTGATAAAGTCAACAGTAGAATAGCTTCCTGCGCTGATATGAAGCAGACACTTGTGCTTTTGTGGATATAGAAATGATTTTTAAGTTTGTAGAATTGTCATCTGTGACAATAACGGCAGCTCCTGTACATGGGGTGCACACCTACAAGTTATGTGTTGATATTAATGATGCAGTTTTAAGTAAATATCAGATTTTAAAACCTTGAAATTTTCTTCAAGTTTAAAAAAAAGAAAAATAAATGTTCACAAAGACTGATAGTTTTTCCATTTTTTTAATTTTCTAAAATACTAAAAGTATAACACTTTTTCTAAAATAAATGAGTCCCTCTAAAGATTTGTACTGATTTTGGCTTTTGAACATGGACTTTAAATTTAAGGTCAAACAACCTTTTTACTCACTGTTTTTCAGTTTGTCAGACTTACATCCTGGTATTTTGGAATTATACATATTGAAAACCAGCTTTTCTTCCTTCTTATCTCAGGATAACAGAGTAGATAAATATATTTAGTTATTTTGAGGCAATGATTTCTGTGATAACTGGATCAATTTTTGGAGCTGGACCACAATATGCCGTGCAGCCTTGAACTTGTGTCTTACATTCTCGTTTTTGTCTTTGTACTTGGGATATTAATTAAGGGAGACTTCAAATACCAACTGAATAAACTTGCTATCTCAGAAAAACAGATTAAATGTAATGGCTAAGCTCTGAGTGTTTTATTACTGTGAGTCAGTTGTTGAGAAAATGTGCTGCTGCTTTGATCTTTTTGCGTGACTCCTTCTATATCACAAAGAAACTGGGTGTGATGAATTCACTTTTGCTTTTAATTTGCTGACAACAGAAAAACTACAAAGAATCACCAGACTTTGATTTTTAAATTATACTATTTTAATTAGTCACCTCCGGCTTTATTTTGAAACTCACTCCAGGAAGTTGTAGTATTTAACGGAGAGCGCTTGACGCTGCTGAGGTGAGAGACGCTGATAGAGAGGAGCACAAACTCAAGTTAAGTGCGGGGGGTTGAACCGAGGACGTGTGGTTTGCTGGCAAAGTGGCATCTGAGTGAGGGAGTCTTCTGCTGCTCTACAGACACTCTGAACTTCATACAAGCACCAAGTCTGATTTACTTCATCCGGATTGTATTCTGCTCAAAAACCATGAGGACTAACGTATGGATTTACCAAGCTTTGGTGTGTGTAGTGGTGACTTTAATGGACACAGGTAAGACACGAAAACTTAGATTTTAATCATGAAAATCAGCTTTTTAAAAAGCCAACTTGTTAACATCATTTATCATTTTAAATTAAATTCAAACGTGTCCTGCAGAAAGAACAGACAATAAAACAAGTTTGGAAATTAGGGGAAATAATAATACGCACCAATTTTGTATTAAGTTTATCAGTTGAGGCTTGTTTCAAGTATTTTTAGAAAATAAGCTTTGTTGTTTAAATATTCGTCAATGATTGTACATACATGACGCAGATGAGCATTGAATGAATTCGACTACAAGTCCCATCTTGTGCCGCAGATTTGGCTCTGTCTCATCACGTAAATACACTAATTGAGGTTAGCGAAAGAACATACTTGAGGCTATTTTTTTAAAGTGAGTCTGTCAACAAATATTTGTAGCATTCACTTCATTACAGCTGCAAAAAACAAACAGATCCCAACAACATAAAATGCTTTGTGGAGTACATTTAATTCATGGTCCAGATTACTCCGTCTCCAGCTGCGTAAAGGTCGAAACTCGTGCCAAAGCGCACGTTTTGAAGTGCATCTGCTGATGTTACTGCTTTGTCATTAAACCGTTTATAGGTCATGGTGATAGGAACCCCAGAGACCACTGCATCTGCAGGGCTGTTTTCTGGAGGCAGCGCATGTCTGCTTGTAACATTGCAGCGCATAAACGCTTCAACAACCACTGTGCGTTTACACGCACCCGAAACGAGCAATGCGCCTTGTTTGAAGCGTGGATTATTTGGTGCTTGCAGAGTGTGCCAGTTCACATCCGCCCCGCTGACATGTCACGGAGTAAAGCACTGGATCTGTAGTTACCACCTCCAGGGGTGCCGACCCTGACCTTTGACCCGCCCTGGAGTCGGGGAAAGTAAAATGCGCTTGTGTCCCGGTAGAGAGATAGAAAAGGGAGCGTGTGTCTGTGTCAGGGGGGAGAGGGGTAACAGAGTTTGGGGTAACATCTGGTGGAGTCTGACTCTGAAGCAGATGTATGTGTGCTTAATTCCCAGACAGTCACACCTTTACACTACCTCTTTCAAAACACTGCCTTCAAATGTATTTAAATGCAGTATTGTTGCATTTACGCTAAGGTCACCTGGACTTAAACACTAAAGAAGCTGGCGCTGAAGTCCGCTGCTCAAGGGCACCTATGTAGGAGTTTTAGAGGAAGGTGAGAGTTTCGGTCAGTCACCTTACCTCTCTACATTTTTCAAGCCAAACCAGAGGTCTCAAACCTGTTCCCTGTAAGCTATTCCTGTCTCTTCCCATTAAATCCCCTCTCTCTTAAACCTGCCCATCGAGCACATTTTATTATAATCTCCAACTTCAGCGAAATGCTCGGGATCTGGAGATAGCAGGAGTCGGACGTCAAGAAGAGGAAGAGACTTAAGTGAAATCTAATTGAGCAGCCTGGCCAGACATCAGGGCTGGAACAACACCATGATGAGTGCCAGATGTGATCCAAGGGAGCCCAAACATTAATAACACGTTCTCCTCGAAAAACCATTTTCGGCCACAAGGACCCTCTAAACGCTACAAAGTTTATAATATCCTAAGTACACACACAAAGTCCTGTGTCGGATCTTGGCACAGGAGCATGGAGCTGTAACTCAGTAGCATAAGATTTCCCTGTGTGATTTATAACGCACTTGCCCCTAATTATAAAGGAAAAAACTGTTGTAACCTAGCTCATACTGTGCTTTAAGATGTTTTTGTAGACCTCAGAGCTGATTTTACGGTATCAATCAGAACAGATTGAATTTTATTCAAAAAGGTAAAAACAAATGACATATTTTTGTTTCAAAAAACTTTCTCAACAAATGCTTTTAAATGATCAGTTCCTTAAAATTCACCCAACATTCAAACCTGGGCTGTTTTGTTCATGTCGAAAGCCAAGACGTGCTTTAATCCTGAATCAATCTACAAGATTAGTGACATAAAGCACCCTCTTCTTTCTTACATTTGTTACATTATAAGATAAATGTGGCCCTCGTAGCCTTGATTATTAGAACACGATCGCTGTCACTGCAGTTACACAGCAGGAGTCTGAGTACAAATAACAGGACTGCGAAGAGTCATGAGTACAAGTTGCAGAAACAACATGTGGGTATCACAGATTTGATTATCTTCTATGAGATATAACTAGCATAAATGCCACAGAGTAGTTAAAGATGTTGTCAAAAGCTGTTGTTTGGCTCTTCTTGAAAGCGCTGAAACATGAGATACACTTTCATGGGCAGCAAATGTCCAATGGAGGCACTGGAGCGCAGCAGCCTGTTGGATGGACATCATTCTGTTTTCTTGGCTGTCTTCGCGGCTCAGCATCCACTCTTCATTTGTCAGGCAACATTCAAGCGAAGCTTTGATCCTTGACACACTTCATACTTGTTTTCTGACACTTGAACAAGTCTGCAGCTCGGGGTCAGCCAGCACAGCCGAAGTACAAGCTAACAAAATGTTCTCATTGTACATGCCAGACATTTGAGGACATACTTACCTTAGGAAGCTAAACTTTGTTAGTGTGCCACGTCAGCAAGATACAGGTATACAAATTGAGCTGATGTAGCTGTTAGCCAGTGTAATCATTTCACCACATCCAGCTAATCTGAAGCTAAAAGTAGAAAATCAGAAGACGTATTGAGCTGCGTTCATGATAGAAATACTGTTAAGCTATCTGTTTAGCTACAGTTTCATAACACTCAACAGCTTCTCTGCTAACTTTGTTTAAAAAAAATAATACATGGAACCATTTTTATCTTGCAAGAAAATGTGAGCTAGCTTAAAATCAGCTTTCACAGCTCACATAATGCTCTTACAATTCACCACATCACAACAGACAGTTCCCTCTTGCCACATGCTCAAGTTAGGATACTTAAAATCAATCGTGACATCATGCCAGCATATTCCAGGCTATCCAGTCATCTAACTCTACAGAATCTGGCTCATTTTGATTAGCACTCAACCAACTTTTCACTAACTTCTTTGACAGTTCCAATGTTCTATGTTGAGATAGAAGAGGAGCCGAATTGAGGCCATGACGGTCGTTAGCTAACTAACACTTGGCAAAGAACTGGTCAAAATGGAGTTAGCCAAAACGCTTGTTTCCATCTGGAGTCCATGACCGGATGTTAAAAAGGGTACATAAGAAGAACCAAGTAAAATAGAACAAAAAGGCAATAGCTTGCAAAAGCTCCTGTTGCCAATAGTTTGCTAAAGCTAACCATTGTCTACAGCTAGCGAAGTGACTTAACTATCGCTTATCAGTTTGTTTTTTATCTTCTTGTGTTTTCAATAGTTCCAAATCAATCCAGAAGCAGAATTTAACATTCAGTATAACAATTCTAACTTGAAACAAAGTGAAAACCTTGAACAGTGCAGTGCTTCTCTGTAAAAGCATTTTACTGAGCAGGCTTCAGGTTTCAGAGATGCATGAGAGTGATTTAGCACTGTCGATGCTCACACATCAACATGAAAAAGGTTTGATGAAGTATAAAGATGACTTCATTCACTGCTGGCCACCCAATAGAATATATGACAGTAGAATAAATTAATCTTCACAGTACTTAAGCCGTGCCAAAACTCTAAAACCGCTTTTCGTACCTCCTGCTGTTTTAATATTCAAACCACCAGGTGAAAACTCTGAGGAGCACTCTGAACGCTTTGACAAGTTCTTCTTTACCTGAAGCACCTTGACAGCTGCAGTGAAATGTTTGGCGATGTCTTAGCAGCGTTTGAGTAATGTTTGATGCTTTGACAGAATAGAGAAAGAAAAGAAATCCCTGTTTTAACTTTACTGTATCTGTTTTTGCATCTTCTTGGCAGCTGACAGCTTGAGTATAGTCAGGACCTAGAGGTTCAAGACGAACTGAATCCTGATTTCTGACACGAAATGGTTTAAATCCAAGTACCTGTCCAAGACACCGCCCGTTATGTGGTTTTGTTAAAAGAGTGTCACTCAAAAGATAACTCGAAACTGTCCTATGTGAGAGTGAGGACTCAGGCAGTAACATTTCTCATAAATAGTTGCAGAAGATCTAATACGGTCTTTAGTAAACAACTAAAACTTCTTATCGAAAGCAGTGCTTCTTAAAATTGTACTTAAATTGAAAATTTATACATTGTGCCTTCATGTTCCTGCAGGTTTTTGCAGAAGGACTCATCAGTCATTACAGAAATATGAAAAGACGGAGCATCACATGCTGGTTTGTACGGACTGTCCTCAGCGGACGATGGTACGAAACAGCCGATCACAGGAACACTGCGCCCGAAAATGCAAGAAGGTCAAGAAAAACTTCAGCTGCAGGTGAGAAACCCTCGCTTTCTGTTTCCCTGGAGCGTTTCTCAGAGCCGTGTTTTCTCAACTCTCTTTCTTTTCCTGGATAGATGAAGTATTTACATATTTTTTGGGTGTTTATCATTTGGTCATCTCTCAACAACTTCCCGTGTGTCTCCACAGGGCTTTCAACTTTCATCGGCACAACAGGAAATGCCACTTGCTTCCCTTTGACCGTTTCACCCACGGCGCTCAGAAGCAGGCGAATGCCAACTTTACTCTGTACGAAAAAAAAGGTAAATACGTCTATTTTTAGGCTGACTTTTTGAACCCCTGTTTATGTGGAGAGGATTCAGGTGCAGGGCGGGCGACTTGTTTTCTTGGGGATCACAGGTTGTGCTTCCTGCATCGGGCTCTGGAGGTTTTTAAGGTCCTCAGGTTTCTGTTGACACAATAAAAGGCAGCCAGTCTCCCTCACCCCCTGCTGTTTCATCACGCCAGTGAGAAGAGGCGCGTGCATAAACATGTAGCAGGCTTTAAGTGGAGTGTAAACAAAAAAAAACTCATTGTTTACAGACTGAGCGCAACAGTTTTCCTCCACTGCAGGCTGTGGAATCTAGCACTTTAGAGTTTACTGCAAAATTTACGGAAACTCCCCCTGGTGACATTTAATGAACTTCAGGGAGTTGACTGTTTTGGGAATAACACACAAGCCGAACATAATAAAACGGTCGCTGTTAAAACGACTTATTGACCATAGATGGGAAAATATACTCCAGGTGGTCAAGGTCAGTGTTTAATTGACTTACTGCTGAAGAAATTGGCACACACAGAGTTCACAGGGACATCTTGTATCAAAAATCACAAATGGATGTTTTCAATTGCTTTCTATACCTCTGCTTCTTCTTAGATTATATAAGGGAGTGTGTCATTGGCACCAAGGACAACTACAGAGGCAGGAGGTCATGGACCAAGTCTAACATCACTTGCCAAGCTTGGTCAGATAACAACATCAACGAGCACACGTAAGTCTTCCTTTTTGTTACACAGGGAGTGGATTTCCAAGTCAGCTGTGGCTTGTTTGCGTGACACGGGGAGTGGAAGGTTTTATTCATCCCGTAGATTTGAACCAACAGCCTTCAAAGCTTGCTTCACTAATCTTTGTTCCGCACCACCTTCTGGATGCTCCTTCGCTTCGTCTCTGTGTCTGATATTGAACAGACCTCAGCAGCTGATTTATTGATGTTCACATCATCCTGCTGCACCTCAGGGGTTAAGGGACGGTGGAGGCTGGGAGGCGAGTGAATGTTTAGCCAGAGTTAAGTCAGATTTCTTTCAACACAGGCAGGGATGTCCTCTCCACTGAGAGTTTTTTTCTGCTGCACTGCAGGCCATCAGGTGTATCCCAAGGATTTTTTTTTCTCATTTGAGGCTCCACGCTGGGAGAGATCAGTGAATTTTGTAATGATGGGTTCAGTGCCAGGGGCTCATTAGCGAGGCTCATTAGTCACAAGACATTTTAACTGCTGCACTGGGGAGGGTTTGAGAGACAGAGTTATAAAAGTTTGAAGAAGTGCAGAGAGAAAAGTAGTCAGGAAGGAGGAAGAATTAAACAAAGGAAGCGCAAAAATTTATAGACTGAAGTCATTTACTGTCTGTTTTCCAGCTGAGCTAAAAAAGTACTGATAAAAAATTCCACCAATCCCCCTCGATTAAATCACTCTGCAGTGTTGGTCTTTCCCCCCCTTGTCTCCTCTCCTCCTGTTCCTCTTCTTCTCCTCAAGGAAGCAGCGCCACACAATGCTCCATCATTGTTTATTTGACACACAGTCCGAGTTCCACATTGCCCGAGCTTGTCAGCAACTTTTAACCTTCAAAGAGTCAGAGGGAGCTTTGCTTAAGGGAGATTTAGTGCCACTGTGAGGTTACCTAACATGGGACCGTCCCGCTGTGTGAGAATTACCGCCGTAATGAAGCACGCACTATTTGAGTTTCAGGTAACTATTATTTTCATGCTTGACTGATCGCCATGGGGCAGGGGTGATTTCTCAGGAGGTTCCCTTCCAGGAATGGGACTTCCACCTGTTGTCTATATTTAGCATTTGAACCACGGTGAAAAGAGCTGTGGACTGGTGCCCAGCCGAGCGTGGTGAGTGGAGTGGAATGGAACATATCTGATTATATGAGTAATAACAACTCCCTTAGGGACCATTGTTTATAATCTACACATTTAGGAAGGTACAGTTGATTCATTCAAAGAGACAGTTGAAAAATTGCACACCTTTCATGTCCCTGTACAGTAGGCTGCCTTGGTAGCTAGCAAGGATAGCTTAGCATTACCAGGTGGTTTCTTGTTATCATTAAGTTTTAATTTGGTAAAGCATGTTGGTGTTTTGTTACCATTCCCATCTTTTCTCTGAGCTAAGCTGAGCTAACCACTTCCTAGCTTCAGCCTAATATTTGGCTAGCTGCAAAAGAAGCTTTCAACATCCTTTTTGGCAATCCAGCAAACAAACACACATGCAGAAGTTTATAATTGCTTTCACTTTAACATCCTGCCTCCAAAAATCATTATGTCTTAAGACTCATTAATCGCCTGCGTGCTTGCTTTAATCTGCTAATAATTTTTCGTTTGGATGCGCCGCAGTGATGCATGACCGCGTTTGTTCCGTAATCTCCAGGTGCACGTTACTTGACATTTTACAGCAGTTACTTCAGCTTCGAGGTTTCAACTGTAGTGATATCCAAAATCTGGCCAGTGTGTTTTTTCACCGACCCAGGGAGCGAAGCATGTGTGCACAGTGTCTGCCTGTGCTCCGATGGGAACAGACTTTGGCAAGGAGATGAATAACTGGCCAACATCTGTTAGTGCAACATTATTATTGCTAACTTGCTCCCATGCTGTGGAGTTTTTTTACGGACTCTGACCAGATGCAACCTTTTTTATATGTGAAAAACCTCGTAATTCCATTTATAAATTAAAGATACTGTACTATGATAGAAGTTTGGTATTCTGGGCTCGTGAGTTACATTCAACAGATGTGCACTTTGGCGCTTTATCGCAAAGGAATTAGTGTCTTTTTTTGTTTTGTCACAGTTTGTCTTATCCCAGTCACATTTTTCCAAAGGTGGGACTTTGATATGTAGCTTCCCTTTCGTTTCTTCTTTTCTGCTAAGTTTGGCGCCTGAGATGTTTTCTACTTTGGGATGAGTGATGATGTGCATTAGTGTACAAGCGAGGGTAAGCCCGGGGGCACAGAGGGGAGAGCAGAGCAGACTCCCTCAGGTAAAGAGTCATTGACTGAGGAAGAGTGTTCAGACAAGCTGTGGGAGGGAGGGTGGACTCTGGTTCCTTTTGTGTATTTATTTCCTCATCTCAATGAAACCAATTTAACAGTACACTCTTAACTTTGTATTTTCTTAAGCCGTCTTCTGTCCTTTCATGCTCACTACCTTCCTTTCTGTCTTCTATCTCTGTCTCCTTGGGTGGGAGGTGGAATGTGGTCAGCATGGATCACAGGGGTGATGACATGCCAGCTTTTCATCATCCTTCCCCAGCAGAGGATGAATTTCACACACTGTCCATTTAGTACGGGGCTCCCATGATGCCCCCCATTGTTACATCCCATATGTTTGTACTAGCCAGGTTCTTTTTCTTACAGCTCTGAAGTTGCTCGACAGAGAGGGATTGGATTTAAAAGTGTTTGAAGGATGCCAGAAAAAGACCTGCTTGGGTTGCTCCCAGTGGTTTGGAGCATTGTTCTGTGCTGTTGGTGGTTACTGTGCTGTGACAGAGTCTGGCTGTTTCACACATGAGGGAGCAGGGGTATGGTAGGAATCAGTAAGGCGATCATGCAAAAGGTGCAAACCTTGAGAGTAGAAGTGTATCAATGACATACTTTGCATGAGGTTTCCTTGAATGTTCATTCTGGGATTTCAAATGTGACTTACTCATGTAACATTTTCTCAGAATGGAGCTTACATCTGAATATAAATGCCCTTTGAATTTGTTTGGCTTGTTACTGAGAGCACTAGCAGGCAGGCATGCAGGTACAGCACTGTATACACCAGTGGGGCAGCCAAGTGTGCAAGTACTCCCTCAAATTTATTTAAACAGCTTACAGTATCAGTTAACACTTTCAATAATGTGTGTCTACTCCCCTGTAGGTTTTATCCTGATAGGTACCCAACACAAGACCTGAGGGAGAACTTCTGTCGGAATCCTAACAACGATCTTGGTGGTCCGTGGTGCTACACCACTAACCCTAATGTACGGGCTGAGGAGTGTGGCATTCCCAAGTGCTCAGAGGGTAAGACTCTCACAGGTCAGACAGAAGCTACATCTCTGGATGTTTTCTTACAAAAAAAACTCTGGTTGCACATTTTTATTAGCCTTTCATACCTAATACAAGCCCCCCATAACGGATTGGCCTTAAATGGCTCCCATTCCCCGATTGCGAACCTAGGTGGGCTACATGCTCTACCTCTGCTGACTACGCAAGACATATTAGAAAGAGGAAAGAGAAGGCAGAGCTAAGACAAGACTGCTTGGGCCCACCAGGGTACGCTGTACGCTCTACCTTTCCCAACTCCCCAAATTTCTGTGGTAGGAGTGGAGATAAGGAACCAGGTACAAAAGTATAAAGAGAAACATAGTGCAAGGAAGGTTGAGCAATATCAAGACCTATTTGGGCAAAAGCTTACTCTGCCAGCTAAGGCTGTGTGCTCTACCTCCCACCACTCTCCCACCACTCTCACAGTTTTAGTGAGGAGGAGTTGGGGAAACGTAAGGAAAAGAAGTTTTGCATGACAAGTTGTAAATGAGAATGGGGAAGGAAGAGCACAAGTGAGGCAACATTTAGAGTTTGAGCTCCCGCCAGCTGATAAGACTGTATGCTCTACCTTTCCCTATTCCAACAATTTTTTGTGGTAGGAGTGGAGAGAAGAAAGGGAGAATAGGTAGAAAAGTAAGTAGATTTACATATAGCAGAGAAGGCAGAGCAAAGGCAATTTACCTGTTTGGTCTTAAGCTTACTCTACTTGGTTGAGCTGCATGCTCTACCTTCCACCACTCCAGTTTCATTAAGGACCAGAAGTGAGAAGTTTGAAGATAGACTTTGTAAATGAGGACAGGGGAGGAAGAACAAAAGTGAGACACCAGTTTGGGTTAGCCCTACTCGTACAATTTTATCAGGTAGGGCAGAAAAGGGGTAAGTGAAAACAACGGGAGGGATATGCAGCGTAGTGTTAGAAAGAGGAAAGGGGAGAGCGCAAGTGTGAGACACCTCTTTGGATCTGAGCACACTACGTTATAACGCAGTATGCTCTACCTCACTCTACTAGACATTTTTGTTAGGGCGGAGAAAAGGGATCAAAAGAAAAACTGGGAGAAAATTTCAAGTTTGTGAGATGATACCCAGTATCCCAATCCAAACCCCTTTGTTCTTTAGTCTGGGTGCTGTAAATCACACTTATCTCAGACTAGACTTCTTTAAGTCAAACAAGGGGCTCTTAAAAAGATGGTCCTGTTCCAACGAACACAACAATCAAATGATGTTTTTATTCAACGTTATAAGGAAGGCTGTCAGAGTATCAGGTTCTGTTTGTCTTCATAAATCAAGAAGCTCTAATGACTTGTTCCCTTTTCTGGCAGAAGTCTGTATGACATGTAACGGAGAAAATTACCAGGGTAAAATGGACCATACAGAGAGTGGCAAAGAGTGCCAGCGATGGGACTCCACACGGCCTCACAAACACAACTTCCAGCCCAAAAAGTAAGCTGCAAAGCACATAATCCTGTCGTATCATATCCTTTCTCACAGACAGTGCTGAACACACCCATGACAGATGCTTAAAGAAATGACGCTAATACTCATGGGACACAGACCTCACTGGTTATTATGACTTATTTCCCTCCCTCTTATTTTCTTTCCACCCTCTGTCCCCTCTGCTTTCTCTCCCAGGTATCGGGACAAAGATTTAAAGGACAACTACTGTCGTAACCCGGATAATCGTCTTCGTCCCTGGTGCTTTACAATGGATCCCAAAACACCATGGGAGTATTGCAACATCACTGTGTGTGGTACTGGTAAGAGGCTATTTGTTGATGTTCACATCTGGGGCTTGGCAGATCTTTAACAAATCTATAGGAGAGCAAATTAATGTTTACTTAGATTAATGACTCTGTTTCTATTTTTTTCAACATTTAGTGCTGTTGCAAGCCTTAAACCATTAAGTATCACATAGATACAAAGATTTAAAAGATTTAGAACTTTAGATCCTGAGCTTGTTTTCTGAAAAGACTGTGGTTGGGTACTACCAGCTGGTGGTTTGGGGGCTCAAGGGGTATGTTACATTTAGGACTTTGGTGGTTTGGGGTTAGTTGCAGTGAGATGAGTGAAAAAGCCCCTTTTCTCCCCTGCAGAGTCGCATAAATCTCTTGTTTACTCGGCTGAGTGTTTCATGTGGTGTTCAGCTTCAAATCCCTCTACCTCAACAAGGAAGAATAAATAGGTTGTTTATAAAGGGGAGGGCATCAGACTTGAGAGCCTGAAGTGTTTTACAGAGACCACTGACAGATGACTAGGAAGGAAGAGTTACAATGGAGGCCACTATATGGAGATTAAGATAGCTATTTCAGTGCTATAAAGAAGATTATGTATATACATACAAGTGATGAATTAAAGGGACAATAGAAAGGAGAAACATCATGAATGCAGATGCTGCCATACCATGCACAAAGAGTGGCTGAGTGGTTTGATGATCTGGGAAATGATGTGAATCATATGTTTTGGTCCTCTCAGTCACAAGATCTCAATCAAATTGAAAACCTATGTCAGGCCTTGAAGACTGACAACATTCCGCCACCAACCATCGTCAAAACACTGAAGCTGTGTCTGAAATAGCCCATTACTCACTGTAGAGTACACTACAGAGGAGAACTGACATTTTGTGGTGGTTTTTTCAGAAATCAAGCTGTTTTTGACTATGTAACGGTAGTTTCACACCAGAGACGATAAAAGGTGAGAAACCAAAGTTTTTATGTAAGAAAATTAATGAGTTGCTCTGTGAATTCTTTTTTTTTTTAAATCAAACTTCATTCATTTTTTCATTCATGGTGGCCATCACTGAATTTGACAATATTTTTTGTTGTTGAGTGACATTTTCTGACAATGTTTCCGATTTTTTTTTTCATCAGCCTAAGTGTTCTACATTTTGCAAATGGACTTACAACCCCAAAGCATGATGCACCGTCAGTTTGCTAACAGCAAGGTGTTACTTAGACCAGGGGTTTAGAAACCCCTTTTTCATTCTGTGACATTCAAAATACCACGACAAGAGACTAGTCACCCCATGCTACACTAACAGGCCAATCTAAAAACAGACAAAAACAAATAAAGAATATAACAGAACCCTCATCCTTCTTTCAAAATTTAAGATGATAAATTAAATATTTAGTTAGAAATTGTTTTTGATTTTTGGAAGGCATTTTGGGACCCCCCACTTTGAGAACCACTGACTTAGAACCAGAGTGCAGTTCCTTGTAGGGGATGGTGGGGATCAAGCCCTCCACTGGTTTTTACATCCCTTCCTCTGCTGAATGAATTTCATGCTTGGGGGGGACGACCCTGTCAATGATTAAACCCAATTGAAATAACAGGCAGGTTGTGACAGAGTTTTCTTACAGGTATAGCCCACATTGCTGGCACTAACTTTCACCTGACCTGAACTGTCAGTAGACTTGGAATTCACTGACATCCCCATGTGCATTCTTACATTGTATACGTAACAACGTACATACACTCCGAGTGCAAATGTGGATTTAGTGCCACGAATCACAGCCTCTCTGATGAGCACAACAGATTGAATGACGTGCATTCGCCTCTGCTCAGTTGGTAATGTTATATCCGGCTGTTGTATATCTTACCTTCAAACTCCTGGTATGATTCAAGCACCACCTCTGAATGGATTAACCCCATTGCACTTCAACACTCTTGAAAAAAAAAACCCCAGAAGCAACCACGACTAACTGAGACACCTGAAGTTGATTTTCTTTGTTTTGTGACCAACTTTTATAAGATAGTGCCGAAAGAAACTCTCACCGCCAAAACAAATAAATCTGCTGTTGAGAAGAAAAAAAGTTTGGTACATTTGATTTACATCTGCTGCCATGAATATCAACACAGGCTGCTTGGCCGTGTTATTTTCAGGGCGGTGTGCTTTTGTTTTAACATCTTGCTCTTGTTCCTGGAGAACCAGCGCTACCAGTGACCCATTTATTGGTTTAAAATGCCAGACTTCTTTTTGTGGACTCGGACTGGGATTTTTTTTGTTTTTCAAACCAGCCACAGAAAAACTTTGTAAATATTGCTGTTCTTTTTTTAAGTTAAATGTGCATGGTCAGGATAAGTCAGTATTAAAAAAGAATTATTAAAATATTAAATCCATTGCTGTAAATAAGTATTTATAAGAGATAATTGTCATTTTATCACTGCAGCACTTCACAGAGCAGTTGTTTAGCCAACTTTAAGTCCACCAGTGCAACAAAAATGTCTGAGTATGGATTCAAAGCAAAAGTTCCCCAATAGATGTGTTGGTTTTTTTCTTTGAAAGTGTAATGAAATATCCCCCGTGCACAGTCACAAACACACAGATCATCTCTCTTTGTCTCTGTCAAACACACACATGTAGTGAAGAGTACATGTTGTGATTTACAACGAGGGCGGAGGATCTGCATTTGTCCAGATGTGTGCATCCCTCAATGCCTGCCCTCGGAAAGATAAAAACCACTGACCTGTACAACACAGTGCACACAGACACTGGCATGCATTACATCAAGCCAAAGAATCCCTCTTTTCCATCCGCCTTCTCATTTCTGCTTCAAAACATTCCCCTTCCTCCTCCATCTTCTCCCATCTCATTTGTCAAAGGCTAAAGAAACAGAGACAGAAATCCGGAGGGGAGAAGTCGCTCCCTATGTTCTGCAATCCCCACACTGCTGAAAAGCAGAATTCCTTCTCAAGATGTTTGGAATAGTTTTCCGGTGGATAGAGTTGCCCCAGCCAGATTGGGTTGGATGTGATATCTTTGGTTTAGCTGGGATAAATATATTCACCAGAAACATGTTTAAACGTGGCATGGAGGTTTTCCTAAACAAAATCAGGTTCAAAGTTTTTTTTTTCATGACAACCTGTGACATTTTGTGGCGTCAGCAGGTTGAATAACTGCATGGTGTTTTGTTTTGGGTGTCCCTGCAACAGCGTGCAAGAATGTGGGGCACCACTCTGTTTTGAATGTACAGAAAGTTTTCTGTCAGGGCAGAGACAAGGGGGGGGGCTACTGTTTTTGATCATCTGTCTCTAGGTTAAACATGACACATTCTTATAGGGATTAATATCTCCCTCCCTCCCCTCCTTCTCCCTGCCTTTGGTTTCTACATCTCACTCTCTCCAGCCAGCTTGTCCTGTGATTTCAGCTTCATGATGACACTCAGACATACAATTTCTTTTTTTTTTCTTTGCAAGATTCTGACTCAAGTGAGGACACAGATGTCAATGTAACTTCATCCTGTGTCCAGGGAAAGGGCACAGATTACCGCGGCACGATGAATGTGACTCCAGAGGGGGTGACATGTCAGCGCTGGGACTCCCAGTTTCCCCATAACCACTTGTTTCTCCCTCAGAACTTCAAATGCAAGTGAGTCATCCTTCTTTCATGGCCCCTGACAGCTTGGATTGGTTTCTATCTGCTGTGTCAGGGAAGTGATTTGTTCATTTTGTGCATTTGATTGTTGTCGTGCCAGAAGGCGAGGGATGAAAGTAAGACTTAGGTAATCCTACGACTGCAATAAAGAGAATTAATTCATCAGCGCTATGATTTAAGTTGTAGTATGTGTCCATGTTACAGGGACCTTAGAGAGAACTATTGCCGTAACCCTGATGGTGCAGCTTACCCATGGTGCTTCACTACAGACCCTAACCAGAGGAAAGCCAACTGTACCCACATCCCCAGGTGTGATGCTGACGCCACACAAAAAATAGGTAAAATGCTGTTTCACTGTAATTTTTTTGAAGTCTGGATTCTTTCCTGTCATGGCAGTGAATTTATTCTACTCTTATGTGTCTTTTGTAAACATATAACCAGCTTGCAGAAACTCAAACTTTAGCTTGGCTCTGGCCAAAATATTGTCTAGTAGCTATCTAATCCTTGAAGTGTAACCATGAAATATCAATCCAGCATATACTTTTGAGTGGTTTTAGTGTGATGTATTCATTGTGACTGCTTCCCCATTTCCCTTTTAATGCTAGGCTAAGCTAAATGGCTGGTGGTTGTGTGTAAATCATTAAAATAAATGTGTTCATGTAGCCAGCTCATATTTTAGTGAACGGCCAACTGACTGGCTAAATTTACAAGTCATGTTGTTGTTGATGTAGTTCACTCTGGGGACAGTGAGTGACCGCTTATATTATGGTAAGGTCTCTAAGGTATTGAGAAGGCATTCTGCATAGCTCATGTTGCTAGCAACTCAGATGTAGTGAGTGGTGCTGATGGTGCTATTTCTTCCAAACATTTAAAAGAGTTTTTCGGAACAAACCATGACAAATTGATCAAATAGGCAAAAAACTCAAACTTGTACGGTTTTAGGGTTGTGTTGCTTTTTTGATACAATTCATGCTCTGTTCCAGATTCACCCTTTGTGTTTGGATGCTAAATTCAGAACCTCTAGCCAAATATTCAATATATATTCAAATATTCAATTTTCATAGCTGAGAAACTTTCCTGGGTTGGAATATGGATTTCTGGGGGTATAAAACTTGATCTGTCTTTGATCATGTTGCAAAATACGGTAGCTTGTTTTTTTAGGGAATGTTACTGATCAAGGGCTGGAAACCAAAGCAAAGGTAGCTCTACTAAAAAAAGAATTCAGAAAATAAATGGTTTTAACTTCTAGACTATGAACTTTAAAAAACATGCTAATGAAATGAGCATGTGGCAAATTTTTAGTCCATCAATCTGATGTCCATGCTGCTTCTTGTGCAATATGATTGAAAAGAAGAACCACTAATAGTCTTGAAGACATGTCATGTTTTTGCAAAGTGGATTTATGCAGACACGTTCTGTATTGCTCCCACAGGAGCGAGCCTCTTGGCAGCACACTGCCCACTGAATTCCAATTCATGAAAAAGAACAAAAACACCAGACTTTCTCTAAAGTGCTCTCTATCATTTCCCATGACATTCTGCTTTACATTTTCTGTAAGACCACACATGTCAAAGTGCAGCCAGACTCTTGGTAACTATAGCAAAGCTTCCAAGCCTGTTCGAGAACAGATATAGTAAGGGTTTCATTTTCTGTTAAATTTGAGAACCATCGGTTACACGGAGGCCCTGAACACTAAATTGATCCAAACCACAAGGAAAACTAAAATTTTGAGCTTAATTTTGTTATACTTGCTCCAATGAGAAAGGCAGCCACCATCGAATCAAATCATGCACAGTTCTTTTTATGTGCCCACTTACTGACTGCATAACAGTATTTGAAAAACTGCTTGATTCAATATTTCATGCATGCCTGGGACTTCTTCTTTATGACTTCACCATGTTCTTCTTCAGACTGTTATGAAGACAATGGA
Organism: Halichoeres trimaculatus; assembly: GCF_033239565.1. Classification (NCBI taxonomy): domain Eukaryota; kingdom Metazoa; phylum Chordata; class Actinopteri; order Labriformes; family Labridae; genus Halichoeres; species Halichoeres trimaculatus. The sequence goes on along the minus strand of NW_027437199.1, from coordinate 9,326,578 downwards.
GAGGCATACCGGGGCACTTTATCCATAACCCGATCAGGGATTCCATGTGCAGAGTGGTCACATCACATAAACAGGTAAGAACGCATTGAAACTTGTTGTTTTTCACAATCAAATGCCAACCAGACGGGCTTGTGATGTGTGAAAAAGAAACATTAGAGGTCTTTCCTAGAGAGACTAAGTGACATTCTTTCCAGCTCAGTTGATGAGTGTTTGTTGACAATTTAGCTCCCATTGCCCTGTGAAAATCCCTTTCAAATGAATGAAGCCAAAGTGAAAACAAACAACGAGAGGAAATCAGGGGTTCCACAGGGGTCAATACCAGGCCCAATTATTATTCATCTAACTGACGAGAGGAAACCCAGGGGTGCACTCTAAGTGACCCAACCTGATGGAAAGGTTGCCCACCCCATGGCTGTTGCTTCATGCGTAAGTCGGGCTGTTGGAATTACTTAATTTACAGGAATTTTAAAAGCCAAAATGGCACAGACAGATGGACATGTTCCAGAGCCGACCCCTGACCCCAGGAAGTGCTTTCTGAGGGAAGTAGATCAAAGCCAATCAGCTCCCTTGCGTAGACTGCAGCCAGCGAGTCTACCCTGCTCAAGGCCAAGGGTCATCCCAGGAAAAACTGCTGAGAGCTACAGCTTGTTTAACATTCTCCTGGGAAGTGGAATTATCTTCACCCCCTGACAAATTGTTACCCATCGCTTAGCATCATTTTTCCATGTGTGTGTCCAAACTTTGCCAAAGCAGTTGATTTTTTGTGGTATTTTGGATATCTGAGATTACATTTAACTACCTCAGAGCCAAAAGGAATGTTACAGAAGGGGACACAATTAGATGTGAATTCCTAAAAATGTAAAGCAGAGCCAAATCTTTCTGCAGAGGATGTGGCTCCCGCTGCTCTGAGGCCTTCTGAATGCTTAGAGTGCATACTTTTATACTCCCATGAGCACTCCTCACAGAGCTCTGTTTCCTTCTACGGGCTCTGTGTACCAAATGAAGTGGATTCTCTACACTATAGGAATCCCAGAGTCAGACTAACACAGCTTCATACAGTGTGCATGTACTTCTTGTATCTGTGTGTGTGTGTGTGTGTGTGTGTGTGTGTGACTCAATGTTTGCACATGCTTGTGTGTTTGTAGAGTGTGAGAGCGTGTATGAATCTTCATGAGCCGCGGCAGAGTCTTAGCACTAAAACACTGTGGGCACAATAATAAATGGAATATGAGAATGTGTATTTGTGTGTTTTACAGTGGGGATTCTCACTCTACAGAATCCCATGTTGGCCTAGAGAAGAACTACTGCCGGAACCCAGACCGGGACAAACATGGCCCCTGGTGTTACACCAATCCAAATAATCGTTTGGTCTGGGACTACTGCAAGCTAAAGCACTGTCAGTTGATTAAATTACCTTGTCTCTTCTTATGTCTGTGTAATGTAGGCTGTACAAACTGGCTGATCCTGTGTTCAGCAAGGGGGTACTTTGTCAGTACTGTATTTCAAGAAATACTACATTAGCACATTAGCTTGTTATCTAAAAAAACGTATGCCTATGCTAAGGAGCTCTGCTGATGCTGGTAGGCAGATATTTATATAATTTTTTAGGAAAGCCAACTGTTTCCCATTTACAAGGAAGTTAGTTAGCTAAATTTGCCAAATTTGCTAACCAGTTGCTGCTAGCTTAATTACTATCCTTTAGCCTTAAGAGTGGTTTCAACCTACTTTGAAGCCTCTTTTTAAGGAAACAACAAACATGCTAAGAAATTGCTCATTGAATCCTTGCAGATTCATAATTCCCCTGTTTCCTGTCAGCCAGATAGCTTACCTTGAATATGCCAAGCAGTTTCTGATACCAATAACTTTGGAGCGGCAAAGGTCTACTTGTGTAATGCAACAAGAATTCGGAACAAGTGCACTACCAATATGCAAATCTAAGGATTGCACTCTTGCTAGCATACTATCAGCAGATTAGCTAAACTGTGCTAATCTGCTGCTTAAAGATGTGTTTTTGTTTAGCTGTATTAGTCTTAATGTTAAACTCCCATTGAGACTGAGACGAGTGTATTTCATTAAATTCTTAATGTTTTGTCATTAATTAAGGTGTTCCACTTGGTTTCCTGCTAATTGGTTAGCTAAGTGGCAACAGTGACTACTTAGCTTAATTTTTTTGCAAAGACGTTGAAAGAGTAAAAGTGTATTTTTATAACCCTCTGCAAGAAGAAAAACAAGCATATTATCATAATGACAAACTATGGGTAGAGGTTTTCTCAGTTTCCAGATGGTTAGCAAAGCATCGCCAAGCAGCTGCTAATTGCTTTGTTTTGTTTGCTGTTAAAAGATTCATTTTCCCCCGTCCCAGACATGGGACCAGAATCACTTTACTCGTATATCTCTGACCGAGTTATTCCCTAAAAGTAGATTGTCTTTGAGAAAAGTTAAGAAATGTTGTCCCCTAACAGAAAAAACATGGTTGCCTTTGAAGTCAGAACTTGCTGCTCACCAAAGGGAGGAAGGTTACGAGGGATAAAGTAAATATATTGTTGGTATATCTGAATGAACAGGCTGCAATGGGTGAAATATTGCCTGTACAAGCAATAAAGAGGCTTTGCGCTTTTAATGCTTTGAATTTTATTCTGGTGGTGACAGTTTGATTCAAAAACAAAAACACAAGGCTCCTTAAAAGCATTTGCAGAACATTAATTGCTGCCAACACAGATGCTGTTGATACTAATATACTCTCGTAAACATGCCAGAGCAAATAAAAAAAAAAAGGGGAGCTATAAGATTAAGGCGAAAACAGTTCCAGACTGTAGATTGGGTGTAATCACACCTGGAAAGACCCTGCCGATGTTTACAAAATGCAGATGTTGATTGAAAGTGGCACCATGGAAACATTTCAACAACGGGTCTTAATTACGTGGCAAGTGGAAAGCTTGCTTCTAAACGCGGAGTGCAACCACAGAATTCAACACTCTGGACAAACAATAATAAACAGCGTCAAGTTCTGTAAAGAAACCAAGGTGTTTGTCGAGTGCAATAGACCCTATAAAGTTTTAAGATGTGTAGTTATATTTACGATGTGCAAAAGTGCCAAAAAAAGATACTTCAAGGTCAGGCAGGGACGATTAGTGGTGATCATTTATAGATCAGAGAACCCATAATGGTTTTTGGGTGCAGTACAATGAAACGACAGAAGTGATGAAGTTTTGCAGCCTCAGTAGACTTCATCCGAAATGTCTTTCTTTAAACAGCTTGGCCGGTGGCTTATGTAATGTGTTTGCCATGCTTTCGTCCAACGTTCAAACAGCAAACAGATGCAGATCTCTACTGACATCCTTCCATTCGAGAAACGCACACCCACAAGCGGCTGGACCCAACATTTTCTTTGGCTGGTTTCAATCTGGCTGCATTAAAAAGCCGCTTTCAAATGGCTGCATAATAATTTCCATAATATAAAACATGTCTTCCGTGAAGTTTTTGAGGTCTAGAGCAAATTTATTTGCTGCGGTTGCTGACTGTTATAGCCTTAAACGATGATTCTGATTGAGAGATAGGTCTTTATGAAGTGAAGAAAGGTTTCCTTTTAGATGAGGTTTAATGCCTCGTGTGTCAAGCGGTCTGAATTATTGCATCCTACTGTGGAGTCTCATTTTACAGTTTCGCTTTTCTTTACTTCTATCAGGTAAATCAGCTACAGTGGCTCCTCAAGCAAACCAAAGTGAGTACGGCTGTGACTTATCTGCTTTCCACTCTTATCTTTAATCTGGCTCCTCTCTCTTTTTCATTTAGCTTTGACTAAACAAATCATATTTTATGGTTGTCTTTTGAAGTCTTAAAAATTTTCCCATTGAAATGTAAATTTAACATGTGTCTTACTTGCAGAGTAAAAACTGTCTCCTTGTTTAGCTGTTAGTAGGCCCAAGATATCGTGTTTTGTGCATATAAACACAAGGATCGTCGGAGGACACCAAATGCGAGGAACAGATGGCAGCTGGGTTGTAAGCATCCAAAGAGAGTAGGTTATTTTACCTCTGTGAACATACATTTCATGCTTTTGTTCAACAAATTTATGCTTTCTATGCCTACTATAGTTGTGTCATTGTTGCTTTGTTTTTCATAGGAAGGTTCATTTGTGTGGTGGCTCGTTGATCAGAGAAAACTGGGTTTTGACGGACCAACAGTGCTTCACCTCCTGGTAATTTATGCTTCAGATTATTCTTTCTATTTTATTTGTTTTCTGGAAGCTTATTAGCCAGTGCTGCAGAATCACTAGACATGGCAGGAGTAGTGGAGCAAGACAAATTCTTTGGAAAATGGACCAACATTTTGAGGACATATCTTCTGAGTAATCGTCAGTGACAGAAAGTCAGTTAAAAACTATAAACATGAAGGCAGCCAGAGTTTTTTTAATCCTAATATTCAAGGTGCTCTTCCAGCATTTATGTTTTTCTTTGTATATAAAACTGTTGGACGTAAACAGCCATGAGTTTTGGTTTGTGCAGCACATTGGTTACTCACTGGACGCCAGTGATCCCCTGTTAATGAAACTGCATTTGCACTTTTCATTAGTTGCTGTTTCATAACAATCCTGTGCGTATGGAACTATTACTCCAGGGGGAAAACAAAGTGTATGATTGGTTCAACCTTTGACCAGTGTCTTGTCCATTGTTGACCGACCTTCAGTTAGTTGCAACCAGTTTAGTAAGGATGCTCCTAACTAGCTCTGTACTGGTTTTTGTGATGGGGTTGATAAAAGCCTGATTAGCTGCACCTGTATGCTTAGCTCATGGTCAAAGTTTGTCATTACAGATTCACTGAGCTGTGTTTGATCTTTTTCCAATAAAATGTACCATTCAAATGTGGTTTTATTAGCAGCGGAAGTAAAAGCTGCATTGGCTTAAGTATAGTTTTCCAGAAAAGACAAAGTAGCAGACGATAAGAAAACAAATTCAATACCTTAACTAGCTGTTCAAAGCTGACAGGCCTGAGAAGCATACTCTATACCTTAACTGGGCGGAGATTGGAAGGCAACTGAATATAAGTTGGATGGCAAAAAAAGAAGCAAAGTGGCACCCTCATGTGGATGTTTTGTGTAACTTCCAGCACAAGACACATATAAGGAAGTGGAAGAGTCATTATGGACAAACAGTCAAAAATGTACATTTCAATTTTCATACCTAAAGGAGGCATTAATGATGTCTTAATGCCTCAACGTCAACCAAATCCTTCTTTTACTGTATGTTCCTCCTCCGATTACTCTATCCTTCAAAAATGCCTCTTTTCTACTCACTCCCCCTTTTTAATAATGTTTAAAGATGTAGGACATATCCTGTTTACAGACAGCTCCCTTCCCCAGGTCCCTGACCTGAGATATGGAACAGAAAAGCTCAGTCTGCAGATCTGTTTAGCTTCTGTACTTATCTAAGTCAGAGCCAATTGTACACACACACACGCACACTATCTCTACATCTGAAGTGGCTTTAAAGAAAAAGACCATATCTCTCTTCAGTCTGTATTTGTTGCATATGGAGTGAATCAGCGGCTTTTAGCTGATATTTTTAAGCCCATAAAAAATCATGTGGGGCTTTGAAACTCTGCACTCTTCTTTGCTACATTTGTAGGTCTTGTCTCCACCTGTAGTGTTTTTGAAAAATGATTGGTATAAATCATATATTAGTGTTAAATGTAGATTTCTAACATAGTCTTTGCTGTGAAGAACTTGTCAGAAGGTGCAAGGAAATGCAAAGTTAAATTAGAAATTTATTTTGGACAATTGTACCATTGACCCTGGCACTTTCTCAGGAGTGTCAAAAACAAGACCACTGCTGCTAAGGGAAAAGCTCATTTTCTCTCTCACTTTGCTTGCCTTATTTAGAGTTGATACAGAGTTGCACATCCATTAACTTGTCAGATTCAATTAAAGACACATTTTAAGTTGATACCAGCAGTAAAAACCAAGATATTCCCAAAGGAATCATTTTCACTTGGTCCTACTTGCCATGTAGGAAACATATTCCTTCCCCCTACATCTCTACTTCTTCCTAACCAGTGTCCGGTTGTTTCAATTTTGCAACTCATATGTTGCTACTTTTCATTACAAGTGTTCCAGACCTAAGGGAATACAGTGTGCAAGTGGGTCTTCACCACCTCAATGAATCATCAAATCACCCTAGACTTCACATCTCCCGCCTGATCTGCGGCCCTGAAGGCTCCAACTTGGTTATGCTAAAGCTTGCAGAGTAAGTCCACATTACTCAACATGTCTCCACTGACTGTTAATTCATTGCTTGTGTCATAACTTTTAAAGAAACTGTGTGTTCAGGCTGGGTTTAACTTCAGCCTGCAGCTATTGACTGTTATTTACCCATTCCCTCATCTTTCATTTCAAATCTGTTATGAGTCTGATTTGTTTCATTTGTGCACATACCAGTTTTATTTGGCATTTCATGTGTGACGTTTTTATTTCTACAGTCCTGCCCCTGTGTCTGAAGGTGCCTCCACCATTCATCTCCCAGTCAAAGAGTGTCACATTCCTGAAGGCACCAACTGCACCATGTATGGATGGGGGGAAACCAAAAGTACTGCCTTCTTTCACCCACATACCATGCCATTCTGCATTGAAATCTTATTTTAACTTAAAAAAAAAAACAACTGTAACTGTCATTAGTAATGCTTTATATATGGGTTCTGTTTTTCAGACACAGGACACAATGAGGCGCTAAACTCTGTCACCATGCCTATGGTTGACAACAACATGTGCTCACAAATCAAGGGGGATGCTGGGGACAGCCGAATATGTGCCGGTGGCAGGAGAGGAGAAGGCGTATGTGATGTAAGAAAAAAAAAGAGAGATATATGTAAGGTGTCTTTGAAGGTAGATTTCTTGAAGATGCTTCACCTCTTTTCAGGATTCTTCACTTCCTCAAAGCATAGTTTTCTGCCAATGAGACGACTCCACTAATGCCCCCATGTGACTCACTGGCAGACTGATGACCAAGATTGTTATAGTTAACAGAAAACAAATGAAATTACAAAAAACGAGAGGTGAAAGAACATTTCCATAAACTGAACAAGGCTTTACAGAAAAAGTTAACAAACTTATCATTTTTGCGCCAGTCAATGCTTGCACACAGGCAAGGACGCGTCCACACTTATGATCTTGTGTCTGACAGGAGCAGGTGCCTTGCACTGGAAGGTGATGAAGTATACGGAACACATCTCAAAGTCCATTGAAAAGCTCACAAAGGGAGGCCAAACTAGTTTACCTGATCAAGGCCTAGCCCCCTTCCCCTGAAACAAAAGCTAAACCCTAGCCAGGCAACATGAAAGCAGGAGCACGATAAAACCATGAGGATGGATGTTTATCTGTTCTTGGTGTTAACAATCTAAAACCAAAAAATCAAAACTATAACAACCTTGGTGATGACCCTAAAAGGCTTATATTTTCCATCCTCTGGAGCAGCCTTTTGGAAGGAATGTGAAACTTCTTTAAGAACTCCAAGTCCAGTTACCTTAATTGGATCTGGCTTGTAAGAGAATTTTGAATAAGGCAACATATCAGTCTTTTTGTCTCAGAACAAACATCTGGCCCTGAATTTTGGGATAAATGAACAGTCGACCAGCAACTTGACCTTTTTGTTCTTGTTGCTGTTTTCCTTTTTAATTGCATTTGAAGGATGGGAGACAATTCAGCGAGCAAAATGTTTCAGATTAAGTTGAAATCAGAGATCAAAAGGCAAAGAAACACAGCCTGCTTTTTGTCATTTTAGTCAACTCACACTTTAGGCATTTGAATGTATCTGGTATTTGTTGGGATGAAGGATATTAAGTATAAGAACAATTAGATTTTTTTTGTAACATCGCCTCTAGCATCGTGCTCTGAAACCCGTTTTTTGGATTCAGGTTTAGTTTGATTTTTCACAGTGTTTTATCTGCCTTTGTTAGCTTCCTGTTTCTCTGATGTGTTGATTCTCCTCTTCTCTTCCAGAAAGACAACGGTGGTCCTCTTGTTTGCCAGGAACACGAGCGCAAAGTCATTGTTGGTGTGAGCATCCAAAGGACCAAATGTGCCTCATCACAGCCAGCACTTTTTGTGAACGTCGCTTTCTACTCAGAGTGGATTTACAAAGTGTTCAGACTTTATCCCAATTCTGAGAGGAACTGATGGTTTGGTTTACGAATCAACTCTACATACAACAAACTTCAAGAAGGAACTCAGAGACTTTCCAAGAATAGACCATGGGAAGAAATTTGGAATGCGAGGTTGCCATTTTTGGATTTTATGGCTGAATTTCACAGAGAGGACAGATTGAAAGAGATGAAGCCTAAAGAAACAAAACGGAATATCATTTTTTTTACCACTTTTCAAATGAAGACACCCAAGTCTCCCTCCATTGCATCATCACAAAAAACAAAGTCTTCGGCACATGAATACTTGTAGTATTTTTGACATGTTCAGACTTTCTGAAGCCATCCAAACAAAGACAATGAGACGGACTCGTTTGACTCGTATTATCTCCTGGAAAATACTTGAAAATGGAACGAAATCAATCCTTTGGGGGTTGGTTTTCCTCTTTTTATGCCTTGAGCTGGACTGCAAGCTATCTTTTTACATCCAACATGAAGGACGTGTTTGGATTCTTGTTGAAGCCCAAAAAGATACAAATGTGGTCACAAAATTTTGGGATCCCCAACAAATACAACACCAAAATGAGAAAACTTTTACCTGATGAATCCACTGAAGTTCATTTGAAAGACACTGATAGTACAGACCCTTAAGTCCCAATAAAATGGTGATCAAGGCTATAGCCCGTAATTGCAGCAAAAATTAAAATAAAGCTTTTAATTTTCCTGCAGCTGAGTATCTAAATTCCAGCATTTCTAACTGCAGCAGCTTTGGCAAACCATATCGTGCTAATTGTGCGCGGTAGCCGGACTACCTTTTCCCCAGTTAGCTGTAACTGTTAGTCTCCCCGTGAGAGGGTCTAAGTAGGAGTGAGCGGACTGCTCCAGATCTTATGCTAATATTTGTAGCATGAGAGAGAGTAGAGCCATGCCAAGTATAACATGGCTATTTGGTCTCCAGTTTGGAGGGAATTTTGGCCCCTGGTGGGCTGTGTGTGGTCAGTAAGAGATTTTATACTTTACTTTTGTTTCATGGAAAGTAACTGCTTATGTACATAGCTGCAGATTTATTGAGTATGTTTCTGCAGAGCTGTAAGGTTTATAGGTCTTATAGATCTGGATTATTTTTGTTCTCTTATGTCAAATTAGCTTTTTCTTCTTGTCTCTGATTGTCTTAAATATTTAAAGAGACGGATCATTTCTAAGTAGTTGTTAGGTATATTTATTTTTTTCAAATCAGCAGAAGACATCATTTGAAGGGAATGCAGATTCTGTTTTGATATTTGGAGCTTTATTTGGAGAGTAGTAGTAACCCGGAAATAACTAGTCTGGCTGTTTGACTCGCAGGTCAAGGCTTCACAAACATATAACAACAGGCTCGGTTACAACATGCCTTTTCATTAAGAAGTAATTGTTGCTGAGTGATTTTATTTTTTTCAAGGGGTTAAGATTTATTTTTTAACAGAACAAACCCAAATACTTTCCGTTTTTTCCAAGTGAAGTAATCACAGGGAAAACCATTGACATATAAAAACTGGAGATGGTTTTAAGTTGTTTTTTAAAAATGAAAAGTTAAAAAGATACAAAGAATGATCCTTTAAAGCAAATATTCGTTAATAGTTGTGTGTAGTATGCAACAAATAATTAAATAGTCCCTCCCCCCCCCTTATCTGCTTGGTACATCACTCTCTGTGCACGGCTGCAACTGACTTATGATACACCAAATTGCCAAGTTTGCTCTTGACTTTAATTCGTCAAAGAAGTTCCTCACAAAACTTTTTGAAAGCTGACAAAGTTTCTGCACTTTTCTTTGGCTCTGAATCCCATAGAATCACACTTAATGCTTTTATTCTTTAATGCAGTTTTAAAAAAAAACTTTCATATAGGCTATGCAAACAAAATGTATTTTCATGGTAAGTTACTTGTGCCATGAACTATTTGATTTTTATTTATTTTTTGTTTTATTAGAAATAAATCACTAGTTGAATATTTAAAAGTCATGACTCATTTCTATTAACATGGTCACAATGCTTCTCAATTAATTCTAAAAAAACAAGTTATTTTTCCTGACAAAGATCTTTGTCTGTGTCCATTTCTGAATTTGAAAATAAATAGTCAAATGTTGACTGACTCTTGTAAATGAATAAAAAGGGGAGGGGGCTTCTTGACTCTACCTCTCGAAATATTTTACATTCCCCGGAAAAAAATACACAAGAACGGCAGCCCACAGTCATCGTTAAATGTGACATGAAACCTTGTTTTAACCTTGTATAACTAATGAAAATGAAAGTTTTCAGGAAAAAAAAAGAACTTGAACACAAGACAGCCAAATAACAGCTTCAAATCACCAAAACAATCAGACATGAGAAACATTTCTACAAGGTGTATTAATTTTTTCAACCACAGCCCATCTGGAATGACCGGAGAGCTAGATTTTTTGACCTATACTGCAGCCAGTCACCAGGGGGAGCAGTTTTTGTGGCGACCTCACTTAGAGCCAAGTAAGATGTCGTCCATTTTTATTTTTTTTAACAGTCTACGGTTTCAACATATGTTGATACTGAGGATACATTCCCTGACACAGTGGTCCCGAGTTCAGCTTTTCCCCTACTCTCTACTCTGTAGATTTTGTGTCCTATTTAATAAAACCAAAATACCCTTGAAAAAAAACGGTTAAATTGTGCCAAAAGGACCTTTCACTCTCCATTAACACATTTATCTTCCAATGTTTGTGTAGCACTTAACTGGGAGTCAAACTATGCTTTCTACTCTCAGCTCCAAGAAAACCATTCCAGAAATCACATTTTAAAAATGGTACGAAACTACAGAAGCTGAGGACGGTTATGATTGTAATTTTTTTATTTTGAGATCACAAGTAAATTTTTTTTTTTCTTTCCAGACACTCAAGCTTTTTTTTTGCATCTTGTTACCTGTGGAGAAGGACAACTTTTCAGGCGATGAACAATAAGAGAGCATGTGACAGTTAAGATGTATTCATGAGTAAGAGTGTGATACATTAGATCATAACTGAAATCATATGAAAGTAGAGTCTGATAGGTGCTCCTTGATTTTATTCATCTTAAATATACATTTTTAAAGAGGCATTTTGCCTCCTGGCAATCATCTTTACAATAATTTCATCCTATACAAGATTTTTTTTTCTTTTCCTTGGATTGTTTTACTGTCTTGAGAAAACAAAGCTCCTTATCTTTGACAAACAGCATACATTATTTACTTTTGATCTTGAGATAACTGCATTACATAAACTATTGCAAACAGGGCTGTTTTGGCTGCCGTACAAAACAATAAAGAAAGAGAGAATCATAGCAAGGGCTTTGCGTCAGTCATTTTATCCTTTAGTTTGTCTGTTCAAAAACCACAGCTGCTGCAATAAAGTCATAACTGTAGCTTTTACTGTACTCTAAGGAAAAATGCAACCCTTTAATAGCTATGCATATGCTAAACCAAAGGATGAAGTATGACAAAAAGAGATTTAAAAAAGAAAAAAAAAATATTCACAGTTTACATGAAATTCCACATATCCATAATCATGTTGCAAATATACGATTCCCCGTCAGCTGTGCTCTTTTGCCGTGTTCACTGTTATTTAATTTGACTTTTTTGTAAAAAAAAAAAAAAAGTCTTTTGTAAATGAAAATGTGTGATTTCTTTTTGTAAATATCCTCTAAGTATTTTCACCATATATGTTTGTATACTGTAAATGTTAAATATATCAGCTGCTATTTTGTGTTTCACTATGTTGTTTTTATACCTATGACTTTTTCTGAAAGCAGTAGCCTTTGTATCCCTCCTATTTTAATAATTAAAAAAAAAAAAAACACAACTTGTCGTTATGTTTAACTTTACCCTGCACTTTTGCTTCTTTCCTTTGGCCTTTTCCCACATACTTAAATATGTTTACTTTGCTTTTGGCAGTTTACTCCTTGTATCAGTCAGAGCAGCAGATTCAAATGTGTGATAAATACGCTTAAGTGTCTAAAAGAGCAGGAGTCATCCATCTAGGCATGGAGGAGAGAAATAATAACACGTCTTTAGAAACATTCGCTGACAAATGCGGACATCCAACAGCTTGGTTTAGATACAGTTTAGCTTTTCGGTTTGGGGTTGCTCAATCAGAGATTAGACTAAATGCGCTGAAGACAGATTTGGTGTGTCTTGTATATGAGTGTTTTATGTGGCTGTTCCTGGGGATTGAGCCCCTCCAACAAGGATCACAAGATAAAGCATGTTGGCCAATCGTAAAATGATTTATTTGGTAGAGGAGGGGAAAAAAAGCAGTTCTGCTTCATATCCCTGTTCATTTGCAACTTTAATCTAATCTTTGTATGCCTGGGAAATAGATAATTTCACATTTCAGTTGTGAAACCACCAGAAGCCTCATGAGGGGGCCCTGTGGTGCAGCTCTTACATTGGGGTCAACATTTAACTTGAGAGGGAATATCCTGGCAACAGTGCGTGGTTGGCTAATCAATTGTTCTACACTAATTTCTGTTGTGACTTTGATTTTATTGGGGTTTTTTTTTGTTTTTTTTGTTTTTTTTTTTTCAGAGGGGATTTGGTTTTTTTGCTGAAATAGTCCACAACACTCACAGTTTGATCCTAGCTGTTTATTCTTCAGCCATCACAACATCCATGTCATTACTCACACTAAACTGAACATTTATTCAAATTAGAGTTTTTAATACTGATATCAAACAGAATATTTCATACAGTGAGCCAGTGTGGCTGTTATGACTCACATTTAACTGAATATTTTCTAAAACAGGCTAATGCGGATTTCTTACATGAGCTGCTTTTGCTCACATTAAACCAAATATTTCTCTAAATGAGCCTACATAGCTGTTTCTACTCACATTAAATTGAACAGTTAAAAAAATAAGCCAGAGTAACTGTTATTACTCAAACTAATCTGAAAATTTTCCTAAAATGGGCAACTCTAGATATTTTTGACCACACAAAACACACAAGATTTTTTTAAAAATAGATATACGGTGTCAATATTTAAAGTAGAAGGCAGGGTGTTGAGTATTTTAAAAAAAGGAAAGTGGTGTATCAAAATGAAATACTCGGTGAAGTGAAATGAAATGGAAAGACTGGAGTCTAAGTTTCCAAAAATTGTTTCTGCTCACTACAGTGAGTAACCCCCTTGACTAATATCAGTTACAGTAAAACTGGCCTCATCTTAAAAAGGCATAATGTTCCCTTTTCCATAGCCGAGCCAAATCATTTAAAAGGCTTACACATGATTTATACTCGCAGCAGAAATCACAACACAAACGTTTATTCTGTCATGTGGAGATGTAATTTACCTATCTGGCTCTGTACTGTTGAATTCCAACAGGTCACTTCTGCCAGTAGGCCACTTCCACGCCTGCTGGCCAAGCTGTTTGCCGTCTGATCCCTACGTCTTCCCCCCCGGTGACCAATTATCGAGAAACTCCCGAGTCTCAGCGTCTCCTCACTGTAGTAAAGGGACACGAAGGAACTCAATGCCTCTGCCCTGTGGCACTCATAAAAAGTGATACCGAGCAGAGCAGATATCAGGTCATGTTTAGACTTTTTGAAGCTATACTTTTATAGGTTTTCCCACTGGCCTCCCTGTGGAAAGAAATGTTGGAAGAGCGCCTTCATCTCCTCTTGCTCTTATTAAACAAACATCAAACTGAGACTATAAAAGAGATAACATCCATATTACCTAGTGGTAACCTTAAATGATCCGTAAAACTATGGTTTATGTTACAGTTAGGGTTTATCACAAGCAGGTACCACATCCAGATCAAGCTATGCACAAATGTTTTAACTATTTTAAATACCCATTAAAGTCGACACCATCTCAAGCAGAAGCATTATTACACTCTGAAATCAGACTTCTCCTGATCGCTAAGATCTGATTTTAACCTCTGATAAAAGTCTCAAACCAGCCCTCTCTGTTCACCTTTACTATGGTACTTCCTCCTGTGTTTTCTTAGTGAGTTTAGAGTTTTTGAGGCTGTTTCAAACATCATAATGAAAAATGGAATAAAAATAATGTTTAAGATACTTATCTTCATTTATTTCACTACTCAGTGATTGATTTTCAATAACAGTGTGACAGGGGAACTGATGAGCAAAGCAGGAGTGCGTTTCAGAAAAAAAGACCAGGCGTTAACTTGTGTCTTTTGCCGCCCTCTGCTGGTTAAAGTAAGTCAATGCAGCCTAGAATTGTATTGACTACAAATTGAGTGTGCTTACCACTGATGGCATATGTGACTCAAGTAAAAACAGATTTTTTTTTCAGCTTTTATTGGTATTGAGTGAACAAATTTTATCACTGTACAGAATGTAAACATGGCAGACTTAGCAAAAATACTGCTGCTCACATGTGGCTGCAGCTCTCGACAAGACAGCTTGGACAGAAACTTTGCTGACAATGATTTACAGATTCAAAACCACAGTACATCCATAAAAAATTAACATTTTACGAAATGAAAATGATCGTTATTCCATTATTATTCTATTATTCCATGTAACTGTGTGGATTGAAGGCCCATGGCTGCTGGGAAATCTGGCTCCATGTGAGAGAAACTCCCCGCTGGTTCCACATTGGGGTCCCAGTATTCTGTGGTCTTATTGTGTCAGAAGCCAAAGGGAAGGCAGAACATGTAGTAGCACTGTGGTGGAATAAAGGGAAGATGTATTTGTCTGTGTGAAGATCCAGTGCAGTCTTTGTTGTCATTGTGTGGGCCACCCTGTGATCGGGTTGATGGAGGAACGATCCTGGGACTGAGATTGATGTCATATGTCTAGAATGCCCAACACCTGTACATCAGAGTGATAGAAATAAAAAAATAGTACCTTAATACTCTTTAAAGTCAAGTAAGGACTCCTTTGTGTTGGAGTAGCGTGTAAAGGCAGCTCTCAAGGCATCACGAAGGGCAAAGAAGCAGGTGTTTACAGTTACGTCTGTTATTTTAACATCATAAATATGCATGTTTGCAATTACATGTGAAATAAACTTCACTGGAATATCCCTGTGATTAATAAAATGCTCAAATAGTGAGGAAATGATAAGAAATTGGCAGAAATTGAAACAAAGCTAGCAGGGTGGTTGAATAATCATGTAAATTAAATGCAGTTATATGAGGCATCGTGTTTCATATAAGAGGCAGATATGGAAGACATATGGGGAGAACTTGCTGAATAAATCAATGCCAGCTTTTTCCTTAGATTTTGTAAGCTTGAAGGAATGCAGAGATCAAAATAACGATAAACCTAACCGAACACCATGTGTAAGTTTCTGTTTTGACAATTTGGCAACTCTGGGATTATAAGTCTCACCTTGTGTAACTTTTCACACAACAGATCTCCATCCAGCTCTGAATAATAAGCCTTCATTCAAGCATTTAAAAACACAAACTAACAAAAAACATACAGACGACTGGTCAAGTTGATGCATTCAGAGAGATTTTTTCAGATCTTACCTGTTTCTGACGCCAAGTAGGAGCCATTTTGCAACTTTCTGGCAGCTGCATTGTATGCAGAGGTGGAAGCTGAGTTTTCACAGAAAACTCTTGACATTCCTGTCATCTTCAAATGAACACAAACATAGAATGATTGCAGAGTACATGGTTACCTGTAATAAGTATCAAAAGCCAGTTATGATTGGCAGATTTGGTCACAGTTTTTAAAGCGGGTATTGTAATACAGGGGTACTGTAGTATTGTATTGTAAGTGGGTATTTGTGTGCAGTCATTTGTTGTAGAAATCCCTCAGTCTGTCTATAAATTGTGCAAAATGTTTTGTTCTTGCAGAAATTATGCGGTCATCAAATCATGATCTTCTAACTGGCCTGTAGCCAATCAGAGGGGAGAGGGTTTGTGGAGCTGGGAGGTCTTAAAGAAACAGCAACCAAAATGAAATGTTTCAGACGGAGGCTGAAATATATATATATTTTTTAAATTCCATTATGAGGCAAATGTTTTTAAAACTCTAAATCATTTAAAGTTACTGCGGGGAGCCAGATGGATAGAATAATCCCTAGGGAAAAAAAGAACAGTACCCCCTCTTTAAACAGTTTTCTTTTCCACTAACATTACACTTCCACTAACATTTTTCTTGATTTGAACTGGAAGTTGTGCAAGAGCTCAGCTTCTTTTTTGAAAAACTGAATGGAAGCTAGCATATCAGCTGCTACAGACAGAGTAAACATTAGCATGTTGCTAATTTTTTAAAAATTGCAACCCAAACCTTATATTTGATGCAAGTGGTCACTCTATTCAGGAGATTCTGATTCTAAGAGTACTTAGGTCTATGATGTATAAGTCAGCTTAATTCTTTTCCAGTGTAAATACAGTTATAGTTTTGATAGTTTTTTGCCTCAGCTTGATGTCATTTTAAGCAACAAATGCTAATGCTAAAATGTAAGCTATCTAACCTTTTATTACAATCCTTTAACCAGTGAGAAGAGCACATGAGAAACATAGGTAGTGAAACTGTTGCAGTATGATCAGGGCCTTTCAGGTGCTGGGGTTTGAAAGTGTGAAATCAAACAGTACCTGTTGAGATGTGGAGCTCTGTGGCATCAATGCATTCACAGGAACAAAATCTTTTTGGTTTTGAAGGTCTGCTTCTGTTGTGGAGAGACGTGGTTTATTAAATAACTACAGAGTCTGGATGATGTGTTCAGGGAGACTTCCCACTCCCAAATTCACATACTTACCTTGCATACTGCTCTGGTGTTTGACCTCCCTCCTCCATTTGGCCCGTCTGTTTGAAAACCACACCTTCAAGAGACAGAAAGTCATCATAAAACAAGTATTCAACATAAATTTTTAGTCTCTTTGAACACTTACATGGTTTGTTACCTTAATGGTTTCCTCGGGAAGTTTGATCTCAGCTGACAGTTTCTCTCTGGTGAACATATCTGCGTACTGGTTTTGGGAAAATTCTTAATGTGGAGGATCGTAATGAGAAATTAGCTGCAAGTCCAAGTGGAAAATGACAGTGTTGAGTTGGTTCAATATTTTTCAAGATTTAATAAAGTCACCTTGCTCAAGTACTGAACTCTGCTTTGAAGTGAAGGTGGTCCGGATTCGATGTTTTGCACCTTTGGGATTTTGGTTGCTGCTGCACACTGATTCAAATATATCTCTCTCATTCACTTCTTCTTGAATGACTGAGATGAAGTCTGCAGACACAGAGAAGTTACATAACTTCAGAAGAAAATTGTGCACTTTATGACTGTTTTCCTCAGTTACTGGTGAAATATTTCTCTTTTTAATGTAACCTCACTTATTTTAACTCACCCTGCTCATTCCTGCTGTGCGCACTCCTCTCCATACACAGTGGTCCATGGTCCAAGTGGATCCTTCTCAAAACCCGATTAATCGACGACACCTTGTAGACAAAAGGTGTTCAGACATCAAAATCAAAGGGTGGAACATACCCAAAACTCCATTAGAAATCTCTCTGACTCACACTGGGGGTTTTGGAGGCCTTGCACACCCGAGCTGCAGCGAGCCGTTTTCGAATCTCCCAAGCGAAGATGGTTGGGTTTTCTCTTTTGCACTGGATGATTGTGGAGATGACACCCGGGGTGAGGAGCCGGGGTCGACTCCCTCCAATAGTCTTTGGCTCTAGGAGTCCGGTGCGTCGGAATCGGCTCAGGATCTTACTGACGCAGCCGTTGGACACCTGAAATAGTAACGCAATTTGATCCACTTCAGTGAAATTTACGCAACAAGAAAGGTCTGTTTTGAATCATAAATTACATGTGAGGGACAACTTTTTTCAACATAGTCTGAGCCAGAAGGGTTCTACTCACCCGTAGTATCCTGGAGATCTGGCTTGGACGGACTCCCTCTGAAGCCAGCTCAATCATTTTCCTCCTTTTGGATTCTGGGAGAGGTCTGCCGTTCAGAAACATACCTCCAAGCTGGTTTACAGTTCCACAACCTAATTATAACAGACCTTAAAGTTTACATCACGTATCACACCGTTACACTCGCAACAAATTCTTGTGCGCAGGTTGACAATGTAGTGCAAAATAATTGTTAATTTCACCTTTATTCTGCGGATCAACGTCTGCTCCACACATCTTTTGCTTGCTCCAAACTTTGATGATAAAATCCAGGAATAAAATCATCAGGTTGTTCAAAAATGTCCAGATAACTACGCGCATCCACGGAGACCGACAACGAGGAGAATGACGCTCTTCGGCTCTAATTTATAGACCTGACCTCAACATGACGTGGTGAAGTGTCACCTGAAATGTCAATATTTCTCGGTGGGATGTAAACGCAGGTGGGGACTTGAAACAGGCTCCAAATTATTTTACAAAGCCATACGTTTATCAAATAAAGACGTTCGTTTCTGACGCATCTTGTTTTCGTAAAAAAGCTGACTGCTTAAGTCTTGGACTTTGAAATGGTTAAAAAGATTCCTACAAGTCAATTTCCAGCAAGTTTATCTGATGTCTAGTCGAGGTATGACATGTATGAGTAGAATCTATAAAACACGCATGCGTAAAACCTCAAAGAAATCAGCCAGAAACTCAATAAAACACCAATCACACAGCAAATTAGCACGTGCGAAGTCAGATATGTGAAATCATTTTATACTGCGTCATTGTTGCCTTGTAATTGTGTGGCATTAGTTTGCTTGGCCGTACCAAAACACTGAGTTGAGTACACTTTCGTAAAAAATAAAATCTGCTCCAGAAATTACATCAGCCACAGACGTATCACCCTTGGAAGATGTGTCTGTGTGATGTTTCTTCTCCCTGCTACAGTAAGCAAATCAAGTTACATGTGTCTGGGACGTCAGACTGGCTTCCTTTTACGCATTAGCAGCCCCCCAGTCTAATTCAGACCCATCACATTTTCGGTGGAGGATGATTTAGGCCTACACCTTTCAGCTTCTTTGTGTGTATTTCTCCAAAATGAAGCTGTTGAAACTTTTCTTTAGAGGAAACTAGCTCTGGTTTGCATCCTCTGTCGGAGATATGTGGTCACGTGACTGGAGCATCCTTTCCCCGGGGTGAAGTGGCTCAGATTAAAACCATCTCTGGCCTCATTCATAAAACAAACATTTGTAAATCTGCCCCATTGACGAATGCCATATGGTAAAGTGCTTTTGATAAATCATAAATCCATCACCGGGTCTCTCTTTATTACATTTTCTTTCAAAACGTGAACAAATAGACTCGTGCATGGGCGCAGGGAAAGAGCCAATTGGAGGACCACGTTTATCCAGACGAGGGAGGTTGAAATAACCCTCGCAGATGTTCCTTGGGCAGCCAGCAGATAAAAATGCGCTGTAAACGTTTCAAAGGGAAATATTTGACGAGTAAATATTAGCCTATGTGAAAAGCCACACAAGGCTCGTTCTTTGGCGTGTTTAATGACTAATTGAATATCATTAGTAGTGTCCACACAGATCGAAGTGGCACCGAAATAAAGGCTCAGATTTTAAAATGCCATATGGCCCGAATTATACATTAACCATGTGTTAGTGGACTATAATCCTCTCTGTGTACAATCAGTCAGGATGGAGGGAGGACAGCCATTCTTGGACACCATCATCTCCTTGCCAACCAAGAGACAAGACAAATAAGGCAAGCTTTTTTTTTTATTTATTACCCTGGAGTTAATGTGGTCATTCATTTATGGTACTTGATTACGCGTACAGCGTGTGTCAAACCAGGTTAATTAAGGTACTTTGGTTGTTTTGTTAAGATAAAACCCCGCATTCGTTGTGCGTAATTTTTAATCCGACCTCGCCAAAGAAGTAAACTGGAGTTGAAAACGCAAAACAGTGCCACAAAATAGCAAAATATGTTACTAACACATCCCATGTGATTGTTTTGTGTATGAAACGCTTGTGTTTGTCTTTCATTGCTTCCTCAGGTGTTTGAAAGTGCAGGTAACCATCCGCGTAAAAAGGTCAGGTTTGCGTCACTAAAACGCACAAAGGAGCTGTGCGCGCAATGGAGGTACTTTCCACGTCGTGACAATGAAAAATATCCAAGAAAAATAGTATCTGAATTTCTTTTTCGTCTATGTATTAAACTTTGGATTTTCAGTTGACCCTGGACATGTGTTTGTTGCAGACGATGTTTGATTTTATTTCAGTACCTTTTCAAAACAGTTTCTCTTTGTTGCCACATCCATGACCAGACGCGCTGATCCCAGCAACAGGGCACAGTACAGACAGCGTGTACCACAATGAATCATTTCATTTTGATAGAGTTCCTGTTTGTAAAATGTGATAAAACTGTCTAAATAGCTGTTGAAATCATTTCCCACCCAATTCTAAAGCACCAAAGCATCAAAATGTAGCCCATTTCTAACGGCACACGAACGCACAAGCTCGATGTTCCATTCTGTTATTTTCCCATGATGCTGTGTCATTTTTTTCGAACGAGATTTTTGACACGTTGTTGAAATTCTGACACGCCTCTAGAAACACAGAAACAATTGATGGTAATCTAAAGTCCCCCTTAACCCTGATCTACATCTTGATCTCATGCGTTCTTGTTTCATGGTATGCGTCACGGTTATGAACTGGCTGCGTTCTGCAGTTCAAACGTGCCAGAAAACATGCGTGTTTTATAACAAATAACAGAGCAGCTCATATAAGAATCAAGTGATTTCGCTTAAAAATTTAAAATTCATCACCCAACTGACCATTTTGGAACTAAAAAAATAAAACGTGAATATATTCAGGTATAAATGTGCTTGAATTTATCGGCTCAGTATAGCCAAAACATACCATATGTTATTTCAATGTCACTCATGATGCAGTTTTGTTTTAGCATATTAAGTATTGTACTTGGCAAACACTGATGGAGGAATCAAACAAAGAGGCAAATGAAGACTTTTTTGTAATGGTTTGCAAGTAACTATATACTTTTAACAGGGTAAACACATATTAAAAGGGATGCAAAATTAATCAGAAGAAAAGAATTGTTCATTTTTGGTCATTTTTAATTTGTATTTAAAAGTACAACATGTGGCCTATAGATATCCAAAACTTAGGGAATCCAAAAGTTGTAAAAACTTCTTTAGAAGAATACAAAATTCCATGCAAAGGCTAAAGTTACACCTTTCTGCCTTCTGTCTTCTACCTAATCCCCCCCTAGTGATAATCTGTCTCTTTCTGCTCATTTATCTACAGGGTTTGGTTAAAGTACTTGAGGCACTGGGCAGGTCGTATGTGTTAAGCTCAAATTGTGAAGGAATACAAAAGTTAACCTTGAGAGTGTTTTTGAAGAAATGTAAATCTTTATTAGTGTGGAAAGAGTTTTTCAGTTAATATTCAAAGTTATTTTTGGAACATAAAAAGGCAAGGTAATATAATTTCTAAAGCTAGTACATTAAGTAATGGCAATAAATGAAAAAAAAAAACAACATAAACAATTTTGATAAATACCATTGTAGACCACTGTGACATCAAGAGTTTGTAAATAAATCTTTTGTTTGGTCACTGGAAAACATTTTATTCTGTTTCTAATTCAGTAGGGCCGTTCGTGTGGTCCAGGTCAAGAATGAAACTTTCAAACTCCCCTTGAAAGCACCATGAGCTTGGGTTAACAGTATGCTGACGTGTCGCAGCTCCTGCTCCGGAAGCCTTTATTTCAATTCGTATACGCGGTTCAGCCCTGGCTCCATTCACTTCCATTCATTCTGCATCTCCAAACCCGGAACAGTTTTGACGTGTGTGTATGCATGGCACAGTGTGTTTCCGGTATAACGTGTGTGTTGATCGGTGCTCAGCCTTTTTCTCTTGGCTTTCAGTAGAACAGTCACCCACTTCAGAGCCCCAGCTCCCTTACCTGGTCACCCCTTAACGACGTTGTATCTCTAACCGGTGGACATGGCATCTGTTTCAGCACCAGCGCAGACAGCCCCTTCTCCGGCTGCTCCTCTGCAAAGAGGGATTGTAAAAATGGTAAGGAACCTGACATGTGAATATGTGAGCCTTCTGCGCGAGACTGAGCTCACAGCTAGTTAGCTTTAGGCTAATGGAGGCTAAACTAACTCTCTGTCACCCTACAACTTTAAATCAACTAATTAGACATTATATGCTAATTTATCTACTTACTACAAGAGTGGCAGCAGTGTTACTTTTTACTGTCACTAACTCTGAACTCACCTGGCAGTAACAGCATGACGGCTAACATTAGCTCCAGTGCCAAGCTGCTAATAAGCTGAAGCCAATCGGCATTAGCACATGTTTGCTACTCTACTACTTAGCTTTGAGTAACGATGAAAATGTAAAGTGTCCTTTTGATACCATTCTTGTAAAAAGTATTATATTGAAAGTGAATACATTGTAATATAATGCTTTCTAATTTGGATTAAAATTAGTATTACTTTGAAACTTATTAGCTTTAAGGTCAACAGATGTTAGGTTTCCCAGCTAATGGAAAGCTAAGTGTCCGCTAAGGAGCCTTTAACTTTCCAGCAAGTATTGACCAAGTGAACAAAGTTCACTTCAGTCCAATGTGCTGCTGAGTTTGGTCACAAGTGAGTTATCTTATTCAATTATATGAAACTAAATCATACATTTTGAGAGTATACTTGGAATGAGAAGTATGGAAGTCAGTTTCCGTTAGGTAAAAGAAAAGGGAACCTTGCCCTAAAAAGTCAAAATTATACAGAAGCCTTGATACCAACAGGTACAAAAAGGACTAAAAACGCGAAAGTTGCCCCAATTAGAAAAAAAAAAAGAAATTAAAACACCTTGTGTTTTTCAGCCTGTCAGAAACAGTCTTTCTGTATTGTTAATATTTCATAATTTTGAATCATTATTTCAAATTTATCACTGAATATTAAAAATTAATTGGACTTGCCCTAAAAAATAAAATATATTTTTCATTAAGTTACCCTGTTTTTTTTTCTCACTATATAATTATTTAACTTGACAGAATAAGGCTCACGTAGTGACGCTAACTGCTTCCATCCTCATTATTGCCACTTTGTTTCCCCCTCAAGCATATTTCTTAAAAGCTGTTGAGTCACATTTCTGCAAATGGAACACCCGTTATTAGTGGGATCCCTAGACAGGGCATTTCCTCTGTGTGCTGGTTAAAACCAACCACGGGAAACTGACACGTAGCTGAAGGTTTCATGCCCCTGTAATCTCCCATTCATCTTGGCTGTGTAGAGACACTTCTTGTCCATGTTTGATTTTGTCCACCTTTTGATTTTACATTCAAAGAGGCACATATTTCCTTCAGATTTGACATATTTAGCTGTGTTGGCAGATTTAGGATACCTGTGGAAGGAGCATGCCTTTAGCATTAGCATGACAGAGAGACCAAAACAAATGCGTCCAGTACTATAGAGGCCTAAAAGCAAGATGCAAACTTCATTCCTCCTGACTTGATATTAAGCCCATTGTTGCGTTTGATAGGCCGAAGATCATACCTCTATCATGAGATTAAATAATCCAAAATGAAGGGTAATTTAATGGTTATGCTACGAGAGGAAATGTACAGAATTTTTTTTTTTTTTCCCCACACAAATGATAATACCAAGATTATTTGCACTCATGCTCTGTGTGTTGCTTCTTTATCTCAGGTAGCATACTTGACTTCATAACCATCGTTTCCAGGTGTTTGCAGAAGTGTTTTTAGTTATGTGGTAAACTGGTAGGTGGAGTTTTCATCCTTGGAGAAGGAGATGTGCCACACTCTTTTAGGTTTATTATCTGAGGAATTGAGGGTTCTGGGAAAGAATAATTACTGCATCTCTTATCCAAATAAAGCCTGTGAAACTATAATTTTGTTAAAACATCAAACTTTTCAAAAAATTACTCAGGATTTTAATATCCTTTTGTGGGAAGGTAAAACTTTTGTCAACACAAAATAAAGACTCAGTGACCCCCCCACCCTTTCGGTCCAGTCTGTACTTGGTGGGACTCAGTCAGACAGAGGGTGATGGTGGTGATTTGATAAAAGTCTTTATCTAGCTCACATCTTAGATCAACAGCCCCTGGGGATGCTCCCTGCAGACTCTCTTGAGAGTCCACAGATAAAAGGTGTTTGCTTAGATTCGTGTAAATGCCATGGTTGTCAAACCCAAGAGTAGGTTATCTATTTTTTTTTCTGTATTTAGCCACGTTATCAGATGGCCTGATCTCCCCTTGTATTTGGATGACACATCATCACTATAGCAACATGCAGTTTGCGCTGGTTTACTAGATCTGTAATAGTTTTTCAGCTTTTTTGTAACTTGTTACTGTTTAGAAATCTTTCCTTGGTTGTTTCAGCAGATTTGAATAAACCTTTCCTCACTGTCATGGATAACTTGACAGACTGATACTTCTATAATCCAGATGCAAATACATCCGTTGACTGTGTACGCTACAAAGAGAGAGAAAGAGCACTCTGTCAGAATAGACACTGAAACTGTTTTTGCACCTGCTGTTTTTAAAGTATTTTGTTTTTAGAATTTCTTTCATTTAATAAATTTAAGAAGCAAGTATTTGAAACTTTTCTTTGCACCTGGTGAATTAAATCAAGAGCTTAAACTTATTTTCTGTCCTCTAATTGTCTTTTTTGCCCCCCCTCAAAGGTCCTGTCAGGCTGTGCCATCATTGTCCGGGGCCAGCCTCGAGGTGGCCCGCCCCCGGAGCGCCAGATTAATCTCAGTAATATCCGAGCCGGGGCCATGGCCCGCAGAGCCGCTCAGGGTCAGCCTGACACAAAGGACACCCCCGATGAGGTGAGAGCCTCTGTCCCGTTGTGTTTGTTTTTGTTTGTGTTTGTGTGTGTTTGGCAAAGGCAGAGCAAGGTCTTACTTAACAGCCCTGCAGCACAAACATTGATACTCCTATTTGTGGTTGAATGCTGGGGTGTGTGTGTGTGTCTTTGTTTGTCGTGTGGGGTGAAGATTTTAAAGACCCAGAATGAACTGGTGTCAAGAACATGTGTGTGGGAGATGATGATAGAGCCTTAAGATAAATATTTGTCATTTTCTTATTATGATTTAAAAAGTCATCACTTAATCATTTAACACTGATGACTCCACTGCTTCTAATGTAAAATAATCTATCATCAGGAAGTTGCTATATATAACCTAATATAATGTAATATAATATAATATAATATAATATAATATAATATAATATAATATAATATAATATAATATAATATAATATAATATAATATAATAAAACATTTTTGTGTAACCCAATGGCTTTCCAGAGAACTGATCATTCTGTTTATTTCAGATAATTGTACACATTATTTGAAAGAAAAGGTCTAAGTAATCAAATGCTTCTTTTTAACTTTTCTAATTTTGTTTCCTTACAAAGGTTTAAACTCTTGTTCCATCTGTTTTGCAGCCTTGGGCCTTTCAAGCCAGAGAGTTTCTGCGAAAGAAGCTTATCGGCAAAGAAGTGTGCTTCACCGTGGAAATCAAGACAGCTTTAGGCAGAGAGTACGGCATGGTCTACCTGGGACGAGGTGGGTGGAATGATACTTCTTGAACCATGAACCAGTATAAACAGATCATTTACAAATCAGGGATCAAATCAGACGACTTATACTCCTCATGTTGCTACATCTTAGGTAGCATACTCAACATAGTAACTCTTGTCTCCAGGTGTTTGCAGCGGTGCTGTTTTTAGAAATGTGGTAAACAGGTAGGTGGAGGTTTGCTCCTTTGAGGATGCAGATGTGCCACTAAGTCACACCCTTGAGAGTTAATCATTTCTGGAGTTGAGGGTTCTGCGAAAGAACAATCTTGCACCTAACTGAAGGCTTTTAAGCTAAAATTTGAGAAAAAAAAATAAACTTTTATCATAGCCCTGTATTTTAACTCACTGTTATGTGCAGTATGGACCAGTTCAACAACTTTCATATACGACTCATTATAAGGAGCCTGATGCCTGGACAAGCATGATCTGAAATCCAATTTATTTACTTTGAAATTGTATTTATCCTACTGGAAAATTCAGATCTGTATTCCTTTGGTTCAAAAATGCAATTTCAGTTTGCATAATTTGGGTTCAGTTTCACTATTTAGTTTCAGTTCATCTGTGAGGAATCTTAGCCTATAGTTAACACAAAAAAGTTGTTAGTGTCTTTTTCCCCTGTTTCTTGGATAATTTTCCACAGAGATCTTAATCACTACCTTATGCACCAGTATTTTTAAAACATTCAGTATATGAAAAATAAGTTCACCCCCTTTTTTATTTTTTCGAGGACCAACAATGTCATATTGAAGACTGTGTTATGACAATCACAGTTTTTGCATCAGCTCGGAGGAGCTCAGGCTTGTGTTCAAATTTAGGATTTGTTTGACTGTTTTTTTTCATTTCAGTAAAAGTTGTGCCTGGAGTCAGGATATTTTACACACTGTGAACAGAAAACTGTTTGCAACGAACCGTAAAATCAGCACACCTGCAAAAAGTGATTGTGTGTAGTGAAATACTCCTCTTTCCAAAGCACCAGCTCTCATGGTTGCCTCTCCTGCAATCAAGCTAGCAGACCTGAACTAACTGCTGGGTTATTGTAACCGACAAAATAAAAATGCTGCTATGTTTTCCTGAAGTGTTTGATATTTATATTCCCTCTGAATTCTCATTACAGACACAACAGGCGAGAACATTGCTGAGGCTTTGGTGAATGAGGGCCTGGCTACAGTCCGCAGGGAAGGGATCAGAGGAAACAAGTAAGAGTTTCTGCTTCTGTCGCCATAGATGTGATGCTGTTTGTTGGTTGGTTTCTATTCAGTCCAATGGCACAACACACGCATGCA
The DNA here is from genome assembly GCF_033239565.1 of Halichoeres trimaculatus. Classification (NCBI taxonomy): domain Eukaryota; kingdom Metazoa; phylum Chordata; class Actinopteri; order Labriformes; family Labridae; genus Halichoeres; species Halichoeres trimaculatus. The sequence continues at coordinate 9,299,681 of NW_027437199.1, read as the reverse complement.
TTCACCACTTAACCTTACAGTGGAACTGCTACCTATTATTAACAACTTTGCGTGTTAGCATGACACAGTTTTGTGTATGAACATGTGACCGCTTCTTCTCTTAACATGGAGCAGCATCCTTGGCACAAAACTGTTTCCAATGTTAGCCTGAAACAGCTTCTGAAGTTAGCATGCATGCCTGCAGACATGCCTTTATGTTAGCAAAACAGAACTTCTTATGTTAGCATCTCAACAACTCTAGTGTTGAATTGAAACAGTGTAAGAAAGATTCAAGGCAGAACTTCTTATATTAGCATACAACTGCTCTCTATCTGCTTCTAATGCAAACATGAAAAACCTTTTTAGCATGAAAAAGCATCTCCTCTTAGCGTCAGCAGCTTATTGTGTTAGCACAATTATATTTTTAAGGAGAAAAAAAACAAAATTTGTCAACTTTTTTTGGTGAAAGATTATGGCTAGTTGGAGACAGCTTCTTGTGTTTGCATGAATGGCTTGGTATGTTAACAAATAAAGATTTTATTTGAGCATAAAACAGCCTCATTTGTTAATATCCTCTTATGTTAGCACAAAAAATAGCAAACATTAGTGTTAGCATCAACAGCTTATTTTGTTAGCATTAGGGTTTTTATTGTAGCTCAAATTGGCCTCATCTGTTAGCTTCTTTTGATGGCATGAAAAATCTTTGGTTAGCATGACACTTTGCTTTTATGCTACCTCAGTCATTGTAAGCACACAGCAGCAAAGTATTGTCACGTTAGCTCTGGTTGGCATGAAAAATCTTTGTTTTATCTGTTCATCTGCTTTGAAGATGAGTTGAATTGTCCCCCTATAATTGCCATGTATGTCATAATTTCCCCTCAGCCTATTTGATGATTCATCTGATTGTGTGATGTGATGATATAATCAGCTCTGTTGGCCTGGTTGACCTCCAGTGTGGTTCTAGTCGTGCAAGACATCAGTGCCAAACATGTTTTCCCTCCAAAACTGTTTGCTCAGTCAGTGTGGTTGAAGTAATTTCTTACCCCGTCAAAGCTACTTTTGGTCTGAAACAGAACTCTTTGTCTCACAGAAAGAGGCAGAAATCACTTTTGGTAACATGATGTAATCATCTGCTTGCCTAAGCTTATAGCAGCACATCACTGGTAAATCTGCAGGGAGATGTACACGAGCTTGACTGCAGAGAATTGAGATGGAGCCATAAAGTCCCAGATGGTGGCAGCATTACCCTGCTGCTACACCACTGTCCCTCTGAAGCCCTTTTCTGCCACATTGGCCCCAGGCTGTAATCCCTTAAATACACTTACACACTCAGCTCTATATGACAAAGCACTATATATCCCCCCCAGTGGCAGTATTTGCACATTACACACATTACAAGCAATTTGACTCATGCTGCTACATTTGTTTCCTCCAACATGAACAGAGATGATGATGTGAATATTCTGCCACTAATGACCCATTCCAAGCATTCGGTGCAATGGCCCAGAACGGGCTCTAATGTAAATGATGCTTTAAGTGTAAGCAGGCATCATTTGGCCAAAGGGGGAGGCCCATTACTCAGAGAGGACTTCAGGCTGCAGTTTTCCCCTCGCTGCCCTAGCCTCCAATATCATTACCCCTCGTGACTGGCTACACTAACAATGATGTGATCATAATTACGGGGGTGATTATAATGATGATGGCTTTGGACAGTGCAGTTAGATGTGAAGAAGAAGCCCACCACGGCTTGGGAAAACTGTCAGCCAATTCACTGATTTAAGTGCCCCGGCTGTGTGAAGCGGTGCACCAGAGCGAACTAAGGGCACAGTTGTTTGGGGCTGGTTTTCATTGGTTTATTAGAGCAAGAATGAAGACACAGACACTTTCTCTCACAAACACACAGTTCACAGGAGCACACTTCTGTCCAGATATTTATCAGACGCTGAATACATTTGGAAGCATGTTTCTTTTCTAAGCTACTCTTGAACTTATCCATATTTGTTTGTTGTGAAGGAATCAGGTTGTAATTCCTCCATGAATTGCAACCTTGATGTCTAAGCTAAGCTCAGTAATTACGTATGAAAACACTAAGCATTTTGAACACTAAAGGCAGGTATTACAAGAGCCAGAGAGACGCAACATTGTAAAAATGTGATATCCCGAAAACAGTATTGTAGGGATTCGATATATCTTGTGTCTACACACTGCCAAAATAGTATTTTGGACATTTTCTCAGAAAGAGATTCATTGTGAGTGATATGTAGAGAGGTTTTTGATTGTTAAAACAAGGTGGGAATTATTGTTTTTGCTCAAAAGCACTGTTTACAAAGCAGCAAAAAAGATAAGTCCATATTCCGTAAAACACAGAAGCAGTCTTGGTGACATCACCCAGAAGTTTTTATGAGCTTCCAGTGAGCGTACGACAGACAGAAAGCTATGGCATGCTTTGGCCTCCTCGTAACTACCTCCAACATTTCAACTCGACTGTAATCCATACGTTCAATTATAAATTCAAACTCTGTACTGTGTTGGTCTGACTATAGCTGCTTTTTGCACCTGACTCTAAATTTGCCATAAATACAGGCGTTTTAATTTGGGTGTTAATGGGCATGACTTGGTTTTTGGAGCCAGCCTCAAGTTGACAATCAATGAAATGTTGTTTTATTTACACTTCAAAAGTGGCTTAATTTTTTAAATAAATGAATCCAAATCAGTCGTAGAAGACATCAAAATAATAAACTAAAAATCTCCTACAGGAGCTTATGTAGATAAAAAATAGTGATTGTGCATTTTTGACCATTCAAAGCACTATCACATCGTTATCACAAACCGATGGCAGGACCTGGGAATCAAACCCTCAACCCTCTGATTAAGAGAGAATCGACTCTACCGTAAGGTTTGTCTTGCTTTGAAAAATTAAATTAAGAAAAATGAGATTGAAAAGCAGAAAGACAGAGTCTTACATTGTGACATCAGCAAAAAAAAAAATCATCATCCATCTGACAAACTGAACTTGAAATGAAGAGTTGGTGAAGTTGTGGTTGTTTGTCCTTTTCTGTTGTTGATTCTTTATTAAAGAAATATTTTTTACCTTATAAGGCTAATTATGAATTTTTGTGCCATAAAAAGAAAGGAAAAAAACATTCAAAATACCTTAAATGCACGGATGACTCTTATCTTTTGGGCTTTTATGAGTTTGTGGTTCGGACTGGATACTGTATAATGTAGGAAACTCAGCAGCTTAGGTTAACATAATAGTAATAGGTTTTAATAAAGCTTGAAAAAGCCAAAATGCCATGTACCCAACATTTTATGATAAGGGTTCAAGAGCCATAAAGATGACTCAATTTCTTGTTTTCCATATTTTGATTTCTTGGTTCCTCTTCCCATCCTTGATTCTTGTAAATAATTTACTTGCGGGAATTTCTACGGAACATAGAGTCCTCGGTCTAACTTTCTGTCTTATACACGCTGCAGTTTTGACTGTCAGACAGATTTATATCTGTATAAGTTGCTCAGATGAGTTTTTTTTTGGTCAGCTGTCTAGGACTTCATCATACAACTGAGTTTGACTTTAACGTGATCAGGCATAACAAATTCTGTCCTTGGTGCTGAGCCATGCAGTGATTGATGGAGACGAATTCATCAATCTTCTGGACTCAGTCTCACGTCTCTGGCTCCATCAGCCAGTCAAAGTGCTTATCTTTGAAAGAGCTCTGTCCTCAGATGGCTGAGCCGGACTGACCAGGTCGGATTTCTTTGAGTTAAAAGATAAAAACTCTAGACAAGACCCCTAACCATGGTGGCAAAGTAGAGCCACATTAACGTGGGGTCCTGCTGTGCTTTATCACCCCCCATTGCTCCCTTTCAAGCAGCCCTGTAGAGGAGGTGTTAACGTCTGGGGGATGATGTGGGCATCTCTGCCTACTTGTAGAGGAAGCACACTGGGAAACCTACACCCTCTTCAAACCCAACAACACAGGCTGTAAAAGGCTCGCTAAGGTTCGACACTTTGTGTCTTTTGAAAGTATTTTCGGTTGCTCCCGGGAGCCTCTCAGAGATGAAAGGTGTAGCCTACAGCGTGTTCAAATACAAGGGAATTGGAAAGTTTTCCTTTACCTCGGCCCTTTTGTTTCTCCGCCAGTCTTGCTAGGGATTGCACTTTCTTACCCATCAATATCTGTTTTGATTTAAAGCAGTGTGTTGGTTGGAAGGAGCTGCTGACCTAAAAAAAAAAATCCACTCTTTTTGCAGACATGGATAAGTTCACTATCGTCTGCCTCCACACATGAAGCTATTTCTACATCCTTCAAATCTCTGCTGGGGAGTTGCTTTCCATTTATCCCTGCGCCTCTACAACATCTGCCCCTCTTGATTGTATTGTTCCCTTCGCTCCTTATCTTTGTAGCTTTCTCTCCTCGTTTAAAATCCAAGTAGTTTAAACACAATTGACTTCTTACAGAAAGTTTCACTCAGTAAGCAAGAAACGGTTTCATTTAAGTCTGAAGTTAGCGGCCAAAGCAAACTGGACGGCTTTCGGGCGCCAGTCCAAAAGCCCAATTAGGAAAACAGGACTGCAGGGGAGGCCACACGTGTGTTTCTGTGTGTGGCGTTTTAATTGAGACCCACTTTGTTGCTTCTCGAGTTGCTATCGCCACTTTCATGTCAATCAAGCAGCGTTTGCTTCGTGGAGAAACAAAGCCTGTTGGCCATTTGAAGGTCTGAATAATTAAAGTTGTACAAGAGCCCTCAAAAAGCATTAAGGCCGGGCGATTTGCAGAGCCGGCATGGAATTAATTGTGGCGTTTGTAGCCGTCTGCGTGGCTGCTTTTGAAGGAGCTGTCAAACACAGTTATTGTCTCCTCACAAAGTGCTCTGATACATTTTATTAAAGCTGTTATAATCTGGCGGTCAGCTGGTTGCTGCTAAAACGGCTGCACAGTTTGTCAGGAACAGCACTTACAGCAAGAATTAGTTCACCGAATCTGGAGCCTCAGCAAAGCCGTGCTTGTGCAGTCCCGTTGTTCTAATGAGTGCTTGTTTTAGGTGCTGGAGTTAACAACCAGCGACGGTGCTGCTGAACCGAAAAGCCATCGCCGATGCTCGACGCATTTCACTGAACCCAACGCGAAAGGCGTTAAAAGACATTTCATTTCATACAGGCTCCGACTTGTTATTCTTGTAACATTAATATTTGCCTGTTGAGGAAAGGCTTAGGGTGGCTCATGATTCCACACAGACGGGATAAGAGCAATTAGAACATATTGAACTTAACAAATGCTGCGCGTCGACAATCAAAAGCTTTCCTGCTCGTTAAGCACACACACCGAGTATGGCTCCCTGACTCATGTGGAATTAATTGCAACTTGTTAACAAGCCGTGTTAATGGTGCTATTATATTTTAACATATTTTTTTCATCATAAGCAGCTTGTCACAGGAGCTGTATTGCACTCTTAAGATTTTCTGATTAATACAGATGACTCTCCCAGCTACTTCACATACATGCAATGCTTCAACAAGAGTTGCTTCAGATTTAGAGCAGTAGTGATTCATTTTTCAGAGCTGGGTAAAACATATCAGAGAAATATGAATTAAATCATCATTTAGCCTGGAATTAGTAAGGAATCAGTTGAGGTGAAGTTGCTTTGGATATTTCTAAAATTGCCACTAAATGAAAGGATTTTTTTGTTTCCCTATTAAATGATGCTAGATTTATAAGAAAGGTACATTTGTGGGATGAACTGCAGAGCTGAGTATTTGGGTTGTCCCCCATGAAATATGCCAACAGCTTATCCTGCCACTGGCTTGCATTTTTTTTCAGACTTCAATCATGCAGTTCATCAAACATCACAGAACAAGACCTAGCTCAGCTGCTCATTCTGCAAATGCATGTTTCATCAAAATGAGGCACCATTTAAAAGGGGCAATAACAGGCTTTCTAAGGGTATAAGATTTATTTCTAAGAAGCATTGTTACAACAAAAAAAAATAATCAACCAAACACAAATTTCCCTATGTTTTTCTTGTGAAGTTAACCTTTTATTAAACTTTTTAGTTTTCAGTTTTCATTCAACATTTTTAAAGAACAGATACATGCAAACTCAAAGTAGTATCAGTAAAATAAAAGTCAAATACAAAAGAATAAGACTAAATGGTTGGGGTTTTACTATCCAGGTATAGGCATAGACAACCATGCCAGTTTGGGTAATGATTAGTAATGTCTTTTTTATCCAATCCATTTTTCCCAGTGTTGTTCTTATAGACCTGCCTTCAGTCTTAGATAGTGAGTCATTTTCTCAGTGTATGCCCAACCACTGTCCTGGGGATAGCTTTTTTTACATGCCAGCGTCAGGACTTTGAAAAGATAGGGGTCCTCACTTTCAATTAAATCCACAGGAAATAGTCTGAGGTACATAACTCTTGGGTCCCTACTTGGGATTGGCATTTCAAGCAAAAGAGCTGTACAATATTCGCTAGTGACTATTTCAAAAAATATTCGAAGATCTCCCCACACACAAACCTGCACCAACATTACACTTTGACAAAGAGGGAGAGGGCTGTTATGCTCTGCACATTGATCATCAAACTTACTTCTAGGGTGACGAAGCAGAACCACTGACTGTTGATCTGCGGACAGCACTGCACTTTCCGCTGCATGCCTTGCTCTCACATGCAGGGCAGTTGTTGATGACTTGTGAAATGCTAGACTAACTTTGCAAAGTTTGCACTATACCTCATTTTCGATCATTTTTCAAGGGGGTTCCCACACTCCCCAATCCATATTTGAATATCTTCTTGTTCTTGTTTTGGCTGTAAATCCTCCAGCCTTCACTTTTGGTCTAGCTCCATTCATGATGCCAGTTAATTGCTGTGGTCTTGACATTTTAGATGGTTTCCGTGCACAACTTCCTGTCCCCCTTGACTCGCTTTTTGTGAAATTGTCTTGTAACAGCTTCGGCATCCTGCGTAAAACTGCCATTGGCTGCAGACAAGACGAAGTGATCTTCACATGAACTATTTGATTTTTTTTATATTAATGACTTTAGAATATTCGGAAATCATTGCCCATCCCTAGTCCCTAGGTGTCTTACAGTATAAAATCTCTTCAAGAATCTGGGTAACACTGTCCCTGAATGATTGAAATTTTTTACATGACCAACATATATTCGAGTTACTGACATTTACCTGACTGCACTGTATCTACATGATTCCCATTTTATTAAATTCAGTCACACTTAGTTAAATCTAAATCAGATCAAACTGAATTGCCCGTCTTCTGGTTTCTACAGCAGCTTCTTTTAATGGAGATGGCCATGTTCATACATTTTACATTTGTTATAAAACGACAAACACATCACAGTTTGAAGGCTGTAAAACCAACTTCTCTTTACTTGATTTTCATCGAGAAACATATTGATTTGTTTTCGGGTTGAAGTTGACCAAAGTTTGAAATGTACTTCTGTGAGCATTCGTTTATTTATGTCTTAAACTTTTCCTTTGTGTGTGTGTGTGTGTGTGTGTGTGTGTGTTTTAACAGTCCAGACCAGGCCAGACTCTGTGATTTGGAGGACCAGTCCAAGGCTGCAAAGAAAGGCATGTGGAGCGAGGGCGGCGGCTCACACACCATCCGCGACCTCAAGTACACCATAGAGAATCCACGCAACTTTGTCGACTCCTTGCACCAGAAACCAATCAACGGTAATTGGAGAGCTTTGCCTGAGAAAACAAACATTGTGTATATGTAAGCTTGCATAAATCCATAAAAGACATGCATACATAAGCTCTGTCAGCAATTATGAGTCGGAGGTCGAGGGCGTTATGTTGGAAATATCCTCCATGTAATGCCACTCCAATGGCTCATTTCTCCGTTCTCTCATCTTCGACCCAACTGGAGGTGTAATGTGCCACTCACTTCAGTTCCAGGCGACTGCTGCCAGCAGTGGCTCAGCTCATTTCACTTCTCTTTAATTGAATGGAAAAATGGAGAGCACATTCTTTTATTTCTCATCCTCACCACTCACGAGGCGCAGTTATGCTTGTTTTAAGACTGGAGGCAGCAATCCACCTGAAGTGTGCGACGAGTTGCAGTGGCTGAAAACAGGAATTCCAATTTCTCTGTCATCGGCTTACGCTGAAGCACACACAACTATACATTCAAACAGTTAGACACAGAAAGAGAGCACTCAGAGTCTGAGAGAAGCCATAGAAACACCATTTAGGCGTGAAATGCTTTTTCACAGGTGACTCAAAACCTCTTCAATTTCCTGAAGCACTTCAGAGGTCAGCAGCTACATTTAGAGGGAAAGTTTAATTTTGTGACCTGAAAGCTTTCCAAATAAATTGACCTTGTCTCAAGCCCATGTGCTGCCGTTCGTACAGAGTAGCCACAATTTTGAAGTGACTCTCAAATATCCGTTGGTTGAGTGTCAAGTACACACCTCTATAGGTTTAAAATGAAACACTAAAATATGGACAAATTGAATTGAACTTTCTTCCCAAAGGGCAGTGGTCAGCTTTAGTCTGTAATGGATAAGTACAAATATATAGTTAATGAAAAAACAAGCATGAAAAGTACAAAAGCATTTTAATTAACTAAAATAAAAACAAGGCTTTACCAAAAAACAATAACTTACTCAAACTGTATTGTAAGTTTACGAAACTAAAATTGGAGAGAAAATATCTATAGTTTTTTTGTCTTTCTCAATCCATCTTGTACAAAAACTCACTACTTTGTTTTTTTTACACCATCAGTCTTGTGTCCAGACAGAAACACACATTTCATTGTTTTTTTGTGGATTGTTTTTAATCTGTCCTTGGTCAATATATATATATGAAATTTTATAACTGTATTGAGTTTGTTTTGCAAAATACTGTGCTAGCATATTTAAATCTTGATTATCCTAAAATTCAGCATTTGCAAAAAAGCCTGAATTGTACACTAAAAACTACTTTAAAACAAATTAAAACTAAAAGGAAATTAAAAATAACAATTTAGACAAAAAAAATTAAACTAAAGAAAAATGCTTAGCTATAATAACTTTGGCTCATGCTGCTATAAATACCACTTATGTTGCAATAATGTACAACAAACAAGGAATTCTGCCCTTCTAAAACTGATAAAACTTAACCCCCCCCCCCCCCCCCAAAAAAAATAAAAAAAAATAAAAATAATAATAATAATAATAATAAAATAAAATAAAATTAAATTGAATTAAATTAAATAAAACCAAATTATACAAAAACTGTACTTGAACCATAAAAAACAAACAAACAAAAAAATAAAACTAAAGAATACAACAAAAAAAACCAAACTTCCAAACAGCGTTCTTCAGATTTTTGTGATGCAGTTGAACCTGTTTGCTTAGCTTGTAGATAGTCACTCTAACTTATAGGACTACATGTACTTTTCCCCCAAAGCGATGCTTTTGGCCTTTTGTAAGAGACAGGAAATAGTGTAGGAAGACATTTAGCAAAGGATCGTCGCTGGGAGTGGAACCAACCACTAGCAAGGGTTTAAACCTGTGAGGCGCCTCAATGTAAACAAGCTACGTGGGAGTCTAATCACAGAAAAGTGTTATCATTATTTTCCAACACTGCACTAGTGGGAAGCAGGAAGACTATGCAGCAGCTCAGCTACTGTGTACCTAAAGGGACAAAATGGCTTGATTTAAAAAAAGTCAATTTTAAACATTAATTCCATCACGATCAATGCTTTCAAACTGACAGCCCCAGTTTTGTGGCTTGTCGTGGCTTAAGAAACTTCTTGTGTGTGATGCCAAAACTCTTTTCCAAGGCTGTATTTGAGCACTGAGTGGTAAATTGTGCCTTAGAGCTTTTATTGACATTTTGGTTTGTTATGTTGTGGAAACTCCAGTTATTGTTAGTAAATGACTTCAGCCTTTCAAATCTTGTAATGCTGTGTGGAGGAGGTAGAAAACCTTTTCCAGCCTCCCTTTCAGCCTACAGTTACACGTGTTAAATAAAGATTTTGGGTGGAGTATCACTCGAAGTTGAGTGCGCACTCCATGATTTTCTCCTCTTTGACAAGCACCAGAGAGCAATCCTTTGAAAAGACACTTCAATTCAACTGCTCAGTGAAACACTGCAGTTGTTTTTAGCATGTCAAAGGTGATATTGGTTAAAATTCAACCAGTGTCACTCAGGTCATCGCTGAAATGGTAATTCATGTTATGACAATCCTCCCAGGTTGATAAAAGAGTAATACAAATGAAATACACTCAGATATTCATTGGTGGGACCTTTTTGGGTCAAAAAATCAGGTCCAGTCCAGATAATGGATTCAAATTCACTCTAACACCTGATAAGAATGTCTCCAGGAAGAAATTAATGGAATCAGAAAATACACTTAAAAAGCCACCAGGGATAATCAGAGTGCGGTACTAAAAGGTTCATTCCACAAAACACAGAAGCCTGAGCAGAATCTGGACTCAGCTGACTCCTGTCTCTCATGGTCCTTGGCTTTTAAATATTTCTGATACAATTCAAAGATGGGTTTCCGTTTTTTGTTTACCTGTGTTGTGCTTTCGGGAACCTTGCATTGACCTTCAGTCACGCATGCACAGACGACAGTGCAGCCTGTGCGACGTGTGGCCATCATGCAATCCTGCCAGCTGTTTCTAGTGATCGCATTCGTTTCATACGTTGCGTCTACTTAATGAAATCAGTATGTCCTAAAGAATCATTCATACCCTTGTGCTGTCAGCATTATTTACAAATGTTGGCCACTGGAAAATGAACAGATGCTGTGAACAGAAGCAGATGTTGCATCAGTGTTTGCTCAGTGTACGCCTCATAGACAGAGGCTATAGTTCTCGTTGCAGCAGTCGCTGGTCTTATTTCTTGCTGCAGCTCTCTGCGGTATGTCATTTTCAACTCTTTGCACCTCCCACACAGACAAAAAGAGATTTACTTAAATTTCTGAACTGCCTGTTTGGATTTTACCATGTCGACAAGAAACTTTTCTGTAGGTCTTGCCATGACAGTGATGCACAAAAATTCATGCAAGTAGTTTTAAGTAGCTTGAGGGGCTGTGTTTTTTAGCTGGGGGGTGCTATGGAGCACATGTTGGAATTAAAACTGTGAAACAAATTTTGCCTGACTGTAAGCACATTCAAGCACACAATTTGGTGGCGGAAGAAACAAGGGGGAGACCACGTGCAATAATTACCTCTGCCAATGAGGTTGTGTTTTTGGGAGAGTTTGCCTGTGAACAACAGAACTCAAAAAGTTACAAACAGATCTTGATGAAGTTTTCAGAAAATGTTCAAAATGGGATAAGGAAAAAGTGATTAAATTTTGGAGGTGATCTGGATCACCGCCTGGATCCAGGATTTTTTTGAAGGATTCTTTATCATTGTAAAATAGGGCTGTTTTCACCACACGTGTATATAACTCCACGACAAATGGCCTGATTGCTTTGCATAACAATACAAGACAAGGTCAGAATAATTTCCAACAGATATTAAAGTATGATCCAGATCCTGGCAATATTCTGGATACTAAGATCCAGAATATGAAATATGTACTTGGTCATCATAATTTTCAACACTGTCAGGTAACAAATTATCGTACAAGCCTGCAACTAACACCAAATTTTAGCAGACAGTCTGCAGAAAGTATAACATTAAAGAAGAGCTAAAGTGTTGTGTGAAAATCACAATATGATTGGTGGAGGTCTGCACTCTGAGTGCTTTTTATAGTTTGATACATCAAATCATAGCTTGTTTGAAAAGATCAAGAATAAAAAGCTCTTATGAGATTGGTGTGTAAACTTTTTATCGCCATCAAGCTTAATGTCAGTATGAGTTGTTATTCAACACACTCTCCTCTCTGGTGTTTTCTAAATTCTCTACCTTCTCTCCCCTGCAGCCATCATAGAGCATGTGCGTGACGGCAGTGTTGTTCGTGCCTTGCTGCTCCCTGACTACTACCTGGTCACTGTCATGCTGTCTGGAGTCAAGGTAACTGCCAATCACCTGCTGCACTATCAGATGTGCTTTACTGTCAACTTGTGATGTCCTTGTGTAACACACGAATGTCAGAAGGTGGGATTACGACAAAAAATGGAAATACACTCAGGGTGCCTGTTTTCTTTCGCCTAAATATTCAACCACTCTCTGTTTCCCAGTAATGAAATATTTGGTTGTGCTATTTACACGCTATACCACTTTGACTGCACAAATCCCCATCCTTACTCTAAACAAAGCCCAAATGGTAACACTTGTTTTTCTTCCCGTAAATCTGTTTGCTCCACCAGTGTCATTTCCGCTCTGCTACGTTTCCCCATCCATCCCTCTCACCAAGCCCAGCTTTGCCAATTGCCCACTCAAGATAACTAATCTGTTTCATCTCCCACTCGAAGATATTACTTCCATTTCAAGGTGTTCTTTGTCTCATTGTTCAAAGGCTTGTCTTCCCTTCCTGTCTGTATATATATCTGTCTGGTGTTCTGCTACACTCAAAGGAGATTACAGATGGCGAGGAGGAAAGAGGTGACACCAGTTTAAAGAGGATATCAGCTATAAACCTAAATAAAACAGATGAAGTGGGAGATCACAGGAAACCAAAGAAGACAAAATGTGTTCTCTTTTGCTATTTTCATATAATCTTTTGAATTGTTATTAAACACAATGGCTCCCTTCTTCCCCAGTGTCCCACGTTCAAGCGGGAAGCGGATGGCACAGAATCACCAGAGCCGTTTGCAGCAGAGGCCAAATTCTTCACCGAATCCCGACTCCTGCAGAGAGACGTCCAGATCATCTTGGAGAGCTGCCCCAACCAGATCATACTGGGAACCATCCTGCACCCGGTAGGACACGAAGCAGCATCCTCCCCTCTTGGATCAGTCTCTTTAAATTCAAGCTCATGAAACCAATTCTTGTCTTCGTTTCCCCAGAATGGAAACATCACAGAGCTGCTGCTGAAGGAAGGCTTCGCCCGCTGCGTGGACTGGTCCATGGCTGTGTACACACAGGGAGCTGAGAAACTCAGAGCTGCTGAAAGGTACAAGTCTGCTGTGATACAAACATTCATGCTGGAGGTGTAGAGTTACATTCCCCAAGAAAAGTTGTGACAAAAACATTGTGTAACCTACCTTTATGATACTGAGTAGACACTAACATCAAGCTCTTGTGAATACCAAGAAGAAAATCTAAAAATAAAGGATGAGGCAACATATTCTTCAGCATTTCATGATGTTGTATCATACATAATAAATCAATTTTCTGACAGAGAGAGGTCTTAGAGTCCATTTTAACACACATTTTTCCTCAAAAATTACTGATTTGTCACAAGATTAAAAGAATAAAAACTGTGCTTATAGACTCATTTAGCTGAAACCAAGAAGCAAAATTAAAAACTATACAAATTAAAATGAACAATCTAGCACAATTGTGCTGCAATTATATTATTTCCTTCCTATTATAAGCAGTCACAATGGGCTAATCATGTTTGAATGCCCTCCTTGTATTTTTCACAGCCTGTTATAGAATTTTTAATCACTTTGATTAAGCACTTAATTTCTTGTATCTGGATGATGTTAAGAACTACCACTCATACTGATTATCATCATTATTTCTTGGCCAGATCTGCTAAAGAGCGAAAGGTCCGAATCTGGAAGGACTACGTGGCGCCCACAGCCAACTTGGACCAGAAGGACAGGCAGTTTGTAGCCAAGGTGAGGCCGTGTAGTGGCTTTTATAAGCTGTGAACTTGTGGTAAAGGTGTCTTAAAATGGCTCTTCATCTCTAGCCCCCAGCGTAATGTCTTTCAATTTGGACCATCTTCTCCCCTTTGAAAGTCCTTGCTTCTCTTTATGCTACAAAAAAAAATCATTTCGAAGGTGTAAAACTTGCAGCATGACATGCAGACATTATCCAGCATGAATAAGACCTGGCTTCAGTGCTGAGAGGGAGCTGGTCATTTCTTCTGCTGCTGCATTTCCAATTTCCTCCCAGCAGGAGCAGAGCTACTTTGAGGTGACTAACGAATTACTCCCTGTTGAAGACTCTTTTTCCCCACATTTGCACCATCTCTGCTTAATCAATGCAGAAAAAAAACCTTCATTTGAGGAGGAATGTTAAACAGCAACCATATAGCTCTCAAATCAGAGCCAAATCACCGGCCGATGCTGTAGCAGCAGTGCAGAACGACGCCCAAAAGCAGAGAGATATTAGCTTTAGAGGTTATTCCCCACAGCCTCAGGGGAGAAGACGTGTCCTTAAAATCAAGTACAAGGGACTGCACTCCCTCCTGGTTGTCAGCACGTATTAGTTTAAATCGAGTGAGATGGATTCCTAGAAACATTTTGGTAACAGTTTTACGATGGGATGAAAATTACAGTGCCCATGTTTTAGCTTTAACGTAGTAAGGCGACTCTCTCCTCAAAGCATTACCGTCAAATCTGGTCCCTTGTGTAAGCATTTTGATTCAAGCGTCACCCAACCCTTCCCTTTCTCTCTGTTGATATATTTTTCTCCTGAAATGAAAAAAGTTTAATACCTCTTAAGTTTGCCTTTTGTCTGAGTTTGCTTCCTCTGCACCCCAAACTTTTAAGACCCTGAAAAATTCACCGCCAGCCTGAGGATTGCACCGAAAGGTGTTGCTGTGGCAGTTTGCTTACAGAATGAATTTGATAAACGGTGAACTCATAAAGAAGGCGGCGAAAAGGGAAACTATGTGTATGAATATTTTTTTCCCTGAGTAAGAGGGAAGAGGATGGAGAGAGGATAAAACATTTATATGATCAGTGTGAGCTGCTCCAGCATCTCTCTGAAACCCTTCAATAAAAGAGGCAAGGGTGTGGAAAGAGAGTGAGGAAACATTTGGTGTTGAGCTCAGGAGGGGGTGTAATAAAAAAAAAGAGGCAGAAGGCTGGTGGAAAAAAAGTAGAGGGTAGAAGAAGAAACTGAATATGTGACTTTGTGAAGAGAGGAAAATGGAGGCTTGAGGGAACGGGGATGAAAATACATGAGAGGGGGGAGTCAGAAAAAACTGTATTATCAAGATCCCTCGGACTATGTGTATCCTCTGCGGTATCCTCACACTTTTTTATACTACAGTGCTGCATTGCTGATGCCCCAAGTTAAACTTTGGTGCACTTTTTGATCTCTCTATGACTCCTCTCTCTGTCCTCTTTGCCTGGAACTGCTCTTGACCAACAGATCTGCAGAGGAGGATTTCTCTCTGTTACTTTTCTGAGCTTCACTTTTTGGAAGTAGATAAAGTATTTACAGACTTTTCGTAGAAATATCCAATACTATGTGCTGTATGGACTTGAAAAGTGTTTTGAATTCTCTTTGTAGTACATAGAGAAAGAGACCTGTCATGTATTTGTGGGCTTTGGTATGCAAGGAAAAAAGTTCCTGCGGAGAGTAAAAGCTGGTGTAACAACATCTTGATAAGTAACAAAAAATCGAGTGTACAAGTCTAGCGTCCTCAACAGTACAAAATGCAAAATAACAGTATTTTACCCTGGAGATGGTGCCCAAAAACAGACACAAAGTTTCTGATGCTGACTTTGAGATTAGGACAGAAAAACCTTTTTCACCTCATGTGACAGCTTAGGTTTAGAAAATTAACCTTACCTGCACTCTATGCCCAGTCTTAGATAGTTTGAGACATTCTCTACAACAGAGGCAAAGGCTCTTCTAAAATTGCAGCAGCACCATCCAGCTCAAAAACTTTCCACCAACAGTGGAAATGGCATGCTGACCCTGCCACTGCTTGAACCGTTTCAAAGCTAAGTACATATTGGACAGCCTAAGGTTACTCGGCCCCATCATTGCCCCTCCACAGTCGTCCCTGTGACATTTGTGGCCACCTAATAACTGCAATGCGCCGACTCTCCCAGGGACACATCAATCCATCAATCCCACCATCATCATCGTCATACACTCCTCCCCTCTCTTCTCGTCCAGTCCACTTTTCACTTCTTGTTATCTGAGTGATGGATAGAGTGGAGAGGCAGAGCAGCTCCAATCCCCACAAGTCAATCCTGCTGACGCATCTCCCCTCTTTCCCTGTCTCGCCTCTTTCTTCCCCATCCCTGCTGGGACTAGGGAGGTGGATGTAGGCCATGTCCCTATTGCCTGCACCGTTTTTCCTTCTTTTTCCCATCCCTGGGTGACCACTGCCGTGCAAGGTGATGAATATAAGGTGACGTGGTGTAAACCAGCCTCAACAGGCGCCACCAGTAATTTTATGAGTGAAATTTCTGAAATTGTTAGAAAGTAGCAGCTGTTAACCTTTCGAACTGCGACAAGATAAATACTATGTTCCGGAGCTGACTGGTTACCCACACAGGCATTTTCAGCTCATTTAAGTCATCAGCCCCCTCAAAAGATCTGAGAGATAATTGGGTTGGGATGTGACAATATGCAAATTTCATGATGCCAGAAAAAAAATAAACAAATAAGAAAGTTAGTTTTATTTCACTCTGAGTATCTTGTGAACTTCACCCATCCCTGTTGAGTAAGAGGAGCTCCACTTGCGTAAGACTTCTTAACTTTCTCTTGGTCTCTTTGTAAAGAGCTCTTGAATCTTTTCATGACTGTTGCCAAGGGAAGTTTCATATTAATTATATTCCCCAATTTGGATGTCAAAACAGTCTGGCAGTGTTAATTTTATATTTTCTGTGTGTTATCACCAGTGTCAGTCAATTTTGCTGGACTACATCTGAAGGAAGACTGATATGGTTTCTTCAGTTCCCACAACCTTCTGCTCCTCTGCAGCTGTTGCAAAACTTCATTTTGAATCCAGCAGAATGTCTGATACCATTTTTCTGCTGTTTAAACTTTTTTCTTGGATTTTAAATAGGGGTGCACCGATATGAAAATTTTGGCCGATATCTGATATTAATATTGCTGTTATGGCCGATAACCGTTATTTACTGATATTGGTATTGGTAAAAAAAAAAAGATGATGATGAGATGGTGTGTAGAGGTAGTTCGGAGAGAAAGATTGGCGCGATTGTGAAAAGAGAGGACCGTGGAGAGAATCAAAGGATGTTCAAGGCTCTGATCAAAAAAAGAACATTTTGTCTGTTTTTCGATCAAAAACAGGAAGTGAGACACAAAGGAAGAGGGTCCACTCTTCTATGGTAGTTTTGGTGTTTACACGGTCATACAAAAAAATACCATTTGGGTCTTGAAAGATTGTTCAAGATGCTCTGAAAATGGCCGGCAGCTAATGACTAAATATTGGCTCACTTTTACACATTGGCAGTCGCTGATGCTGATATGTTAAAAAAAATGACAATGATACTGATATTGATTCAGATTTATCATGCATCATCTCTAATTAAAAAAAAAAAAAATGAAAACAGCTGTAAACCTGTAAACTTCTAGTATTGCAAGACTCAGACATTGACCTCTACCTTTAAGAAGGAGAAGCTTGAGCCTTGATAGTAAGCTTCAGACGAGGACACATTAATGTCAAGTAAAGAAAAGGAAAACTGTTCAAAAGCCTGCCTGTCTGTACTCTGTAGAAGAAAGATTTAATACCAGCTTCTTGTAGTAAACAAATTTTACAGTCTTAACCTGTCAAAGACTCAGTTTATCACAACTATGGCGGCTTTTTATTGCTAAAGTTGAGATTTGGAATGATGGCTTGGTGACATGGTTTATCTGAAACAGTGAGTTACAAGAAACAGAGCTGACAGCATTAAACGGAGGGCTACAGATGTGATTGTCAAATACAAACAAAAATAACCTTAAATTCAAAAGCAAGTGACACTTGTCTTGTTTACTTCACAAGCAAGAATCACGATGACATGAGGCAGAGAGGCTATGGCAAATCCCCAGCTACATGTCATTATGGTAAAGGCTTGAGTTTATTTAATTTCTCAGGATATTCCAACTGTGAATTCATTTTAAACCAATTGATGATTCTTTTAAATCAGATCGTAGCCATGAAGTTTGAATCAGTTCGCTTTAGAAAGAAGAGATCCACACTTCTACTCTTCAAACTTCAGAGCCATGTTAAGATTTCCTCGATAAATCATGATTAAAACAATGGGAAGTTTTGTAGTGGGGTCTAAAGGGTTAACATTCTGTGGCAAAGAAGCAATTAAAGATGCATTTGGTTGGACAGAGTAGTGCACTTTAACACTGTTTAAGAGGCAAAGCAGGCCTCCTCTGGCTGTCAGGCTTCTTTCAAGGTCACAAACCCACTTTAAGAAATTAAAAAGTCTATTTTCTGTTAGAAGATTAGAAAAGGGTTATATTGGTTTGTGCAGCAGTAAAAATAGGCCAAGGGATCAGGTCAAAAAAGTCTAATTTATTAGTAGCAGTCTCAGGATAGTGTTTCTCACACTCGTCAGGCTGTTTCCAGCAGCACCACAGGGCAACACGCCAGACTAATGTGTTTATCACAGCATCAAAAACAGCACTAGTTTAAATGAAAGCATGTAATTTGGGTGACATATTATCTCCACTGGCAGCACGACTGAAACACCGCCATAGGTGTCGCTTTTTAAGGCAGATCATCCAACATGAGTAATGAGCTAAGTCCTGGCTAAGCCTTCACTCGTCCCTGTGCTTAAAACAAACTTAATGGATTCAACTGACAGAACCAACACAGTCCCTGACAGCAGCCAAGCTCCCTCCTTCTCCTCTGTGACTGATCCAGGCCACTGCAGATGTCATGTCACACACAGACAGAGGGTGGCAGTAGATCCCCACCTCTGGGCTGTCACATCAGACCAGTGAGTCATGCTTGCCCGCCTGTTTGTCTCCTCTGCCTGCTCACTCGACCCCTCATGGCAGCTACTTTGCAAAGACTTTTTTTATGTGCTCTATTTTTTTTTCAATCCATTCTCCATCTTCCTTCTTGGTGATATTTGCACAGAGATTACAGTCTGTCTCCTTGTCTCGTCTATCTTTGTCGCGCGTTGATCCGTCCTGCTTTTCTCTGTCGTCTTGCCTCCCCCGGCTCATAATTAGCCAGTAAATGCTGAGCCATTTTCTCCACATTCTCTACCTTGCACTTTCCTCACTTGGGCAGGGCCTTCAAATGACCTTGTGACAGTGTGAATTCAAGCACACGTGTCCTCCTTGTGTTTACTCATTACACCTCTCCCCCCTTCTCCCCTGCTCCCCATGTCTCCCCATCTCTCCCACTCAACTCACTGATTAGTATTTGATGTATTTTGGCTGCTGTGGTGGGCAGCCTGTTGAGCACGTGGGCTGGGCTAATTTCTGCTCTCTGGTGGCAATTGCAATGCCTGACTTGTTTTCATGAAATATTGAACCTAAAGCACCTGGATTTATGTCTGCCGTACACTGAAAATTCCTCAACTCAGCCATAAAAAATTTAAATGAAATTTTTGTTATTCCACCAGCCACACAAACACCCACACAACCCTAATCACGCTTCCAACATGCCAGAGACCTGGGTCTCCAACTTTAAGGGTTTTAACTTGAGCTCAGCCTACATATGAAGCACAGTTTGAGTGATGATTTGGCCATTTAATTCACAAGTGGGAGGCAACATGTGTAGGGCGATTGATTTCTACGTCTCCTGCAAGCGGCCTACTTAAAGGCTCTGGTCTTGGATGCCTCTTCCATCTAAGTCACATTATACCCCCAATCTGTCTTACTGAGGAGGGAGCAACACACAAAGAGGTACACACACAGACAGGGTTTAGTTTAGGGAGGCACTCATTGAGAAAAACAGGGCCCATACCGATTCTGGTTTTTAGATATTAACAAGTTTGAAGATATTTTCAAAATTAAATGTTCTTGAATGTTTCTCCTCCATCTTGGACAGAAACCCTTTACAGATCTTTAGCAAATCATACCCAACATTGTTGGGTTCAAATCTGTTTGCTTATGGCATCCAGACTGTATGAAATGAAGCCATGTATTTGGTAGCTTCAGGTGTAGGTATGGGCACTGGATTAGGTACTTTTATAGGTACCAACTGAGTTCTGTCAAAAGATTCATGTAAAAATCAAAAGGTACTGTGTTTTGGAACCTAAATGCATCCCTGTAACTTCGAGGGAGTGGAAGAGTTGGCAGTATTTCTTGCTGGACATGAACACAGCATTGCATTGCAAGGTTATATATTGAAGAATAGATATTTTAAATTGAAAAAAAGTATGCTTTATTAAAAAAAAATTGCAAAAAAGTATGCTTTATTTAAAGAAAAAAAAAATATATATATGTATATATATATACTTTTTTTTTACCCACACAAACAAAAAAGTACCAAAAATTGGTACCGTTGAGTACAGGTACCAATTGCTAGGTACCAGGCATCAGTATCTTATCTTGCTGATGTAGAGACACTCAGGTCTCGACCGCCCCTACCAGAAGTACATTCAAAAGTAATTAGTGAGAATTATTAAAATCATTCAAGCTTTTGTTCCAGTTTCTCTAAAAGCACAATTTTTGACATTTTTTTAAAGTTTTTTTTTACATAAAAATTGTTCTTTTTAAAAAGAATTTACTCCTTGAAAAGAGTTTTTTGCCAAGAGGCTATTTTTATCACATGTATAGTCAAAGCTAAAAATGACTTTTCTTGAAAACTTGAACACTACTTTAGTCTCATATCATGTTAAAATTCAAAAAAAAGAAATGAAAAACACTTGGAATCATTTTTTACTTCACATGCCAGATAATTTATAAACAACAAGGGCAGTAATTAAAAGTTGTTGAAGTTTGTGTGGTGACAAAAAAAGTGTTTGGTCACAAAAAATATTAAGTTGGCTCCAACAGAAGGCTAACTCTACTAGTTATAATCGCAGGAACCTTCCCATAAGCTACCCTACCCTACTCAACCCCACCCAACCATGACCCAACCCTATGCCAACCATCTATACTCCACCTCTGCCTGTTTTACACAACCATACTAGCCTATATCACCCTACCCTGACCTACACCAGCCCCTCCATTTCCCTGCTATAACCTAACCAACAGCATCCTTCCCTGGCATACACTAACCTATAGTACCCTACACTACCCTTCCCTAATGTACTCTGCCTTGCTCTTGACATCACATCATAAAACAGCAAGTCTTTATAAATGGAAAAATGTATTGCAGTCATTTGCAGTTGTACCTCAAAATAAGTAATTGACTGGAGATTAGAAAATGGCCCTTTAAGGAAAAAATATGTGATGAAATTAACATGCTCAATCCCACTGGCGGAGTTGCTGCACTTGTTTAATTTAACTTCTGGAATCTCTTGAAGTGCCAGTTTGATTTTTAATAGCTAATTTATATTTTTAAATGAAATAATGTGGAAAAATAAAAAAGAAATACATGCACTTATTTTACAGGAACACATGGGATTACATGGGTTAATCGCGCCACCAAGAGGGGTCATAAAGTATCAATGTGGTCAGGGGGAGTTTGTTAGAGTGCTGTATGAAGATGTTGATATTTGGGCTCCTGTTTTACGATAACTGTATTACATAAGTCAGGAACATGATGTATTGCCCTCCTGATATTTTCTCCCACCCCTCACTGCTACCTTTTTGAGCTCTGAAATAACATTCAAATGCCAAACTTAAACAAGTCTGAGTCTTTAGTCCCACTTGTAAAGGTCTCAGGGAACAAAGTGCTGCCAGCCTGTTGTTTGGCAGAGATCTGTGTAATGCTCCAGCAGTCCATCTCTAACAGGATGTTTGTGTTTTAAAGCTCTTTCTCTTGCACTTGGTCCCCCTTCGCCTCCTCCCTCTGGTGCCAATCCCCCAGATAGCACAACGTCCTCGCTCTGTCCTCCAAACCTCGCCGGGCCCTGCTGGGACGACTCAGCTCGCTTACTTACTCAGTCACTCAAGGATCACTCTTTCTTACCCCCTCTCTCAGTGCCTTGTGCTCGTGACAGCACACGATCTGCACTGTCACTCTCCTCGCTGCCTTTGAATAGATCTCTTCCTCTCCATTTATCCTTTACCTGCTCCTTCACTTCCCATCGTTCTTTCAGTCTGTCTGCTCACCAAAATACAATTCCTCTCTTCATGCTCCAACTCTCCTGCATCCTGCAGGAGTGTTTTATTTCCCCTCTTTCAAGTTTTCCTGAAGGATTTACATGTTTTTTGGACCCTTAAATTACTTTCTTATTGAGCTCCTCTTTGTGTGCTTTATGTTTGCCAAGCAATTTCCATCCTGTATTTATTTTAACCAATCTCCTCTCCTCTTCTTTCTCTGTTCCTCCAGGTGATGCAGGTAGTTAATGCTGATGCCATGGTAGTGAAGCTCAACTCTGGAGAATACAAAACCATCCACCTGTCCAGCATTCGTCCCCCCAGAATCGAGGGAGAGGTAAAAAACAAACCTGTATCTGTCTCCTGTTAGTGTCCACAGTCTCCCTTTGAGTGAGTGGCTACTTGTGCATGAATAAGTGGATGTATGTGGGTGAGCCTGTGGTCAGCCAATTAATCAGCCGCTCCACAGAGATGACTCGTGTCACTGCTGCTTCAGACTTCTTCGCAGATTCATATTATATTTATCCAAAGTCAAACACTTTCATTTCTTCCCCTGACTCTTTAATATTTATCCATCTCTTATGCCGGCTCCTCTCTCTTAAAACAGTCACAGGGATATATTTCACCACTTGGTGGCGCCCCTGCAGTTGGGGCACATGCAAACACAGCGAGACACTTGCACACACCCAGTGGTTGCAGCACTGCAGAGAGGGAGGCAGATCAATTGTTTTCTTTTTTGGCTGTCCCCTTCTCACTCCCCCATTCTCCTCAGAGGCACTTTGTGACTGTAAAAACATAAACCCACACACGTACATGATGCATACTTACCTAACACATATTTATCCACACAGCAGGCAGTGTGTCTGCAGGCACACCTGGACCTAGAAGTACACAGTGGTGAATGTCATTCTGTCTGTACAGCCTACCAGAGGTGTGTCCAAACTGGGGCAGGAAGCACGTGTTTGCCTGCTAAAATACAACTGTCAGACAAGAAGAGTTTTTGCGTCTGCTTAACTTGGTGTAATACTTAAAGATCTTGACAAGATGATACAGCTAAATCTGAATTGCATCAAAACACACATTTGGATGCTAAGAAAGCAAATTAAAAACCTGATGTGTCACAGCCCAATCATCAACTTTACACCTCTGTTGGACTTCAAGCTACTCTAGATGCTATCAAAGCACTTGAGATGAGGTGGGCCTTAAGCTTCCTTAAAAAAACCACATTGCTCCCACCTTTATCTTAGCTTAGCAACCCCCATCATTAATCAAATTTATGCAGAGTTCTTTACTTTAACATGATACAAAAAAGACAAATGGCAAAAATGTTTGGCAGTGACCAAGCAGCGAACTCAGGTGCAAAAATAAGGCAAGGCAAGTTTATATATATAGCACATTTCAACAACAACAACATTTAAATTCAATCAAAAAGGCAGATGAAATAAAATAAAATAAAACAAAATAAAATTGGGGGGAAAAAAACATTTAAACTGATTTTAAGGGCGCAAATGGCCTAGTGGTCTGGGTCGTGCCCCATGAGGCCCTTGAGGTGGCCTGGGTTCAAGTCCAGCCTGCGGCCTGTTTCCCGCAGGTCATTCCCCACTCTCACCCTTAATAACTTAAAAAACAAAACAAAAAAAACATTGATTTTCTAATAAAAGGCAGCTGTAAGTATGAAGCAACACAGAAATGCTAAAAACTGCAGTTTGTGAAGCGTCTGCTTGAGGCTGGCTCTGGAAGTACGGAAAAACCTGTGGCAGGGGTGAAATTTTGATAGATTAAAAGAAGATATTAAGATACCGAGTTTGCCCAATGAGAGACACAGTCCATGTGACGGACAGGCGGGCGCCCTGTGATTGTAAGTGAAGAGGCTCGAAGCCCGCCTCATTTCCTTTATGGCTCCTGTCAACAATTTGCTTCAGAACTCCATAGCAGAAATTGTTGGTTGTTGATTTTAAATGAGCACCAGGGGTGGCCAAGATTTCAGTGGGGCAGTGCCAACCCTGTACGTCACACCTGACACACCCCTGTTGCTTTTATCCCCACATTAACCTGAGCAGGTTTGTGTTTGAAAATAAGCCTGTTTCTTTTGTGTGCAATAGTTTAGTGTCTGTTCCTCTGAAAAAAACATGTTTCCTTGATGAGCAATCAATTTGTATCTCTCAATTACCCTTGTGTCTGAACTGCTTAATTTCTGTAAATTACTGACTCAAGATGTCTGAAAATGTCACTCACATTAATTACAAAGTTCAGTGTCTCAATAGAAGTAATTTTTACATTTTTTTCAAGGAGAGTAATTGTTTTCCCCCTTTTTTAACACGTCTCAGGCTGTTTAATAACCGCACCACCAGAAGACACACTGTTTACCGTGATATCAGTTTATGGGGAAGTCATGTCTCACATTTGCCTCTTGAAGACATATGAAAAGTCCAGGAAACACTCGTAAAAGTCAAATCGCAGAATGTCTGCAACAGCCCTTTAAATCCTCTCTTTTGATTGTTTTTGTGTTTATTGACTGCCTCTCTGCTTGTTTTACAGTTTATAGCTTACTTTTTTGTGTCTTTTCCTTTTTATTGTTTGATTCTCTCGCCTCTCCTTCCATCCATGTCTTTTGTCTCCCTCTCCCCTCCCGGTGTTGTTTGTGTCTCGCATCATTAAGAGACCGCTTTGTCTTTCTCTTTCTCTTTGCCTCCTTCCTTCCTTCTGTCCTCTCTGCTCCTCTCCCTAACTTTGTCCCTCCCGTCTTCTCCCCTCTGGTGTGCACAGTGTGGTCAGATTGCTGACCTGTGATGCTGCCCTGTGCGTGTGTTTGCTCTCCCCAGCTTTGTGTGGTTGTTACAAGCTTCTGGGCAAAGAAACATTTCTCCAGTTTCTTAGTTTTCATGTATTTTGTACACAGCTTCAGCTCCCAAACCTTATTCAGCTTTGCCCTGTACTTTTCCTTCCCTTCTGTACTTCTTTTCTTCTACTTTCCCCATAACTTCCCTTCTTTTGTCTGTTGTCTCTCTATCTGATTCCTTTCTTCTTTTATTTCCTTCTTGTCTCTTTTGTCTGTATTCATGCTGTCGCTGTCACTCTGTCTCTGCCTGCACCAGATGCCTCAACAGTATGTGTTTTGTGCTTCATTACGCCATCGTATGTTACAGGGAGCCTGGGAGAGTGGGCCCAGATGTGTGTGTATTCTATCAATTTTATATTGCCACAGTTCTCTGTTGCTATTTCTTGCAATACCTACATACTTAAAAGTCATGTGTGGGCGTTTTTTACTTTTTCTTCTTCTTTTAATGTCAACAACCTGCATATTTGATAAATTCTGCTTGTCTTGGTGCCAGTTGTCTGGACTAGTTGAGTGAAGTTCATAGTCTGGTGTCTGAAGATATGAGAAAAGTATCTTTGTTCAGGATTGGGACATGAGCTGGAGCTATTATTAAACACAACAACTAATTTATCTGATGGTTGCCATCAACTATTGAAACATTTTATCAAATACTCATCAAATGCTCTTGCCAATAAAAGACAGATGGCTGTGTTTGACTGTGGAGTGCAGTTACCATAGTTATTTTGCTCCACTATTTGGTGGCAGAAAAGGAGGAGGAAATGAGTTGAAGGAGAGAAAAATCTATGAAGTGTTCTTGGAAAGTATTTTAAGGTGAGAGACTGAAAATCTAAATGACAGAGAAATCACACGGTGAGGTAGTATCGTTGGGTTGTTAAGTTGAATGTCACAGTTAATGTTTAAATAGGGGGAATTATGTGAGTTTTCAGGCGTTAGATTGTCCCTCTGAAACCTTTATAGAAGCTTTACATGATTTGTGACCCCAAAAAAAACTTTATTTCAGACAAAGGTCTTTTTGATAACCCTTCATTCCAGCTACTGTCTCTTTGAGGCCACTCTCAGAACTCTGAAACTTAGCATTTTGGGAGCCTCCCCCACTGTTGCAAGGCTACAAAGTCATGTCTCTTGAAGTATGAGATAAAGCCGTTAGTGAACTAGGAATTTTTTAATCCCTTTTTCCCCTTTTTTGGGGGGGCTGTGCTATGGTTATTATGCCATGCCATGAGATTCGCCAATCTGTGATGTCGTAAATTAAATCTCATTTCCATCTGGCGTAATTCTACTATGGCATTCTGAGAGATGTTCCAAGAGATTTGGAGCAGCCTGAAGTCTTCTTCTGGAATCTTCCCAGCACACATCTCACAGTCTGAAACTCCAACTTTTAATATCAACGTCCAACATTTTAACTATGTAATTTTTGTGAAACATGTCATCTTTTCAGCTGTGGAGTATTAACAGTAGTAAGCAAAGATTACGATGAAATCTCGTCCCACTGAGAGAAGTAGTGGTAGTTCTGGAAAGCAGTAGTGTTTCATTAGGTGCAGATTTGCAACATTCTGTTCACCTTTTGTAAACTTATCGCCCCCTGGTGGCTGTATTGTATTCTCAACTCCAAGTAGTGGTGGAAGATGTGCGAGATGGCTCACTCCCCAACAACTTCTCACCAAATTTTGACAGCTAATGGCATGACAAAAAGTTAACTTGCTAATAATCTTCACAGTTGAACTCACCCATGTCTGTTTTTGTCATGTTTTTGTCGCCAGTGCTGGCTCATTTTGCCTTTTCTGTATAAAAATAAAGTTTCAAATTTTGCTCTTAGAATGCATGATTAATTCTCAGTTTCACAGCCCTCTGTTTTTTTGTGCAACCAGTTAATTGGAGGCTTGCTGAAAGCTTGTTTTAGCTCCATCTGACTGCATCACAGTATTGTGAAAGCCTGTTTCCATTAGCCAAAATTGACTGGTGCTGAGCAAGAAAGCATCACATGTTTACATGAAATATTCTTTTAATTCATGGCAAGAGATTTGGACTTTTATGATACCTTTACTGGAAGAGTCATACCACTTAAATTTGTGGCAAAATCTCGATTGCTATTGAAAAGTGTGCACCATTTCATAAAGAGAAGTAAATCCTGATAGATAACAGCACAGATGAGTCTTTCTTTTAATTTCATGTCACCCAGCTTATTTCCTGCCATGGTCAGTGCTCTCTTCGGGCAGGAGAGACCTCTGCGGGGCAATCTTTTTTGGAAGTTGCTGTTGCATAAGATTTGTTGCTGCTCTCTGTGGTTTTGTAAAAGCCTGTTCATGGTGCTGCTGGTTTTGTTTGTTAGCTAGTTATTTCTGTCTGCGAGCTAAAGAGCTGCCCGCCCGCCTGCCTGTCTGTATCGCCGCTGGCTCAGCTTTGAGTGTTGTCGCTATGGCAGCGATGCAGAGTGGTGATGAGGCTGTGATGAGCCCTTGGACTGTGAGGCAGAATAAAAGCAGCTGACAAAGAAGCAATGGTATTTATCTGACTTCTTAAATACACATTTTTTTTCCTTTTATACTCCTGGAACTGAGAGTTTTTATGTCCAGTCCTCATTTACCCCAGGCAAGTGAGCCGTTTCCTCAGGTGAGCCGGGAAACTTAATTTCATGCCCTGTCTCCCTTCCTCCACAGATGCAGCTGCAGAGCTCCCCTTTATGTTTTCAGAAGACATTGTAAACTGTTAAATTCTCCTCTCATAGAAGTCGAATGAACCACTTTAAAGGCAATTAAATTAATCGTTTAGCACCTCCAAATATTTGTGTGCACCTGTTGGAGTATTTCTGAAGAAGAAATGTGCCAGAGAAAAATTAGCCCCAAGAATGATTTTTGTGTTTTCATAATTTTTCGAAGCGATTCTGACCTCTAAAACTTCGGATCCAAGAGGTCACAGCAGGTATCTCTCTCCACCCATGCTGACATCATGTGGGCTAACGCTGTCACAAGCGAGCTGGCGTCTTGCTTACAATGCAGCTGGAAGATACACAAGCAGACGTCGTCACGGTTTGCGGCACACACACGCACGCACACACAGAGACATGCTCGGTTAAGCTGCATTAGCTGATGTCAGGAAACATCTTCGAAATTGGCGTCAGCGTGTGCATAAACATGGATTACGCAGATATGTACCATGTCTGAGTGTAGAGTAACACTCCAGATGGGCGCATGTAGCCCATCTATGAACCTTCTAGAAACCCACCAGAGAAAACGACCCAGAGTTTTTGCATTGTGGCCTTCAGTGAGTGTGTATTTTTGTGTGTGTGTGTTGTATTCTCTAGAGGTCTGCAGGGATTTTCTCGTGCCAGTTGTCATTATTATCTCTGTCTGTTTGCACCGTTTGACCGTGCATTCTGCAAGCAAGGCTGTTTATGCGTTTGTGTCTGAGTGCTGACTTGTGTGTGTCTTTGTGTGTGTGTGTCTGTCTGTCTGTACAGTTTGGGGGCATGGGAGGCCAGATGCAATGTACCAGTGCACTGATCAACAGTGACTGTTCTGCCAAGCCCCTCTCCTCCCTTTAATGCGCCTTCTTCCTCCATCTCCCTGGTTATTTTTTGTCCCTTAAAACACTCATACAGACACATGACATAATTTTAATACTTTGATACTTTTCAATAATTTGTGCTTTGAAACTCTTCAGTCTGCTTTAGTTTGAAATTAGACTGTTTGAAAAAGGCTTGAGCCGTTTGAAAAAGACAGATCCTTAACCCAAATCTTCTGGAGGCAACAGAGAAAGCATCAGTCGTTGTGTTACCTAAGCCCCATTTCCACCAAGCAGTCCAGTTTAGATCAGTATGGTTTGGTATGGGTTGGCTTGGTTAAGCTTAGTCCTGTTTGTGTTTCCACAGACAACCATGCCCCCCCACAGTAGGTGGCGTGTAAGCCGCATCAGAAACATAACAGCGGGACGCTATGGCAGCGTGACACAGAGTACTCCGCTAATAAATCCTGAAGAAGAAGAAAAACACAACACAGTAAACAAAGGGCAAGATGGAAGACATCCAGCAATTCGTCTTCTTTGTGATTGGCGTGTGTCTCTTTGTTACAAAGCACAATCAAGCTTTTTTTTTTAGAGAGAATACTGTGTGCTGCCAGGAGAAATACATTGATTGTCACATGGGAAGTGATGATTTTATTGACCAATCAATGGTCTGCAGTGTTGTAGCTCCACCTTCTGGATTATATCGGTTTAGTTTGGCACCCCTATGGAAGGGTGCCAAAAAGTGGAACAGCTCGTCTCGGTTCCTTGGGGATCTGTCTTGGGATTAGTCAGTGGAAACACTGTAAAATGCGTGCCAAGATGAACTGAACTGAACCGCTTGGTGGAAACGGGGCTTTGGAGAAAAAATAAAGCAAGCAAACACTGCAAATGAAAATCATGCAATGAAAAAAGAAATGTAGTTGTGGATGTATTTCTTCAAGTTTATGTGCCTGTTGAATTACGTTATGGACTGGCCCAGTATGCCATGTGTTAATATAAAAAAAATGCTAGCTTCTAAATTATGGGTGCCTGGAAGTTAAGTTTTTGTGGCCTTTATATCAATCCGAT
This sequence comes from Halichoeres trimaculatus, assembly GCF_033239565.1. Classification (NCBI taxonomy): domain Eukaryota; kingdom Metazoa; phylum Chordata; class Actinopteri; order Labriformes; family Labridae; genus Halichoeres; species Halichoeres trimaculatus. The sequence goes on along the minus strand of NW_027437199.1, from coordinate 9,270,344 downwards.
TGACAGTGTCGCATTTTATAAAGAGCTTTGATTGTGAGGAAATTAAAGTCCAAAAAAGTGCCATTTTTTTTAAAGATAATGCTTCTTTTGTTTCATTTTTTGTATTACTACTTACAAATGAAAATAACAGGGGCATCAAATTAGAGAGATGTCAACTGGCAACACCTTCACTAACGCTTGTCGAGCACTGTTATGCAGTGCTAATCGCCACAGACCTGTGGATGAAACTGAGCTGTAGACATTGCTAAAACTAAGGGGTAACTGACTGCAGGCGGGTCAACAATATGAACTCCCTGGCTGGTATGACGTCTTCAGGTTTGCCTGTGGTGACTTATCATGCTGTATCATAAAGGAGGATAATAGTTTCAGACAGAAATGTAAGGTAGTTTTTGAAGCAAACAAAAAAAAAAAGTTTATTTTTGATGATTAATCTAACAGTCAAATTTATAAAGGACACTTGTTGCATTCATTAGATGACCAAATTGCAACGTTGGTGAGAACTGCTTGACCTTCCTAACATTAAGTAATAAACTGTTTGGAAATACATAATGATGAAATTTTAAATATGTAGTTAAAATGGGATTAATCGCAACTAATCCAGATTAATTGTAATTAACTACAAAATTTAATTGGAACTTATATAAAATAAATGGAGATATTATGCTCATTATTTTCCTTTTCTGCTCAGTAGTAGAGTTGTAGTCACTCAGTTGGTAGCTTGGGGGTTCATAAGTGCATTAGTGTCTTTGAGCAAAACTCTGAACCCAAAATTGCTCCCACTGTCGCTTGGAAACAAGTGATCAGCTGTGGTGACCCGTAAAAGAGTAAAGTTGATAAAAAGAAGAAGAAGAAGAATCAAGATGGAAAATTAATCTTTTGAAATTCGTAATTTTAATGAGTATTTTGTCAAATTAAAAAAATATTCTGGTCATGTGACAGCAATGACAACAACCCAACACACACACCTTCCTCTCCTGTGACTCCTCTAATTGTGCTCAGATTGATAGATATCTGGAGCAGTGGTGTCGTGCTGCATCAAGACATAGCACTTACATTTCCTCTCTCCTTGCCTCCTCTCCTCCCCTGTGTTACTACTGTTGCGCATCTTCAGATGTGAGTTATTTTGGGCTTGGGAGTTGGAGTCAGCTTTTTCTTCTCCCTCCCTCTTTTTCCTTTTTTTATTCCCTCGTTCCCTTCTTCGTTTTCTCTCGTGTGCGGCAGGACAAGCCCAGCGTAAACACGAGTGCAGAGAGATGTCTATGCTACTCAGTGACTCACTCGTACACCCACACACTCTCTCCGCTTGCTCTCTGCTTTTTGGTTGTGTTTTGTGTTGTGCATGCGTTGAGTCTCGAGTGTTTGTGTGTGTTTATGTGTGTGTATGTGTGTGTGTGAGATTGTGTGCATTGTAATGTATCTGTGTGCTTATGTGGTTTAAGTAGGGTTAAGGACACTGCTGATGGAGCACATAGAGAGGTCAACTCACTGTCCTTTATATAAGGCAGCACGACGACTGTGGCTCATCCCTGCACTGCTCCATGCAGCCCTGCCTACTCGTCCAAACTCTTAAATAGGGGTGGGCGATGTAGCCTCCAAATTATATCACAATATTTTAAGGAAATTTGCGATAACAATATTTATTACGATATGGGAGAAAAAAAAACGACATCATATTTTTGTGGTTGCTGCTTCTAAATAATAGCATATTTTACTTTTCCAATCATTTACTACTGCTACACAAGCTTAAAATGTAACTGTAATAAGTAGGTCAGATCCAGAGGAAATCTGACGTTCGAGGGGAGGGAAAGTTAATCTTGCAGGTGAAAAACTTCATAATTCTTTACGACACAACACATTCTTTCTATAACGACACCATCAGAAAGGAGAAAGCATAGACTGAAGCTGCTGAAGTTTTGAGAGGCCAGATGAGCTTAACATACTAATTGATTATCAAGAAAGTATGTTGTCTTGAGTGGGATTTCTGCAGAAATTTGTGGATCTTGTGATCTCAGGTATCCAGCTGCTATGGGCGCTGTGCTGCGCAGCACTCCAGAGACACATCCAGTATGAATTGGCACGTGCCCAATATCTGTCGAACTGCACTGTGCAGTGCTCTTGCTCTATGTGCCAATTGGGGGTAATGCTGATATCGGGTTAAAAGATACTAATGTAGCTTTTACGTCCTCCTCACGTGTCTTCATAGCCTGTTGAGATTATTCGGCAGTGTGTTTCAGCTTTAGGTGGTGGAACAAGTTTGTGGTGTTGCCACTTTTCGCAGTAATAGTTCTCCTGCATATTTTTCATTTTGTGTGTTTTGCTGCATGTCTGATCTTTGGTCAGCCAAACCACCTCCACATCATTGAGGTAGCTCCTCCCTTGGGAACCAAATCCTCATGTAAGGACGAAGTTGATGCTGCCGTGTTACTTTCGCTCTCGGTCATCATTGTTTTGTAGACAGCAGGGAGCGTCCTACGTCATTCCGCCTTTGCACTAGGGCTAAACAATTAATCAAATTTAAATAGGCATTGCAATGTAGTGCAATGCAATTGTCAAGTCGCAAAGGCTGCAATTTAAAGAGAAAAAGAAATGTTAAAGTGCATTCCACAAGTATACATATTTCAGTGGTTGAGCCAAAACTTTGTTTTTTATTTACAGATCTGCACTTTATTTAGCCTGAGATTCATAGAAGAGAAGATTCCTATTGATTTTCAAATTATTGTTCATACGTGGCCTCTTGTTCTGCAGTGCTTTGTTCCTTTATCTGATTTTATTCAAGGAAATTAATGATAATTTTATTACATGTCTACAAGGCTTGAAGTTAAAATCAATCAGTCAATATTCTACTGTGATTGTAGTAGTTTAAGATACATTATTCATATCAATTCATCTCATTTTGTCATAACATGTAGGCCTGGCCTACGGGAAAGACTTGTTTATATGTTGACAACATCCTTTGTTGTGTTGGTCATACAACAGAATGATGTACTGCTTGTGTTTAGTGAATAATGTAGAAGACACATCCCCCCTAAATATCGCATGCTAAATCGCTATTAGATTATTTTCCAAAATCGTTCAGCTCAACTTTGCACTGTAAATATCGCGAAATGACAAATTTACATTACCAAAAAATTATACCGGTATTATCTTAGACAGTATGATATGGCACACCCCTGCTCTCAAGGGTCCACCCCTGTGTGTGTTTACTTTTACTGATATTTTTTGTCTTATGCTCAACCCTTTCTGCCTTTTTTTCTTTTTCTTAAGGTTTATTTTTGCACATTGATAAGCATTCCTGCAAATACAACAGCTCTAACACAGGTCCTAAGTCAAGCAAAGTGTGTGGGCAGAATTGAAAAATTTCCACATCTTCATAACAATGTGCATTACGTGAAAAATGCAGATCCATCTCAAAAAGCAGCAACAAAACAAACCAAATCTATTTTTATCGTCGCACAGCTTCCATTGATTCACATATTGTTCTCTCTAACAATAGCTATACAGTAGTAGGTTTTTGTTCCATGAGATAATGAATTCAATTTCACATCTACAACTGCAGTCAAGACATCAAGGTCCCGGGAAAGGTGGCAAATATGGAAATGTGTTGCTGCAAGTAAGCTAATTATCAACCCAAGTGCAAGGCAAGATGCTCTGCACACAAACACAATGGGAGAAAAAAAAAGATGATCATTCAAATGCTGTCAAACAGAGAAGTGACACCATGCTGAATGAAAAAACAAAAAGACAAAAAAAACAAGTTGGACAAAATGACAGACGGATGGGTAAAAAGATGTCAGCTAACAAATGAGTAACAAATCAGCAAAGTGAAAGAATTCATTGAAGTAGAATTTGGCTTTGTCTTAATAGAGTTCTGAACTTGGTGTTACATTGTGATAACATCGCCTTGAATCTGAGTGAGGCCTTTTTCAGTGTGCAAATGTCACTTTTAGAGCAACATTTTCACACTCTTTGTTTCTTTCCTCTCAAAGTTTAATATGATGTAGCTTCTCTTAACACAGGCCAGCCCATCTGTTCCACGCTTTCTAGTCCCCCCCTTTCTTCCTACCCTCTTTGTTTTCGTCCCCTCCACCCCTCTTCTCCTCACTTCCTCCAAATCTTCTGTCCGTCCATGTGTGCGCCCTCAGCATGCCCCAAGCCTGCCATGACACGCTCCGACCCCAACTTTTTTGAGAGGAGGGTCACCCACCCCGTGATTCACTTGTGCACTTTTGCCCTGGTGAGGCAGATTGGAAGCCAGTATGTGTCCTCGCTACTGGGAGGATATTCTTGGCCCTGCTGCACTGTTAAAAACACAGACTGTCTCGTGTTTGTGTTAGAGAAGAGGGAGGAAGTTTTACGAGAAACTCGACTGTACTCTTTACAAAAGTGTCACCTCCTCAAAAGCAACAAAACACATTGCTGGGAAAGATTTCTAAACACAAATTGTTATCAAATACACCATTTATATGAAAGGGACTGTGTTTGGATGGATGTTCAATATTATCCAGCGTACGCTTCACAAATTTGCTTGGTGCTTTCAATAGCTGAATGCATGAATACAAATAAATGTCAGCAGTATTGAAGCTTTCCTTGCAGGAAGACTCCAACTCTGCATCATCGTCCCTGTCCGCAGGGCCACTCTGTCACGTCCCCGAAAATTTAAAAACAACCCACGTGCTTTGACTCCCCCCTCCCTTCCCTTTGACATCCTTATTAATGAGTTCACAATAAGAGCATGAGCTGCAACCTGTCACAGCTGTCCCGGTAAATTTACCTGCACCTGTCTTGCGAGCGGCTAATCATGAATTGAGTGGATGTTTTGTTGTTGTGGTGCTACAGGTAATTTCATTCTGAAATCCAGGTCGTCTCTGGAGTCTATCAGTTCAAGTCAGATTAGTAATGACGGATTTCTATTCCCAGCAATAATGCTGCGAATTTAATATTAGATTAGATGAATTAGATTTTCTGTTGTAGCACTATAACAAGTGATATCCTTTCCTCTCTGACTTCAGGAGGTGCATTCCTTCCTTCTTTCCTTCCTCTTTCTGTGCACTTCATTGTCCTGCAACCTTCTGCAGCCATTAACTCTTCATGCATGCATTATTTAGCAGTGTTGTTAAGCATGAAATAGTGAATGCTGATCTGTCAGATGCTACAAGTTCACTCTTTAATCAAAAAATAACGTCCAATTTCTGGTGCACTCACAAATATCTGTCTAACCCTCTGAATCTGTGACGTTCACACTACAAAAAGCACTCGCCTCAACCTTCTTATTGTGAAACTAATACAGTACACTCCCCACGACAATGCAGCCCAACATCACAGAGCATGACGCGCTCCTGAGTCACGATTTCACCCTTGAAGTTCCAGAAAGCTGCAAATGCTCCTAGCCCCAGCGTCCTCACATTTGCAGCCCAGCCCTCCCTCCAGCCCTGCGACACTGTACCATCCAGCCAGCGTCATGCCCCTGCAATAGTCAGAGATGATTCCCGAGCTTTAGTCGGTAATTTGGTACGAAGGGAATTTACCCCAAATAGCACAGAACTCCCCCTCGAGCGGAGTGTGGAGCAAGCTGTTGTTATTGGGTCATGGATGAGACATAACAGTGACTCTTTCTCCTCTTCCTGTAACCTTCCTGGGCCTGCATTATCATAGATTTCAGGATGATGCACGTGGAGCTGGACTTGTTGGAAGGTTTTTATGATGCTAACATCGTCGGTGTCTGGGGAATAAAGTTGAAATCTGCTCTGAAGTCCAATAATTGGGCTTGTCACGGCCTATTTTTTAAACTTTTATTATCTCCTGTCTCTTTGAAAAGCACAACAAAGGCACGGGGCCGTTTATAGTTTTAATACAAAACAGGATAAGTAGTGCCAGTGCAATCACTTAACATTTACATCTATGGTTGCGTATGTTTTTCTAAGCATCCTCTCCTCCCACTCTTGTTTTCTCATGTCCGACTCTTTCACCTTCCCCTGTTCCTCTCTGTCTCACTCCGGTCCCCACAGACCCTCTAAAAGATGGAGGAGTGGTACCTTTTGTCCTCCTGGTCTTCTCCTCCACTTCTTGTGCCTAATTGGCATAGAGTGCTGACATTTACACTCTTCGCCCTCAGTGACACAGCTCCCTTTCCGCTGTGAATCAGCTTATTAGTAAGAGATAATTTTTCTTTCTCTTTCCCCTCTGCTTCTCTTGGGTTCATTCTTTACTTCTGTGTTAAAAAAAAAAAACCTTTTGTTCAGATTTCTTGTTGGCTTCCAAAATTAAGTATGACCATTGAAAGGCTGGATGTAAACCTGGACTGTCCAGATATCTACATTCTGGCTGTACTTCACGATTAAAGGAGTAGTTCACATTTTTGAAGTGGGGTTTTAAGAGGTACTTAACAATAATAGGTTTATTACCTACAGGGGATCCTGTCCAGTTTGGTCTCTTTATTGAGTCACAGGACCAAGGACTTGCAAAGGAGTTAATTTGTAGTCTTTCCTCGACGGTCTAAGCATCACAGAGTTGGGGGTTTGATCCCTGGTCCTTGTTCTGCTGAAGTGCCCTCAGGATAGACACTCCTCTAAATGTCACTTTTAGACTTTCAGACCTATTTTGAGAGAACTGGATAGTTTACAGAACAGGAAACTGGAAGGAAGAGCAAACCTGGGCTGCCTGCTTCAAGAACTAAAGCCTCTGTATATGTGGCCACTTGGTTCCCTTTTGGTGAAACACTGGACCCCAAAACCACCCCCGTTGGGTGTGCCTACAGTGTGTAAATGGGATTCGGAACACTGATTTGCACTATCAATAGCTGCCTTTGCCATTAGTGTATGAATGTTTGGTGATCATGAAAGCGCTTTGAGTGGTCAGTGGACAAGAGGAATTTATCATCGAAGCATGGGTCAAGAACGTAGACTGCCATCGGAATAGAACCATCAACTGTTTGGACAAAGTTCTTGCTTTTACTGTGGAATGTCAGTTATTATTTGTTGCCAGATGTCAGTTTAGGAACTTTTCATCTTCTGTTGTGTCTGAAAGTTCTCAGTTACCCAGGTCAGGGTAATTCCAACAAGGTAACAGGACTTGGTAGAGTTCTTGAAGACGTTGCAGATTGATTAACCTTGGCATTCATCTTCTGTCCATTACCCATACAGATAATTTTGTTCAGGGTTGATTCTTAACTGATCCTAGCTGGCATTGGGTTATGCTGGATAAAAACTGTGAAGGTTGCTAGTCAGTTCAAGGGCTAACATAAAATGTGTAATAAACGCTCAGATTTGCTCTCAAATCAAAGGGTTGCCAATCAGCAGAAACAAGAATGTCTTTAACTTGTGGAAAGAAGCTGGAGTGCTGGAGGGAACCCAATGAGTGAAATTGATCCAACCAATTTAGACACAGAAGTATGCACCATAAGGTGTCAGTGAAGAGGTGAGTCTGGTTGTGGTTCATCCTTAAGGACAACTGGGTTTGGTCCAGCTGGTGGTAGAGCAGCGAAGCCTTTGGTTAGCCTTATTTTACACACTCTACTACAATTGTTTTACCAACCTGAGTCCCTGCTTGCACCCTGGGGAATGGAAAAGGTGGGAATCATCATAAATGTTTGACAACAAAGATCATTACGCTCCAAAGGAAGATGTCTGGAAGCAAAACAAGCTTAGTTGAAGTCACCCTCATCCCCAGCGGTGGACGGCTCAGGTCCAAAATGGAGGATCCCTGTCTGGCAGTGCTCCTAAAAGGCCCCATCATCCTTCCCGAAACAGGCTTGGTAGAGGATGAGAGACCTCGACAATAAGCCCCGGCTGACACAAAATGGAGGACATCGGCTCTCGGCTGAGCGGCAGGGGGATTTCCACTGGCCATGTGTGAGATTAAGTCACCTTTGAGGTTCCATGCTGTGCTGACTCTGCTGGCAGGAGGGGAGAAAAGGAGGGAGGGAGCGATGGAAGCGAGGGAGTACGAGAGAAAAAGATGGAAAGCTATTAAAATCAAAGGTTATTACATTGCTGCCAAGGTTAAAGGAGCTCGGTTGGCTGGTAGATTTGGCAGCATCGACTAAGCTTGAAATCCAGAAGGCCTTCTGTGCAGTCATGTTGAGACTGAAATATTAGCAGCGTTTCAGCTGGAGAAGTTGCTGCTTTGTGTGGGACTTTTTCAGTTTCAGACCAGTTGAAAAATTGGTCTTGGGGACTTTAATGGAGCCAAACCCACATGGAAACAAATGGTGAGGCACCTTTTTACCTCCCCGTGTGTTCTCTTGACAACCATCGGTCCAGCTGTGTGCCACACCTGGCAGCCCCCAACAACTGGAGACGCATTAAAAATGAATGAAAACCATTCAATAGCAGAGGAAATGAGGAATTAATCCAACCCTGTGTGTGTTCATTTTGAAGAGTGTTACTTCCATTTGTATGACAGATAATGATGGCGCTCATAGAGGAGCGAGGGACGAGTAGGGGTGGTGCACATACAGGAATTGTCATTCATAGCCCTATAGCGCCTGTCGTTTATTTTCCCACTGCGTCATTGTCATTTGCCGTATTATTTTTTTTCCACACCGCCCTTACAAAACAGCACCTGTCACTTTGCGTGTTTCTGCGTTTTAGTGTGTGTTTGTGTGTGTTTGTCTCCTCACACGGGGAGCAACACAAAACCTCAGCCTCCTTTTTGAAAATGCAAATAGCTTCTATTTGTGGCCCGCTCCTGTCAGAGAGTGGGTGAGCGTATTGAAAGAAGTTTTTTGTGTGCTGCGTGTGGCTACATCTATGTGTGTGTGTAGTGTGTATGTGTGTGATGTCAGCTCTCCTTTGTGCATCTGCTTAACACTAAGTGTCTTTACCTTCCCTGTTTGTATCTGTGTCCTTGGCAACTGTGTACTTTGATTTTTTTTTTTCTTTTTTCGGTGCAGTGTGTCAGTTTTGACAGCAAAAGAGATGTTTGTGTTTATTTGAGGATGGTGTGTGTGTGTGTGTGTGTTTGTGTGTAAAATGCTGCTGCTCACACTTAAATATCTCACAGTGAGTTCAGACTCCTGATCCTCTTGTCGCAGGAGTGTGGCAGAGGGGAGAGGGGAACAAACAAGCTGACTGTGTTTGGATCTATTTACTGTGTTTACGTTTGTGAGTAAAGTGTGTATACGTCCTATGTATGCGAGTGTGTGTGTGGGTGTGCATGTTTCTGCTTGGTCTGTGTCTGCAGCAGATAAGTAAATCTGCACAACTTTATGTGTCTGACTGTCTCTTCTGTTTCTGTTCGTCTGTTTTCAGGAGAAGAACAAGGACAAAGACAAACGTTTCCGTCCACTGTACGACATCCCCTACATGTTCGAGGCCCGAGAGTTCCTCAGGAAGAAGCTGATTGGCAAAAAGGTAAGAGTTGATAAGTAAGAAAACACAATGCTGCAAAACCCCGAAACAAACTCAGATATTGATCTAAAACTTTGCACAATACCATGTACCACATAAACAAAAAGTAAAAAAAGTTTCTTTACCCACACTACGACCAACAATGCCTCATGCACGGACTTTAGAAATGACGCTAGAAAGTTTTCTAAAGTTTCCTGGACATGCAGAGACACTTACTTTCTTTCAAAGGTGTCTTTCCAGTGATAACGAACCTGCACAGGAGACCGTTTTTTTTTCTTCCCCCGCTCGCAAAAGACCCAGACATAAAACAAACCCAACACTCAAACCAAAAACTTCAACTGATCACAGATGACACAAACAAAGGCAAAGTTCAAAAGCAGGTATTTAAAATAACAGGAAAAGGAAGCATAGTGTTGAGGTGTTTCTGTCTGGTTGAACCATAGATTTACATAAATCACATTTTGAATGAAGGGTTTTAACAAGGAGCTGATATGTATTAAATTCAGCACATTTACAGGCTAAAATATAAAGAAACATTCATCTCCAAGTATTCACTTAAACCTGGCAATCTGTTTTGTCTACTTCTATTAATTTACTGGCTGTAAATGCACTTCAAAATGGCATTAGCTGGCTGCTAACTACATATCTGAAAGTGTTGAACTAATGACATATGATGTGGTTTCAGGGAGCACTGTAAACACTGCAAAAACTGAAATCCAGCAAGTGTTGGCTTATTTCTAGTAAAAACATTTTATTAAACCTGATATGATCCACATTTGCCTGACAAGTCCATAAAATGTCTTATTTCAAGATAAAAAGAAAAAAATGAGCTCAGATTTTCTTCACCCATTTGGATCAACGTAACATTTACGTGTTTATCCCTTTAAGGCTGGATGGGATGTGTAGGTCATTGACATGTCATATCAGATGGTGTCATCAATCTGAGCTGTCAAAAAGTCGATCATAAAAATAAAACTCAACACAAACTTTCCACTTCTTTTCAGCCAATAACAGCACATTTCATTTGTCACATGTCTCGAAAACTATGACACTGTCTTGAAAGGCCTACATGTCACACATAAATGTTGCATCTGCCAAAAGAGGTTAAAGAATGGAGATATGCAATAGTCCTGCTTTTGCCAGAAGCCTGAGCTGTGACATGTCGAGGCAGATCTAGTGGGACAGGAAGTTTAGCACAGAAACTACCTAAAAACGCCCAGGGACTTTCAAAGTAAAACATACTGTCAGAACCAGATTGTTTTTAGCTTGACTACAACAAAATGATATGAGCGCAAGCCAAGAGTCAACAGGTTTGAGGTTTCACAGCCTGACAATAGACTGTAAAAAAAAAAATGGACGTCATCTTGCTTCCCTGGGGCTGGCTGCAGTGTAGGTAAAAAAATCTGTCTCTCCAGTCATTCCAGATGGGCTGTGGTCAAACTTAAAAAAAATTAATACACCTCGTAGAAATGTTTCTCATGTCCGATTGTTGTGGTGATTTGAAGATATTATTTAGCTGCCTTGTATTCAAGTCCTCTTTTTTTCTGAAAAGTTTCATTTTCATTAGTTATAAGAGGTTAAAAACAAGGCTTTAAGTCACTTTTAATGATGACTGACAGCTGCGGTTCTTGTGTATTTTTTTCAGGGATTCTAAAATACATCAGGAGGGAGAGCCAAAAAGTGATCAGACTTTCAAAAGAAAAAAATAACTTTTATTTTTGTCACCCGGCTCCTCTCAGATTCTCCCAGAAACCCTCACAGCCTTTACTGTGCTGCACAACTGCTACCAATGGGTGCGCCTGTAATGGGGGTATTTTGGCTCTAAAACTGTACAACAGTAAATGGTGAAGCCACGCTGTCCACTCTATATACAGTCTATGAAACTGACGTGATTGAGCAGAGGCTTATTGAAGCAATGTGTGGGAAGTTCAGGAACTCCTTGATCTTGCGACTCTGGTGTCCTGCAAGGTGCCAGACTGAATACACAGCCTGTGTGAGTTGAGGAACGTGAAAATACACGGTCAACTTACACAGTAGTGGAGCTGGATGCATTTGGTGTTTTCCTGGCATTGGATTATGGTTTTTGAAGTATAGGTGCGTCTTCTGTTATGAAAGCTATGATCACGGAGATCTAGAACTCTGTAGATAAACCCCATTCGATACTAAGGCTTTAGTTTTGATCAGTAAGGAGGTTCAGTCACCTTTTGTTCTGAGCAATCAGCTTTCTTTCTCACTCTTTTCTCTTTATCTTTCTGCTCCCTCAGAGTTGCTATGGTTATGGGAGACACTGTCTCTATTGCTCAAACTTTCCCCTCAGGTACAGAGATGATTTATCAAAGCAATGAGATGCCTGATAGAGGCTATAAGGAATCTGATAACAAACCAGATGACCTCACACCTCCTTTCCTTTCCTCAGAGAATACAGTTAACAGAATAAGCAAGCAAGGAAAGAAAGCATACAATGTAGTCCATTGAGATAAAGTAAAAGCCCATTCAGAGGTCATAGTAGTGTGGCCCCACAGTGATGCCAAACTTGCACCAGAATGTAATTCAACCAATCAGGGATTCCCTGATCAGTGCAGCACACCAACGCTCCTCCCCTCACGCTAACCCTGACACATGTTCCTGGAGCTGAAAGCTTGGCATCCATTTCCCTCCGTCTCTCGGTTTAAATACCAAGTACTCCCGCTGCACGCCCAGAGGCTTGGTATTGGCCGGGGCGCACCCTTTAAACAAGCAGTGTTGATTCCCCCCCTCTTGTGTCTATTGATCTACCAGGTCTGTGCACCTTAGGGGCTGCTATGATTCACACACATCTGACCTGGCGGAAAGCAGCTTAGGGAGCGCTTTGGACATGAATCACTGCTTGAACATCTCTTTTTTGTGTTGAATTTGGGAAAGACGCTCAAATTGACCGAGATCGACTTTGAACCTAAACACTAAGAAGAAAAGCAGCTGAAAGCCATAGCTGTATCTAACTTCACTCTGAACATCACACGATACGTTACCATCTTCAATTAGTAAATTAGTGCAATCGATACCATCATTGTGTCAATTTTGCCATCTTCTGGTGAAGACGGAGGAGGCAGCTGTGGCTCACAGGGACGCCCAGGGGTATTGTCCACTGCCTGAAATGATAATGCTTCATGTTTTTCCAAACAGCTAACTCTTAACTCATGACAGACACAGAGGGCCCACATTACAATGAGAATCACGCTGGAAGAGATTGAAATCTTCTCTTGTTAAAATCTACATGGAAATGCTGTGAAAGGGCAGATTGTTGAAAAGTCTGACAAAATAGAGAATCATGCACAACCATGCGAGCTCAAAAACTTCCTGAGTCAAAGGTTATCTCATAAATTCCAGGCTGTTTTGCAGCTGGCTTTTAAATATCAGATTTCGGAGCTTAGACCTTCAAAAAATCTATTATAGATGTTTTTTTTTTTTTCTAAATCCCAGCCTGTTTCTGCTGGGCTGACTGTACCAAACAAATGTGCGAGTTTCAGAGGTCCAAACCACAGCAGCAAAACAATAGATGGTATAAACATTCCCATCTAACACTCTCATAAGTCTACAAAGTAAAGAGAAAAAAAGCATTTGCTGTTCAGCCTGATAAACACAAAAACATTCACCCACTCAAAGCCAAAAAGCCAAGAGAGTTCCTTTTGGCATTCAGCGCAGGAGTGAGATTCATCTCCCTGTCCCAGCCTCTTATCACTGCCATTTTAACCATCCTCATTAATGTTCTTTTAATGACAGAAAACACAGCCCAGAGCTGGCTTTTGACGAGTGAAGCGAGAATAATGATTCGGCTGTTTATTCGTGGTGTTTGTGTTTGGGGGATAATGACCGTGTGTGTGCGGATGCGGGTGTGTGTGTGTGTGTGATGGAAACAGGGCGGCTGTTGCCTCGTGAAGGTGCAAATATATGGTGTACATTATTCCATTAGCGTGAGGATGAAATGTGGAGCAGAAAGCCACGTATCAAACCTTTGATGACAGAAAAGCACCGTTTAGAGACTGTCGAGAAATATCAGTATACAGATATATCAGTGCAGGATGTATGGGTGCACCTGGACGAGGAGACAATGGACATACGTATCAGCTTTCTTTACCATTACTCTCCAGAATACATCCTAACGGGTTTAGTTTCAAATTTCATCCTACTAGGCTTTGTTTACAAGAGAGGAATAAAAGTATGCATGATTTCACGCGTCCTAAAGAATTACATATCTGAGGATGACTCAAGTATGCATGTTTCTCCACGAATATATCAACACCCATGTTTACAGTCTGCATTAAAATGCATCAAACATGATCTAATCAGTAGAAGACTGCTCGAAATGATGTGTCAAGAGATTTTTTCATCCACGTGCATCCTATATGAGAGCAAATTAAACACCAAAGTACTCAGGGTTGAAATACAAGGAAAAGCAAATCAATAGGAATGCATACTGATAACCTGAAGGAAGATTACCAGTATTTTATTTACATTTTTGAGTTGTTTTTAATTGTTCGTTCACACTTGAACCAAAGAAAAGCTTGATGTTTCTAAAGCTGTGAACAACTGGGTCAGAACATTTTCAAAATTTCAGCTCAGGGTTTCCAGTTTGTGTTGGTCAGCACTTCCCAAAAGTACTCCCACTGAGTAGATCTAGATAACTTATGACATGGGGGTGAAGGTTGGCCCCTTGAGTTCGATCAGACAGAAAAGAGTGGGTATTCTGCCTTTTCATATTTCAAACGTGGACATAGAGTAACAATGCTAGACAATGTGCAGATTTTTTTAGCAACTACTTATTTATATGTTGTCGAAATCCCTTTTGAACTGCTCAAAAGGGTCTGTTCTGAAACATAGCATGAGATTCTCATGAGATCCTAACAAGATTTGCTGAAATGATGAGGTCATCACTTTAGGAACTCCTAACTAGATGAAAGGTAGGTGAGATGGAAGGTCAAGCCTCAAACAACAAAGTCTGCCAATAGCGCTACCTTCTGACATGCTTCCAGGGAGGTGGCCAATCAGAGAGAAGGGGATTCATGGAGTAGGTAGCCCTAAAGAAACAGCTGCTAAAACAAAGTTTCAGAAGGAGGCTGAAATAATGGTTTCCTAAAACACCAGTGTGAGAAGAATAGTAGTAATGCGCTGATGTCAAAATTTTGGCTGATACCGCTATACGATATTAATATTGCCTTTATGACCGATAGCTGATATTTACCGATATCAACATTGGTAGAAAAAAAATCCAAATCAAATGAATGGCAGCTAATGAGTAAATATTGGCCCACTCATACACATTGGCCGATGCCGATATGTTACAAAAATGACCGACATCAGCCGATACCGATATTGATACCGATATATCGTGCATCCCTAAAGAATAGGGATATCTTTGAGTTGTAAATCATGTCATGCTAATACTTGGGTACCAGAGGGAGAATTTGAAGCCTAAAAATATAGATACCACTCTTAAAACTAATGAAAAGTTAACACTGGATCTGAATGCAAAAAACTCAAAAATGTTTTTGTCAATAGTTTTTTATGCTACGATAAAAAGATGTGGGTTTCTAGAATATGTAATTGTAAAAGACTCAATTTTGAGCTAGAAACAATGCTTCCATTGCAGCGATTATTTTCAAACTTTTCCATAGAAATAAAATCATGTTCCATTTTTTCACTCACTGCACCTTTAAACTTCCCCGAGCTGTCTGTAAGTCACACACAGAACAGCTTCGATATGTGTGAACTCTCTGGATATATATTATTCATCCCTTTACTCCTCTACATTGCATTAGTATTGAAGTTTCGTCTCTCAGGTGTGTGCTTATAGGCACATAGAAGTGAGTTACATTTAAGTGGAGAGCTCTCACCCATTTGCCAAACAGTGCAGCCTCCTCCTTCCTCCTCTGTCTGCAAAATCAATAACGGAAGAGCTCAGGAGCACTGCTTTCCTCCCATCCCTTCATAGTTGCTAAGACACCGAGCAAAAGCTCTGAATTAAGGCCTCCGTCACTACGTATCTGAATTTCTTTTAAATGATTATGAGCCAGGTTTTTGTAGGTACAAGCATCCGCTGCTTCAGCATCCTTGGCAACATAAAAGAATTAGTTCGGATGAAATCAAACAGACTCTCTGCGGTTGAGTGTTTATATGTGAGCACAATACTTAACCTTCATAGCTGTAATGTTAATCCATGCCACCTTGGCCTACTTGAGCTGTCAAGTCGGATGCAGGTAGGAGCACAGGCGTACAGATGCATGTTGCACTCCCAACAAGGCGAGGAGTTTAGTCGACCCACTTACTGTCATCCTGTCTCCAAACACTAAGCTCTGCAGAGACAGATTTGGAGCAGTAAGCATTAGGAGAAGACTCTAAGACCATCGCTTTCCCTGAAATTCTGCTCAGGAGAGACACACTTTTATCTTTCCTCCCTTTGACACAAACAGAAACAAAGATTTTACCCATACAGTTGAGGGGTAATTGGGCCTGGACCTGATGGATTTAAAGGAAATACTCTGAGTCTTTCCTGAATCTAAGAGGAGGAAGACTAGGTGAGTCATCTTCAGAAGTACAAGCACAAATCACATCAAAGAAAGCGTATCTTTACATAATCTTGCTCAAACTGGACTAAGCTAAGTCAGTGTCGGGGTGTCAGAGTGAGCCACAGGTATTCACCTTCACAGCATTCCTTTTCATAAAGCCAGAAGTCGCATTGGTGTGCAGTACATTACATGAATTGGAAAACAAGCAGATTTTCCCCTGACTAAACCTGCCAGGACGTGACTAAGCATTAACTACGAGTCTCTGCGTGCCGAGCAAAAGCTCCAAGCCCTAATGCCCCCGCTCCGCTTTAGGAGTATAAAGCGACATTAAATGCTTTTTTTTCCTATTAAACCTCCTATTCCTCATCTCTATAAGGAGAGCAGGGCGCTTTTGATCTTTTATAAAGCATATCTAATATCCATATTCAAAAGATGGCCTTTTTTCCTCTCTTTCTCCTGCCAAGTGGAGTCTATATTTGATAGATTTTAAATGCAGAAAGGTGCCATACCTGGTTTGATCTTCGTAGGAGGAATTTGCAGGAACAGATGGTTTTAAAAATCAAAATCAACAACCATAAATGCGCAATCACTTTCATGCTTGCTGTGCTTTTTCTGCCAGCTCTGCGAAACATTTAATTCAGTGATATCTACATGTGATCATTTGTTGTTGTATGTTTGAAAACTTTTAAACGCTCCCTTTAAAGTGAGCTGAATATGCACAGTGGCAATTTCCCCGTCTCTCTTTTCTCTCCGTCACTTTGCATCCACCTGTCTGTCTTCACGGCTTTCATATTTCCCCACCCGCATTGAAACGGCACCGCTTGCATGGTGACATAATCCCAAAAAGCTTGATTTGGCTAACTTTATAAGTAGTGCTTCTTGTGCGCCTGGGTCTCAGCCTCAGCAGAAAAAAAGTCCAGTGGAAACGTTGAATTAAGCCACTTATCAGGGTTGAGCACATTCGGATAATCCTGCGTGCTCAAAGTGGCTCCTGTTATGCAGCTGTGTGTGTAGTACTGTTAGCGCCAGAACCCCCCAAACCCCCCTCATTTGTGTGCATGCACTGAGAACGCCTTGTGTGCAATTTGCTATTGGATGCGGTGTGTATTTCAACTCAGTTTTTTTGGGGGGAAATCTGGAGGTGTGTGTTTAAACAGATGCAAAAGCATTCAAACAGAAGCGTCACCAGGTCCCCTGTTTGAAACCTCCAGATGGGGCTCCCTCGTCTTTCTTTTCTTTCCTAGAGTTGTGCCTTCCCAGCCTCAGGATATTTTTCTTCCAGCACGGCTCACTTCATTAATTGATAGCCAGCTGCGATTACAACCGGCTAAAAACACAGCAGCAACGTGGGCACCCCTCTCACACACACGCTTGCTCACACACGCGCTCTGATTCATTCTTCTTATTACCATGCTCTTTCTCATGCTCTCCCTTTTAAGCTTTTTTTCTCAACATCATCCCTCTGTCTTTGTTGCTTTTCTTTGCCAGTCCAGGGCTTGAGGGCACTCATTTATTCAGACCTGCTGTGATTGGCTCATCTCAGCTGTCCACCTGTGTGTAGGCCTGCTCAGTCTATGCCTGTTTTTTTGGCTCATTAAACTCTTCAGCAGCACCAGCTTAACTGTGTTTGAAGACTTTCTTCCAATAAGTTATACACCTTTTTGATTAAAAAGTTTTGACCCTAGTTTGTTTGATCATTTTCAATATATTTTTGTTGGAAGCTCAGTCTGCAAACAAGAAACAGAACAAAAAGGTAGCGGCTGTGGGTTTGATGAAAAGGTGCAGGTGACAGGTGTTTACTTTGCTTGAGCAAACATAAACCCTCCTACACTTGATCAGAGATAGAAGCCTTTTACTTTGTCGGGTCTAGAAAAAGCACCCATGCTAAGCCAGTGCGGGCTCTGATGTCTTATAACATTTCTTGTTCAGGAATCGTTACTACACTTAGGTGCTTTATTACAGTTTTGGGTCCAAAATTGGGTATAACATCGCCTTTACTTTTATAATGTGTTGTAAATCTCTTTGTAACGCTTACAAGTTAGGAACACTTAATACTCTTTTTAACTGCTATGATAAAAAACACACACAAAAAAAAAACATTGTTCACAAAAAGGCGCAGGTCATAACAGCTTCCCCAAAGTAAAGCCAAAATATTCTAAGCCTCCTCACTCATTACCTGCCCCTCCACCAGTTAACAGAAGGGCCAAAAGTAGGGATGGGTACCTTTAACATTTGAAATGACATGGCACTAAAGCCTGATTTCTGGCAATCGGTATCAGTACTCAAAGGTACCAATTTTTTGTGGTATTAAATATTTATTCATTTAATAATAGAATCTCAAAGTTTTTCAATTTACCATACTTATTTCTCAATATATAAACTTGCAATATTGTGTTCATGTCCAGCATGGAAAATCTCCTACTCTTCCACTCCCTCACAGTCACAAGGATACGATTAGGTACATAAATTTGGTACCTTTTGATTTTACGTGAAACACTACTTGGTACTTCAGATAGAAATCGGTCGGTATCTATAAAAGTACTAAATTCAATACCCATCCCAACCCGAAGGTCAAACTTTGAAATCAAAATACCCAACAAATGAAGTAATTTATAGTTGCTGTCATAATGTACTTCCTCTCATGCAGTGTTATTTTAAGAACATTGGTATGAAGTCATTCAGTGCTTTCAAAATGTATCTAGCAATGTAGAATCTGGACAAAGAGATTTTGATTTCTAGCATGGGAAATCTTTTGGCTTCTGTTGGTAACTCAAGTAGTTCTGACCAGTTATAGCAAGCTATGTTATATGTGAGAATGTGGAAAGCAAAAGCAGGCGCACAACATTTATCTTCACTGGCATAAATATCTGCATGAAAGCACAGCTAATAATCAACTCTGATAGAATACTCCAACTTGAGCAATGCTCTCCTTAACCCTGTTACAAAAGCTCATCCCAGGTTAGATTTCTTGACTTTGAGAATGTAACAGAAACGATCGGTTCGGCCATCGATTGTTGTACATTATATATATAATGTACATTTTTCCTACGAAAGACCAGCCTCATTACAAATTTGCATCAAACTGTCTAGTTTATGGCCTTTAAATGAGTGTTTTTGGCTTCAGTTTTGTACGTCATGTTGTCTATCAATATGCTCAGACGTGTCAAGAACATGATTCTTTACGCAGTGCAAACTAAATCCCCCAGCTGCTCGTCAACTCAGCAGAACAAAAACATTTTGTTTCCCCTCCTGTTCTTGTCCTTATCACTCCCCCACTGTCTAAATCCATCCACTGTCTCCCCCCTCTGCCTCCCTCTCCTCTGGGGGTTCTTATAGATAGCTTTGCCTTATCAGGAGATCGGTTAGATGGCCCGTGGAAAATGGGCCTGGAAACTCCTCCTAATCTAACATCGCATGGTCAGAGTTTATAATCTGTCATCATCTGGCTTAATGGCGAGCTACTGGTGCTCTGGTTTCACATCTTGTAGCATCCAGCGTTGTATTCTGCTCCTGTGTTTTTAATCTCCTCCTCAAACGAGTGATGCAACCGGTATAAAAATGTCACACAAGGATTGATTTAATATGTCAAGTTTGTGTCTGTATGCGAATCAAAGCTAAAGATATCCCATATCTTATTACTTTTAATACCAGTGCCTGGTCTTTTATGGTATTGCCCACAATTTTTTTAGCAGAATTAAACCTGTTTTACAGCCAGGAACGACAAATAATTCTCTTTTAGAATAGCTCAAGTCTTAATCACTTATAAGAATATGGTGACAGTTTATGTAATTATTTATTTACAATACTGAGCCTTAAAAGAACCATATGGAAAATATAAATCAAAGAAAAGGCACTGAGAAGACACTCTGCCCCAAATGTCTTTGCCGTAATAAAGTGAGTAATCAGAGCGCTGTCCTTTTATACTGTTCAATAAATAAATATTGTATAATTTCACAAATTTATACATTAACAGAGCTGGTAATTTTCTGCCAGGCTTCCTGGTTTTTGCTGCGGCAACAGTGGTACTTTTGGCCTGGATGATGTGTTTGAGTTCTTCATATTTCTAAATGTCTACTGGGTAAAACAGGCTGCTGTGCAGGGTTTCTCCCATTTCTTCATGTGTGATTGGGTAGACACTGCCAACACCGACCAAGACTGGAAAACCCTGGGTTCACTTACTGAGTTGATATCCACTTATCAGTACTATCAGAACAAACCAAGTAACAGAAAGAGATCCTGAATGTGTTATTACCGCTTCATATTACAGGCCTCAGGTATCCAGGCTAAATTTGCAAGAGAAACACCAAAGGGTCCATTTCTAGGATTTTCTCTTCTTTTGACACTGGTCCAAAAAGGCCTCATTATCTTGGACATTCCTAACATAAGTGGGTATGGTCACCCACAATATCACAGATTCTCCAACATCGTTTTGTAGAATTATTCTTAAAACCATGTTATTACACACTCCCTCCACTCCACCCACTCAAACCTCATCCATACACCACGGACCAGGTTGAGGACTATGGGTGATAGGGCCTTCTGTGCCACTGCCCCACATCTTTGGAATTGCCCTACCTGACAACCTAAGAGCCACAAACTCCACCGGCTGTTAAAAAAGGGGCTGAAGACATTTCTTGTGAGGAAAGCTTTTAGCCAACTCTGTGGCTTTTAAGATTTCCTGTCCCAAGCTGTTTTGAATTAGTTTTTAATTGCTCTTCTTTTTTTAAACTTTCTTGTTGCCACCTTTTATCTTTTTATCTTTTCTAATTACTTATCCTCTGTTCGTATGAAGTTGTAGCACTTTGAGATCCTTAGATGAAAAGGGCTTTATAAATAAAAATGTAAAAAATGTTATTAGTAGCGTTCTAAAGAGCCCCATTGTAGGCATTAACTTTACCCAATTTGTGCAAGAAGGAAGGACATTTTTTGTTACTTTTTCCAAAGATAATCAAATGGCAACAGTAGAATGAACTGACTGGCATCTGCAAAGATTTTGCAAATTTGTCATGGGTGCAACCCACATCCTCAGCTCTGCCATTCATCTCACAAATGTATGTTCTTTACAGATGCGGCTCCATTTAAAAGTGAAACAAAGGTTTTTTTACAGTGTACGATTTTTTATGAAGACGCATTGTAACAACAAAGAAATAATCTGCCAAGCACAAGTTTTTTATTTTTTAAGTTTATATGAAGGCAGTAGACAGGATATAGGGCCTAGCTGATTTGATTGACAGGCTACCATTATAGCATTGGTTCCACTTTTAGCTGAAAATAAATTAAAGTTGGCAAATCTAATACAGCGACCGCAATGTTTTGGCTCTATAACTTATCTTTGAAAACAAATGGGGGTGGCCATTGTTATTTTTATAGGCTTCAAATCCACCAAGTTCTAGTACCAGATAAGTTTATTTTCTCAAACTTGCCTTGCTAAATACCACATTTTTCTCCAGTACCTGCTTTTTCTAAGGTTTTTTTTCTCATTTAAGATTTCTCTTGCCAGTTTCCAGCCCTCGAGTTGTCAACCAAAACATAAAACTTTGATATCATGACTCATTTTTAGTATCTCCATGACACCTCTATTTTCCGGGCTGTAGTAGTTTTAGCGGCGCACTCATTTGTATTTAATGTTGCTCCCATTCCATTGCCTCCAAAACCCATAATCCATTCCCTGGAATCCTTTTCAATTTCCATCTGCGCTTGATATGCAGACAGTACTTCCTGCAGAACAATAAGCTCAACCACATCCATTCAGCTCTGACAGAAGCGCCTCTGTTCCTCACGTCACCACGTCCCCATCCCGTCCATCTAATGACAAGCCCACATCTCTGTGTGTCCTGGTTGGCATCTCTTTCATGTTCTGGTAATAGGCCTGTCTGCATTGTCTCTATTTAACTTGTGTCTAAGCTATGACACTGTGATGCAGAGCCAGATTTCCCACTGATTCTTCTCTTTGCTTTCCTTCCCTCCCTCCCCATCATCACACTTTTTCACACATCACACTTCCGACGCCGTTGACACGTAGCTCTTTAACTGCCGATCATGTGTACCCGGTGTGGCTGCATCCCTGCTGTCGGCACTGTCTGCCTGCGTCTGGGTCCACAAAGCAGGCTTTCCCCATCACAAGCCTCTGTGTACTCGCAAAAACACACAAACACAACACACACAGCTGAGTGACAAAAATTGTATCTTCAGGGTGGGAGGAATGGAGAATATCCCTGGGGAGCTGTTTAGAGAACACACAGCGTAGGGTCATGTGGGTTCTATCACTGTTCCCTCAGTGTGTGTGTATGTTTGTGTGTGTGTGTATTGTCCCAAACACCCACTGTGTGTTAATACTCCTCCTCTGGGGAGATCTACAGCGCCGCCTGATGTGATTCACACTGACTAGGGGTGACCTTGAGAAGTGGGACAAACACAGATCCACACACACACAAATCCAAATACCCCCTACACTTATTGTTACAATAACTGGTGTTGCTTTCCGTTTATGTCACTTCTGGTGCCGTATTTGACCTCCTTTCCTGGCTGTTTGCCCCTTTAGGTCAATGTGACAGTCGACTACATCAGAGCAGCCACCGGTCCAGGAGAAAGCACCCCTGCCTTTGCAGAACGCACCTGTGCCACAGTCACAATCGGCGGCATGTAAGTAAAACGCTGTTCTGGTATGGCTTTCAAAACCTTGTTAATCAGGACGTTAACCAGCAGTGCTGAAAGATCTGAGGGGGAAAAATCACACAGTTTTGGGACTTGGCTCAGAGTCCTGCTTTTACTTTATCTTAACATCAGAATACATCCAGAAATGGAGCCATTACAAAACAAAAGAACACTCACTCCCTCATGAGCTTACAAAGCGAGTGTATAGATTTAACAAAAGCTTTGGTACTTCTTGGTTAAAACCACATTGTAACTAACAGGGGACAATTACACAGACTGTTGAAGCAAAAAGAAGCACTGGAAATATCACATTTCTAAAAGTAATCCTTTTAAATGTACAATAACTCTCATCAAGCTAGAGTTAACATAAGTTCATTCGAAGGAAACATCCTTAAATCCTCCCCTATCTTGACATCCAACCTGGTACAATCCAGATTGGCGTAGCAAGGGAAAAAGGATGTCCTGATTACAGGTGTTGGATTGGTACAGGCACATATTAGATATTGAAAAGTTGTATTGTTATCCTGATTGGGACATTCCTATCTAAAATTAGTTGTGTTGAAAAACACTTGTGGATCCTTAACACATATCAGCACACCACAACTGTTATCCCCTGATTGCTAGTGAGGAAGCGACTCCCCCTTGCACACACTGAATACTCTCCTTTTATTTATGTCTCTTGATGTTGTTTTCTTATTGTGTCTATTGGATTCTCATTTAGCCAGGGTTAAACAATGAGTGCACTCATAAATTGCCAAACAAGTATTTAAACTGCTCAATAAAAGAATGCAAGTCTTAAAAAAGTTGAAGGTAAAAAATATCCTTCAAAGCAAAGTGATGCAAAAGCAGGCAGATAAAATGATCTATGGTCGCTGATTAAAGCTCCTGTAAGGAAATCCTGATGAGTGATAAAACAGATCAAAATCTGTCTCTGTTTTGTAATTTTAAAAAGGTTTAATCACTGTAAAGGAGTTGGTCAGCTGGATGTACAGCAGGCCAAAGTAACAACCTTGTTAAGATTTTCTAACTGCAAATGTTTACAAGAAGGGAGGCATTTCACAGTCACATGATAGTATTTATCAGAAAATGACAGCTCATTTTGAATGAAATATATCTTTCAAACTTTCAAACTCTGGCTTTCAAACCCCTTTAAAGAATTTAAACTTGGTTATGAACTTAAAATTAACAAGACCAACAATGTGGAGTGTTTTTCAGAGCTAGTAATCACTGTCACAGGATAGGTTTTCATATACTCCTGTAAAGACTGACAGAGATTGACAAAGAAAATAAGATACCGATTGAAAACGATAAAAAAAAAATCCATCACTTAACTAAGGCAAGATTGGCATTTCTGTCCACAAGGGGCACCAAAATCACCAAAACTGAAAGTTCCTTCAAGGAGCTTGAAATAAAAATCCTGAAACGGCTGTTTCAGTCAACCTGCTCAGAAAGTATTAATTATAATCCTGAAAATTATACATTTTACAAGTGTTTTTTTATGCCAGAATTTGGACCTGAAGGGTGCTGGTAAAACTGATGTATTTTCAAAGCCTTACAGTATCTAACACCCTCATCCATTCAGATTTGGCCACAGATAAGATGCTTTTGCTAATGTGTCAAACAGTGTTTGATTTGTGAACGTGAGATTCTTCAGTAACACATTTCCTTTCATTGCATTAGCTCTGTCCCTGGATAAAGCTTTAAATATAAGGTTCATTTGATGCAAGATGACACACAATAATCATTTGCAAATGCCTCGACTCCCTAATCTCACCATGAATCCCAGAGTAACCTGAATGAGCCTCTTTGTATTTTAATTTTTCATGAGAAGGGTCACTTCAGTGCAACCAATTATTTTTCTATCTACAAACAGGGCTTTGAAGAAATCTAGTTTTATCTGTTTGAAGCATGTACTTTATTCAGTGCCACAGATTTAAGCGTTATTAAACTACTCAGTGGTTCAAATTTAATCAGAACGGGAGAGAGGAGCTGTGATGCCTCATGACTTGAAATGAAGTCCATTCTCACACAGAAAAAAGCTGAAAGGCTCACTTATCTTCTGCTTCTCCCTATCAGTCTAATTCTGGGCTCTTTAGCACAAAGAACAGTTTTATGCACACTGGGAAACTTGGACATCTTCGTCAGAGAACAAACAGTCTTGCTTCCCGATAAAGCATGTGTGTACAGGTCAGGACCTGACCGCATGACCTGCCAATTAGAGCCCAGCATTAGTCAGCTAAACCAGCTGCTCTGCTCCACAGAAAACAGTTTACATTGCGGATGTCGAGGTCGAGGGGTGAGGCTAGTCAGCGGGGGAGATATATTTGACCTTTTGGGCATTTTATTGTTCAAAGTTTTGTTATGTGGTAAATGAGATGAGACAGAGCCTGATTGAGCTAGTTGTTAAAAGTTTTAAAGCCCTGCATTTGAGGCATGTGTGCCACACTTGATACATCTTAATAAAGTTATTGCCACGGAGGAAATACATAACACAATGTTTTATCTTATTTCTGGAAAACAAAAAAATATATACAATGTAAAAATCTA
Organism: Halichoeres trimaculatus; assembly: GCF_033239565.1. Lineage (NCBI taxonomy): Eukaryota > Metazoa > Chordata > Actinopteri > Labriformes > Labridae > Halichoeres > Halichoeres trimaculatus. The sequence continues at coordinate 9,245,254 of NW_027437199.1, read as the reverse complement.
TATCCCTTCTCACACATTTCTGGATTATATCAGGACATCCCAGCCATGATATTTTCAGGATTTGCTTTTCACTCTTGTACCTGTCAGACAAACTTAAAATACCTTGTTTTCAGAGGGCGGCTGGGTAGGCCATGCAGGAGGGAGAACGCTTACATAATGGTGACTCTTTCTCTGTTTATACCAGAAGGAAGTTCCCACAGTAAACAACTGGGAAAACAGTATACAGCCAACTGAGATGAGCAGGGAAGAGTGTAAGGCAACAAGTCAATGCAAACATCATACCTGCGTAAAGAATTACGAACTTCTTACAATACCGGAGAAGTGATATTGACACCTGTTTCAACCAAAATTGATCTCTCAGGCATCTTTTGTTTCGTTGTCAGGCAGTGTTAGAACAAAAAGTCACAAAAAAGGAGACCGGCATTTTTCACACTGATAAGAGCGTCTTATTTTCTGTTTCACTGTTTTGTTTTCATTTGCAGAGCTTGCTCCCTTCACTTTATCTCTATGTGACTCAACTGCTTTAGCAGTTTGAACTAAAAATATGGCTGTAGAGCTGTATTTTTGTACGTTTAAATACTTTGTAATACTATCTGATACAAAAATAGTACAGACTATAACACTTCAAAGTGGGTTATGTTGAGAAGTGTTCAAATGGGGAAATTTTTTGGCAACCTTTAAGAGTGTAAAGTCTGCCTTCTAAAAATGATCTCCTTTACAACTTATGTTGCATTGTTGGCAAACAGCGTTAGAACAGAAAAGTCACCCAACAGAAACCAACATTTTTGACACTGATAAGAGTGTCATATTTTCTGTTTCACTGTTTTGTTTTGATTAGCAGCGATTGCTCCTTCAACTTAATCTCTATGTAACTGGAGCTCTCTCTTCCGTGCTAAGGAGTTGGTGCTAAAAATATGACCTTAGATGTGTCCTTTTCATACATTTCAACTCCTTTATATTTTATCTAATTTGAAAAAGCATGCTGTATCACTTTAAAGCATGTTTTATTGAAAAGTATAGAAATATTGAACATTTCAACTAGGGATGCACGATCCAACTTTTCTGGTTCCGATACCAATACCTGGGCTTTGGTATTGGCCGATACCAGTGTTAGATAACAACCTGCATGCCCTACTGTGGGATAAGACCGGTAATGTTTTGGGTAAAAGGCAAAAAGTGAGAATATGGAATTACTGAAGTTAATATTTATTTAAACTCTAAAATATCGAAATGTTTACCATCAAAACAATTATTCAGAATGTACACAAGTTCTTTTCAAATATAAACTTTTATCCCCTGTTGACTGGTAATGCAGCAAAAAACAAAGCTAATGCATCAGAGGCAACATTTCAAATCAAGTAGCACAGAGCTGTTTGCCTGGCACCGTGGATCTCTTCCCACTAACACCTATTGAGCCTTGAGGGACACCGATACACCAATACCACAAATCGGTACCGGTGTATCCCTAATTTTGATTACCTCACTAGTATAAAGTCTGTTTTGGAACTTAAAACACAAGTTCTAGCTTAATATATATTAGAAAATGAAATGAACTTATAATTAACAATGAAAACTTGGACTATAACTTTGTGCAACAAGGGGACAGAAGTATACAGTGGATGACTCAAGTTCAACTTTTCTTCCCCTTCCCACGTTTCATCTAGAACACTGATGTTCAAAGGCTATCCACTTAGTGTTGTACAACAAACACAACACTCCTCTCTTCTGCCCTTCATCTTCTCTTCTATATATCAGTAACACAGCAACAAAGTGGTTAGTCAAGTGTGCTATGTCAACATTTAGGTGCCCTTTGTTCCTTAGCAAACCACCTTTGGGATTTCTCATGTCCTTATTTTCTTCTCGTCGTTCTTGCTGACTTTTAATTCAGTGTGAAGCCATGGGGGAGGTTTAGCTCGTTGTTTTTATTATTAAAGTAATCTCTCTCCTTCTCTTTCCCCCCTCCTTTTCTTTCAGTAACATAGCGGAGGCTCTGGTCAGCAAAGGCCTGGCCACAGTCATCAGATACAGACAGGATGACGACCAGCGCTCCTCCCACTACGACGAGCTGCTTGCCGCAGAGGCACGGTGAGGAACACACACACACATACACACACACACTCTCTCTTTTACACATTCACTCCTTCCATCTCTTTTTTTCTTTACTACATGAACCTGCACAGCCACACAATGTCTCTCTCATGCGTACTAATCACAACGCTCACGCTCTGCCATCCACGAGTTGTGCATAACCTTGACAAATTTTTTTGCTCTTGGGATAAAAAGCAAATTGAAACTGACCTTGAGGCAAATTGCTTTTGCATTTTCTGCTGTAACCAGCGTGGCACAGGTTAGCAACTCACTTGTTATTATTTTTCTGAATTTATTCCCACTGTGACACTATTGTAAGTCCCAGCCTATCACAGCTGTTGCTGCATCCCCCCTTAGAAACATGCCATGCTCTCACATTTACACTCCTACGTGTTTCTTTTCTAACAAACATGCCTCGACACAAGCACACCAAGCAGGGATGCTAAATCAGTAGCTCTCTTCAGACCGGCCCTATGAATATAATTATGTGGAGGTGCAGTGGAGAGATTTAGTACAAGCTTTATTACTCCACCATAGATTAAGATCTGCTTGCTATAGGTAGAGCAGATGCAGGCGCAGCTTCTTTTTATAGGACTTTCTTCGGTGCATGGTCACCGGCCAGTGGCCCTCTGTCTCCCTCCACCTCTTTCTTCTTTTGCACATTTTGTCCTCCTTTTCCCACCTTTTTTTCAATTCTGTCCTTCTTTGGCCTTGGTCCTCTCCCTTTCCTCTCTTGCTCTTTCTCTCCCCCCTTTCTCTCATCCTTTCTCCGTCCCTGGTGAGGTCTTATTAGAGCTGATGAGAGGTTTCTGTCTCCCAGCCTCGGTTGTATTTTTAGTTCCCACTGCACGAGGCCAATTGCCCGCAGCCTTCAAGAAACCTCCCCCTGGCTATTAAATGCACATATATACATGCTTGTATAAATGCACCCACTTTAGCAGCAGTGGCCTGCTTCTCAAAGACCCATAGGTGGAACGATTACACTCCACAGCAGCATCTCATTTGGCCCTTGAGGCTAACGCAGCGATAACCAAAGCCAGTCATCATGGCTAAAACCCCTGACTGCGAAGAAGCAACCCCTGTCTTTCTATTTCTCGTCATCCAGCTATTCTTACAAAAATATCCCTTCCATTATTATTCCTTTTTCATCTTAAGCCTATGGATTGCATTGTGAGGGACAAAAAGCTCTCCTTAGCGCTTCCAGCTGAGCCATAATGGCAGTTCAGGGAAAGGGAAACTAGTATGAATTTACATCCTATCCTTATGTTAGCTCAAGGAGCTTCCATACCTCCATTCTTGTGCTTTCTTCATGTAATTTGCTGTGCGGTAATGATGACAGACTTGTGTAATTTTGTGTGCACTTAATGTTTATTTGACTGCAGGGCCATCAAGAATGGAAAAGGGCTGCACAGCAAGAAGGAGGTCCCAATCCACAGAGTGGCAGACATATCTGGGGTATGTATTATAGATTCATATACAGGACATATTTTACATCCAATTTCATTCAGGGAGTGAGAGACGATGTAGCACATCATATCATTCTTGTCCAAAGACATAAAGAAATAAAACAAGGTCTTTCTGTAAGGACTGGTGCAAACACACAAACATATTATAAGTGCTCAAATGAATATTCATTCATAGACTGCTCCCCCTGGTGACTGGCTGCAGTATAGGTAAAAAAAATCCATCTCCCCAGTCATTCCAGATGGGCTGTGGTTCAAACTTTAAAAATTAATACACCTCCTAGGAATGTTTCTCACATCCGATTGTTGTGGTGATTTGAAGATGTTATTAGGCTGCCTTTTATTCAAGTTCTCTTTTTTCTAAAGAAAGTTTCATTTTCATTAGTAAAATTATCAACAAGCCAACAATTAATTGCTGCAACAGTATACTTCAAACTTCAACAACATTCAGTAGTAGTGCTAAAAAATTATAAGAGCTGATTCCTAGACCTACTAACTCATTCTACCCCTGAGGGCAAGGAGGAGACGGGTGAGCAGCACAAGTGTTTATTGAACAGATGAGTTTTCAGATTTCTCTTAAAGGTAGAGAGGGGCTCTGTGGATTGTCTGGAGTTAGGTAATTCATTCCACCATTTGGGCACAACAGAGGAGAAGAGTCTGGCTAGAGATTTGGAGCCGTGCTGGGCTTGGAGCACCAGGCGTCTTTCACAAGCAGAGTGTAGACCTGGATGAGGGACCCCAGGTTGGCAGGGGCCATTCTTGTCAATGTTTTGTAAGCCAGAAGAAGAGCTTTGAATTTGATTTGAGCTGCTACTGGAAGCCAGTGAAGCGAGATTAACAGCTGGGTGACGTGTGCTGTTCTGGGCTGGTTTAAGACCAGACATGCTGCTACATTCTGGATCATCTGCGGAGGTTTAAATGTAATGTAGGTGTAAATGCGTGATATCACAAGAGCCTGTACCAGAAGCTGGTATCGAAATACAGTACTGTATTGTACTTTGCCATGTCAAAAGCATGTACTGTGAATACTTTTCATCCTGGACTCATTTAACACATTCAAACCTGCCACTAGAGCCCAGATGCTCCTACTTTGTTCCATTACACAAACATTATTTCCCCTATCTCTTGCCCCCACAGCCGATTTCTTCATCTTTAAGAAACTAAAGCTGCCTCTAAAAATAATCAGCACCATTAATAAACCCATCAGTGGTGCTCGGTCCTAGCTTGTTTACGTGTGCCCAGGGGCTTGATAGAGGCATCATTTGGCTAATGAAGCCTGATTGGGAGTGCTCACCAAATGAACATTAACATGGGGAAGCCATAAAATCTCTCAGTAACGAGTAATGGCCGATTCTTACACATTCTTTGTAAAGAGTGTGTTTTTTTACCGTGGGAGCATGCTTTTTTGAAATTTGATCTCATTAATGTGCTTTCTCTCTTCTCGTCAATCCAGGCTCCCATTTGTATACTAGAGTGCAGTCTTTAATAACTCCCCACACACTGCAGTGTTGTCTAACATTGTCAAACTGACTGGTCGAGTTAGACGAGCTCTTGTGGAGAGGGAAGGAGTGAGAAGTGCGATGAGCTAAAATGTGCGCTGATAGCAGAGATCCAGAGATTAAACTCAGGCGCTGGTGATGGTCATTGTCGCTTGCTAGGTGCTGTTCTTGCTGGTGGCCTATTTTTATCTTTGTGTTATTCTCACAGCACCCAGGAGGGAAATTGAGGTCAGTCAGTCAGGTGGTGGATAAGTCACCCTTTTGTTCCAGGGTGATGTAAAATCTAACATTCTGTAGCAAAAAGATGTTCTTACTTTATGTATTTCCTCATAAAATGTTCTATTTCCTCCCGTTTGGCACTTTTGAATGGCCAATTTTCATTTTATTGTGACCTTTGTCTTTGCTAACTGCCTCTGTTTGCTTGGGGAGATCTTCTGCTGCCATTTGTTTACCCCCCTAGTTTTTCAAGCAGCCTTTTCCACCTGACTGCAGCTCACTCGACAGCCTGAATTTGACCTTGCTGTCTCATAAACGACTTGCATGGTGGCTGTAGCATCCTCTTATTCAGACAAATTCAAGGGCCTTTTCTGTGACGATTAGCCATCTCTTCTACATTCTGATAGATGTTCTCAAAACCAAACTCCAGACACATTAGCACCTCATTGTGCCTCTCACTCGAGCTCTCTCGTAGTGCTTGCACTCGTCGGCTCTTGAGGGACATTTGGTGAAATTAATCAGGCCCTTTCTCTGTGTTATCCCTTTTTTCAAATTAAATTCACCAGTTTCAGTCACCATGCACATGCCCCCGAAAGTCACTGTCACCCTGCATTTGAACAGAGGCACCCAGCCAAGCCATTAAAGCTGTTTAACACCAACAGGCTTGTAGAGTGTGCCTAATAAGTCAGACATTGCTCTGCGTAACATCTCTGATGTTGTGCTGCTCCACATTATCATCATCATAACCTCCCAGTGTCTTATTGTGTCAGCACGACAGCTAAATTATTGGGCCCTGTAAAAATAATTATGACAGGGAATTGTTGTGCTGACTGAGCAGCCCTGTGCTATTTCATCAGGGCTTTAAGTGCATCTAATACCAAGACACCCCCAGAACTTAAACGGCTAAATTGACAAGATTTCTGTGCAGCGATGACTTGGGAGTCGGGTAATTAATTTACTTTAATAACGACGAAGAAGAGCAATATGTGCCACACCCCACATCCAGCTGGAGATTTCACACGTCGTGCAAATTAAAAACTGTCCCAGTGACCCAGCGAAGAATCTGATGGTCTTAACATTTCGTAACAATGTGCTGTGTCATGCATTTGAGCGTGACACGAGCCCCTCTTAACTCTCCCTTATTAGCGGTTTGGGTTGGTGCTTTAATGTGCAGCTGCAAACTCCTTCCCTTCCATCAGCAATTCTGCTAGTTTCCAATAAGACACATGCACACATACACACACATTCACACACACACACACACACACACACAGAGGATGCGCAGCACAGTTCAGGACCATTGCCAGTCAGTGCCGGTGGGCGTGTATGCACGCGCACGCACCAGTTGTTTGGCTAGGCTAATGTAATGAGCATTCTTAAGACCAAAATAGCAACACCCCCCTCCCCATCCTTCCCCATGCTTCTCCATCCTTCCCCTCCTTTTCTCTTCTCCTCTGTGGTTCACGCCCACATGCAGCTGCACACGTGCACACCCGCACCCCTTCCTCCCCTCAACCTACATACCTATAGAAGATACACACTTCTTTACGTCATGAAGCTCGGTGGTAAAGGTTTACTGAAAGGGATTATGTGCATTGAGTAGGTTGTAGTCACAAATAGAGCACAGATAGGTTTATAAACATAGTGTAGGAGCTGAGCAGAGGGGGTGGGAGCAGAGTGGATAAAGCACTTGACTCACCTCGTACCTCTAAAGGTTGCATAATGAGGTCCTCTCCTCTCTCATGTCTCTTTTTTTTCCTGCATCGAGTTAGACTGCTCAGCCCACTCACTGCAGGTGCTCTGAATGTGTTTGTGTGAGCGACAGAATGTTTGGCTCTGTTGTCTCCCACTCAAGGGGCTATTTTGGACCGCAGTGGGTGGAGTTCAGGTGGTTGCATCTTATGGCTTAAGCACGTACCCTTTTTGCTTACAACATCATATTACTGAGTCCCACCGGTGACGTGTTTTGCATGTTGTTTCTGGTGCATTCTTTTCCCTCCAAATTCCCTCAATGTTGTGTACAAATCCGGCAAACGGAGGGAGAAAACATCCCATCCAGCAGAAGTCCTCTCAGAGTTTGTTTTCTGTAGCTCTCACATCCACTTACAGTAGTAAAAGTGAAAGCCTTTGTTAGTTCTGACTTTCCTTGTTTGAACTCTGTCCTTCCCTTCCAGCCTTTGCTCCAACTCCAGGGGCCACACAAACACACACGCACACACACCCTTTACTGATCCACGACTGGCTGGACTGGCTGCCCACGTCCTCCTGCCTGCAGTAGGCACATATTAAACAATCTTTTATCTTTTCTGAACCCCTCCTCCCTCCAACTGCTGCTGCATCACCAGCCCTGCTTGAATACACATGATTTAGCTCTGCTTGTAATTTTGGCCCCGGCACAACAATAAGCCAGTGAGTCACCCTTGCAGACAGGGAAGGAGGAAGGAGGGAAAGAGAATTATTTTTGATTGTATGAGGTTTCAGGCGTGTCACGGAGCAGAGTGGACTTCATTATGGCTGGAGCAAGATTTAAAGATGTCTGGAGGAAGCCCAGAATTTTGATAAACTTAGCAGATTTGTCTCTTCTATGTTGGTCAGTTTTTATTTGAATGATTGTTTTTAGGATACTCTAACCAATCTAATTTTCAACAAAGCCTTGCATTATTGACTGTACAGATGGAGGATGAGTCTCCACTTACTTCCCCTGCTTAAAAGTGAAGCTGAAACACCTTAAAGGGCACTGACTTCTATACACAACAACAACAAAAAAAACCCCAATGTATGTACTATGTTTTAATTGGTTACTTACATAGACTGTATTTAGAGTGGACAGCGTGGCTCTGCCATTCACCATTGTACGGTTTGAAGCCCCTGTCACAGGGGCACCCATTGGCAGCAGTTGTGCAGCCAGAGTCTGTGCAGTAGAGGCTATGAGAGACTTGGAGAGAATCTGAGTGGAGCCGGGTGACAAAAATATATATATATTTTTCTTTTGAGAGTCTAATCACTTCTTGACTCTGGAAAAAATAAACAGGTCAACCTGTCAAACATTGTTAAACTTAACGTAAAGCCTTGTTTTTTAACCTCTTATAACTGAGAAAAAAGAACTTTTTAGAAAAAGGAGGACTTGAATACAAGGCAGCCAAATAATATATTCAAATCACCACAAAAATCGGAAATGAGAAACATTTCTATGAGGTATATTCATTTTTCAAAGTCTGACCACAGCTCATCTGGAATGACTAGGGAGCTGGATTTTTTGACCTGTACTCCAGCCAGCCACCAGGGGTAGCAGATTTTGTGGTGAACTCACCTCGCTGAGCAAGACAATCGAATACCTTCAAATGCCTGTCTCTATTTATGACTGCTGCCTTTCAATGAGAGGAGTGCTGTTGTTTTGGCTTCACTTTTTGAGAGTTGCCGTGTTGTCCATCTTTGAGTCTTTGTATTAATCTGACTGTCTTTCCTCTCTTTCTGTTTTAGGAGACACAGAAAGCCAAGCAGTTCCTGCCCTTCCTGCAGAGGGCTGGCCGCTCAGAAGCTGTGGTAGAATACGTCTTCAGCGGCTCTCGCCTCAAGCTGTACATGCCCAAAGAAACCTGCCTCATCACATTCCTCCTTGCCGGTGGGTGAAGCTTTCTCCCCCTTTGTCCAAAGATTAAATTACCTGGTCCTTTAACTTACTTATATACTTATCTTTGTATGCATTAGTTGCTGTAGGCGGAAAGTGCTGGCTGGAAAAAAAAAGAACAAGAAAAAATGAAAACAAAATAAAAACCTGTGGTTAAGATTTTACAGATACTGATTTTTCCTGCCAGCACAGAGCTCAGCGTTAAAGCCCTCTGCACACCTCTCTGCAGTCATCCCTGACAGAGCAGAGGGTCAGGGCAGGGGATGTTGCACCAACTACAGCCCGCCCTCATTCAGAATGGTTGGGTTGGCGTGAAGCATGTGTCCCCTTTGACCCTCACCTTCCCCTTCTGGCTTTTCGCCAAGTTTGAAACAGTTGTGCCCTGCTCTCTTGGCATTTTCTCTTCTGGCACAGTGGTAGTCAACTTTGAGAAACGTTCACTGCTGATGGAAGGTAACAGGAGGCTGAAAACTCAAGCGGATGAGCAGGGTTGGCAATATTGAGGTTATGAAATGATTTGTAACTTGTAGAAAATGAATTGGAGACTATTTTGAAAAACAATTTTAGCATTTTGGCCGGCCTCTACTTCTCATCTCTGAAGGTTTTACACATTCTTGTTAATCCATGATTTAGAAGATAGGTTCATCATTCTTTAAGATTTCCCACCCATTTTCAGCTTGAGAAGATAACAGGAGTTTAGGGCAAGATGCAGATGGGATGAAATACGGACTGTTTGATGGCAGGTCTGGTCATTTATTTCAGCTGCTCGCCTGCCTTTGACAGTTTGCACTAGTAATAAAAACACTGAGACTGTATCTTTGGCAGCCAACAATGATTTGCACACCCTCCCAGATCACAGGAATGGTGAGAATGCTTATCCCTTTCTCCACTACGGATGATACTCTGTTATAGTTAGCAATAAAAGATCTGTTTCAATCCGTCTCCATTTCAGTGAGCCATACATTTCCTCTCCACTTCCATTTGGACAAACATCATGTAGTTCTGACAGACACTCAGGTTCAGCTTAATTATGCGTGGCTAAACCGCCGATGCATTCATTAATTTTGCAATTTGCCTCTGATTGTCTTTGCTGCCTGCTGATGGTTTCCATAATTGCATTTTTTCTTCACTGCCTTCTTCCAAGATGTATTGAAATCATCTCTGCCAATAAACCATCCACATATAGGAACGCATGGGACACTTCTCCCTCTTCTTCATGACTCTGGACAATTCTTCCTTAATTAGAGTGCTCAGTGTTAACAAGTGGAAACCCTTTACTCTAAAGAACACGTCAGGCTGCGTGTGCAAAATAGTGTTTACGAAGTCTGTCGACTTTTTGAGGAATTTGATTGAATCAAAGGTTATTAGCAGCACATTAGGGCTGATAGCCTCTGAGCGTATTTGATGAAGGTGATACTCGGAAAAGATTCATCTGCTGGAAATGAGACAACAAATATTGCCTTTAATACACACATTAGCCTGGATTAGCTCTGATTGATACAAATGATCCTTTTCCCTATTTTGTTTCTTTTTCCTAATTCTATTCTAATTAGAGTAAGCGCTCCCCTGTGTAGTCTAATGTGCTTCTTGTCACTACTGTTTCTCCTCTTGTTTATTCTCTTTTGACACAGGAATATTATAAGGTCACGTCCTCACTGTGTCCTATACAAGCTCCCCTCTATCTGATAACTGGTGTTAAACTTATAGCTGAACATGAAATCAAGCCCTCAGGCACAAACATACCTGTATTATCTCTTTACCTCTAATCTCCAGGTGTGTCATATCTCCCTGTTTCCTTTCCTTGTAAAAGTTATCTCAGCATGTTTTATTCACCCATCTGCAATATGGGCTGTGTATGAAATGACACATACATGATGAATAAGCTGCTGGAAGCCTCTTGTGCTTATCTGACTTTGAAACACTACAAAGCATTCAGGCCCTTTTGTTGAAGCGATCACGTCCAGTGACTGATAATGAGATGTTATGAGAGCAGATCTAAATTATGCATGTTTACTGTTGAGTTCAATTGGTCCTATGTTAAGTTGGAATTGTCCCACCCTATGTTGGGGTAGAGTTGTGAACATATTAAAATAAACTAGAAAAGCACTCAGAGAGTGCAGACCTGGGTCTGTCAGGTCTGTATCTACTGTATTTTGAATCTTAACAACATGGGCAACATTCCATTATTTTGTATTTCTAAACCATTTTTATTTCTTTATAAACAATATAAAGCAGTACATTTTAAGGCTTTTATGCTGCGGTTGTCCCCTTCCATTGCTTTTATTAAGCATTACCGCAGTTTCCTTTGATACAACAAGCATTTTACATTTGTGATTTATCACCTAAGCCTAGGGATGGGAATTGATAAGATTTTATCAATACCAATTCTCTTATCAATTCTGCTTATCGAACCAATTCTTTATCGATTCCCTTATCAATTCCTCTTGTGAATTTTTTTCTGTAAAAAAGTAGCTTTACAGGTTTTCTATGTCAACAGTAAATTGAGTTTGTAAGTGAATAATATGTAATTGGTCACTGGATCTGGATATCTCTGGGTGTAAATATACAGAAATAATTAAAAAATAGTTTGTCACGTGATGTCATTGTAGTGTTTTGTAATTATTATTGACTGAAATAGGCCATCTAGTATCTCAAAGTGATTAAAGCATTATTGTAAGTTGTTTGGAACCTTGCCGTAGTTATGAAGCCAGCCATGAGCCTGCACCTAACTTTTCTTTAATTTTCCTGTAAGCATTTTGACATTTGTGATTTTCAGTATTTCTTACAAAGAGTAACTGTGATATGTCTGTGCTGAAAGTTGAAATTCTATTCTGAAGCTGGAGTTATACCGATGTATGCTTACAGCTAGCATATCAGTGCAGTTTTCCCTACATGCCAGCATAAAGCTGGCGCCATTTTGTTTACTGGAGATTTATAACATGTTGACTGTAGTGAATAGGAACCTCCTGTGAGAGAGTAATGTACATTTCTTTTTGAGTACTCTTCTGTAAAACTTCAAATTAAAAATCCGGAATCAGAGTTTTATTGGTTAAGTATTATCATCTGCTAAGCTAAGATAGCCGCGGCAGACTAGTGGACGTAAGGTCCTGCAGCTCTGCATAGTGAAAAGAATTGATAAGAGAATCATTAAGCACAAAGGCTAATCATATTGATGGATTTAACCATTTATTATCGATTCCCAATAGGAATTGATTTTCGATTCCCATCCCTACCTAAGCCATATAGAAGAGAAACATGCATTTTGAACTGCAGTGGTGTCACAGTTTTTCATTACAGCAGCACTGGGAAGCAGGAAGACACTGCAGCAGCTTAACTACAGTGTGCTAAATGGACTGAATAGTAGGGACTTAATATAAAGAAGCTTTAATGCTAACTCTACTATCTTAAATTAAATTATCCATTGTCATGTTGAGCTACAGAGTGTGTAGAAGAAGATGTTTTGAGCTTAGCACTAGTCTCCTAACAGTTAGTTGCAGAAGTTATTGTATTTTTTGAGCTGACTGAATGAATACTGAAAAGTGTGTTTGCCTTCTATTTCATATCATGTATTCTTCATTATAGTATAAAAGCTGTATTACTCTAAAAGTTGTCCTGAATCACAACAACTGCTTATGTAACACTCCTTGTACAGTTGAATTAAATCTTTGAGTGTTGTTTCCTGCCCACATGTACATGATAAATCACCGCATTAGTCATAATAATGCATTGACGTCATGAGGTTTGGTCATGTTATTAAAAGGTTAGGTGTCATAATTGATGGATTGATGTTGAAGTAGATGTCCTCTATAGGCTGAGCTTCTACACACTCATCTGTTGTAAGTTGACGTGGGTAAATATTGACTGTATGTAGATAAACAGAGAATATATTCAATGGCTGCTGCTGCTTTTAAAACGCTTCTTTCATTAGTCATCTGCTTCATTAGCTGTGCTGTCTTCATACTGTATTCATCAGTGCAAATTTTTATTCTGTAACAATACCGTGGGAGGCCATTGATGAGCAAACTGTTTACAGTAAAGCTGCAAATGAAGAGATCCCAAGGCAGTCGGTGATGTAACGCACTAAGAAGGAATTATAATACCAAAAACACAGTAGAGGCGTATCAAAATATGAGCCACTAGCTTCCCTAGCCAGCAGCGGTCCTTGCTATGTTCTCATCGTGATTTTAATTTTAAGCCCCTCTCATAGTAAGAGCTTGTTTCTCTGGTGAGGCATCCATAAACCGGCGGATCTTCCTGGCATAGTCTCCTTCCTTTTCCAAAGTTTTCTTTATGAGTCAAGACAGTGGTGGTAGAAAAAAAAAATATGTGAGGAAACAACTAGTAAAGTCCATGCTTCAAAGACGGCCGGAGGTGTGCTTCAGGTGGAGTTGAAGTAAAGTTCCATATCCTCTCCTCCCACATCACCTCTCCTTTCTTCTCCTTTCACTCTCTGGCCTGCACGGTGTCACATCCGTATGCAAGTTTGATAAAGGGTAAAGGAGTCATCCTGTTTCTGAAAGGGGAAAAAAGGAGGGCTTCTTACACAGGAAAGGGATTTAAGAGTGCAGGGGAGGGGGGTGAAAGGAGGATGAAAGACGGGAGGAGAGGAGGTGAAGCGAGAGCTGAGGAGGCAGAAAGGACAGGGAGGGTAAAGAGAAAGCGGCATGTGGTACAGAGAAGACAAAAGTACAATTGATGTGGGGTATGTGGATATAAAGGCCTGCTGAAGCTAAGGGAGACCAAGCAGTGAAGAAGGCTGTAAAAGTTTACTGGCTTCAATAGCTTTCAGAGTTTCAGATGGAGGCCACAGCGGGTGAAGTGCACTTTCAAAGTTATTCGGAGAGGTATGGTGAGCAGCAGTCTGTCAAAAAGATGAAACACCCATCACTGGGACACAAAGATTTACTGCGTCAGCAAGAAGCATTAGCCATCCCAGTGTGTGGCTTAGCGCCATTTGTCTGATTTTTGATATCTGTGTGTGTGTCTGTGTGTGTAGGGACACCTGTGAGCCAGAAAGATGGTGAAGTGGTGCAGAAAATTTGTAGACTTGTTCTCTATAAAAAAAAAAAAAAAGTCTGTGAGCCAGAAAAAGTTTGGCATATTGGAGAGCAAGTCTGACAGGAAAAAGCTGCAAATAAAATGTTATGTGCTCTGCTACAACCTCTACACATTTGTGTCCTTGTCTGCGACTGCAGCTCATATAGATTCACACATTTATGAGAATCCCAGGTGAGAGTAGGTGGCTGAAAGAGATGCATTTCAAGGCCTGGTGTCATAAATGGAGATGGAAATGACACCTTTTGTTAAAAGCACTTCATTTTACTACAGAAGATCTTAAAACTAAACATCAGCTTTTAACAAATCCATTGTAACTGGTACGAGAGAAATAATAGTTCCCAGTTCTTTAACGTACAACTATCTCTGCTGAGAAATAAACACGTGGAGCTTATCACAGCTCCTGTCTAAAGAAACTAAAATCAAATGCTTTGCTTCAGTGGCCTGTACCTCATTATTTGGGTTACATCATGCAACCAGCTTTTCACAGACAACAGACCATGCCACAGGCTGACTTTTAATATCGGTAACCATTTCCTTGATATTGCACTGCTCCTTATGTGTTCATGGGTTTTTGTTAAGTCAAATTCAATAACAGTAATATAATAGTTGGGCTGTCCTAACGGAACCATGGTGCAACGTAGGACAGAACTATCCCTAAAGAGAAGAATATTTCGCCTTATGAGAATCAATATATGTTTTTCTGTTAGCAAAACTCTTAGTTAGCAGTGCCAAAGCATTCTTTTCCCTATAAGCTGCGAGAAGCTGCAGGCTGAGCAGTTGCTAGCTTGAATTATAGTTTAGATTCTATCTGTGATTATTCACACGGCTAAAATACACCAGATGCATCTGCAGCGCGTCTCTATTTCATCACAGCAAATGGACAGGAAGTTGTGACCGGAAACTACGTAAAAACACCCAGTGACTTTCAAAATAAAACAAACCCATGTCAAATTCAGTCCATATTTAGCTTGACTACAATGATAAACACGCACAATGAGCGGAGACGGACCAGGAGTCAACAAGTTTGAGGTTTTACAGCCCAGCATGAATGAAGAGAGACTTATCAATGGAGAAGGAAGCATGGGAACTTCTTGGTCTCGTGATTTCAGCTGTCTCAGTTATGCTGCTTGTCAGAGTGAGCACGCAGCTAGTGTGAGTTGACAAATGCAGTCAACGGGGTCGTACCGCAGACGTGTCTGGTGTATTTCAGGCGACAGGGTTAAGGCAAGAGTTGATTTACCAATGGTTCACTAAACTGACTGATAAAAGTTTCAAATCACAGCTGCTCTGTATCTCTTGGTTGGTCTCTAAGGGGCTGTTAACGATTTGAGCTTGTTTCTGTGATAATGCTAACTTTAGCCCCAAGACAGTCCAGCTAGAGACCTCTGCTCTCAGCAGACTCCACTCTGAGATCACCTTCACCCTTAGGAGAAGAAAGTGACATCAGGATATAAAGTAAAAAAAATACAAAATAAAATGAGAGCGTTGTCTTCAGAGTTATGTTGGTTAGGCACTTCCGGTTTTACTGTGTTTTCATTACCTTGATATTCGTCAGTAATGTTCCGTTTAAAAAAACAAAGTATAAAATGCACATCATCAATAACACAAAATAAATCTGACTCTCACCGATGATTTCACTCAAAACTTTGTATCAGAAAAAGATGGGTGATGTCACGGAGACCAGGTCCATATATTGTTGGGTCTGTTGTTCGAACTGAACTCTTTGGATGCAATTCCTCAAAGCAGAATGTGAACGACGAAGAATCATCATGTGGAATCACCTTTGACGCCAGTGTTAGACTCTTGCATTGCTAGTTGAAGTTGAAGAATTTCAATATAAAAAGGAGCTTTTGTGAAGGCGTGCAGACTCAAGCACTTGGCAACATCTGGCAATTGTAAGACTAGACTTCATTTTAAGAGGCAGCAACCTTCACCAAAGCAGGACTTATGAAACAACCACCTGCTGCTTCTGGATAGATTGAAAAAATACTGGGATTGATGTAGCTCTAAAACATGAAAGATAAGATCTTTGGAGGTTGAAAAAAGCCTGATGTGGCATTGATGTTATAAAATAGAGGACATACTACAGGACTCTAATTCAAAGAGCCAAATTCGACTGATTCTGTTTTTTTCGGGGTTGAGGAGGTATAACACTGAGGGATAGTTGTATAATACCCTGATCTTCCCTTCATCATTTCGTCCTCAAGCTCCTCTATCACCTTGTCTCATCTTTGTGTCTCGCCCACCTGCATCTGTCACTGCTGCACTTCCCTGAGCTGACCTCATGGTAATGAAACAGGAGAAGAGGGGAGATTAATTTCTTGGCAACAAAAGCCGAAGTGTTCTTACCAGTCAAACTTTTACACCACGCCAACTCTTAGGTCTGTGTTTGTTTGCCTGCTGCAGTGCTAATTATGACCTGTCAACAGCTTGTCAGAACTCAAAAATTAGTCAAGTAACAGCATTAAAAAGATGGACGCTAATGGCGTTCATACTGAGCTGACTGTATCCTGCTAGTACCCGTGTACACCTGCAGACACACTAGAGTAAGAGCACAGTGTCTGGCAGTTTATGAGCAAAGAGTCAGAGGCTAATCAATATGCATATTATTAGTATAGGATTCTGCGACATGATGTATGTTTGTATAAATTGCAGCGATGGCATTAATGCACAGCAGCCGCACGTCGCTGCATTCCTCCCTCCAGAGCCACTTCTACAAAATGAAGCTCATTATCTCGGCTTGGTTAGCGGAGGAAGAAAGGTCGACTCAATCCTGTTTCTGCTGTATGTCGGGGCGACTATAAAACCCATTCTATTACAAAGCATAAAAAATATATATTGGGACGGAATCAGGCTCGCCCGAAATATATGCATATGAATCCATCCAATTAGTTTTGGTTCCTGAGAAGAATTAAAACTAAAATGGAGATTATTCTGTGCTGAAATGATCCATTTTGTATTTGCATGCCAATTACTTGTATTGTTTCTGTAAGTGCATCCTAAAGGCCGGCAGTGATTACATTACTCCTGCTCCAGTTGATTGGCATAAAAGTTAGATTATTGACAATTAAAGCCTATAGAAATCCAAACTCAATTTAGACTTTTAACTGTGTAATGAAGAGAATTATTTACACAAAAGTTGGCGTCTTCAAAGTAGAAATGAGTTTTAATCAAGCAGCAACTTCGAGTGTTTAAAACTGAAGCTAATGCGAATGATTATAAAGCCTGAAGTTCCTTAAGTGTCCACTTGAGGCTCTAAATGCCTGAGAATTCACACTTAAAAGCTCCTTTTTTACAACGTGTATTGAGGCTGAATTTCTCAAAGCAGGTGGCCCAGGTTTGATTTCAGCCTGTCACTGTCACCTCTCTCTTCCTAGTCTTCTGCTTTATCCTCTCTCCAAAAAGCATAAAAGCCTCGATATTGTCCACCATAAAAAAAGAGAGTGGCTTGACATCAGAAATATGACAGTTGTGGTTTCTTTCCTGAAGACTGGCTCTTGATTTACTGACACGGGCTTCAGTCCACTCCTGGTGGAGCTCTCTATTCACTTTTCTTGGCAATCCTTTCAGGGTCATATCTGTAGCTTGCGCACATTAACCTGATAATTATCTGTAGAAGTCAACTTTCCATTAATACTTATTGGTACAATTCTGTAACAGCCAGCCTTTTCAACATTGACCTTCTTCTTAATTGTGGTTGAATGTTCTGAACTTGTTGTAAGAGAATTGCTGTACTTACAGTGTGAATACTATTTGACTCAACCTTAAAGAGGGGGTATTATGCTTTCCCATATTTTAAATGTGGATATAAAGTGACAATGCTGGATGTGCAGATTTTCAAACTGCTACAGATGATGTTGTAGAAATCACTAAATCTGTCTGTAAACTGATCAAAATGGTCCCTTCTGCAAAATAGCACGAGATCTTCATGAGATCTTTATGAGACTTGCTGTAATGAGGTCATCACATAACAATTTCCTAACTGGTTCGTGACACATTGGTGGGGTGGGCCTCAAACACCTAGGTCTGCCCATAGCTCAGCACAAGAGGTCTCCAGAGGGCTGGCCAATCCGAGGGAAGGGGGTTTTGGAGCAACGAGCCTTAAAGTGGCAGCAGCAGCATACCCCCTCTTTAAAATAACAGTTTTTCATATTTTTAAAATTTTAAAATGCTTGAAACCTTTCATCAACCTGTAACAGACTTTGTATATTCCTTTCTCTAAAATCTGATGTTAATATGTAACTTTTAAAGGTGTTCTAATGTCTGAGATGTACTTGTTTTATTGGATAAAAATTTGATTTTTAACCAAATTTTAGCAGAATAAGTTGAACTTTTAAGTAAAAGTTCGACATCTTGGAGGGAATTGTATTTTCACCCTTGGCAAGAAAGTGAGTTTGCACATCATCCTCAAGTCTACCTGTATAAAAGAAATCCACCTAGCGCTACCTTCATAGACTGCATAGTGTGTAGTTTGTTTGCATTGTTTGTCATTTCTAGCTACTGAGGTGGCAAAGTCACATTGTAAGGTTTGTTTTTTGGGTTTAATCATTAAATCAACATTATCTCTGTTGATTTTCTCCTTGAGTGAGGTTATCACAAAATCGTCTTTAGCTTTATATTCAAATCAGTGTTAAAAAACACAAGGTGGAAAGAGGAGTTTAAGCACAAAGGGAGAGAAACAGTAGGTGATGAGAAAAAAAATAGAAATTTAATCAGGCGCATGGCTCACCCTGAATCACAGATTAAAATGTTACCCACCTCTCTCTGTGCCTGAGCTCCACAGAGGGGAACAGGAAGGAAGCGGCATTATTAAATGAAACGCTTGAAAGCGTTTTGTCTGTTAGGAGTGTGCTTGCAGAATTTGGAAACAACACAAATTGGTTCTTTAATCTGTTCATTCAGTTGTGCTATCTTTTGTCACTACTAACTCTGTTTTCAGATTTGTCTCCACACGTCTCAAAATCTAATATCGTACACACCAAACACAATGATTGATGTGATGTTTGGTGGGATGACAGTGAGAGAGACGCAGCAGAGCCCTGTGCGTTTATGTGTGTGTGTGTGTGTATGTCAGTAGTCATCAGCGTATGTCTTGTTCGTCTCTGGGATCAGATAAGATGGATATCCTGCAGTGTGACCCAGATGTTTATCTCCGTGTCAGGCGTGACTTATGTATTGTGATGCAGGGTTAAAATTGGCCGTGCTAATTGACTCCTTTGGTTTAAGTGCTGCAGGGAGGACACTACAGTTCAGTACAGTACACTACTGTCTGTGTGTGTGTGTGTGTGTGTGTGTGTGTGTGTGTGTGTGTGTGTGTGTGTGTGTGTGTGTGTGTGTGTGTGTGTGTGTGTGTGTGTGTGTGTGTGTGTGTGTGTGTGTGTGTGTGTGTGTTCCAGGACAGCGCAGTTACAGAAAGCTTCGGGTCATTTGAGGAGAGCATGTCCATTTGCATTTGACTGCAGATATGAAGCCACATCTCCCCCTCATTATATTCGGCTCCTTTTTTGGGATTATACCACTAATATTTAACCTATTGTAACCCTTTTTTCGGATTATAATCCTATTACTTTTTCTTTGTGCATTAAGGTTTTTTGGGAGGTCTTTAAAGACAGCATGTGCTGACTTAGGGATTGTTGCAGAAAAGCCCCCTGAGACATTACATTGTATGAGCAACACAATTAAACTTGACATATTACATCCTTGTGCAGTTTTTTACTGTGGATTATGGTAGAAAAACATTCCTAACTTCTATTATTAAAACCCTGGCAGAACCAAGAGAACAAGCCAGCTCCCTCTCTGCAGTTGCTTCGTATGCAAATATTTTCTTTCCTCCTTTTTTTATTTTTTATTTTTTTGCATTCTGCCTCTCTGTTGTAGTCACAACCTCCCAGGTGGAAAACCTGTCCTGGTCTACTACAGCTAAAACTTTAGATGATCTTGACCTTCGGGGTTCTTTTTCTACTTTTTTCTTTTAGAAAGTTTTAGTTTTATTCATTGAACTGATTGTGAGTCATCAGTTTGTCCTTCTGGTTTGGGCATCCCTTGTTCACAGGATATAGTCCTCAAAGAGTTTAATGAGTTCTGTTCTGACCCATGGTCATTCACCACTGTGTTTTCTCAACTGTTTTACTTTATCAAAGACCCTCCTGTCTGTAGAGGCATAGAAAGCCCAAAAACAAACTTGAACAAAAAGACTAGAAAAGCACTCAGAGAGCACAGACCTCTGCCAAGCTTATTGTGATTGTCACGCAACACGCCAATCCTACTTTAATGTTATACTCCCTTTCAGCAGACTGTCTGCTACAATTTGGTGTTAGTTGCAGGTTTGTACGATAATTTGTTACTTGAAAGTGTTGAAAATTATGATGACCCAGTATATATTTCATATTCTTCTTAGTATCCAGAATATTGCCAGGATCTGGATCGTACTTTTACATCTGTCAGAAATTATGGTGACCTTATCTTGTATTGTTTTGCAAAGCAATCCGACCATTTATCATGGAGTTATATACACATATGGTGAAAACGGCCCTATCTCACAATGATAAACAATCCTTTCAAAAAAATCTTGGATCAAGACGGAGATCCAGATCACCTCCAAAATGTAATCACTTCCTCCTTATCCCATTTTGAACATTTCCTGAAAATTTCATCAAGATCTGTTTGTTACTTTTTGAGTTATGTTCACAGACAGACAAACTCCCCAAAACGTAACCTCCTTGGCGGAGGTAACCATAGGTAATCCCATGGATGGTATGATACAATATAAAAGTCTTTGTTATGTACTATGCAGTACAATACCATATGTTACGATACAATACAATATAACATGGTTTGTTACCTTATGTTTCGTTACAATAAGTTAGGTTATGATATGAGATGGTACAATACTATCAATAAGTTACAATAGGGAACGAAACAATGTTACATGACAGATGTGTTGTGTTATGATACGACACAATACATTACAGTAACATATGTTACAATAAAAAACGTTATGATACGTTATGAAAGGATACAAAACAAAACAGTTTTGCCATGTTATGATATCAAACCTTATGATCGATTCCATGCGGTTTAACACAATAGGAAGTTACAATGTGTTTTGATATGTGGCATGACATGGTAGGCTATTACTGTGGTGTAAGATATGATATGACCATTGACTGTGTAATATCTGGACATGGTCTCTGATATTATCAAACCAAACTTTGGTATAAATAAGTGGAGCTGTTTCAGTCATTTAGCCTCTTGGCTTACAGCTACAGTGTGCCTGCCTATTTGACAAGATACATATCTCTTTAATGAGGTAAAAATTAACAGGACCCAGGTACGGGCGAGTGGGTAGGTCGGGCACTTTTACAAATAAACTTCTTTAAAGAATATTCAACCATAATTAGAGTCAGAGTCAGCGTCCTAATACATTTCCTCTGTGTGCTGGATATCCAAGAACAATCGTAAAGCAGTTGTTTATAGAAACAGCTTCTTACTGTAAGGTTTGCACATTCTCACCTATTTACTCTGTATACAAATCTTCTTTATTGCTGCATGGCATTTCAAACCCATTTTATCACAGTTTATATATTGTACAAAATATTATGGCTAGAGGGAAAAGATGCAAATAGTTTGCTCCAAAAGGGAGATTTTCATATCTAATTGGTTTTAAAGCTCCCTGCTGTACACTGAAGACCTTTATGTTTTTACAGATGGTTGACTCAACAGTTCTACATAACTCTGAAGGTGCTGACTGTCCTCTGGCCTTACTTTGCCTTTCCTGGGTCATTTTCTGTTCTCTGCCCGCGTGAATAAGCTGATGTCTCCTGTTCTCGGTCTCAGAAGTGGGACATTTGTGTGCAGAGGTTTCTGTAGGGGACACAAAGTGCTGCAGAAAAGCTGCAGTGTTCTCATCTCCAGATACTAAACCATGCTAGGAAGCTACAGTTTGCCAGGTTAGGTTATTCACAGCCATGCCAGTCACGCTTTTGGCAGGTTGTGTTCATCCTTTGGTTGTCTTGTCGTGAATCATACAACTCTTGGCTATTTACTAGGACTGGCAGTCACTTCTCCTGGATAGATGACAAGCCCCAAAAAATGACAGAAAATTGAAAATGAATAAAAAATTAAAAATCACCCTGGACAGTCTACCTTTCTGTTGGAGTCCAAATACAGGCATTGTTTATTAATTTGATTTATCAATTTATTCTTACTGTTTACCAGTCACATGTTAATTATTGATTTAAAGAAGCCAAGAAAAACTTTTGCAGAACATTCTGCAATTAGAAAACAATGAAACTCTTGGATTTTTCACTTAGGAATGCTTCACTAGTTAAAGGAATCTGAGGAAACAAACACTGGAAGAGTTCTCTTTTGGACTGTCATTTATTGCTGTGTTTGTGAGACGCACTGTAGTTCCAGTATGTGGAACATTTTCACTACCAATCTCAACAATGTGGTTTATAATCAAAGACTGTGTTATCCTCTGTTTGTGCACAGAGCTTGCAATCTAACCTTAAGCTTCATTTGTTTATGATCTGCGGGCTTGTTAAACCTCAGCATGGTGTCGCCTCTAGTTTTGTCATATTGTTGCGGACACAGGATATGATTTCTGTCAACTTCCTCTTTTCCTGTTCCACATCATAATCCAAACATCAGCTTTTAATATTGTAGGCTCTGTCTAATTATTTAGCCAAAAAGAGTCTGTGTACAATGTTAAACAGTATAATTAAACCTACAGTGCCCCTGCAGGAGTGGAATTTCATTACAACAGATGTATGTGCATGTGTCAATACATATATTGTATGTATTTGATGTTTGGTAGCCCTTGTCTCAAATGAAATGAATGTGTTTTGATTCCCCAAAGGCATAAAGAAGAAGTGAGTCTAAGTTGAAACTTGGAACAGTCACAGTGTCTTGTACTTTCATTATTAGCTCTAGCAAAGTTGCACTTCAAATTCTAAAGCATGCAGCACTTAGAATATAAATAAAGGCATCCTGACTCTGATTCTCAGTCCTTCAGGAGGACTAAGGATCCATGACGTGTGAGAAGCCAGTTTAAGACTTTCACCACACATTTACCTTCACAGAAATTCCCTCAGTCATGCAGTGTATTCAAGCACATCCCTTTCTTTATTGCAGTTTATTTTTTTGAACAGTCTGAAAATGCAGAAATGATGCAGTCTCACAGCTCCTTTATACCCACTCACTCCTCCTGCACCCACCTCTGCCCTGAAGCTTATCCATTCCTACCTGAACTCAGCAAGAAAGCCTTTAAAAATCTGCTAGAGTCAACGTCAAAAAAAGGGGCCTCAAAGACGCAAATTCCAACAAAGCAGGTTTTAGGGAGGCACTTTATGCGCTCAGGATCGAGCCCTTGATGACCAATTATCCATTAAGTGCTGATGATAGTGTTGTCGGTTAATCTGTGCTGTGCCACCAGCATATTTCTGTCAAACAGTGTGGCTGAAGGTTTTTGACCTTGGCCTGTTAAGAGGGATGAGAGGATGCTTGATGTGGTATCAGTTGTCCCGGGCACCTGAAGCCCCTGTAAATTGTCTATAGGGATTTATAACTGAGTCCTGGTGATATTTATATTAATTCCCTGTGTGTTTCTGCTTTTGCTGAACAGATTTACTCCTTCCTGTGATCTTTTTGAACTATAAAAGGCTGATAACGCTCTAACAACTCTGGACATCTTGCTGTTCTTTTGATTCACTGCAGTGCTAATTTTTAACACCTGCAATTCTCTTTGGTCCAGGTATTGAATGTCCACGCAGTTCCAGGAATACGCCCGGAGGCATGCAGGTGGCCGAGCCGTTCAGTGACGAGGCCATGCTGTTCACCAAAGAGCTTGTGCTGCAGAGAGAGGTAGGCAGTGCAGCGGGACTTTTCTGGCCCTGGTTTTATCATCTCTTAGTGTTTCAGTGTTCATTTCTGTGTTGCTAACACTTGGTGTTGCTGCTTTTTTGGCACCCACATCGCTGCATTTCATTTTCACACTCACAGTCCGAGTTGAGTCTGCTTTGAGCACGAGATCATTTGGTTCGGGCATGTGAGAAAAAGTCTTTTTTACTTTTTATTAGCAGTTACTGAGAAGTTAGAGCACTACTTTGGCTTGAAATATATCTCTAGTATGCATCCTGGCTTACTGTTGTGTATTACATTATTAGGGAGATCTAAGACTGTACATTTGAAGACGCATATTAACGCTTACGTAATATTCACACTCGTTACTATGATTATATAAGACTCCCTAAGTTAAAGCTTCTTTCTGTTCATGTTCATTTCAGAGCCCTGTGGACCAGGTTTTTTCACAATTTAGTTAATTTACTGAGATATTTCTGATACTACCTTATTCAAAGTCGATCTGTACAATCTGTACCTTTCTTTTTTCCTTTGTAAAGCTGTTGTAGGTGAAAGTGAGCAGCAGTTTTTGGTCAGCATAGAAATACAGTCTTGTTCTTTATACGTCAAACGTCTTCTTTCTTTGTTGTGTTACTCTGCTCCACTCTCTGTCACAGCAACTGAATCCAAAACTGCTTCCACTTATAGTCCATCAGATTTTGCCAAATCCTTTGGGGTACCAAAAAGATGCACATTAGGTTTGAGCTTGTTACAAACAGTTGGTTGAGGAGTGAGGCTGACAAGCTTGTGTATATTTACATTTGTATTTGGTTAGTCCTTCCTTGTGGACTGTTGACAGAGAGATTTAAAGCAGTTCAGTGGGTAAAATTATGATCAACGTAAAAGAAACATGAAAATTCAAATACAGCACACTTTAGTATTAAAGTATGGTTATGGATATGGATAAAGTATCTGTTTTTTGTTCACAGGAGTTCAAGGAGTTGTTTTTTGTAGGGATGCATGATATATCGGTATCAATATCAGTATCGGCTAATGTTGGTCATTTTTTAACATATCGGTATCAGCAGATATTTAGTCATTAGCTGCTGGCTTTTTCAGAACTTCTTGAATGATTTTTCAAGACCCAAATAAAATTGTTTTCTATGACCATGTGAACACCAAAACTACCTAAGAAGAGTGGACTCTCTCTTTAAGTCTCTTTTCCTGTTTTTGATTCAAAATACAGACTAAACATACTTTTTTTGATTGCGTTTATCCTGGGCACTCCTTTGATCTTCTCCATGGTTGTCTTTTCTCACAATTGGGCTGCTCTTTCTCTCTGAACTACCTCAACATATCATCTTAAGTTTGTTTTTTGTTTTTTTTTAAACCAATATCGATATCGGTAGATAACAGTTATGGGCCATAACAACAATGCTAATGTTGGATATCAGTATCAGCCAAAATGTTCATATCAGTGCATCCCTAGTTTTTTGGATTGAAGCAGGTTAAAATTAATTTTTTTTGTTACTTATCTCATATTGCACTGCAAAAAAAGTTTTATCAAGTTTTTTTGTCTTATTTTAAGTAAAAATTGTCTTGTTTCGAGTTATTTAAAGACAAAAATTAGGTCTGATTTGCTTGTAACAAGTAAAAAGAAAACCTGGAAAATGGAACAAGAAAAATCTGCAAGAAAATTTGCTTGAAACTAGAATGTTTTTTTTCCTGATAAGACAAAAACACTTGATAAGATTTCATTTTTTTTCCAGTGTGATGCTTCAAAAATTCTTGAATTCAAATCCAATTATTTTCTTTACAAATTTGACATCCAATCTGTTTTAAAAGCTAAATGTAGCATTTATTGTGTATTTTAATCTAGAAAATGTAAACAAAGGCTAATTTGGCTGCAATTCAATTTGTCTGACACCTATCCAGCTTCACTGGTTTCCAGCTTTAATGTTTACATTATCAAAGTTGTACATCTTGCCCTGAATGGTTTTGTTTCCTTCCCTAGGTCACATAGACACCAGTACTAATTTCAGTCAGTTTCATAGCATATAAAAATCATCACAGGAGCTTTAATAAAATACATTTAAGTTGGAAAAGCTTAAGAAAACATTTTTACTGTTATATGCCTCCTTATGATCCCCCAGTCTTTATGTTGTATCAATTTCCAGTAAAATTCATTTTAACGCAAGTAATAAAAGTATTTAAAAGCAGTATTTTCACTCAGGAAAGGATGCTTGCTTCATCTAAATGTTATTAAACAAACTGTCCAGAGATTCACAAGAAGAACTCATCCAAACACTCAACTGTCATCTTCCCCTTGACATTTTCCGTTTTGCTCTTTCTTCGGTCTCATTAAACCAAATATTTGTCTGTTAAATGGCTAATATAGTTCGTAAAAAAAGATAAGGCCACTAGCTTTAATAAGCTGATTAAACTGTTTACTCCCACATGAGCTTAATTACAACATTTAAAGCGGAGTGTTTGTACCTTGAGTGTGGTGAAATCTCAAGAAAATCCAAATAAAAGTGGCCACAAACTGGTACACTAACCCCAGAGCACACTCACACACCATGCTCCGCCACTCACTCCCAGTTTATAGAAAGCTCACCTGATAGTGGATCAGTGCTCCTGGGCTTTAGAAACCTCCCTCCACTGTGCGCCTGTTCATTCACATGCTAATAGGTTTTTATAAGGAGCAGTGAACGGACCAAAGCCATGATGGAACCGGCTATAATCCAGCCACCACTTATCCAGGCCTCACACGCTCTCCTTCTCTCTGTTACTCCACCTCTCCATTCCTATCTCCACGTTAAAGGGCTTTTTTTCTGCGTAGGGTGGCTGACTCCTCTGTCCTCTGGTGTTTAATTGTCATGGAAATGTAGCCTTGGCCTGGCGTTGGAGGTGGACGAGTGTTGGTGTGAGAGCGCCTGTTTTGTGGCGAGCCAGGAGTGTTTGTTAGAAGCATGCCTGGACTAGTTGATGCTCTCAACTGGGGGGCTGATTGACAGGGATGAATCCTCCTCTTATGAGTCTGAGCAGACATTTTCCAGCAGGTACATGAATTTTTATTACACCAGTTGACGCATAAATATGTAAAGACACACAATTAACTTGCTTTTCCCTGTTCCATGCATGGATTATTTTAGTTTATGGTTACCATGCATTTATTCTCCATGCATATACACTCTGATGCACACATTTTCTCTCTTGCGGGTCATCCATAATGTCAGCAGGTTTTTTCCAAGGTAGGTGGGAGTGAGCAGGCAGGACTGAGCCTCGTAATGAGTCCTGAGCCCAGTGCGGGGGCTGCTTGGCTGGCTGCACTGACCTGCTGTTACAGACTAATAGGACACAAACATTGAAGTTAAAAACAAGAGAATTAAACATTCACGTGAGAGCTGCCACGAGGGCTGGGCAATATGGCATTTTATTCATATCTCGATATTTTTAACCTATGTCACAATATACGATATATATCTTGATATAGCCTTGGGATGTTGCTATAATGCATACAATCGAACCAGAATGGCAACACTTGATATGTGTATTGATATTTATTATGAGTATTCATATTAATTATGAATCCATTTTAATGTATGAACACATTGGACCTAGATTTGTTAGGGAAAAAAAACAGAGTGGGAAATCACAAACATGCAACGATTCATTTTTATAACTCAAGATGCAAATATAGGTAGTTAATTTCAAATGCTAATGTACGATTTAAGCAGGCAATACTGTAACTGCATTAAAACAGGAAACTGCCTGGCGTTTTTGTACATCTATTTACAAAACCATCAGGTGTCAACAAGCTTTTACAGAAAATTGCCATGAATTGCCTCATTGCTCTGACACACAAAACACAAAAACTACTGTACGCACTGAACCCTCTACGACACACCACCAATATAACCCAAAAACGTTAAAAGTCACAAATAGATTAAAGTAGGGTGCACAAATCACAATTTTCTGGCCAATCTTTGAAAAGCCTGGCCTGCCAATACTGATTTTTATTTTTTATAGCTGACAGCATATTTCTTCAATGTTCCAATCTTATTTTATTGGAAATCATGGAACAATACCCATAAACTATAAAATCTTTATGTTTTAACTTAAACAACCAATAAAGTGTCCTGAATTTTAGGTCTCAGAGCAAAAAGCAACAATGGCTGGGTGTCATGCAATTTCGACCAATAGGAAAGGAGTGCTATGTTTCTCTGTTGTTTTTTTAATCTTGCCGGCACTTTCGGCACTCTACACAGAAGCACCTGCTTTTACTGTTTCATCCTGCACCATACGCCTGACAGCAGTCAGGAAACAGGTTTTCGTCATTCTTTAACAGAAACGTTTTCATGCTGGTCATCTGACACGCTGAATCCAAACCATCTCCAAATTATCAAGCCACCATCCATCTTTGACTAACTTTTCTTTGGTGACTGAATCCATATCTGTGTTGTCGCGGAGTGAGGGGAGGGAGAGGAGGAGGGATGTTCATCACGTCACAGAGCTCGGGAGGTGGAGCAGAGACGCTCTGTGTGAGAAATATGGACACAGAGACCAGGAGAGGAGAAATAGGAGCAAATTCGAGGACCATATGATGAAATGTACTGTTAAATGATATGAAGATTTAACTATATCAACAATAGAGCCATGTTTATATCCTTTAGAAAAAATATATTAATAAAATTAAGATATCAATATATTGCCCAGCCCCAGCTGCCACTTATGCAAAAGACTGAAGCAAGGCTGCATCTTTATTTTATTCAAAGAAAGTGAGAGTTCGAGAGTCTCCTTCCCAGAAAGTCGGTGCAAGTGTCATCCTTCTGGATCACCGGCTTTGTTGAGACGTCCGCCAAGCAAAGTGGGACAGTTAGAGGAGGGAAAAGCAGCTCAGAAACCAACACGCAAATCTATCTGGGAACCGAGTCAAAAGGGTCAAAAGATGGCGTAATGTTACACAACGCCTGACACTGAAGCGGGGATCGGTTTGCATGAGAGAAAGCTGGAGCGAAGAGGTGAAAGAGATCGAGGGCTCTAATGAGACACAAGTTAGCAGCAGAATGAAAGACATGATGGACAGCTCTGTGCCCTTGAAACCAACGTGTCTTTCTATCTCTCGGTACAGCAGTGTGAGTGTGACACAGAAACAGGTTATTAAGGTGTGACACACTCCAGCGTAGGAAAGTATCATTTGATTTCATTAGCATAAGATTCTTCTGTTGATGCAAGCTTTGAATAACATCTGATTGCAGGAAGACGCTCTGTAAAAAAACCCCACATGAATGACGTTTGATTTGATGTTAGGCTGTGGATTTATTTGCATTCAGAAAATATTTTTCTCCACTCAAGAGTCATTTTGAGTTTTGTTTATCTGATGACAGGTTGAATCAAGTCTGTATTTTCTTTTTCACCTCTGTCTTGCATATTTTTCCACCCAGTAATTAGCTCCTCTTTCTTCTTTGAAATAGAGTTTGGGTGCCGGCTGTTGCGCACTTTCTTGTGTTTTGCAATCGCTTCGCTCTTGTGGCCTTTTCTTTCTCTTCTCTCCTCTTCTTCGCTCATTTGTGCCTCCCTCGACCAGTATTAAATCTGCCGCTGACATTTGCCTTTAGCTCTCTCCCATCGCGTCTGCCATTTTTCTCCATCCCCTCCTCTCTTGGTTTCTCTTTCTAAACTGACTCTCACACGTCTTGATTTCTCCCGATGCAGACGAGAATAATTAAAGTAGCATCCAGCGAGGGCAGAGGCCTTGCTTTCCGTCTCCTCTATTTATAACCAACTTGCCACCCCTCGGTCCCTCTGTCTCGACACAGCTTTCTGTCCTTTTTTCGACTTCTTCTTTTCAAAAACTGTGTTCATATCCTCTGTCTCCCTGCTTCCCTCACCCTCTGTCTTCTCCCTTGCTTGCTGTGTGTAGTGTTAATCTCTGACAGACACTGCTCCTGTTCCCAGCGTGCAACTGAAACAGCAGCACAAAAAAAAGTCGGTGCAAAAACACACTGGTAAACACCACTCCCCAGACATTTCCCTTTTTTCTTTTTTAAAGTCTTACCATTTAATTTCTCTCACCTCCCACCTTCCATTGACAGAAGAAAAAAATCCACAGCGTCTCAGTCACACAGCCCCTCTGTTGATTCTTCTTACTACTTTCTGGTGGCAGCTTCAGAAACTTCAGCCAACCAGGATGAGGGAGGACAAAGGAATTTAACTACATTGGCGTGTTTATCTGAAATGAGTCAGGCAGACACCGAACATAATTAGTGGACTGGTGTGTGTTAATAAGACACAAATCAGTGAATTAATGTTATCTCAAGCCTTATTGTAGTGTGAATGTTTGAAGTCATTCCAGACTAAGATGCTTGAAGTGAGAAAGATGTGATACAAATGACAGACATCAACATCATTGAAGTAAGATGTGTAAAACCTGTTCTTAAAGAAGTTATGTGCTCAGACAACTTTTATTTAAAAGTGCTTTTGATACATGGTTGATTAAAATAATTCACTTTTTGCAAAGGTTGTTAAAATCTATCTTGAATTTTAAACTTAGAACTGGGATCAGCAAATAGACATGATTGATTGGTGCTGATTTTCTTAATTTGGGGGTGATCAGGGATCGGTGATTGGCCCATCCTTACATATGAATCTGATCTTGTATTATACCTCTGGGAAGGTCTGACAGCCAGCCTTTGATGCTTTTTGCTTTGAGACCTAAAACTCTGGACACTTTATTGGTTGTTTAAGTTAAAACACAAAGATTTTATTGTTTCACAGGTATTGTTCAATGTTTTCAATAGAATAAGATCAAGACATTGAAGGTATATGCTGTCAGTTAAAAAAAAATAAAAAATAAAAATTGGTATCTGGCCAAATTGGTATCAGCAGATCATAAAATTGTGATCGGTCGACCGCAATATTTTACTTAGTTTATAGGTAGGGATGGGTACCGAATTAGTTACTTTTATAGGTAACGACCGAATTCAGTCATAAGTACCGGGAACTGATTAATGTAAAATCAAAAGGTACCATGTTTAGGTACCTAAATGCAACCATATGACTGTAAGGGAATGGAAGAGTAGGGGATTTTTCCATGGTGGACATGAACACAGCATTACAAGGTAAAATATTGAAGAATGAATATGTTAAATTGAAAAAGATTTATATTTTATAATAAAAAAATGGATGTTTTTTACCACAAACACAAAAAAGCACTGGAAATTGGTACTCTTGAGTGCCGGTACCGATTGCCAGGTACTGGGCATTAGTACTCTATGGTTTCAAATGTGAAAGGTACCCATCCCTATTTATATGTCAATACATATGAAACCAGTCACTGGATCTGGATATCCCGAGACGTAAAGAAATAAAAATAATTAAAAATCACGCATGTCATGTGATGTTGATGCACCAAAGTGTTACATCGATGCTTTGAGCCGTAGTTAAGCTAAAGTCAGCCACGAGCCCGCATGTTAGCATCAAGTTAGAGCTATTTTTTCTTTATCATTTTGGTACATTAGGAGTTAAATGTATTGAATGGAAATCTTGTGTGAGAGGGTAATGTACATTCTTTGTGTGCTCAGTTCTTGGGGAAAACTTTAAGCGGAAATTCCAGAATCAGAGTTTTCCTGGGAAACTGTTATCAGTCTGCCAAGCTAAGACAGCTGGGGCTGATATAGTCCACATATGGTGTGGCAGCTCTGGCTTTATGTAAAGAATCAATAAGGAATTTGTTAGGCATAAAGTTTATGATCTCGATGGATTGCACCATCTCTTAACTATTCTTAATAGGAAAGGTTTTTCATACCCATCTCTAGGTAGAAATTAGTTGCAACTTGCTTGGAGATAGAAAACTGTTAGCTTACT
The DNA here is from genome assembly GCF_033239565.1 of Halichoeres trimaculatus. Taxonomy (NCBI): domain Eukaryota; kingdom Metazoa; phylum Chordata; class Actinopteri; order Labriformes; family Labridae; genus Halichoeres; species Halichoeres trimaculatus. Next base: position 9,213,593 of record NW_027437199.1, on the reverse strand, counting down.
GTGTTTTCAAGCTATGTGTGGTTACACCTCTTACATCAAGTTACACCAACCTCTTTTGGGTTTCATTTCACCCGGTGGTAAAAATGGTGCTTATATGCTCTGACTTAACGTATTGACAAGCAAAGAATAGACTTCCTGATTAAAACCATTGTTTGTATTTTCTGTTGTCTAGCGAGTGATTAGGCGAGGAAGCGGGAATAAGAATAACTGAAGCGGAGATGGAGTGTTTGATTGAGCTGAGACGAGAGCAGGCTAAGTGGCCGGTAATATGCCGTGTGCTGATCCACCTACGTTTCCTGCCAGTCCTATCGACCTCATGCAGTCTGGGTGGTCTCTCATCTGTTGTAGTGCCCTCCCTGCCTACCCACTTACTATTTTTCTCTCTACATCTCATCCACAGTTGCTTGTTCGTTAGCATGTAAGACAACGATGAGGGTGCAAAGAGGTGGAGAGATGAGTGATTTCCGACAATACTTTTTCTTTTGATCCCTTTAAAATAAAACAAGCTTCTTTCAAAGAGCTCATTTGCGTTTTGTACTTGTAATGGATTATCTCGCATTTGACTGAGCCGTTAAAAGGAGCAACAAATTTAGTTTAGTGACGAGTCATTGTTGTTCAAAGTCTTCCATTCTCTGAAAACATTGTCTGGAGTGTATTCAGGAGGTAACAGTATTTCCAAACAATGCCAGGAAACCTTAGTTTGGTGATTATTTTAAACTTTGATCGACAGTTTGTAATATGTGTCATCCTTTGAAATGATAATTAAAAAACTTGTAAGAATTCCAGCTGCACTTGAGCAAGAATGAGATTGCAATGAGGAAAAATGTTAATTGCAGTAATCAAGCAAAGAAACAAAACAGGATTATCGTTTTAGCATAATTACCAAAGACTCACACACACACACACACGATTATAAACCTAACACACACTCACATACACGCACATTGGCTTACCTCTGTCTTTTGGCAGAGTGACAGTTCATCTGTGTCGTACGCTGCTCTCCCCAAACCCTGCAGACTGCAGCAGGTCCTCTGCACCCACCTTATGACATGAACACTGCGTGCACCGGGCCTCCACAGGTGGGGGGTTGGCACAGGCTCTCTTTCAGACCTGCAGGAGGTTGTGTTGTGAAGCTCCGATGAGTCAGTGTGCCGGCGTGGCACCATGTGTTGCACCCGCTCCCTGCTTTAATAACTGTTCTTGGTGAGTGTTTTAATTAAATGCTAACACATTCAACACCTTTGAAATATCAAGAGGATTGTTCTTTCTATTCTCTGCGCGCCTTTTCAGGGTATCACTACCAAAAGTCTAAACGCGCACGCTGAGGCAATGGGATAATTGAAGTGTTCTCCAGTTTGTGTTTTTTCTACTCCGTCTCCGTGCACATCTGCGGTCAGTGTGACTCAGATTGATTCATTTAGCATTCTTCACACACACATAGGGGCACGCAGAATGCATCCTTCATGCATTTGAGCCTGTTTTCTACATCTTATTTTGCCTTTTCCAGGGCCGCAGGACAGCATCGGATTTCTCCACAGCGTCCATGCTCTCACATTGATTTCCGATCACGCTTGAATTATTTTGGCATGAAGCCGATTACACAAGTGCTGCGTTTCCCTGTCTTTGCTCACATCCCCACCCCCACCTCTTAAACTTCTGTCCCGTCGTAGTGGCCTGTTTTGTCGACACCCATTTGTGCATCTTATGCCTTTTGCATCTATTATGGACTTGTTTTTCTTTCCCTTACTTTGGAATGCAGTATCTGAGTGTTTGTGTGCGAGAGAGGCAGAGAGTACACATTATGAATAATTCATGGTGTGGTTTCCTGGTCAGCCAGACAGACAGACGGCAGGGACGGTGAACTGGCCCTCGGGTCCTTTTTCTTCACCACATATTGTAGTTAAACAAACCACAAGTGCAGAAGGTGCCTCATATCTGGATTACTGCTGCTTTAAAGCCACAGACAGGATCTGTCCCAGTCCATTCATAACTCTGGTGCCAGTCTGAGCTGAATCCACACCAGAATATTCAGTCCTTCGTACCATCATATGTTTACTAATCCTTCTGCCCATTTTACCAACGGTTTCAAGTTTGTTTTTATTCATTTAATTTATTGACACCACCCAGAAGCATTTAACTGATATTTACAACATTAAAATAAATCTTTATTGGCAGATTAGGTGATAAAAATGTAAATCAAGTTCTGCTCAGTTATCAGTGGAGCAACACTAAAACACAAAATCACAAATGTGCCTTAGTAATGTGTTAATGTCTAAAAACGGAGGCACAAAACTATTAACTCATTGGCAAACTTAAAGGATGTTGATACCTAAATGGTTGGGGTCATTTTTCATACAAAATGTCAAACATTTAAAATTCACAGCACCTCAGGTTAGGCAGCTGTTAGAATAAAACTCAGAACAGTTTTATTAATCTGTTTAGATTCAACTCGGTTATTCTGGTTTTAAGTTACTAACATGATTCATCTCTGTAAGGTTTAGCCCTTATATTTACACACATGTTGTGGGATGTTTTTTTTTTGTCCTAACAATCGGTTTTGGCCTGTTGATCTTGAGAAAAATAATTTAAGTAATAAAGATAAGATTTCTGTTTTTTAAGGCAAGCATTCAAGCTATGCAGCTGTTTTGTAATCTCTATTATTTCAACCACTCCAATCATTTATTTATTTATTTAATTAATTAATTAATTAATTTATTTATTTGACCTTTTAAGAAGGAAAATGTTCAGTCAGGAAAATATGGCCCTAAGTATTTAATAAAAAAAAATATTCATTGCAACCTGAATTCTATATAAGTTCTTCCTCAATTTTCGTTTTTTCAACATTTTACCTGCTTAAGACTTTTGGAAGGCAAAAATGTTAAATAATGAAAATCTGGCCCAGATTTATCACTAATAAACTATATTAACTGCAACCTAAATCTACTTGTACTCTAATAGAATATTTAGTTTGTGAGACTGTTCATGACTTACCAATGAAACTCGAAGGCAAAAGGATCAATCTTGAAATTCTCTGTAGATTGATCATCACTGAAAAGCTGCTTTTGTAATCCACTTATACAATTTTATTCCTGGATATGCAGCTTTTTAAAAATCATTTTCCTGAAAATCAATGAAGTTTTGAACAGTTGGTTTGGGGGAAACTGTAATTTGATGACCTGCCTAAATGTGAATGTGAAGCATACTTCCATTCACAGCAGTCTTTGTGGAGCCAACCATCAAGTCAAGCACTCAGGGTCAGTCTTCATTACTCTTAAATGATTATTGCACAAACCTAGTTTGAATTTGTTTGGGGTTTTTTTGTACCTGAGTTTTGGCGTCACAGTCTGGCCTCTTTGTTCCTTTTAAATCCTGAATCACAGCCTGAAGGTGACCACATAACCCACATAAAGGTGTTCACTTTGGAAGATAGATGAGTCTGAATGGAGATGGAGCGATGAGAGGAAGGGTGAAACCTGCTCACCGCTTTATCGCCCCAACCAGTTTACGAACCTGACCTTGTGCTCAACGTACGTGCACGTGCGTGTGTGTGTGTTTGATGGTGTTGCAACTTTGCCGTCTACCCTGATAAGCATACCCTGAAAACAGTGCAGAGACGCAGGCACACACTGTGCTCGGGGACCAGCTGAATCCTCTTAGCCTTTTCCTCTACATGAAGGGCACTGCAGCACTCTTCCACATCAATGAGGGCAACAGAATAATGCTCTCCTGCACTTTTACTCTACTGTCTTGCAGTATATCACTCACTGTATTCACCCGGCTCTTTAAATCTCTGCTTTTCTTTCTTCCACCTCATTTTACCCCAAGATTATCTGCTTTATTTAAATGCTAAAACTCGCAGCCAGATAATGGAAGTACAGTTCGCAGGACATTGGTGTGTTCTCACATTCCTAGACAAACACATTTCTTAAATGATTGTTGAACCTGAGGCGGCAGGGCTGAATATTTTTCAGCAGTGATTGAAGCAGCAGGGTAAGGAGGAAACATTTCTGTCATCTCTTCTGTGCCCTTTTTTTTTTTTTTTTTATCTTTCCCCCCGGTTATACCCCTCTCCCTCTCGCTCAAAAAACAAAATAGCCAAACTACATATTGAATTTCTGCTCGGTCTGAGGATACTGGAGGCAGCCAGCCAGATAGCCAGTGGCTGTGTCGTTAGACACGTCATTACCTGTGTTATTATTTGGCTTCTGTTCTCCTCCCTCTTCTCTCCTTTCACTTTCTCTAACAGCCTGTTGTTCAAATAAAGAAGGCTTTGTTTTAATTTCTCACTCTATTTCATCCGAGCCAGTGATTGTGAGGAGAGGGCGAGGGCTTATAATTGAAGTTGGATTGAGTGTTGGGAGTCACTGTTGAATATTGACTACGTTATTGAATGAAAGCAATCTAGTACGGCCGCTCAATAGTTCAATTTCTTCAAGTAGCTCATTGTTTAAAAGCCTCTGTTTACTACTTTATCAGGTATGTTTAATTCAATTTGAAACATGAGACAAGTTTCCTTTTTTTTTAACAAACTATCAGAATAGCCAGCTGATAAATCAAAGTGTGGATTCAGGTCAAAAAATGACTGCTCCTTGTCCTTTCCATCTTATATTTCATTGATTAATTGCACTTTGGTTGTCTTGCCTCCTCATTTCACCAAATGTGTCATTTGCACGTCAAATCCCATTGATTTTTGGTTGTCTTACTTGAAAACCAGCACACTCCGCCCAACAAAGAAGACAAAATGCTACATAGACACCGTGTCATCTGCACTTTTCCTGCTGTGTCGCTCTGCTAGCTTCTTAATCAGTCTTTTATGATCTTAACATGATCACAGTTTGAGACTATGCAACTAAAATGATGTGATATTGCCATCAGGGGCAAATTAAGTCTGATCAGATCCTTTCTCTGCAAATTAAAAGATAAAACATATTAGGAATCATTGTAATTAAACATAACTAAAGATCTGTTTTAGATGCGAGTTATGCTCAAATTCTAATGCCTCCTCTGAGTTCTCAGACATGCAGTCTGACCTAGATAGTGCACAGCACTGGAAACACTTGAGTCTTTGTCGATCACCATATGTTGGTTGAATCTCCAATGAGCCTGCCCGAGGAAACCGCTCCAGGCTTTTATGCTTTATTGATGCTCAGATTGATCCTGTCCTGTTGATAATTGTGACACTACGTATTGACAGTTCTGAAAGATAAATATTCATTCATCTGCCTTTGTGTCTCCACTGTGCAAGCATCAAATACAGACGATAACATATGAAGAGCATATTGATGTTGTTTCACTGCTTTGCAAACAGTATCAATTCTACATTCTTGAGTCTATATCTTGGGCGTATGCAGAGGAATTTCATGTGTGTCATCACAAACAAACATACAAGAGGGTCACCGAGTGTGTGCGGAGCTGATACCAGCCTTTCCCTTGTGCTAATGGTTCCCTTGACAACACAGCAGTTGCTACTCTTCAACGTTGTCTTGGCTGCAGGGTTCAGTCGCACACACGCATACACACATGCACATTGGGCTTGCACATGCTCACACTAAAGTCAGCTGTCGTGATAAAAGGAGCCAGTTTGTCCCTGTGCCTTCTCTCCCCCACTTTGTGTCTTCACATTTAGCCTCAAATGGCCGAATTTAATGACGCACTCAACTTACGATTTTCATAAGATTTCCAGGGTGTGAATAACCCAGTGTAAGTCAAAAGGAGAGGATGCCTTATGAAACTGTGATTTGTGAAGTGTATATAAGGAATGTCCCATAGCCACTCATTTACTGGCTGTTAAAAATTTAAATTTAAATTGTTACTGGTCTTAAAGTAAAAAAGATAATAATAATTCAGAGAACAATTGAACACATGATCAGGCAAACTGGGAAATTAGTCGGCTGTAAGCAGCTGTTGTTAGCGAAGCTCGCACAAGGAGCTTGGGAATTTTTCTGCGAGTTAACATCCACATGCCTGTGCAGGTCACGTATTGCTTAAGTAGAGCAATTAATTGTACCCAGATTAGGATACAGCAGAAGTGTGCCATCTGTCATCTGTGCATATTTACATCCAGGTTTTAAAGAATTATAGCACTATGGGAGTGGCCACTAACAAGGGCTACAACCACAGCCAGTCCAAAGTGCTAAAAAATTGCAATTCCTTCTGTGTCCATTAGAGGCTGGCACCAGAGTTACCAGAAATGTAAAGAACCCTATCTGTCCTGCAAAAATATGCATGTTTACAGTCAGGTAAAAGTAGATATAAAGATTATGGATTATGCATTTATCCTTAGGGGGGCAGACAGTGCTTTTTGAAATCTTAGATTATAACACCCCGATAAGACACAATCAAGTATCCTATATATATATATATATATATATATATATATATATATATATATATATATATATATATATATATATATATATATATATATATATATATAAGAAACACTTTGGCTACATCTAGAACTGCAAAATCTACACTAGCTACTGCCATTGAATTTACTCATAGAACAAAAACATAAAACGTAGCATCTTCTGTTTGTGTCACTTGATCTCTTATTGAGTTGTCAATGTGTGGCCCCTTCTACTGAAGCTTAACCCTGTTAGACCTCCAATCGGCCCTGCTCTTATCCTTTTACCTTCCTCTCTCCTTCACCTCTACCTCATAAGAAGCTCCTTTATCCGTGTGAGTGTGTGTGTGTGTGTGTGTGAGTACGTGGCATGAGCCTGAATACATCCTTGAAGATTTAAATAAATAAAGCGCCAAGTAAAGGCCAAAAAAAGAGAGAATTGAAGCAGTAATCCTTCGCAGGCTTACCCCAGCATAACGTCCTCGCTCCTGCACCTTTATCCCCATCTCAGCATCTCCTCCTGTCTACCCCTCACCTCGTTCCTTTTCTTTATATTCCTCACCAACAAGAGAGAGGCTATCTCAGTGGCTGTGTCAGCGATCGGCGCCCCCCTCCTTCTCCCCCTCCTTCCTTTTCTATGTTTTCCCACAGGAGAGTTGGGGGCACAAAGAGAAGAACAAGCCCGGCAAAATCTTTTCAAAAAACCAACAGGGATTGGGCTCTGAGCTTTGAATTCAGACGGATAAAGCTAATGGCAGAAGTGGGCGACAGGCAGAGAGCCTGTGTGTATATGTGCAAAAGCATAGCTTCAATTGAGGCCAGCTATAGAAACGTAGTTTCCTTAAACCTCTGTGCTGGCTGAGTCTCTCTCTGAATGTGCAGGGGTGTATGCAGGGGAAGTTCCAAGAAAGGCTGGCCAGGGCACTGCAGTTTTTGAATATGCTTTCGTTGCCAGCTGAATTTCTCTTAGAGTGAGAGTGTTTGCTGCTGTAAATATGCTCAGCTAGGCTTGTCTGAAAGGTGAGGTTTACCTCTGAGGCTTCCTGTACAAACTACATGATTTTGGTATTCCGGTCTGATGCCTGTCTTTACATTTCCAAAAGATCTATGTGAGATGGATTTTTTTTTTCATCGTTTCCCAGAGAGGGTCTACTTTTGTGATTGTATCTCCCCCATATGTTGTATTTCATATAGTGTAGGGAATGACAAAATGCATTGTAATAGAGTAACATAAAAAACTAAAGTCATTATATGTATAAAATTACACTGTATCCTACATCACCTCATCTTACCCTACCATATCCTAACTAACCCTTTCCTACACTACTCTGGTGCACCCAATTGTATCATATGTACTGTTAAAATTGTATTGTATTGTGTGGAAATTCCCATAATCTGCTACCTGACCAAAAGAACCTCAAACAAATCTTCACAGTCCAACCAAAACATATGCAGGTGTATGGATTTATATGCTAAAAAGTTTAATTAAAGTGCTGTATCCTCCCCCACTGACCCCTCTGCCCTGTCTCTTGTTGCACATAATGCCAGCACCGTATCCTCTGGCACTCTTATACTGCTGACATCCAGTACTAGAGTCTGACACACCCATAGACATACAAATGCTTGCTTCCCCTCACATGTTACACGCCTCTCCATATTGTTCGTCTGCCACCCCCTAGCAACACGTTTGCCACTTTTGGGTGAGAATTACCCCTCAAACAGGAATACACATCCTCACACACTCACACTCACACCGAGTTATTATCTCCTGGAACAATACTAATAGATGCATGTACTGCTGTGAGCAAACAGTTTGTGCCTCTGCTGCCAACAGAGTGGGAGGGTGAGTGCCTGCCAAGTCTCCTCTCCTCTCCTCTCCTCTCCTCTCCTCTCCTCTCCTCTCCTCTCCTCTCCTCTCCTCTCCTCTCCTCTCCTCTCCTCTCCTCTCCTCTCCTCTCCTCTCCTCTCCTCTCCTCTCCTCTCCTCTCGTTTCCTTATCAAACACACCTCCTTATCTTATCTCCTCTTTCTGCCTTTCTTTCTTCTTTGATATTTTCCCTCTATTCCCTCTTGTTACTTGTCCCATGAGCTGAGCCACATCCTCCTCCTCACCTTCTCATAGTATTAAACTCCCTTAAGAATACTACCTCTATAGGCCTCCTGCCTCTCACATCACTGATGCATAACACTACATTTGATTATTTCCCTGACTTGTGGCACTAATCCCTCATGTTTACACACTTATAGTACATCCTCAACTGACTTGGTTTGAGTTAATATTCTGCAACAACAACAACAAAACTGTAATTGAGGAACAAACACAAGGCTCCTTCCACACACATCTTGGATGTGTCTGGTCATGTTTAATTAGCGAGAGTGAGGGACATGAAGGGGTGAGGGGAGGGGAGAGGGGAGCCGTATAACTGGCTGTCTAATTATTGGCTCCCCCGTTGGGCAGGTACTCTTATATCATTTGTGCCGACGAGGTCGCGCTCAGCTTGGGGCCACACAGCGCCTATGATTCAACCTCTTGTTGAAAAGTTCCTCATTCTGAAACGAACAAGTCAGCCGTGAAGGCAAGTCTCGTCAAGGAAATCATCTGCATTCGGAATAAGAATAAGAGCGCAAATGAAACCCTCCCTTTTTGCACACATCATTACACATTATATGACGCTGTAGACCTTCTGGCACTTAAGATTTGATGATGACAAATCTGTCTGACCCTGACTAAGCGGTTTATTGTGTCTGTGTTGTCAGAAAATGCCACTAATTCTTTTCTTTTTAAGCCTTGAGCCCTTTCTTCATGTGTAAATATTCCCTCTCTAAACCTTCCAACTTCCAATTAACAACATCCCCTCACATTTATAATTTCCGAAGCTGCATTCAAAGGCTTATGTTTTTTGAGGTTGTGCCAGTGCAGCTCCAGAGGATCTCACAGAGTTAAAGTTTAAGTGTTGTCTCGCTGTCTGACATAAATATGCAGCTACTGGATATAAATGCTCTTTGCTGTCGGTTTTTCGTGGATGGCATGCGCTTTGATCAGTTTTTTTCCTGCGGAGGCGGCATAGTTAGACTGGCGCAGGTTCACCTGCAGTGACTCCTACACAAGCTTTTTTACATAGATGGAATGCAAGCACACAACAGTTTTTGTGCCTGTTTGGATAGCTGAATCTCATGTAAATATGGGAACAAAAATGCTGGACATCTGAGAACAATTCAGCAATGTTATCTTCCGGATTTACCCAAACGAGGAGGCTGTTTACCTCCCTTCTTGTGCAGCACAAACTCACTGAAGTGTACCCACACTGAATAAATACACAAACAGACTCTTTCATAGCACTTCTACTCTTATTTTCCTCTTTTTGCCAACATCCAACCACATTTATATGGCGCCAAGACAGTCCAATTATTTTGTTTCTACCTAAGGTATGCCTGCAAACCCCCAAATCCTTTTATCTCCAAAAGTCTCTATTCAAAATAATATTCATTACGATCTACTGGAGCTCATGGCTTGGATAAACACCAGGAATTTCACCTATATTTCACACTATAAAACAAAACAAGACAGTTTTTTTATCTTTCCTTTTTTGCTTTCAATTTGGATTTGAAAACACTCAAATTTCACATCTCACTGAGATTGTCAAAAATTCAGCCCTACTTGGGAAATAAGATGACACATCTGAAGTGGTGTGCTTTATCCCAAGCTGCTGTTTAAAAGGTGATCATGTTGCATAGAGACTAAGGCTGTTTACCAAACCACCTACTACGTACTACATGTAAAGGTAGTATTTAGTATACACTGCATACTGCTTACTGCTTTTGCATGTAGTATGTAGTATGACTGTTCTTTTGGGTCTGTTTTGTAGTATACTACTCTGGTTTTCAGTTTCAGGAGGCGGAGCTCAATTCGATGTTTTTTTTTCACCTTTATTAAAAATGTACAAAACAAACGATGGGTAGATTTAGACATTTTTGTTTTTTTGTTAATAATACCACAGCAGAAACATCATATTTGATTTTTAATATTACACAAAAAGTTGTGTTTACTTTCACAGCTGATGGGAAAACCACTTCCCTATAATCCAGGAATGGTTAAAAAACGGTAATAATTGGTTTATATGGGCTTTAATAAGTTTGTCGAAGTAAACACCTTTACAACTAGAAGTGACAAGATTTACTGGTGTTTCTTTCTCATCACTTCACTTCTATCTCATGGACATTAGTGTTGTTGTATTGTAGTTCTAATGCAGATTGATTTCAGTAGATAGCAGTAATTCACTGAAACCTGCCACCCACATTAACAAACAGCATCAGCGCCGTGCATTGTGGGAAACAGTATGCCAGGTAGACTGGTCCGTTGCATACTGAGAAATTTACCTGGATCAGTAGGACATCCAGGGATTTTTAGCATACTACATATTTTGCAAGTTTTTGCATACTACCTACTACATGCTAAATTTCCGTCAAAATAGTAGGCACTGCTTGTGTAGTAGACGATTTGGAAAACAGCATAAGTGACGAGAATAAAAACATAGTGAAATGCAAGAATATAAGTGTCTAAATGCATCAAAGTTTAACACTACACTGAGATTTCACAATCAAAATACTGACAAATTTCCAAATGCTCTCTGAGATAAAAACTCAAGTGTGTTAGAAAGAACTTCACTACCAGCGCTGCAGTGAAGCTTTACTTGCCCATGACAAACAGAGGTCGCCTATTGATTAGTTTGATCTTTAAACATCTCTGCTGACCCGTCTGCTCACACAAACACAGCAGTCTGCTACAACAGCCGAATAATTCTGCCACCCCGCCAAAAACCGTGTGGAGCTGGAGCTTTCATCTTGACGTCACTTTCATGTCCTGCTCTACACTCGACATTGCACGCTTTGCGACTCACTCACTCTACTTGTTGTGTTGATGTCCACATCAGTGTAAATTCATGATCCTGCAGTTTCTTCACAGTGAAGACAGAACCTTCCCTTTAATGTGTCAGCCAGGACGTATTATCTATTTCAGTCACCTGTTCTTTTATGCCCCCCCACACTCACTCACGTCGTCTCCTGGTCTCAACGCCCATTTCCCTGCCCTCTTCTCCCTCTTTCCATTTAGCACCGCGACCCTCTGAATGACTAAATCAGGGTGTCATGGATAATGTGTTGCCCTCGCTCCTACCCTCGGTTAATTCTCCTGCCCTTCCTTCACTCTTGTCCTTCTTTAATGTCTTCTGTAATGCAGGAGGCCATTTTGTCACCCCTTTTTCACCCTTCAACAGACACCAAGATGTCTACAACCTGATGAGCTCATTCTCATCTAAGAAATCCTGAAAGTAATCCCAAAACTTGCCCTGCCCTTCTCATATCATATCAGTCTCCACATTTGTTTAGGAGCTCTCCTTTCCCCTCCTTTTCCTTTCATCCAGCTTTGAATCAAAGACTTTCTCATCAGCTGAATGTGGATATGCTTGTTCTGGTCTTACTCGGGCTCTGAATTTGCATGGTAACATGCTGGAGTGCCATGGAAACTAAAGTACAAAAATAGTCCAGAAAAATAACATCTGCTCACCTTTTCAGAAGTGAAATCTGAACATGACAACATGGAGGTTAATGTCTGGATGTGTCGGGTGAAAACAGGAAAGCAGAGAGGTTTCTTGCACTCCACTGTGCTGAATATAACCAGCATACATACTGCTGCTGTTGTGTCTTGGTGATAAGACATGCTTAATGAGGAGCAGAGAGGTTTGAGGCAGTGAGATTGTTAAAAGGATGTTTTCCTTTTACATTCAGAGTTATGAACTGCAAACTATGGCTTTTCATTTTGGTTGGATTGAAAAAAGCTGCACTTAAAGTGTCTTCACTATGCAACTTTAGACATCTATCCTTTGTGTTTGTGTGAGTGAGTGAGCGAGCAAAAAAGACCTGATCCCGATCTCTGTATCCTTGGTGATGCTGAGGCTGTGATCATGATTTCTCTTCAGGCTGTAAATCTTAACAAAAGCAGTGAAATTAATGGTCAATGGCTCCATTTTTTTGCTGTGTGCGTGTTGGTTCATACCTTATTGTGTACCTTCTTTTATATCTTTGCACTCACAAAAACCTCAACCCTCCACCTCCTCATCCACATATGTCTCAGCTCCCTTCCTTTCCTCTCTACCGTGTGCAGCTCTCAGAGGACATGATTTACTACGCACACACCTCAGCCTCAACTACTGGACGGGACTATAAAAGTAAGGCTTCATCGTCGGTGGCTGCTAAGATAACACAGTGATGTTTTTCACCCACCGAAAGGGCAATAAAGTCTGTCTCACAGGGGAGTAACACACTCGAGTGGTCCTCTACATGGCAAAAATAGCTCACACAGCCCACCTGCCACTCAGCTTTAGCAACAGAATCTAGTGTTAGTTTGACCGCAGTGTATATCCAATAAAATCTGTTGGCATGCACCTATTCAACACTACAGCCTTGACAGCACTGGGCTCACTGCCAGCAGTATACTGTGATGAAAATCTTTCTTCTGCCTGTGTTGACCTCAGTAACAACAAATCAAACCACCAGCTGGTCACTGAATATGGATATTTGCTTCAGTTTTCACACAGTCAAAGTCAGCACACGCCACCCTTCCCCGGCGTGTCCCCCCTTTGCCCACAAACACCTGCAGACCTTTGTCTAATTCATTTAAACTCCCTGGTATTCAATTTGAAAATGTCAGTCACAGAATATACGATGAAGTTAATCACTGTCTGATAATTCAAGATAACCTGATTGGTCAGATTTTTCAAAAAGACAGATTTAGGATGTCCTTGCCTTCTACATGGATGATGTATAGGGTCCATCTTTGACTCCCCATCTTGTCCAGTCCCTCTGTTTGACATTACGACCAAACGACTCTCTGGCCCTGACTCATGTTGACTCACACAGCAGCTCCCTCCCAGGCCTGCTTAGAATAGCCTCCTGTCTGCTCCACTAGCACACTAGCTAGTCCTCCCACTATAAAAATCACCATGAAGCACATTGAGCTAGCTAGCTTTAGCATTCAAAATTTGACTAAAATGTATGGTAGCTGTCACTTCTTGAAACCAACTGAGAGAATAAAGAAAATTCAGTAATAGTGTGCAAGTTTTTTATTTTTTTGCAGAATGGCCAAAAAATGCATTTTTAAAAAGGGATGCACCGATCTGATCCTGGTATCAGGTATCGGCGCTGATCCAGCCCCTCAAAGCTGGATCGGGTATCGGTGGGAAAGAATCTGTCCAAATTCGACACTAAGGCTAAACTATGATTTAGTGTACAGGGTATGAAATTTTACAATCACATAGTCATTTATGTAAATGAAGCATTTTTTAACCAAACTGCTGTTAAACATTTAAACACTTACAGTTTAAATAAATATTACCTTCAGTTCTCATTTTTGTCTTTTACTCAAAAAATTACCAGTCTTGTCCTACAGTAGAGCATGCAGATTATTTAACACTGGTACCGGATCAGGATCGGTCGATACCCAAAGCCCAGGTATCGGTATCAGGACCAGAAAAGTTGGATCGATGCATCTCTACTTTTAAGTAATATAAATGCACCCAACTCAGACTTTTAATGATAACATTCAATAATGTGAAAGTCAGAAGTGGCAACTCTAAACAAACTATTGTGGAAAAGAGTCCAAAGGGCATAGACTTCATCTTTTTTGTTTATAAATAATAGCTTTGATCAGAGGTTTTCTAAAAACCTTAAGCACAAGGAAAATTAGCACGAAGTTTAGGTGCATCAAACACCTTTAGTCACGTTCCAGAAAGGCCAAAAGTTCCTTTTATTATTATGACTGCTAGTGCATCTCAGAATACTAAAATCATGAAAAGTCATACCACAGTCTTTTTTTATCGGTTTGGGGATCACATATGCAGGCATACATAAACATATGTTTCATTTTGTTTAACCTCTAATATTTGGTAAAACAATGAAAAAGATCACAATGTTCAAATTTTATGAGATGCAGTAGGAAATAATTTGAAACTAAAAGTTAAGGGGCGCTTGAAACTGGCAAACCTTAAATAATGTAGGATAGAAGAAGCTTTAGGGTTAAGAAAAAGCCTTTTATCCTTTTTCTGTTTATAAACAATCCCAGCAAAAGCTTTGATCAAAGGTTTTGTACCGATTTTACTAAAAAGTCAGCCTTATGAAACACCTGTATTCAAGTTCTCCAGAATTGGAAGTAGCAAGTTATTAGTTCCAGTGCATTTTTAAACAGGAAAAATGTGTATATGAGTATAATTTAAATGATAAAGTCCTTATCACTTCATTAGAATAACATTTCACTAATACCATCTTCTGTGCAAAGTAATTTTTGAGTTGAAAATCTAATTAAGAGATTGCATCAAAATAATTTGGTTTTAAATTTCCTATAAACCATTTCAATTTGAGAGTCTGTCCCTGAATTGAATGAAAAGAGGAATAAAGGCTTTAACCTGCTTTATTCAGTGTCCTCTTGCTCACGCTGCAAACAGGAGCACATTCACATGGCTGCACTGTGGCCGTTATCATCCCTACAGTTCTATTTGCGCTGACCCCTTGATCCTCCCATCCTCTCTTCCCTCATATTCACCGGCCTCCCTTCCTCAAGTACCCCCAGTGGTCCAGTCCATTACTGGTATCAGCACTTCTTATCTGCTGCACTGTGCTATAAAATCACACTCCATCCTCCCTCCCTGCTCTCCCCTTCCCTCCCCCACCACCACACCCCTCGTGGTGCAGTCCAGGCCATTCACCAATCACGCAGGAGCCATGATGGCCGGGATATATATCCCCCTTTCCATCTGTAGCTGGCACTCTTGCATCACATTTGCTCTGCTTTCTCCTCTACTAAGCGCCTTTGCTCTCTTTTCCTCACTCTCACTGCTTTGCTCTTGCTTCTCTTCTTCCTTCTCTCTCATTTCATTTGATTTTAATCACTTTTAACATCTTATGTCTGTTTTTTTGCTCCTACGTTTTCTGTTTGGCTGCTTCCTTCTGTCTCCTTACTTTTCCTTGTGGTCTGACTTGTTTCTTTCTTACATCTTTTCGTCTCTTAGGAACACTTCTTTGAACCATCTTTACCCAGCACTGCCACATTTCTCTGCATGTCTTTCTTTTTTTTCTTGTCTCCTTCCTTTACCCTTTTTTTGGCTGAAGTCCCCACTTTCCCTTGTGACCTAATAACTTCTTTCTAGCAATCTGTCTTACTCCCCTACATCCTGATTTCTGTATCACTTTATCATCCTTCCTCCTCTTGCCCTTATCCCCCATCCTCCCTTTCCCCCTCCATCCTCAGGCTTTGTGAGCTGTGTGTAAGTAGGTGCATCTTGCCTTGCTTCCTCTTTCAAATAGCTTCATGATTGCTAATGAGCACACGGACAGAAAAAAAAGGAGACATGATGCGGAGGAGGAGGAGGAGAGGGAGGAAGGGATGGTAGGGGTAGAAGTGTTTCCCATGGTGACGGGCCCTTCAATTCCTGGCTAGCTGATTGGCTGATTGATGACCCTTTAGCCATGTTGAGTGATCAGTTTGACAGAGCCGTTTATAGCACAGTGCAGCCTTATATTTGACTTCCTCGCACAATCCAAAAGTAGCATAAGCATCACCCTGCCTTAGCACACTTAAGCAAGCAAAGAACAGCACAGCCAAGCTTACAAACGAAAGCCATTACACAGCTATTACTCAATACAGTGCTTACACCAATTTGTGCAAATGCTTCCAATCCATCAAGCCTTTTATACGAACCACTTGAATCCCACAAATAGCTTTCAGTATTGTTTAACATTCCCCTCACCTGCAACACTTTAGCCACGGAAAAATCAAGCTTTGCATTGCTATGATATCAAAACAATTAGAAGTAAACAACAGGAGTGGGAGACAAAAGCATGCTGTGAGCGTTATGAGTCAGCATAGTGACAAACATTCAGTACAGAATGAAAAGTTCCCTTTCTTCCTTTTTGTTTGAAATATTCCTGCTTTGGCAATTCGCCTTCTGTGGAAAAGGGAAAGAAGAGGCGCAGAGGAAATGTAGGGAGAGGATGCATGCAACAAAAGTCCACAGATTCATTTGCAGAGTGGATGTCTGAGTGTGGATCCTATACCTCTTAAACTACTGCTTCTTGTCCTCCAAATTGGCATGTCAAATGTGACATGTAGTTACATCACTCTGCTCTCACACATTTCTACAAGCTCTCTTTATAAATCCCCTTTTCTATAAGTAACTAGAATAACAGCTTGTTCTGTTCTTATGCATACAGACTGGCTTGCATGCTCCATACATTTTCTCATTTGTTGCTGCTGCAGTCAAAACACCATATTTTAAGCGTAGGCTGAGTTATAAAAAGACATCACAGGAGGGGGTGAGGAGGATTGTTAGAACTGCTGTTGATTTTTTTATTCTTTGTCTGATTATTTCAGCCAAAGTGACCAGATGTGGGGCCCCTGGGTGCAATTTGGCAGGTTATTTTTATTCAGAGTTGATGATGGATTTGGGGAATTCTCTTTTGGGAATAGGATTTGTATATGACAGTGACAGCTAGTTGTCTCTTATGTCTTTGCAGCTCTAACTAGAGTTGGTTTCAAGAATCTTGATCTCTATAAACGTGGAAAAATGTGGCAACAGTGTTGGAGGACTCTAGAATCACACATTTAAGGCAGGCTTAGACAAACAACTGACAATATACTCATTAAAAACAGCTCATCCCTTTCCTCCCTGTGCCTGTTCCTCCCTTACGCCTCATAACTTGGCTCTCACACATGTAAGCAGGCACACTCTTCTCATCTGACAGCGACTACTTCAGGTTAAGCACATAACAAGCTCTCAGGTAACTGTTGCACTCCTTTTGTGCACCATCTCTCCTTTCTGTCTCTAATTCTCAAATGCTGCAGAGTGCAAGAGGCAGTAAACACATTGTTATTGTGGATTTTTGAGTTGACACGCTATCCTCTCAAGCATTCAAAACACTTTCATAAAAACAGGTGAAATCAACAACACAGGCCAGTACTTTGCTCGCCTGCAGAAGCCTTTTTGTTTCATTCTGATGAGATCTCATGCAGCTAATTGTTTGTGGTTTTAAGTTACTCTTTTTCTCTCATATTTTGATGCTTTTAGTGAGATTATTTGTGCTGGCTGTGGTGATTTTGTACCACAGCTTTTGATCTATCCACAGGAGTCTTTTTGTAGTATTCTCTTTATCATCTCTCACCCACATGTTGCCCATTTCCAACACAACACTCTGTTCTTTGCCTAAATACGCTCCGAGGTAAGTTGTACCAGATTTTTTTCTCTCCAGTGAGCTTAAACTACTATCTCCAGCCCCAATTCAAGGTAAGAGAGAGTGCAGCAGCACCACTTGGTCTTTGATTTCACCTACCAAAGACAAACAGGCTCATCTGTCTAATACATGGATACTACCGCTGTATATGTTGTATGTTATTTTTCTTTGTTAGGCAGAGAACTGAGGCTGTATTATGACTGAGAGGGGTGATATTGTCAAAGATGAAAAATGCACAGTTAACAGCAAGACCCAAATGCATTTGTCACCATAAAAAGCCCCTCATACTGATTGATGACGGCACAACAGCTGGCAATGCAATGAAAAGTGAAATGAGGATCCATATTTTTGGCAAAGTGCAAGACAGTCGTAACACCCAAACATTATTTCACCTTGATTTATCGCCCTTTCACTTATTAGGTACATGATTAATAATACAAGTGTGTAATGAAGAAAATGAGGTAGATAACACAATCACCTTGCAGCATTGACAAACATTGTTATCAGCATTTCATTAAGATTAGATTTCATGATTTCTCCCACTTGAGCTTCTTCCTTTCACTTCTGCACATGTTTGAAGAAGAGACTGAGATCAAACTCTTGCGTTTTTCAGCCACACCTTGATGAAGCACCATGAAACTCACTGTTGGTATAAAATTACAAACTAAACAAACACGCCTGTACAAACACACAGGATTTAAAAGCAGGTAATGATAGAATTTAAAAAGCACCATCCATTTCTGCACCATGATTCATTCTGCCTGAGTCATTCAGCACACGCAGGGTTAAAGTATAGCTGCAGCGTCTTACTGCAGTGTCTAAAGCATTTGGCTGATCGTTACAGTATACGCTAGAAGAAGAAGAAAAGGGGAAAAAACATCTCTTTCTAATACTTCCTTTTTTCTTCCAAAAATCCTTTTTATTGCATTTTATAACATTTGGCACAGTACAAATTCTTGGTGCTTTTACAAGATAAACCTGTAAAGATCGACACTGATCTTTTTTCGGTTTTTGTTAAAGAAAGTCTTCTCAGTATAAATATTTTTTCTTATCACTGCATTCTCTGTAGCATGGTGTAAAAATCACACAGAATGCCCCTTTTTTAAAACAAGACTACCCTCATTTGTCAAAGTCAAGACAGCATCTTAAACAACTCATTGTTTTAAATAGAAGTTACAAGTTAGAAAATAGTTTCAATTTCTTTTAATATATGTTTCTCTATCACCAGCCCATGGTAGTTTCAATTTGTCCATATATATATTTATTTATAAGCATGTACAACAAGAAATCGTCAGTCTTTAAGTTTGCACTCTGTACAAAAAGTAGTTCCTGTCCTTTTTTCGTTGTGCATTCTATTGCATGATTTTATGGGGGGATGATGGGAGGGGGCAAAAGGACTGGGATGGGTGGGGAGCTAGGGGCCTAGGGAAAGAAGTGGGAGCTGTTTGGGGCCTTTTTAAATCTGAGTCTCCTGTACTTTCTCCTTGGTGTGAGTTTTTATGACAAAGGGCTCAGCCATCGCTGTGATGGTGCTGGGCAAGGTTCGAGGCAAAGAGTTCCCAACATTGTTGTCTGTCCATTTAGCCCCATGACCAGTTGGTTTGTAGGTGTTGTATTTGGGCTTTAGAGTGCTGTAGTCCACCTTTTGGGGGCTGTAGTCCATTTTGTGTGGACTGTAATCCAGTTTAGGTCTCTGAGCGTGTGGACTGAAGTCAGACTTGAAGGCGCTGTAATCCGCTTTGTGGGGGCTGAAGTCAGTCTTGAAGGCGCTGTAATCTGTTGCAGTCTTATGGGAGGCGTAAGGGTCCTTGGGTTTGTAGGTACCGTCAGTTTTTGATCTCTGGGCACTGTAGTCTGGCTTGGGTTTAGGCTGAGTGCTAAAGTCAGGCTTAAATGGGCTGTAATCCGGTTTAGGTCTTGGATGAGTGCCATACTCAGGCTTGAATGGACTGTATTCAGCCTTGGGTTTTTGCTGTGTGTTGTAGTCAGATTTCAGTGGGCTGTAGTCATGTTTAGGTTTTGGTTGGGTGCTGTAATCTCGTTTAAAAGGGCTGAAGTCAGTTTTCTGCCTGGGATGGGTGCTGTAATCTGGTTTAAAGGGGCTATAATCTGGTTTAGTTTTTGGGTGAGTGCCAAAGTCTGGTTTGAATGGACTGTATTCTGCTTTAGGTTTGTGAGTGCTGTACTCCTGTCTAAATGGGCTGTAGTCAGGCTTTGGTCTATGAAGGCTAAAATCTGGTGTTGATTTGTGAGTGCTGTAATCTGGGATGAATTTGTGGCTACTGAAGTCCATATTTGGCTTGTATGTGGTGTATTCAGCCTTCGGCTTGTGAAGGGTGAAATCTGGCTGTGTTTTGTATTCGGCCTTGGGTTTGTGAAAGCTGTAGTCAGTCTTATGACTAATGAAGTCCAGTTTGTGTATGTTGTTATGGTCCCGGATTTCAGGCAATGTGAGAGCTGTCTCTTGAGCTGCAGATGCTGGTGGTGGAAGGTCCTCCTCATCCACCTGGATAATCTCCACAGTGCGGGCAGCTGCCACTGTGCTCCTCTGCTGGTGGCGCTTCCTCAATTTGTAAAAGGCAATGAGCATGACTGCAGCCAGAAGTGTTACTGCCACAAAGCAACCTATTATGATCTTAGTGGTTTTCATTACTTCATCTAGGCTAGGGCCTGACTTGCCGGGCTTGCTAGTGACACCTTGGCCACCTGGCGCCACGGATGGCTTAGCTGCACCTGGTGGGCTGTCAGTGCTTTGCAATAACACTGTTGGCGTGGAAATAAAGACAGGCTGAAAGACTGAAGGAGAGGCAGTAGTTGTCGTTGTCCCTAGGCCTGCACCTCCTCCTCCAGCTACCCCAGCCCCTGCAGCAGTAGCTGTAGTTGTGGTAGTTTTAGGTTTGGGCATCTCAGTAGTTGGCCCCAGAACCTCAACAGTCACTGTGGTGAAGTAACTCAAGTTGGATGTATTCAGCTCAGCTGCACTCACATTGAGGTAGGCTGAGGCGTTGGAGTTCCCAGCTGCATTGGACACCATACAGGTGTAGGTCCCTGTGTCTGCTGCCAGGACATTAGAGAAGTTCAGGGTACCATCATTGAGGATGGATATTCTCGGATGACCAGACGCATGTGTCAGGATAGTCCCATTGGGTAGGAGCCAGCGCACTGAAGACATTGGGGCTGTGCGACAGCGAAGATCAGCCACTCGCCCAGCAGAGATGTTTAGGTCCCTCGGTGCATCAGCAATGAAGGGTGCCGAACACTGGACTGCAGCACCTTCTCCTCTGTCCACCTCAACCAGCTGTCGACCTCTCATGCTGGCAGGGGAGTGACAGCGTCCACAGCAGGTCGAGTTAGTTGGTATGTACTCCCTTAGCCAGCGTGCTAACCACACAGCCTCACAGCCACAGTTCCAAGGGTTGTGGTGGAGATGGAGCTCCACCAGGTACCTGAGCGGGGAAAACAGATCATGTGGCACAGCGCTCAGATTGTTATGGGCAAGGTTGAGCTCCACCAATGAAGAAAGGTCGTCGAAAGCATTTCGCTCTATCACTGTAATTTGCGAGTTCATAACCCAAAGTTTTTTCAGCGAGCGCAGGCCTTTGAAGGAGCCTGGCTTTATCTCAGGGAAAAGATTTTCAGAAATCTCGAGCTCCTCCAGACCCTTGAGGGGACTCAGGTTTGGCATATCACCCCTTATGTTGCACATGCCCAAGTTGAGGTACTTGAGGTTTTGTAGGCCCTCAAAAGCTCCTTCGGAGATGTACTCCAGTTTCCGTAATTCGCCCAGGTCCAGTCGCATTAGTGAGGGCACCCGGTTGAAGGCATAGGAGGGAATACTTTCAATGGGGTTATTCCTCAGCCACAGTTCTCGTAGTTTTGACAAGTACTCAAAGGCCCCACTGGGCACCACTGTCAACCGGTTGTCAAACAACTCCAGTGTGTTGAGGCTGGTAAGTCCATTGAACGCGCCCACCTCAATCTGCCGTATGGCATTTCGCCCAAGCTGGAGCACCTCAAGGTGGTGCAGGTGGCGAAAGGAGTCAGCCTGCACCGCCTCGATGGCGTTTTCCATTAGATTGAGGTGTCGCGTGTTGGCAGGAATGCCAGGGGGCACACGGGTGAGGCCACGGCGGGTGCACACCACCTTCCCCTGCTGATTACTGCAGGAACACTGCGGTGGACAGCCCTGGGGTCCCTGAGACACCGCCGCCCCCGCCAAGGCCAGGGAG
Source organism: Halichoeres trimaculatus (assembly GCF_033239565.1). Lineage (NCBI taxonomy): Eukaryota > Metazoa > Chordata > Actinopteri > Labriformes > Labridae > Halichoeres > Halichoeres trimaculatus. The sequence goes on along the minus strand of NW_027437199.1, from coordinate 9,191,741 downwards.
GCGCTGCTCCACGCTCGCGCCATCAGGAAGACTACACAGAGCAGGGCGGCTTTCCTGGCACGATGCACAGCTACCCGCCCCAGGAGACTCATGATGTGGCACGTTCATAATTCAGCATCATCTGGGGGGGAGGTTGGGGTGTTTGGGGGTTTAGGGGCTGTTGGGAGAGGGAAAGTAGCTTGATGGCTGGTCGTTATGTCAATGGATTCAGAGTTAAGAGGTGAAAGGAACTTCAGAGGACAAGGGATAGGGGATGGGGGGTGGGGGGTGCAGGGTTGGGTGCTTGCTAAGGGGGCAAGGGGCTTGACCTATTCTCAATCAAGCAATACTTTATTCCCATGAACTGTTCTCAGGGGCAGAAAGAAAGGGGAGGGAAGGGAGGGCTGGCTTTTCTTGAACGTGTGTGTGAGAAGGACATCATGGAAAATTAAGCAACTAAAAACCTTATTAAAAGACAGAAGGAAGGGTAGGGTGTTACAAATTGATTCAAAGAGGGGTTGAAACACTAGACACCTACCTCAAGTTATTATTACAGGTCCTTCAACTGAGATATAAAGCTTCCCTCCTGTTTGCAACCAGAAAGAGCTGTGGTATTCACATCAGTTGTATGTATATCCCAAGACCAGCAAAGAAAGCCTTTATATATTTGCTCTGACAGAAAGGTATCAATGCCACAGAGCTTAAGCAGAGCTATTTTGTAAATCCACACATCCAAAGAGAAAGGTTCGAAGGCCCTTTGTGATTGTTTTTTGTTCTCCCTTTCCTTGTTGACAAGAAAAAAAAAGGAAAAAGAAAAGAAAGATTGCAGATAGGAATCCAGTCAGGCTCCCAAAGCAGCAGTGCTCCCTGGCTCGCTTCTTGCTGTCGGCTCCTCTTCTCCCGCTTGTCCTTGGAATCCGACAGTTGATCCCCCTGCTAGACACCTTACCCAGGTCTCCATAGCACAGACGACCACACAACCACACATGCACAGTTTTTTTCTTTTTTCTTTTTTTGCACAAAAGCCAAGACAGAAGGAGGGAGGTCGACGGGGGTGGGATTGAAGAAGGTTTAATCAAAATTCCACAGTCCTTCCCAATGTTCTTTGCCTTCTGACTGCGACGGTTTGGAGGAGAGGTTTACAAGCCAGGAAAAGCAGACTTCTTCCTCTCTGTATTCCTGTGTTCACTTTTTTAGTGGTCAATCAGTTGGTCAGTTTGACAGCCCTTTTACCTTTTTCTCACTCTCTCCCCTTTTGCGTTCCTCAGAGTGTGGCGTCGTGTCCACTTGATTTGTCCTATTTTTTTCCCTCTCCCCCAGGAGTCCTCTGCGGGGGGTTAAAAAAGGCTAGGCGACACACACTGCCTTCATTAGCTTCTTCTGCCCCTTAACTAGCCACACACTCCAGCCTCGACAGCCGTGGTGGCGACAGCAGCAGTCGCGAACGCACACACACCATCCCTGCGCAGCACACAGCAGCAGTAGCGGAGCACACACAGCAGCAGCTGCAGCCTGCCTCCCTTGCACTTCCCAATAATCCGTCAATTTCTTCAGAGAGGGAGCGGGGTGGGGGATGGAAGGGGGTGCTGGGAGGAGTGGGGGTGTTGTAGCTGGGTTGATCGAGGTGGGTTGGAGGGAGGAGGGGTGGTGCGCAGTTTTTCCTTCCTCACTCCGGCTTGTTTCTTTTTTCTTCTTGTTTTCCAGTTCTTTTTTCCCCCTCCTCTCCTCGTGGTGATCAGCACCCCCTTTGCTAATGCAGCGTCCGAACAGGGAGAGGAGCAAGATAGGGAAGGCGAGTGCCGGCAAGCGCACGGCTTACAGGCGTGACGTTAACAGTAGCGTCGATGTGGAAAGGATCCGTTGTAGCAGCAAAAGAGAGAGCGTGCACCGGCTTGGATCTCTCCCTCGCTTGCTCTCCTCTCTCTCTCACTCACACACACACACACACACACACACACATGCTCACTCTTTCACACTCTCTCTCCCCCTGCCTCCCTCCTGCTCTCTCTGCAGTGTCCTAAGGTAGTTGGGTAGGCTCAAAGCACTCAGACCTTTTTAGACATCTACCTCTTTAAAAACCAGTTTTCTCCCGCCGTCCTTTCGCTCTTTTTTAATGCTTATAGTCTCTTGTTCTGCGGCTTTCCGAGGCTTTGTGTGGCTTAGGGGAATAGACGAGCTGCCCAAGCAAAAGGCAGAGATGGACAGTGGCATCCCCACAGCAACCAGATTTTAACCCCCTCCTCTCCGGCAATACTCCAGCCATCCTGACGAGTCTGCCAAAGCTTTCCAGCATTTCTTTGGTGGAAAAGGCGGGCAGATGGGACACAGTTTTCTCTCACTTTCTCACTCTCACACTCCTTGTTTCATCTCATGGTGCCCTCTCTTTCTCCCTTCACTGCCCTTTCCTTCATTATCTTTAAATCTCTTTTATTTTATCTCCATTTGCTCACTCACTCTTTTAGTTTTTGTCCTCTGGTAGAACATAAAGGAACATGAATGGACTGCTGACGCATCCTGCTCGGAGCAGTGCTTTGGTTTGATGCAGTGTGTTTTGTGCATTAAATCCCCCCACCTAACCCACTCCACCCTTGCCCTCCTTGTAGTCTCCTGTGCTCTGCTCACTCTTCAACCATTAATGTGTCACTCTACCCTATCTGGCTGATCTTCTGAAATGACAACTCAACTCATTGAAACAAATTTTCCCATTGGTTCCATCCCCTTTTACAAGAGCACACCGTCATTTCATTACCTCCGCCAAGGAGGTTATGTTTTGGAGAGAGTTTTTCTATCTGTCTGTGAACAACATAACTAAAAAAGTTACAAACAAATCTTGATGAAACGTTCAGGAAATGTTGTAAATGGGATAAGAAAGAAGTGATTAAATTTTAGAGGAGATCTGGATCACTGTCTCCATCCAGGATTTTTTTGTAAGTATTCTTAATCATTGTGAGATAAGGCTGTTTTCACAATATGTGTATATAACTCCACGATAAATGGTCGAATTGCTTTGTAAAACAATACTGGACTAGGTCACAATAATTGCTGGTAGATGTAAAAGTACGATCCAGATTAAGATCCAGAATATGAAATATGTACTGGTTCATCATAATTTTCAACACTGTCAGGTAACAAATTATCGTACAAACCTGCAACTAACACCAAATCGTAGCAGACAGTCTGCTGAAAGGGAGTATAACATTAAAGTAGGACTAAAGTGTTGTGTGGCAATCACAATATGCTTGGCGGAGGTCTATGCTCTCTGAGTGCTTAGGTTACAATAACGGGAATGGATTGTGTCAAACACACCAGGAAAAATATATTTCTCCACCTTTTCCCACTCTACTCCATCATGTGTGTCTGTGCAGGTAGTTAGAGCACTCTAAGCAGGCAGGCCTTAACCCTCAATTTGATCACAAACTGTCGCTTCAAGAAGCACACAGCCATAAAGGTCAAGCTGAGGAAAAGGGAACAGGAGAAAACAAGACATGTTTTACCTTCTTGCCAGTGGAGGAGAAGCAAAACAAACGCACCCCACTGTCCCATCACCCTTCTATCTCCCATGATTTGTACAAGCCTCATGTCCATTAAACTAGGAAGCAGTGTGGGTAATTGATGGGAGGTAAAGCTAGCTGTGACAGTGCTAGGTGTGTGTGTGTGTGTGTGTGTGTATTTGTGTCTGAGCTGGAGAGTAAGCGTGTGAAAGAGGGAGAGGATGGGGAGGGGGGGTTGAGAGAAGAAGGGGAAAAGCACGCCAGCAAGAAAAGGTCACTCTGCCTGTAGCGCAGTACGTTATTCCCACCGGCACAGGAGTATAGAGCCAACTCCTATATTACACACACACACGCAGACTTTCTCCTTGACTTCATTGCAGTTGAATATGAAGAGGCTTCAATGAAGCACATGTAACAGTGAGGTGGCAGCCTCAGGAGAATACGGGGGATTCTCCTTGTTAAGAAAGAGGCCATTTCCTCTCCCTTTCCACAGGGATTCCCCAGCACTGCGGCCATACGGACAGCAACATCAAAGGTGTCCTGCACCACCGTGTCCTCTTCTCTGCATTCTCTGAGCAAGAGGGAACACAAGATTATGCATGCATATACTCATGTGCAAAAGTGGTTGTACAAACAGAGTGTGCTGCAAATGTGCTGCTCAAAACATCAACAGTACATTGATTTGTATCGAGCCAACTTCAAATGAAGGCTTGTAGTTCACTGTGTGAGTATTGATGACAAAAATCAGATGTGTGCATAATGGAGCCAGAGTTACTGTGTCAGATGGTGGCTGCACACTGCTTTGTAGGTTTGTTGTGCTACAGTTTGATGAAGAAGTGACCCAGAAGGAGTTGAGGTTGTGTTTTGGCCACCCGGCACAGTCACGTCCCAGACTATCCAACCAAAATCACCCACTGACCCATGACATGACCGCCGCTGCCAGGACAGCTTCTCTCCTCTTGGCCTCCACCTTAACTATTCCTCTCTTTTCCTGTCTTCTCTATTTTTGACTCTGTACTGAAGGGAGCTTGGGTCATAGCCTGCCAAACTCTGCAATGCTCCACTGACCAAATGTGGTCAACACCTTGCGATGTTCTTTGATCCTGGTCTGGAAAGGCTGACATTGCTTGATTGTCAGCCAAACTTTAATCACAGAAAGGTTTTCTCAAGGTCCAGAATGTGGATCCATGGGTATGTGTGCAGTTTACTTGGCGCCCCTGGAATTGGCCAATTGATGAACCAGAAAAGCCTCTAAGCTTGGAACGTTTTTGTGGGTTTACCTTTATTCTGTTCTCGACTTTGTGGCTTCGACAGAACTGTTGAATCAGGAGTAGCTTTAAAGACTCAGGTTAAGTATTTTGATGCTGCCGTGACAAGGAGGGTGTCGTCCAGTCCTACCTTCAGGGACTTGCTAACCATTCAACTTGATGAGTTGTCACAAACGTAGGACCTTCACGCTGTCATGCCAGCCCCATGCCCCTGCTGTGTGACCCCTGCCCTCCCTACTCAATCCTCCAGGCAAAATAGAGCCTCCCCACCCTGCACCAGGCCAAGAGGGCACTGGGTGTAGTTTGTGGCAACCGCACGACCTACTTTGGTGTGGCTCGTCCGCCAGTCAGCCAGCATGTTCGAGGGCTATATGAAAACATTACAGAACTCATCCCCGGAGGTGGATGCTGGCAAATCTGGGCTGCGGCCAGTCACATGTAGGTCAGCAGCCTGCGTAGTGTGTGTGTGGTTGTGTGTGTTTGCGTGTGTGTGTGTGTCAGTGGTTCCATTTGGGAGGGGAATGGCCTGCAGTATAGTATGGCAGCGATGACAATCGGAGTTGAGCGATGCACAGTCGAATGATAGATCTAATGATAATGTCATTGCCTCTGCCATTGCCAGGATCAAGGATTTACAGCGTAGGCCCTTGGGCAGTCCACATACGGTTTTCTGTGTGTTTGTGTGTGTGTGCGTAGGAGAGACAGAGAGGGAGATTTTCTCAAGGAGACAAGAGGCACACTATTTTTGGGTCTGTCTTGTGCACTGAGAGCTGTTACAAATTTTATGTATTACTGTTTTTGTGTGTTTGCGTGCTTGTCCTCTAAGTATCCCAGATGTCCGATCCGATGCATAGCAGAGCCAACCCTGGCACCGTATTCTCTTGCACCAATATTTCAAGGCCACCTTACTTGCATATATGTACTCCAGCGCCATAACGCTGTCCTTGAGGTAGAGAGGCTTGTTTCCAATTTTTATTTTCCAGGAATTAATTCTGAGAGAGATTACGACCAAAACTTGCCTCTGCACACAAACACAGACATGCTGCTATCACTGTCCCACTAAAGGCTTATACTGCTCGATAGGGATTTTTTGTGGTTTATCTTTCTCTCATCACAGAGATACACACTGACATGAACACACAAACGCACAAAGCAATCGTATGCCAGCATATCAAAAGATTATAACAGGCAATAGGGTATATTAGAAGCGTCCATATGTTAAGCTGGTTTCATCTCAATACCTTTGCCCTCTGGTCTGCTTTTGAGTTTGCAGAGCTATTGCTCAGTCAAAACAAAATCTTTGTAGCAAGTCAGGGGAAATGTAAAGTGAATGGGTTTTTATGCAAATTGTAATCTCGATAGGTTCCATTTCTATACTCTTAACATATTCCTTGCCCTCTTTCTTCCTTGTCGCTCCCATTTTCCTTTACTTGGCCTTGTTGCAGTTTTTTTTTACCCTTCTTGTTCTGCCTTTGTTCTTGCCCTCTTTCTTTTTTCGCTTTGCTGTGCTGTTCACCCCTTTCTCCCCCTTGTCTCTCTCCTCCTTTAAATTGCTCCTTCCTACACTCTTCCTCTGCTCTACAATTTGCAGGCCAGTCTCAAGTTAATTGTGTTTGCTCATTCAGCATATGTTTTTTGTCTGTGTGACTGAGTGTGCGCGCTCAAATGAGGGCATTATCAGGTCACGGCAACTTGAAGGCACACAGTAAAAGATGAGCGTTTTTGACTTCATTTTTTTCTTTTCACTCATCCTGCGGTTGCTCGGTGTAGTGAGCTTTGCTAGCAGCCATTGTCTCCAGACTAATGGGCTTCATTATGTTGAGCTGTGTTCATACTGGCTGCCAGTGCAGGGATTAGCCCTAACGCCGTGTTAGCTGGAAGCAGAAGAAAGATACAAGTAGGTTAGCGCTGTTAACCCAATCAGCATGAGCCAACATAGCCAAATGCTTCATGCGTGAAATCGTAGTGTTTCTACTTTGGCTTTTTGTTGTTCACAGCAGTTTTTGGGGTTATTCCTCCCAATTAGTGCCCCCTTATTTTTAAGAATGGGGTTTTTACATCAGCATGATAACTGCTGCAAATCATTGTACCAAACCTGTGATAAATTACCCTTTAATATTTTCTCACCGTATGCTAATGCTCCCCATGTCATACCCTGGCCACTTCATTGGTCAGCTTGTCTCATTGAGATTCACTGAGCATCCCTCTATGTGCGTTCATCACAATGTTGCCTTGCCAACTGCCAGGCCGTAGGAAATGGATGTCTCATTCTCTGAGCAATGTGAAGGTAAAAACATAGTAATTCACAGCAGAGGAAGAAGCTAAATCTTCCCGACTTTTAGCTCCTCAGGAGCAAAGATGCCGTCTTCATTCAGATCCACCCCTGCCTCTCTCCCTCTTCCTTTCTCTTCTTTTGCTTTTTGTCCTTGGCTTGATCAAAACAGAATTCCTCTACAATGAGTTTGCTCTGCAGCATTATATTGCATATGACAAAAGTCCCATGTTGGGATCTTTTATTACATCTGCTCGTCTGTGTTCACTTAATTATTTTTCTTTAATTAAAAAGGGAGTTAAAACACTGATTAACTGAACGTGAACAAATGCATTTCTTGTTTTCATCGATACTGATACTGTTGTTTAGTTTGTGTGCACCAGTCATACAAACAGTTATTAAGTGTCTGCTCCTGGAGGCAGTTAGATAAACAGGTATTCCACCACAACAGCTCCAAGGGCCTGTGTCCACTGACTCCGTTTCTTAACCCTTGCAGTTTCAAAGCAATATTTCATATTATTTTACTCAGCTGCATATCTGAAAGTTCTCCCCTTGAAAATGATTAATGATATATGACAGACCATGTTTAGCTAATCCTCTAACATTGTTGACAAAGCTGATATCAGTAGTAAAATCATGTGGCGTCTGTGCCCTTTGGATTCACAGCAATAATGGGATTTATGGGTTTTCTAAAGTAAGTATGCAGTGCCATTACAATAAAAAAGGCTTCTGGTGGGCACAGTCCCTTTATTTGCATTTCATGAATGTTCCTTGTTCAAAGCATTTGATATGAAACTCCATAATTTTGTGCCTCCAAAGAAATCTGTTGATGGAAACAGGCCCTCATCTTCTTCTTAAATGTTCCATACTCATAGCGTTTGACATAAAACCCTTGCTTGTTTGCAACCAAAAGAAAATCAGTCAGTGGAAACAGACCCTTATTTTTCCTTTTTATAAATGCCTTCTGTTCATTCAGAGCAATATTGTCTTTCCTCTAAAATTAAGGGGAGACTTAATGGTGGAATCAATAAAGATTAATGTTATTAGAGTCAATCAAAGTTAATGATCCCCATCCCTAATCTTAAACAGCTTTCAAAATTAACCCATGAACTGTTTTTCTTAACCCTAATTTTGTCGACAATGATCCCCTGACCTTCAAATTCCTCCCCCTCCCTGAGATCCCAGTCACAGTAACCATCCTTCCCGCGTTATTCCATGAAGCGGTTAATCCCAGAATCTCCATCAGGCGTCATGTAGGGGGGGATTAGCCCAACTGAGGCCTGTTACAGCACAGACCCAGGGATGGAAGAAAAAAGAATGAAACAGCTCTTCATCTTTTCAAATCCACCTGACCACACCCAGTTTACGGCTTTACTGTCCAAAAAAAGGGGCTGTGTGTCTGCGTGTGCCAGTAATCTGTTTGTCAGCCTATTTTCCTTGTGCCAGATACATTGCTACAGATATTAAAATCTGCTTTCCAATGATTTCTCCAGAGTTAGAAAGCAGAACAGAGCATTTTTGTAACATGCTACTCATTTTCGGTTTCATAGTGATAGCTACCTGTCCACCTTATCTCCGCAAGATACAAGGAAGTTTTTTTCAGTAGGATAAAAAGTTTCCCTGTGTGTGTGTGTGCTCACCAGTCATCTGTGTGTGACTGTTCTCAAATGCAACGACTCACCTCTCAGCCAGTTGTATTTTTTCCTGTGTAATATCCGCTTTCTCTCTGCCTCCATATTTTTTCCTTCCCATGCTGGGGATTTGAGAAGTCAAGCTAAGTGTGTCTAATCTATGAGCGCAGCCAGCACAGCGTCAAATGCTCAGTGCTAGTGTTCCTACAGCCTCCGACAATACAACACTTGAGCAGCTGTCCAACCAAGCAGGTAGGAGACAATGTAGAGAAGGGGGGGTTACAGGTTGAGACACAGACACCTAAGTAGAGAGTGACATTATTGCTAAACAGTTATGGAAAGACTCCAGAGAAGAAGGGAGAAATGTGTTGAAATGTTGGATTTCTGATAACAAAGTGGGTCAAAGAAAAAGTACCCTTACATCACACCTCCGTCTAACTCCAGACCCTGCGACCTAGCTTAAATGTGTTTTCTGTAGCAGTGTAATCAGGGATATCCCCCGGAGGTTGGCTGCGGCTAAGGGCCAGCAGGGTCCTGGCTATGAAAGGGGAAGGGGATGGGGGTAGGGGGGTGGGGAGAAAGCAGCAGGCAGCACTTTCTAAATTGAAGTCAATAACACAGCAGTCCATTCTATCAGAGCCAGTCCTCCCACACAGTCCGCTTACATTCACTAAGGAGAGCTCAGGGGTTGGATGTCGATTGAGTTCTCCAAAGCACCATCACGCATGGCAACATGTGTTTGTGTGGGCGCAACACATGTGGGGAAGTGGTGGCACCAGGGCAGAGAGGTGTGGCAGTTGGTAAACTTTCTCTGATGGGAAAACTGAGAGCTGTTGTCACTTTTCAATGTTTGCATATCCAAAACATGGGTAGGGTATTGGTCACTGGAAGCTATCTGAAATCAAACACTCAAAGAGGAAAAAATGGGAATAGAGAGCATCAAACAAAACTGACCACATACCCTGAGCCTGCTTCATAGAAGTGCTTTTACTCCACATTGTGGCTGTTGTATGAAATCTTGCTAATGCAGGCACATCGGAGACACACATGCAGACACAGCCTTATTTTGTCTTTAATCCCTTTTCGCATGTTAGCACTTCTGCATAGCTTTGGGGATTAGACTGGGGTATGCTCGGCCTGCTCAGAGCAGTGAAGGAAATTAGCGACTGGTAGAGGGGTCGGCATCCGGCTGACATGAGCGTGTGTGCATTGCGAGTGTTGATGCATGCGCAGTAAACATGCACACCTTGTTTTTTTAATCTGATGACCAGTATGTTATAGTTACCAGCACATCCGCACAGCATGGAACAGGCATGATTTGTTTGGGCGCTAGCACTTTTTTGCTTACTTTTGCTGAGCAGATTGCAAAAAAAAGTCAGCCAGCTGCAGTTTTACTGCTCCCAGTGGTGTGCAAACATGCTTGTGTGTGTTGTGTTTTTCTTACAAGCAATTTTATTTTTATGATAAAAGCTCATTTATTTCTTAGTCTTGGGATGGTAGGATCCAAGTGCCTGTGCAATGTGGTGATATGTTCAACAGGGTATCAAGGGAACAAGCTAAATGAAGCGTGAAGCTGTACTTCATCAGGGCTCTTTAACTTTTTAGCTTCCATTGCTTCACCACTTCACATCCGAAGCTTTCGTCTTTACATTTAATAGCTAAGTGCATCATGTTTTATTTACACCATCCCTCTCATACGTTTCTTTCCTGTTATTCTGTCATTGTTTACTGGTAGAGACAGAGCACTAGGACGATTAATAGGCTGTGGCCTGTGTGCAGAATGGATCCATAAAATATCAGTCAGTCCCCTCGCTGATGGCATCAGTCTAGGTCACTTGCACCCTGGTTGTGTTTATTGGTGTGTGGCCGGGTTATTTTTTCCATAATAACCCCTCACCCCACGCATAGTAGTGGCTTGACACATGGATGAACAGTGGTAATTTCCCAAGGCAGACATTGATTTCACTTTCGTTTCCCCGCCTGCCACTCATCGTTTGACATCCTGCTGATAATTATAGTTTGGGCTTGAAACCTATTGCTATATTTCCATTACTAATTTCTCAGTTTCTTGAGTGACTGACAATAAAAAGACAGCAGTGGGAGCAGATTTTAAAATGTTTAAGAGGTGTAGCATATCATATATTGTTGCCTCAAGCTAAAGATGAATACATTTTGTGATTCACCATTCCTCCACGTATACTTGTTTAGTTTACTCCATTCTCTTTTGTCCTCAGTGTTGGCTCAGATGTGCTGCGAGTTTCTTAAATTTGTTTTGTACTTACACAGTGCAAGCAATCATTTCCAGTGCCCGCACATGCATTTTAATATGCACATTTTGCCTGGAGATGGCTTTGCTGACTTAAACGTCTAGACACTCTCTTCTTCAAGAGCTGCCATTTGTTTTTCCTGTTGCCCATCACTGTTCTGCCATCAATTTGTTCTGTACTCTGCTGTGCACAGCAATAAATGAACTGAAATTGATGAAACCACTGAGACGCGTTGGTTCAAATTTTCTTTGGAGGAAACAACTGAGCTCTCCACTTAGTCGTCCGGCAGAAATACCACGAGACAAGCAGCCTGTGGGCATGTTTTTTTTCTTTTACCTCTTAAAAGGTGCCCCATTGGGTATTCAAGCAGTTAGTCTGGGCAGCGTGAGTGTTAAGCTGGCCACAAGATTGTTGTAGCTTGTAACTCCATGATACAGTGGGGTGTCTGCTTTCGCCTGTGGCCACATTGTCGAAATTGAATTTGTTGAGTGTGTGTGTGTGTTACTCTGTATGTGAGGCTGCCTGTTTTCAAGTGAGTGTTATCCATCCTATTTGGAAGCACAATTGTCACATATCACACCTGGTGGAGTTAAAAGCACTCCTGAGGGAAACAGCAAGTTCAAAGCCAAATGAATCAAGAGTATGATCACACGCTGTTTTTGTTCCATTCTGAGAGATTTGATCTAAAGCTGTTCTCACAGATGTACCCTGTTTACTTCAAAAACTTATCAGGATACCCAATCTTACTGTCTTATTCACATATGTCCCTCTCAGTGTTTAGATTTTCCTGTACTGCAAGTTCAATAGGAAAAGATATTCCTCTAAGAAGATGACACAGAAAATCATTCCACTTGCAAAAATCCAAAACTATTTATGCTGGGATACATTGGATGGATCTAATTGATTCTTTGGGCACCAATTCAGGCCAATTTAGAAACTACAAGTGGACGTATTCATGCAACCTACGATTTAGTGTTAAATGTGCACGAAATGGTTAGTTTAATGCACAGAGACTGCACCAAAACCCCAACCTTGCCCAACTCCATTTGTGAGTTTTCCTGAATACCTCGCAAATTGGATCACTTGAACGCAATGCCAAAAATCTCACAGCAAGGAACTTAGAGAAAGTAAGTTCTGGTAAACTTTGAAAGTTGAATATTATGGCGATTTCCACTTGCCCAGAGTTTTCCTTAACCCTTTAAACCTTTGTGTATGAGTGAATAAGGGTGATGAGCATAAGTGCACCAAGGTTTTAAAACTGTATCCACTCATATAATTGTATTCCTGTCTTACAGTGCTTGAGAGTCATCAAAGAGCTTGCTATTATCAGGAAAACAATTGCTTGCTAAGCTGACAAAGGAAACCACTTGTACCTATGACATAACCTTGTACCTGTTGTGCCACGCTGTACTACAACTGACTATGCTCTTAGTAAGCCTTCAAGATCTTTTTGTGCACATGTTTCACAATCCTTCACGGCTTGTCAAAACTTTGATGCAACTCTGACATAAGCCTCAGCCCTGGTGTTGCCATGTAACGACACAATGGCATCTTAGACTGAGTCACGGCTGAGTCATCTCTCTTCGTATGCTGAAAGGAATGGGCTGTGGAGAAAAGGTATTTAACATTATGTATGTAATTGAACATTTTTTCCAGAAGCATTGGAAACCATGCCTGCTCTATGTAATTCTAATTGCAAATACATGTTTCGATGTAAACTCTAATGCAAACCGTAAGTCAGGTATTGATGTGTAATGAATCAATCTTGCTCTTTCTGTGGAGATTCGTATCATTCCTTTCTGAAGGATAGACAATTTTTAACATCTATGTTTCCATTCTTGTCGGGTGGGAAGAAGATATTGAATCAGAATGAGAAGGAGGAAGAAGACTGTTCTACATCATCACTTCCCCACATAATTTGCAGCCTCTCTGAGTATCTCATCCCACTAATGTTAGCCTGATTCCCCCCCTTGTCTCCTCATTAATGTAGTGTTTGGACCCCAGTCTTGTTCTTGACACTTATTCTCTCCTGGTGTACCAAACAGTGGAGAAGAGTGAAAGTTGGAACTCTCATAAATAAAACCAAGAAATGTTTGAAACCATTGGGTTTTTCTCAGGGCTGTCAAACAGTCTGCTGTCCCGTGAAAAATCAGAAAGTATAGCAGATTTGTTGTGTTGGAAAAGAAGCAAACCACCTTGAGCAGAAATGAATAAAGAAATGGACACTCAGTTTTATTAGGTACCCAGTTCTAAATGTTCAAGACTGCCGAGGCTTGAGGGAGATATTGGTTTTACCAGCAGTATAAGATTGGGAGAACATTGAAATTATTATCTGATTTAAAGGATCTGTGAGGACTACCCATTTGGTATTGACTGCAGTGACACCTGTGGTGGAGATTGGTAGTGTTTCCCATAAACACCATCAGCCACTGTGGTAAAGACATGACTCCCAAGACATGCATTTGTTTTGGAGAGCAGATTTTCGTTTTAACAAGACTTCTCTTTATTTTTTTTCCAAAACAAATTTTTGTTGATTTCAAAGCAACAAGCTAACATTTATTTGTAGTTGTGTGGCGCAATTGTTTGAAATGAGATAAGCAGACTTAATGAACTCGGTTTATAACGTAATTTAGCGTACAGAAGGTGAGCAGATCGTTTAGTGTTGCCCACAACCTGGTGTTCTTAGATGTGTGCCGGTTTTAAATAGATTTTTGTTCTCCGGGGGAAAATCAGACTTGACCATGGATTCTGAGAAATGCTCATATCCAGTAATAACAAATAATGGTGCTGATAATCTTATTCTTAATTTTAGATAATGATGAAAAATATAAAAGTGAGACAATTTCAATATCACTTGTCCTTCTTAAAATATCATTGTCCAAAAATACTATGCGGTTACTCATCTGGAAGTACTGAGTTCAAAGCTTTATTCATAATGAACATTATCAGAGCTGTAGCATATCATAAGAAAAAGAGGTTAAAATAAAAAAGGACAAAAATCTCTCAACTTCAAAGGTCAGTACTCTATTAAGCAGCGCACTTATGTTCAAGGATGACTCTCTGACTCGACTGACCCAAATATTCATCTCCAGCATGAGATGATAACACCCACCCACCTAAACCTAATTTTCCCTTCAAATCTGTAATAGAGCTGCATTTCCATTATAGCATCTTCCTAAAGGTTGGCCTGCGAACAAAGAAGGTACAATTTGTCTGTAATTCCATTTATTCGATACCACACTGAATGTAATAACTACCTTGTCAGGTACAAGTGCAGCTCAAGTGGTCAAAATGTGTCGCAGAATGAAGGAAAGAAAAGTGGAATCACATCAAATTGGCCAGTGACTCGTCCAGCAAAAGACTAACTGCCTCCTAAGTAGGCATGACTTGATTCAATCAGTGGGCCCTCTCCTATCCATCCCACACACCACCCATCTCAATTCCCATCTCATTTGTTGATCGTCGCTTGCCATTTATTTGATTGAATGTGCCGAGAGGTTGAAATGGATTGCCAAAACTGAGAATGACTGTAGGAAGATTCGTCTGGATGTTTTTCTATCTTGTGTGCTGCCGAGTGGGGTCAGATCATCATTTCCGACGATGTGATACATGTTGACATTAAAGATTCACTGCAGGCGGATGCAATATGCTCTCATACTGTTCTTTATAGAGACAAAACAAGGAATTCAGTTTTGGTCTGTTAATTGTAATTTTGTGTTTTACCAGATTTAGTGTAATTGGATCAAGTTGGGTACTGTTTTTATCCAAACTTTTTCTTGTGAACAGAAACATGGAGGAACTCCTCCCCACTACTTCCACTATTCTCAAACTTCAGCCTCTCCCTAACTACTCTCCAACCAGCCCAGCATGCAGTGCACAGCCTTCTCCTTTTGACAAGCGAACAGAAGTTGACAAAAAGCCATGTTAAAAAATGCCTCAGTCGGCTGTTTTCCTCCCCCTTTTTTTTTCCTCTCTCCCCCTTCATTCTCCCACTCTGTCAGCACAGGCACGGTCTGGGAGGACAGAAATGGCTTTTTGAGTGACACGGGCTGGCTATGCCATTTGCCACGTCAACTGGTGAAAGAGGAGAGAAAAGGAGGCGGAGACAAATGATGATGGCCTGGCCATGATTGTCCTGCACCCCTCCTTGCTTTCAGACGCCATCTTTTCCCCCTGAGGTCACTGGAGTCCAAATAACATTGCCTCAATGCCAGAATGCCAGTTGGCTCAGAAATGTAATTCACTGCGTTATTGAATTTTTCCTCTGCAATACAGCTTGGCCTTATTTCTTATTTTTCAGTATTTTCATACTCTTTGGGTGTACATCTCTAGAAACTAAATCCTTTGTGAAGATATAAACCAGTGTAAATGAAACAACTTTTGGAATGCAGTAATTTGTGTAAATAATGTAAGCTAGATGTGAATTATGAACAGAGTTGCATAACTTCCTGTCTGAACATTTCTTTTGAAAAGAGAGGAAGAATACTTTTAACACTTAATCGTCATTCAGCCTTTGATGTTTTAACTCACTGCTGTCTTTGAATTGGATTAGCCCCCCCTACGTGCTCTATAATGCCTCCATAAGCTATAGCTGTCAGTACACTGAAATGTTCAGGAAGGAAACATGCGACTGCATTCTTTTCCCAACACAGGGCTATCATAGCACACTACCGCAGAGTGGTCATTCCAGCCACAGCATCATAAATATTTAAAATTCCATTATAAAATCTTAAAGCGATTTCACGAAGCTGTGGCAAATGGTGCATGAGTGAAGAAACGGCAACCTATGTGGCGAATGGAATTCCAAGGTTGAATGAATGCATGTCTTCCATGTTAACACTTGTCACCAGTTATAATGAGGTTTGAAGCAACTTATCTCCACCCCTCACCCTTCCTAACACCTTAAACATATTGTAAACACAAAAACGTTTAAAACTTGTAAAATTATTTAAAATGCCAAAAGTGTGTCATCAAATGAATAAATATTTCAAAACAGGTAAAAATAAATGTGAGCATTTTTTTTTCAAAAATAAAAAAAATGTTTGTATTTGAAAGGTAGAAGTGTTTCAAAGTTTCAGAATGTGTCGAATAAAGAAATAAATCAACATTCTGTTATGAAACAATAGATTCAGCAAAAATAAGTTGTACACAACAAAATCATTCCACAAAACATTAAAAAGTATTTAAACAGACTAACATTTCATTTTAACAAAATGTAGGATATTTATGAAGAATATTTGTCACAGTAATGAACTGCTTGTGCAGCAGACTTTCAGTGCTGTTGTACATATGATACCATTTTTTTTTTTGCTCAGGTAAGATGACAACAAAAACATCATTTGTCCCTTTCTGTTATACAATGACTACAATCTTATAGTTTTGTTCTGACATTTCACATAATTATGTATGCCAACCACTGTAATGCACTTGGGAATTATCCCTGTATTGTGTGAAAATTGGTACCCTGGTAGATCACGCAAGAGGATGTGATATGGGAAACTGGCCCATTAAATCAGTCAGCTTTTGTAAAGAAAAAGGAGTGGTGCACTATATCGACCTATAGCTGTTTGCTAGCTTGCTCTTTCCATGGCATTGAAGTAGTAAATGTTTGAATGAGGTGCGAACAAATAATTTGTTATATTTGGGATGATAAAATGAAAAACCCACGATACTACGCTGTTTACATAAGTGGCTATTTGAGCTGAGCAGCAGCATTCAATTTGCATACTCTTTGTTGACTGCTCTTCAATGGGAGCTGTGCTCAGAATTCATGCCATTGTCATTTCCTCCATGTCTTTGTTGCAGCTGTACTGCTTGGTGATTGCAAAATAATGGCCAGGCGTTATTGGTTATGTACTCTGAGGTATATGTGTAAATGGATCTGCAGGAGAGCATTGCTGTCATTTTCAGAGGTAATGTGGCTTAATGCCCTCTCCAGTCATTTTGACCAACCCCGTAAGTGTGCTTAATGTGGCTTGACTGCTCCCACCAAGCTCTTGACGCTTCAGGCTGCGATTTTGAAGATTTGGACTCTTACCTCTCATTGCTTTCCAATACCCTAGGGCACTGAGAAGCTGCGAGTCTCAACCCAGAACTTTATGTACCTCTGGGAGCTAAGTGAAAAATGCTTAAAAATCAAATTTCCTTCTCTTCCGTTGTGTCTAGCAGTGTATTAATTCAGACTTTCCACACTTTGGTCTCCACATTTATCAGTGTTAGCGCAGATGTTGCCAAAAAATGAAAATTGTTCCAAACTAATAACTTTCACAGAGCTATGACATTTGTTTTTAACAGCCACTCAATAACTTGCAGCCCTGTTCAATTTGTGTTTCCCACCCGCAGTTTCACACCACCCAGTTAAGGGGAATTATGTGATATTAGTAATATTACAAATGTAGCTCAATATTCATCGACTGGCGTGCCATGTCGCCCCTCTCTTAAAAATGAGATGGACTGTAGTTATTGCTGTTATTGATTTTAATAACCAGGCTGTTAAGGCCCAGTGCAGAGCCTCTCTCTTGCTCGGTTACCTCTTGTGCTGTATGAGGGCTGTGCTTTATTCTCATCTGGATAACAAAGGATCTATAAAGTAATTTAACTAAAGATTTAGTATGATTAAGTTTGCTGACTCTTGTTGTTTGTCTTTTGTCTTCAGATCTTTTCTGGTGATGGTGTATAGTACAAGTTTTACACCTTTTCTTTAAAACCCCAAAATTAACAGGGATAAGATAAAATTCTGGGGTGGCACTATATCATCACGTCATGATTCCCCGAATAGACCCTGTAATTAAATTTTAAGGAATATGTTGGTGAAAATTAGCATTTCCATTATGGCTCCCAACAACGATAGGCTTTAAAACTCTGTGTCAGAAACAATTGGGTGACATCGCCAAAACTACATCTATATATCATATAGTCTATAGGATGCACCAATCTGATCACGGTATCGGGTATCAGTTTGGTTTAGACTCAATAAGCTAGATTAGATACATGTGGTAATGGTCCGATGCATTGGCCTCATCTTTTAAAATCACATAAGAAAAGCAGGAAGTTGCCAAATCGTCATACTCTGCCTCATCATCATATTAATAAATGGAAATGTAAAATTACACCAATATCTAATCAGTGTAAGCATCAGTATTGGTTAGTCCCAAATTGAATTAGTGTGTCCGTAGTTCTAATGGATACATGTGTTGGGCAGCTTGTTTAAATGGTAGACAACAGAAACCGTGCTAATATCCTTTTTTTATTTGAATGATCAAATTTCTTCAAACCATCATCAACATTATGGTCGTTGGAGACAGAGTGACTGATGTTGAATCTAGTCAGCCTCAGGACTGGCATTACTCCATGTCACTGACCCTTTCACTGTGTAGGGACTTGTCAAACCCCTATGGTGTCCAATTGTTGTACATGTCATGGCTTTAGGGGTGAAATGACAGAAAAGTATAGTAACAAAGGTCAGCGAGCATCACAAAGACTTGCAGGTTTAAACAAGAATCCATTTCCCTTTTTCACAAACAGCACAGCAGTGCTCTTGTGTCCTTTTAAATGGTTTTACAATTCATCAAGTGAAAGAAAGAACAGTCTAAATCTTTAAAGAACAATGGTTAAAAGCTTATTGCTAGTTCGCTGTCTGCACCTTTCAGCAAATGGCGCCCGTGACAGGCAGAATTCAAGGTCAGCCACTTGTTCCAGATTGTTTGGTCTGAGTAGTAGCAACAGATTTGTTATGACATTGCTCCACTTAAAGCATCTTCTGTAGACTCTTTCTGGCCTCAGAAAGAGATGCTTCCATTTTCTATTGCCCAGGTTTGTGAGCCTACTTTAGGTTATTTGCAGAGGAAAACAGCAGCTCTGTTTCTGATCGACTGACCATTGACCTTGCTCTATTTCTTTTTTTCTATCACTGCCCTGACTCATTTTCTGCAAAGGCTTCATAAGTCTTTGAAAGTATGTCTTTCAAAGACTTTTCTCCTTGCTTAACTTTTTCCTTTTATCTTTTTCTCAATGCTGGCAATAAAGCTCAGGCTGCAGCCTGGACGTTTTTCATTCTTTCTTTCTGTTCATCTTTCCATCCGTCTGTTGTATTCTTTCTTTCTTTCATATTATTCCTCTTACTTTTCTTTCTTATCATTCGTTTTTATTTGTCAATCTCGGTATTTGTCTCTATCATTTTCTTTTTCATTACGTTTCTTTCCATCAATCTTCTTCTTTTTTCTTGTTATTCTTTCTCATTATTTACCTTTTCTTCTTTTTTATTTTCTTTCTCATCTTTCCTCCTCATTGTCTTTCTGGCTATACCTCTTTCATTCTTGTTCTATTGTTTCCCTTTCTCATTATTTATTTTACTTAATTCTCTTTTTTACTACTCTTCTTTCTTATTTCTCACTCTTTTTTTCCCTCATCATTCCCCTTCCATTTTCCTCTTTTCTTTTATTTTTCTACTTTCTCATTTTCCCTCACTTGTTTCTCTTTCTCATTTTTTTTCTTTTTTTTTCCTCTTTTCTTTTATTATTCTTCTTACTCCGTATTCCTCACTCTTGTTTCTCTTTCTCATTATTCCTCTTTTATTGTGGTAAACAGTTACATAAAAGGCAGCTACGGCGACTCCTTTATTTGTTCTTGATGGTTAATGGAAATGGCGTAATGCACCAGCACCATGTCCACACATCATTTCTAAATACTTAGTCCTAAACGAAAATCAGAAGCTAAGTGTTCTTTCTCTTAATTTGAAAACTAATTGGTGACACATGGGAAAATAAAGTTTGACATGAAAGTGGTGTGAGGATAGAATAACATTTTCTAAGACTTTCAGGGAACCAAATGCATCAATTAGTCTTCCACTTGTATTAATGGGGATATATAACATATTCAGCCTGCATCCATCTCCCTCAACCCTTTTCTACCAGCGTCCCTTATGCACCTGTTCTGTCAGAACACTGATGCAGGGCAAACATCAATTATCTATTGATAAAAGAAAACCTCATTAATGGGCGTCAGGCAGGTTTAATGGTGGGGATCATGCTTGTTTGCCTGACCGTTAATGGCCCTTGCCATTAGAGCAGCCGTTTGACTTTTCCCCACCCTGCCACCGACAGACAGCGGTGTGCCACTGACAGTGATGCATGGGACCCCCTGAGTCACATTGATCACCCTGGGAGAGTCTACACACATAGGCACCCATACAGACACATTCCTGTCCACTGTGCATGCCATTGTTTCCTACAAGAATGATCCAAAGTTCAGGGAAATAACTTGTGAACGTGGTGGGGTTTGAACAAACCCAAGCTTATTAAACAGCGTAACAGCTTCTGTAAACGGTTTCTGCTGCTTCCTCTCAAATTTAAAGAGACAAACAGTTTGCTCTGGAAACAAGTGGACGGGCCGGGTCAAAGCAATAAACCTGCAAGTCTTGAGGGTGCTGTTGTTTGTTTGCTCTAACTACTTCTATAACTGTAGACCTTGGGCATGTCAGGAGAAGGCGGTATGGATCACGACAGTGTCCTTCTACAACAAAACAGTTCAGGCAGGCAAATTGGCACACACTTCAGCTCTTTTGTGAGCACTGTGGACAGCAATAATCCTGCCAAGCAAAGGCTTTCCTTTAACTTACACTGCACTATTGGTTGATCGCTTCTTTCTTCTGCTTTTGACATCAGTTCTGCCCTCCATTCCCTACAAAAGACTGTCCTTCTGTACTGGTTGGTTGTTTGGCAAAACTTAGAACTCTGAAGCATTGAAAGAGTACAGCAGTTTAATGTATCATTTAGCACCAAATAATAAAGTCCTCAATTTCCAGTTTTTACAAAGGAAAATAAAATCAGTTATTTTATGTCTCCAGTTTTATAACCTTTCAACTCCAGGGCTTAACTCGATAATTCATGGTATAAAGTGTTCACCCAGACCCTGTGGTCAAGGAGTTAATGAACTAACCTTGCCTGGAATTGGTAGGTGACAGAGGTTTGGTCCTTGGCCTTGAGCCTAGCTGCACTGCTAGGAAATAACTCGCAGACATGGATATTTTACCATCTCAGCACAAGAGGCTGAGCCAAGTGGGAAGCTTTGCCTCAAAAAAGAAAGAAGTTACCGTAAAATATAGAATATAGGTTTCACCTTGGACAGAAAATGCAGTCTGTTTTTGAGCGTCCTTGAAATTATCTTGATCCCTTTGCGTTTAGAAAATTCAACAATGTGCAAATTCTGTGCAGTTGCGTAGCTCTTCCTGCTTTGCATTCTGCTACACAGTATGATTTCAGCCTACCATAGCTCTGACCTTGAAGCACGTACCCCCCCTCCGCACTCATTACCCACCTCCACCAGTGACATGTTGTCTTGAGTGGATAAAAAAAGTATTTTCAGTCAAATTAGCATCACATTATTACTTTTAGAGCATGCTAACCTTTTCTTTTCGGCACTGTCTGTGGCTTTAATTAAATTGGGTGATATATAGTTGTAGATTCAAATTTAAATGCTCCTTTGTCTTTTCTGTGCTAATTTTGTGTAAAACTGACCATCAAAATTTTCCTCAGGAGGCAAGAAAACTCCTAATTGTAGTTAACAGAAATATAATGACTTTTTCTGTTCAGGTAATAATAAACTAATTGAAACATTCTTTGGAATAAAATTCACCATTTGTACTAAGGCTGTCTAAGTAAATGGTGCTGAATTTTGCACACTGTACCTTTAAATAAATCATTAAGTGGCGTCCTTGTGTATCCCAGTCCTACTTGGCGCAGCTGCTTGCAGTGCACAATGAATGGGGTGAATTTTCTGTCACGTCAGATTGCATGCAGTGGATTCTGCAGCTGTCTACAAGGTGTATCAGTATGTGGGACACAGCCTCTTCTCGTATTTAAGTCCAAAGACTTATTTATGACTTTTATAGTACAATACAATACAATACATAACATTAGGTTCCCCTGACTCCCACCCCCACCCACAGTAACATTGGGGAGGCCACTAAATAACAAAGAGCACAATAAACAAGTAAGAAGACAAAATCACAACAGCAAAAATAATAAAAGTAAGGAAAAAAAAATAGATAAATTAAATCACTGTAGACGAATCAAGTAGAATATAACATTCAATAAGCCATTTGGGGTCTAAAGTAACACACTCTATCACCTTGGTCACAAGCAGTTGCTGAAGAACACATAAGGGAGGTGCAGCAATACACAAACCAATGGGTAGAAGATGTAACAATGTTTGAAGTATAGATATTAAAGGTCACTCATTCATAAAATAATCAGAGCTTAAACTCTCAACATGATTTAAAAATGGCCGCCATATCTGTAAAAACTTGTCACCTGACCCCCTGACCAAATACCATATCTTCTCCAATCTAATAAAATAAAGCTTGTCTTGTATCCACTGTGTAAATGATTACAGGTTACTGTCTTTCTTTCATATCAAAATTAAGGCCAAAGACTTTTGACTTAGTTTTGTAACTGGCAGCAAGAATGTGTTTTCATTATTGGTCTTCTCAGATCACAAAGCGTCTTTCCGCATAGCTTCTAAAACAGGTCAATCACTTTAGCCACTGTCAATAAAACCAGTATCCGTCTCATCACCCCATTTTACCACTATTCAATGACTGCTGACCTCTTTTACCCCCCTCTTTTTTTGTAGTGCACTCACTCACCTCTCTTCAACACTTCCTGCTGAATCTCTTCCTATGTCAAGATATTTTTTTAAATTACAGGCCCCATTAACACGCTATTTACATCCTTGCCTGATCTATGCCATTAAGGAATCAATAGCGGTTTGTTTAATTCATTCATTTATTCTTCCACATCTCTCTCTGCTTCTCTGTCTCTGTAGTTTTTTAAGGGTGATCTATATTTATAGATTTCTCCCAGAACCCACTGGCCTTTTCCTCTTTCGATTCAACCACAGTGACATGCTAACACATTTAGCCCTCTAACACTCAGCAAAGCTTTTTTTTCCATCAGGGAGTAAAGTCTAACCCTTAAAATAGAGGGGTGTGTACTGATGTTAAAAGTCAGACGTCAAGTTAGCAGCTCAGAGCTGCTTATTACGATAATCAAAATGCTAAGTTTTATTTTGAGGGATTTAGCATGTGACCCTGTTTCCAGCTGTGTGACTGTGTTCCATTAACAGCAGTTTATGGACCTCAGTAATGGCCCTGCACTATTGATAATGGGCTGTGGGAAGATTTCAAGAGGGTTCAGGGCACGCGGCCTGTTTTAAGCCAAATAGCAGCCTTCTTGACTTCTACGTGAACTGCTTCGGGGTGTTAGCGCATTTTCTTTCAGCAGCTTGTCATTTTCTTATCCCTCCTTTTTATGCTGCTAAACATACACATTAGTATGGAGCCCCTTTCTTTTTGATGTCCACACTGTCACAGCTGCTTACAAAAACAAGAGTGACAGCACTACTCGTTGTTTAAAGTGCAAACAACCCCATACCTGTCGGAGAAGCTAACACTTAATCCAGCACTATTTTAAACCCTATCTTATACACGTTACAGGATCACTTGGCCTTTCTCAAAGCTGCCACAGCCCTGTCACACCAACACTGTATTCATTACCTGGTAGTTTGTGCCCCTTTTATTTATCTTGCTCTGCAGCCATCTGTTGTGCGGCGCAGTTTGATTCACTTCTCAGTTTGGCTTTGATTAATTATCACTGCCCGGCGGGAGCTTTTTCTCCATGTATTGATTTTTGGTTGAAATCGGATCAAAGTTGTGAGCGCATGTCCTGCTCAAGGGTACAGATGTATCATTTAAAGAGACTGAGCGTGAAGAAAAATGAGCTGTATAAGTTAAGCTAGCGTGAGGGGCTAGCATGGAGAGATGATGGACTCATTGTTGGATGAGGCCCTTTAAATGGAGTTTCCACGCAAGACTGCGCTCGTAGCAGCATTGGCTGACCCTCGAGTGCTGCTCAGCTTTTTCTCCTTAAACCCACATACGCCCGTTGAAGAGGACAAACTGTCTTTTTCGTGTGACATTCATGACTCTGAATTAGAGTCTACGCCTATTGATTTTTTCTCTTAGTGAATAGGGAAGGTTGAGAATATGAATTAAGGTCCAGAGATGAGCTGATGGCTCCATCCATTGTCACCTTTCTCCCACTTCTACCAAGGCTTAGGATCCCTCACTGCTCAAGAGAAGGTTTGATCTTTTTCCCACAGCACATAAAGGAGCACACTCACACACACACACCTCCACATCAGTCCTTCAATCTTCTCCAAGGCTCAGTTTGATAAATGGCTTATTCTGCTGTATGTGGGAATGACTTCTTTCTTTCTTTCTCTTTCTTTCTGAATTCAGATTCTTTCTAACTGGCTGCCTTGTTTGTTTCCTCTGAGTCAGGTTGATGACGAAGGATAGTATGACAGCGACTGATGCCCCCGCTCTCGGTTAAGTTACCTTGTCATATCAGCCGTGTGTGTGCTGACATGGGATACCAACATACACCCAAATTCATTAATGTGATGAGCACTTAATCTTTTAATACTTAAGTATGCACAAACACTACTACATAAATATTTTCCTCGTGCATCATTTAACTCGCTGCTTAAACTATTGATATTTTCACTTTGATTTTCTCTTACACACACACTTGAGAGAGCTTAGTAAAGTGGCAGAGTACAGTTGCCGTTAAAGCACCCGCTTCCTCGTTGCTTAATGAGAATGAATGAAGATGTGCCAGAACATCTTCTCCCGTCAATATGTTTTCTCTCTCCCTCACTCTTTCTTATACACACACACACACACACACACACACACACACACACACACACACACACACACACACATCAGAGTACACTCCGGAGATATACACTGGTTGCCACTGTCAGTGCCCTGCTTTTAAACTTTTACGACCACTGGTGGTAATTTTACTTAGGGGAACTTAAATCTTGGTGCTGATGACTGTGATCTCAGTTATTGGAATATGCAGTAAAATAGAAAAGTGTCAGTGTTGCTTTCACTGATGATTTAAAGCACTGACTGACAGATTCATCTCCTCTATGTAATGTGTACTGCTTGTTCTCACTCCCAAGGAGACAATGCAAAGCACATAACGTTCGACTTGCTGGGGCGTGTCCAGAAAGGTGACCCCCATTGAAGTCTGATTGGCCAAAAAGGACACCACCCAAAAATGCATGATAAGCTGTGAAGGACTTGTCAGGGGCAGGACTTCAGTTTGAACACACAGTTTTTTAGCTTTGTTGCTTCTAAGGTTGTTATTGACTTGTATTTTTCTTT
Source organism: Halichoeres trimaculatus (assembly GCF_033239565.1). Taxonomy (NCBI): domain Eukaryota; kingdom Metazoa; phylum Chordata; class Actinopteri; order Labriformes; family Labridae; genus Halichoeres; species Halichoeres trimaculatus. Next base: position 9,166,597 of record NW_027437199.1, on the reverse strand, counting down.
AGTTGTAAGATTGAAATTTCAGTTAATTTTATTTTTTTATTTTTTAAGTTGGTTTTCTAGTTTAGTTCAGTTCTTTTTTTTTCAAAATTATTAGATTTTGTTTTATTTTATTTTTTTCCATTTTTGTCCGTGTACATGCACCAACTGGCATGAAATGGGCAGAAACAAATACATTTCATATCCACAACAGTTTATTTTAGTTGTTTTTCCTTAGTTTGAGATAGTAATCATTTTTTATAAATCCTTGTTAACAAAAAAAATCACCTCTATTTTTGTTATTTTGTAATTTTTTGATAATCATAATAACCTTCATTGCAACATACTGCAAGAAATTATCACTGCCTTTTAAGGCACCTCAAATTGTACAAAGTTGTCTGCGTTAAGAGTTGACATGCCGCGTAAGACAGGTCTGGATAGAATGGCAACCTTCTGACCAAGAGACAACTTAACTACCGAGCAACAATTGCCTTAAGAGGCAAAGGGGCAAATAAAAGAGATTAATTTGCGGACTAATACTTTTTGACCCTTGGCCACCACTCCAGAGCCCCATCTGGGCCACCTTAGATAAATATTCTAGTCACGCCCCTGTGCAAAAAGCAATACTTGAATTGAGCTGTAACCTGTATTCCAGGTAGGGTTGAACACATCAGTAAACATGCCCTGTTCTCAATGACCTTGGGTTATCTATCTTTTCTTTTTCCCCCTCCAGATTTTCACTTTGTTTTTGTTAAGATGTGGTGATAAAAGGAAATCCCATTGCTCGCCAGTTTTTAAATTGCCAGCCCCCACTGCGTTCTTTCATTTTCTTTTAGTGCCAGCTTTGGCTCCGACATGACGCGTCACCCACCACAGTCTATTTTGATTTTCCCTTTTTTTTGTTCACTTTCAAACAGCTAAGTGAATTAAATCTGCTGCAGTTTTAAAACATGCCCCGGGGCCAGGTTTCACTTCAATGGTACCAAATGGCTTTGTCTTTGCTGCTCGCATATGTGTATGTGCGAGCACGCACATGTGCATTGCTTTTGTGTGTATGTGTATTTTGCCTTTTTTTCCTCTTTTTTTTTCACATCCACTGTGTCGACACAATCCCAGCATTTATGAGATTACCAGAGCCCATTTGTGTTCCGGCGGGAGCCATCTTGGCTCGGAGGAGGCCTCCGCTGGGAACCATCTGGGCTCCACTCAAAGCAGTTTCCATTCCGCCTCCCCTGTCCTCTCTACTTTGTGACCAGAGCTATTTACTTTAAAAGAGGGAGTAACTGAAATTTAATGTGTCTGTATTAGTAAAGTTCTAAAATTGTGTCTTCAAATCAAACTGCTGATCTCTGATGAGGCACCTCTTTCAAGGAAGGTGGGGAACAGTTAGAGGGGATTGTTACGTATGGCAGTTCAAGATCCATTTTTTAAAGTCCATCAAAAATATGAAGGATACTGCGTACAACCTGACAGATCATGAATGTCATCCCACTTAACATATCCAGTTTCCAAAGTCAAAGAAGCAGTGATTTAATGACTGACACTGTTCCAAAAATAGTAGAACAAAAGGCAAATTTTAATTCTTTGAAAATGTTTTATCGAACAAAACAAAATGGCTGAAAGCAACCCAAAAGCAGGACACAAATTGCCAAGTCTGATGGAAAGAGATGATTATTGGCTCTGATTGCTCACAGTATAAACAAGCTGTTTTCAGCCCATTTTTCACATTTAATGCAGCATATTGTTGCAGCACCAGAAGTACGCTTCAATCCTGCCATGGATTTAAAGCCTCTCCAAGCTGATCTTATTCTGCCAGCAGGAAAGTGGGCCTCCGCTTCCCTTTTATGAATTCATTTGTCCTACTTAATTTCACATTTGACCTCTCGATTAGCCTCTTTCATCTCGTCACACTGCCCGGTGAAATGCTAGATCCCTTTTTTATTTAATGATACTCTGAGGTCTCCATCATTGATAATTTATAATCTAATTTGTAGTAATTTTTTTTTACTATCTGGGTGTCCCATCCAATAATAAAGAAAACTACCACCCCTGTCTTTTTTTTCCCTTGAAAGACTGTTTTATTTTTAAACACAGATTTTGTTGAAATGTTTCTGATCAGCTTCCAGAAAGTACCAGTAGTCTAAAATATCATTTTACAGTTTTCCTGCCCAAGGTGTTCACTATCTAGCTGTCGAGGTCTTTGCCACACTAATCTCAAGCATCAACAAACTCTTCTTTTGATACTTGACATTTTCCTTTTAAGAGGAAAGCTATCTCCTTTACCTCAAAGTCGTTTTCTGCACCCAAGTTGAAATCTCTGGAGATAATCAGGGACAAAAGATGTACGGAGATGATTTTTTTTTCTTGTCTTTGACTGTGTTGCATTGACAGTTGTATTGTTCAACTAAAGTGTGATTGTTAGATCTTTCTTGCTAAGCAAAAGGCTGATCAGACTGAAAATCACAAGACTTCAGCCTCGTCTGCAAAGACATTTGTCTTTGAGCGTCCTCTCTTTTGTGCTCTTTCCTGTGATAGCTCTCTTGGTTCAGGAGCTTTTATCGCGCTGCCTTTTTTGTTCATAGCGTTAGCGTGTCATTTTGTAGCTTTCAAGTTTTTTTTCCCATCCAAAGTGTTGCTCTACATTGTCAGTGTTTTATTTTTGTTTTGTATTCAGTCCGTTAGTGACAGTAAAGTTGGCTCCAGCCATTCTATCTCTTTCTCTCTCCTGCACTCGCCCACCTCCCCCGTTTGACATTTTGGGCGCTCAGAGGACCAGTGGCGCTCTAATAGCCTAGTTATGTAACTGCTTCTGCACTTAGAGACAAAGAGAGATAAAATGGAGAGAGTATCTGAGATAGGGGAGTGGAAGGGAAAGCAGATGAGGTATAAGTGTACTTAGATTGTATCACAGTCAAAACCTGAGATGGGAGACAAATGTCCTAGCTGTGTTTTAGCTGTAATACAGCGGTTCTAAGTGCAAGTGACAGATATAGTTCATATATGATTAACACAGCATCCTCTTCTTTTGATACACGTTTTGATGGTTTCCAAATCATTCTAACCTTAGCTTAAATTGAAAACTGTACAATTACAGCACATCAGATGCTGAAACAACCCTGGACACCAGTTTTTGGAGTTTTAATTGGAACTTTTGTCCCTTTCTTTAAGATATAGGATTTCAGGTGCACAACAGTTTTGGGTCTCTTTGTCAATATTTTTTAATTATGCACCAAATGTTTTCAATTGGTGACTAAAGTCAGCAGCTAGACTCTCCCACTGCAGAGCCCTGCTGTTGTAATACACGGACAGTGTAGTTTAGTGTTGTCTGGTGGAACTACACATCGGTGATCGGCCTATCCTTACATATGAAACTGATCTCGTATAACTCCAGGAAGGTCTGACAGCCAGCCTTTGTTGCTTTTTGCCCTGACACCTAAAACTCAGGACACTGCATTGGTTTCCCAGGTATTGTTCGATGATTTTCAATAAAATAAGATTAGAACATTGAAGGTTTATGCTATCAGTTATAAAAAACAAAAAATAAAAATCATTATCAGCCTGAACCTGTATCAGCAATTCAGGCTTTTTAAAGATCGGTGATCGGCCAGAAAATTGTGATCGGTGCACCCCTATGCGGAACTATACCAGATAGTGACTGAAAAAGGTGGAATCAAGATGACAGCTTGTGATGCTCCAATGTGTTCCCAACTGTATAAGTTATCCATGCAATGGGCATTTTTGCATCCCCATACCATCACTGGTTGAGAGTTTCAAAGGGTGCCAACCTTGTTGTCTTTTAAGTGCAACTATCAGTGTCCATGATCTCCAAAAAGAATATCAAATTGTGACTCATATGCCAGCGTTTATTGATCATGTTTGCAGTTTCAATCTGATGAACTCTGAAGCGATTTTGAGCCCATGTGGTGATATCCACTACAGAGCCACAACTGTTCTCAGTCAAGGCGTGTTTTCAGTCACACTCAACTTTTTCAGAGTTTTATCCTCCCAGTGTCTTTTAAAAAAATATGTAACTTGAGTTATATTTAAAGAGGAAATATTTTATTCATTAACTGTACAAAGTTTCAGTTTCAGTATTTGATACCATGTCCACACATTTCACACAACATCCCATGATTTCTTTGAATTGGGATCACAAAAAAACTCTACAATCTAACCTTACATTTGTTTCTCTCCATGTCTGTATTGCCTGTACAATTATAACAAGTTTCACCACCATAGAGGTAATACATCCCTTTTCATTTCCTGTTTTCATCCAAGTGGAAACCCCATCCAGAAGTTGAAAATATGTAAGTTGCCTCTGACTGCCAACGTTGTCAGTTTTGCGTTTTATAATAGAGCAGATTATGCACTCATTAATAAAATCCTTATACTTGAGTTGAGAACAAGGCAGAGCAGTTTACAAACTTAACTCCCTCAGATTTCCCTCGTGGCTGCAGGGCTAAGCAGCACCAGTCTTAATCGCTTGACTTCTCCCTATCTCCTCAGCACACCTGCCCTCTCACTTTCTCGCTGACGGAGGCTTTAGAGTAGGGGAAAAAAATCGATTGATTTTCCTTTCTTTTTTTTTTTCTTGTGCTCTCCTCCACTTTTTCCCCCGGTCGTCCATCACTTATGAAACAAAATGTAATGAATAGATAATTAGCCTGAATAGGCAGAATTTGGTCCGAGTCCATTGTGGGAAATGTTGTGAGATCTTTCCTACTTTGTCAGCAGGGTTAGCTTTTTCAGTGCCCTCATTTGTTCACTTAAGGGAATTGCAACTCGGCTGTCGCTAATTGCAAGTGATTTACATCACAAAAAAGGAGGATCACAATATTGAGAGTCCCAATTAAGGTTGAAGTGCTTATGCGACACTAATTTACAGCCTCTTGTACTTTTTTGCAGGCCCTGGGATTTCTCCCCTTTGGGTTTTATTGTTTTCAAATAAACGCAGAAATTGTTCCCTTGGAAAGTAGACAGTAGCGCTTGATCAGCTTCAATTTACACTGAGACAAGAGGACACTCCTTGTGTCAAGCTGAAAGAGGCCAGATACTGCTGATTGAGAAATCAACAACAGAGGATTGAAACAGGATGTGCGTGTGTGTGTCCTACCAAATCAATACCAAGCTCAGGGGGCCTCAATTGATGTGTCTATTTAAGAACAGTGGATCCAGCCCTTTCCCAGCCACCCACTTTCACTTCATTGCTGTAAAGGAATCTCAGACATAATCTTGAATACAGAAAATTAACTCCCCTTCTCACTTCCCTCTATTCTGTTTTTTCTCTCGCAGGTGGAAGTCGAAGTGGAAAGCATGGACAAAGCAGGCAACTTCATTGGCTGGCTGCACATCGAGGGCCTGAACTTGTCAGTGGCACTGGTGGAAAATGCTCTTTCCAAGGTCCACTTTACAGCTGAGCGCAGCGCTTACTACAAAACCTTGGTTTCAGCAGAAGAGGTCTGCCGACAGAGGAAAGAGAAGGTAGGTGTCACTTAAATGTTACAGGAGCCACAACTACTCCACATCCTCTTCAACTTTAAGTGAAATGACTTTACTCCCAACTGACACAAAACTGTCCTCACAAAGCCTCCACACACACGTTCGTTAGAGTACGACTTGGATATGCAGCATGACATCTAGTGATGTATTATTTAGGAAGAGCTACTTTTCTGTCTCAGCATTGTTATCAAGCACAGGCAGTGATGTCATGTTTCACAGCAAGCAGTTTAGGGTACAGAGCAGTACTTTTGTTGTTTTGACCACATCTGACCCCCGAAGTCTTGTTGCTTGTGGCCTCATTTTAGTTTTTTGTACATAAAAGCAGAGTCAGTCTCTCTTCCATCAGCCCTGGTTGGTTAAATGCTAGCAGACTTTGTAAGTGCAAACAACCACGATGATGATGAACCTCAGCAACAGAGGAGGAGACAAAAAACTGTTGCTCCAAAGCAAAGGGGTTCCAAAAACTGGAAACGAGTGTAAGGAAGTATGTGGGTGATATGCTGACATTTCTTTGACCTTGAAAAGAGCAGCATTCTGAAAGGAGTGTAGATGGGAAATTGCTGTTTGATGAAAAAACAAAGTGGAGTAAATTGTAGATGTCCAGCCTGGATTATTTTAAATTCTAAAATAACAAGTTCTAGATCAGAGATTGGGGCCAAAAAGAGGTATCTCAGTTTTGGTTAACTCTCAGGAATTGTAGGCTAGCTTTAAGGGTTATATCTGCTAGATTTTGAAAATTTGAGGGGAGATAGAACTGCGTTATATCTGCGTATCATCTGGGTATTTTCTGTATAGCAAAAGATTTTATGAGTCTGGATGATTCTCCTGGCCGAATCATGTAGAGACTGAAAAAAAATAGACCCAGGATTGAACACTGGGGTACCCCACATGTGAAATTTGTCTCTTAATATCTTGAAATTGAACAATTTAACATTAACACTTGCTTGGATTTTAATTTTTGAAACTCAACCACCTGATCCCTGCTAAACCAGAATACTTAAAAACTAATGGAACCAGTCTTCAAAATACAAATGGAGCCTCAAAACACTGAATAAATGCTGTTTTTAAAGTGCATTTCCATTTTCACTAAACTAATTGTGTGTCAAAAGTATTAGAAGGATTATGCATAAAGTGAAGAATAAAGCTAAAAGATGAATATCTCCCGTACCTTTGCAGCACTCGATATGCGAGAAATGCTACAGAAGAGAAATGCACACTGCTTTCCAGATGTTGCCAAGTAGATGCTTCCTTAAGCACTGCCAAACTTCTCTCTCAACCTTTACTCTCCTACTCTGTCCTCAAACTCCCACACATTGCCCTTGTCAAAGTCATACACCCCCTCCCCCAAACCAGCATGTCAGGACAGGTGCTGCCATGACCTCTGGCTTCCATTAAAACACAACAGCACAGCTTTATCTGGACAGAAAGCATGTATCATAAAGAAAGATGCAGATACATCAGTATATCTCACCTTACACACTGTTAAATCATTAAAACGGCAAGTCTTGTCTTTATGTGCTCGTTAGCATGCAGGCAGTACTGTAAGTCAAAGCTACAATAACATGGAAATGCTCCATCTGGGGCTGAGAATAGCCACATATTTCCTGTTATCACCGAAGCTTCCTTTCCTCAATGGGAGTCCTTTGATGGATGGAGGCCTCGCTCACACTGATCCTGATCTCGCCCTGCATTTTCATTATGGCTCCACGAGTCACCCCTGCCAGATGCATGAAGTGCCCGGCCAGCTGTCATCCTCGCCCCCTTTCATTCTATCTCCGTAACTCATCTCTTTTAGCCTCCCTTCTTCCCTTCAGTTCTCTCTCTCTTTCACTCCTACCTATTTGGGTCCTTTAGGAGACACAAATGCCTGTTCTCGCCACATAAACATGATCTATTGCTGCAGCCAAGAAGGGGCTGTGCTCTTTTTTTCCCCCTTTCGCTGAATCCGTCATGTTCTCACTCTCTGTTTTACTCCTTTTACTATCTTCTGGCTTCCTCTCATTCTCGCAGATACTTTACATCAGTCCCTTTCCTCAAAAAGCTAAAATATAGAAATAACGATCTGGAGATTGGTATGCAGGTGAACCTCCATCCAGAAAAACATCCCGCCAGCCATGTGAGCACACCGGCCCTGCCATGTTATATCTACTTTCCCCAAGACGGCACCCTCCTGACACCTCTGATGACAATTTCACTACCAGTTTCCAACCCCCTCTTTTGCAGTACCGAGACAGATTGACTTCCACCACAAGGTTTTGACTGGAGTCAACCTGAGTGTGGACAGGACTGAAGAGGAAAGACGACAGAATGGGGCCTGAGTGGGCCAGACAGACAGTGATCATGTTTGATGTTTGTTTGCTAAAGGCTCTGACGCACGGATCATCCACAGCTGGATTTGTTTGTGTGCACGTTGTGCTAATGGAAGCACATGGCGGTCGTATGTGCTTGTGGATGCATCGTTTGCAAAATGAAGGCAGATGAGGTTGGACCTGGTGTTCTAATTAACCCGCAGAGACCATCTTGTGAAAAGCTGAAAGCTTGGTGTTTTTTCCTCCCCTCGTCTTTCCCTTTTGAAGTCGTCGGTCTTTGTGTCTGAACGTGGGCTGAGGCTAGGTAGGGTAGATTTCATCTCCTCCCGTCCTCTTCTTTCTCTTCCTCTTTCATTGCCCTCCCTTTATTGTCCCTACGGCTGTGGATATGGAAGACCTCAGCAGCACTGCTGTGTCAGGAATCCCTACAAGAAAACAAGGTTGTCGTAATGAAGTGGACTCTCAGAGGGTGTGTGCCCAAACACACACATTCACTCACTCATTAAAGACAAACTTTGCGTTGGTGGTTGAGCAGGGACTCTGGACAACGAGGGGGGATTGAGGCCTTTCTGCAGCTGCATCATGAACCAAAACTGCTTAGTTCGAGTGACTTAAGTGAATATGAGTTTTCGCTCCAATGAGACCAGTGGGACGAAGTGATTGTGTTCCAAATGAAGCGGTCTAAAGGGTTTGAAGAAGAAGCCGCCTTTTCTTGAGCTCAGCATTATTTGATCTTGCAAATCAGCATCTCTTGGAACAATATTTGGAACAGAAAACACATTTCCCTGCATATGCAAAATCGTTACTTTTGTTCCCCCTTTTTTTTCCGGCTAAGCTATTGTTCACATAAATCTCCTTTAAAGTGTGTCGCCCTGTCAGAACCTATTGTCATGCCTTCAGCATTAACGGTTGCATGATTCAGCTACAAGACAGACCTGGGATACTGTTTAAACTCCTCTTACGTTGTTCTAACAATGAGTCGACTGTTGCCAAGCAGCACTCATAACCCCCTCTTAAATCTCCTGCCTGGTTGTGCAAAGCATTCTTGTGTATATTTAGATTCTCCCCGGGTTACAAAAACAAATTCTTGCTTACCAGGCATTTCTGTAAACAAGAAATGTTGCAAAAAACACTACATTTTGTCACTGTAATATGAGATGGCTCATTGCAGCGATTCATGCGATGTTCCAGTATTCCCAAAGCAGCGGTAGAGAGAAATAAATTTGACATGATAGCAGCAGTTTGGTTGGAAATGGATCGAGAGCAGAGATTTAAACTTGCAGAGACATTTACCATCGCTTTCTATCCTGTTCTTCTTGTACGGTACAGGTGTTGGGTGCTACACCAGTCATATTTGATCGATTTCACATGGGACATTTTCTTTTTCTTTTAAACTAAGAGGCCAAAGAAGAAACTTACAAAGGGTGATGAGTGTGGAATCTGTTTACACTCTTGAAAGCTCATTGTTATTTCCTACAAGCGTTCATCGCTCATCGTTCACTGATACTGGGTGATCTTTCTTGATTAGTTCTCTATTAGTCATTGTTAACGCTTACATTGACTGTGTAGAAAAAGTTCCCATAAGCAATCAAGAAACCAAACATGCTAACAAATAGTGTGGCCAAATGATGAAGATATACCTCAATAAAAACCAGATGGTGTATTTTCTTTCTCTTTGTCTTTCTTTTTGTCCTCAATTTCCTAATGTAACAGAGATACAAAAAACTAGGATGGATTCCAGCTAGGGATGGGTACCTTTGACATTTGAAATGTTACTGTACAGATCCCCGGTACCTGGCAATCGGTACTGGTACTCAATGGTACTGATTTTTGGCACTTTTTTGTGTTTATGTGGAAAAAAATATCTTTTTTTTTTTCTCAATTTAACATATTTATATAGCCTTGCAATGCTGTGTTCATGTCCATCATGGAAAATCGCCCACTCATCCACTCCCCTACAGTCACAAGGATACATTTAGGTACCTAAATATGGTACCTTTTGTTTTCACATTAATCAGAACCAGGTACTTTTGACAGAATTTGCCTGGTACCTATAAAAGTACCTAATTTGGTACCCATCCCTAGTTTTCAGCAGAGCTGGAAGAAACTATTCCATGTCCCACAACTCTCTTTTCATAATCTAGCCTTGTTATGTAAAAACCAAAACTCTCACCATGATCTTCTTCACTTGATACCCACTTGCTCCTCCCAGTTATCTTCTTCATGTGCATTCTAATCACAATGTTTTTCGAGATGCCCCCTGTCATGGCCTTGTACTCCTCATCATATTCGGACCTTCGTCGAAATGGTTCAGGATTGAATTGCATGTTCCACTTTTTAGGGTAAGGGAAAGAGAAAAACTCTGTGAATCATAAACTGAGGATTCTGTGCTGCTTTTCCAGTATTCTTCACCCGTCAATCAATGACACTTGTCAAAGAATTTCCAGCAGCATCGTCTTGACATTGAGCTTGGTGACAAGTCCTTGGTAGAGCCTGATGGAAGCACATAATCTTGTTTCCATTGGGTCTTCCTTTTTTCATTATTTCTTGGGTAGAATCCAGAGTTTGAAAGTCTACTTGATTTGACTGTGACTTTACTCAAGGGCTTGTTTGCAGGTATATTTAAACACATGATGCAGACCAACCACGCAAACAGTGTCCTTTGAATGCGCTCTGATTGGATGACTAGCATTGTGAGCATGTCTGATTATTTCATTATATTTCCATTCATGATTGTATTTCACTTTTGTTGCCTGAGGCTAGCTTTTCCAAGGGTCAAGCAGCCCGCCTCACAAGCAAAATATCTCTCAACGTCAAACCATAAACCCACTCCACCATTCATCTATGATTTCATGCTGTTTTCAAAGGGTGTGCAAAAAAATCAACATCTTTCTGTCCTCCCTTCTGAGCTGTGTCTTCCCAGCAGTCAGCACATCACACACCTGGCTACACAGGAACATGCTGTGGATGAATCACGATAATTGGGCTTTTAGAAAAGCTAATAGGCTTGTGTCTCTGAGTTGAGGCTGGAGGAGTTTTACCTTTTGTGGACCAGTTTCATGCATAAGTATGAGTAATGAGTTGCAATCTGTCTTTTTCCACTAATAGCACTTACAAAAAACATACGTGGTTGTGTGTGTTTCACCTGGAGCAATGACCTTATACTAAATTAAGAGAAACTGCAAGTCTTGGTTGTATAAACTACATTGAGCTTCCCAGTCTTCTGCAGAGAGTCGTTCACAGCATTTAAGCAGCCTTTTTTTGTTAACTAGATGATGGTTCATTTTTTTAATGTTACATTTCCTGTTCTTTCCTAAGCCCCCAAATGTCTCTTTGTCTTCCCATTGTTCTTAGCCTCTTTTGGTGAACTAATCTGTGGCAGTCACCAAGAAATATCACGTGAAAAACTGCCAGAGATTAATACTAAATTAGCTCATCTGCAGTCTTCAAAGTAAATTTGGCTCATTTTGTGTCTCACTTTACTCATTGTTCTCCAATTTAGGCTCTTTTCTAGCCAAATCCCACTGCTGCTCCTGCAAATTAAGTCCTCTTAACTCCAGCCATTTCAGTGTTAGTCACTGGCTTTCCGCACTCCACAGAGAAAGTTCCGGCAAACAAGAAATCATTACTTTTATTCCTTTTTCACTAAAATTTCATTAGTACTTGCAAGAAATGGTACCTTGATGGTTTTTCCGGGGCAAACAGGATGATTACACCTGTATTACCATTTAAGTCATCCTCTCTTTTATCTCCCCAGTAATTGTTGCCATGTGATTTAACAAATAGAAGTTACTCAGTGTCGAGACAGGAGCAGTGTCCATGAAATGGCTGATTGCTTAAAAGTGATATTCAGGTAATGAGCGTACAAGATGCCTGACCAGGTCATTTGAGCGGGAACAAGAATGACCGCTGAGGAGACTGCTCCTTGGAAATGAAAATGCCAGGTGGGTACGAAAGGCTCCAGGGAGACAGTAACTCTTGAAAAGAAAAGTACAGATGTTTTAAGATCTACTGGAGATTTCCTGGACATAGCTTTTGTACTTCCATACACTTTCAGCCACTGTAAGAAAGTCTAGTTAGACTCCCTGCGAAGACCACTCTTTGAAGTCCTTCCTAACGTAGCCTTGGTCTCTAGGGGGTATATAGATTGTACCCCCTGCAAGCAGAATAATGTCATGGAACACTCCATTTTGAAGCATCTAATAGTTTGACTTTGTATTAAAAAGAAGGTTTTGTGTCTGGACTAAATGCCCACAATCTAAAAAAGATTTTCATATGTACAATTTAGAATCTCTATGCAAAGGATAAGAGTTTTGGCTGCAGAAGTGCTTGTCATCTGAGTAGTTCTCAAACCACTATTGAGCTGCCTTTGATTGTATGCTCTCAAATCTTTTGGAGAGCAAAGAAAGGCACAATACAATGACTGAAGTACAATCCTGTAACCTGGCAACCATTATTTCCAAAAACTTAGTTTTTTATCCATCTCTATTAATGGATGCCTATTTTTGATAACATCATGGCAAATAAAAACCTGCAAATTTGTGTCTCGAGTTACTTGGAATTAGATGTTTCAACAATTTGGCCCCTCTAGGGGAAGGATTGGGGGCTGCTAAGAAGCCAGTGAGTTCCAGTATTATCTCATCCAAGATACCCAGTAGATCCCAAGGTTAGCCTGTTTGACCCCATAAGGCTTTGTACTTACCCTGAAATGGCCAGTGGACTCTAGAATTGGCTAGCATACCTTAAAGGCTTAAGGGTTACTTCCACCAGATCCACCGGTGCCCCTCAGTTAGGTATCTGCTCCACCCCAGCTCAGGCAATCCTGAGCACTCTGCAGCAGATTTGTAGGACTACTAGTTTTGCTGGTAGCTGTTGCATCATATGTTGACCCAGCCTAGGGCAGATCAAAGAGACAGGACATCAACACCAAACCAGCTCAAATTTGGAATCAAAGGTTTCCAGAAGCTATTGATCACAGAATGGATTAGGAGAAGCCTATCATGTTGGCGGAAAGCTTTTGACTTTTAACTATCATGGGAAAGCCCCAGTGTCAGGACTCCTATGGGCCATCAGTTGTACCCTGTACTGTGCTCCTGAAATGCAGCTGATGGGTGTTGATAGACAAGCACACAAACAAACCACAGTGTTTTGAACAATAGCGGGGTGTTGTAGGGCTGTGTCAGACCAAAACAACTTAACATCAGTCAAAAGTCTCTCAAGTTGTAGCAGTGCTCTCCGTGTCTTGTTGTGCTGACTGATGAGACCGCGCTTAGCGGAAACAGATGCTTCACAGTGACGTAGACGGACCATGCGTGTATGTGATACCTGCCTAAGTCTGGACCATATTGTAGTCGTGTGACCGCTGGCTGTACTCTCCAGTGGGAGAACAGCACTGCAGGGGGGCTATCGTGCTTGAGTATGGCATGTTTTGAATGCCCAGTGTGACTGCGCCCTCAAACAAAACGGACATCCAGTGAAAGTCCAGTGTTATGCAACCATGTTGGTGACCCTTGGAGACCCTAAATTTGGACTCCAGTTGTATATTCTTTTCTTGGAATCACCACTTGGTTCTACAATTTTTAATAACCCTCATCTTTATTTGATTTACCTTTACCCCAGCGGAAGAGTTCCTGCCATATTGCGTGCATTCTACAGATCATTCATAATGCAAGTGTTTAAACTTAAAACAGCTGACTCCAGCCAACTTGTGTCATATCAGCAAACTGTTTTTCAGACATGCTATGAAAGTGTAAATGACACGATTTAAAATGTATGTATCAAACACCACAGATCCTTTTTCAAGAAATATCTTTAAACTTTCCCATAAGCAGTGTTCCTTTAGTGTCTTAAAGTGGAGGTTTTAAAGAAAATGTACATTAAAGCACCAGCTCAGTGCAGAGGCCCTGCCAAATGCTAGAAAACTAATGATAGACCCAAATGGTGTCTGTTGCAGCATTTCGCTCAGCCATCTCAGAGATAGAGCACCGTGGAGAATCATTATGTCACTGGTGATTTGCATTTTTTTGCCCTTTAGGTGATGAGTTGCTAAAACTGTGCCAAAAGTCACAGTACATCACCTCACCCATGGGCAATCTATTTACGCTCGTCTCGCTTGTGTCTCAGATATATCCTGTCCGCAGTCTCGTAGAGTACAGCAGTCACAAAAACACTGAAGTCCAAGGTCTTGGCTGCTTTTTTAGTCCGACATGATCTGTTAGGCTGAAGCTGGAACATGCTGTTTAATCTGTGAGTAGCTATGAACAGGTTAGTGCAGTTTGATGACTCATGGTGCTGCAGTCCTCAGCCTACTGTGGTCAGATCAGCTTCATGTCCAGGTTTGAGGTAGCAGCTTTGACTTTACTCTTTACAAAAAAAACAACTTTACCAGCGGGTTTGTGAAACTTCTTACTTGAGTAGCTCCACTTTTGATAAGTGATGGTAAAGGTATTCAAAGGAAACGAGAAAATATGCAGCAGAAGTAAGTTTGCAGAAAATAAATGCTGCAATCTAAGGGATATGCCTCAAGCACTGGAATATATCAAGAAGATTATTTTAATCTAAAGAAAAGAGTGCAATAAAGCGTAGCATTGCCAAATTAAAATGTTGGCAGTATTTCAAAGAGGTTTGATCACAGGGCTGTGAATCTAAACCGAAGAATACAAGTGGGCCATGAAAGTACTACTACAGCCGAAAAGGAATGCGATTTATTAATAGGATATAAACTTAACGCAAAAAGTGAGGAAAGTAGTGTTTGGTACAATATTTTTTAATTGCAAAAATGCTACTTGACAATAAATCTTATACTGTTTAGAAGGCCTGTTTATTTTCCTTAAGGTCAATTTTGTCAACGACTCCTGTTCCTTCAGACTTCAATCATCTAATCCAGTAAATAAGACATATTGGCAATATCCCAACTGGCTGCTCATCCCACAAAACATGACACCAAAGAAACAATCTAATTAAACACAAATTTCCTGACTTTTGGTGCTATGTTTTGATCAGTGGCTGAGGAGACCTTGTCCCATTTTGGAAATCACTAACACATTCAGCCAGTGTTCATTGCCCCCCTTTGCTGGCGTGTCAATAAAGCAGTAAGATGAAGGTTGCAGGGTTTGTTGGTAAGTGTGAAAGGACAGCAGGTTCACAGCAAGGGGACATTAATGCCTGCAGGGCAGCCACAATGGGAGAGGTGACCCGTGTGAGACCTCACATCACTGGAAAAGATGGAGAGGACTCACTGTACTCTTTGTTATATTCCACAAATTCCTACAATCCACTCTGAGTCTGGCTTCATATGTGTGTGACTACATCATTTTTTCCTCTTTACACTGCAATCATGTTCATATGGATGTTTGTGTGTGTAAGTTTAGTCCTGCCTTCATCTTTCGTCTGTGTGCACAAACTGAACCACCTACCACACAAAGCAAAGAGCTGACGGAGGCTTTTTCATATGGCTAAAGGATTACATAATATGACTCTCAGTGCGCTGTGTACACATCCGCGCGCACACACAAAACTTGGTTGCAGATAGAGGGAGGCACCACACGTGCACACACCATACTCTCACTGTCTCCCTCCTCCTTACTCAAACACTCTTTGAGCATGTGCAGCCCGACAGAGCAAACACCGACGTACACACAGACACACGCTCCTGTGATCCCCCCTTCTCCACTGGAGACGGCAAGCCGGACCCTCCGAGCCCTGAGGCACAGAGACAGAAAGACAGAAAAAGAGATCAGTAGAGCCAGTGATGTGTGTGTTATTTACACCCCAGCCCCCATTTCTCCTCCTCACTCACTCACTCCCTCTCCGTCTTCATCCTCCTTTTCCCCAGTTCCAAGTTGCAAATTCAGCAGTCTGTCAGCTCCACTCGCTGTCTTGTGAAATCTCATGCAAACATTCTTTCCATCTTAATCTGCTCCGTTTTCCTTGCAACACACACTGCTGTGCACGTGCGTTCACCTGCAAAATGACGCATGCAAACTGGTTTTGATGAGCAAGAAAACTAAAATCTAACGCACATGCTCAACGGAGCGAGTCCGCCCCAGCAGTCTCACCTTCTGCGCGCTGAATTATACATTGACATGAGTTGCAGGATTACGCGCTGACTTTAAAAATGTCATCTGAAAAATGCATCCAGCCACAAGGACATGGGGACGATCCTGAGGAACACACACACTCTCAGATGAAATATTCTACTTGATGAAGCATAAAAACAGGAAGTAGACCCTTTTTGTTTAGATCAACATTTGGCTTTGTGTTCTGTGTGTGCGTCTTTGTCCTGCGTCGTTGTGTTGCTGCAGCATGCACATGATCCCTGCTGTCCACGTATTTCTTGCACATTCTGTTTAACTTGCACCTGTGAGCATGTTTATTGTTCTGTTTATGATACTGCACAACTGTTTCAGTGCATTCGTCTGCATGTCCTTGGCCTTGTGCTTTCCTTTTCTCCAGTCATGCACAGGATTCTTGCAGGCTCTTAGCAGAGGTCCTAAGGGGCAGGTTTCTGGCTGCCTCTGGCTCATCGCTGCAGAAGAGCTCCGGCAGCAGCCCCCCCTTACCACTACTAACCCTCCTCTCCTCACTACGAATGAAGGCCTGAAAGAGTGGAAGGAGGTGAAACGCTGGCAGGAGGCATAACGTACTATGACACAGTGCATTGCATTATATGGCTTATTTACACATTCTCTGTGGAAATGAAACCCCAGGTCTCAGCCCTCCATTTCTTCATTCCTCTTTTTTCTGTGGGCATCCCTCCTTTAATTCCCCTTCTCCTCCTATGCCCCACTTTTACCTCTGTTGTTTTTTGCTGATGAAAGTGAGTGTGAAGGACGTGCACGGACTGGAGTTAAGCAAGCAGATTATTCCCTCTTTTTTTCCTTTCTCCCTCACTCCTGGTTTGTCCCTCCTGGGACACTGTAAGGAGACACTTTTCCACTTGGTTTGCTAAGGACTGGTTGGAGCTGACTGCCTCCTACCTCCTCCAGGATGCAGGTGGCGAGCCTTGAATTTTAACGCCGGCGCATTTGACCTCAGACTGCAGTGCTTTGATTAGCCAGTTCCTGCAAAGATTATTACCTCGTGCTGCTGCTGATAATGATGCAGTATTCTGGGTGTTTACTTCAACACCACACATACTTATCTGAAACTGCTTGCGTTTGAAATTATTCCCTTTTGAACAGGATTTTAAGACGCTCATTAATCCTTGAAATGGCTGTAGCTGTGTAGCTCCCATCATCTACATCATCTTAAAGAGTACGATTACTCAGACGATAACTTGAATGTGCTTGTTTTGATGACATTCTTGTAACCTTGCAGCGGTTTGCACAGACGACCCTGCCTTGATGTAATAGCCGCGCCATTCATGTGAACATCCTTTACGGGAAGAAGCAGCGATGACATTTTCCCTCAGCAGATAAGTGACATTTATACACTTTTTGAGTCATCAGGCAGATGCTGTGAAAACATCAAGCCCTGGACATTTTCATCCCTGCTGCAGGTGCCCTTGTTTAATCGGGGGAAGCGTTATCTGTGTTTGCACTAAAAATACGACGCACACAAGTTACAGTCATTTACACGCACTCTGACATTTTTTAGGGCCCTTTGCTCGGAGGGACACTTAGCTCCATTTAATATGGGTCGGCAGTGAAATCCCCCTCCCTGTACTTGTTCCCTCCCTGCTTCACTTGCTTCTCTCTGCGGTCTAATGAAATGCTAAATATTTGTTTCTTCAGGGCACCATTTAAATCCTCTCTTGCGCTCCCTTCCTCTCTTCTGGTTGGTGGCTGAACCCTCGTCCCATTTAATGAGTTATGGTTTTATGAGTTTCAAGGCATTATGTTAAGACCTTCACTGGCCTGTCGTCGCCTAAAGGTGCTACAACACCCCTGACCCTACGCACCGTAGATTCTTACTCCTGATTATTAAATTGCTCTTGGCACTCTTGGTCTAAAGCAGTCCACTCGGAGCCAGTGTGGAGAGAAGAAGCTTATAGCCAGTTTGGATGCAAACACCTCATCAGTTCTCTTTATTACCTGCTCTCACATACAGACTCCTCCACACACTGGCAGAGCGGTCTTGCTTGAGCAGCCAATTCCACTCCTAAAATGCGTTTGCTTATTCTTTTCCTCTGTTCCCCTCTCAATGGCTTAGCGACTCCCTCTCATCCTTCAACCTTCTTACTTTTGCCTCTTCTTTCTGCCATTCATTTGTTCTTGCTTCACTACACAAACCCTATCATCCCTATCACCTTTCTTTCCCATCATCCCGTCCTTAATTCAACCTCTTTCTCTTGCCACCTTCCTTACTCCCAATCTAAGCCCTGAATTAGGTATCCTGTTTATTATTCCCCCCTTACCTCACATGCTCTCTAATGCTTTCCTTTCTGTGAGGAGAATGCCAAGCGCATTGATTCATTGATGCATTTTTTTCTTCTACTGTCCTCTGGTCTTTCTGAAGGCATCTTCGGTTTTTGAAATACGACATTCAGCAAGGGCACCCGCAGAAAGAAGTTGCTTGCTTTTGTTTTGATTGACACTCCTTCAGAAATTTCTCCTGCTCATATGTCTTACAGTTAATATTTGACAAAGAAGACACTGAATCTGTTATTACTGCTCAGTATTTTATCTTAAATTATTGCGTTTGCCGCCTCTTGTATTGTTTGTGAGTCATGCATCACCAGCAGAGTTGATATGAGGCCCATTTCTGCCAACTGCAGAGCTGTCAGCTCCACTTTTATCTTCTTCGACTCATATTTTAGTGTCTTTAGTAGCCCTCCGGGAATCGTCACACCATCCAGCAAAATAAAATATGCTCGTGTGACTGCAGTTAAGTTATGAAATGCCAGAGCACTGCAGATTGCTGCTGCTGGTTTGTGGAGAAGAATTCAACATGCTTTTGAAAACTTCAGTAATAATAAAAAAAAAAACGCTAGCCTTTAATGTGAAATGGATGGGTCTTTTTTCATGGGCTGTCAACCTTGGAGAGCGGTGACATGGGGAAAGAGGAATGGATGGATGAATTTGAGCAGGCAGCTGGATGTGTTTCGTTTAGATGGCTTGCTCTAGTCAAGGATTACAGGAGAGGCATGTCTCTGGGTTTTTATGGTCAAAGGTCATTGGACTGAAATAAACAGCTTCGTTATATCACTTCCATGCATTATTGAGGATTTTTTAAGCAGTTTTACCCCAACCAGTCATGACATCGGGACCATACGCCTTGTACTGAGTAGAGCCCACTTGACCCCTGACCTTACAAGGTGAAGGCAATCACAACCCTGACCTGGTGAGCCGTGGATTTCAGTCAATCTCTGAAGGTGTGCTGTGGTATCAAGGCGTGAACAAAGGTCCTGCAAGTCCTTTCAAGATATGTGTTGGGGCTTCCATGGTTCAGACTTTGCTGTTCAGCATGATGCTTGATTGGACTCAGCATATTTGATATCTTTTTCCTCCAAACCACCTCATCCTGTTGCTTTCGTCCAATTCTTGTCCCCAGGGTTGGCATTTTGGAAGGAACTGGCACTGTGTGTTCTTACACCTTCCGGTAAGAACCAGCATTAACCGTGTATCCACCCTTTGAGTTCCAGCATATCTGCTGAATTGGTCAACACAATGAAGAGATGAGATTGAGCCCTGTCAGCTCCCCAGTTTTCTTCCCTTGTGCTTGTTCTCATTGGATGTGGACCATTGCAGATGGGGATCATTGTGACAAGACCCACAAATATGGAAGTGCCCTTGCCTAGTCATCTGGGCATCACAATTAAACCCTAATCTTACACCACACAATCTTCTGAAGGGATTTTAAATTGCTCTGACCAACCATCAGCAGGGAAAAATAAAAATTGTCAGGGCACCGGTATAGCCTCCCAGTTTGGGTTGTACACCCCAAGAGGCTAACTTTTGAGCGGGGGTCCAAGTTTAAAATGAACCTGTGGCACCTTTCCAACATGCCACCCCCTTTATCATGTTTCTTGCTCTTTCTACTATCCAAAAGGATTTTTCAATGCTTTGTCAGCAATTTAAGTTGGCTTTCCTGAGGATTGGTCCTTGAAACTCGGGGTGACTGACCTCCCTGAGACCTTCTCAGTTGTCTTCAAGTTGACTTATTGCTACAAACTAGTCAAACAGTGTCTAAAACTTGGTTGTAGAGTTATTGTTAGGAGTTGTGCCAGATTTAGGTTTCAAATCTATGATTTTGTTTTATATTTGGTCATTTTTAGTAGGGGAACGCTGGATATCTCAAAAAGAGTAACTTTGTAGCATGTGAACAGTGGTGAATAATATGAAGTCTGAAAATGAGAGTAAAACAAAAGGGAAAACTTTGCCGTCTTAAGTCTTATGAATTGGCTCCAGTTTGGTAGACTTTAGGAGGCAGTTAGAGCACTGATGCCAATAAATGGTTATAGCTGTTATTTGACATTGTGTTTGTTTTTAATAGCAGTTAGAGGTGTGAATTTTGTTTCATCTCTCCTATAGTTTATGACACAAATATGCTGACACATCTCTTTTTTTAAATCAAATATCCATGTTGAGTGACTTCATATCAAATCCTTAAATGACCCTCTCTTAATTTGGGTCAGTCCTCTGTGTTCAGGCTCCTGGCTCCATAGCCTCCAGAAAACACTCTAAATCTAGAGAATGGGACCACTCTCCTAGTTTGTGAGTGTGTTTTTGTGCATTTTTACAGAGTCCCTCTTTCTGTTTCTCTCTGTCGTGCCTTAGGGAGCGACAGAGTTACATAAAGAGGCTCTCGTCATCACTGCGCTTCCAATTCCCCCTGTTGTACCAGTCTCTCTCATTCTTGGCTTAACCCCCTTCTCTTTTTTCCTGTCAGCTCCTGTCTTTTTTCCCACTTTACTTTCCCTTCCTGTTTATTTCCGCTGCTTCCTCTATGTGTCAGAAGAAGTCTTGCCAGAGCCTTTTTGCAGAGGTGCTGTTGCTACTTTGGGTGCACAACGTTGCAGCTGCACAGGAGGTTTAGACAACTGGTGCTAAAAATGACAACTTAGTGGCTCTTTGATGCTAAAAGAAAGAGAAATTCTGTCATTTGTGCATCTGTAATAAGGTGTTTATCACAAGTTTTATCAAAAATACAAGATTTTAATGGTGATAGTATGGACTAAGCTAATTGGAGGTGTACTCAGGTGCTTTATCATTAAAATGTATTTGAATTGAATTGGTTGCCAGTACAGGGAAAGTAGTCCTGGTGGACCTAGTTAGCAGTATTGCAGCAGGATTTTGGATCGTGTTTAGACAGTCAAGGAAGGAATTATTGAAGCAGGTGAAACAGGAAACAAAATAATCGAATAAAGCTGAAATAAAAGCATGAACTAGCATTTCTAACTCAGCTTTCAAGGCAACAACAAACTTAAGTTTTGCCTTGTTACTTGGCTAAAAGCAAAAGCAACAGTTTGAAGAGTTTGTATTTCATTCAAAGACATCCTATGATCAAGAATGAGACGTTTTTGAGGTTTGTTTTAACAGAGGTAGAAAGGGAACCAATACAATTAGCAACTCTAGCAGCAGTAATTACAGGAAATAATGAGGGCCTCTTTTGTATCCATGATCATCCAAAGAAAATGATCATTCATTCTAAACCTAATTGCAGACAGTTGAGTAGGTTAGAGAGTTTCAGTGTCATTAGGTCCAGAGGAGTGGATAATGAAACATAGTCTGCATAACAGGGTTAAGAGGTCCGTGAATGTTTTCAAATGCTATGGCTCAGTTGGAGAAAAAACAGTACGACCCAGCACAGAGCCCTGAGGCACACCACAGGATAGATTGGCTGGCTCAGACATGTAAGGTCCAAGTGACACTATGAAACATGAATCTGAGAGAAAGGATGAGGACTAGTCAGGGACTGGAGAACATCGTGTTTTATTTCAGACTCTAAAAAGAGCTGTTTCAATTTTTCTGATGGGAGCCAGGCTTTCCAAAATTTAGTGTGTGCTGATAATACAGAGTAAGTTTGCTGCAATTTTCTCTCAAATTTTGGGGTGGTGACAGGCAGGCCTGTAGGGACACAAAGGCGAGGGTTAGTTTTTGTAAGAGCTCAAACAACAGCAGATTCAAAGTAAAATGAGACATTTACATTTTAAATGTAAATTTAAGGCCTGATAAACCTGTAGATATTGCTTTTAATTGTACCTATACATGACCTAATTTAGTAGTGATTGTCCTCTAGCAGATGTCGAAGGTGTTCATAACCTTATTCCACTTATAGCAAGCCGGTTATGTTTCTCGAACTGGGGAAGCATCCGCTCACGAGAGCAGCTCCAGACCTCTGAATCTCTTGACAAATTGTGAGATCTAGGAAGCATTTCAGAGACTTCAAGGGGCTTTACCTCTGATGTGGTAATATTGCCATATTTTTCTTCCCTTCCTTTCTTTTCCTTTCTCCTTCTCTCTCATTCATTCATTCTCCTGCTTTCCATTGCTACCCCTCCCTTACTGCTGGATCCATATTAACCTCTCTGTCACTCTTTCGCTGCTATCCTGCATCTCTCCCATTCCCCTTAATCCCCACCAGCTCAGCTCCCCTCCCTCCTCCTCTTTTTTTTTATTTCATTATTATTTTTTTCTCCTCCAATGAACAGAGAGTAGGGAGTGGGAGAACAATGGAGTGGAAGGTGTGATCAGAGAGAAAAATGATCAGGAGTCCTACACAGAGAAAGAAAGAGAAAGAAGAAGAAAAAGAAGAAGAAGCAGATAACAGCGCCCTGGAAAACCAGTAGTCATGGCAACACTGTGGCAGCCCGGGACGGACTAGCCTGTTAATTAAAAAGTTGATTAATTGCCTTTTAATTGCATACTTATACATTGTAACATTGAGGTAGTCCTATTTCTTAATCACTCTGCTTTGTACACGCCTTTTCCTTCTTCTTCTTTGACTTGTTTCTTTAAGCCCGCCGTTAATTTCCAGCGATCAGACAAGCGGCGTGCTCTCGCGGACAATAAGCTGCTCAGTTGATAAACATATCTTACAGAGGAAGGATGAAAGGAACAACTGAGGGCGGAAGGGACAAGGGGAGGGCTTCAGTTGCTGCATTTCAACCCTTCTTCGTTAAGCCACGTGGATGTCTAATACGAAAACAGACTTAGCCTATTTAGAACGAAGGTCATGAGGATGTCAAAGGAGGAGTGAACACAAGAAAACTGAAGGTTTGAAGAATCTTTATCACACTTACAAACACGAAATCAGGAGAGACAGTCAAACACAAATCAACAAGCCCTCCTTTGGTAAAACCTTTATCTATGTGAAGCAGCAACTCATTTTTTGTCAAGGTTATAATGATGCACAATCAGACAAGTGTTTTATTTCTTTCCTCCAGCCTTATTATTTTGTCTTCTCTCCCTCTTTCCAATCTCCATTTTTCTTCCTCCCTGTCGACACTGTCTGAAGAGTGTGCGTCGTGTGCCCTCGCGCTTGCAGCTGGTCGGCTCTAATTGTGCACCGATTCCCCAGTGCTGCTTTTGTTTTGCTTTGACGACATCTTGCTCGGGCTTGATCATGTTTTAATGACCGCCGATAGGACACTCTCCCTCTCAGCTCTGAGAGGAAAAAAAAAGGGGAAAGCAAAGAAATGGCCTACTTCACATTAAAGCTCCATATGCTGGAGTGACTGCCTTCAGGGACAATGTGTGTGCGTTTGATCTGTGGTTTCTACTATCAGCCCTCTGGCTTACCGTACCAGCAGAGTTATGTGGCAGCCGTGAGGATGTTTGCAAAGTTGTAGGTTTGAATATGCACATTTTCCCTTGATTTTATATGCACCAACATATCCTGTTTCCATGGAAACACATTGCCCCTCCCCTTTTCCCATTGACGTGCACATACCACCAATCTCTGTAGGGTGCAAGTTAATGCTAAGTTTAATTTTAATTTGGTTCTTTTTATGTCTTTAGGTCTTTTTTCTGCCTCATTTCTTTTTCTCTCACATTTTCTTCCTTTTTCTTTTCTTTTAAAAGCCTTATGATGTCTTCTCTTTAAAACAGCTAGAGATAAACTTCCCTGCCGCGAGAAGTTTTTCTCAGCAAGGCGGCAAACCTCCATTCCTTTTCCCAATACACACTCACACACACATCTAAGTGGATAAATGTATGCCAATTTGAAAAGTGTAACAAGTAACCACCACGATAGCCTAAGGTCGCTTCCAGTCCTCAACTGCTCCGTGCGTGCACGTGTCGCAGAATAAGGGGAGGTCATATTAGCCGTGTAAGCCGGGGTTGAGTGTCCCCACTGCCTGCCTGCCGCCTCTGTGATGGGAGAACATCTGTGGGCTGCGATATGAAGCTTGGGGAAGTATCTCTTTCTCCTTCTCCCCCCTTTTTTCTCGCTAGTATGAATTCCCCAGCTGCTCGACTCCCTCCTTGCACCTAAAAAACCCTGTCCCGCGCCACCTGTGCAGTTTTAATGCATAATTTATCCGCTAAGTAACCACATCCAAGAGACTCATCCCTCCGTCCCTCTGCTCCTTCCCCTCCTTTCTCTGCCGCACAGTGTTTGACTTGGAACGTGAGAGCGGATGGCTCGCCGCGGTAGTAGGTGTTACAGACGTTACACGGTGTTCGAACATGGACAGATTACATTACTTGTTCAGGGCATCCTCCTACATATCACTTTTTCTGACAATACTCAGACACTTTAGGGTCAAGGTGAGGGTTAGGGTACTAATGTGGCTTAAAAAGCTCTCAGCACAGAGACCCAGAAGCCTGAGTTCACAAAGCGTGTTTAGTTGACTCAGAGCTATGCAAATAGCCAGCTGACTGTTAATGGATCAAACACTGAAGATATAAAATGGACGCACTTTCTGGACGAAAAATAAAAAATCCCCATCTGATTGGCCAGCTCTGAAAGCCTGTCAAATTAGAGCTATGAGTAGACCTTGGTATTTAAGGCCCACCCCTCTGATGTGTTATGAACCAGTTAGGAGATCCTTGTGCAGTTACCTGATCACTTTAGCAAGCTTTGTTGAAACCTCATAAAGATCTTGTTTTAGTTCACTTCCACTGGTGCAGAAATGTTAATAACTGCAGTTCCTCAAGTGTTTGCTTGAGCCTGGCTCTGGAAGTATCAGACTACACATCAGATCATTCCAAAAACAAACAAAAGGAAAAAATAAATTATGATATTTATTGCTTTTAGTGTTGGTATGGTTACATATTTGGTGAGCTTTGATAAATAAAGTGAATTTAAGGCTTCATTAATGTGCAAAAATGGTGACACCAATGAGGATCTCAAGTAATTACAGAAACTAGAAAAGCACTCAGAGAGCACAGACCTCCACCAAGCATATTGTGATTGTCACGCAACACTTCAGTCCTACTTTAATGTTATACTCCCTTTCAGCAGACTGACTGCTACAATTTGGTGTTAGTTACAGGTTTGTACCATAATTAGTTTCCTGACAGTGTTGAAAATTATGATGATCCAGTACATATTTCATATTCAGGATCTTACTATTCAGAATATTGCCAGGATCTGGATCGTACTTTTACATCTGTCAGAAATTACGGGGACCTTGTCTTGTATTGTTCTGCAAAGCAATCCTACCATTTATTGTGGAGTTATATACATAAATAGTTAAAACGGCCCTACCTCACAACAAGAATCCTTTAAAAAATCCTTTATTCAGACGGTGATCTGGATCACCTCCTAAATTTAATCCCTCCTTTCTTATCCTATTTTGAACATTTCCTGAAAATTTTGTGAAGATCCATTTGTAACTTTTGGAGTTATGTTGTTCACAGACAAACAGAAAAGCTCTCCCAAAAACATAACCTCCTTGGCAGAGGTAATTAGAAATACTGGCTTTGGTTTATTATTCAGTCAAAAATGTCCACATATTCTAACATTCTGATTCAAGGCCAATGGGACAGATTGGTTAAAGTCAACTTTATCTTAAAATCTTGATCTGCTCTTTGCTGTGTTTTACCCTGAAAAAATTATATTTCTTGTCCTTTTTACCAGGAAAAATCTAAAATTTGTTGTAAAAGGAATAAATGCCTCTGGAATGCTTTCTGTGATTTGATGTGACACATCAATAGCCCAATACAACATGATATACCACTGTTGTGCGATTCAGGTTTTTACAGCCTGTCAAATCATCTGTGTGTGCAGCTGACATGTTTTGTTACCGTGCCCACGTGTGTGGCCTTGCCGGCACTGCTACCAGTCTCACTGTATTATCCCACTGTGGCAGGAACGATGCTGTAGCTCAACCTGGACCAATTCATCCCAAGGCCAAGACTGCGCCTACAAGCTCACACATGTTTCTGTGTGCTTAGGCCAGTCAGTATGTTTTATGATGCAAGGCCGCCATGCATTATATCTGAATATGAGGACAGCAGGAAACTCGTGCACAGGCCAAGCTCCCTGTCCTGTAAATCAGTCCTCCCCCCTGCTTCTACAGCCAACCCTCTTAGTTATCCCTCCACAACAAGGAGAGCGCCCAGGGTTAATGTACCATCAACAACCCTCTTAACCTTGGAGCAGGTCTCTTAGAGCTAGCATCAGGTTAATGCCTTTTTTTCTTTACTCTACAAGAACAATTGGGCCACCCTGACACCTGTCACAATAGCCACTGTCCAATCGATAACCAAGACGAACAACTTTTTTCCCCTTTTACATGGAAGTTACTCATTTTGATTCCAAGGTTGTCAAGAAATGGTCTGCGGTGTCACATAAGGTCAACACAGCTACGTGTGTGAACCTGGTAGCTTAACAGTCTGTCAATCAAGGTGTGCCTGACACCAGCCTCCTGTCACATCACTTATTGACAAGTGGTCATATTCGTTTGAAAGGCCAGACGTAAAAAAGGAACATATCACTCAGCTGCAAATGGAAAGAGAGCATTTGTGTGCTGCTTTTGGTTTCATAGAGGGTGGTATTCTTGCTGTCAGCCACTAATTTAGCAAAGAAAAACAGCCCTACCTGCAATTAAATCACACCATTTATCAGCCATCAAACCCGGCCTGCGTATGAAAGGTAGCGTCTAAATATTAATACCAGCAAAAATAAAAAAGCTGAGAGGCCGAAGTGGTCAGAGTATCTGTTGTTGTTGGTCTCCCCTTTGTGTTAAAAATATTTGTCTGGGTTTTTTGAGGCTGTTGATTTGAAAAGTCTTGATGCTGACATTTTTCTGCCTTTAGCAAAAGAAAATCTAGTCTTTGTCAAATCTTGTTTGGCTGCAGTAACATCTTAAAACTCAGGGTTCTGACTTTTTCACGCCCAACAACTTGTCATATTTAGTTTTTGGGAGCTTGCAAAACAAAAGGATCAGCTGAAGAATAATTAAACTCTGAGTCTTTACTGGTACCACTGGAAATTTTCCCATAGGAGCAATGCATCCTGAAAAGTAACGAGTTTCAATGGTTTGACTTAATTTATTAAACCTGTACACCTCAAAATATGCATCATAGAATTTAATCAGTTAGGCTCTTAATATTTATTTTGATCACACAGGCTTTGATATATCCGATAAGTGAAGCAGTTGTCCATCTTCTTGATCATTCTCCGCCTCTAATGGTTCAGTCAATACTGACAACATCATCGAGCTACAGGAAATCCAGGTCGCCCACCTTTCTACCACACAAATCTGACCCTGTCAGTGACGTGACTACCAAGCAGATCTTTAATCATTCTGTCTTAGTTTGTATGCCGGTCATATTCATTTTCTAAAGCTTGTTGTGATTAAAGAGGCTCATTTGTAAATGAGTTAATTTGAAATTAATTCATGACTGTTATACAGCAAAAGTACTCAAAGCAGTGTTTGACTTTTTGCATCTCCATTACTTTTCTTCGATACCATCTCTTATCACCTTTTTATCCACCTAGCATCCAAACGTTATGAAATAAAATATGTCCACTTTCTAGTCTTATGTGTAGCTTTCAGTCTTTTGATGTGCACTTTAAAAAGGGGTCGAACAGTGAACACACAGAGAAAGAGAAAATAGTGCCACCCGATGAACTAATTAACCATTCTCTCTAAAGGGGATTCATCAGGGATATAATAAGGGCTAAATTGATTTACAAAGTGCACTCTTATGAGTAACATGCTTCTATTGATTTTAATTGTACTCAAAGCATGATTGGGTATTGAATTAAAAATGGAACTATGTATTACCTCTGTAAGTAGAGAGACCACTCTATAACATCGAGCACATTGTGCTTAATACTTAGGACTAAAACAGTTTCAGGAGTACATGAGTCAGTCTTAAGATGTATAGACTGACCAAGAGAGGCAGCAGCTTTAAGTCACCTATTTCTCAACTGTTAGGGTAACTATTTCTTTGGGTGATTTCTCAGTGGCATCAAACATATTTGTCCCATCAAACTTGAAATAATGAAATTAAACCTCACCTGTCAAGCTCTAACGTCTCTTGATACTAGATGATAAGAAGTCGGCTTTCTGCAGTGGTTGCTGCATAAACACCGGCAAACTTTGCTTCTTCTGGAGAAAATGTTCTCCATTATGGGTAGGGATAGGTACCTTTCACATTTGAAATGATACGGTACCAATGCCTGGTACCTGGCAATCGGTACCAGTACTCAACTGTACCAATTTGCGGTACTTTTTTGTGTTTATGTAGTAAAAAATACCACCGAAAAAATGTGTTTAATAATAAAATGCAGATATTTTTTTCAACTACACATATTTATTCTTCATTAAATAAATTTGCAATGCGGTGTTCACGTTCAGCATGGAAAATTGGCTACTCTTCCACTCCCTCACAGTCACAAGGATGCATTTAGGTACCTAAACATGGTACCTTTTGAATTTAAGTGAATCGGTGCCCGGTAGTTTTGACAGAATTCGGTTGGTACCTATAAAAGTATTTAATTTGGTACCCATCCCTAATTATGGGGGGATATGGGAAAAATGTCAAGACTTTTACATTTTTATTTCAGGATTTGTTTTTTTTTTCACAATTGTTTTTCATGACCTCTATTATGACCAGAAAACAACATTGGTAGTCCCAAATATTTCTTATCTTTCGTATTAAACTATTTCTGCAAGTTTTGTATTTCTTGTACCATTTCATAACTTTAACAAGAGTTCCTGAGTGTCTGCAGAACAGACACAGCTTTTGCTTTTCACTCGTAGGCTGTACACAGATGAACGACTTACCAGCTCCGCAAAAAGTGAAGCCAAATTATTTGGCGTTCCCTGAACTGATCTGTCACAGCACTGGTCATTTAATTTGTTCTACACACTGAGACTTCTATTTTTTAATATCTGTGTGTTCCCAGTGGAGCATAAGAAGCAGATTTGAGACTGAAGTGTGTTTTCGCTGACGCTTAGAGTGACAGCTGTTTTATACGAACAAACCCTCTGTGGGTTCAGAGTGTTTGAGGAGGTCCACACATTATGGGTCATGTGGTCGAATAATTGAGCCAGGAAATGGTTTGTATTCATTCCCCCATGATTGTTTCTTTGCCTCTGCCGATGGCCACCTCACCTCCGCACTGTGTGAGTGTCCAATTATTGTGGTTGTGCCCAAGGCATGTACATGTTGTTCCTCTTCATGCAAAGATTCATTTTTTATAGGGTCTAACCAGCAGAAATACTTTTTTTATAAACAGACCAAACACACACAAAGGCACAATGCAAAAATTGACACACTGCCACGTGTAATCAGTGTTGAAAGCAGCCCTCACCCCCTCGTCCTGGCATCACATTTGTGTTCAGTCATCCATCTGTCTGTGTATTCATCCACCTGTGCTTGTATGTGGGAATCTATGAATGTAGGACCATAACTCAGTTGCTGCTCTCCATCAAATCAGAAATATTCAAACAAATCAAACCTCAGTTCATCAGCTGCTCAGTTCAACTCCTTAAAAGCCGAACAGCACGATAACTACTGTCAAAGAGCTTCTCTTCATTCCGTGTGTGTTTGATGCTTAAGGCTGGGAAATTAAGGTTTTGCAACCAGTGAGTTTCTGCAACAATTTAGCTCCCAGCAGGTGTTTCTTTTTTAGTTGGAGACCTTTTGCATCATCATCTCACTTGTTAAAGGAAAAAATTTGGCAGCTGAAAGTTAAAGGCTGGTGTCCTCGAGAGTTTGTCTCCCCGAAAAAAAGATTCTCAAGTTGTCAGAAAAGGGAAGAATCACATGAATCCAGAGAGGAAGGAATTAACACAAGAACAAACGGCGAAGCAGTCTCTAGAGTAAAGACAATTAAGCAAACACAGAAAACTGCAGTACCTTAAGTGTCCACTTGGGACTGAAGCTGGAGAAACTACAGGGCAATTTTTTCTGGCATAATAACATTTCTTTATTAACTTTATTGGTGAGCTATTTTTATTCTGGGTCACCCATTTGTTTAAATCAAGGGAAGAGTTGTAAATATGCACTCAAGGGGGCGTGGCTGATTTGACTGACAGTTAAATCAGTGTAGTAACTGTTTTCTTGGTGGTAAGGCGGATGTCATAAAAAAATTTCTTCAAATATTAGAGACCAGCTAACCTCACATTCTGTTTCCTACTATGCATGGTGCTATTTTTTTATTTATTTTTTTACCTTTTTATCTTTTATTGGGGTTGATGCTCAGTTTTAGATGCATTATCGCCACCTACAGTGTTACCAGTACAACTGTAATGTTTGGTAAAGTGAAAAAATGCCTTTGACACTTGTAACTTGTAGTTTTAAAAAAAGTGATACCTTTTTCACAGGTAACTGTTCATTTCTAATAACATTTACGTCCGTCTAAACTTTTTATTTGTTATTTTCAAACCATGAGTTGTTGATACAGAAATGGTTTTGCCTTCAGCTTTAAGTGTGCTACAAAATAGATCAAATGGATCAGTCTAACTTCATTCTACCTTTACAAAAAGTATGCAATAGGTTTCAAATCAGCCCAAGTCTTCGCCTGCTTCTAACTTAGCTGAAGGTCAGTATTTCCAATATGGCGTCAACCAGCTTTAAAGCCTTATAAGCCAATGGGTGACTCCAGATAGTCAGTCTATTGAACACATGCAATTTCACCTCTGAATAGTTGAGTAAACACTTCTTTTGTTGGTCTAAGACTGACCTTGTAC
The DNA here is from genome assembly GCF_033239565.1 of Halichoeres trimaculatus. Lineage (NCBI taxonomy): Eukaryota > Metazoa > Chordata > Actinopteri > Labriformes > Labridae > Halichoeres > Halichoeres trimaculatus. The sequence goes on along the minus strand of NW_027437199.1, from coordinate 9,135,775 downwards.
CATAAAGAAATGTTGTACAACCCCAAATGGACTCTTTGGGTACAAGTGTGTTTTTTTCTTCAGGAGTTGTGAAGGTCAAACTAACCAGATATCTCTCCAGCTTGTCCTCCATTAATGGGACTTGTTGTCCTTTCAGCCTCAGCTTAATGGCTTGCTGCTTTTTTCCTCTTTCCCTATTTTTCTCCCCTCTCTTTCTCTCCCCCCTCTCTTGCTGTCTAACTCTCTGTCAGTCTTTCTCTCATTGTCTCTGGCATCTTGGTGGCTCTGGCTGCAGTTGCAGAGCGGCAGCAGAAGCAGCAGTCACATACCTGCATTCGAGTGGAACAAACAGGATGGTTGGCTGCTCACGGAAGGTCATCAGCCCTGGGCACAGTGTGTGTCTTTCTCTGTGTGCATGTGTGTTTTTGCATTTAGTTGTGCTTTAAAAAAAGAGATGGGAGCTCTTCAATGTTTCCAATCGTGCACAAAGAGACAGTTCAAAGCAAATACGATCACATTGACCTCCGGAGTCTTTGAGGAATCTTTGTACAAGTGGCCTATGAAAAATCCCAATATGAGTAAGCATATATTTAGTTTCAGTGTGCACATAACTGATAGCTTTACAGAAGGATTATTAGCATAAAAATTTGAAATACTTACCAGAACTTCAGCTATTTCAGCAAATTTTCCCCCAGGCTTTCTTTGTGAAATGAAATCCTGTGACTAACACAGCGCTTCTGTGCTACAACATTTTATTGAAATATTTTAAACTCAGGCATACACAGCTTAAGCTCAATTTGTGCTTCTTATAGCAAAGCATCGTTTTTCATTCGTCACGCATGTCTAACAGAACCGATATGCTTCTATTTCAACCGATCCAGGCTGAGGGATGCCTCGTCTTATGCTTCTTTTCCAGACACCTAAATGTCTCTTGAGGCGAAATTTCTGCATTTCTATTTTCTCTCCTTTCATGCATTAACTTAAAGAGTGTGTATTTGGATACGAGTTCTGCCAAAATGTGGGTAACCTACACTTAATACTGCTCTTGAATGCATCCACAGAAATAGAACTGAAGCTGCTGTTGCTGCTGCTCTCTGAATACGCAGAACATTATGCCTCCTATGCAGACAAGATGTTAACCCAGATTTACACCTACAACTACAGAAGGAGACAAAGACGGAGGCGGTCATTTAATGTTGCAATTCTATATGGATAAAGATTCAAGACGTCTTGGAGGGATTAGCTTTTTGCAAATGTCCAGATGTGTATCAGAGGAGAGCCTGTATTTTGCAAGCTGAAGGAAACAAAGTGTTAGATTCTGCACGCCTGCGGAGTCAGATCTGAACATGTAAATCTCACGCTGAGCACAAAATAGATGTTTACACCAACCACCCCCCAAATCCAAAATGATCAAGGCCAGACTACTGGCCTCTCTCTGACAGATCTTTCTACTATACTCTGAAGCAAGCGTGCATTTTTTTTCCTTTTCTTTGTCGTGACTTTTCTTTTGTTTCTGTGAAAAATGTACAATACCAATTCAGAGACAGTTTAGATGCCCTGATTGATGTTGTTAGAAACAAAATTGGATAGTGTGCAAAGGAAAAGAAAATTGTGTAAATGGTGTTCAAACACGACCAATTTTCTGGTCTTTTAAGAAAAATTCAAGCACCAACAAACTGACTAGACTTAAGGTAAGAGGAAAAACTGGATGGAGTAAATGCACACATGCCTGCGTGAAACTAAGAAATAAACATTTATAGATTTGATGCCAACAACAAGTCTTAATAAAGTTAGGGAAATATTAGGATGTCATTGTTGAAGCTGAGCTTACACCAAACTTCAGCAGCCTTATAGAGGACGTTATTCAGGAGGCAAGTGTGTTTTTCCCCTCAGTTCCTGTATGAGCTGTTTTCAACTGATGTCCGCACTAGGGCTGCAACGATTAGACGGCATAATCGACTCGACTATAGAAAATTAATCGACGCAAATTTTAATAATCGACGCGTCGTATTATTGTTTTCATTGTTGTCATATCATGAAATTAAATACCAGGCAGTAAATGCTCATCTGTAACTTCAGTTCACTGCATGGGGCGCCACGTTAACAGATACTTTTATGGGAAAAGATCACTAAGTTCCAACATGAGGAATATTGATGAGAAAAATCTCCGCACTTTGATGGCACTGTGCGCTGACGGAGGCGCTGCATCTCCGGCTTGAACAGCCTGACAGCTCCAGGTGTTTAGCGCCTGATAACGTGAATTAGCAAGTCCTCTTCGCTCTCTGTTACAGACAGTTTTCAGAATCTGAGTCGCAATCTAGTGTCAAAACTCCCCTAACTTTTTAAAAGAGAGGACGTTTATTCAAAGGAGCTCACTTACCTGTGCTCACACTGCACCGGTGACACTCAGCGGGGTGGAGGAGAAGGGCGGAGTGCGCATGAGCAAAGTAGCGCGTGTAGAGAAACAAAACTAAACGTGTTGTTGTGGAGAGCTGGGAGGGGGTTAGGCAGGATCATACAGACAGCAAAGCAAGCCCTAATAAGCAAACAAACATACGAAAACAAACCCAAAGTCACTATTTTTTCTGTATTGTACATATATTTTTATGTCATCGTGAATGAAATGAAGACAAAAAAACAAACATGACATAGGGCTGACCAATCAGAGGGGAGAACCTAACTCTGGATTAATACAGTGAAAATGCAGCACACAGGTTGAATTTTAAAGGTAGGCACATTTTAAAGGTTTCAACTAATCGAAAAAATAAGCAATAGATTAGTCGGCATTAAAAATAATTGTTAGTTGCAGCCCTAGTCCGCACTCAACTCAAAGGTCAACAGGACCCCCTGCAGATGTGCTTGGTATCCAATCTCACTCTAAGCCCACCCTCTCAACAGCACCCTAGAGGTGCTGCAATGATGCCCACCCAGCTAATGAATGGTGACACTCTAATCTTTGTAATCCCTAATTGGTGCTGTGGGTTTGATTAGAAGCCAAGCGGTGTCAGCTCAGTTGCAATGAAAGAAGCATGTTTATGACCACACACTGCGCTCCGACATTTGTGACTGTGCATATAATGTCTGCATGCAGCCGTGTGTGTGTGTGTGTGTGTGTGTGTGTGTCTGTGCGAGTGTGAAAATGATGCACCTGCCTGCAAAAAAATCCTGGTTGATCTCTGGGTTTACGGAGCGTGGCTGCATTTTCGGTCTTCATTAACCTTGCTCGCCCTCAATCCCCAGAATTTCTACCTGCTTTATTTCCTCCTTCCTTCCCTCCTTTTGCCCCCTCTTTTCTTTTCTCATTTCTTTCTGCAGTGTTAGCGGGATGAATAATTGAATTTAATTGGGTAGTATGACCCTTGTCTTTTGTTAGCGGGTATGCAGGGCAGCAACGCTCATATCCACGGTCGATTGCATCACGGGGTTACACTCGGAAACATTTGTTCTAGTAATGCAACTACTGTTGTTTTTCTTGCAAATTACACTCACACGTATTTTCTGTTCAGACTCCTGCCACTGTACATCTCTGCATCAGTGAGGTAAAGAGATAATCTGAAGAGACAGCATATAAAAAAAAAGGAAGCCCTGGGTATGATTAACACAAGCAGATGAGCTAAGGCAGAGTGAAAAACTGACAACACTAAAAGTAGCTAATCTAATTATCACCATGATGCCATGCAGTTAAATCATTAGCCAGAACCTAATTGGCTAATATCGCTGCACTGTTAAAAAACCTCCCTGCCTCTTTCCCCTCTCTTCCTGTAACCTTTGAAAATAAACACTTCCCAAATAGCCTGCAGAAATGAGCAGTAACAAGCTGTGCCACTGCTGCTGCAGCACAAGAAGTTGGATGTGAGCACTTTTTGACTCCTAAGTTCCTCCCCTTGCAGATCCCCCCTCCTCCTCCTTCAGGGATTCATCTGCAGGGAGTTGATTATCTGCCTTTCATCCTGTGACGGTCTTGTGCTCTCTGCACGTTCTCAATGCTGTTCCTGTACTTAAAGCTGTACACAGACACATCCCGACACCACCCACTTTTACACTGCATCCCTCTATTATTACACACTCACAAACACACACACCCTGACATCCGTGTAGTTTGATACGTGGCCCAAGGCGAAGCACTTCTTCCTAATGAGCCTCCTGCCCTCTGTTTCTCCTGGGGAGTTGAAAGAGATCTAACCTTGATGCAGCAGAGAAACGGATGCAACCTGCCGACAGATGCACGCTAAAATACACACATTGCTATGCTTGCGAGGATCCTCATTCACTACAATCTTCCTTCTGTTATGCTGATTCTAAACCTTGCATAACCTCACATCTAATCTAACCTTCAACCTGAGTCTGAACCCTGAAAAATCCCTTTTAAGAAGTGCGGACTTTCGAGCATGTCGTCATTCCTCAAACTTTTATTAAAGCTGATATTTGGCTTCTTTTATTAGGAGCACTATTCATCCCCCATTATGACTTTTCATTTTATCATACAGAATGTTGAATCAGTTTATTACTCTTTCTGTTATTCTCATATCCTTTGTTGATAAGACTGTCAAACAAAGAAGATCTTTACATTATCTGCTCTGAATTTAAACCCTCTGATGCATTAGAGTGGTTCAGGAGACTAGGGAGAAGCCGTAGCCTTTGCGAGAAACTGGTTTTTATTTGACCCCAGATTATGATTAAAAATGTTAATCGTATTCTTTCTTCCATTCTTTGATAGAAGAAACATAAAACAATATAGATGCACCAGTGTCATTTCCCCTTCAGGTGCCATAAAATTACAATAAAGGTACATCAAGAGGCGATTAAGGGTCTGCTAAAGAGAAAAAAAGTTTACATCTGCCTTCTTGGGCTGTCACAAGAATAAAGCTTATGTGAAAGTGTTAAAAGCTGCAGTTCCTCAAGTGTCCACTTGAAGCTGAAAGTACGAAAAACCACATACACACCATTTCAAAAAAGCAGAATTTTACAGCAAGCATAAACATGTTCGCAGCCTGATATTGACTTCAGCCTGAGTATGTAGCTCATTTTTCTTAAGGTACACACTGTACAGGGGTAACTTTCCAGTTTGCTCAAACAGAGGCTCAGTTGACCTGACAGACAGGTGGGCATCCTGACTAAGTGAAGAGGCTTCGAGTTGCCTCTTGAGGTCAGTGTTACCAATATGGCTTGAAACAAAAGAGTAGCGTCACAGATGCAACGTCCATTAATTATGTACGGTTATGTCAGCAGCTAAATACAAGATGGACTACCTTTCCTTTTTCAATTCTTCAGAATAATTTTAAGATCACGGCGCTCAAGTCATTGTTGCTTTGCAAACTCACTCACGTATGCATGTCAAAATCAATATCTCTGAGGGACTACCAAACTACTGGTAACACATTCACACACAAACAAAAAAATGTGACATACTGTCATACCGTCAAAATCTTGAAAAAATACCGTAATATAATTTTTTCTCCCATGCCGCCCAGCCCTAGCCAGGAGGGTACCTTCAATTCCAACTCTTGGCCCTCTGACCCCATGTCATCCTCTGCCTCCTCCTCATAACACCATTTTATCACTTAACAAATACTCAAACGCCCCCAAATCAAAACCTTGTTCCACTGTGGTTGAAGAGGCCAATACACCTGGATGACTATCTTTAATACAGAGCTCCAAAAGTGTCCACTAAACCGCATTTTCTGTAACTTAACACCATCCCCGAACTCCTTCACTGCAAAAAAATTAAATCATAACAAGTGTTTTTCTCTTCCTTTTGGTAAAAAAATGTCTTTTTAGACTTGATATTAGCCCCTTTTACCTGACCAGTACAGGAAAATATCTCATTTTAATTTCTTTAAAGACAAAAATGAAGTCTAAACTATTTGTAAAAAGTTAAAAAAAATCTGGCAGTGGGGTAAGAGAAATGTGCCTGTCAAGATTAGAATGATGTCTTAATACAAGCACATTTCTCTTTCCCCACTGGCAGATTTGTTTACTTGTTACAGGTTGTCTTATGATAACTTGGAACAAGACATCTTCTGGACTAGTTAGGCGAATGTGGCTCATATCAAGTCTAAAAATAAATTTTAATTGAAAATAAGACAAAACACTTGATAAGATTTCAGTTTTTTTGCAGTGTTCAACATCTGACCTCACAAAGAAGGTTCCTTTCTTTTGGAGAGTTGAGCACAGCCTATGTTAGAGTCGATACTTGTAAGATATGGACCAACAAGCCTGCAACCTTTTTCCTTAAGTTTGCCAGACATTTTAAGAGACTTGAAGACACCACGTATTTAAGGCATCGCACAAGGTTCATTTCCTCAGTAGTATACTACTGTTTCATGCAAATGCACAACCTAATGGGAGAGAAAAAAGTGGCGCTGCCAACTCGTATCCGTGTCACTTTGTATCCCAGCAAGGTTTGCCAGTCCCTTGAAAAGAATATTGGCAGCACAAGCTTGAAACACAGGCATTTTCCTTGAAACTGTGTGAAAAGTGTCTCAAAATGTAACAATCTCTTGTTATTCTGTTGTACAATCAGTTTTGAAGGATTTTTGCTTCTGTGATGCAAATTTAAAAAGTTTCAGCTTCTGTTTCAGGTATTGATCTGTCTCTGTCAACCTTGTGTTTTGTAGATCTGGGCCAACTACGAAGAGAAACCAGTTGAAGAAGTTGTTCATGTATCAGAGGAGAAAGAACGGGTGCCCAACTACAGACCAGTATACGTCACCGAAATCTGCGACAACCTGCACTTCTACACCCAGGACGTCGAGACAGGTACCTGAGATTGTGTTTTACATGAGCGAAAAAGAAAAAAAAAGGGCAAAATCAGAGGGCACAAAACATAACATGACATACACAGGTTGATCAAATGTGAATTAGTTAAAGTTGAAATGGCATGCTATATTTCTTCATGCTACAGCGAGCATTTCATCATCCTGTGCAATCCAACACAAAACACCAGCAGCAGCAGAAGTCTCTCTGAGGTGCGAGCAGTGGCTCTTACTTTTTATTCTCTTTTAACACCACACTGACTTTATGAATGTCAATTATCTGCAGCACTCTGACATTCACCTCGTTCCCTCGCTGCAGCACCCCTCCCACCAGCAGAGACAAAACAAAGAGCGTCCCTCTTGTTATTACAACTGAATGACAGGAATAAATCACAGCAGCCCCTCTTGTCACCAGTGAAAGGAGGGAAAAGTTGGGAGATGGGAAAACTAACAATCCCTGTTGTTCCTGCATGGCTGCTTGCCCTGACAAGCAGTTTGAACCCATATGTGTGTGTGTGAGAGTGTTTGTATTCTGTTTGGCGCTGGGTAATGGGCCATCTTTCAGGCTGTATACTTAATGGGGCATCCTCTCCACATCAAAATCAAGGTGTGGGTTTTCTTGTATACATTTGTAACTGTTTTTAATTGCTGGGTCATACAGAGGAAGCCTGTTGTCTGGGATTGCCACAGCAACTGCTGGCAGATTGAGTTCACACTCTGAGTACAGGACACTTGAAAGCACTTTTACCAATTTTGTCAGAACAGGAAATGTACGACAGTCTCAAATTATGGAAATTGCCTTTTTCATTCCTAGCACAAAAAGACAGAGAAAAATCCAGCAATACCTGTGACCTAAGTGACCAAACTCCCAGTTTAAACCCATTTAGACCACATGCGACATATATTTACCTTTAAGGCCAAATATGATGTTGAGGTCATTTCAGAAGGTGCCATCCACCTCATTTAAGAAAATGAAAATTCACACAAATGTGTCTTGGAAATGATGTTACGGCTAGGGATGGTACCTTTCACATTTGAAACAATATGGTACCGACCCCTGGTACCTGGTACTCAATGGTACCAATTTTCAGCACTTTTGTGCATTTATGTGGTAAAAAATGTAAATTTGTTTGATAATAAAATGTAAATTATTTTCAATTTGACACATTTACTCTTCAATATGTAACCTCATAATGCTGTGTTCATCACCAAACATGATACCTTCTGATTTTACATGAACCGGTACCCGGTACTTTTGACAGAATTCGGTCGGTACCTATAAAAGTACCTCATTTGGTACCCATCCCTAGTCACAGCCCGAAATTACCTACATGTCGCACCCTGCCTTTAAGGTATGTATGCATGCGTGTTTAATCCAGTCTAAACAGGTTAACACAAGTAGAGTCCATGATGACACTCATTGAACCTTTAAAAACAGAAGTTTGCAAAGTGCTTTGACCAAAAAGGAACATGCAGACAACAAAGCACAGAGAAGCAAAAGCAGGACACAAGGCATTTAAGACCCTAGCAAGAGCAAATGTCATAGGAACAAAGACAATTCAAGAACCATGCAACATAAAAAGAGACCATGAGCACTGAAATATAATCTAAAGACATACACTCAGTAAGAAAAAGAGAGAAGGTAATAAAAGGCAGTTAAAAAAAAGAAATGGAACAGAAAATATGAAAAAATGAAATTATAATGGTGATAAAACAATAAATAAAAAAATAATTATATTAAAGCAAAGACAAATTAGAATAACACACATGAGCAAAGGATAAAATAATCAAAAGGCCTAAAAGGGTATCAGTAAAAGGATTAAAAGTGAATCAAAGGTGAGTTATAGATGAGATAAAATCTGAAGAAAAGTACATAACTACATTAAAATGTTAACATTACATAGAAGTAAATAAAAGAGGATGGACTTGAAAGTGGTGTGAGATAAAAGATAAGACAAAGGCTAAAAAGACAGTAAAGTCAAAAAAAGATAAAGACAAAAATGAAAGACAAAAGACGTCACATAAAAGCCAGTCTGTAAAAGTAAGTTTTCAAAAGTGACTTAAAAGTGGCTCCAAGCATCTTGAATGGAAATTAAAACGTGGGACTGGACTTGTGAAATGTGCTGTGTTTTACACTGCATCAGCTGTAACCCTCAAACTGGAGACTGTGAAATCTGGTCCATGTTGTTGTTGACACTCTCTCATGTCACTAAAGATGTTTCAGGCCGCTAAAATGCTTCTTTTTAAGTGGCATTTAAAGTCTATGTGGCTTGAAATGTGCTCATATGTCTAATAAACAGGCTTTTTAAAACTTGTGAGGACAGGTGAAAACCTTTGGAGTTGGACCATGACGATAGCAAAGAGGAGGAAATAGTAGAGAACAAATATCACCGAAAGCCTTCTGTGTCAGGTACGCCTCTTAAAGGAGTATTAGAAGTTGATCCAAGCCATCTTTGACACCTTTGATTTCGTGGCTTAATCATCAACTCACATGGTTCCACATTTAGAAACCCACAGCCTCACTCAAACCTGCATCCACAAACTAGCTGGAACAGATCTGAAGCCTCCATGCCAATCATCCTCCCTTCATCATCTGCCAGTTTGTGCAAGATCAGAACAGGACTGCGAGGTCTCCGTCTCACAGCCGCCCCTCACATCTGGCTCCCCTGTCAGAGGCCATGAAATCGACTTTGGCCACATCTTAATTTCCCTCACTGACGTTATTAATTAACTTGACTTTATTCACTGCCAATCTGAGTCTGAGCATCACTCACACCATAATAATCCAATCTCATGTGAGTGTGGAGAGAACTTGGCCATCAGTTGTGTTTTTGAACTCTCTCTTCTTTATTCTCCCCTCAGCCTTCCTTGAAACCTCTCAGTGCTCTGAAGTGTGCACAATCTGCTCTTCATCTTGTTGCCACAGGCTGTAGATTCAAATCTAAAGCTCTTCCACTCCTCTGGCTACTTCAGCTCCACTCCCCTGCAGGTCAAGAGTGCTGTTGAGGTTATGCGCAGGGTTTTATCATTGATCAAAATCACATGTCACTAGGAAGCAGCAGAGATGAACAGTGTGCGTCACATGTGCACCCGGAGGCAGGGTTAATGCCTCCAGCATCACCTGCTTCTAGCAGCTAAAACATGTAGGAAGAATGTGTTTACCTGTCGTATGACAGGCAGCTGCACCCGCATGGTGTCCCTGAAACACACACACACACACACACACACACACACACACACACACACACACACACACACACACACACACACACACACACACACACACACACACACACACACACACACACAGTGAAGTGAAGCAGTGCTTTTCAGATTGACATTTAGCAGATTTCTCTAAAGGTCTTTAATCCTATAAGGAAACCAAGATGCAAAGCATTAATAACTTTCTTCTCAGCAGCAACTTAAGTGTTACATTTAAAGAAATTGTACACAAACCGCATTTTTTTATATTGCTGCTCTCAGTGTATTTTGACAGCACAGCTGAGTTATTTAATCTTTTCTGGTATAAAGGCTTGATTTTTAGATGATCCAGCAATGCCGGGCTTGTTTATTTATTTATTTCCCCCCCTTTAATTGGCCCGTGTTCCTCCACCGAGGGGCTTACGCGCTATTTTTTTCTTCTTTTTTGAGAAGTGTTATTCTCAGCAGGGAGGTAAAACCTGACCGGTCTTCACCTCTCCTCATCCCCCCTCGCTCGATCACGTTGTTTGCCCCTCCCTTCGTCGCTTTCTCTCCCTTGGTCTCTTTCATTTTCGCTGACGCCTCCTCAAAGCTACATTAAGTCATACCAGCCCCTTGAAGAGCACATCAAAGTGTTAGGGCCTGTAAAATCACACAGACTGAGTGCTTTGCAATATCATTACATGTTTCATACCCCTCCTCCTCTTAAATTCCAAAGTAGGGGAATTAATAGACTCAGATAAGCTTGGGAGCAGAAGCTGACTTTCATAAATATGCCTGTGATTGCAACTTATGACAACATAACGCTCCACATAAACCACAGAGTGGTTATAAGGGAGGCTACAGTTTCTGATCGCTCTTAAGAGTCACGGACAGAGATTTGACTTCACTAATTAACATTTAACAAATCAAATCTTTTTAGAACAAAGTGAAAGCTTTAATATTCAATAGATAAAGCCATTACTGCGCATTATCTCAGTTTAACATAAAGCACTCACACTGTATGACCTGACATTCTGGTGCTTTTTGGAGTAGCAGCTCCACATTTGCTGTTCTTGTGCATTTTTATCATCACTTTGAAAAAAACTACTCCACAAACATCAATTCTGAGTCAAAATCTGACCCACGCTTTGCTTCAATTTGGATTGTTCCCCACCGCAAACCCAAGCCACTTTCTCCTCTCCTGTTGCCTTTCTACACTCAAACATCAGAGACACATTTTACACTGTGCTTTTTTGGCAGTCGGTGCAACAACTCCATTTGCCAGATGGAGCAAACACTTTCATGGAGCACTCCTTAACCGCCCTAGCATGCTTTTTCAACACGGAGTTTAATCCTAACCGGCTTCTCCCCTCTGGCCCGACTCTTGTTTGATGTTTGAAGCCACGGATGGCCTCCCTAAAAGTAACCTGAGCGGGACGATAAAACTATACTGCCCTGGATTTGAGTCGGTCATCAAAATGATGATAGGTGCGAGCCCATTTACTTAACTTGAATAATCCACAGATTTTATTGTGGGCATAAAATGGGATTATAAAAGGAAGGTGTATTTTTAGTAACAAGAGAAATGATTAGAATACAGCAGGGGCTGGCACAGAGTCATTTTTCTGTCTGCAGTTAAGCACCATTTGTTTAAACCATTGCTTCGGTTAGATAAGTTGGACTTAATTGATTCGATGTTGGAAAATTAAAATGTCTCAGCAGTGAGGAAGAATTGAGATGTGGCGAAAGCTTAAAGAAGCAAGATTAAACATACCGTAAAGTGTTAAGAGCACTAGTGTTTTACAATACGGGAAAGAAAAAAGATAAAAATTCAAACCTCAGTCTAATACACCGGAGGGAGTGTACACCTCGTACAGTAGAATAAAGGAAAAAGACTGCTTATAGTCATTAATATTTAGATGCTTTTTCCAAACCATTAGCCCTGTGGTAGTTCTGGCCACCCAGCAGGCCGGGGCCCCTTTATTATTTATTGTGGTCCGCCGAGGGCAGTGGTGATTGAAAAGGCCATCCCGCTGTTGTTGCACTTAAATAAACAAACGTAGGCCCTGTGAAGTAATCTTCATGCTGTTATCTACTAAGTGATTCTCATATTTTATGGAGAGAATGCACTTTGTAATATCTTTTATTCTCTGGGGGTCCTAAAGCGCTGTGCATTTTCCCCTTTTTCCCGTTTTAATTACCCGCTTTTAATTACTCTTAAGTGTAGGTTTTTTTAGTGTACGGATATCTTAACACGGGCTCGATAAGTGATTAATTCCACGTTTGGAATGGGCTTTTCCAAGTCACTGAGAAGCTTGAGGGATTGCACTCTTTAATCCACAGTTTATTTTAAGGCTCTTTATCTGTTGCTGTATGCGTTTATCTCTCATTGTCTCATTTTTCCTCCCGCACGCATTGTCTCTTCCTGGTTCTGCTTTCTCCTGCTTTTCCCTTGCTGTTTTCCTTGTGTATGTTGCTCTCGCACTCTCTCCGGAGGCCATATGTAATTACTGTCAGAGGGGGACCTGCATAGATCTGTGTGACCTTGGACACTAAAAGACAGAGGCCACTCTAGGCGCAGGGGGAGGAAGTGGCTCTGTGCTGTACACTGTTGTTGCTTTGCCACTGTGCTGGGGAGTTGACATAATTAAAAACCTGCTAAATATAGCCCTCAAGTCTTTATGGATGTGCAGCTGTAATGATTGCAGCCTTAGTATTGGATTCGCCATCACATTTTTCTTTTTTCAATCAAAGACATTAAGTGCAGAGGTATTAGTCTTCTTAAAAACACATTAGCTGTGCCCCAATTTCATGGTATATACGTGTTTTAAGAGTCTAAAGTGGCAGTGTGACGCGCAGCAAATAATTACTACTGCAAGAGATATACACAACCTAATATATAAAACAAGAGCCAACCACAAATACATCTCTTTTGCTTATCTTTCTCTTGAAGCTCTACAACTTCAGTGATCAGCTTTACTTTTTTCCTCAATCAACACATGATTCTACATATATGTTTATTTAAATGCTCATATAGAAGGAATGAATGAGTAAAAGAGCTATCACAAGTACTAGGTTTTAATGGGGGTTCCCTAGCTTTTGGGGCTGGCCTCAAGTGGACACTTGCTGAACTGCATTTTTTTTCATTTGGCAACATATTTGCTTAATTTCTCAAGAAAGAAAGGAAGAATGGTTTAACATCTTGGATGAACTAAGCGCCAATCTCCTGCGGCCTGTAAGAAATGAAGCCAGTGCAGAGGTGGTAAAAGCTGCAGTTCATTGAGTGTCCATCTGAGGTTCCTGAAATACCAGAATCAACCACATGAACTGAAATTACAAACTGAAACCTCTCTTATGGCACTCACTCCACAAGGAGAATTTTGTCACAGCTTAACAATTCAGAACATATTAATATTAGAAGTTTGTTAAGGCAAAGGCACAGCTCACCTGACTGGAGGGTGGGCGCCCTGTAGCTGTAGGAAGGCTCAAAGCCCACCTCTTGAGCTCAACATTTGGCTGCCAACAACTATATAAGCTTTAAAATTCTGTATCAAAAACAAATGTGTGACATCACAGAGACCATGTTATATTTTAGTCTATGGGTTAAAGCCAAGCCAGCTTGACTGGGTCAGCCTTCTTGGGTGTTTACATAACAACTTGATCAGAAACAGTCATTAACGACTTTAGCAGTCATCAAAAGGCCTGACTTTAATCAGGTCTGATAGAAACTCTGACAGGGAGGCAGATTAGAGAAAAAATAGAGGATTTATTATTTTGATTGTGCATTAAGCAGACAAGTGAGCAAAATAAAGACAGATCAAAGACCATGTAGGCTTCTAAAACCGACTTGGGAAAAAAAAGTTGAAAAAAATTATTAGAAAAGCAAAATAGATGAGTTTTTGGCAGTTTTTGAGCAGTCTTTGAACTTCCATGATGTAAATAATTTGTATACTTCCTCTTTGATCCACTATGTACTTAAATAGAAGTGTGAAAATGCAACAAGAGCCAAATGCGTGGCCTGATTTCTTTGGAGGAGTTGGTTAGAGCAGCCGGACGTGTTAAACTCAGTCTGCGTTTGCTGGTCCTGGCCACCAAACTGTACTACTGGGCAATAGTTTCTTCCTCCTCCTGATTTGGACCACGCTTAGTTTTTATCTTCATGGGCCTTGAAAGTGATGCCCAGTCCCGTTAAAAAAGAAAAAAATAAATAAACCTGCCTACCTTGAGCCTCAGCTGCAGCGCAGTCAGTGGTACATCCTGTCTGCTGGTTGTCACCTGGCACCCTTACCACCTCATAATGAGAGGAGTCGTTCCCCCCAACCAGGTGCCACTCCGTCCGCATTATTCACACTCCTACCTTTTACACACAGCAGCTGTTCATCACCTAATGAAGCTGGACCCGGCCAGAGATGGAGCAAGGCAGGCAGTGAGCTGCTCTGCCTCTGGCCACACTTCAAACCAGGACTTTTTTCCCCCGTCTGTTAAAATTGAATACTTTGAACTGTTACATTTCAATCATTTTCTCTTTGTGAAGCTTGTTTTTCTTACTGCCTGTGGCAAATTTTCATGTTGGCCTGTTTACTTCTTCACCCTTTGTGTTTGTGTCCTTTTTAATGAAGCTATCCAACATGTCTGAAGCTTAAACGGCCTCCATACAATCATTCAACAACATTACAGCATCAATAGTCCAACTATTTTATTACCTGGAGGCAACTGGGGACATTCATTCTGCTATTCATGGTGCTGATTTCAGTAAAAACACATGAGAATTTAGTATTTAATATTTATCATGGTGAGTGACTTGCTAATTGGATGTCATAAAAAGGCAGCCAAGAAATGGTACCTTCATACAGCTCAGCTTCATGAACACATCGAGTAATGGAGCCTGTGCTTCATTAATTTCTTCTTTAACCCTGGGTAACGTATCTACGTGTGACATTGTGGGCACCAAGCCAGAGTCAGTCAGGGGTTGAGATAATTAACTCTTATGCAAGAGCAGTTATGAAAAGCCTCAAAAATTGAAGCATCGGAGGAAGTAATTATTTGTTCGTCATGTTGTCACTTCTTTGTTGAACTTGTCTCTTAAAAAGAATGGAGTACAGGGTGGTGTGGTATAATGGATGATTTAACTTAGATATCAGTATAGAGACAAAAGAAATGTAATAAAGTGTTTCATGTAACACTTAAGTGAGTGGTTTAATGATCCCATCGCAGACAAGGAGAAAATATGTTGAAATTTCCAGAAGCAGCTGAATCTTTGGTCATTTAGTAACAGAAGAAAAAAGAAAAGTTGCATTCAAAGCAACTTCCGTCGTGGCTACTTTTTACTTTCCCAGCCCCCAGATCCCGCGGCAGATACAATATTTAGAGGTCAGACCCAGCCTGCATTATCTCCCGCCTCCCGTGGCATTCATTATTAAATCAGATACGCACCTTTAGCTTCTAAAAGGTCAGCTCACCTGTCGCTCTGAGGCAGCCCACTTTTGATTTTCCGGCGGAAAATAAGCGGCGCGGTCCACATTCTTCACCATCCCAGCGAGCATGATTTGCACTAATGTCAACTTGTGGGTCTATTACCTAAAGCTGAACGGCTGAATGGCACTTTTCGCAGCGGTGAGCCACTTATGGATCCAAATGGGGTTCTCTTCAGAATTGGCCCCTGCTTGTCTCCCTCCTTGCTCTAATGTTGCAAGAGGCCATCTTCTGAAAATATCTGGAGTCCTTACAATCAAAGCAGGACATTAGCTGAAGTCAATGAGGCTCGACAGGTGGCAGAGAGAGGAGCCGGAGAGACGGATGCAAAAAGAGCGAGCCACAGATGCTGTCTCTGTTTAGATTTTTTTCAGTGATGGCTTTTCCAATTACAGAAACGGTAATTTGCTGTAAAAGGCTCCACACTGCCGGGAAGGGGAGAATGGAACAGGGTAATTGCTGGTGGAAGTGGGGAGGGGGTATCGCACGAGTTATAATCCATATCACTCTCCGGTGGGAAGGGAACAGCATTAGTCAAGCAGAGGGGGATCATTTGTTTTTTATAGTGGCCTCCCTCAGCGCTGGACAGATGCTGACACCACTTTAAACATCGCTCAGGAATGCGAGGAAATGGTCCTTCTCTTGTCTTGGTTCCATAATTGTCGCACTGGCTTCAGAAAAACATGACGAATATCCCCGGGTGAGTGGTGCTGCTTTGTTGACCAACCACGGGGGGCACTGGTCTCAGAACAGCTGTGTGTGTGTGTGTGTGTGTCCCTGCACACATATTCATGCCTCCCGAGCCGGTACGTACTGTACCCAGCCTGTGTGATGTTGTTTGTCATTGCGAACTTTTTTCCTTTGAAGTGCTGCTTGCATGTCCTGAAACGCAGCCATTCCTCTACCCCAGAGGATAAAGCCCCTGTCCACACCTCATACATATTTAACACAGCGAACAAACAGGTGAGCAGAAGTACAAAGCTCTGTTCAGATGGTGGATGATGCAGCATCCATGTGTTTGGTTCAGATTCTGACCAACCAAATGGGAAAGGCTCTGTGGTATTCCCGAGATGAGGTGAAATGTCGCAGCAGAAACTTTCCCGATCGCTTCCTCTTTGCTTCATTAATTAAAGCGAAGGTTTATGTCTACAGATCTCTTGTTTTACCGGCAGGTGTTCTTTTCACAGACGCGCTCCACTTTGACTCTCCGTTCCTTCGTTCTCATAAGCCAGGAAATTAGCACGCTTTCATAAGCAGCCGCTGCTCTCTTGGCCTCTGCTTCTGTCATTTTGTGATTATTTACCCCTCTGTGATTTTAATGGCTCCCGTAAACAGCTTAATAGAATTCAGCAAAGCCTTGGGATGCACAGCAAAAAGGGCACATGATTCACTGTTTTCATTGGCTTTTTGTTCCCCTTCTTGTCTCTGCTCACACACCGTGTTCCACAATATAATCAAATACAATCATAACCAACCTGTAAAGCTGTTGTCAGCTGCTCCCTTTCTTCCCCTCCGCTCTCCTTCTGCTCTCTCCTCTTCTTGTTTTAAATCTGAACTGCTCTCCCACTCTGCACCGGGCATTCAGAATGTAATTATATATGATTTACAAACAGCTGCAGCCATAATGGTGTATATACAAATTACAGAACGAGGGAGAGGGAAAAAAACAACAGTACAATAAAGAGATGAAGACGGAGAGAAATTGGCCAGCATCAGACACAGTCAGTGGTTTGGATGTTTTTTGGATCATCGCTTTGGCTCTCTCTGCAACACAAAATGAGCACTCACGCTCGACATGGTTTAGCCCTTCTGCACGCAGATATTTAGTTGTCTTTATGCCAGCATTAAATAGGAATTTGCCTTTGTAATGCAGAGTCTCCTGGCTGCACTTCCTCCCTAATGTTCACATTCACTCAGAATTTCTCTGGGATGCTGCATAAGACTACTCAATTGACCCCAGAGGGCCTAGATTTTCTCTCTGTGCTCGCTTGCAGAATGTAAAGCTTATTCCACCTTTTGCCGTCGGGACTGCAGTCAGAGTAATGTCTTCTTTTTATATATGATTCTGAACGGCTGCTTTCTCTTTAGTGATATGCGCATTTTCCACAAATAATTCAGCCCAAGCCTCTGTAGACGAGCGCTCACCTGGACATAAACCTGCACGGCGCCTGATAAAACCCCAACCTCAAATCCGGTTCACCTTTGTCCGAGAAACCACCACGGCAAATTGGAGCTGTAAATCCCAACAGCGGATAATGATAATGCATGAGGCACATCCTGCTTACTAAATCAAACAAATTCAGACATAGGCTTTGCAAAATGCTCAGAAAGAGCTTCAATTGGCGGTTTGATGCTGACGATCATTTCTAATACTGTGTCTCGCTAGTTTCCTATATACTGATCAGCCTGCAAGATATAGGCACCAAAAGTAAATCCATTTCCTAAAATTTACAGACAGCATTTGAAACATGAAATACATGTTTTAAAGAGCAAACAAGCCGACTCATTGTCAGTCAGTGGATAGATTTATTGTTACAGTGTGACTCTACTTGACCGAAGTAATTGAAGAGAGTCGGTGGGTCAGAGCAGATCATAAATCATAGTGTTATAACTGGTGATCCATAACACTGCACTGTCAGTGCCCTGTGACCGTATAACCCCAAACAGGGTCCTCAAAGAGTCTTGTGTGTGTTTGTAAAGCACAAAGAAAGATCAACTAATTTATTCTGCAGTACACTAAGGTCAGTTTAAGAAAAAATAGCCAGTAGCAAGACATGGAAAAACAAGTTGTGATTATTTGTTACATGATTGTTGACAAAATAAGGAAAAATCTGCCATCAGGCTGTTTGAGTTGAATAGATCTGGTTATACTTGTGAATCTCGGTCTGGCAAGGGTTAACAGATATGACACGGGTCCTTAGATGGGGACACACCAATCACCAGTGGCCTCCTACACACCTCATCAGGTCAGGGCCAATACAACTCAGCCATGGACTCCACTAGACTTCTTAATGTGTGCTGTAGTATCGTGCGCCAAGACATTAGCAGCAGATCCTTAAAAGTCTGAAAGTTGCAAACTTGGTTGATGTGCAAGCAAAACCCAAAGACGCTTGATTGGACTGAGGTCTGGGAAATTTGGACACAAACTTCTCTTGTTTTTGTTCCTTCAGGTCACCTTCTTCCATTTCTGACACTTACTGTAGGCAATCTCAGTGATAAAATAACAGGGATTAGCATGTGGTCAGTGGTGAACAAGTGTCTCATAACTGCTGAGCCACTGTAGGTTTTATCCCTCATGCTATTTTAGCTCTGCCAAGCTAAATACTCCAACTTACTGCAGTCGATAAGCATAGAAGAGCATAGAGCTAAGATGAAAAAATCTTCCTTATGAGTGGGTCCTTCGTCCACAATATTTGATCCAACTTTTTGAGTGTGTTTTGGATCGATTCCAGAATGGAGAGGTGCATTCCTATTTCTGATGGCCTAAAAAGCCATCATCAGAAACCAATAGATGATGTCACAGAAGTTATGTCCATATATTAAACTGTATGTTGATCAGCAAATGTTAATGCTTGGTGTGTTTTGAGATCTTCAGGTCATAACTAGCATCAGCTTATTAGCAGTTTAACCACCAGCTCTTCTGTCAGGTCAGGTCTTGTAGACGTGTCCTAGGCAGGGATGCACAATATATCGGTATCAATATCGGTATTGGCTGATGCTGGTTAATTTTTTAACATGGTGGATGTAGAAAGTGGGCCAATATTTACTTACTAGGTACAAGCCATTTTCAGAACATTTTGGACGATCTTTCAGGACCCAACTAATCTTGTTTTCTATGAATACTTAAACACCAAAACTACCGAATAAGAGTGGACCCTCCTCTTTCATGTTTTTCTTCCTGTTTTTGATCCAAAAACAGACAATACGTACTTTTTTGATTGCATTCATTGCATGCGCTCCATCCTCTCCATGGTCATCTTTTCTCACGATCGCGCCACTCTTTCTCTTAACTACCTCAACACATCAACTCAGACCAATATTGTTATTGGTAAATATCGATAATATTGGATACATTTTTTATATTGGTGCATCCTTAGTCCCAGGGTCACTTTTTTCCCCCTCCTTGGACCACTTTGGGTCAGTACTGACAACTGCAAACCAAGAACATCCAACAAGAGCTCCAGCCAAGTCGTCTATCTCTCCGGTCCTTGTCTGAATGTACTTACTCTTGCCTGCTCATCTTAAGTTAAAAGAGTAGATTTAGTGGCATAGTTAGCATGCTGTGCCATGATAATGATTTCTTTTTGTCCAGCAAAGATCTGATGATCATATCAGTTCATTGTTAGATAACTGGTCCCCATTCCTCATGTTGCGTGCATAGATATTTTCCTCTTAATGCATCCTGATAAAATCTGCTGCAGCATTTACATGAATAAAGTATTTAATTAGGTTGGGCTGAGAGGCTCCATCCATTAAGGCTTCATGTACGTGAATGTATATATAGCATGAAGGAGCCTCTTAAAGCTCATGTGTCATTTATTGGGCTCTCTCTGGACCTAAAGTGGAACATGGCCCAGGAAGTGAAATAAATAAATAAGTGTGTGTGTTAATATACACACAGAAGCACACACTGTGAGGGGGAAGGAAAGCACACTAACTTTTTTTAATTAGATTAATAAATCAAAGAGGTGGCTGCCTGTGACGGCTATAGACGCTATTCCAGTAAGCTCACATCAAGCTGCTGTGGCAAAGCTGGAGCGTAATGATGTAACCACACCGCTACTTCTTGTGTGTGTATGAGACGAGAGGCTCGGAAAGCGATTCATCTGACATGGTTTCCGAAAACTGCTTTCTCTACAAAACTCTGCAGAAGCTTCTGTATATGTGTGTGTATTTATCCTCCCTTTCCCTTCCCTGCATGTATCAGCATTTAGTGTAGTGGTGGGTGGCTACCCATCTGTTTGGACCCCATCCTCTGTCAAACCCAGCTCCAAGTTTTCCCCTCACGCTCTCAATCCCTCTGTACTCGTGGCTGCTGTTTTTCTTAAAGTTTGACACCATGCTAATGAAGGCTCGCTGTCTGCTGTTGGTTGGCAGCTGCTCGCCTGTCTCCACACAGATAACCCTCTGAAAGCTGCATCATTATTTATATTTACTTGTTCTGCAGCAGAATAAATAACATCAGGTGTTAATGACAACTCACCGGAGCAGTATAGAGGAGAGAAGAGGTGCAGCTTTGCACTGTCTGCCTGCAAGCTGTTTGTTTGATAGTACAGAAACCTGCATAGTAAGCAGAACTTAATCATTATACGGACTGGCTGCTTTTGTGTGCAGACACTGAAGCAGGTTAGTGGGGAAACCAGAGAAGTGTTCACCTTTTTACTGATAAATCCAGGTTTACATGCAGACAGACAAAGATTTTTTTATTTTGGATGGAAACTGCAGTGTGAGAGTGAGAGTTTCTCTCATTTTGGACTGGAAAAGTTTCAGCTTTGACACTTTCTTCTTCAGACCTGTTCATCTTTGAGTCAGATTGCTTTAGATATATACTTTTGTACTGCTTTACAAGGTAATAATTTCTTCTTCTACCTAACTAAATGTCCATACTTTCCACCCATTCCGTTCAGAACCAGAGAGTATAAACTGTTAGCAAGGAAGTAATCATCCGTGTAGCTTTTTCTCAACACCTTGTAAAATTGTCTTTCATTCCCACAGAAAAAATTCCCTTTGTACATCTATTTTTTTTAACAACTACCAGTTTCAAGCCAGCTTTGAGCATGATGTTCTGAACATTAAGTCTTTTCAATCTTTTCCTTACCTTGAATCTTTTTCCTCTACAGCATAGAACCTCTAACCAATGTGTACATATGATAAATATGTTTCTATGAGTTTCTGATCACGTTAAAGGCCCTGTGAGGACTTTGTAAGTGGTCTTGAAATAGTGTCTTTTATATATTTTTCTGTTCATAAACCATGAGTTAAAATGAGATTTTCAGCAGCATAACCTGTTGTTTCTAAATACTAGTTCTCAATATCTATGGTCAAATCTGATTTTCCAGGGAGAATATGAATTCATTTACATCGCATAGACCAAAAGTTACTTGGACCTGCTAGCAAAGTTTAGCAGTAGCACACAAAATCCAGACTTTGTTTCTCGTAACATGTTACAGACACATCTTATCCCGAATTCACACATAAAGCGTAAGCGCCACGCACAGCGATCACCAACTGCTGAGTGCGGCTGTTTCGCTGCGAGACTATTTTGGTCGGAGTGCGCTGCAGAAATGTGTCAATCTCTGCAGAGCAGGTTGTACCGAACAGAAAATCAGAACCATGAGTGTCTGGTCATTTCAAAATGAAGCTCCATGTTCTGGCTCCCAATCGTAAATCTCACCATTGTTCATCAAACTTACGTCTCTGGCACATGGCAAGAAGTATTCAGCAGGACAAGGAAAGTTAATCTTGGAGACGAAACACTTTATAATTCCTTGCAACACAACACATTCTCACACAGAAAGTTGAAGGCATGGACTGAAGGTGCTGAAGTTTTGGGAGCATCCAGTGTGAATTGGTGCGCGCCCCAAAACTGTGGTACTGTACAACACTTCATGTGTGAATTGGGAGTTAGAGCACCAAGCTGCGAGATTTGTCCGCTTTTCAAAAAACATAGAGATTATGAGGTAAACGCAGAAAATAAGAGTTCCTTTCCATACTCTCCCTTTGTGTGCATGTGTTTTCGAGATGCTCCATAACTCAGGACCCAAGCGTCCCCACTAAACCTCCCCCAGGTGGTAGATCAGCAGAAACCGCCTCTGGAAAAAAACACTTAACTGAACTGGCTGCTGTAATTGCCCTCTTACACTTCACACCTGCAGACCTACACACACACACACAGGCGTAAACATACTCGGCCATACACAAACAAAATACGCCGTACATGCTACACAAACACCAGAAAGTGGCTCTCTTGGAGATGCACGTACTTTACGGCACTCATAATTAGCTCCCCGATTGCATCTGATGGGTGCAAATCAGGCTGCCACTTACTGCAGTCATTAAATCCATGGAGCACTGACTCACTATCTGATTTCTGTAACTCCCACCATATTGACAGCCAGACTCTCGCCTTGGATCCACCATAATAGGTCGGCACATGATATAATGGCGTGATACACCATGAAGTCGCACTAGAAGAGCTGGCTCACTTCACTCGCAGCTGTGATCGTCCAACAGGGTCATCGAGTATTAGCTGAGTGATGCTAATGTGCTAAAAAAAATAGGATAACCTGATTTTGCCTTTTGTGTTCTGGCCTCACTTCACGTAGAGCAAAGGAGGTTAACATGGGTGTGAGAGGATATGTTTTAATGATTTATTGTTAAACGTCCTTGTTTGAAGCATTTTTTTAGATTTGTGCTCTTTAAAAAAAGATTCACACATTTGTGCAAGTTGAGATTTCAAGGGTTTTCCGTGCAGCAGTGATGCAGTTAAACTGACACCACAGCGTTTTACTCTAATCCCTGCAGCAGCAGTAAAGTCATCTAAGCTTCTCATCACAAAAGGAAGGAAAATAAGTATGCAAATTAAAAATCACAAACAACCTTTGGAGAAATCCCAAGACTGAGCAGAAGTTGCATCAGACTTCATTTCATCATGACATTTATGAACAACCCCGGCACGGCTGAGAATTTTGAAAGTGTGTTAATTTTCTGCTCATGCACGAGGACGTGTCCTCCGTCAGTCACACCCAATCAAAAACAACATCCCAATCAAAAGTGTCCTGCATGCTCTGTCTGAAAAAATTAGGTGTAATTTAAGACCAATTTAGAACAACTACACCTTATCTTTTCAGCTCTTCTCTTTGGAGTGGTGGTGTTGAGTTTTGATTAAATAGAAAGGAAAGCAGAAAAAAAAAGTAATCATATCAGAGTGTGTGAAAGAGGAAAACTATGACCAAGTATGTGGGGCCAAATCAAAAGAAGACAACAGATTTTTTTGGAATAAAGTAGTAAAATCACAAGAATAAAGTTTTAAACGTGAGAAAAAGGTCTTAGTATCAGGCTACGAGTTATTTTGAAGAGGAGGATCTGAGGAGCAGCCAGCTGCCTACACGAGAATGAGAAATGTGGAGGAACTTGTGAAGTTGTACATTAGTAAAGGTGTCATAAATATAACTGAATCCTTTAGCTAATGAGTAGTCTGTTTTTATGAGTAATTGTGGAAACTCCTACCTTTAACCTGCCTGTTTGTTGAATTATCAAACAGTATTTCCCAGGTTTTTTGCACTTTTCTCAATATTTTTGCGTTGCACTTGGAAGGCTGGCCACAAATTAATTCAACTGTCACAGCATTTTTGTTGGGTGTTTTCGGTCAAGGTAAAACATTGTTTTTTTTCTTAACTGTGCAACATATTTTTTCATCTGACACCTAATCCTTCGCTGTCCTTGTTTTGAATACAAACGAGACAGAAACTGTGCTGTTCACCAGTTAAAAAATGAAAGTCTCTAAACCTGCCATCAGTCAGCACCCTTGAGGGGATGCAGATTGAACTTGAATCCCACGACAGATACCTTGGAACTTTAATCAATGACTCTTTGGCTTTTGCTCTACACATTCAGAAGCTCAGGTTTATAGTTTTGAGTTCAGGTCCTTCTGTTGAAGAAGCAAAGAAACTTTTCTGTCTGTGCTTGACTAGGCTATTGCACATCTCTGCTTGCATGCACTGGATACTGTGCATCATGGAGCTCATTTTGAAGCAATCACTCACCGCTGTTTGCTTTATTATCATGTTGGGTGGTCATCCTTGTTGCCACGCAGACCTAAAACATCTGTATTTTTTCATTCATAAGTGTATCTTAACTCTGCTTCCTGCTTTTATCCTCTCTTACATTGTACATAAAATTACAGGAACTCATAATCTTGGTTCACGATATCTATCTGAAGTTAGGGAAAAAAGCTTTCAAGTTTGCTGCTCTCTGCTGGAACAACCTAAAAAAAGACTTGAAACTTGGTGAACTGGGCTCAAATTACACTTTTAAGGGAATCTTGTACAATCTGGAGGCAGATTCATCTGCAGTTGTTTAGTTTGATGTATCCTGTGATGTTTTGAACCCTGGAGGTAGTTGTTATATGTGCAGGTTCAAACAACTTGAAGGTCTAAAACTCTGACTTCAGAGTATTCCTGGTTGGACGTTAAAAAATGGTGTGGTGAAGAAGTATTCTTTGGAGTAGGATTAAGCAAAGAGCAGTTTCGAGCAGGTTTGCTCTGACTGAGAGCTTTTGTGACAGATTTAATTTCAGATATTTTTGCTATAACTTGCTGCTGGCTCAAATTAGCTACATCTGTGGGAACAGTTTTAACTGTATAATTGATTGTTATTAAAATTAAAAAGGTGCAAAAGTCAATAAAAAATCATTTTGACTATATTAAACTATTCATTTGAAGCTTTTCGGTGGATGCTCGCATTGTTTTATGATGTTTGATGAACCAATCTCTGTGAAGTCGGGGTAGAGTTTTTTGAGTTTTTAAGTCAGAGCTCTGACTTCAGTGGCCGTTCCAGCACACTTTTTCAAAGTGTGAAATTTAGACAACACCAAACTCCAAGTCGTCTGGAACGCAGCGTGTGCATACTTATTGTGTTAAATGTGATCTTTGTACTCCTGTTGCTCATCTTTGCCGGGACACTCATGAAAAAGGGATTCTTCATCTCTACAAACCTCTGGTTTAATAAATCAAATAATAAAAATAATAATGCCTTGCAGAGCATTAAAATGATACATTCTATATAAAATGACAACTTAAAGGTCTCATTTGGTCTTGTTCACTTTTGTACACTGCAAAAAAACTGAAATTTTATCCAGTGCTTTTGTCTTATTTTGAATAAAAATTGTCTGGTCATAATTGATATTAGCCACATTCAACTGGACAGTCTAGAAAAATGTTTTGTTTCAAGTTTAAGACAAAAATGAGGTCTCAATTGTGTCACAAGTAAAAAAAAAGAATAATGTCAAGTAAAAAGTAACTACAAGTAACTTTTCTCTCGTTTCATTGGCAGATTTTTTTTTTTTTACTTGTTACAAGCAACTCAGACCTCTTTTTTGTCTTTAAACAACTTAAAACAAGACATTTTTCTGGACTAGTTAGGTGAATGTTGCTCATATTAAGTCTGAAAAGACATTTTCTACTGAAAATAAAACAAAAACACTTGGTAAGACTTCAGTTTTTCCAGTGTAGCTCAAAAATGGTTTTTATTGCTATAACCTGTTTAAAAATCTTACTCTGAGCTTTGTAAACACCAACTCTGGATGCATTGCAATGTCTCAGTCTAACTCATGTGTTTGTGTCTTTGTCAGGAGGCCAGTTGGAAAGTCTGATGGAGACCATGAGAGCAGAGATTGCTGCCCAGCCACCAGTGGAAGGATCCTATTCTCCACGCAGGGGAGACTACTGCATAGCCAAGTTTGCTGATGGTGAATGGTAAGCAAGCCCAAACCCCGTCCGCTGTTTTTATCCCTATGAAGAAAACGAGCTGTACAAAAAGATGATTTCCTGAAACACATTTCACAGCTGGGACATTTTACACCATTTAATTAGATCCATTTCTATCAGACATATAGGACTGTGTTTTTTCACTCTTAAGATTACCTGACATTTAATTTCTGTCTTGTCTCTATTTAAAACTGCGATGCATTAACTGCAGACACCCACGGGCTGTAATTAGCTCTCTGCCACTGCTTTTGCCCCTTAGAATCAGCAGTCGGTGACAGTAACACACACACACCTCTTCCTCCTCACCGGATGTTGGAAGTTTACAGATGGTCATGGGGACAGATAAAAGTCACGGTGACAGAAGGAGGGAGAGGGAGCGTGTATGTCAAGAAGGTGACGGCGAAAAAAGATTAGGAAACTGATTAAAAAACCAAATGTTCCCCTGACACAGGTGCTCTTCTCTCTCCTACACCCTTCCCTCCATCCGTCGTCTCATTATTTTCTGAGGCAAAGTTATTCTTTTGCAGCCACCAGTGCAAATCACCGAGTTTGGAAACAAGCCATCGTTTTATTCCCTGCCCCCTTTTCGAGAAAACTCTTTCAACAAAAACTCCCTCCTCTGAGAGGAAGATGTGTGAGATTTTTGGTCTTTGTCTTTAATTCTCCACAAGCTAATTATGTTCATGTTCACATTGTTCTGTCCGTATCTTTGTAGTGTGCGATGTATTTGAAAAGTGGGCTTGTTTTATTAGGGGGCTAATTAGACATTTGTCTCTTTTCGAGGCCTGTTAGCGCCAGCGTAAACAGAAAGGAGAAACCTTTGTTCATCAATCAACCGCACTTTGTCTCTTAGTCCCGTTCTGTATGCCTTCCTGTTAATCACTTATTTTGGTTTTAACTTTGTTCACTTGTCTCTCTGTGCCCATGTGCCTGTAATTATTTGGCCTCCTCCTGCTGTCCTTGGTTCTCGGCCAATTTGTCGCCTCTCGGAGTTGAGAGCCGCACAGGCGACGGTCAGAAGAGGGACTTTCTAAATTAAGTCAAAACATGCTTTTCGGAAGCCTTGAAATGTATGAAAAAGCAGGTTTTGTTAAAACACACACTTTCGTCAGTGATGTGTTATGCCCTTGTAATATTTAAGCTTGTTTCAGGCTAATTCAGCTGCCAAACGTGCTGGAAAATCACGCCTTACAAAGTGAAACTGCTGGGTTTTCTGATTAGCTCTAATGCGCTGAAGTTGTTTGCTACAAGGCAAAAATTGGTTTAAATTTCTGCCCTTTATTGCAAAGGGGCCTCGACGCAATTTTCCCAGCCCTGCCATGTCCTGATAGATCCCCTCTGTCCCCCACTCTCCCCCACTCCCCCGGCCTGCTCATCCTCTCCTCTCTTCTCTCCCCCGATCACAACAGACAGATCCTCCAACACCTTCTCCCCAGGGAAATAAGCGGGGAATCATTTACTCATCTCCTTTTCCTCTTGTGCCCTCTGTCTTCATCTCCTCTCCCCTTGCTCCATCTTTCTCTCCTTCTTTCTCTCCGTCTCTGGCTCAATTATCCCTTTGCTGCTGCAGGTACAGAGCCCGAGTGGAGAAAGTTGAGTCGCCAGCAAAGGTTCACGTCTTCTACATCGACTATGGCAATGTGAGTAACTTTGTGACCCTGAGTTTGTGCTGAATGTTGCATTGTCATCATTAAAACATATCGCCACTGTTCGGAGGCTCAGGAAGCACAAACATTAGTCATGTTTTGTTTTGGCCAAAACCACAGCTGGAGGGAAACTATCGCCTGAAAGGGATTTCTTCTCTATCTCTCACATTTATTCAGACACCAGTTGTTTGCTTGATTCTGCATTCGAAGCAGAAAAAAGCTTTTGTGTTTCCTTCAAGCTGCAGTTTTTAGGACAAATGTGATGCAGGCTTGTTTGTTTTCCTTTTATTATTCGGGACTGAAACAAAAAGTGCATCTGAGTGTATCATTTTATTCTTTTTATACCAAAGACAAAAGAAAAACTCCCACTCACTCTGGATCTCTTTTTTTTTTTTTTTTCTTTTTTGCTGATGTGATGACGAAGGCTCTGCTTCCTTGCGATGTAGTGTGTGCTGCTGCCCACGTGCACACACTCATGGCTCATGCAGCCAACCTCAGGCCTGCGGGAGTTTCCCATGATGCAGTGTAGCGGCTCAGTGTGACTGACCTCGGAGTAGGGGATAACTCCAGGTTTGGCCAGCAGACACGATGCGCCCTGGCATGTTGCTGGAAGTGTGATTCTGCGAGGCCGACCTGGCTCACCAAAAAAAAAAAAAAACCTTCCAGCTGATATCTACCTCATGCTCTTAAGTTTTGCATCACTCCAGGTTGAGTCACTCCGGCTTTGATTTCACGCTGCTGTGTCATGAGCTGCTCGGCAGTCACACAGCCACCTGTCTCAGGTACCTTCCGCTCTGAGTTATTACGAGATCATTAGCAAACACAGCAAAGCTCTTTTGTCTTCCATTTTTTAAAGCCCACATTTACAGTGCCGTCAAAATCTAATATGGCGTTGATAAATCTCAACCATAACCTTATCCATAATAAATGCTGAAGGTATTCTCTGTCTAGACTGAACAGTCCAATGAACACATTAACCTAAGATATGAGGGTCATTAAATTAACTCCGCTCTCCTAACGGCTGTTTTTGTCTGACTTTCCATCAGCAGCGTCTCACTCAAAGCAGCCTGTGCTGAGCTCTGATTGGCTGCATTGGCTTATACCTGTTGGGATTCATCAACTTTATCACTTCATTACTTCACATTCAGAGAATGTTGTACAGATTTAATAGCGAAGCACAAGTGCTTTGTTCAATTTAGAGAAGTTCTGATCTGCAGTTCAGAGGTCAATGCTTATATTAAGACTGTTTGCAACATAGACGACATGACTGCTCCATTAAAGTAAAGCCAAAACATCAAGAGCTGCCTCATCTGCCAAAAATTTCAAACACATGTTGAGAAGATTTCAATGTTTTTCTATCAGGATGATGACGTGTTTGCACCACGACTGTTTCAAGCTTGACGTTTAGAAGTGCACTTCAGACTTCATTGGCTGAGCCCTAGAGTTCCTAATTGACGTCACTAGGAAATTGATCGAGTGAAGGAAGCTGTAAGAGCTCAATATGTTATTACAGAGACTTGCACAGCATAAATATAATCGTGACCTGTGTGACACCATGTTGCTCCCCCTAACAGCATTAGGATTTGTTTCTTTTTACTGTTTTTACTTCCCTAAAATCCAAGCTGACCCCAACAACCTGATTTTCATGAGATCAACTCTAGCAACACAGACTGGATGAGAAGCAGATAAAAAAGTGTTTTTTAATTTTTTAAATCTAGCCTTAAAATATTGATAATTATGAAAAATTAAACATGTCTGTGCAAACAAAAAGTGACAGAAGATAACTTGATTTATGGAGATTAAGTCAGAGGAGTAGAGCCGCTGCTCTTTTGCATCAGAAGCAGTCAGATGAGGTGGTTTGGGCATTTGACAGGGATGCCTCCTGGACGCCTCCCCAGGGCAGACCCAGAGCTTCGTGGAGGGATTTATATCCTTTAGTTGTGACAGAAAAAGCCAACTGGAAGACTTGCAAATTATATTATAGATTTTCTTGACTAATAACCAGGAAATAATTCGGAATCAGCATCTGCAGCCACTTGCGGGTTTATTTAGGACATGATACACAGTTTACATCTCTGAAAAAACCTAGACAGACCCCATCTGTACCCTGAGAAACTGACCTCTGCTGGCTTGTCTGCCACAACACCTTCTAGCCTGAGAACACCTTGGGGTCCCCAAGGAGGAGTGAGGAAATGCTGCAGGGGAGAGGGAGGTTTAGGTCAACTTGCTTAGACGTGGATTCGGGATAATCTCTGTTAATCTACTGACAAGCAACATTTTTGTCGTTTAAAATGACATCTTGCCTGCTTGACTAAAAGATGCATACCAGCCTCAAAAAGTCTGCAAGAGATCCCTGACACATAAAACAATCTGACTGTGGGACAGCCTGAAGTCCAAGTAGACTTAGCAGGAACTTGAAGACCTCAAAGTCTATGAGAAAGATGGAAGGCATAACAGGTCTCCAAAAGAGAAGCCAAAGCAGTGAAAACTCCAAACTGACCAGCTGCAGTGTAGGAAATAAAATCCTCGTTGAAACGTGGGGAAAAAGGCTTAACTTCAATCAAAAAGTGATATTAAACAATTTTATTCCTGCGAGGGTTTCTGGCTAGAAAAATAACTTCCAATAGAGTAGTCCTCTTTACGTTTATTGATTTGCTGTCAGAAGTTTGGTTTTAATTAATTATTTGAGGCTATAATATGAGTTATGATGCAGTGTTAACAGAGTCAGTTACCAGAGTTATCTTTATATGCTAAGATTTGGTTTAATATTTGCAGCTCTGCCTTGCTTTAAAAGGTCTGCAAGAAAAGCATATGGATGTTTATTTTTTTTTACCGGGCTTCAATGTAAAGGTTTTATCCTTGCAAAGATGAGCAATTTCATGAAGCATGGTGCTTGTTATCATGGGATAATGAAACCTGAGGTATTGTCAAAGCCATATTTGCACACGTTGCCTAGTTTTCTTCCCTTTTTTACATTCCACTGATTTTGTTTGGTTTTCTAATCCGACAAGAGTCTCCTGACTTCCCACTCGGCCTCGATTGTCTCTTCTCCTCTTAGCTTGTAGCAGAGCCGTAGAGCAGATGGAGCTTAGTGAGAGTGAGTCAGTGCTGCTGCAGAAACATCTGTGAAATGACTGCGAAGGTGACATATACACTCATCCAGCCCTTAAGTTACAAAATGGCATCTGTCCGTCTCCCGCAGTTGTAAACTATCGTGTTTAAAGTGAAGGAAGGATTTCAGAATTCAATCAAAGAAGATGGAAGATGGAACGACATGAGAGGGTGCAGGATGGATTCAGGATCTGAACACCTGCTGTGTTTTGTTTGAGGACGTCCTTCACATGAAGACATGTTTGATTTCAGAGATGTGATGTCAAATATTTAGGATGAAAAGATTTCCACCGCCTGGTTTCACCCACCCAGAGTCTGTGTGAATCTCTGTGGGCTTCTTTTAAGGTGGCTGATGCCTGCCATGTTTGAAGGGAGAAAAGCACACCTTGTGTGTTCTTAAGTTTTCCTCAAAACTTCAAAATCACACATCGAATCATTTCCCTAGGGTCAATATTTTGTACGCCAAGTTGTGTCTCGTGTTGATAAAACAGAAAACCAAATGCTGCTCTGTCTCTACATGATTAAAAATAATCATTGATCAAAAATAATCAAGACTGCCTTAAAATGTTCCAT
This sequence comes from Halichoeres trimaculatus, assembly GCF_033239565.1. Lineage (NCBI taxonomy): Eukaryota > Metazoa > Chordata > Actinopteri > Labriformes > Labridae > Halichoeres > Halichoeres trimaculatus. The sequence continues at coordinate 9,104,569 of NW_027437199.1, read as the reverse complement.
ATTTGATTTCTGTCCTCTATCATTCTCCCTCAGAGAGAAGTCGTGTCGTCCACTCGTCTGGCTGTCATCCCCCCTGCCTTCAGCACCCGGACCCTGCCAGCACAGGCCACCGAGTACGCCTTCGCCTTCATCCAGATCCCACAGGACGTAAGTGCAGAGCTGAGATATGTCTCGCAACCAAGAGGCTCAAAATTAACTTTGAGATATCAACTTCTTTACTCTCGCTTTGCTGCCAGCTTCTCCGAAGTTGACTTTTTTTTTTTTTTTTCTGGCGAGGCATGAGAAGTGTTTGGATGTCACTTGTGGCGCGAGGTGATAAAGTCTGAAGCTGACAGACGGGGTCGAGCCTTCTTGCGTCAATCCTTCTCATTCATAATGCATGTTCATACAGAGCGGGCAGAGAAATGACAAACATGAAGGCATTGATTTACTTGGTTGGAAAAACATGAGAATACGTGACATAGAAGCAGTGATCAGATAATCTTTACTATGTATCTTCAACAACCCAGACTGCACATCCTGCATTGAGCCTCAAACCATCCAGGTGCTTTATGTGTCTGTGTCTGTGCATATAAATGTCATCTAAGAGCAGAGCAGCAGTTAGTGTTTTTTTCATGCTGCAGTCCTAATCTTCTTCTTAGATTGGAGTGTGTTTACTCATCCTCTGGTGACCACTTATGTGAGTGATATTATTGTTTTGAGTATGTAAGGAGGTCAGCTTATTGGTCGCTTCTTGAGCTGGCAGCATACCGGAGAGTTTGTGGTGATAAAAATATGTTTGTTTTGGCGATAGGCGCGATGTTAAGCCTGGTTTTTAATTGCTTTTATAAGCAAGTGTGTTTGTTTGAAGGGTATTAGCTTCATTAGCATACAAAACCTGATGGATACAAACAAAGGAGATAGACTGAGTCAAAAATAGGTGGATATACAAATATATAGATAGAGACATATTGGCATATTTGGAAAAGTCTCAAAGGTCTCAAACTTACCATTTCATAAGCCGCGTTTCCACCAAGCAGACCGGTTCGGTTCATCTCGGTATGGCGCGCACTTTGAGGCGTTTCCTGGGACAGATCCCAAAAAAACCAAGACGAGCCGGCCTACTTTTTTGGGACCCTTCTGTATGGGTACCATACTGAACCGATCCGCTCTTGGAAGGTGGAGCAGCACACTGCAGACCTTTGATTGGTCAAAAGAATAATCACAAACCCAGACAGCGGCTGTAGTTTTCCTGGCGACACACAGACTTCTCTGAAACAAAGCTTGGTTGCACTTTTTAATGGAGAGCTACATGACAATCACAGAGAGGACGAAATGCTGCATGTCTTCCATCTGTGCTCTGTGTTTACTGTCTCGCATTTTTCTTCTTTGTTGGATTTAATAGCGGGGTAAGCAGCTACGGCGTCACGCTATTGTTTAACAGCTGAGGCTTTCAGCATCCAGCTTACACGCCGCCTACTACGAGAGGGCACAGTTTGCTGTGGAAACGCGATTGGGATCGGGCTTAACTGTACTAAACCGTCCAAAACCATACTGAACCGACTTGGACTGCTTGGTGGAAACGCGGCTATAAGGCCCGCCACTTAGTATCAATTTGTTGTAAAATCATGTTCATGGACCATTCTACTGTTGAGACCGAGGGAGGAAAACACAATTTTTTAGTTGACCCTGAACTTAGCATAATAACTACGTAAAACCAAGCGAGGAAAAAAAACAAATCATTGAAGAAAAGTGCTTGTGACTAGGGGTTTTCATGTCGTGGCAGACCTGTGCCCATTTTTTAGCTTGACCGGCAAACCCATCAAGGTCAACTAAAGAAGTCGCTGGTGGCAACTATGGTAGGGACGTCTTGTCCCACCTGCAGGTTAACTATCACAGGAGAAGGACCGGGGTAGAGTCAGTGTAGAAAATGGATGAATGTTCACCTTTGGGTTTCAGTGTTTGCTTAAAACAATCTGTTACATTCTTTTCAAGTAGATACGATTGCATTAAATTCAGATATTTTTGTTGATTGGTTAACGAAAAACTTACAAATATCTACATGTCTTCCTCATCTGATGTTCATACAACCAAAAAAAAAAAAAACACTAAATGTGTTGTATTTTTCAAACTTCAAGGTAAAGGTGTTCATCTCTTCATAAGTTCATTCCTAATGTGAGCACTGCACTGATTTTTACTGATCCCTTACTGTCAGCAGCAGTTTGAGGCTATAGATGAATTATACTGAGGTTATAGATAGAAATGAATGGATCATGCTGATTAACCTGTCGAGTATTAAAGCATTACACAGTGAAAGAAAGGTGTGAGTGTGTGTGTGTGTGTGTGTGTGTGGGAGGGAGCTGGTGGTGCCTGAATGCATGCTGTCACCTGTCTGATGAGTCAGTGTCTCCTGAAGGATGAAGTGGCCCATCTGTTGATCTAACCCTGGGGACAAAGGCATCACCTAGACTTTACAACACCACACCACACACCAAAACACACACACACACACACACACACACAGCTTTCCCACACACTGGAAGCTGACACGCACCTCCCACCTCTCCCACCCCCTCCCTCTCTGTCACTCTGCATCTGTCTCACCTCTTTCCCGCTCCTCTCTGTTTTCTCCTGGTTTTTTCCTTTCATGTGTTTCCCGTCTGTTTTATCTGGAGCATTTTTTCACCGCGTCTCTCACGCTGCTGACAGCACCGTGCCCCACTTGTTCTGCGTCTTTGCTGCTGCACAGAGGAAAGGTTGTTGCCTTTGTCTGGCAGTCTGTCACCTGATGCCCCTGCACAAAAAGGTCTACCCTCACAAGCAGAACCACATCAGAGTATTAACTCTTGGTGGTTTTGACACCAAAATCCTGCCTGTGGGACGCTGCTGCTTTCCAGCGTAGCTTCCATAAATGTTGCATAAAGTGACAAGATGGCGTTTTCTTGTTATGAAGAAAAACTTTCTTTTTACACTAAGTGTGTACAGAGTGTGCAAATGTCATCGCCATGACACCTGCAGCAGCCGCTTCATCAGAGCAAAAAACTGCCTGTACGATTTTTGCACAAGTGAAGTGAACTCACTGCCAGCTCTGTATTCTACCTGCTCAGCCAATTAAAGAAAGTAGTTTATGCCAAGAGTGCGCTCATAAAAAAGATGAACAACAAATAAATTCTGAAAGATAACACGCACTAACTCCTCCCTAATGGCTGTGCTTTATATAAACCTGACAATGAAAGGTTGCTCAACGCAACAAATAGCTTTAAGTAATATCATGGTATGGTGTGAAAAAAAAATCCAATAGCAACAAAAGGTTGTTGATTGAAGTAAAGGTTATTCTGCTCTACTCTTCATGATCACATTCAAACCTTTTCTTTTATTATCAAACCAATTTCACGTATTACGTCCAAGTTATGACTTTCTGAATTTCTCCTCAGCTCCGACCAGGAGTTTTTGATTAAAATTTAAATTTAGTCAGAGTAAATTTCCTCCAGTAAAGGTCACTTTCTCTCGTTAAGCCACATAGTGAGCGCGAGCACACCCTGTCTGGGTTGTAAAACTGGCCTGGGATTCTGTCAGCCAATCTGTGAGTTGGCTAAAGTTATATTTATATTTTATTAATGTTAGGCCCATAGGCTTTAACAAACTGTGTGGCGTTTCCTGAAGTCATGGTGTATAAAATGGACTTTTAATACTGTATTGATATTTAAAAAGTGAGCTGTGACAAAAATGTAAGTAAAAAATAGAGGTCTATTTCACAGACAAAAAGTGGACAAGTGCTTTCCAAAGGTGAAACATTCAGAAAAGAAATGAAAGAGAGAAAACAGGCAGTGTGAGAGTACAGTGCAGCTAAAGTCCCTGCCAGGGCTTTCCAAGTGATCCTGAAGACATCTTACTTCTTTATATACACAATCTGTATACATAATCCACAAGTTAAAATGAGATTATAGGATAAGTCTCAGAGCACTGGGCTGCGAATAGTTCGACGTATAGCCTGGTACTAAACTACAGAACAAACTGAGTTTACAAATTTATCTTGTTTCAAAAAATAGCGCTACATAAGTGTTGAAAAAAATATAACCTAATCGCTTTGCATCCTGGGAAAAGTGTCTTGAACAAAGAAAAGCAGAGTTAAAAAGAAGATCTGCTCCATGGCCATTTGCTTAGAAACAAATGAGTCTCGTCTTCACAACAGTGGGTGCAAGTGCTCATGGGAAATAATCTTTATCCAGGAGAACACTAGCTTTTCCCTTTCAGAAAAGATGAGCACTAAGTGAAGGAACAAACCCACCACTGCCTCTAGAGATAAGTCATCTACTACCTGCTACCTCGAGTCCTAAAGCCTGAAAACAGATGGCTGGCTAGAGCTGGAACATCTCTAGGGTTTTATTACATGAGCTCCTTTTTTTACTATAAATAAAACATGTGGTATCAAAGATATCAGGAAAGCCACGCACGGATCAGATCAGATCTTATTTTCCAGAAGATCGAACCTCCACCTGTCAGTTTGCCACACCCTCCACCATCAGCTCAATGCTGATTGTCCATCGTGGTGTAAATGATTGGCTTCAGCTCAGATTTTTCAGCTCTTCCAAATAAGTGAATGAAGCATCTCTACCTTGACTTTCCATGTAATTCAGTTGTGCTGATTATTTCAGTTGCGTTGGTTGTAAGTGCACCATTAGAGCCACAACACATTGGAGAGACTTAACAGTTAGCTCCATCGTCCAGCCCACATTGTCCATTGTATCCATTGGCAGCACAACTTGATGAACCCCATATGCAGCGGACCCAGCTTTCGTATATGCTCACTTCAGGTAGTGACAGAGCTGACTCAACAAAGGCCCATGACAGAGTCTGTAGTTGGACATAGAAATTATTGTTTGGACCGCTAACTTGTAATTTTTCTCCTCATCCAGGTCCACTGACTCATTCTGACTGCTTCTTCTGAGGTTTCCTTTACCCTCTTTAGCAAATTCTGTTGAAAGAAAACTGATTGGGCTTCAAACCCTCTACAACCTCCTTCTACTGCACAAACCCTCACTTTCATTGTTGTAGATCCACAATTGCACCTGAACATTGAACACAAAGAAAGTATAGATCTCCTCCTGAGAGAGCTCTTAAAATAAACTTCTACCCCTGACTGTAACTTATAAATGAGTGTTAACTACGTCACTTTCTGTTCATGAATGGAACTCATTTAGATTTCTGAATCATAATCTATCAAGGCAAAACCTTTGTACTGTGACATAATGAACACTAATGCACATAAAGAGATCTGCTTGTTTTCTTCAATGGAGACTTGTGAATAGAAACATTAGTATGCCAGAGAGGAAGTTCTCAAAAAGCAGCAGTAAAAATGAGCGATCGGAGTGACCCCCATTGAAACCCCCAAACAATACCCAGCTGCAGAACCTAATTATATAGATTTACAAGAAGTAAAAAGCAATTACTTAAACCGTCTTTAACATTGAAGCAGGTCTACTCTGCACATATGGTGGACAAGAGGGGGTCACTACGAGATGCTCATTAATCTTGTATTCCCCCCTCACTGGTGTCAAAGTATTCTTGTTTTGTAACTCCCTCTTCCTGCTTTTTTTTTTTACCTCTCCTCCTGTCATCTCTCCTTCTCTCTCGCGCCCTGAGCTCCCCTGCAGCGCCTCTGACAAGTTGACCAGGGGGACAAGCGTGGGACAAAGAAGGCCCTTAGTTTTGTGCATTGAACAAGCCTACCCTGCCCACACACACACACACACACACACACACACACACACACACACACACACACACACACACACACACACACACACACACACACACACACACACACGCGCACAGAAGAGACACAAACATACCCAAGGGCGGCTAGCTCGAAGGGGGTTGCCATGGAGACAAGACCAGGGCGAGAACGAAGGAAAGTGGAGAGATGGATGGTGTAGGGGAGGGATGGATGATGGCCAGAGACTGATTTTTTTTCTTTTGAGTGTCTCCCTTTCTCTGAAGACGCTGCTCTCTTGTTTTCTCTGAGGTCAGCAACACGTCACATGTAGCCTCCGATGTGTGTTCGAACAAACTTGAGCCTTTCAGGTGAGAAGAGGGAGAGGAAGTGAGGGAAAGTAAGGGAAGAATGAGCAGAACAAAGGAGAAAGGGATGGGGAGGAGGGATGGAGGTTAGAGTTTGAGCGTTAGTTCAGCAAGAAGAAAATCTCTTGAAGTGGTTAAGTAGATAATTGTTGTGCAACACGACAGACGGATTACCGAGTGAGTGATCGTGTAACAGTAATCGATTGGTGCGAGCGTGTTCTCACTCAGAGGATTGCTTTTTCCCCACTTCAATGTTTTCTCCTCCAATGGAAATCATATCAGGGTCATTCATGTGATTGTCTTCCATAAAAATCTGTAGGACAGGTATGTCCAAAATCAGGCTTGAGATTAATTTTTATGAAGCCCCCAGCTTTCAGCTTATATCAAAACTAAAACATATTAAGTACTGTCTCACAAATCTACATTTGGAGTAGAGACAGACCGATATGGATTATTCCAGGCCGAGACCATTATTTCTAGTCAAGGAGGCCGATAACCAAAATTTGAAGCCGATATTAGTTTGCAGTAAAAGTGCAAATATTTGTGTCAAAATTTTGAACAATTCAAACTCCAACACTTAACTTCATTCAAATACCTTTAAGCATGAGTTAAACAGCTCCCAGGCTAAGCAGCATGTTTTATACAGTTGAATGTAAACTTAAAAAAATAAATAGCTAAAATTTTCTACAGTAAATAAAGTTGTTGTTTTTTTTATTTCAATGTAACTGCAATAACTGTAATAACTGCACTGCTGATTGGCTATATCACAAGCCATGGCTCTGCTTGTAACCAATCAGATGGTACTGTGGGTGGGACAGTGCTGGGGACTGAGTAGTGACTGCAGACAGCAGAGCGGCTGCATCAGAGTCTAATTTCCCCAGAAAAATAGCCAGCAAAAAACTGCGTTTTTCTGAATGTTGGACCTGAAACCCAGATCTGAGAATACCCACTGGGGACGCCTCTAGGGACCTCACAGACGCACCCTAGAAGTTTTGGAGCCATGGGGCTACGTTTTGTGGCGTTACAGCCCATTTGGTGAAAAGTTAAAAACAGGCCTAATTTCCCCAGAAAAATAGCCAGCAAAAAACTGCGTGTTTCTGAAAGTCGGACCCAAAACTCTGAGAAAACCCACTGGGGATGCCTCTAGGGACCTCACAGACGCACCCTAGAAGTTTTGGAGCCATGGGGCTACGTTTTGTGGACTGATGGCCTATTTGGTGAAAGGCAAAAACAGGCCTAATTTCCTCCCAAAAATAGCCCACAAAAAAACTGCATTCTTCTGAAAGTTGGACCCGAAGCCTGGATCTGAGAAAACCCACTGGGGATGCTCCTAGGGATCTCACGGACGCACCCTTAAAAAAATAGCCCGCAAAAAACTGTGTTTTTCCAAAAGTTGGACACAGTTTTAAATTTTTTTATTGGCCGTCAGATTAAAAAAAAGGCAGGTGCCAATATGCCTCAAAACAACAAATATCAGCCCTGATAATTTGCCTGGCCTATAATCAGTCAGTCTCAAATTTGGAGTGCGCATAGGCTACTTGGATTAATCTAAAGCTCTGTATATTCTGCTTCAACTCAACAACTCTTACCACTGATGTCTTTAAATAAATGTATTTATCATGATGTTGAAATATGCTGTCCCATTCTCTGACCTTCCCTCACCTCTTCTCTCTTCTCTCTTCTCTGTCCTGTTCAAATGTCTTGCAGGAGGATGCCCGTGCAGACGTTGTGGACTGCATCGTGCGTGACATCCAGAACAGCCAGTGCCTGTTGAACGTGGAGTACTCCGGAGCTACCTGCCCACTTGTCACAATACAGTTTGGGGACACCAAGGACGACGTGGGCCTGGGTCTGGTGAAGGAGGGGTTGGTCATGGTGGACGTCCGCAAGGAGAAGCACCTGCAGAAGATGGTGAGTGAAGAAAGTGGAATAATTGGCTGGGTTTAAGTCCTAAAATCAGCTTCAGATTTAGAAGTCTGATGTGTTGTTTTTTCAACCAGACTGGGATGGTCATGTTTCAATAGACACCAAGTCTGTTCAGTTTTGTTTTATTAAATCTGTAGGTTGAGAAGTCACCAGATATCTGTTCTTCAATAAAAAGGACAAGCACTAAGTGGAGAAACCCATCCTGATATGCCCTCGCCCCAACATTTATGCTTCACATAACCTACCATAAAACCTCTGATGTCCTTCAACACCCGTTAACGAAGATAGAAGAGGAGAGATGAGCTGCGAGGGCCAGGGGTTTAGCTCATCCCCGCCGGGTTAGACTGTAAGCTCCCCTTACTCCCTTAACCTCTACTCTAATGAGGGAGGTGAGGTGAGGAAGAATTGAGATGTCAGAGGAAGAACAAGGAATGAATGGATGATCCAGGGAGGAAAGCTGTTTCAGGATAGCGCTTCCTTTTACTCACCCATTTTTATGAGGAAAAACAGGAGTCTTTTGACGTCGTATGAAGTTTCTCTCCTGGCGTGAAACCAATCCTGGAAAAAAAAAAAAGGTTAGACTCTCACAAAGAGTTGAGAAAATTCGGACTGCTCCTGGATGTTTTCCAACTGCATTAAAGGAAGGTCAGAGTTCTTCCTGTGTTAAAGAGAGACTTCATAGTTTAGGTCAGTTTGAGTCATTTTAGGTACATTTTGGATAGATTGTCCGGCCCACTCAAGCTTTTGTGTCCATGCCAAAATGCAAAATACGTGCCGAAAGAAAAGTAAGACACTTTCTCTACCTACGTCTTCTTGTTTCCGTGGTTCATGTGGTTCACAACAGATCAATACCTTTGCTAACTGTTATAAATAGACAATGACGTCCATCGATCAATGGTAGGAAGTGCTGCTTGAGTCTAAACACAGTAAATGTTGAGCATTCTCAGCGGTAAACAAGCCCCTTGTGTATCATTGAAATGTTGAGAGGTCCATGCCGCCTATGGCTTTCTGACAGTCCAATAATTACCACATTTTAAAGCCAGCATGCATCTACCCACTCATTCCCCCCTCAGTTTGTCATGTATGGATTGTTTTTGATAAGTGACAGCTCATCTCGCCTGTAGGTTTGGTAATTCGAACATAGTGGGACATAAAACCTCTCCTCGGTTGTCAGTCCGCAACCGCACAACATATATTTACACACCTCTACAATTTGCCACAAATGGCGGCCATTTTGTCAAACCGTGAAGCGTTGCTCATTTACTTTCCCCTCATTATGCTAATTCTCCCCACAGACTCCAAGCTGCTCTGTACAGGAAAGATAAAGAAAAATGGTGGATATTTATTCCTGCTGCAATTACAGCTTCCACACACCCTGGTATTAGTCACTCTGCTGTTTATTGAAAATTTCATACGCAGAAAGAAACAGAGTAATACGACCACAAGCATGTAGCTGTTCATGAACATGATGAAAATGAACATTCACAGAGGTGTGTGGTTGGTGGACATTCCTTAACACGATTTATTCCCTCACGTGGGGGCTCGTTTTTGTACACACTAAAGAGCAGCAATAAAAGCACTTCCCGCCTCCCAGTAAGTCAATAAAGCACTGTGCATCATTGTACGAGTGCTTTGACCTCTGACCTCCCGAGAGTAGCCAAAGACCATAATGCAGTCTCTGGGTAATGGACCCTATAGACAAGGGACAGCGATTAAACCCCTTCAGCCTAATAGCCTTACAGACCGCACAGATTTAGGTTTTTGTTTGATCGAATGGTTTCTCTTTAGTATTCAACAGCTGGGTCTCAGTATTGCCTTTTCCGTGCTGGTTACAGACGAATATTTAGATCAAGAGAGAGCTTAACAAGCTGAAAGTGTTGCCAATGTGCTTACAAGTGTGTTAAAATAAGCTGCAAAGCGTTTCTTGTAGTTAATTCCTCACATCAAGTCTGCGTCTCACATCCATGCTTGAAGCAGAGGAATCTTCCAGACCGCGTGAGCTCAGGGATCCCTTACCAATGGGGCGTGACCTGTGGGTAGAGCCAAGAGGCGTAAAGAGATGGCATTAACTCAGAGTTTCAACTTGCAGATTATGTCAGATTTTGTGAAAACTCTGCCTGGTAACAGTGAATCTTCACGAAACATCTTAACAACTCAGTCAAAAACATGAAATTACGATGAGTCACCACTTGCACTGGCTTTGACTTTCACCTTGGTGGGTCGAGACAGTTGTCACCATCAGTGCCACCTTGGTTTTCTAGTTCCACCTCACAGGCTGAGGTTGCAATTCTGCTTTTTTATAGAAAACATTTCAAGTCAGGATCCAATTTCTTGTCATCAATTGTCTGTCTGCCTTTGATATTGCTTTATAGTGTTCGATTCTGGAGTGGAAGCATTAATTTAATGAGCGACTTAATTGGACAATAGTCTGTAAACTGTCGAGCCATCCAGTTTGATGTCCCAGTCATTTTTTTCAGTCTGAAACTCCAACAATTCTCTCATCACAGCTTCTCACATTGGAGGATTTGCTTCTCTTCTTTGTCTCCATAATTGAATCTTTTATGCTCTGGACTCATGGTCAGACAAAATGACACAAAGTCACCTTGGACTCTGGGAAACCAGTCTGAACATTCTTATCAAACCGTTTTCCAGACGAGCTAAATTGAAAGAAGAAACACCTTCACTAGATTAAAGCAGAGCCTTTAATGGGCTTAGATTGAAGCCTCTTCTTTGTTATCAATGTGAAATTTTTTCTGTGTTTTTGGTACTTGTGACTTTACAGTGCAATCTGTTGTTGACTTTTTTTATTTGTTGACCCGGAGTTGTTTGTTTGCGAGGCACATCTCTGGCTCAAAGATTCATGAGGCGCCCTGCAGCTGCTGCTGGTGTGACAACAGAAAATGTTATCTCACCGGGGCAGCAGAGCCAAAAACTCTTCGAAGATACAACCTTTTGTTGACCTCTGAATCCGTGCCTGTAGTCTTCTCTTTTTTAGAAAGTTCCCCTTGAGCTTTTGATAGCGTAGTATCTAGACTCTGGGTCTTTCTCTCTTCTCACTTGCCCAGACTATCAGCCGTCTTGAAGAATGGACTTTTGTCCCTCCTATCTGCTCCGTTTTAGCTCCATTCTTTATTCATTATCCATTCCAGGGGATTGGAACATGCTCATTGTAATCTGTACTCCAGTGTTAAGCATTGCATAACAGATGGGCTGTAACGTTCAATGTCACTTCAGCGACTATCAATAGTGAGTCATAAGTGCGCTGAAGGTTAACACCAGTCTTTGAGGATGGCATTGTCCCAAGAGAAGAAGAGCAGTGAGGGATATCCATCCATTTAGGGTTTTATCTCTTCTTCTTTCATGTGCATTTGCGCCCTAAGCCCTACATCCACTGGAGCCTACTATGCACGCCATATGGGCGCCCTATACAACCGTGTGGTGGATACCAAGGATAAACAGTCATTTTGAAAGTGTAGGCGAAAAGATGATCATATGGATGGCAGCTGCTGGATTCTGATTGGATGGAAGTGGTTTATTAAAAGAAAGGCAGGGGCAGAGGAAGTAGGTGGTGGGTGGAAGGACAGTAAGCTGCATCATGATTGATATGATGTACTTAGCGAGGGGGAACAGAGTGACCCGGAGGTGAGAATAGACGACAAAGCGTGGGATTAAAGTACAACTGCCCTTTTGTCCTACATAAAGGAATGACCCAAAAAGCCTAAGTCAGAGCGCTGTATGCATTTCATACTGTTGATATCCATTACAGCAAGAAGGCTGGATTTAAGGCTGGAGAATACACTTAAATCTGCCCTACAACCCCACAGCTGGACAGTATGTGACGTTTATAAGGCTTTAAATATTTAGATTATCACTCATTTGTGATGTTATAGCTTTAATGCCAGTGAGAGAAACAGAAGAGGGACATGGACGCAGTATTAAACATTTATGTAGATACAGATTATGTAGGTTAATTCTTTGTTGTAACAATGTTTCTTGGAAAAACTTGTGCTGTTTATTTACCTTTCATATAGGGCCACATCTGTAATAAACATGCATTTGTGGGATGAGTAACAGGACTTTGTAAGTGGGTTGTGCTTATTTTGCCATTGACTCTTGTTTGGTGAACTGATGTGCTGTTTACCCCACAAACCTATGTTTCTTTTAACATTTAAAAGGAAAATAACAGGAGCCCAAAGCTTTCCAACCATGTGAGATTTACTGCCAAGAAGAGTTGTTACAACAAAGAAACAACCTACATAACACAAAGTGCTAAGTTTATATTTTAATTTGGAAAAAAAAGCTTTAAAACATCATTTTAAAATCAGTTTAGAAGAAGGTTACATCTCTGTGAGAGTCTGTGCAAGAACATGGTTCGACATTCAGAATAATGTATCTTGAGGTAAAAAGAATTTGTTGATTTAGTTATCTATGAATGAGTGAATGGATGCTTCATTTCGAACATGTGTGCAAATAATGTAAGAAGTAGAGTGGAAAACAAAACAAAAGAAAACAAAAAAAAACTGAACAATAACAGACAAACCAGTGAGAATAATTAAAACTACAATAACAGTATGCACCTTAACATGTCCAAAAAGGAGTGGGATAAAGGAAAAGCTTATTTTAAAAGCCGCCCATTCTTTGCCACTCAGTTAAACTTACATATTTACATAATACATAATGAGTATTTACCAAAATAGAAAATAAATCGAGTAAATAACAACACATTATTAATTAAACACCTGATTTTTAAAGCCCTTCACAAAGTTAAAGTTAATGAGTTTCAGGGAACTGGTGGTCAAGGTTTGGCGCCTCTCGGGGGTCAGCCAGCTCTTGAACAGGTTTGAATCCAACCTGCGACGCTCTTTCACGCATTTTCCTGCTCTATCCACCGTCCTGTCCTCCCTAATCAAATGTATAACAAGCCTGACAAAATAACTCCTCAGAGAGGCTGGAGAGATCTGCGTAAAGAAGCCACAAGGCTGAAAAACCGATACTGGGTAGTTGGCTCATCGAGCCCTCAGGCAGCACTGCTTTTAAAAGAAATGACTCTGCAAACCATCAAATTCCATTTTTAGGAATTGTGCTTGAAATTTAGATGGTTCCATGGTATTTTAAGCTTTAGAGGATGGTAACTGTGTCACACAGTTTTTGACTCTCTCTACATCTCTCAAAAAACGTCTCTGGTTGTCTTTCAGAATCACATTACCCATCTCTTTGTTTCCCCCTCTGCTCCTCCGTTTTATTTGTCAGCACTCAGGCATTTTAAACCCAGATATAGAGCCTGAGATATCTGCAGAAATCAATTTGTAACAAAGTGGAGTGTGTTGGCATGTTCCCTAAGGGTGCAGGCCTGCTGTACTCTGTAGATTGTCAGGTACAATTGGCTGCAAGGATAGTGGCAGTCTGTGTCAATGCTATCATCATGTGAAGATCATAAATTAGCTGTTTGCAAGGCTCAACAATTACGTGTGCCCCAGATAGCCAGATTAGAGCAGTGTCAACCATGTCATTAGGTCTGATTGCTCGGCTGCCTGCTGCTATTCCTGAGTTGGGGAAAGGAAATTTGTTTTTCTCTTCATTATATCATTGAGCAAATGCGTGAATAAGAGCGCATTGATTTTCTCCATCACGAAAAATGGGAATGAAAGTAAGTGTGGAGTTGAATCAATAAGGGCTCAGCAAGAACAGAGATAACTGATAATAACAGAAGCAAACTTCATTAAAACCTGGAGGATCACTCATCATTTCAGGGTGGTTTTATTCAAGTGTTATTACTTAAACTGTTAGCAGCTGCAGAGCATCATTAAACCACCTCTTAAAGCCCTTTTTATTGACTAGCTTTTGTAAAATGTTGTTTTTTTATGCATTTCTTTATATTCAGATCCTTTTAAATGTTTTTTCCTTCTTCTCTTAATGTCCTCAGCTTTCATCATATTTCTGTCTGCATCCCTTCACTGTGGTTTTACAGCTTTGTCTTCCTGCTCTAACTTTATCTTAATTGCACCACTTTGGTTTATCTTTGTTTGACTTTTTATTTCTTACTTTTATTCATACTTTATTCTGCTGTCAGAGTCACCCAATGAACCATTTGGAAAGTTTGGTCCTCAAACAAGAACTATTATTTAGAGTCACTTCGGAAAGACAACTATCTGTCAGTGTTGGATACTTAACATAAGATGTTTATTAGTTTAATGTTGTCATTAACCCATTTAGACCAGATGCAACATTTATTCCTATACACCTTTATGTGCATTAATCCCATTTTAAACCAGATTGACATGTAGATCATTTTAGATAGTGTCATAAACATAAAAATTAATGCAAAATTTTCACCCCCTCTGCATGAATCTAAAAACTCTTAAAGTAATGCATTAGGGGTGGGTACCTTTCACATTTAAAACAATACGGTACCGATGCATGGTACCTGGCAATCAGTATTGGTACTGAACGGTACATATTTTGTGTACAATTTTGTTTTTATGTGGTCAAAGCTATCAATTTGTTTTATAATAAAATGTTTTTTTTTCCAACTTAACATAGTTATTCTTCAATATTTAGCCTTACAAAGCTGTGTTCATGCACAGCATGGAAAATCGCCTTTTCGTTCAGTCCCTCTCAGTCATAAGGATGCATTTAGGTTCCTAAACATTGGTACCTTTTGATTTTTTGTTAATATGTACCTGGTACTTTGACAGAATTTGATCAGTACCTATAAAAGTACCTCATTCGGTACCCATCCCAACATATGCATGTCATTTCCTCCATATTTCAGTGAATCACAGCATGTTTTGTGAGTCAAGTGTCTTGAGAATGATGACAGTGTTTGAAAGGACTACCACATCCAACCTTATAGGTTAAACTTTTATTCATACTGTAAAAAGTGCAAATTTTGCATCCAGTCTAACTGGGTTAACAAGAAGATGAGGAATCTAAAATGTGAGGGGTGGCCTTTCAGACACTTAAAATCCATGAAATTGTCACCATTGGCTGTCAAGTCTCTAAAAATCTTTTTTTTTTTTTTTTATGATTTCAACCCATCAGTGACAAAAACAATACCTGTGGTTGGGGTGACGTTTGTTTAATAAATGCTGTTGTTTTGGAACTGACTTAACATTGATTGAATGCAGCAAGGCAAACTTTAAGAGACATTCAGTAAGACTGTCCAACGTGTACCTGTCATTGCATGTGCATTTGGGTAAAGGTGCAGTTCAGTCTTTGTGTTGTGTCCATATCTCTTGATTGAAGCATGTTCAGTAAGCTAACGTGTGCTTGTTGACATCCAGTTATTATTGCAGAGCTACAGTTCCAACTATAGTTAAAGACTGTTACAGCTCAGACACATTTAAACAGAAATGTAGGTGTAGAAATATAAGAAAAATCATTATTTTTTTCTGCCAATCACTAAGTTAACTTACTGCACTCCTCTGTGCGTACAAGCCTCCTTTTTATCACATCACTTTCAGAGTCCATCTCTGACCTAAGACTCTCACTGACTTTATGCCTTCTCCACCTCAGGCGTTGCACTAAGCCGTCCTTAAATTGTCCTGGCACCATCAACCATCCACTGCTTGCATGGCTCGTCGCCACATTGGCACACTCTAACTCACAAAAACACACTTGCCTCTCTCCTCTGCTCTGTCTCCCTCTACCTCCACCCCTCTGGACATCCCCCTTCTTCTCACTCATTGTTTAGAGTCTGTCTTCCATTATTCCCCCGCCTCTTCACACATCACTCAAGTTTGTCCTCCTCTTCTTCCTCTCACCTCTTATCTCTGCTGTGCTCTCTTCTCCTTCTTTGTTTACTCACCCCTGTACTCTATATTCCTCTGTTCTATACTTGTCATTATTACTTTTTCACACACTCTCCTTGTGTTCTTTGTTTTAACCTCCTCTGCTCCAGTTACCCACACTGAGCTTGAGCGCACCATGTAAACGACTCATTCCGCTTTCTGCGCACGCTAATCTGCATATTGTCTTTCAGCGATATGTCATGATGAACAGTAATCCCCAGGAGTTAAAGTGAAGAGGCACTCAGATCAGACCTGATGTTGGCCTCGTGATGAGCAGTGATTTAAAATGCTGTTATCTGCAATTATTTAGGACTTGTATCAGCTGATTCTGCCCTGTGAACCTACGAGCTGACAGTAATGCCTGTCTTTTATCCTTTCAAGTGGAGGCAGGGATACAGTGTAAATGTGTGTTTTATGGGCTTGTATTTAAAAGAAAAAAAGTTTGGGGCTTGACATGGAATTCGATACGCTGGAAATGATTCTTTCTATCTGATTGGTTACACAAGTTTTAAGCGCCTGCAGGAGCTCTCTTGACCAGAAAACCTCTTTTTTTGCCTTTTTGTGGCAGATGTAGCTGAAATGAGTCTGTCATGACAGCTCAATTGGAAGATTGCTGTGTGGTTAGAAGCACTATCTTTTGTGCTCGGCTGCTCCTCACCAATGTTTTCTGTCAGCAGCTGCCAAACGGCGTGACTGATTCCAGCTCTGTCAGGCCATCGGGCGCTCGGCGTCTCACCCAGTCACCTCCACTAACTGACACCGGCGCTCGCCCCCCAAAGTGCATTAGAGTTACAAGCTAATAACCTCCTGTTTGCTAATTACGAGTCAATTACAAACACGGAAGAGTTTGTCACTCCCTCGCCAGTACAATTATTATCAATCACGAACAGGGACGAGTCCCGCTGTATCGACCAACGCACAGTTTCCATTCAGACACGGATACAGAGGAACACCTTAGACTAATGTTTGTAAAGACATGCTTCAGATCTTTATCTGAAAGTTTCACTGCTGTGTGTGTGAGACTACAGGGGAAACAGCTGTGAGGGGGCTCCCAAGATGAGAGTCCTGGAATCCTTAATTACCCAGCAGCCCCCTGGGAAATGTGGTTTTATATATATTTTTTGCCTTTCATCTTCTTCCTCTGTATTGTTGCTGTACTCATCCTGAGGCCTCACTTTTCATGCATGAGTGTTGAGAAGAGGACTTTTAAGTAGCAGAAGAGCAGCTGAACATAAGATGCAGGTATTTTATGTTTTTTACACACGTTGCCTCATGGGTTGTGTAGTTTTCTTCAAGCTTGCAGGCAGAGTCTCCAGTGTTTAACGGTGTGGCGGTCACACTGCACAGTAATTGTGTTAATGGGGGTTGAAGCTGTAGATGAAGATGAAATGGGGAGCTTAGAAGTGTAGTCACACCTTAAGCTGCGTGTAGGAATCCATACAGGAAATCAGGAAAGAGGCTCTCACATGCGCGGGAAGCCTCCAGGGACGGGCTGTACCATTTATCAAAGTGCAATTGTGCCATTTGCTACACACTCTATAGGAAGGTGGATCATGTGACGCAGTCTGCTGCTGCCACGCTGTAAAGGCTCAGGGTTTGGACACTGATGATGTGCCTCATGGGAGTTTGAGTGTTTCCATACAGCAGGTTCTGTGCAACACAATGAGGCCACATGGGCAAACAATGTTTCATGTTGTAGCAGCTATGTTGTCACTTATGAGCCATCCCCAAGCAGAGAGGGCGGGCCAGAGGATGTGTGTGGGGAGTGCCACATGAGCTCTAACACACGCTCGGTTTCACGTGTAGATAGCTGGAAAAGGAAAAATACAAGGGTAGAGTCCAGAAAAATCTGTATACATGCCTATGACCATCTACAAAAGCTTTTCAAAGATTGCAGAGGATTATACACTCACTGGCCACTTTATTAGGTACACCTTGCTAGTACTGGGCTGAACCCCCTTTTGCCTTCAGAACTGCCTTAATCCTTTGTAGCATAGATTCAACAAGGTACTGGAAACATTCCTCAGAGTTTGGTCAATATTGACATGATAGCATCACACAGTTGAGATTCTCTATGATGAGAATCTCTCAAGGTTGGACGTGTTGTGTGTTCAGAGATGCTCTTCTGCAGACCTCGGTTGTAACCAGTGGTTATTTGAGTTACTGTTGTCTTTCTATCAGCTCAAACCAGTCTGTCCATTCTCCTCTAACCTCTGGCATCAACAAGACATTTTGTCCCACAGAACTGCCGCTCACTGGGTAGTTTCTCTTTTTGGGACCATTCTCTGTAAACACTAGAGATGGTTGTGGGTTAAAATCCCACTAGATCAGCAGTTTCTGAAATACTCAGACCAACAACCATGCCTCGTTCAAAGTCTCTTGAATCACCTTTCTTCCCCATTCTGATGCTTGCTTTGAGCTGCAGCAGGTTGTCTTGGCCATATCTACATGCCTAAATGCATTGAGTTGCTGCCATGTGATTGGCTGATGAGAAATTCGCGTTAACACAAAGTTGGACAGGTGTGCCTACTAAAGTGGCCAGTGAGTGTATAACCACTTTTTTGTGGTTTTGTTTTACTTCAAACTTAATCCCTCCTTTACCTGCGAGAACAGGAAAAACACACCTTGCACCCTATAAAGTCAAGCGTTCCTACGTAACTGACAGCACTTGAGAAACAAAAAAACACACCCAAGAAAATAAAACTGAAGAAAAAATGCATCAAGAGAAAAACAAAAGTCAGGGGCTGGCGTAAATGTGTCAGCACCCTATGGTTTCTGACACGGTGGCTCAGGTTTCTCTCCTCCCCCAAACCGTAAAAGTTCCTCACCGTGTCATCAATAAAAGCCTTTCGCTGTGTCCAGACCACCACTTGACTGACTCACAGGTCGGTGCCCTCCCTGTTCAACCGCTACGTCTGTCACAGCCCATCAAGAACCCTCCACCTCATCCTGAAAAAACACCACAGGGCACATATAAACACACACATACACACACACTTTGAGCTTCATGGCTGTGTGGCAGCATGACCGCTCCCCACCAATGGCTCAATACCTAATTTACAAGTGGAGTTAGAGATGGGCCTTTTTAATGGACATTTTCTGCCCTCCTGTTATCGACTGCACACACACCAACACACACACTTCCTTCCCCTGTTGCTACCACTTTGTTGCCCTTTTGACATGTCCAAGCTGACATACACACACCTCTTCCCAAATTTCACTCAGTCTGCACTGATCTACTCTCACACTATCCTCCCTGAGTTGATCAGGGAGAGCAAGCAGACCTATTTTGACAATAATAACCTCAAGAGATCCAGAAAAGAGATACTGCACTCAGCTTATATAAAAATGTGTGTTAGTGCATGCATTTAATTTATTTCTCTGATACATTAGCATTTACGTAAGACTTGTTTTCTTTCTGATGCCCTCAGGAACACTGAAGAATGTTCTCTTTGATACGTCTTGTCTTTGTGTTCGTCCTTGCATTCGCTGTGTGTTTGAGTGCATGTTTTCCATGTGTGTGTCCTCTTTTACTCCATGAACCCATGCTGGTGGGCTTGTCAGGCCATGTTGCCGCCAAAGTGCCTGATCTCCTCCGACAGGCACGCTGGGGGGAGGGGGCAGCGTGCAATGTGGCAGTTTACCTCAGTTAGGGGCAGTGACACTCATATTCAAAATGCACACGTACGGAAATTTTCCTTTCACCCTAGTGTAAACAGATGTTCCCAAAAAAGAGTGGTTTTCTGGAGAAGCAGTCTACTGTGAGCCAGTTTGAACTCAGATTGATCTCTGCATTTGTTCAGTAGAAGCTGACTCTGACTTCTGCTTTCAACACAGTTCTCAGAAAGCTAGTCTGTTAGCATCCTCACAGTTTTTCTGCCCCGTTAAATACACAACAACTTTACCAAACAAAATTATGTGGTTCCAACCATACAAAGCAGTACAATAGCAATCAAAATGGCAAGATACAGCACGGTATAATACTTACGATGCAATCTATTACAAAAGTATAATACAACCCCAAACAATGTGATAAAATACAATGTATTAAAAAAAATGATACACCAATGTGTAGAACTAATCACAATAATAATACCTCCTATGGCACAGAAGCAAACCATCATATAGTGTGGTGCAATAATCTGAGACATACGATTAAAAATATTATGATATGATACTTTATGATGAAATACATCATGATATGATACTAGATTGTTTCTGATAAATGATACATGAAAATTGTAAATGACATGATATATGATTGTTATATGCTATAGAACAGATTATATGTATGATAATGAAATGATTAATAATTTGACATATGATAATTAAAACTGAATGTGATAAATGATATAAAGTGATATATGATATAAGATGAAATGATAAATATTATGGTATATGATATGATATGATATGTAATGATTCTTAACATATAAAGAGGAGACAAAAGCATAAAATAGCAAATTAAATACATTACAAACAGATGCAAAGCACACTTAAACACAATTAAATGCATTAAGACCAAGGAATGGATGTGATAAGATGAAATACAAGGCAAAGCATAAACATTAAACACAAGCAACAATTAACCCATAGGACATATACATGGTCAAAGATTTGAAATACGCCTTCTCCATCAATGCAACGTGGAGTGACCTTGTAACGCCTCCTCTGCTCTTCATGCAGTGGAGACTGTTGAATGAGAGACTTCTCTCAGGCTGCTCAGCCCAGCACGCTCCACTTGAAACACAAGTTACCAACATAAAAGCGAGCCTGATCCTCCAGATGCTCTGATGACGATCTGTCATGTGCAGAAATTTCTACTTTTTATGGAGTCAGAGGGAGACAGACAGAAGTGGCAGGCGGAGGAGTGAGACTGGAATGAGATGTGATGAGGATTCAGAGAGCAGTACAAAAAAACACAATGCAGAAACAAAGACTCAATGACAAAAGCAAGTCAGTGGCAGCTTTTTTTACTTTGGAGTTTGACTGCTCATGTCTGGGAGGCTGTGTGTCTGATCGTCATTGGTGTTAATGAGAAAAGCTCAACATGCGTGGAGGACAAGCCTCATTGTTCCCTTTACACTCGACTGGTTTTTACGTTGTCTGACATCCCGTTTCTGCGCCAAGGACCAAGAGAGCAACTTTGATCAGTCGCTTGCCTTTTTTATATGCATCTATCCAGAATCAGGTTTTACTTCGGAGGGGAGGGAAGGGGTGCTGTGAAGTTTAAAAAAAAAGGAAAATAAAGTGGCAGCTCACCTACGCACCAGACGTGCACAACCTGTCAGAAAGCTGGCCCGTTAGCTCTCTCTCAGATCTGTCACTTTCACACCACACTAACCAGAACACCACCTGGGCATGGCTCACAGGCCGGCACGGGGAAATACGCTGTCCCGCTCTCACTCTCAGGCAGACAGATTCACAGCCGGCCAGACGCACTGACGGGTGCCAAAACACCAGACCCACACCACCTGTCCCTCAGATTACGGAGAGATTCACACTTACACAAAGTGCTCCAACAAGTATGTGAGGAGATTACCTGCATGCATTAGAGCGGACTCGGCTGTAAATATTTTCCACTCAATATGCGAGCAGTATCTGATGTTTTTTTTACTCTCTGAATGCTGCGATGAATATACTCATTTCTGCACTGTTGGCGTGAAATTGCACTAAATTGACTTCTGTAATCAGTTAAACTTTCTCAGTTGTTTTGTTGCAGACTCTGAGCAGAGTCAAACCCATGCTAAGAATTAATCACAACACATTCAGGGACTTTCTCACACAGCCAACCAGCTTATCCATGACCGCTGATCACCAAACATGGCTTCTGTCAGGCATATGGGAGCTCTGTTGGGTCATCCAGACAAACACCCAGTCACCCATCGCCTTCTGCCCACTTAAACCCCATCCAAACACTTTCTTTCCCTCGTTCCTTGGTTTATTATCCTCTTTCTGTTGTTTCATATTCTCCTCCTCGGCATAATCGGCTTTAAGCTGCTTCCTTGCTGGCCTCTCGCCTCTGCTTTGCTTGAACATCATCATAATTTCCTGACAATCCTCCATCATCCCTCCTTTCTTTCCACCCTGCCTGTGTCCTCAGCATTGCTCTTGTTTCCCACGAAGAGAAACATTCCTTTTTTTTTTCTTTTTTTTTTGCTGCTCAAAGTTGACTCCAGATGAGTTTTTGCTTCTGTTTGTGTGCTAAATGAGCCATTATGCCTCCCTACTGGAGCCAATAGAGATGCTGTGAAAGAAAGATCCGGGGACCGGATACGTGGAGCTGTTCACAGCCCCTGAAGGCAGTCATCATCTGCGCTCAGCTGCTCACTGATTGGCTGTTGTGTTACAGTGAGTACAAGTGAGCAGAACAGTAAAAGATGAGGCACCCTCCCGACCGGAGCACCGAGTGGCTTACCGTGATCATTTCAGCATGGCAGCATACAATTTTTGCGTATTGTGCTGAAGTGCTCTTGACTTCTTTCACTGGATACTTTACATTTGGATGCAGACACTCAGCTGAGCAGAGTTTTGGAAAAAGGGCAAGCTGAATATATTTTTCTTTATCCTCCAACTCGAGCTGTGATTTTTCTTACAAACGTCATTTTTCCCCCCTCGCACAGTGCTGGATCCACTCTGGCTGATATGAAACCCTTTCCCACATCACGTTAGCCTCCCTTAGCTCTCCAAGTGCAGCTCTAAAAGAGCCAGCTGAAACTGCTACAGGCCCTCAGAGCTCCCCTCCAAAAGCCCAAATGGCATCAGTGGCCTTTTGTGCCCAGAAAATATCGTCCGCTGGCTCCTCCATATGGTGACATCTGCCTGATGGGACCAAGATGCCATATTCCAGCTCCTTCCAAAAATTCACTCCTTTAGTTGGCTTTGATGGATGACTGATGCAGCCACTGCACTTTTCCTCCAGCAGCACTGTCACACGTGTGCCACCCCCTCAGACGACGTGTCCGCGCCGTCCAGCTGTAGGTCTGTTATCTTGGCGGTGCCATGTGCAGCGCAGCTATCAAATCAAGCTACGAGCACGAGCTGGCTAAGCAATTAAACTCCAGAGCCCCATCCACACTCGACAGTTTTAACATCTGGCATCCTTGTTCTGGTGTGTGTGTGTGTGCGTCTGAGTGTGAAAGCCAGCTCATCTGCTGCTATAATAAGCTACAAAACATGGTGCACAATTGAATCCATTACAAGAACACAATGACTCTTCTTTACCGGCTGCTTCTCTCAACTGACTTCTGCTTTCTTTGTGCTGCAGACAAAAAAACCTGCTAATTCTTCAACTATTCCTGCTTTCAGGATCACATTTCTAGTATTTGCACTTCACCCATCACCGCAGTCAGACGTGGGTGGATGGGGTTGATCGCAGCAGATGTGAGGTGATGTGTGTGTGAAGTTTGATCACTCTGAATCCACTCTGACAGCTCCACTCCGCTTCTCAAGGTCCAAACATCAACTCATGCTGTTGCCATCTTATCAAACACTGCCTCTCTTTTCTTTCCCTCTGCCCCCCCCACCCCCACCTCCTGCCCTATGACTCATCACTGGTTCATTCAATGAGGCTAAATGGCTGTTCTAGCAGAAGCAGTCAATATGTTCAACTCTGCACATTGGCTTCCTCCTGTCTCCTCCTCTCACTCCTTTATCCCCTCTGTGAACTCCCAGTATGTCTTCATTATGTGACTCCTCTTCTTTGTGTGGAGAAAAAAAACATACGTCTATTCGTGATCAATATTTTACAATAATTTAATTCACATATAGTGCACGCTGTTGATAATGAGAAAACCTGGCGAATGTGTATCACATTTCACCAGGTGTGACGGCTTTTTTAATCAAATCATAGTTATTAATGAGACGTCACTCATCCTGTCACTCAGGAGATGCTTAATAACTTAATGGCTTAATTAAATCCAGTTTTCAGACAGATTAATGACGATACTTAATGAGAAGAGAGAAATAGCTGTCAAAGTTGTCACAAATTACAAATATTTGAGTAATCATTAATACTTTACTGAAATTGGTCCCCACTTTTTTAAAACAGTTGACACAACTTTTTGAGTTTGTGCTTCAATAAAAGAGAGGATGAAACAAAAAAGAGGCAGCTAATTAATTCAACAAAAAGTTGGACAGGCTTAAATATGTATGAATACATTTTTTGGTGGGCTGTGAAAGAAAACAAAACCGAGAAAAGGAACACTAATTTTGTTTTAAAGACTTGAACTTTTTAAAGAATTAATCAACAAGTTGATTTGTTGGCATTTACTTTTTGTTTTCAGGTTCAAGGAAATTTGAAAAACTAAGTTGAGCTTCATTTTGATGATTTGATTTTCCATTTTTTTCCTGTATTTTAAAATCAAAACTGACCATGTTAACGATTGTTTTCTAAAAGCACTCTTTTGACATCCTTTGACATTGTTTCCAGTGACCATAGTCCTCTTTGTAAAACAAAACTTGGTCTTTAAGAAGCTTTTAACTGGGTTAGCAGAGATCAGGGCTTTTTCTGATCAGGGTGATTTTCTATCCAGAACAGTTTATTGCTTTAAGACCACATCATTTGGGGCTTTAAGTTTAAGCTAAACGAAGTAAAATTGGACTTCTTTATCACAAGTTGATATTTTTTATGAATCAGCAAAATCATTTTATTTCTAGGAAAAGCAGCACAGCCAAAATTTTATTTATGTTTTTAAAATACAAGCAACATCATTTTTAATTAACAACAACAAAAAAAGCTGTTTACAAGAATAAAGTAACTGGATTAAAAGAAACAAAATTTAGTGTGGCAAAAAAAAAAAATCCTACTTGATTTTATTGATTACATAAGTTCACATTTGTCCAGGGAAAGGAGTTCCTTTTGGATTTTTTTTTTTTTACGTATTAGTTTTGCAGAACGATACAATGTAGATAAGATCTTGTTGATTGTGAACTTTCATTTGTCCGGGGAAAGAGTGCATTTATTGATTGAGCTTTATTTTTGTTGCCTGAAGAGATATATGGATATCTGACTCTGTCCCCGATATTTTATCGATTATGTTAAAGAAAAGTGATGTGACTGAGGTTGGAGCTGCCAGCCTGGTGGATATAAATAAAAGTGAAATAGTATAAATAAGTCACAAAGCCTTTCTTTAAAGGGAAAACTCTTGGACGAATTACCCAGCCCGCCCTTTGATACAGCACAGTCAAGCTCTATTTTTCATCATGAAACATGCATGAAAACGTTAGCCTCTTAGCTTGTAGCTCCCTTAAGGCATCCTGTGCACTTGATTATAAATTGCTCCTACAAACCAGCTAGGTGTTAGCCTGAGGCTAGGTGGCACGAGGTGTTTGAGTGGCTCTCGTCTCCATTGGCTCTTGTGAGTGTGAGTCGTAGCATGAAGCGCAAAGTGATGCCCTGCACGCGCTGCATAAAGCAACTGACCCCTGACGACGGGCGGTAATGTGGTGTTCTGAGCTCCGTATGCTTCTCTCACAACGTTTGTACATTAGTGGATACTCCAGTGACATAAAAACTCGGCATGTGTGTTGTTTTGATCCGGTTGGTCTTCACAGAACATTGAGTTCTTTACATGTAGTGGGGCTGAGAGGTTGAGCGAGCGCCCTCAAAAAACCGAGAAGCTGTGCGTGAAAAACTTGTGAGTTCTCATGTAAGCACTTAGAAGAAAAGTCTGGAGGGGCAAAGGAGGTTGAAAGGAGGCATTGATTCACCTTAATCCTTTAAAATCCTGAGTGTGACGCACTGATGTGATATGCTAATGACTCCTCTTCTCCCGCCCTAGGTGACAGAGTACCTGAACAGTCAAGAATCTGCCAAGAGTGCCCGGGTAAGTCACTTCAGCCTCACCTCTTTGTCTTTTTTATCATCTTCTTTGAAACGTGTGCTCCGTCTGCCTCAGAGAGACTCGAAAAACAAGAATCCATTACAACACCAGCTACCAGGGAGGAAGGCTCTTTCCTCTTTCTCTCTCGTACTCCATGAGGAGGCGACACATCACATTGGCAGCAGCCATTGTCCCATATGGATTGCTGCCCACAGTCTGTGCAGGGCCATACTGTGAAAATGGGGACAGGGAGGGAGGGGTGCACAAATGTACAGTGAGGACAGAAAGATGGAGAAAGAATAGAAGACAACAACAAACACACAAAGCCTCTGACTGAAGATGGAGTCTCAAAGATTAGAAATAATAATTAAAAAGATATAAATCATTTTAAAATCTCGATCTGTGCAGAACAGAAGCCTAAACCCACATTTTATTGGTCGTATCAACAAATATTGACTGTTTTTTCAAAGCCTGTTTCGCTCATTTCCCTGATCCATAAAGCTCGATTGTTTTCCCCAAAGTGCAAACATCAATAATTCTTTATTGGCTCAATCAATCGTTGTCGATCACAATTTGTGAACATAAATATTTACTAATGCAATAACAAGGCCTATAAAAGTCGAGCTTGTGGATGATCTATGTATTTCTCTTTAATAAGAAGTAGTCAGCTGCTTTAAATAAAACTGTGCATGTCATCAGTGGAATTATTGGGCTGAAGCCTGAGAAACAAAGATAAGCAGAAGATAAGGTTTCAGTCGTTAGGGGAATATTCTGACCACAAGGAAAAAACAGAATCGAAAACATAGAATCACATGTCTATATCCCCACCAGAGAAAAAAGTCATGGTTTTGTGTAAGCTGAGATTCTGAGATGCTGCTGCAAAGTTTCAGACTCCTGTTGACAAAAAAAGCGTCGATTGAATGATCAATATGTTTCAATTAGTTTTTATTTGGAGCTTTTAATGAGGGTTGCCAAACACTGATTGTTTTGATTGCATTATTTAGCTGGATTTGAAAAGTTAAATATGATTGATCACATTTTTAATCACATTAAAACTCTGAGACTTTGTGTACAAAAGGGCAACTCTTTCTCCATTTCTGCTGCAGACAAAGTGTCAGGTTACCATTCATGCTGATCCCATTGACACCGCTACCTTAAACCTTTTTTTTTTTTTGAGAAGACTTGCTAAAAATCGAGCAACAAACTTCTTCAGAAGGCTAACAAAATAAAACAAAGATTAAGAAACAACCCAAAAATTAACAATAAGACAATGACATCTTATCAGCGATTTAGGGGAAGCAGCTTGAAATCCATAAAAATATATATTACTTTTGGTTTAAAAAAAAGTCTTATTCAATTTGAGCCACATCTGACATCAAGATATTAAAACCCAAAACTGATGTCTGTTTTGTAAAGGGTATAATAAAATCTGCCTGAGTTTCTTATATTAAGACATTATTATTATTTCAAGAAACTTGACAGGCACATTTTTCTTCTCTCATTGACAGATTTCTTTATTCTTAAACAATTTATGTACATTTTTTTTATTTTTACATATCTTGGAAAAAGACATTTTCCTGGACTTTAAGGTGTATGTGGCTGATATTAAGTCTAATTTGACAATTGTCCCTAAAAATAGGACAATCACTTGCTTGATTTCAGTTCTTGCTGCATAAAAAGTCAGCATCAAACAAAGTTTTAGGAGGTTTACTGCTGAAAATGCATCTCTTTGCAGATGACACTTTGTTTTACTCTGCTTAGAAATAGCTTGCAGAAATGTCATATCAGGATTGATGAATGTTCCGGTTTCTTCATCTGCAGAAGGAGATGATTAAAACTATGCAGACCTCCTCGAAGATATCAAAGTATTTATTGATGTCGCCACAAAGACATTGGTTCACTTCTTCTCCTAACCTTTCTGTTTAACCCCAACAAAAACTGTCGACATGTTTTCAGGGCATCATGTCAGAGGGGAACAAGCAGCAGAGTGAAAGATGACAATACGTACAAATGGCTTCATTCACTCATTCATACTAATAACTGCTGCTAATTAGCGTTGTCACTAATTAGCTATGAATCACAGCATTAACAGCTGAGCGCACAAGCCTCTCAGAGCCAAAAAAGAACCATTCCACTCACACACACACACACACACACACACACACACACACACACACACACACACACACACACACACACACACACCCATGAGACCGCACAGTTTCTATCACATTTAAATAACCAAAACGTTTCTGAAGCTGATCCAAACTACACACACACTTTGCCAAAAGCGATGCAATAAAGGCGGCATTTAGCTGGGAAACCCATGTGATGCTTTATGAGGCGACACGATGTGAACGTAATGGAAGAGGGGAAGTAATAGACTGGGTGGTATTTGAGGCACTGGAGGCCTCCAGCTTGGATGGGTGAGCACAAAGTGTTGGATTAACCGCTGATGATGAGGAGTACGGTGCAGTCGCCTTCACACCGGGCTGTAAAAGCACTCATCTCTCTCTCATTGTCTCCTCTTTTTGTTCATTTTTTGACTATTTAGCTTTAACTGTATTCTGTGGTAGTTAGTTTTCATCATTTGTTAATCAAACTTCTTTGTCTTCCCTTCAGCTCAACATTTGGCGCTACGGAGACTTCCGTGCGGATGATGCCGATGAGTTTGGTTACAGCCGTTAAGCGAGATCGACAACAAACACGAACCAACCATCCGACCAACACCATTCCAAAGATGGACACGAGTGATGCATTGGACAGAAGACAAAGGAATACACAAACGAAACGACAAGCATTGACTCACTCTTCCTCCTTAATTGACATTTCATCCCTGCAGTCCTGCTTCTCTTTCGCTCACGCCTTCCTTCCCTTCCAGCTCGCCTCCTCCCTGTAGCTCCTCATAGAGCATGCTGCAACACTAAAAAAAGAATCAAATAATCAAGCAAGAATCATTCTCCTTTCATCATTTCTTTCCCTTTCGGCCCACTGCCAGCTCAAGCAGCCTGCACTATTGCCAATCTGTGTTATTTGCCATGTTACCTTCTCAGCAGACTTCCTGTGTGAATGATGTAGTTATGATACCTGCGTACATGTTTCAGCCAATCATGTTCTTTGCTCTCTAATGCTCTCGCCCGGTTCCCTGCTTTCCTCTGTGCGGGAGCGGACGGGCGTTTTCCAGGGGGAGACGCTTGATCTTTTTGGAAACAAATGCTTCCCTAATAAACTTAATGTAAATGTGAGGATATGTTGAAAAGTGTAAATGGATTTATTAGAGAGAGACGCTGTAGGTGGAGCCACACAGACAAAAAAAAAGAGAAGGACGGCTTTATTTTTGTCTTTGATGTATATCTGTGTGATTATAACATTTGCGGATGTTTTTGTGGGGAGTGTTTTGTCGTTTATTCACTATGTCACACTTTTATGACCAGTAAAAAAAAGGACGCCAGTATGTGGCATTTCATCATCTCTTTATCTCTCTTTCTCTCCTCTTCTGTAAAGTTTACATCCTGAGAATGGTTATGATCCAGTCTTTGGCAGTCTCTTCTCTTTCTGTCTCTGTATGCCATAGCAGAAACAGTGTTTGAATTTGTTTCCACTTAATGGACCTTTGCATTCTATTAAAATGAGCAAACTAAACCCTCGTCTCCTTTCTTTTCTCTCGCCTTGACTGATAATCCTTGTGGAGTAGATAAACTGTACTTACTTTAAGAAATGTTTTTCGAACACCAAAAGCCAAACAAGAGGGTAATGTTCCTTTTTCTAAACACTAACTACAGCTCAACATAATTTTCCTCACTGATCTGAATAAGAATCAAAAAGCTGCCTTAATCGTTTTGAACCACAGTAACCACGCTTGCACTCTTTACTTTTCCACCATCAGTACAAAACAACCGTGTCAAATGGGCAGATTTACTCTCCTAAATCCAAGCTGCACAGAAGGGAAACTGTTGAATTAACATGAGATGATGTAATCTGTTTTTCCAGAGTTGTTTTGAAGAGTGTATGTCTGAGATATGTTTGTGTGAAGTTTGTGCCAAGAAATAGAACAGCACACTCAAATTAAAACAATGAAATGTAATGTTCAAACACTAACATTTCAGGAAAATTAAGAGACAACTTCAAGTCTTAAAAAATGTTAGTTTCAGGCTGGTGTCTTAGAAAACACTTGTGTCACTGTCCCTCTTCATTGCTAAATTCTTGATACTATTTCTTTAAGTTTCCCCCAACCTGAAGCCCACGTTTTTGGCCGGCTCTCAAGAAGCTTGTCTACTGTTGAAATGTGACAAAATTGTCTTCATTTTGCTAAGCGATGTTTAATTTTCAAATGAAAAACTATGAAATATGTTCATGTTTTAGAAAAGGAATCTGAACCAGAAAGGGAACAAGAAAATTTACAGCATCAAAGAACGGAGCAGAATGTTTCTGTTTGGTGAGGGACTTTTACAGAAAGTCGCCAAACAGTGAAAATATAAACTGAGCGAATCCTGTGACCTATTTGTGTCATTTTCTCATGACTTATTGAATGAAGACAAATTTAACCAAGAAATTAAGATCAACATCCAAAATTTTCACTTTCACTTTATAGGTATTAGTAGGATATGAAAAACTTTGAGAAACTTATTAAAGTTTCTGTCAGCACCTCGTGGCAAATTGTTTCATTTTTATCTTTAAAAACTTGTTCTTTGCATCTGTAAGTCAAGCCTTTAGATAAAATACTACTTTATTCTTAAATCACTGAAATTTTGGCCCCGTGATGGGAAAATAACTAAGTTGCCACTACAGTTGGAAAAAATGAAAACAAAGAAACTGAAACAGCAAAGACAGAAGAAAAAATGCAGCTACAAGAGAGAAATCATAAACACAAAGAAGAAAAAATGCAAATTAAAAAGCAAAATACATAAAAGAAAACCCCCAAATCCCCAAAAATACAAACATTAAAAAAGAAAACACAATTAAAAAAAAAATGAAATGCACGCAGAAAAAAAAACAAATAAAAATTGAATGCAAACAAAAATAAATAGAATAGAATAGAATAGAATAGAATAGAATAGAAAATACTTTATTTATCCCCGAGGGGAAATTCAGGAGTCACCGCAGCATTTAAGAAAACAAAAGTAAGAAAGAGTATAGAAAGTGCAAAAATGTCCATAAGAAATTAGATGACGACATCCCGTCCACCACTCGTCCACCACTCTCCAGCCCAGCCAGTCTCCACCTCCACAGAGTCCAGGAATGAGCCTCCCCAGCAGTCTGTTCAGTCTCTGTCTCCTGGGTCCTGTCTGCTCACAGCAGGCGAAGCTCCTCCGATGTGTCGCGGCGTCCGATGTCTGCTCCGTCAGCCACGTCTGTGAACAACATGATGCCGCTGGATTAGCACAGCTAGCTCATCCATCCCCCGGAGCGAGATCCCTCGTTCCCAACAACGATGGATGGAAGGACAGGTCCACGTCGTCACCTCCCAGCTCACATCCGAGAACCAGCACGTCGTCCTCACCTCCTCCTCCTCAGCTCTAGGGAAATCATCAAGCCCTACACTAGTTAGCATTGGCTACAGGCTGCTAACAGCTAATTTCGCATGTAAACAATGCAGCCATGGTTACAATGACAAACACAGGAGAAAAGTAGTAAAAAATACCGCCGAAGCCACAAAAAGTTTGGTGTCCGTGACCAACAATGAACCACACAAAGTGATGATCCACTCCAAATACAAAGATGACGAAAAAGAGACGAAAAAATTCCAAGAAACGGACAAAGACGAGAGAGCTGCTGCAACAGGCAGCTACTTGGGTAGCGCCTAGCAACCGAGAACCACAAATAAACAAATAAAATAAACCACGAACCAAAAAGTAAAATGCAAACAAAAGAGAAAATCCAAACACAAAAAAAGAAAACAAAAAAGAAATTGCAAGTAATGATAAAATAAAATATATAAATATTAAAAAAAAAAACACAATGGCTCTTTTGGCAGCATCTCTTAGACTTTCATCCCTTTGACGAGTTGTTTCAGACACATAAAAATATATTCAAAAAAGTCGAAAAAGTCCTGACATGGATAGTCTTGTTTTCTTTTTGAGATCATTGAGAGATATTAGTTTTGATTCCAGTGAAAAAAACACACAGGTCTTTAAATCAGCATCTCTACATCCTTGGAGGCTGAAGTCAAAAAGTGTCCAAATTCCAATAAAGGGGAACCTCTTCCTGCTCTCTGAGGTCACATTTTCTTTAGCAGAAATATTGCTTCAGGCTCCACTGATGGTCTTCTGTGCTGAAAAGCGGTTGTGATTCTCTGCAAATCTTTCCATTTAAATTACAGCGATTTTTCTGCGTGTGAATAAACTGAAGCACTTTGTTTCCATGGTCGTAGATCTCGACAAAGTCTGTAGATGTATACACAACAAGGCATGGTCGCAAAAAGAAAGAAATAAAAAGCAGCACTGAATGCTCAGCTCATAAACATTTAATATTGCCTGTCATATAAATAAATGTTCCATTTCACATTAAAAGCCTGTTAACCTCGCTTTGCCAAATCTTACATAAAGCACATCATTGCATCCTCGCTGAACTACTTGGGGGTTTAAAAGCAAACTTCATGAAACCGTTGACGCCATACGTACTGCAGCATTCAGTGCTGCTGGATTCTGTGATGAAGGAACTCGAAGTGATGCTGGAGTTTGTTTGGATGCATTCAGTGTTTAAGAAGACGACTCCTACACATTGACTTGTAGTTAAAGGCGCAAGAACGAAAAAGGGAAAGTGATTTGAGAAAAAAAAAAAAAAGGGCAGACGCTTCATTTACATTGGAGACGTATGGCAGATGTTTTAAACCACTGTGGACGTCTTCCAGTTCAGAAGGATGTTGAGTGACAGCTTAGAGAGTGAAAGATCCACAGAGACTGTTTACAAAAGTGAAGCTCTACAAATGCCAGACTCTGGAGTTAGGATTAACCCTTCAACTGCCTTTGTTGAGTTATAAAAAAAAAATCCGGAGGAGATCCCCAATTGAAATATCCACAAGAAAACAAATCAGCACATGATGAGCCATATGGACAAACATCAGCTCCGGTTACAGCACAATCAAGACTCACAGCACTGAAAAATAAACCCCTTCAAACCACAATCCATCTAAAGTCCTCATGAAGAATATTTTCCTCCTTTTTATGAAGAATTTCATCATCACATTCTGTTTTGTTAGTCTAAAAGGAGATGTGTCTGTGTCAGTGTGATTGGCAGGCAGGGCTCAGCGGGAGACGGCGAACATTTGCACTTGAAACTAGCTTAAAGCTAAAAGCAGCCAGTGTCTCGCTCAGAGCGTTCAGCTGTTTGAAGAAGTAAGCATTGTGGTCTGGCATCGCTAACTCTTGCATTTTATCATTTTTAAGTTTTTTCCATCAGGAACCAAGCTCACTGAATAAATTGGAGGACACTGGTGTTCAAAACATAACTGAAACAGAAAGGGTTTCATCAGTAGCTTTTTCTGAATCCAGACAGAATTACCAACAAAGATATTTTCCAAAGAGGTTTTCTGCTTTTCTTTACAACAACTTAGGCAACAATGGAGGACTTATCTGCTTTGCTGCCAAACAGCTGAGAGGATCATCTGACTGAACTGTACAAATAAAGCTTATGAAAGTAAACTCGTGAAAATAAGATCTTCATTTATTTTAAATTGATGACTTTATCAGTTGATTCAATCCAAACAAAACTGAAGGTGAAAAATCATCAACAAAGCCAATATGTTGCAACTAATTCTTGAGTCAATGTGTTTTGTACGTCTATAAAAGATGGATGCGAAGACAGCTCCCCAAAAGTGACACCAAAACATGAATAGTAGGCTGCAGTTCAGGTCATAAACCTCTCCGTCATGGTATAAAGGGAAGAACTGGTCCAAGTTTAATGATTTATTTTCTGAGTTGGAAACAGGTGAGAGAAAATCAGCAAGAGGTATAATAGTTGTACTTTCCATAACCATAAATTAAATGACATTAATGAGTGTTTGGGTTGGGGGAAGAGTTAAGCCGTCTGCCCCTCTTTAACTAGCCCAGGAGTTCCCCAACTTTTCAGCCCATGACCCAAAAAGTACACTGCAAAAAAACAGAAATTGTATTGAGTGTTTTTTTGTCATATTTTCAGTAGTAAATGCCTTTTTAGACTTAATATGAGCCACATTCACCTGACCAGTCCATAAAAATGCCTCGTTTCAAGTTATTTAAAGACAAAATAAGGTCTGAATTGTTTGGAACAAGTTAAAGAAAATCTGCCAATGGAACAAGAAAAATTTATTTATTTTAATCTATTTAGACATTATTCTTATTCCATTGGCAGATATTTTTTTACTTGTTACGAGCAATTCAGACCTCAGTTTTGTCTTGAAGCAACCTGAGACAAGACATTTTTCTGGACTAATCAGTTAACTGTGGCTCATATCAATTATAGTAAGACATTTTTTTACTTTAAATAAGAAAAAAACACTTTTTAGAATTTCTTTTTTTTGTAGTGTAGTGGTGCCAGTCATATGACAATCCCTTGGGAATACATTAATAGGCGATTTCAGAAAAAGACCAACAGACACTTAATTTAACTAATCAGTGGAAAATTTCACAACCTGTGTGAGATTATTGCTATGTGTCTGAAATGAATCTGCCACCTCTGATATTGTTATCCTGGCTTGGCTACCTTGGGGGTCATGTGGCAACAAAGAAATATGGAAAACAGATCAAAAGTTTTCTTTTTGCATGGTTTTGGTGGTGACCCTGCCCCATAAGGGGTCCAAACCCTACTTTGGGAACCACTAAACTAGCCAGACCAACTGTAAATGCTCAAAGAGTGACAAACAGAAACCAGCACAGAAAAGTTTTGACCTAACTTTAACAAGACTGTAAGAGGCGGGGTCGAACTGCAAAAAAATGAAAGCTTATCAAGTGATTTTTGTCTTATTCAAAGTAAAAATTGTCTTGTTTTATTTGATATAAGCCAAATTCAACTGGTCAGTCCAGAAAAATGTCTTATTTTAAGTTATTTAAAGACAAAAATGAGGTCTTAATTTCTTTTAACAGGTTACAAAAATGTGCCAATGAAAATTTTGTTAAAAAATTGCTTGAAACTAGAATAATGTCCTTGTACAAATAACTTTTCTCTTGTTCCATTGGTTGATCTTTTTAACTTATAACAAGCAATTCAGTCCTCATTTTTGTCTTTAATTTATTTGAAATAAGACATTTTTTCTGGACTGGTCAGGTGAATGGGGCTCAAATCAAGTCTTAAAAGACATTTTCTACTGAAAATAAGATAAAAACACTTGATAAGATTTCAGTTTTCTGGTGCATCCATGTTTGTAATTGGTCACAAAGAAATGACAGGGTCACAAAATCCAGCCTGAAAACAAGCTTCCACATGAGATTGGTGGTCAATGAGCTTATAAAGGTGGGACTGTTACGTGTAGATCCAGGCGTTAAGTTTACTTTTAAGAAAAAACACGGTCACAACATTTGGTTGTGGTCTAATATGAAACTCGTCCACCAGAGAACATAAAGTCTTTGATTGTTGCTGCCAGAGTTGAACACTCTGGAGAGGTGACCAGAGGTTGTTCTTGCAAATTGCTCTGAAATAAAAGAGAGCAAGATAAAAAAAAATTGTTCCTAGTGAAATTCAAAAAGAGATTATAAAAACATCTTCAGCCTGAAGGACATGTTTTTCAATTAGATGCGGCAGACGTGCGTCTATTTTTCATGTCCTCCTCTGTGGTTGATCTATGACACACAGTGGGTTTTTGCTTGATCACAGCAAGAAATAAAGGCATTTATTATTATTCATGACCACGTTTTGTACTGTCTGATACAGGTGATGAAAAACCTGTGTGTGACAGATAAAAAACAAAGTCCGTTGCCAACATCACTCCTCACTTGATGCCAGTCTTAATTCCGTGCAGCAGTCTGCAGCCACCAAATCAAAGATGGCCCGAGCAATTTATCAGCGGCGCTCATGTCCAATTACCAGACTCCAGGATGAGGAATATGCTCTAAGGGCAATTAAGAATCCTGTCTGTGCTGTCAGTTGACTCATGGACTCGGAGACGTCTCTGTCTTACAGATCCATGTCCTTTCTCTGTCTTTTTTGTCACAAACTATCCATCGTCTCACCGCCCTCTATCACATATCTCTCCCTCTTTCTGCCTCATTGCTCTTCTTCTCTGAGGTGATGAGGTAGTGACAAGGCTTACTTAGGACCAAAAAAAAGGAAAAAAGAGGAAAGGGGAAAAAGTAAGAGATAAAACGGGGAGAAATGTGAAAGTCCCCGTCTGTGTGAGTTGTAAGCTGGGCCTTCTGGTTTCATCTCCCCTCTGTTTGTAAAGCTGTCATAGTTGAAACGACGCCCGGCTGACGTGGCGCGCAGATTACCGAGCGCCGTGTGTCAGCAAATTGTTTGCTCAGAAAAGTTGATCATTCTGCGCTCGAGCACAGCCAAATCACAACTGTGTCAACAACAGTTAAACCATGAAATGCTGCCTCGTTGGGAGAGATTTGTCAGAAAATCAAAGGTCTATTTTTTTTGGTCCAATTAAGGGGTTGATGGTTTATCTGAGAACTTACACGTGTTTGTAAAGCTACAGGGCTGCCAGAAAGAAGAAAAAATCAGTGCTAACAAAAAGCAACAGTATGGAAAATATCATTTTTTTATGAACCCTGGGCATGTTTCGCCTCCGAGGAGTTTGAGGAGGAAATGAAACCCAGCTTAATAATTCAGACTCCTGAGAAGAAAGGAAAATGCTTTTAAACACGTCTGAGGTTCATACAGCTGAAAGTAGGATAGATTTCAGGGACATGGCTCGTGTGTGTGTGTGTCAGTGAACGCACCGCTGGTCACAGATCAGAATCGTCGAACTATTGTTTACTCCTATTGTAAACCTCTCAACCTTGATTCTGCTGTATTTTTGTGAATTTATTCCAAGATAAGAAGTATTCAAACTTATATTCATCATTTTAATCCCTGTAGTTTGGAAGCTTGGTGTCCTTGAATGAGCTGATATTTGATTAGCTCTCCTTTTTAGCCTGCAGAGATCAGCGGGTAAAATGTGTTTTTGGCAGACAAAGTTAATGTTATTCCGTTTATAATGTCAATCTGCTCTTCTGAATTGTTAATTTATTGTTCATGCCACTTCATTTCATCCCCCCCCCTTTCAAAAATACTACACCGCTTCCCTGTCTTTCCTTATCTCTCACCAACACCTGCTCACGTCCTGCCCTCTGTTCGACCGATGCAGCTTGTGTCCAGAATTTACCTGCCTCAGCCCCGGCTGGCTCCTACAGGGCGCCGTGTTTCTGGCCGGCTCGTCGACAACTCCAACACTTAAATCACTTTAGACACAGTTTGTTTTCTTTGAATTATTTGTCAGGTTTTTTTTTCTTTTTTTTAAAGGATAAGTTAGATACCTCATTCTGATAAGTCAAAGACAAAATTAAAAAAGACAGGAGCTAAAAAGGTGTTTCAGACCGGAATTTTTTTTTTTTCATTAATTTTTACTATTGGCACACTGTACAGAGGGTGAATTTTTTTCTGACTCAGCAGCTCAGAGGGTATTAAGATCCCGAGCTCGCCCAATCAGAGGCACAGCTCAGGTCTCGTGACCAACAGGCACCCTATAGCTATATGCTAAGCCATTGCCCCTACCAATATGGCCGCGATAGCCGATATGCTTCATTTTCTGTTTCAGAAACAGACGGGTGACGTCAGGGAGACTACGTCCATGTTTTATACAGTCTATGGCCACATTTACATGGAGACTACCGCAAAGATTCTTCCTTTGCGTTTCCAAAAGCCGACAGCGTTTACATGAGGACGGTGTGAAAACAATCCATGTTCATACGACTCCAAGAAGACAAGTCACAACAATGTAGTGGCCATGCCAGACCAGCAGTTGGTGATGTGGATATATGTGTATATATGCTACTCGAAAATCAGCCATCATCGTTGCGATTGTTCTTTCTTTTTCTGCCGTTTTATTGTGTGAGACGGTTGACAATCCAACCTTGAGGTGCATTACCACCACTAACTGGACCGGAATGGCTTAACTGGAAGTTGTGGCTGCGCCATAACCTTCATCTGAAACTGCGAGTGCGCTAGCGGTGACGTCAGCGTTTCACCATGAAACACTCTGCTCTGTGTTCATATGAGGCTGGATGGAGGAGCGTTTTGAAAACTCTCCACTCTGGAAAGCGTTTTCAAAAGTTTCCGTTTTCGGACAAAACACAATGTGGTCTCATCTAAACGCTAGGCCAAAACGCAATGAAATGTTATTGGATTTGACTGTTTTTGGCGTCGTGTAAACGCGACCTATGGCTGGGAATCATGTGAAGCTTCTGCAGGGGCCAAAAACAGCTAAATACTAAATCAGGGTTCCTACAGCTAACTTTTAAAGACTTTTTAATGCCATTTGAAAGTAAATTTAAGACTAAGTTCACAGTACACACAAAAGGAAAAAATGCCACATCAGTGACATAGGGTTAGGGACAATTAATAGAGTTCCAAACACAACTACATCAGTTTTTGTTGGTTCCACTATCTTGATTGCATGATGATGCCACAAGAGACACTCAGTAAATTACTTAAAAATAAACAAATGTTATCATTTATTTTAAGATTTGGGACTATTTTCAATCATACTAGCACATGTTTACATTTTCAAAGACTTAATGAATAATTTAAGACACTTAAAAACCATCTAAGGCCTTGTTTTTAGATTCATGAATTCAATGCTTTTTCAGCCTTTTTAAGGACCTGCTGGAACTCTGTACATATACCCCCTCTTTAACAATCTCTGATAAAGAAAAGTGGAGCCACACCCTGGTCTGGTTTGTAATAAGAACATAATGCTTCGAACTGAGACTCTCTTCTTTGCTCATCCCGCCTGAAAGATAATCTTTGACAAAGCATGCCAAAATGTTAACAGACCCCAGCTTTAGCATTTATCTTCCACATCAAGAGAACAGGAGAGACTCAGGATGAGTATCAACTTGTCAGGTTAAGCTGATACACAAAGTTCAGGAGTCTTATATAAGATAGAAGTTTTTTTTATTACTGTGAAAGCTGTGGCGTCTGAAGAATGAATAAAAACCTCTGAGAACAAGGAGTGACTGAACAGGCTCAGCAGAGTTACAGGTAGAGAGTGAAAGGGAGGTAGCATTCAGAGTGGAAATACTGCAGAGTGACAGGAAGTCAATCTGCCTGGTGACTGACAACGCAGCTATAAATGTGGGATATTCAAGAATGATGCCTGAAAACATTTTCACTCTGTATGGGCGCACGTGTTTTACTGTTTTCATGTCTTTTTTTAGAGCGCCGCAGTAAAACAATGTACCGTACTGTTGACTTGCTGTGCTCGATGTTTTTATCAACACAACTTCTCCACCATCAGCGATGAAATCTACCCTGAAAAGAGCTTTTTACAGAGGACAGCAGCCTGAGCGATTTAAAGAGCATCAGACCTCTGCACATCATCATTTCCCACCGCAGACAACAAGAACACACAGCAGTGCACGTCAAAGGAGTCAAACTACACGCCTTGTGTTTTATCAGCAAAACAGCACGACAGGATTTTCTTGCGACTGTTTTTTTTTCTGCTTGTTTCATTTAACAGTCACCAACCGATCTGTTAAACACATTTACATTAACGCGTGTGAAATGATGAAAAGCTTCCTGATTTTGGCGGTTATTGGTGAATGAGGTGAAACCAGAGTTTTTAGAGGCATACAGTGTGTGCTGTAATAAAAACCTTCATTTAAACAGCATTGTTCTTTGTCCTTTTTGTCCGCCTACATAATCCCATATGCCACTGCCATAAATCTCAGGCTGAGATTCATCAGTAAATAGAACTTTTTTGCGGTCATCCAATGTGAAATGCTGGTATTTCTTGGCTCACCCTGAGCGTTTGGCCTGGTTTCCTCTCCAGAGATGTGGTTTAGAAAACTGCAACTTGTCCACGGAGGGAGCTGTGAGCAGCCTTCTTTTGACAGTACTCTGCTGATTGGAGTTTTACATCATTTATGGTGAAATTTCTGCTTCTGTAGAAAAGAACATCAGTATTTTAGAGATCAATACTTGATGTATAGATCTCATGAATGTGTTGTCACTTTTGGTGTTTTATTACAGCAGAAAAGATCAAGACAAACCTTGAAGTCTAGAGTTCTTGACGCTTCCCTTTTATCTTTAAAATAAAGGAGTTAACAGGAATTTTTTATTTAGAAATTTGGACGCAAGATAGGCTACTATTTTTAACGCACTTGTGCTGATTTTTCAGTTTGCATTGATTTTGGCGCCTCCCTGTGGACAAAGAGGTGCCTTCAGTGTCTTTTTTGATTGTAGTTTTTCTGATCCTTAGCATTTTTACAAAGGATTTATTCTGCTTTCTCTTTGTTGTCAAAAAGCCTTCCAGAGATTGCTTCAGTTGATTAAAAAAAACAGGAGAAAATTATGGTTCCTACCCCCTGGCAACAGATTCAAGTTCTGAAATTCACCATATGCTAATAATTAAGCTCTCTGCTGATGAGCCTGTTTGTTTTACTGTGTCATAAAAAGGTGTCAGTGTTACTTTCATTCTGTGTTTTAACAGGTTAATAAAATCCACAAAGGAGCTTTAAGTAGGTTAAACTTTGAAGTGACAAGGTCTAATATTTTAAATTCACCTAGAAACAGTTTGTAAGCTCAGCTACAATTTTCAAAACTCTTGTAATAATTTTTTTATGGTTCGCTTTTATTTCAGGTGCCACCAGTGGACAAAGAGGTGCCTCCAGTGTTTTTGCTAAATTTTCCCTGTTTTCCACGAGTACTCATCCAATTTCTTTTAATTGTGAAAAAAATCCCTCCAGATTAATTATGTCAATTACAAAAAAAACAAACAATGTCTTTATGGTTTCTACCCACAGCAGAGGATTCAAGAATTACAAAAACATGCACTTATAATCAAGCTCTCTACTGATGGTCCTGTTTGCTCCTGTGTCTCATGAAGAGATATCAGTGTTAACTTCAGTCTGTTTCATTCTCAGCTAAAAATTCCTCACAGGAGCTTTAAGTAGGTTAAAGCCAGACATTTGTTAATCTGATCTAAATATAGTTCAGAATATTAAAGTCCCTTTTCTCCATTTGAAGTCAGAAGGTCTTCGTTTTCAAATAAATCTGAGTCCTTTGATGAATTGATTATTTCTAGATAAGTGTGAAAGCTTTTGGTTTTTTTTTAAAGTGCTGCTCCAAATTCTGCTCTTATACATCAGACAAGGGTGACAGTCAATCCAGCAACTTAGCATTGAGAGTCCTCGTCGAAGAGGGGGTCAAACGGAGCTGTTAGTGCTCTTCTTGCGGGTCACTGCTGCTCTCAAAAGGAACGATAAACAGTCTTGTGTAACAGTTCTCTCAGTGTGTGCAACAGGTCGCTTCTTTACGGACATTTTCTTCAAGTATGGTGCAACTCTGTGTCTCCTCCTTTCCAGTGTGGGTGTTTCTGTGGATGTGTGTCTGCTCATCAGGTGCTGATGCAGGTGATGTTTTTGATTGGTCGGTTTAAACAGAATAGCTGCAACAGGATTGGATCAAATTTGAAATCGCCTGTTTTGGATGTCAGCTGCTGCAGTCTGCTCTCGACTTCTCCTGCCAACAGCGCAGAATTAGTCACTGCTTTTGAATCTTTGGAGCGTTTATGACTCGTGTTAAATGTTGGGTGTGTGAGAGTTCTTCACTCTGGATTTTGATGGATTGAACTTGCAATGCTGAACACCTTGTTCGTTTCTCCTGTCTCAGGGGCGTGCTCAGACAGCTGCTTCTGCCACAGGATTTTAGGTGACCATGAGAAAATGGATGGGTGACTTTAAGAGTTGAGTTCTGATGTTGAAAACGCTGGTTGGGTTTGGGAATCAGTGATAGATAAGTCTCTGTTCAGCAGGACAGAGAGGTACCGTTTCAAACCCTCCCTGTTAGACACCATCACCCGTTTGTATCTGCTTGAAACGAAGAATGGAAAATGAGCAGAGAGCTTACAGTAAATTGTTTATTGACTGACAGACTCATCATAGTGATGGTCTTTATGAAGAAAAATACTCAGTCAACACTTTTCCAGTCACACGTTGATTAAGAGACGCTCAGCGCTTGTATCCAACATTTATTATTTGGCCATGTTAGAATAATGTAGAGCCACTCACACACGAGTAAAGCTATTTTTTTAGTTGAAGAGGCAGATTATTGTGAATTGACATTTTGTTCTAAACTTTGATGCCGCTCTAATCCACAGAGTTTACCCCTGAGCTAATCTGAAGGACGTTGTCTAATTTGTCATTTGTCTTCCCTTATATCAGAGCACTTTGGTGCATAAATTTGAATACCAATCAAGAAAAGTGAATCATCTGAAAGCGCTCATAGCAGCTCCTGGTATATCTCACATGCAGGTTTTCATGGATGTTCCTAATCTTCATCAATTAAACTGGCTTAATTAATGCGCACATGGGATTAACATCCATGATGCTCACAGGATATGTTAGCATTTGAAATCTCATCAGAATTATTCCATGGGTGCCATCTGTGAACTTCTCTATCCTCATCCGAGCTTCCTCATAATGTTAATAAAATACGAGCTACCGGACTTCGCCTCTGGGATCTGTGTCCACGATTAATGCTCCCCCCGGCCGTAGAGCTCCACAGCACATCTCACGTCTTATCATTCATCATATTTAAATAAATTCACACCCACAGTAGTCTCAACTGCTGCTAACACAGAGGATTTATTAGAGCCCAACCTTTTCTTCTCGCAGGCTACTCTACTGAGCTTGTTATTTCATTGTAAAGTGAATTTACTGTTATGGAATACACAAAGGAAGAAAGAAGCCTTAAAATAGTCCTTCTTAAAATCTTACATAACTCACTTAAAGAATTAACAGTTGGTGGACGACCCCCTGAGGTGCAGAAATCACGTTTAATTAGGTAGAGTGTGTCCAGAATATATAGATTTACAGCAATTCCCTTTAAAATTTCACTGTAATCCTGCTTCTTAACATTTCATGCCGTGCCGTGTTTCTTTCTCTCTGTAAGCTCTTATTACAACTCCACCGTAGGTCCTAGATACTAATGGAGTCATTGTTAGTGGACACAGAAACAGGGATTTGGACTGTGGACTAATTTAATTAAGGCTAAGACGCTATGTGAGGTTTGCTTTTGTGCTTAAAACTCAGTGTGGTCATGGAGCAAAGACGAGGATTTGTACCTAAGATTAGGACGTGCCGGATTAGAAACCTAAATTTCTCTTTTTAAAGTACAGCTCAGTTTTTGATGGAAAAAAATAAAAAAGGCGACATTAATGTTATTTGAGGTAAGGTATGGATGTGTTTTAAGAAGCTTTAAGTCCACTTAAAAGTCTCTCTAATGCAAATACCTAAATCTTTCAGGGGCATAAAAGTCAAAGAGTCAACAGTTCAGAGTCCATGGATACAGAGTTCAATCTGCATTAAAAGCCCTCCCTTTTCACAAAGATTTCAATGACTTCCAATACTCACCCTCCAATGAAAGCATAAATAAACATTAAACCAACATTTCCATAAAGGATGCAGCAGAGATGTCGATTAAGGGTACTGAATGAGCTGCTGGCCAAACTGCCCATTACTGGGTGGGTAATTTGACGCATCAATGCATTTCTTAAAGCTACTGCCAGGAGATTTTTAGATAGTTGTGAAACAGCCTTGAATGAACACTGAAGTCTCTCAATGAGGAACAAGATCAGACAAAACCATCAGGATGAAGACTGATGATTTCTATCAAAGTATTCCTGATGTGTTAAATCACTGACGCAGGGTAGGTGTCAGACGAAGTGATTACTGCAGTCAACTAGAAGAGACATTTGGTATATGTTTTTGAGGAAAGCTGGGTATAATATTTTACATCTAAAAACAACACTTACAAATGTTAAAGCTCTGGCCACAGGAGGGCACCAAAATCAACACAGAGTAAAAGTCCTTCACAGAAGCTTTAAAGCAAATCAGCCAAATGGCTCAAACCCATATTCACTTCCAGTCATTAGCAATGGAAACAATTTGTTCTAGTGGGGAAAAAATGCTATCAGTGGTATGCATACACCTTACCACTACAGGTGCTAACAGCAGGATTAATGTACCCATAAGGCTGTTTTAAAGATAGCAGACGTTGATGACATATGCAAAAAAACAAAAAAAAAAAACAAAAAAAAAAACGTGTATTTAGAGATCAAACAAGTCCTTTTGAAAAAGTATGTCTATGTCATTAGAAATTTAAATTTATGAGACAATTAATTCATTTTATTTGCTGTTTCAAAGCAATTAAAATTTGTTGGATAGGGTTTTTCCAGAAGGTTCCCAGAACGTATGACATTCTGCACCTGCCTCTATTTCATGATGCAATTAGATAAGCAGCCAATTTTTGGTAACATGCATGTGGCTGACGCTGCGGCCAAGTGGGCCGTTCCATAATGTTATGATGTTAGAACTATTGGTCCCATTTGTGTGATGACTGGACCCATACGAGCCCAGGTCTGTAGCCACTAATTATAATCCATTATTCCATGTGTGTGTGTGTGCCTTTTTGTATGTGTGTTTATGCATGTTTTGATGTGGTTGTTGATATGTTTTTCGCTGGTTGTAATGTGTGCATCTTAATCTCGCTTAAAAGCACTTTAATGCTTTTTTGCCCTTCTTATGTAGGGGATGTTATTGTGATTTTATAGTTTCATGATGTTTTTTTCTCTCTAATGTTATTTCCTGCTTTTTATTTTCATGACCTCTGCTCTGACATGTCAGGGAGATCGTAGATGAAAATTAGCTTATGGCTTACTAACTCTGGCGTATTTACTCAGATTTTACGCTGTAAATACATAAATAAATGAAGTAATGCCATGTATACTTAACCTGCACAGTGGCTCTTTTTGGCATTATGTTTCAAAAATAATTGCAGGTGAAACTAACAAGGTGTAATCATGGGGAGGGAAATAAAGTACGGCAGGAAGACAAACTGGGCGGGAAATTCAAAATAAAACAGGAAACACTTAATAAACAGAAAAGAAAAGGATAAAGAATGACTTGAAATGACAACCTAGGATTGGTTTCACTAACATCAGAAAAGAGAA
The DNA here is from genome assembly GCF_033239565.1 of Halichoeres trimaculatus. Taxonomy (NCBI): domain Eukaryota; kingdom Metazoa; phylum Chordata; class Actinopteri; order Labriformes; family Labridae; genus Halichoeres; species Halichoeres trimaculatus. Next base: position 9,059,840 of record NW_027437199.1, on the reverse strand, counting down.
AATGACTTAGCAAAGAGTATTTAACACCGACTGAAGACTATTCATGACACAGTGGAGGTTTTATTTCGATTTGATTTAAATGTGTGATGTTTGATGCCATGGAAATATGTCAGTAAAAAAAGATAAATTTGTGTTTTCACCACAATAGCAAATAGTTTTCAACATCTGTCTTTAAAACTAACACCAACTCCACTTCAAATGAATTATCCTGGCACAGTGTATCAGCAGATCACCCAGACCTGGTGACTGACAGAGTGGGAAGATAAACAGTGATTTCAAAAGCCGTCATTGTCATTCTCAGCCACCCTGCATCATTAAGGCATGAATGTGAAGGAAAGGGGACCCCAGAGTCTCCACCAAGCAATTAAGAGTTGATCCACACAGACACACTGATCCACTCACATGTGCAGTACAGTGGTCTGTCACTCTCTCAGTGTGACACTGATGCACTCGCCAATGGTGGCTTGGACATTATATAATCCACTTTGGTGCCATTAGCTGTCAGTGCAGGCTGAGTGAGACAGGTGTGGGTTTCTTTTCAATGGATGTGCTGAAGGTCTTCAGTTGGAATCAGTCTTATTCACTGAAATGATACGCTAACTCCAGCTTTGGTATGCTGGGAGGGACGCTGCTTTGCAATTACTAAAGAATCCTCAGAGCGGTAATTTGCTCACAGATTAATCATGTATCCAACAGGGCAAAATTCATCTCCTGTAAAGCTCTGATACACAACAATAATCCTGATCGTAGTGATCAGATTGCAGTGCTTCTCACAGTGTGCAGACATCTGCCACACTCCTTTGTTCAGCTCTGTTAAAGAAACAGAATGTTTGTTTTTTATTTTTTTTTACCTGTTTGGCCGTGATGCAGAGCTCTTCCTTGAACGCAGCTCGATTGTTTCTGCAATTGAAAGGAAACAACAGTGATCTTTTCTTATTCTGTTCTTCCACTTAGCAAAACATCCCACTTCTCCATTGTATTTCTTTCCTCTGAGTACACTTTGTTCAGAAGAAATTATTTTGTCCTGTCTGCTGGAGAGCTGGTCCTTCATCATTACACCGATTTAAAGACAAGTTAATGGAATTTGTTTTTATAAATATGCTTCACAGAGAAAGGAAACTTTTTGAAAGCATGTCCTCTAACTAACTGAGACTTATTCAGACAAGGTGCTGCTGGTTGTATTAGAGCTGGATTTCAAAGAGACGGGTTTTTTTTATTGATTTTGCTAATGGGAGGACAACACACTGTCTGTTTTTAAAGAGGGTTTTTATTTTGTGCAGACTTAAAATGGAGACATTAATATTCTAACAAACAATGGGGAAAGAAAACTTTAGGCTTTGGTGTGCTTTAGTTTTATAACTGAAGTCAATTTTCAACGATTAAGTTTGAATCCACTTAGCGTGTCTCAACAGCAAAGTAGTCTGAGTCAAGTCAAATCCCAGATAATGTTGTGTTCTCGTGATTAATGAATGAAGAAGAGGAAAAAAACATGCAGCTGATGTGCCATCAAATCAAAATGACAACTACAGTGCAATAATTCTTTAATAACTTCAAGGAAATGTTAACGTTGTTTCTTATAATAATATCATTAGAAGTTAGCTTGACAATGAAGGCTTTGGCAGCTTCATGTTGCTATTGAGACATTTTGGAAGAAAACTGGTCACTGGTGTATAAAATTAGAACAGAAGAAACTGTACTGGATGTTTACAAGTGAACTGAATTGAACTGGACTGAACTAATTGAAATTAACTTGAAATTAATTTTTTAATTGTACATAGAATTGAAATGAAAATGTTTATTCTGAACACATGAAAGAAAATAAACACCCAGAAAACACAAATAGACACAAGGGCAGATCATAAAAAATGCAATTTTGAAAATAATGCAAAAATGAAATAAACCAAACTGTTAAATCGCCAATTTAATTTCTCTCAGACTTCCAAAAAGGAACATAAAGAGTTAATTTCACCAATTTCCAAACATTGTTGTTCAGTAAATAAAAAAAGTCAGCTAACCTTTTTTTTTTTTTTTTTTACAAAAATATAAATTCTCTATATTCCTACTAGAACAAGCAATGGACTATACTGTAATTTATTTTACCCTATTATCATTGTGATACATATATATTTTTCTACACCTACATATGCCCAGAATTATATCTTCTAAATCTCTATTAATACTTATACACCCAACAATCTGGACTATGTAAGACTAAAAGTCTTTTAAGTCTCCCTTAAAAATGACTAATATGACAAAATGATTCTTACAAGGGAAAACAGTCTCAGGTTTTGTCTCTTTAACCGAATGAGGGCTGCACAATATATCACCACGCGCATAAAGATTCTCTTTGGTTCACACTCATTATTCCATGAGACTGCTACACCACGCACTTCAAGTCGACATGAGAGCTAACAAAAAATCCCATGATCAAACATGACTTTAGATGAAAAAAATATATATAGGGCACGAAGACATTAATCTGACTAAATAATGCCACAAATTAGTTTCAGTTTCAATATTCTACTCAGCTTTGGATACAGTTTTGTTTACATTTGCTGCAGAGCTTGTTAGCTCTTACATCCGCTCAATGACGCTTCCCAGTCTGCTTCTGCCATTAGGTGTCAAGGTGTTTTGTTGAATGCAGTCTAAATGGATTCATTTAAATTAGACAAGTTAAAAATGTTTGATTCCAGATCAGGGACAGCTCCAAATCTATTAAAAGTGTTAAACATTTGTAGTGACTCCACACACTTAAAGATTATTTTGACAAATTATTGGTTACGATGAGCCTGAAATCAGGCTACATCTCTGTTTCACAAGGAGGCAAAATAAAAGAAAGATCATCTTAATAGTACTTGCCATCAGGAGCAGGTCTGAAAAAGGATGGCTGCATCTTAGCTACCCCCACCCACTAAAGTCAGTCTTGTTTCTTGGTGGTCCAAAAATTACAAGTGACCACAGCTTAGGCCCTTAAAGAGAAGGATTTGTCAAAATCTCAGGAAACTTTTTTACATCTGATATTGTCAGGTCAGCTGCATCTTGTGTTGCTAGAAGTAACAGCACGTTTAAGATACAAAACTATTCTAAACACTGGAAGAAACCCAACCCAGCTCTTTAAAACTTTCCATTAAGGCCTACTCATTTTCTATAATTTTTGCATCGTCTTGTTTGACACATTGATCTTACACTGATAAACAAAAATTTAACAAGTAATAGTTTGTATTCTAATAACTTAAGAAATACTTCCAAGTTTTGACAGAAAACCTCATGAAATTACATTCCTCTTAGCTTTGTGGTTAATATGCAGCACATCTCATCAGAGAGGTTTCCATGACATCTCATGAGTCAGATTCAACCATCTGACTCACGAATAATTTTAAACAATATACCTGCAGTAATTTAAATGGCTGCACCTGTACAGACATTCAGGCTTGAGATCACAAATTAACCTGTGCTGATTAGAGAGCTGTAGGAGCTGTGTGCTGAATACTAAAACACACATGAGGAAGGAGGGAGGATTAAAGCACAGAGGAAACCAAACGAACTCACACTCATACACACTAACATAAACACACTTATAAAGAAACTGCCAGTTCTCCTTTGCTTCTCCTCCTTTAGCACCTCGTTGGTGGACCCCCCTCTTCCTCTGAAGCACCAGAGGGTGCAACCCCGTCGCCAGTTTGCTGCCTGCCTCTTCCCGTAGGGTTCCGGTGACTTCCGGTGCATGGGTATGCCAAGCGTGCACTAAACACAGGAGTCACGTTCACGACACGCATGCTTTCACATTGATGAAACATATTGGTCACTGTAGCACAAGAACATGCTCTGTCTTTTCCTGCAGCTAGCATACACATGTAGTGAGTTGTACTGTACCATATGTACCCCTTTCCTTACATGCATCTTGTTTTCTCCATTTCTCTTCCTTGAGCTTGTAAGAGCTTGCCAACCCCGCAGGCCACTCAAGGGATGCAGCATCATGAAGTGGCGTGCTGGTCCCTTGTGCTGCCTGCTGTGGTTTGCAAGTTTTCTGCTGTACATCCTACTGCTCTGGGGGCGCCCACTGCCCAGGAGTTTGACAAACCCCCATGCAAAAACAAGCAGAAAAAAAACTTCCTGCTTTACCACTTGAGCTTTGTGTGTGAGAGTTCTCATTGTGCTGTGCCAGCTTCATGCCACGCTAATGCCCTGCAACTCTGGAGGGGGTGCATGCTGTGGCAGGTGGCGGCTAGGGACATCACGGGCCTCCAAGAGAGCCTGTTGGTTGTTAGTCTGCATGTTTAGATGTAGCACGTCAGAAACGCTTGCACAACAGGTTGTGTACAAGACTTGTCAGCAGATACGCGATGATTCACACTCCACGGAGAAGTGTGACCTGAACATGGCAGATTTGTAGCTTTGGGATAGTTTTTGGCAGGTTTTCTGATCTTTTAAAACTTAAAGATGGACGCTTTTTTTTTAAGAAAATAAAAAAAAACATGCACCACTTTCTCACAAGCAAATACAAGATCCCACATGGCCATGTTAAAGTCGCAAGACCTCAGTGTTTTGGACTCAATCCTGCAACTTTCTTTAACATTTCCTATCTGAGCTTTCATTTTCCATGCTTTGGCAGTCATTTCAGACTAATTTGTAACATTAATTTAGGGAAAATGCTACTGTATACTGTTGAAGACTCCAAAACTTATCAGGAGAGTTGAAATTTGATAAGTGTATTGACTTCTCAGTTATTTCTCCATCTGCATGACATGCATAATAAATTCTCAGGGATTCTATCCAAAGGTAGCAGACACAAACTAAATAAAATAAAACAAGACAATCGAAAACACAGCAGGTCACATTTTCAGTTTTTAATCCTGTCTGGCTGCCGTCTCCATCCTCTTTGTATCCCTGCTCACCATAGAAACAGGCTCTGCTGTCAGGTAAGTGTTGACATGCACACCCCACCCATGGCTATCTCCAATTTACATAAATAGCCACTCCATCAGCTTGCCTGTTTCCCCGGTAACACCAGGTGATTCTCCAAGGCAACCTCCCGCCCACGGAGCAATTTGCTGCATTTCTTTGCTCTTTGCTAACTTCTATCCACATGTGCAGGGTTTCATCTGGATACACAAGAGAGCTGAGATCAGATTTAATTTCATACTTGATGGCTTTGTTGTAAAGTTAATGACTTTAATGGTTACATGTTCTTCATGTGTGGTCAACACCCATTGATTTTGTTTGTGTGATTGTGTTTTTAAGCTTGAGTGAGCTATTGTTCAGTTTTCAAGCACACAGTTAAACAAAGATGACACTTGTTGTTGACAACAGGTGCAGGTGTTGCTTCACTTTGTTAGTCAAGTTTTATTCTTGTTTTTGTATCACCACAGAGTTTTGTTACCTCTAGGTTTGAATCTCCCTGTTGTTGCATTAATGAATTTGTCTGAGCAGTCTTAGAGGCTGTTTCTCACTTGTCTCACTTTTCTGTTGCAGAACTTGAACTTTTTTGGTTCCATCATTGTGCTACCAGAAATAACTGCTCCTTGTTGCTCACTTTTACTTCATGACTTGGATCATAACAGTGATTATTTATCATTATTAATATATTCATATTAGCTAGCATAGTTTCCAGGCCCTGCCCTGTTGATTTTGGCTGCCTGTTGCTGCAGCTCTGTCTTTTTTGATGATTTCTTGTAAGTTTTTCATCTCTTTTTTGTTATCTTTGCATTTGAGTGGGTCATTACTTTGTATGGTTCATTTGTTGGTCATGAACACCAAACTGTGTCTTAAGTGATATTTTTGTTATTTTTGCTCCCGTGTTTGTCTGGGGATCCTACATGTAACCCTGGCTGCATTGTTTACATGTGAAATCAGCTGTCAGCAGCCTATAGCATGTCAGTGCTAACTGGTGCATGGCCTGATGTTTCCCACAAGGTCAGGAGAAGGAAGCAAAGATGACGTGCTGGTTCTCAGGTGTGAGCTAGTCCTTCCATCCATCGCTATTGGGAACATAAGATCTATCTCCAATAAGATAGACAAGCTAGCCATGCTAACCCAGCAAAAGAGGAGTACCAGAAGGCAGAGTAACATCATGCTATTCACAGACATGGCTAACAGAGCTAACACTGGACACCAACGCCAAATTGCAAGAACTTCACCTGCTGTTAGCAGACAGGATACAGGAGACAGAGACTGAACAGACTGCTGAAGAAGCTCAGTCCTGGACCCTGTGGAGTCAGAGACTGGCTGACTGGACAATGATGGACAAGCTGTCATCATCTGTTTTGTTATGGACCTTTTTGAACTTTCTATACACTTTCTTACTTTTGTTTTCTTGATTTCAGCGGTGACTCCTCCTGAATTTCCCTTTGGGGATAAATGAAGTATTTTCTATTCTGTTCTAAAACCAGATTACTGTAAAATCCTGCAAAACATGTTAGGACATCGTAGGACATGTCTCTGCTAAATACAAGTACTTTCAGAGGGGACACTGTTGCCAGGCGGTAAATTGATGAGAAAAATGATTTGCATGTCCAATGTGCTGCACATAATCTCCTGTATAAATCTTTCCATTGACTGTTTTATGACTGACAACTGCAGCTCATGCTCATACACCCTCTTCTAGGACTTCCTAAAATTAAAACCCCGCACACATTCACTTTGCATCCCTCTTGGAGCTCCTAATAGTAATGGCATTTGTTTGTGCGGGTGAAATATTTCCTGCCCTCTATCTGGCCTCGGCTCTGATGGGAATAAATATATCTCCGGCTGTCCTAACACCCCTGCATAGTCTGAGGTAATGGGACAAGAGAGATGAGCAGAGGTGCCGTGTGCTTGCCTCACAGCCAACCGTCACAGAGTGCATCACGCCTTTCAGAGCCTCAGAAGAGAGAAAATTAGGAGTGCAAACACACATTAAAGTTAAATTAGATCAGCGTCTCGTCACCACTTCTAAGCCATGTCTGCCTGGAGGGCCAATGAGGTTTACCTTGATTTCAAAAGCACATAAAAGCCATTTGGTTCTCCCGCTACCGTCAACAGGTTTGTGTGGGCAAGCGATTACAGAAAAAGGAAGAGCCTGTGTTGTTGTTCCCTGCTGAACGCTAAGCATTACAACCAGCATCCCATAGCCTGCACAACAAGGTTTGTGTTACTTTAAACTGTCAGCGAAACACAATCAAGTCTACCTGGGTGGCTCTTGCCTCTCTTTCATGCCTTCCTGTATCCTTGTATCTTTGCCTTTTGATTTCTGACATTAAAACTGTCCCCTTGCCATTTGTTACGCATATATTAGCCTTTACATGATTGATTGAATTTATTCATTACTTTGCCTGTTTTCAATCTGCCAAAAAAAATCGCCTCTAGGTTGGGGCTGAATAGGAAATACCCGGCGGAGCATAGCTAATTACCAAGCATTAGCATATGCAAATGAGTGCCCCTATCTTGTGTACAGAATGTTGCTTATGGTAAACACTGGCTAATCACTTTAACAAGTTTAGCCGTTAAATGATGCTAATTGCGTATTGTTTAAACAGATGGTCTGGATTCACTGAAAATTAAGGCTGGTGCGGGAAGCTAAGATGTTCCCTTTGAATGTCCGCTCTCAGTTTCACCTTGGCAGCTCTGCTCAGCTCTGCAGCCCCTTTAATGAAAAGACTGAAAAGAGAATAAAAGATGTGCTCCTTCTTCAGTCTGAGATATCAGCTGTAGCTATTAAAGTGGTGTAATGGAGGAAGGGTTATTATTATATAACTGTACACCATGGTGACGGAGACTGTGAAGCTTAAAAATGTATTCTGTCATTAAAAGGAGTATGAAGAAACTTCAAAGTGATGGAATTAGCAAGTCCAAATGTGTGGACACCAAATTCCCACATTAGAGATGTGCCTAGATCCAAAGACAGAAAATCAGGACATTACACACATTTATAAAAATGTGATGGCAGTTTAAAGGTTCAGTGTTGTGTAAGTGATATCTGTCACATTTTTCTTCACTCTAAAGGATCTGTGACAATATATTGGTGGGCTGTCAAACAGAATGATAGACTGATACTTATACCACATGCCATGACTGTAAGGGCTTTAGAAAGTACAAGAAACACAGACAAGAGACGTTAAAGACACAAGAAGAATGTTGTTTTCTTCAGACTCGCTTTGTGATTTCAAGGAGACAGCTCACAAAGACAGCAGTCATTGTTTATCTGCTGAGGATCTTGTAGTGAATTGAAAGCTGTGGCAGAGGGATCTTTGTCCTAAGGGGTTAGAGCTCAGTGGCTGACAGTGGACAGAGAGACGCCCAGGGGGAAACTTTCCAGTCTAGAGAAGACCGCACTTTCCTTAGAGATGAAACACACACAAAAAAAAGGAGTGTGATGATAAACACGCGCATGTCCCTCTCTGAGTCACCCTGAAGAACTCTTACAGAAAGGACACAATCATTTCATCATGTGGCACTGAACACACACCTTATCTGCTCCTGTAGGGAACAGGTGTGAGTCAGGCCAAGCAAAGGAACATTTTGCTCTTTTAACACCGACACTTTCTGACACAGGAAATTCATGGTTTATTTCAGTCCTTTGTGGGAGTACGACTTTAGAAATAGCAGAGAACAAATGATTTAACACTTTGTCGGGAGTTAAAGCTAGTTAGAATCTGCAGCTGAATATAAAGCAGATTAAACTGTAATCTGTCGCAGCAGAAACACAGTCTGCTCATAGTGTCTTGGACCAACTGTCCAACTGCTCGTTAATGCAAATTTCTAATCAGCCAATCACATGACAGCAACTCAATGCATTTAGGCAAATAAACATGGTCAAGACAATCTGCTGCAGTTTAAACTGAGCATCAGAAGCATCAGAGCATCACACAGGCTCACCAAAACTGGACAATAGGAGATTGGAAAAACGTTGCCTGGTCTGATGAGTCTGGATTTCTGCTCCACATTCAGATGGTAGGGTCAGAATTTGGCGTCAAAAACATGAAAGCATGGATCCATCCTGCCTTGTATCAACGGTTCAGGCTGCTGGTGGTGGTGTAATGGTGTGGGGGATATTTTCTTGGCTCACTTTGGGCCCTTAGTACCAATTGAACATGGTTTAAAGTCCACAGCCTACCTGAGTATTGTTGCTGACCATGTCCATCCCTTTATGAGCACAGTGTACCCATCTTCTGATGGCTACTTCCAGCAGGATAACGCTCCATGTCATAAAGCTGGAATCATCTCAGACTGGTTTCTTCAACATGACAATGAGTTCCCTGTACTCAATTGTCCTCCACAGTCCCCAGATCTCAATCCAATAGAGCACCTTTGGGATGTGGTAGAACGGGAGATTTTCATCATGGATGTTCAGCCGACAAATCTGCAGCAACTGTGTGATGCTATCATGTCAATATGGAACAAACTCTCTGAGGAATATTTCCAGGACCTTGTTGAGTCTATGCCACAAAGGATTAAGGAAGTTCTGAAGGCAAAAGAGGGTCCAACCCAGTACTAGTAAGGTGTACCTAATAAAGTGGCTGGTGAGTGTATATGTTTATAACAGCCTGATGAAAAAATGGGTATGAGCATGCAGGCTTCAATGTGCAGGCAGGATACCAGCGGATGATGTCATGGTGGCTTATTCTGCAGCCAAAACCAGGAGCAGATACCATATGATGGATTTGGAAAGAAACTGAAGTGTTTGACTGTGAATTTGACCCTGAAGCCAAAAGCAGCCATCTTCATACTGCTGCAGTCTGTTGTTGGTAAATTGGTGAAATTGATCGGTAAATTCAGCCCATGTTCTCTCTAATTATACATAAAAATGTTCTCTGATTCGAAACATTAGGCTAAGCACCTGCTTGCTGAGTTTTCAACCCAAGGTGAAGGTCAGAGCAGGTGTGTGGGCAGTCCAGTTTTCAGTGCCAGGCCCTCTGGACACTCCTGAGCCACCGTCCGACCTGAAGTAACCAGCCATGTCGGATATTTCCATGTTTCCAATGTTCAGTGTTCCAGTCTGGAAATCACTTGCTCCTGGGAAACATCCATCTTCCGTGATGATGGGCCTCCCCGCGTTCCTGCGATGTCTCCTTCTCTTACCTATAAAGCCCTCTCTCTCCCCCTTCACCCTCACTTTTCTCTCCCTGCTCGGTCTCTGAGGGATCGAGGGTCGTTAGCAGGTAATGAATGCAGCGGATGTGTGATTTCAGTGACTGTCCGTAGGGCTAACAGAATGGGGAACAAGAGGAGATTTTTCCTTAGCGCTCCTTGCCCGTGCTCCGGGGAAGATGAGGGAATTTTTGGTTATTTTTGCCTGGCTCTGAAGAAGAAACGTAGTAATTGGCTCCCCTCGGAGACTGGCTAGCATCAGAGCTAAAATGTGCCCAATTTTCTGCGGCTGGTTCATTCAGCACAGCCACATATACCATGTATAATAGATGTGCGTCTCTCACTCTGCCTTCAGGGCAGATGAAGCGGCTCTGATTTTCACCCCGTAGCGCGTGAGCAGGAGGGGAGTGAAAACCTGGCTTCATGATTGGATGACATGCTGGGTGATACATTGTTGAACTGCTTTGACCGCTGTGCTGGGAAAGTTACCATCAAGAAGGCCTCACTGTTGAAATATACATCAGGATCTCAGCTGGTTATATATAGATGAGGTGTACAGTATGAACGCTGGGTGACGACAGTTCTGCTCTGTTTCCCCTTGGTGTCACAGCATCCTGGTGGGAAATGTCTGACATGTACTCTACTTTGTTTTCCAGGCCTGAAATACAGAGCTCCCTCCTTTTTTTTTTTTTTTTTTTCCACTTTTCAGGAATTTCACCTTTTTCATGAATCATTTCAGCAATGTTTCTTTTTTTGTTGCCATCAAAACTGCAATTTCCCCTGATGTAAAAGTTTTTATCATCTTGTGTATGTATCGGAAAGGAAGCTGCTACTGACAACATGTTTTCATTCTTTAACTTTAGTTCAAAATCTAAAACTTTTTTCCTCAGGACAATAAAAAGTTTAACTCTTCAGCTGTGCTCTTTGCAATGGTTACGTAGGAAAAGGAACATGAGAAAAGAAGGGAGAAAAGAGAATAACATGACTTTCTATGAGTCGTGTTAGGTACTTGTCTGTAGTGGGTGTATTACCCACGTGAAATGCGGCTGAATTCCCCCCTTTTTGCTGGTGATCCAGTATAAAAACAAGGCCAACTTAACCACGTTCCTGAGCTCACAGAGAAAATATTAATGTTGGTGGGAATGAATGCTCCACTTGCTTTATCATCAGCACAACTTGTGTAAAACAGCATTGACATTGTCCGCCTGCAACACGCTGATAAGCTGTTTGAGTCTGTGGACAGTGAAAATCAGGAAATATACAGCAAAACAAAATAAAAAGTGATTGTGATGGTGGCGATGACACGTCAAGTGTTGCTTTCTGTGTCTCTCACCACCCGGCGCTCCAAGCAGTCTACAATTTTTAGAAATTAAATTGGAAAATCAGAAAAGCCAAATAGAAGCAAGTCTTCAAGAAGTGGTTTACCATTGTCGTTTGTCAAAAACCCCAAAACAGAACAAAGCTTTAAAAAAAAAACATAACTAACTTAAGCTGTAAAATATAATAAATTTAAAGAGAAAATGTCATTGTCAAACTGTCTAACAAACTCACTATTTTTGGGTGGATATGAAATGCGTTTGTTTTCTGCCAGGTGGCGCATGCGCACAAGCAGCACCCATCCGCTTTGTCCGCTAGCTATGATTGGGAGAAAGCAGCAAAGCTTCATTTTTGATTTCTTTGAAAACAACTGTCTCTTATAAGAGGAGGTGTCTTACAGCTGAAATACACCAGATGCCTCAGCAGTCCATCTCCGTTCGTGTCCATCCGTGGATGGTCCATCATGTCGCAGGTAATATTTTTGCCAGATGCGAAGCTATGACGCATAAATTCAGCATGGGGAAGATCAAGGGGGACAGGAAGTCTTGACTAGAAACTACCTAAAAACACCCAGTGACTTTCAAAATAAAACAGACCGTGTCAAAAAGCAGTTCTTCTGTATGGCTTGATAACGACAACAAATGGACATGATGAGCAGAAACAGACCAGGGGTCAAAAAGTTTGAGGCTTTAAAGCCCAACATGAATAAAGAGAGGCTCAACAATGGAGCAGAAAGCGCGCAAACTACTCGGCCTCGCGACTCCAGCTGTCTGCCAGTTGTGCAGCTTGCTGAGCTGAACACGCAGCTGGTGTGAGTTGACAAACGCTGTCAAGTCGCAAGAGTTGAATATGATAAAGTATGCGGAACATTTCTCAAGGGGAAAAATCCTGTTTATTCAAATAAGCCTTGTATATCATGGAAAAGCACATTGAAAAGCTGGAGATGAAGGTAGGTGACATGTCCCCAAAAAACATGTCAAACAAAGTAGTTCTCTGGAAGCAAAGTAAAGTGTTGAAAATGTTGCAAATTAGAGAAAAATCACACAGTTTTCAATGTTTTGGATTTTATTTTCTCCAAAATTTTGTGACATAGCAGATGTTAGCTAAGCTTCCAAAACAGCCAAAAAAAGGCAAAAGAAACAATAACAAAACAAAACAAAAAAAATCCTTCATAATTTTGGATAAAGTCTGGGGTCATTTTAACCCTTTAAAACAGTCAAAAGGAAAGGCACCAGCTCAGTGCCCTGGTAACTTCTACATTAAACTATATACTGATGAGTCCTATTTATTTCTCTGATGGATAAGAAGACCCATGTTGCTAGGGCTGCGAGGCTGACTCTGGCATGTGCATGCCATAAGATGGCACGCCAGGAGGCCAGAGAAACTGATTCCCCTTGCATTTTCAGGCTGACTTGGTCCAACCTCAGATGAATGATAAATGAGCTGTTAAAGGCGAGGTCTTGTGTTCCAGTCCTCACCCATATCATAACTGTCTGTGTGGTAGCTGTCAGAAGAAGTAGGGGCACGAATTCCCAGAAACACTTACAAACAACACGCAGGTCTCTGCATTTCTGCCTCCGCTGAAGATCTTTAGAATTACACTATGAAAACCTGCAGTTATATACCTCTGCAGCAGCATCATCCACTCCTTTTTTTTTTCCAGGTAACAGTGGTGTATATCTGTTGCAGATGAGAGTCTGTACAAACTGTTCAGTCTCAAAAAGTCATTGCCATGGTTACACAGAATATATGAGATATATCTCACCTCTATGCCCTCCAGTCAGTATAATTACTGTCTGAAAGATCCTGAGACAGTATCTGACAACGCCATGCTAAGCTCATATGGTAATTCTTATACAAAAAATCACAACAGTGATTCAGTAAGTGGTAACACTAGTTACGGGCTGGTGTAAAGTCATTACTTTAGACTATTTTTCTTTTTTTCTGAAGTGCATCCCTTGGTGTAAAGGCATGTGTCAATTGTAAAACCTGAGTAATATTTTTCCCTATAGCTACAAGGTCTTGTGAATCTCATATGTGAGAGAAAGGTGTCCATCATAGCCGTATGCTGCAGGGAGATCGAGCCATTGTGTTTCCTTCCTGCACAAAAATCTCAATTCCATCTCAAGGACACTCCTCGCTCTCCAATTGTTCATCTGCAGCGGCAGCGATGGGGAATGTGAACGTTAAATGACCCTGAACTTGATGGATTCTGTTTTTGTGAGATTCCCTCAGGGCTAAGTAGCCGTTTGACACATGTCGTTGCCATGGCAAATGGAAGCTTCTCTGGAGAGCCGGAAGAGTCCGACAAAGGTTAAGGAGTTGCACGATTGGCTGAATGGACACTAAACAAGGAAGGAGGGGGATCTCAGCTCGGGGCTGCTGATTGGGTAAAGGGGTAACAGCGTGTTCCTGGTTGGGTGAGCAGTGTGTCTCCGGATCCTGGACACACACTCACCATGTCCTCATCTGCTGCCGCTAATTAGCTGTTCGCCTGAGAGAGCACTGTGCTGCCCGCCAACCCCATTAGCCAAGCAAACTGTCCCCATGAATCCCTGCTTCATAAACAAACAGACACACAAGCACAATCATACCCATCTCTCCATTCCCAGTTCCTACGAGTCTGCATCCATGGGAATGACAGATTTTATTTATCTAATACTCCAGACCCTTTGAGTGATGTGTTGATGCTGAAATTACAGGGTGGGCTCAGTTTAAGGATGGCCAAAACGAGATGAGTGAGGGGGCGAGCTCGTCTCTCATCCTCCTTCTACACTGCTCAAGCAGCATAATGAGCCATCAGCTACTGCTGACAACCAAACATCAGCTGGCCAATTAATGCCCATGCTTCTTTTCTAATCAGGCGCCTGTGCAGACGCCTCAGTCCAACAGTATCTGGGCCTGGCTATTTGGAGGCTGCTTCTCTATGAGGCTCTATAATGATTTCCCCCAGAAAAGCAGACTTCACATTCTGCCAGATGATTAGTACTCAATGGGAGCGTGTTGGACAGAAGCCTGGAGGTAGTGTTATATTCAGTGGAGAGTCACAAAGCATGCATACTATACTGCACAATAAATACCATTAGGGAGCGTTTGCATGAAGGGCTTCTGAAAGAGGGCTTCAAGAGGTTAGCAGCTTGGATGCTCCAACAGAAGCAGCATGCATATGTTTCAAAGAGAGAACCTGCTTAGAGAAGATGGTAATTGGTGTTAAAGAGGTGGAATGACATAAATAGTCCTTTGAGAGGCCGAAAAAACAGATGTTGAAACATCAACAAAGTGGCTCTGCTTCAAAGGAAGTGGAAGCTGAAGAAGGGAGCGACAAAAGGACTCATCTTATCGTCAGAGAGTCAACAGAAGTAGCTGTTTGTACCGCCAAGAGGAAAGGGGTGGGGCAACAGCGATGAAAGGAAGGAGGGAAATAACAGATAGAAGAGTGTGAGTCCTCCAAATGGTACTGTCGGGAGATAAGGAGAGCTATTTGGTTGTGGCTGATGCTGTAGAAACGGGTCACGCATCGCTACTTTTGACAACCACTCAGGCTGCTGTCATTCACTGGACTCCCTTATCAGGCCGAGCCCGGCTGTGGAAACCCACCACATTTCCCAGAGACGCTCCTGTGAAACATGCATGATTTCTGATCACATTTTCCATGTCCTGCAGAACACTATTAGAGCAGTGATACCAGCTGGAGAGCTAGTCACCCTGAATTCATCCTTCTTTCCATCCTCCCACTGGAATAAAGCTGCACCCGACTGTACCACGCCAGGTTTATGAACCAGCATCGATTTATATGTTAATTACATCCCGGACTGATTTAACAAGCTCTAATGTAAGTCTGAGGACTCCTAAGCTAGCTGGAGCTCTTCTATCTCTCCTCTCTTTCGTCCACTTCCTTGCAATCTGCGGCCCTGCATCTGCAGTCCTGTCACGGAGCTGACACAGGTTATCCTGATGATAGCAGATGTCATTTAATGTGATCTCCAGGGGGGAGAGCAAAGGGGCTAAGGCTAATGGAGAGTGGAGCAAATCTGATTTCTGTTTGACAACATTGTGCTCTTTTCTAACTCCACCTGCCAGATTGCCTTGAACTGGGCATGCAGAGCTGGACGCAGCAGCCAAAGAGGCTGGGGGCGAATGAAACGAAATAGGGTGATGTTATTTGTTCGAAAGCTGCAATCCAGTCTCTGTTTCCAGCTCAAATAAGAAACTAGTTCAAGGAAATATTGCCAGGAGCCATGTTTGTGCAGAGAAATATAACTATAATGAACAGTCCTTGTAGACTTTTACAATCTGATACTCTTATTGGCTTCTAAATTTAGCAGAATACCTGCATGTGTGCCTTAAAGAGAGGGTTTGTGCTGTTTTTTTTAAGGCTTTGCAATGTCCCTCTGGTACCCCGTGAATGATTTACAGCTCAAAAAACCCTATTTTTCTACCCAGGTGCTCTAGAAAAAGCCTTTAAGCCTTTTTCTGAAACACTTGATTTTACCTGCTGTCTCTCTAAGGCTCCCCACTCCTCAAACCCCCTTCCCTCTGATTGATCAGTCCTCTGGAGGCCTGTCAGGGGCAGAGCTATGCCCTTGTTTTTCTGTATCATAAACCAGTTAGGACATCCTTACTTGATGACATCACCATTTCAGCAAGTCTCGTTAAGATCCCGCTAAGATCTCACAGAGATTTTTTTCTGCTAAAAGTGAAAATTGTCATTACCATCATGTCATTGCCGTCACACAGGTGACAAGCCCAAAACAGTACAATTCTTGCACATTTGAATTTCAACACACAGAAAAGTATTAAAATGTCATCAAGACACAGTTACTTTTTTTCATAACTTCTTAAACCTAACCCTTTCAAATTTGTTTTTTTGTGAAAAACATCTTTCTTCTTCTACTCTCTTAATTGAAGAATTAGCCATTTACAGCAGCTATACAAGCCAAAAATGGCTACAGTCAGTTGGGGAAACAATTGCATAATCCTGAAAATGTCTATGATTTTCCATTCTGAATTCTTATATTCTAAGGAAAGACATAAATTGTGACACTGACACAGCTCTATTCCTATCGCATGGATTTTTCCCCATGCATGCTGGATTTTATTGATGTATATTAGGGGAAGAAAGAGATGGACACCATTGGTAAGCAAATAAATCATGCAAAATGTTAGCATGCTGTCAGGAGAAATGTTACCATCATGCCTGCCCTATAAAGGTCAGTGGTAACATATGCACTACGATGAGGAGCGATGGCTCATGACTCAAGTCTCAGAGTTGAAGTCGTGGTGACAGGCTGGGCAGGCCAAGGGCTCACAGGGAGGACATCTCAAATCTCACATTTAAATCTACAGCCGCAGAGACATAGGGTGCCACGGCCTAACCACAGATCAGTCTCTGTCACTGGTAGTAAAGCAGACTGTCAGCCCAGGACGCCAGACCCTGATTAACAACTTCTTCTGGCCTGCTGCCGGAGCAAAGTTGCACTATTTTTCCAAGAGGTCTCAAAAGGACGAGTTTATCCAGAAGTTGAATAGTACACCACTCATTCAACATGTCTTCAATGATAATGTGAGTTTGTAAATTCATTTCAGAACTGGTCATTTTGAATTAAAAAAAAATACTATGATACAAGATTTGAAATGTTTTTTATTTTAGAAGGAATGTTTACTCCAATTAATTTCTCTCTGTTGGTTTTCTCATTAACATTCAGAGCCCAACATCAAAAGAGCACAAAGTTGATAAAGCTCAGCAGTCATAATTATCAAGAAATTTAACAAACTCCCGCCCACACAGTGGACATGTTGCACATAAAAACAGATATCTGTATGAAAGTGAAACTAATGATGCATCAAAGGTAAAATCTGCTGGATGATGTGTAAAAAAAAAGATAATCAGTTACAGGAATACATCAGACATGATCAATTACAGGCACAGAAAGTTGTTTTTTTCCTCTCTCTGAGGTCGGAGCATCATAAGGTTGTTATCCCTGACTCTGTTGCAATTATCAGATGAAAATCAGAGGCTTTTCTTGGATGATACCGCTAAGGTGAGCCAGAGAAGCCTTTAGGTCATTTTCACACAGAATACTGTGGCGGACTCGGTTCAGTTGGGTGATGAATTAACATCATTGCTGCACTTTGATGTGGTTTGCTCTGCTGTCACTCTGCACTTTGTGAGATGAACCAGTCTGGACGTCTCATGGTTGTAACGACTGCTTATTTTTGGTTACATCATTGTAAATACTGACAAAGAAGAAGAAAGAAGGAAAATAGCTATTAGCCAGAACAGAAATTAAAATGGATCCTCTGTCATCACCAGACAGTCAAATCAATACCAGAGAGGAAGCCAAGTTCTGTAAAGAGGAGAGTGAATGGATGTGTGTGAAAGCATTAAATTATGTATATGTTCAATTTGTGTTGTTTGTTTCCAAGGAATGTCCAGTAAGCACAGGCCATCATCCTGTGTTGATCAAGTCCCTGTCTTTTGCCGCACTCTCAGTAGATAATTTATTGAGGTCCTTGGATTGGTCCCACTGGCTTGGGTCACTGCCTTAAGGGGTGCCAAAAAGACAGACTTGACCATCTTGAGCAAGGGTCTCAAACTCACAGTAGGAATGCACCAATACCGATCCTGGCATCCGGTATCGGTGTATCAGTGCCCCTCAAAGCTGGATCGTATCGATGGTAAGGGGCTGATCCATTGTGCCGATCCAGGCAACCAGCTCAATGCCTTATCTTTACCAATGCTCTTGGCTACTCGACTTTAAAAGTTACCTCTGATGCACTTTGTTTTTTGCAGCATTACCAGTCCACAGGGTATGAAAGTTAACAATTTAATAGAATTTCTGTACATTTTGAAGCCTTGTTTTGCTGGTAAACATTTAAATATTTCACAGGTTAAATAAATATTAACTTCCGTGATTCCATGTACTGATTTTTTGCCTTTTACCCTAAATATTACCAGCCTTATCCCACAGCAGGTTATGCAGGTTATTATCTAACAACGGTATTGGATTGGTATTGGTCGATACCCAAAGCCCAGGTATCAGCATTAGAACCTGAAAAGTTGGATCGGTGCAACCCCAACTCACTGCCCCCCACTTGATGTCAGTCTAAAGTGAGATCATGGCCTGGTCCACTGTTGGGGAAGAAACATCTGATGTAAGATACCTCATTTAAGGGTCAATAGAAAGGCTGATGTTGCGCGCAGAGTGTTTCAGGAGAAGTCAGAGAATGTAAATGTAAGGGGAATTACACACGTCTGATATGCAAAGAGAAAGTTATCGGTCTCAAGGAGTAAAACCTCATCAGAATTCAACTAAACATACAGAGCAGTATGCAAAGTTCAAGACAGATGGGTGGATACAACGAGCAAATGCAACAAAATGTAGAATGTAGCAAGAAAGGAGGCAAATCAAAGAACAGGTCCAGATTTTGATGTCAATCTTCAAGCCGGACTGAGGGTTTCGAGCGTCATCTCCCTCAGAGCAGATGTGTCCGAGAAGATGTGCTCTTAGGTGTTTGAAAGCAAGAAAAGCCAAGTATGACTGTAAAACATGTTGAAAAGCACAGTTGTTGAACAGTTGAATGTTTTTTTTGTTGTTTTTTTTTCTTTGTGGAACTCCTGAAGTGCCCCTCTTATGACAATATTTGATGCTCAGTGGTAATTTAAATTTTCAGATCTCTGATCTAGAGGAAGTAAGTCCCAACTAGGTTTCCTAGTTGGACCTGCTAAGCCACCCCATTTTGATTTTACACAAACAGCACCAGGTTTTTGCTTACAAGCAAACTAAGATCCCAGTTTTCAAGCTGACCAGAGTTTACTGCTTTGGTCTGCACCAGAGTTCAAACAAGCAATCTCCAAATGTGGTCCAAATGTATCAGACCGTTTTTTGTTTAAAGTGAACCAAACAGCTCTGATGCCAATGAAATCATCTGAAACAGATGAAAAAGAGTATTTCTAGGGTTTAAAAAGAACTAATAAAGAATTTTAAGTTCTACTTTCAAGAAATGTGGATGGAGCAGAAATCATCTGAACATGCATTTGCTTCAAAAGCATCCAAGCGTCTGGATTCTGTCGACCATATTTTTTAGCACCCGGAAGGACTGAAATAGCCAAGATCTAATCACTGGCCTCTTCTGGCAGTCTGGGGTTAATCACATATTACTGCACACACTGGGTCCCTCTTTAGCATCTGATTGGGCACCCTGCTATTTGTACAGGGTGGCTGCACAGCTGTGGGGCTCTGGAATTGTTTACCATCAGAAATGCCCGACACATTTTGCAGCAGGTACGCAAACAGATAATGTAAACACACGCATGATGGCACACGATGTATGAGCGCACAGGCATACACAGACACACCTGCGGAGAGCGCGGGGTATTGAGATGACTGATGAAAAAACAAAAAGTCACACTGTGCTGAGCAGAACAGCCAAATGGTCAAATGTATTTTTGAGTACGGAGAACAGACTCTCCTCATTCTGTATGCATTATGCGTTCCCAACATACCCCCTCATCTCTTCAGATGACACAAGAACCTCGTAATTAAATGTGACTTCTGTCATCTTTCCGACTCAAACAAATGAAATGCCAGCAAACAGTCTGAGGGCGCTTTATCAAGTCTAACCTCAGTGCCAACAGACCGTAGGGTGGGCCAAAAAAGGCGAGCGAGGGGGAAAAAAAACACCAGACAGATGCTTTTTAGATCAAAGTTGGCCAGACGCTGAATGAACATTGCGTTGTGGAATAATTCAAAAAATCTATCGGCTATCAAAGGGCTCTTTTCGGCCCGAAGAGATGTGCTGAGGGAAATGTCCAGTGTAGCCTGTGTTCTTACCATCAAAGTAAATGACTCTCTCACTATGGGTCATTACTGCAAGCGGCTCCTGTCAATAATGAGTAAGCAGCCCTTAATCTAATTTGACAGAGGAGCCGTGGCTCTGCTGAAAAGCCGTCGTCTCCATAAAGAGCAATGGACTGCTCGCTGTGCACACTTACACTTTGAAATGAGAAAAGGCACAAAGGCGAAGAGGGACTTCACGCTTAGGTTTACATATGTACATGTTTCCTAAAGCAGGGACTTGGATTTATGTTGCAGGTGGATCAGTCTTTGTCAAGTAGTGAGCTTAATTTCTGACTTTGATTCTGTCTGAAGGGCCCTTGGTAAATACAAAACCCCAGGGTTGAAAAGCAAAGCAGTACAACAACTACAGAGCTTTTTTGAGGTTAAGAGTTGTGAAAATTACAGGCATAGTTGAGTTGACTGACATTTCGGGTATTGAAGCTACTTCCCAGAGTCTGAAAGTCCAGACATTTTATGTGTCATGGGTAACATTCGGGCTTTCAGCTACACTGGTCATAACCTCCTGCACCTGTTTATGTTTTAATGGGTGCATTTCTGTCAAAACTGGGAAAATACTTTGGCTGATCTTCTATGAGGGCTGGGCTGCAGTTTTTCAGGTAAGTGGAATTCTAGTATTTTTACACCAAGGAGTGCAAGGGGCAAGAGTTAGACTTGGATCTGGGTCAAGGGTTACATTGACCAACTTTTCAAGTCCCTATATCTTTGCAGATATAGATACCTTGGTTTTGGGATTGGCTGATAGCAACACTGATCCAAATTATTTAAACAATCTTTATTCCTTAACTCTTTATGACCTGCCATACAAAGTCTTCCAGAACAGATTACATTTCTACATGCAGTAGCGTTATTTTTTAATACAATTTTTATTATACAGCAATACAACCTTCATATCCAAAACTGTAATAAAATGTAAAGACTTATGTCCACACTAACTAGATGAATTGCTAAAAGTGCACTAAACCATTAAAAATGCAAATGTGACACATATTTGTCTAAATACAGAAATGTCATGGCTGTATCCCTCAAAAATGTAAATTTCTGCATTTAGAATTTCTGCAAAGACACGAGTGGAGGCAAACGGTGCTCCGGGCAAGTTGAAAAGGCAAAATAAAAGTGGTACTCCTCAAAATCAATATACAAAAAGAATGACTGATCTATCTCATCTGGTTTCAAACCTACTGCCAGTTGAAAATTAATAACTAGATAAGCCATGCAGATCGGCCGCCAATTTCCCAGCTGGCTTTCCTTTACAAGTAATCAAACTTCATTTACAACAACCAAGTTTAGTATTTTTTTTTTATTAGGTCTTACTTATTTCAAATAGCAAGGTTAAGTAAAAGTGCAAGAAGTGGAACGTTTTGATAATCTACAACTCTTGGCTGAGATTTAGTCAAGCAGCTGGTTTTCAACCCACCACAAGTGAGAATCATTGGAATAGTCCAGCACAATTATCTTACAAGTTAGACTCTTCAGCTCTCTCCTGATGGCAATCTCCTCTCTTCTCTCTAATACCACCTGCCCCTCCAAATATCAAAACCATTACAGCAGAAACCAAATGCAGAACTTGAAGGCTACATCCTTTACTAACGCAGTCTACAGACCCCTGTTGTCGTCAAAGAACTAAGGCACCCATGCCAAAGTACATCGACTGTGACTGATTTCATTATTGATGGGTGGCTGCCTGGTTTTGCTGACTGACCCCTCCTTCAGACGGCCCCATGTAAAGCCCAAAGGATGGAACCCCCTCTCCCCTGTCAGCTCCTCCGCACTGCCTTAACCAGCACCACAGGGCTCGAGTCAGACTGCCCTGTCAGCCAGTCAAGCCGACCCGACGCTAATGCAATGTGACCACGCTCAGGCCTCCACCTCTCTCTGTCATGTCAAGGGCGTATATATTCAGCACTATCAGTGTGCAGCGGGTGTACTCACTCCAGTGGCCGTCACGCTGGGTCTTCAGCAGAGGTTAGGAGCCCTCTTAGGCACTAAAGGTTGTTAACAATTTATTTCTGTGACGCCTTGGCTGGGGACACCAGATGCTGGCGGCAAACGTCAGCAGTTGTGCACAAAACTGGGACAAAAAAAAAGATTTCAGAGGAGTTTGTTATTTAAGAATGCAAAAATCAAACAAAAGCTGCTCAGAAGAATCTTCATTCATGGTAACTGGAGGAACCAAGGCAGAGGTATGAACAACTATGATTGCTCAAATAGCTCAATCATCACAACTATGATAAAAATAATCCTTCAAAACCATTGAATCTCCTCTGCTTTATTTTCTTTTCTAGAAGAAAGGTCATTTTGTGCAATTCTTTTGCAATCTGTCAAATCCAATCACTTCACAGTTTTCTTTTTGAATCACAAGTCTAATTTAATTTGACTTAAAGTAAGATGTTTTTTTTCAACGACAAAGAAAAAAATACGATTTTATATGCCAGATTAGCACTCTGCAAAGCCCTGACGCCATCCAGCATGCAGATTTAACAAGACAGAGCAAGAGTGTAACAGATCCGTGATGGATGGAGTTTTTCCAGAATCATCAAAAGTTTACCAAGCATCCGTCAAACAATTTGGAGTCTTTTTTGGGCCAAGTTATCCAGCACTGCTCAAAAGGTGACTCACTCTCAGAGGATTCCTTCATGCATCCCAATGCAGCTCTCCTTCTGTCTGTAAAACCCACCTTCAGGGTCACTGTTGGCAGACCATTTGTCTCTCACACCTGTCTGTCATCACATATGCAAATCTGATTAAATATTGAATAATCACTCTAAATCCATACCAATCAGCGCTGTGACACTCAAGTGAAATGACAAGTGGGTCACAACATCTGCTGTGCAGCTGCCGTTTCGTAATCTGGGATAACACTCAGAGATTCACACAGATTCTGATATTTGGTGAGAGACACATTTAACATTAAAGGGATGTTCTCGTAGCTTGCGTAACGGAGGTCAGCGATAAGGTGCTAACTTTTTACTTGACTTTCAGCGCTGATGAGGTAGTTAGCTAGCTCAATGCAAAGATGAAAGTGGAAAAAGAAGAGACTTTAAGTGTTGCATTTTACTCCAAACTGCCTACACAACATGCCTCAAACTCAAGGCACCACAGGCCAAATGTGGCCTGCCACAACATTTCATGTGGCCCACAAGAGCTTAAAAGGTCTGATTGTTTTATATTGCATAAGCCACGTTTCCCATAATACCTATCGATTATGTTACCCGCGAAATGACAGCATCATGCCACTAGATCACAGTGTTTTCACATCAGTGTCATTTTCCCAACTAGTGGAATTGAGAAATAAAAAATTATCCCAAAATGTCCAAGAAGAGAAAAGTTGATGCAGATAGTCTGTGTTTCAGAAAAGATGGGAAGGCAAAGATATGTTCAAGAAAAATAACAAATAATGCAAGATTTAAAATGCAAACTCCAATTACAGGAAGATGTATTCAAGAAAGCCACAACCAAAACAACGCAGTAGTAAAATCTAGCTTTATTGTGACTGAAGAAATTGCCTGCTCTTCAAAGTCTTTTTCAGAGGGTGCATATTTGAAGCAGCAGTTGCATTCGTTTAACATTATATTTAGCTATATTTTATACTGTCTTATAGTTACATCTGGCCCTTTGAGAGCTACCATTATGCTGATGTGGGCCTAAGTGAAACTGAGTTTGACACCCTGGGCCCACACCAGGGGTCTACAACCTTTACTTTCATGAAAGCCATTTTGCCTCAACTCGCCTGGATTAAAGTCATTCGGGAGCCACAAAATCTATTTATCCTAAAATTAAGACAAAAAAGTGTATGAAATTCCAGACATAGTTAAAATCTAGTTAATAATTAAAATGAGAAAGTTTTTTTGTGTTTAAAAATTGTATATGTGATCTCTTAATTTTAATTTTTTAATTTTTTTTTTTTCAAATAAAAGAATGTTTTGTTGTGTATTTCATAAATGTGCAAAAATGTATGGAATTTCAATAAGTTGCAAAATTTTTCAAAAATTTTGAAATTTCAAACATGAAAAAAAATAAAACTGTAATTTCAAAAAATGCTATTTTTTGAAAAATGTAAAAACTTCACATATTTGCAAAAAAAAAGATAAAAATCAATTGCAAAAATTTACAGAACCAAAAATGTTAAGATTTGCAAAACTCAAACATTTGCAAAATTTTCAAATAAAATTATTATTTTTTTTGTTATTTATCCTATTTTAAGAAAAAAAATAAAGCAAAAATTAAAGAAAATATTTTGAGAGCTTTATAGTTAGTTTAGCAAAATGTTAACGTGTGATTAGAGCCAATGCCGTTAGTCATCAAAACCCTCTGTAAAATAATTACAATTCTTCAATTTAATAAGTTGTGTTTAAAGATACAAGGACCCAATGCAAAGGGGTCAAAGAGCCGCAGGAGGCTCCAGAGCCGCAGGTTGCAGACCCTTTGCCTACACCATCTGACAGTTTCTGCTTTCATTGCCATCATTTTGCCTTCTTCTTGGAGAAACTGTCTTTTTGACCTTCTGAAGAGAATACAAAGTCAAATTTCCCATTGCTTCCTTTCTAAAGCCAAATTAGAGGCATATTTCACCCTCTTTTTCGAGACTCTCACTTACCGCTCATGAAACCTCTCAAATTAAATCTTCAAACCACAGAAGACCACGTCAGCGTCACATGCTGTCAGATTATCCTCTTACTCCCATGTTTCTGCTTTCATAACTGGTATTCTAACTCCATTATTTTAATATGGAAGCTAAAAATGTTTTGACCTTAAATGCTGGAAACCCAGATTCAGAAACCTCTGCAGTTTTTTTCCCCACTGAAGGTATTTTCCTTTTCTTTCTCTCTTTCCCGTGCTCTAGACCTTATCCACATTTGACAACCGCACGGATCTGACTCCAAAAGCAGCGAAAGTTCAGGCCCGTGTCACACTCAGTCAGAGTTTCCTAGTTTTGTTTCTGAGAGTGTGCGAGAGTGTGAGCTCAGACTGAAGCGGAGAGCAGAGTAGAGCGAGACAAGAATGAGACAAACATGTTATCCTTTGCTACACTGCTGGCGCAGCGGGTCTCACAGCGTCATCATCAATCTGAGTCATCTCATTTTAATATGCTACTTTGATGAGTTGGTGGTGGTGGGAGGGATGTCCCCTGTGACTACACACACACACACACACACACACACACACACACACACACACACACACACACACACACACACACACACACACACACACAAACACACACACACGCATAAAGGAACCATCTCCTTTCAGCTTTTTCATAAACTAAGACATGTGGTTAGCAGCCACTCCTGCACTGCAGATCTGCGCATTTGCAGCATCACGCCTGCCTCATTTTGGAGCTCTGAGATTGCTCATCCTGTTACACACCTTCATGTCTGTCACACAAGCACACACACTCTTTACACGAGAATTTATACTGACATATGCACGTGGGCTCTTACACATCTTTGACCCACACATGTGACTCTGCCCCACCAGCTAGCATGAGGGTTCAGCCAGTCGCCTGTGAGTGTGTGTCCATGCGTATTTAATCAATATCTGCGTGCATATGCATACAGTATAAGGCGGCACATGTGTTAGAGTGTAACACTGGAGGTGGGATGGTTGCATGTGCAAGTTATGCACTTGTGGCCTGCGGGGCAAGATGTACTGAGAAGGCAAAAGTGTAAAGAGGGGGTTGGGGAGTCACGCAAGCGTTTTTCTCAATAGCAGAGACCCTCCTGAGTATTCTCCTCCCCATCTGCTTTTCCACACACACAGATGTCTGAGCTGGAAGTGCAGAGAAAGAAGCATTGCACCATCATGCATTGAGAAAACAATATTGGTTGAAAATCAAATGAGTTGTTGCCTGAGGGCTGTTTGGGATGTGCGGCCAGTTTGGAAGAAAAACACAGAGTGTATATTTCTGTTTATTTTCTTCTCCCTCTCATCTGGTTCAGAAGCTGCTCTCACTCTTACAGAGGGAATGGAGATACACAGTTAGGGCAGTTTTTACATTTATTTTCTCCTCTCTGCAACCTCCTCTTCTTTCCAAGAATGGAGCATTAAGTGTGCTTGACTTCATTTGTCGGAGCTTCTTTGAGTCTCCTGCTAACGACCTTTCTGTTTAAATAAGTAAGCGTCTCTCCCCCAGCTCTGGCTCTCATAGTAAAGTGACCTTGCATGATGTCTGCAGCCCTGTGTCGCCGCATATTAGGGCTCTGAGCCTAAGACTGCAAGATCTAGGTACGGGGGTGGCAGTGGGGACACTCCGGCTTCCTTAGTGCAATCCAATGGGAGGCTTTGGTTTGAATCTCAGCGCTGGATTCTTCGCGGCTGCTCCGAGCATGAACTGGCAGCACGGGAGGCAATTACCGCCACTCAGCCAGCCATTTACCAGAGCAACTGAGGCTGCAGAATGGGCCAGCACTGCTCGCTTTGAATTGAGCTCAAATGGGATCTAAGCACATGAGACGCTGCTAAGGAGACGAGGAGTTCTTGTTTCAACGTGTGCACGCTCTGAAATGTATGCATATGTGTGTAAAGTGCTGCATATAGAGTTAAATGAGGACTTTGAGTACATGGGCTGACAAATGCAAAAAAGAGTGGAGTGAGTTGATTTACAAAACTTAAAAAAAAGTCACACAAAACAAAAGAAAAATGTGGAAAGAGAAAAATTCTTACTATTTGTGTCCAAAACAACACAAAAAAGAAGCTGAAAGATTCGTTAGATGTTATCTTTAAGTTGGAGATGTCGTTTTTTTGTCCTGTATTTTCAAAACACCATTCTTCTTCTTCTTTCTTATCTTTTGTAGCACAGCGTAACGACTGCCATCCATTTCAGTTTCAGGTGTCATTGAGAACAATAAGAGCTACACACAATAATAAAAGAGCTCTCTATGAGTCAGCTTCTTAAAGGGATGACTCACACAAATGAAACAGAGGCACTTAGGCTTTTTGATGTGCTGCCACAAACATCATTAAACACAGCCACTTATGCTAAGCAGGTCAATTAAAGCAATCTGGCTAGTTCATGCATTAATAAGGGCAAATTTTCATGTCAGGATTTACTAAAAAGTACTGTGGCGTTCTCTTTGTTTCATGTAAAAACTGTTTTTTCATGGATTTAGAGGTTTATTCCGGAGCTTGTGCCCAAAAAATGTTGGAGCCTTACATTACTTTTTCAGTCCAAGAAAATATGTCCACATTGCTTTCTGTAAGCTGAAACTGGCCACATATCAAAAAGAATGGCTGTTGTTTTGCAACCCATGATTGGAAAACTGTTGCCGTCTCCGCACAGTGATCTGTTTTTACAGACACAAGCCCTCTAACTCTGCTTTTCAACATCTTTCAAATCAGCAGGCAACATGCTCTGCTAAGGCAGCAAAAACAGGGAGGAGATTGATCAAAGCGTTTATGTCGGGAACTTGGGGACACGCATGCTGCTGGTACACACGAGAGAAATGTGAGCAACCAAGCACACATTTCATCACAGCTGATGCTGAAAACAAGTAGCTAGAGCAAAAGCCTGCGGCAACTTTCATAAAAATAAAGCGATAGTTTATTGATCCAACACAGAAAGTCTCCCACCACTTTCTCCCTGCAGAGGGGTTTTAGAGTTCGGCCTCAGTTATACCAAAGCTGCCCTGCAAGAGATTCAGTGTCCTGCTCAAGGACAAAAAAGCAGATATGATGCATGCTAGCAAGGGCAGAGCTACAAATTCTTGCTGCTCCAGAGGCGTGTAAATATTTCAAACTATCATCCACAGTTAGAAGTTTGCATCAACATGGGGTTTGGGATCAGATACATTCATACATCCTTATTAACACAACATACAACTCAATAACCCAATAAAAGATCAGACTTGTGCAAGATTAGTAGTAGCACCACAGACTTTGTAGGTCTCTGTTTTTGTAGTTTAACCCTATAATGCCAAATGTATTTTATGAGATATACGAGTTCCAGATACCTCATTGTCATGAACATGATAGTTTCCTTAAAAACCAGTGGAAAGAAATGAAAAACAAAAATAAGATAAAATAGTATATAAATATTAAAATAATAAATAAATGAATAATAATAATAATAATAATAATAATAATAATAATAATAAAATCAATAAGAACATATTACGCTATATATTATGAGTTGTACTTTGGCCTTTCTTTTAAAAATGGCTGCTCTCATGAAATCCTCCACACCCTTGTTTTTATATGAAAAACCCTGCTTGTTCTCAAGGTTTGGGTAAGAATAACATCTAAACTGTTTTTTTTGTTTTGTTTTGTTTTTTTAAACTTAGTATTTTTTGCATAAAGGAATGCATATTTCTTAACAAATATACTAAAAAGTTGCCAAAACTGCAAAAGTTAAAAAAATCTGATGCAAAAATGCTAAATCCTATTTGTATGTAAGAATATCAACTCAACTAAAGTAACTTTCCTATTCAACTATATTTCTCTGTTTACATAAATATACCATCAATAAATGACCACAACTTATGGTGAAGTTTTATAAGAGCTGTTAATGTTTACATAAAGAATATCAATACCTCCCCTTCATCTCAAGCAGGAGAGAAAGAAAGAAAGTGGAGGAAAGTTACACAGCACAGCGAAGTGTTTACAGTACCTCCTGTTTACTCATATTGTTGGAAGGAGAGTTTTAATATTTAAATATCTCGTCGGTGCCTCTGAATGTTGCCTTCAGCAGTGTTTTGATTTGCTTATATCTAGAGGCTTAGCCCATCCTGGAAACAAATTCCCTTTATCTCATAAAGCCTTTGCATTTTATCCCCTGGAACCACATAAGTCATTGCTCCTCTTCATTTATTCGCCTACAGATGCTTTCATTTCCACACCGTGCTGTCTTTTCTACTTTAAAGTACTCTTTGGTCTCATAAAACTCCTTTGTAGAGGAATAAGTTAGAGAACTACATTTTTGACCATGAGACAAACAACTTGTGTCTCTTTTCATTTAGCCATTTCCTTAAAATTTCATTACCCTCAAGCAAGGCCGGATTAATCTTTTGATGCTTAACTGCAGAGGATTCAATAAAATGCAAGACTGTTATCCATCTGCTTCTAGCCACACTGAAGGGGGAGTAATTAAACATTCAGGGAGCGACACAGATCCATCAGAAATGTCAATAGGACCTCATATTGTCTTCCTGGGTAGAAGTCTCTACGTTATGATCAGACAGAGGCCCTGACCTGTCCGCTCAGCTGCATGAGGAAACATCTCTTTAGCAATCGTGCAGCATACTTTCTTTGTTCTCTGACTAAATAGTACAGGCTCATTCTGCTTGTCTATGTCAGGAATAATGAGGTGAGGTTAGCAGATCCTTAATCCCTCCGGCCCTTTGATTATCCTCCAAATCTGAAATGGTCTGGCTCTCGCGTTGCCAGCTCCTAACCGGAGTAATTAGTCCAGGTTTTGGGCTAAAACTTCATCAGTTTGTGCTTTCGTTGGAGAAATCCAGAGAACTTAAGAAGTGCAAATAACTTCTATCACCTTTACTTTGCAAAAATAAAAACTTATTACAAAACAACTTCTGTCTATTTTGATCAAAAGTTTGTTTTTTGCATTATCACTGAGTAATCACAGAGATTAAGTTCACAATCAGGGTATTATCCAAATGAGTTTTTCCTACCTATTGGTAGTCATTACAGAATAATTCTTTGGGAATAGAGTAACCTCTTCCCTGCTGTTACATTTATTACTTTCAATGCATACATTTCCAGTTAATTAGAAAGCATGCTACTGCAGAAAACAGGAGGATTAGAAGTTTGATCTTATTAACAGAGAGTGGGTTGTATTCTGATGGTGGTCATTTGGGGGTTAATTAAGCTGTATAACTAAGAGATTGATATTAATACCTCCACACAGGTCATTTAGCAGCTAGTTGGAGCGCCAAGTTTGGATTATAATGAAGATGTTAGAATCAGCCTCATTAGTAGAACTAATGCCCCGAATTTCCTCCAATCAGACGCCACATGGACTCCAGGGTCCAGAAGAAGAAGACCTGGAGCTCGAGACACAGGCAGGGGCTTCTCCCATCAGAGGACACATGAATCAAACGCACTCCTGTGATTTGTCCTTCACGTCAGGGTAGCCGGAATTGCGTCTGTTGCCGCCTTTTTGATGGCTGTCGAATGATTGTGTGCAAGAGTGATGGGGGACACGGAGCAAGCTGCGGGGCAGCTCGACTACAAAGTCAGCGGTGTCGTTTCAAATATTTGAAAAGAAATGATCTCTCTTTGAAATCTTGAAAAACATCAGACTCTTTTTATCCTTAGTGACTGGCACTGGAAAGACTCGGGTTGGTGAGCCAACGTGGAATCAGTTAAATAACAGCAAAAACATTAAGTGGCTGAGGAGCTGTCCTGTCCAACAGAGATTTAGTCTTGTCCAATTTTGAGTTTTATTGCTTATACCTTGGCTAGCAGAACACGGTTAGGTTTCGGATTGTTAGTCGGAGGTTACTTATTAACTTCAACCGGCGGCTTGCAAGCCAAGTCTGGCCAGCAAGTGTTTTCAATCCAGCCCCAGAATATTACTGAAAAATACCCTAGTTAGAAGAACAAATTGTGTTATTTTGGCTATGATGGGTTATGGCCCCTTGAAGCTTGCATACCTTGTGTTGTGGTGATACCTCAGATTATTTTCTTTAGCAACAGAGACAGTTTCATTGCTGGAACAGTATTTCTAAAAGTTGGCACTATAAACAACACATATTGTAGCGTCCTGCAAAAGAGACTTTGAGAGTTAAGCTTGGTTTGATGTTGCAGGTTTATTACCTCCACCAAGGACGTTATGTTTTTAGGAGACTCAAAAAGTTGCAAACGGATCTTGATGAAATTTTCAGTAAATGTTCAAAATGGGATAAGGAAGAAGTGATTAAATTTTGGAGATGATCCGGCTCAATGTCTGGATCCTGGATTTTTTTTTTAAAAGGACTCTTTATCATTGTGAGATAGGACCATTTTCACCATGTGTTTATATAACTACACGATGAATGGTAGGAATGCTTTGCAAAACAATACAAGACAAGGTCACTTTAATTTCTGACAGATGTAAAAGTAGGATCCAGATCCTGCCAATATTCTGGATACTAAGATCCTGAATATGAAATACCTACTGGGTCATCATAACTTTTAACACTGCCAGGTAACCCATTATTGTACAAACCTGCAACTAACACCAAATAGTAGCAAACAGTCTGTTGAAAGGGAGTATAACATTAAAGTAGGACTAAAGTGTTTAGGTCTGTGCTCTCTGAATGCTTTTCTAGTTGAGAACTGTCACAGGTTATTTTGGGCAGTAACCAACGCCAACAGTAATGAACTTAGCGTTCCTTAGCTCTCGGACGAATGTGTCAAAACCTTAGGTGTAGAAAATTTACAGGAATACTCCTTTCGATCTCGCTACCCACTATGAACTTGAGTTACTCCAATCCAATCAGCGAAACCCAAATATCTAACCTAAAATATTGCGGTCTCCCTCAGGTGGCTTTCTGCAGTACAGGTAAAATGAGTCTGTCAACACTGACAAATACTTAAAACTGACATAAATTTGTAATGAAAACTAATAAATCAATTAACAATGTTTTGATTAGGAAACACAAGAGCATCTGGCCATCACAGCGTCTGCTAAAAAATGTTTTGGCCCTTGGACAAATGTAGCTGAAGATCCCTGATTTTAAGGAACTTTAATTCATAATACTGCGAGGATACTTCTAAGCTATGTGTTGCACCATTAATGTTTTTGTACATACAGAGGAGCTTTATGGAGACTTTAAGCCCACACAATCAATTCAGAAATCTTGGAGGCAGCATTGTCTGCATTTTTTTAGACAGCTAAGTGATTATCCCTTGTCATATTTTACAATTTCTCCAGAACAAAAAAAGTGTCTACAGGTGAAAAATGACTGACAGCTAATTGTGAACCAGAAATACGGCTAACACAGAGAGCTTCTTTGAAACCCCAGAGCTCCATTCTAATCTATCCCCAGTTTCAGTGGGACTCCCAATTATCATGCCATCGGCAAAAAAGACATGCAGGAGACCTTTGTTTCTCAGATTTTATTTCATTTCATTTTTTTTTCCAGGAATCCTAATGACCTGTTCTTGGAATTCCCTCTGATTTATACCTTAATGTAATCTAATCTTCCCCTTAAGTTGTTTTACTGTAAGATGGACCTATCAGCGCCTGCCCCGAGAGGAATCAGCCGAGTGATATTCCAGTCTGATTCACTATCCCAGGTGTGCTCACTGTGTCTCGTTTTTTTTTTCTCCTTTTTTTTTTCTCCATGGCTGAACTTGTCTTCCAGGCGAACCAATCTATCAGGTTAGTGCTGTCAAGTCCTGGCGGCGAAGCTCTGTGGTCCTCCAAGGTCTTCTTAGACATGACTGACTGACCACATCCCCATTCTTTCCATCTCACTTACATGGAGAGCGGAGCTGAGCGATGAGAGGGGGACACGCAGGCTGAATAATATCACCATAAAAAGATAAAAAAACATGCTGTTTGAAGGAGTGACACAAGGCTCATTAGACTCTTTTTTTTTGTATTGTAGCGCCATTTTCCCATACAAGGTAGGATCTATTTAAAGAGTATGACCTTTACCAGACACTTCAACTGAAGTGTAAAGAAACAAGGAGGTGACATGCTTTTGGTGAAGGAATTCTGTGCACCACAACCTAAATACATGTACTCTCTGTGCTATGCACTCATAGCATGCAAATCAATTTATATTTAAAAAAGGGTTTTCAGCATTAGAGTTGATTTTTTTGCAGTGAAAAGGGCTTTGTTACCTACTGTGATGCTATTTCCATGCAGCTCAGTTAATTGTTGGCATCTTGATTCCCAGAGGCCATTTTCTTAAGACTACGGATGAAGGAAAATATCCTCTCACCCTCTACACTGTAAACCCGGATAAGGTGAGTTTACTTGAAAAATGCTAGTAAACCTTGTAAAGTAGTTACGATTATTATGGAAAACCATTTTAATGAATGTCTTTAATCAAATAAATTTAAGTTATGTTAAAAAAAAATGTTACATATCACTGTAAAACATAATAAGCTGACCTCACTCAAAACTGAAAGATGTGATATCAATAAATTTGCCTTATGAATTAAGTAAATATGGTAATAAAAAATTGAAGCAGATCTGAGCAACTAAATTAAATAACATTCTAAAGTACAGCTAGGCCTCATATCCACAGCGTTCCCTCCTCACTCATGGTTACAAACACCGTCACAACAAAAATCAGCTATAATTTCATAACTTTAGTAACCGTGAGTGAGGAGGGAAGGCAGTAGATATGAAACCCTACTGTACATTGAAATTTTGTTCATTAGGGTGCACAGGTTGTCTTAGCCCCACGGCACTGACTGGTGGTCTGTGCTCCATGGCACAGGTCCTTGTATCTACTGACTTTTGCAGTGTGAGCCTAATGGCTAATATATCTATAAATGAAATGTTTGACTGGACTATCATACTATTTTGGCCAATTTTGAAATTAAGTTTAAAAAGTTATATTAGATTTTTGACACAGTCAGTCCACACAACATAGAGCATGGACAGCTGATCAATGCCACAAGGGGCACAGACAGCTGGTCCATGCTGTGGCGCACAGACAAACAGTCCATATAATGTGGAGCACAGAGAACCTGTGCCAGTACAGCAGGGTCTCATATCAACTGCGTCCCCTCCACACTCAAGGTTACAAAACGTAGTCACAAACTAATGATTAAATTGTGCTTACTGAAACAGTAACAATAAATTTAATCTACTCAGAAATCATCTTCAACACTGAAAACTCAAAATTTGAGTAAATTGAACTTACAAACAAATTTTAAGTCTTCATATCTTTATCCAATTGAGTAATTTGAACTTTGGGGTTTAAAGTGTAGAAGAATCACCTGGATGCATATTTTCTTGGGGACAAAATCTACAGCACCCAAAGATGGAGCTGAAGCTGAAGCACACATCGCACTGGGCCGAGATGCACAGCTGTCAACTAGTCAGCCTGCCAAAACTGCCCCACCGCCTTTTTCCTTGGACCTCAATCAAATCCCCAATTTGTTTATGTTATTATGTTAATAAAGGGTAGCATTTCCATATGAATATCAATATTTCAGTAGCAAGCCAGGCGTTACAGTGAGCACAGCGGATGGCTGCAGGAGTGAGCAGTGTTATGAATGGGCTTCCATTTAGAGTGTCATTTCACTCATCTGATTTTCTCTTCCTCACATAATCTGAAAAGGAGGTATTTTTGGAAGCCCAGGTGCTTATCCTCTTTGTGCTGCTGGAGGCTAATGTTAAATGAACACATCAATCTTATGTTTCAGAGCGAGAGAGCGGCCCAGTCATGGTGGTAGTGGGTGCGCTGCCAACTGTGTGATTCTAAAGCTCTCTGCTTTTCTATTGCTACAGTTTGCTGCTGCTGCTGCAGCCACCGCCGCGGGGCTTTATTGGCTTCTCAGTGTGATGCATTCAAGGCACTTGAGTGATGGCAATTTTGATTAAACTCTGGGAGTATCCATGGCCTTGTGGAGAGCAACACTCTAAGGTACCAGAAACATATAGGAAAACACACCAGTTTATCTACACACGATCACACTTCAAGGAAAAATATGTGAGGTGCCCAAAAGTTTGTTGTTTACCCCCTCACTAGAAGTCTTGCTGCAGTGAGTGACAAGACATTTAAATAAGGTGTGTGTATGCTAAGTGCCAAACAATGTACTAAACTACTTAATCAATCATGCAGCAGCGTGATGAGTCATCACTCTCCCGGATATCTAAATCACCGTGGGTCGGTAATCATTAATGGTTGTCTAATGCATCACACGCATGCATATCCGCTATTTAAGCAGTGTGTGAGAGATTTTTGAGTTATGTGCTGTTGTTAAAGCCTGATGGGTGGATGGGAAGGCCGATCACTCATCTCCTCACTGCTGTAGATTATTCTATTAGTCTCTGAGAGTGTGCAGGGATGATTAAAAGGTCTCATGAGAATCCTTAAAGCGAACTTCAGCGCACCTGTGCGATCATCACTGATCCATTTTTGAAGAATTACAGGACTGTGTGCATAAGTAGCTATTTTAATTGTTCCCTGTGCAGTTATTTATGCTGTCTTAGCCCTGCATTCGTCCTGGAGACAGTTCTTACAGCTCAGGGTTGAGACTAATTAATAAAATTTAACACCTAATAAGTGCTTGTTAATTACCTGGTTACCAAAGTAATCATTTCCATCTCTAATGGGCATCAGTCGACCATTCATTTAAGGAAACTCCTGCTTTGGGACAAGCTCCTTGAATGTCATCAATGATAATTTTTCACCAAGAAAGGGCAAACTGAAAAAAAAATATAATAGCCTCTTTACTTCACTACATTGGGGAATGCTTCATGTATCCTTCTCTTTCTTTCAGGTTTTCTTTCTCTACTGCTTCAGCCATTGATTATTAAACTAATAACAGACTCATCACGTTATAAACTGCATGACAACTTTGTGGCTCTTTGTTAGATTAGTGTTTGAATGCAACATGATGCTCTGTCACTCAAACCATGCCATTAAAAATCAAAATTTTAGGGATAGTTTTGCCTAAGTGTCAATGTATGCAGATGACTTTGTTTTCCAACACGTAGCCTGGTTTATGCTAATATCCAAAGAGTTTGCCAAAAGTTTTATTGAACTAAAAACGTAAAAAGATCAACAAGAAAAAAAAAACAACTAAAAAAATCCCACAGCAGGGGCTATTTTAGGATCTGACTTTTAGGGGTGCTTAACCTCTGGTGAGATTGCGATATAAAGAGTTTCTTGCAGGTATTGGAACCTACCCTTAAACCCCTTATTCACTCAACAATGACAACAAATAGAAAACTTTACAGTGAAATTTTTAATTTCAACAATAATACTTTGGACAGACTTAGGGATGGGTTCTGAATTAGGCAATTTCAAAGGTACCGACTGAATTCTGTCGAAAGTACCGGGTACCGATTTACGCGAAATCAAAGGTACCATGTTCAGGTACTTAAATGCATATTTGTGACTTGAGGGAGTGGAAGAGTGGGCAATTTTCCATACTGGACATGAACACAGCATTGCAAGGTTATATATTGAAGAAGAAATATGTTAAATTGAAAGAATATTAAACAAATTGATATTTTTTACCACATACAGCCAAAAAGTACCGGAAATTGGTACCGTTGAGTACCAGTATTGTTTACCAGGTACCGGGCATCAGTACCGTATCGTTTTAAATGTAAAAGGTATAAAAGGTAAAGGTATAAAAAGGTAATAAAAAGGAACATACAGTGCCACTGAAGCGCCACAGTTCTTGCCACTGAAGAGGAAACTAATTTCTGGGTGTTCTTGGGGGCACTTTACCACATATTTTTCCCACTCATGAGGGCAGTTTAGCACATATTTCCAGCTATTGAAAAACAGCCCCCTCCTCAATGCCAGCACTGCACCACACAATATTGATGAAATGGAAGATGGAATAAGCTGTTTCTTTTTCTGGTTCTTAAAAGTACTTTTATCATCATGGGCATGATTTCTTTGCAGGTAAGAGGAGATTAAGAAGAATCCTATCTGGATCAAAATTGGTATGATAAGGAAATACCTGCCAGATTAAAAAATCAGGCTGGGCTTATTCCTCTATATAAGATGCTTCAAAGACTTGATGGTGTAGTTTTCATTTATTAACTGTCACTTCCTGGTTTCTGTTTTAGGTGCACAACAAGCTGGGATGGACTCCAGCTCCCCTGTGACCATGAAATAGAAGAAATTGGATGGAAATTCATTACAATCTGTGGCACCTTGGTGGAAATCCCTCTGCTTATTGCAGTGAGGTATACAAGTGATCTCAATTGTCATCACTAGGTGTTCACATTTAACAAGCAGCAGCACATGAAAGCAGATCAATAGAGCAGCAGCAGACCTGTATGATGCTGGTGTGTGTGAAATCACAGCCTCTGGCCGCTTGTCAGCTGGGCATCGATAGTTTGGAATAATGCCTTTTTGAGCCTCTCAGCTCAATTCCTCTAATGTGGCTTGGATGAGGCAACAAATGACGGCATCTCAGTGGTCATTGCTTCCAATTTCTGGAATCTGATTGATTAAAAAGTTGACTGTTGTACATTTGAGGCTCTGTGTGATGGCCTTTTGTAGGCCATCGATTGATTTATAAGTGGGACATCATTCTGTTGTGTTCAACCGCTTATTGATTCACCACCGGCCATATCTGCTCATGTTGTTGGAGATATTGCAATGTTGCTGCAGTGCTGCCTGTGGAACAATAAATACAAGCATAACTTTTCTATTTAGTGGGGATTGATTAATTTTTTTTATCTCGTACAGGATCTTTGGAGTGTGTTTTTTGTAGCTGCACCACAGCTGCAATGCTGAAGTTTCCAGCAAATCCAAAAACGGATATGAATTATGGGTCTGTTTTTTTTTTTTTTTTTTTTTTTTACGATAGAGAACATCTTGATCTTGCAGATTGCCAGGAGAACTAATTTACCGACCTGAAAGCCTGGGAATGTTCAGGTATGGCCCTACGATTATACAAGGCAGAATGGGCATAAATCATGTTCGGAAATCAATGAATACAGCTACGCCACACGTTGTACTGAAACACCATATCATCTGAGTCGCAGCACATATAGATGCATGTGGCTTCAGCTGCACAGTGTTCAGAAAAAACACCTCAATCATCCACTCAGTGATGGGATAAAGACCCCACACTGGGCCCCTTGCTCCACAAACATGAACAATTCTCCTTGAACAAAACCATCAATAATGAAAGCAGATGATGTATAGGTGCTTCTGCAATCAATATTTCGTAGTGGTGTCATATAGCATATTGTCGGCTTAAGGGTAGCAACTCTCTGCAGCCATAAACATGACACAAAAAGCTATAATGAGGGCGCTCCTGTTTGGATATGCACACCCTCGGCTGAACTGGTGTGTTTGAAATCTCACTTCTTTCTCCAGGTTGACAAGAAAACCCCTAAATGAGGGATTTTAAAGCTAATAAATTGAGGCTGGGAGGGTGTGTTAATATATAATTAGCTTATTGTTTTCTTTTATCACACATTGTGCAGTCTTGGTGGAAAAAAGTGGTGGAAAATGGCGCAATCTCAAGTAGCAGAGTCCTGGAGTCGGAGGAAGAAAGACAAATAGTCACAATGATCTCCAGCTCAAAGTTAATAAACTGTGATGATGTGAATTTAATGAAAAGATAAAGGCCCCTTTCTCCTTCTCTGAGGCTCATTGCTGCTTCAAGGCTTAAAATGGGACCATATGCCCACTGAAATCCATGCCCACGGTCACCTTGAAAGTATTAGGATTTAATATGATTGCCCTCGCAGTCTTAGTGAAGGGATTACCGTGCTGTTGTCCGTATGCTCCCTGAATACGAGGGAAGTCAACATCATGCTGATAGGTGGGAAACAGAGGTGAGGGAGGAGGATGTGAGCTCATAGATCTGCCTCTGCTAGAAGTTTTGGACTGGGTGGGGTCGCAGATGTTGCCACACCAAGTTAACACGGACAAAGGGGGTCGTGATGTCAAAGTACAGCGATGAGGCGCCCATTAGCTTGAAAAAAGTCTGAGATGAATGTGATGAGCTGTGTGACTGGATATTCCACACCCTCTTCCCTAACTTCTCTGCCCTCTCTCCCTTCATCCTCTGCGTTCAGGGTCAAGCATGGCTTTATAAATGTTATCTGATTGCTGAGAGCTTTCCAATGCCCAGATTCAGCGGTGAAATTAATCTCTGACTAAAATATTGACGTACGCAGAAGCTATCTGGTGAGGCGAAGCAATCAGGCAATAAGGGAGGAGGTGTTGGAGAGGAGGAAAAAATAAAGGAGGAGAAAAGCATTGCAGATAAGCACAATCAATCGGACGGCGTCACCCTGGGTTTCGGGTGCCGTGATGAGGTGTTGGATGAGAGTTGAGTTTGATCAACAACGGTACAGGTGGAGGAAGGGAGGGATTAATCTAAATTTGTTTGACCATGAAGACTGACCTTTCATTAAGGTAATCCCAGACATCTGGATTGGTTTGAAGTTATTACCAGGAAAGATGATAAAACTGTGTTTAAATCAGTTTCCAGTTCCTGTGATTGAAATGCCATTAAGAATTAACTTCCTGAAACGCTCCAGTGAAGCTTTTATCGCTTTCACTTTTATTGTTCAGAACAGCAAAGCTAACAAGACTGACTCGCTTAATATGATACAGCACTTCCTTATGGCTCTGGTCTCTGTGTTTGAGACATCACGTAGTTTATTCAACAATGGCAGCTAATATAATTCCATTGGACAGGCCTTAATCCTTGACAATAGCAGCGCTGCTTTATATTAGTATACGATGGTGACCTTCTGCATTCACCTTCCAGGGTTTAGCTGCATAATACAAAACATGCAAGCGTTAATCTCCTCTGCTATGCTTCAATCCTCAGCAGCACCCTGGGGGAATGTCACATGTCAAAATACCTCCCGTGTACACCTCACTGAAGCTGTGGGAACAGGGAAATAATAAAATAAAACATTCATCATTCATTATTATGCTGAGGTTGAAGAAAAACCACAGGAATAAGAGCGACTGGGAGAAAGGAGCACGAGGAAATCAGGTGCCCACATGGAAGAGAAACTGACAGGCCTTTTCATGCGGAAAAATAGCACTAATTCATTTCCCGCATTTGTTTGCAATATTCATGTCAGCGAGCACAATAAAAAAGGAGAAAAACCCCTGTAACTGGTGTCGTGCCAGGAAGAGATGGAGCCCCCTTTTTGTGTTCTGAGTGGAAAAGAAGAAAGAAAGGATGGGGAAAAAAAACAGGGGTAGAAAACTCCATTTGCAAAACTGACCCAGATAAGAACAACAAGAAAGCTAAAGTCTGGAGGGGCAAACAAAACAGTCCGAGAGAGAAATAAAGAGGGATGCAAAGAAAGCTCTAAAAAATTGTTCTCCTGACAAAAAGTTAGTTGAAAAGTAAGAGGAGAAAAAAAGGGGATGAATATTTTAAGAAGCTCTCTCAAGGAGAACGATGAGTTAGTGTACAGGAGTAAAGAAACAAGCAAACTGTTGACTTGCAAAATGAGCATTTTTATTTTTTTTATTTTTGGGTGTACATGAGCAAGCAGCATGTGTTGATGGCTGCCTCTGTTTATGTTCCCCCTCCTGCTTGGTAGATTGCACCATCAGCTTACTGGGGAAATCATCCGAAGAGGAGAAATACACAAGTACGGCATCCTTTGGGCTGGTTTCTCGACTTATACTGAATATCTGAGCCAAGTGCTAAAACTGTGTTACTGTAGCCTTTTCAATGGTTAATCAAACCTGAGACTTATTACTGCAGATTCTTTTGAGGGCTTTAAAAACAGACTGTCACAATGCTTACTATTACCAAATGTGGCCTTTTATTAAGTCTGCCCTCAAGCACTTTGCAGACTGAAATGCTAATTCTGAAGCACCAATCACACCCTTGTGGCAAATAAACTATCATTTCAAAGTCTAAAATACTACACTGGACAAAAAATGCTAATGTGTGCCGCAATATGTCATTTGTCCTTGTGCCTGGCTGGCCTGCTGCTCCTCTGAGCCTGGCCTACGGGGTCCAGCCTGTCAGCTCTGCTCCGCTTTCCTCCTCCTCTCTCTGTGCTGAGGAAGAGGAGACTTTGACCCCGCCATGATGACACCGCTCCAGAAGAGATTATAGACCCTGATACTCCGCCGCGCCAGCATTATGCACACGCTGCCCTTTAACTAAGACACACAGGCTAGCTGCCAGCTCTGTCCGGCCCCGTCAGATCTGCCTACTCACGTTTAGGCAGGAGGGATAACAGAAAACAGCAGATGGCATGCAAAACAGTACATATAGAGATGGACAAACATTCTCATGCACACAAACATGGAATTATCAAATATCTGCAATAGTAAAATGCTGAGGTGGTGTAATAAGCACAGCCAAAATCAATTAGCAGTGTGCAATTCTTGTGAGCGTTCAAATCAATACACATAATTCAGCAGAGAAGTTTCAGACTTTTTCTTCTCCAACCAAGCTAGGGGGAAACCACATAAAAGAAATGCATTATTTGGCACCGAGGGAAATATGATCAGCATAGAAATATAGATTACAACGCTGGCCATGTGTAAAAATCAAATTAATAACATCAGGAAAACTGCTGTTGTACGCCTCTCTGAGGACTTTAACTTCAAAGGTTGCTATGAGTCGATCCACGATGCAACAAGAGATGATACGATAAATGTGTAGTTCTCTGTAGGTCAGAGGTTAAAGAAGCTGTGGGACATCAAGGAGTGGTAAAAAAAGGAATCCTCACACTAACACTCACAGAGGAGAAGCAGCAATCATCCCTGTAAGTTCCAGAGTTAAGTTGCCGTTTTAGGAAAGATTTTCGTCCCAAGGTTGATGTCAGCCAGGAGTGAATTCAACAAAGATTTTGTTTTCTTATGTTAGATGGGCACTTTTATCAACTTTGACTGAGAGAAATTACCAAGAGCCTTTCACAGAAGTGGTGCACTACCAGGCCCCATCACAGAACCTGCAATTTTAAGATGTTTTTCCCCAGGCATGAAAAAAGATCTGCTTCTATGAAAAGTGCAGGTGCACTGTGATATCGAGGTCAACACACTTTGGTCTGCCCAAGGAGGAGTAAGAGGTTGGTGAATTTGAAAAAGCAAATAAATAAGAATTGAGAAAAGCATTTTGTTTTTGAGTTGGAGGACAGAGAAAATCAAATAAAGCCTCAGGCTAACACTGGGAAATGGATAACTGTTGGGTCTCTCTATTAATCACAGATATTCCACTTTAATTCCAATAAACTCATTAATTTGGATAATTCCCAAACCACTCATCTCAAATACCGTCGACATTCCATCCAGCATGATTTAGTTCCGGTCTGAACTTGTGAGTCAAATTACACCCACCTCTGCTAACATCTCCATTAAATTTTCAAATTAAAACGCCTTCAATTGAATTTCTCACTCTGACATTGGGGAGTCATTACTGACATTCCCCTTGGTTTAATGAGGCACCAGATGTCAATGTCAGCCTGCCTTACTCTAACCCTCTTTACCCTTCTAACCCGACAGGTCTTATCAGTCTTCACCTTCACCCCATTTAGGGAATTTTTTCATGATTATGACCCTTGGCCTTGTTCGCTTTCCAAATAAAGAAAAACTCCTGCTAAATAATTATAAATTGATGGCTTGTTTTGATACCTAAGAGAAATAAAAAGTGATTGACTTGAGGAGTTACATGATGAGAGATAGACCAATAAATCCTCCATTTCTTGGAACTTTGAAAGCTTTTGCTTGAACAAAATTGGTACTAAGGGGCCCAAAGTGTGTCAAGTGCCAAGCAACTGTTGATACCAGTCAGGATGGATCCATGGGTTCATGTTGTTTACTGAATTTGGCAGCAGAAATCCCAACTCATCAGACTAGGCAATGTTTTTCCTTCTTCTATTGTCTGGTTTTGGTGAGCCAAAGAGGAAAACAGTTTCCTGGTGGTCTTCTGTTGCTATAGCCCATCGTCTCTGAGGTTAGATGTGTTGCCTTTTTAGAGTTGGTCTTCTAAATATTTTGATTGTAACTAGTTGTTATTTGAGTTACATTTGCCTTTCTATCATCTCTAATCAGTCTTTCCAATCTCCTCTGACCTTTGGCATTACCATGGCATTTTGTCCCAAATATCTGCTGCTCCCTGGATATTTCCTCTTTTTAGGACCATTCTCTGTAAACCTTAGTTGTTCCCCTTGTTTGTTCAACTTCTTTGGCTTTGGAGTTAAAGAGAATAAAGTTTGAATAAAAGTAATTTTAATAAGACACTCTTAAAACAAACTTTCTTCTTCAGTCAAGGCTGCATTACCACACTAAGAGCCTTTTAATGGTTTCTTTTGAATTGAGGTGTAAGGCACAGCTTCAACCTTCTGACAGTGACTGCACTCGCCGGCCTATTTTGATTCATCCCTTTTATTTGTCTCGACATCTTGATTGTGATCTCTTAATTGGACATGAGGTGTAATTTTATTTTGTATTACTAAAAACAATAGATGGAGTGTGAAAAACTCTGTCAGAGTCTTTTTTAATTGAACACAGAAGTTAGCAAGCTGCTTGGTCGGCACTGAATAAAGTCAATCTTAAAACTGTGACACATATTCGTCCAATAACAAAAAACATAAAGTTTGAGAAAATGAATTATTCTGATACACAAGATTCTGCGTGATTGGGGGCTACAAGAGGATGTTTCTGGAGTTTTGCCGGTTAGATGCAGGGCTGTCATGAAGCTCAACTAACGCTCTGTTCACAGTTGTGGGGCAGAGCTCTACTACCTGCAAGCCGGGGCCCAGCTCACCAACCTTGTCCAACTTCTGGCCACTTGTTGTCTTGAACTATTTCCATTTGGCATTGTTTGCTTTAAATGTATGATAAAGCCTAAAGAATCAGTCACACAGTGGTGCCACCAGCTTAGCAGCAAAGTGGTTTTGTGTTTTGCAACACGAAACAATAAGCGGTCAATTTTGAATGTTCTCAAATGGTGTTGGGTGGATGATGCACCAGTGGTCTTGGTGACGCACATCCATCACATAGCTTAACAACGGTCTTCCACCAGATTCCTCTTTGTCCTCCCTTGTCCATCATCATTTGTTGGCTGTGTTTTCAAGACCACTGTACAGCTGGAGCCAAGTAACTAAGGATTTTTTGGTAGGAATTATTGAATTAATAGTTTTCTGCCCCAACACTGAGCTTTCCCTCTTTTGTAGTTCATCAAAACACCCAAACCAGGGAACCTGAAGAGCCACACGTCAAACAGATACAGATATGGTTCATCCAAAGGAGATTTCATCTATGATATGCCTTTCCTGCATCAGAACAGACATTGATGAAACAGGCAGGCATATCTGCTCAAAGAAAAATGAAAGACAATGAGAAAGAAACACTGGGAAGGGCGCCTACATGCAAGCAAGCAAGAAGTGGACCAAAGTCAGCCATCTCAGACCCAGGTCTGGTAAAAGACCTTGGTCATCCACTCAGGAAGCAAAAGGTACCAGAGTTGAATAAGGGAGTTTGTGGAGATCAGGTTGCAGGCCCAGAGGATGGTCAACCTGGGAGAGGGGGCTACATGCTGTCACACACCTGGGATGCTGTACGAAGATTGGTGGACAACAAGGGGTGTGGACTAAACTTCTAGAAATCAGCTAACAGACAAGTCACAACAACAACATGTGACTCTTCTGATGGGAAACTGCAGGAAGTTTGTCGTAAAGGTAGAAACGAAGGAGGTGTCAGACCACAGGAACTTTTTTTTGGATTCTCTGTCGTAACTGTCCCCTAAAAACCTCTGACCTGTTGACTTCAGGCCTAAATCTAATGCTTGTCACGGTTTGTTGTTGTACTTTTCGAGAGGAACTGAGGTTAAATCTGGTCAGGAGCCTTTCCCATCCCTTTGTTG
The DNA here is from genome assembly GCF_033239565.1 of Halichoeres trimaculatus. NCBI lineage: Eukaryota > Metazoa > Chordata > Actinopteri > Labriformes > Labridae > Halichoeres > Halichoeres trimaculatus. The sequence continues at coordinate 9,015,132 of NW_027437199.1, read as the reverse complement.
AATTGTTTCGTCCTCACTGCCACCGAGGTCAGCGAGTTGATGATGTTTGCCTGCGCTCAGTACCTCTACTGACCTCTCGCAGATAAAGCTAGCTATTGTGTAACACATAACATGGTTGTTTTTACCCAATTGAGTCCATTGAATTTAGAGGCACAGTGTTTGAATGCAGCTGATCTGTTCTATTCCTGGCACTTTGCTCCATGCGTCATTGCAAGAGCAAAGGAGCTGAGCAAGGCAGAGCGAGGAGCGTGTGCGAGTGTGTATGTTTTCTTCCAAGGAGACTCCACCCTGAGGGCAACAAGCTCAAACCTGCAGCTGTCACACAGGAACAATGAGAACACATTTGATGAAGCGACAGTGACAGAGAGCTTTGAAATTTGTTCAGAAAAAATGGGACTACTTCATTACTTTTTAAAGACGGGGGGACAAAATAGGTGGTGACACATAAGACGAAGGAGACAAAGACAATGATTCAAAAGAAAGAGAGGGAGAAGCTCAGCTCTGACATGATTCATAATTATATAAGGGCTTAGAAAACTGTCTGTGCTGAGGAGATACACATGTGTGCACCAGTCGCTCATGCCTGCTGTGGCATTCTGTCGCCAATGTCCTTGGCCCTTCCTGCAAGGCATCCGTCTCATGAGATGGCACTGATCAGAGATGGAGCAACACGCAAAGTGATCCCACCATCTTGGCAGGCGGGTAATTAAATATCAGCTCTTGGCACATGAGTATGTTAATGTTGCTTCCCTGCCTGCTGAAACCCACACCATACCCCCCCCCCCTTTACCCTTCCCCAAACACAACACTGATCAGAAAGAAAGACGGTGCCAGGTCATGCTGCTTGTGACTATTCTCAAAGATTTTATTAACCTTCTCCTTGAAGCAGATCCAGATCAGAGGCACCCCACTCTGCAGCCGTTGGCTTAAACAGCTGAATGGCTGATGCTAATGTTTGGCCCCTTTCAGAATAAGAGCACAGGGGAAAAAAAAAGGTTGTGGAAAAACAGAAGCAATATGTCAAGATGCGCTGGGCGGATGGCAAGGGGGTAAAGAATAAGGACGGGCTCATAAATAGCGGGTGCTCATAATTCTGAAGATGTCAGAGGCCAAATGGATATTTTTCTATTGGCAGCGATAAGGCGTGTGGGCAATACGCGGATAGGGGCTTATTAAATTTCTCATAAAGCGTATCATTGTGTGGCAGAGCAGAGAGCTTTCTGTTAACATGCCAGTTTATGGATGCGTAGCAATTGTTCAGATACAGGATCACTATGGAAAGTGTCTCTGTGTCGCTGCGGCCTTATTAATGACGCTCTATCAAACATAATGCGCCATGATTGCACACTTATCAACGTTCAGCCCTCGAGTCAAGCAGAATCTGAGTATGAATGAACGTTCTGGATGTAATTTTTAAAAACCTGTGACACAACTTGTTGGTTTTTCAGTGATTTTGTTCATTCCTAACCTTGTGACTCACAGAGAGCAGCAAACTCAATACGCCCGTATGAGCATAAACACCAGAAGCCAATTTGTTGTGATTGACGCTTTGAGAAGCCCCCCGTCACTAGCAAGGAGGGATTTATCAATCAGAGTCTGTGGTTGCAGGTTGCTGCTCTTTAAAGCTGTTTTTCCCCCCTGCCAAAAAAGTATAATGAAGCAAAGAGGAGAGTTAATGCAGGTGTAAAGAGATGAAATATCTAGAGATGGGAGGTATGATGAAAGTAGTTGTGGAGGGGAAAGAGCAGATAAAGGATTGCAGAGGGAGAAAGATGTTCAGAGCGACGACGAATTGAAAGAACGGAAGCGAGAAATAGCCGGAGAGGAAAATCATTAAAAGAAGCAATTTGTGAATGTGTTTCATACAACCTGGGTGCTCCAGCTGCTGTCATTTTGAGACATAAGCCAATTAAGGTGGTGTAGATGTAGTCAGCATGCAATAATGCATGTGTGATACAGCTACAGATGTATAACAGCACGTTGCTAATGCAAAGCATAACTGTATGTCAATGTCAACTACAAGTGAGATCCAATTAATTATCAGTATGTCTTCCTATCTGTCTGCTTCACCTCGTATGTAAGCTAACTGATAAACACTGGGGAACATTCAGCACACATGGAGAAGAAACCATGCATAACGGATCCATAATAGGCTGTGTATGAAACGGAAGTGAAGGCTTGTTATGATACAAATCAATTGTCTGGTTTAGAGGAGCTGTTTGCAGAAAGTGACAGCGTATGATGGGGGGGACTTCATCCTCGGCTGATAAGACACAAAGAGCCTCCTTCCACTCTTCTTCTCTCCTAACTAAATAAAAGCTTTTCATTGACTTAGTCAATCTCAACCTCCTCAAAGATCCATACAACAAGGGCGCACTCGTGGAAGATAACACATTTTGATCACAAACGACGTAAATGTATTCTTCAGCCCTGCCAGACCCGACCCATCAAGTGCCTCCTTGGAAAACTCTGAACGTAAGATAAAAGAGAAATGTTCAGGCGCATTAATGATTAGTTGCTAATGACTGATCAAACAAAATGCTGCCACTAGTAAGTCCTGCTCTAATGAAGTCTGTGGATGCAGAGAGATCAATAAAGCGGAGCAGGAAAGATATAAGTAAATGAAGGAGCCATATTGAATGGTAGAGATGGATGGGAATGTTTGATCTTTAAAAACAAAGTTTTCCCGTCATTTTTTTTAAAAGAATAGGACTGCCCTTTCAGAGACATACCCCTCTGACCAAAGATTCACTGCATAATGTCACAAACCACCTTATGTAATGAATCAATGCACTTCTCTGTATTTTAGTCTCCTCTACCCGCTGCTTTCTCTCCAACTAGTGTTGACATTTTGCTCAAAGTTTATTGATTAATGCTGGAGAGTGGTGTGCACATCTGCCACCACTCTGAGTGTGAGGTGGAGGCTGTGAAACAGGAACAAGCTACAGTTTTTTCAAAAGGGCTGTGAGACCTATCTCAGAATGGTAGCGTTTTTCCAGGCTAAGGCCATGTCCACTCGTAGCCGGGTATTTGGGAAACCGTAGCTTTATGTCACTATAAATGATGTTTTCGGAAAACTCCGGCCAAATTTAAGATTTTAGAAAACTCTGTTTCCTGGTTTCATGTGAAACCAGGTAAACAAAGTTTTCGGATCTCAAACGTCACGGCTGAACGACAGGGGCTCATTCTGATTGGCTGGGACGGGTTTTACGCATGGAAAACACTCAAGGGTAAATTTACCTACCGCGTGTGGATGAGAATATTTTTACAAACAAAAGTGGGGGGGATTCTCATTTTTGAAAACACCCTGCTACGTGTGTACATGGCCTAACCCCAGGCTCACATTGAATCCTATGCGGGTCCGGTGCGGCTTCCGCATGTAATCCGTATGTATGGCATAATGGAAAGAATTCGGAAGAAGTCTGTTTTTCCCGGACGCCGGAGAGGGTCTGCGTCATGCTGAATGAAATATGACGAGGTATACGGGAAGTGAATTGCCAGGTGGCATGAAGATCCATTGTTTTTCAAAATAAAACATTGTACAAACAAACGTAACTTGACTCTTCTTTGACGGCACAGTGCCGCTAGTAGTTACTGTAAACATTACATCACACCCGGTGACACGAGGTTGCAAAAGAGAGCAGCACAGCATCTCCTCACTCATTTGAACGACAACGATGGACAACGAGAGACTCAAGTGAAAAGTCATTCCATTTTATATGACACATCCCATCCTTATTATAAGGAGACTACAAGAAAAGAAAAAAATAACGTTATTCTAAATAATAAACATTAGAGGAATAAAGGTTTGTGTACTTACTCATTGTAGAAGGAAACAACAATTCCAAAGGCACTAGACAACATGAGCGCGCAGTGTTACAGGCAAATATGTTTATTGTCTACATGTAGTTCCTGTATATGGGGCTTGCTCTCGCGCAAAGTCCGGACAAGAACGTGAACCCACGTGAGCTTCTACTCTCGCGAGTGCACTTTCCGCACCCGGCACTGGAGCCAGCCGCAGCCTCTTTCAGGAGCTGATGTGAGTGGCAGCTTGCGGAAAATCTGCACAGAATTTGGACTGCAACTGTTCTGGAGCCAATGTAAGCGCTGCGTAAGACTCTGTTTCCCATGAGCACTGGCACCCACTGCCGTGAGAACGTGGCTCTTACCAAGGCATGCGTTTTATTTTATTTTTTTGAGAGATGACTGGAGAGCAGATCTTCTCATCTAATTTAGCACTGATAATCTGATTTAAATTATAGATTAAGACCAAGCATAGCAGTGAGATTTTTTCTAGATCACTTAGAAAGTCCACACAGGGACTTTGAAGTTGAGACTTTTCAGTCCACTGTGGCCTCATTGGTCACAAAAAAGAAGATCATAACTGTTGATCCACTTACCTCCACAACATGTCAGGCGTATTCAGTCCGTCAGCATTGTGGCGTGTATTGTGCACAGCAGTGAATATCCCCCTTTGAAGAGTGAGTGTACGGAAGATAAATGTTTTCAAGGACAGCAACAAAGGCTGCTGAAACTTTATTACTGAAACTTTAAAAGCTTTGCAAAGTGAAAACGTTTCGAGCTACAAATAAGAGGAAAAAAAAATCCCTCTGAATACAATTTCACGCAACAGATTCATCGAATTTTATCGCTGTTTGACTGTCCTTGCCTGCTTGTCTCTCACGGCCTGTATTTCTTTCTTTTGCTCGACTGAGAACATCTCTGCAATTGTACGGGCTTGCAGCTCAATTGACTCCAGAGTGGTGAATATGTATAGGAGCGCGTGTTGAATAATGTATTGGACTCAGATACATCCACTGTGGTAGCAGAGCTCCCATTGTAGCTCACAACAGCATTGTTTGATGTGTATCTAGAGGCTCGGATATGTAAAGAAATAAAACAGATATGGGAGATATGGGACTTTCTTTTACTGTCACCTGAATGCATATAATTAAAATTAGAATAATACAGATGACGGACGAGGTGTTATGAGGTTTTACGGTGCCTCAGAGGGCAGTTAAAGAGAAAGAAAGGCAGAGAAAGGTGAGAAAAAACACCTTTCTTTCATACTGCATGTTAAACAAGAGCAGAAAGGGTTTGTGTTTTAGTGGTGACACATCAATCACACACCAGCGTGTTAATCAATATGCCAGACTTTGTTTTAGTGTAACGTTTATACTTGACAGATGTCTGCTTGAATTTGTACAGACACATCCCAAAATGAAAGGTGCCACAGTCATCACCCAATTATCACCAGACATGTTCAGCTTCCAATGACACCGCTTTGACTAACATGCCCTCCATCAAAGGTGCACTAACCCCCTGGATATACAGCTTTATTGCTTTTTAAAGAGGATAAAAGAGGAAAAAGTAAATTCCCTGTCAGTCCTGTGTGATAAAACAAACACAGAGCGCAGTAGATGAAGAGAGATCATTGGGAAATATGCAAATGAAGGTATGAATACAGATCAGGCTTCTCCTGGTAGGAGATGAATACATTTACCTCTCATTTACATGCTGATGAACAACAATAAAGTACGCTTTTTGGCACTGGCACTGTCCAGTATATAACGCTTTGATAAAGCTTTAATGGTCAGTTGTTTGAAATGAAAACAACCCTGTCAAAAGAAGAAATCACAGAGGGGAGAAATGTTTACACCGTCTCCATTCATGTTCGCATCTTTTTCTGTTTCTTCCAGGTAGAGCTATAGATCACTGCGTAGCCTCATTTAGATACAAGGCCATTCACAAGAATAATGTATTCTTCATTACACATGAAAACAAGAGATGAAATGTTAATAAAAATTGAGATTAGCACAGGAAGATCTTGAGTAATGATTCTGCAGGTGTTCAGATGGAGAGCTCAACTTCACAGCCACTGGAAGCTTACAAGTTGGAGTAAAAGTTGGTTGAGTTTTCATGCAAGGACAAACACGACACAGACAGTGGGTGTGTTCGGCTTGATTCTGTTTCATTGTATTTCAGAGGACTGACTTCTTTTTGTAAAAGTTTTTTTTCTTTTAATTTCTCCTCGCTTTGACAAAGGCACGATTGATTGCTAACGCATCCGTGTCTTTTGGTCCCTTTGGTTAAAAGTAGTTGGAAATGATTGAAAAAGTTGTTCTAGAATGTAAAGTTGACTGAATTTGAGACAAACTTTTATTCCATCAAAATCAAAAAAACAAACCAAACCCCCCTCAACTTCTTGTAATCTTGTAGCTCCTTTATCTCACAAAGTTTAGTCAGTGTTTACTTTTCAATGACGGCACGAGAAAAAGTCACAAATTTGGGATTATAAATCAGATATTTGAAAGTGAATAAATGAAAAGGTTTTCCAGAAGAGCTCATTGCCTTTAACTCACTTCTAATTTGCGTCTTTCTGCTGTGCATCGTTCCCAATGTGCTCAACCACACTAAAATTGAGGGTTACTTATTTATTTCTTTTTAAAATTATTTTAATGTGATTGATTACATCATCAAATGTTAATGAATATAAATTGGATTCTTTATGGAATTCATCCTAAGCAGACCATCCTGGTGAAGTCATGTTTCCTGCCTGCATTTATGATAAAAACAGGACACTTCAAGGTGAGGCAGCGTTGTGTCTTCTGTCAATATTTTCAGAGATTGATTGATTTATAAAAGGCATAAAAAGCCAAAGAAAAAAAAACAAAAACAAAAAAACATGTTTGTCTTTCAAATGAATGATGTCTTGATGCAAACAAACGTTATATCGATTGAGTTGTATTGCACATATGTCATGTGTTGGCCTTTTTATTGTAAATTATTTTAACCTATCCTGTCTTGTGTGTTTTTTTTCTGTTGGTTTTCTGGGTTTTTAGTTCTTGTTCCCTGTCTTTCTAGGTCAGTTTGACCTCCTGCCCTTGTGTTTGTCTCCTGTCTCCATTGCCCTCATGATTTTCACTAGTGTCTTTTCACAACTTTGTTTATTTAACCTTTGTCTACTTTGTGTCTGCTTCATTTTTTTGTCTGTTAATCTAATCTTCTGGTCTTATCTAATCCCCAAGCCATACTCTCTTTGTGATTCTGTGGCAACTTTCAAAGGGTTTTTTCTTGGATTGCTGAATTTTTGAGTTCTTAAGAGTTATAGACTTTTGAGATGTAAGAGTTCTTTTCTTTTCAATTTTGGTTTAAAAGAAAGCTTAGTTTATTTGCACCTAGGTCTTCCCTTTTCATTTGTTGCTTATAAAACCTGACAGTATATGTTTTTAGCGTGCACTGTGCAAGTAACCTATTACTGTACTCCTATTCATTCTTTGTTTTTACATTGCTTTACTCAGATTTTAAATCTGAGTAAAGGATCAATAAAGAGAGTTAATAATCTCTGTTGTTTTCAGACTTAAAACTCACAGTCTGTTGCTGTTCCCCAATGGGGAAAGCAGTGCAGAGTACCATATGGAGATGTGACTGCATCACATATTACTAACCCTGTCTTGGCCAGGTCTCCCTTGAACAAGAGGCATTTAATCTCAATGGGACTAACCTGGTTATATAAAAGTTAAATAATAAAAGCAACAAATAACCACACCGCCACCATCGATGGCTTCGAGAGCGTCCAGTCTGACAGACATTGGGCTGTTAACTGTGGGCCTCTGACCACATTATCTCCACAGGGACATCTTGAATGCCATACTGAGGGCTGTTTACATCTCCTCTCTAACCTGACAGCATTCCCAGCACCACCATAGCTTGACTGCAGACAGAATCTGAGTTTCTATTTACATTTTTATTTGTACTTACTTTTAATATTCTTACCTAATTGTGTACAAGGGAAACTGTAATGACTGAATTTCCCCACAGGATACAAAAAGTTTTTCGATTCTGATGACAAACACAAACATTGTATAATAAGTTGTGACATTTTCTTCTTGTTAAACTAAGAATGAATTACAAGTTACTGTGGCTAATTGTTTTTACAGTGAATAGATTATCCCACTAATGAATTCTCACCCACTCCTGTGTTTGTATTCCAATGTTTTGTTATATAGGCAAAATCAGAGCCTGGCACAAGCATCCCCTGGCTCCCTTCAAGCATCAGCAGAGCGGTCACAGAGAAGAGCAGGAGGTTTATAGTCCTAAAGTGGAGCGAGTGCTCCCTGAACCCCTGTGGCACGGACCTACTATATCTTATTAATGAAAGTCTGTGTGTTACAGGCCTGCAGGCTGGTGGCTGGAGGGGATGGAGTTTCCAGAGACCGGCTTTGCATACGCACATTGACACAAGCCACAAGGTATCAACAGCAGACCATCAAACGAGTGCACCGTATTGTGTTTGTATTCATCTCAACCTCGCAAAGGTGTTTAAGCGTGGATCGCATTTACTCCCCACTTGCTCCAGGGATTTTGTGCAATCAGCTGCATACATTATACCAACATGTAGCACAGTGCAGTCCATTCAGAAATGTAAACACTTCCGAGCAATCCTATTTCCGTCTCTGACAGTGTCATTCTATATGGGCAACTGAACTGGAGTTTTGAGTCTTTAGCTTAGCTATAGCTTGAGGTCTAACCTCAATCTGTCAGGTATGTCTTAAAATCACATCTGTTGCAAACATATGGTTCAAACCCCTGGGGATAGTACAGTGCTTTTATATACCACCGAACTATTACTGTATATCACTGAGAGTGTGAATAATTTAGCTGGTCCCCAACATGAGAACATTGTGTTAAATCAGGCTGAAAATGTCTCTGAAAGCACAACTTTTTTACACAAAAACCAAGCGTCTCCCCTGAAAAATGTACGTACATGTATTTGTCCTATTTAAAAAAAAAAAGGTTTGAGCAATATATAGTCTTGACTGACCTTTAGATCACAGTTTTAATATCAGCTATCATTAGCTTGTAGCGTTGTATTCATATGAGTCCATTGTTTTTTATACTTAAACTCTTCTCAGTCTGACAATACTTATAACACGCTAATTCCATTAAAACACAACACAACCACAAATGAAAGCCAGGAAATGAAACATTTTCTCCAAATACCTTGACTTAAAAAAATAAATAAAATGACATGAGTGTTTTTTTCCGGTTATCATTGCATTGGATTTTGATTTGATGATGTAATATAAGTAGTTCTTCTCATTCATGGAAAAAAAAAAGTTTTATTTTGAAAGTGGCTGGGCATTTTTAGGTGGTATCGGCGCACAACTTTCCCATATTGTTCGATCTCCTTTTAGTAGATGACGTTGTCACAGCTTGAGCATCCGGCTAAATTCAGAGGCTTGTGTATCTGCTGCAGCCTGCTGGAGCAGGGGTGCAGCCGGAGCACAACTGAGCAGATCCAGTGTGAGTTGACACATCGACTTAAATACAAAACTTATCTGAGCTGGTGTCCTGGGAGCCGGACCAAATGTGCATCTGGTGTATTTTGGTCTTTAATTGAAAGGTCCGGAATTCGATCCGGCTCCTGCAGTTACATACCATTTAAGTGTCCTTTGGCAAGACACTGAATCTGAAATTTCTCTCACTGTTATCCAGCTGTGTGTGAATGTGTATGATTGAGATGAGCTAAAACTGATGTTTCCTAACTGCAGCAGCCTCTGCTGTGTATAAGACCAGAGAGGTAAAGTGCATTGAGTGGTCTGAAAAGGGTTTTATATAAGTAGGAGTCCACTCATGTAGCGAGTTTGTAGTTAAAGACTGACAGATATTTTTGTCAGGAACTTAGGATTCAGAAGGTTGGTAGTTGCATTGGATCAGAGGTGCAACAGTCCTATTACAGCTAACTACAAAGAGACAAAGGCACGCAGAGAGTATCTCATCACTACAGAAGTGGCTTTTACCCAAGTATTTGTTTGTGTTCTGGCAATGAGTAATGTACTACAGACTCTTAATCCTTATAATATCCTACTGTCAGACTAAAATAGGGATGTTATAGTCATATTTTAAACTCTTAATTATAGCTAACAAGTGTCACTTAAAAAAAAGGAAGAAAATAATAACTGCCTGCCTCGTGTTAATGGATTGCTGCACAACAGGCTTGTTTTCTGTGCCAGGTCTGTGTTTGAAGACTTCTGACAGGAGGAAATTCAACTAATTATCAAGCAAATCTTCCAGCAAAACTATGAGTCACACATCAGTATCTTCAAAGCTGAGCACTTGTTGTTTGCTGGCTATGACTCACAGCTGTGAAAAAGAATGAAAATAAACTTTTGAAATGTAATCATCTGTTTTGAGTGTCAGAATTTAAAAGGTTAGCCTTAATGGACCTGGAATTACAGTCAAAGTGGTAAAATGACTTTTCAGCACTCTGCTTGAAGCCTGTGCGACAAGAGGTGCCCCTTAAGAGCCGATTCAGTGTTGATTTGTTGTCATCTCTGAGCGCAGTTTTAGCTAGAGTGCTATGCCAAGCAGCTGGGAGAGCGGAAACACATCACTCTTGAGAAAAGATGGCTGTTGCTGGGGTCGGCCATATGCCTTGGCATCTGTGAGTGAGGATGAATGCTTCCGTGTATGACTAAATAAATCCTAGTGACCAACTTGGTGATCTTATAAACACTTCAAAAACAGTCTTTTCCAGCTCAGATTGCTTTCTCTTTTACAAATTACTTTACACCTTTTTACCTACATCACGTACAAATTTTCATTTCATCAGTAAAACTCCCATCCAGTAGTTTGTGCTGTGAATATTTAATGTTGTTTTGAGATAAATATTACACCAGCAGGGTCTGTTGTGTCGTATAAATTTTAGGTACACCATGCATTCTGTTCAATACTGCTGCCAGAGTTGGGGCCAGAGACTTAATTTAAAAGCTGTCCTGTCGTGCTCCCCTTTGGCTTTCCACTGAGTCATCACTTGCATTTATAGTTTGTTCAGAGGCTTTGTGATCCAAGTGGGGAATTGGGGTGTTTTTAAAGTTGTTCACTGTGGTAATAATAGTTGAGAACTGAAGTCAAACCACATATTGAACAAGATTAAGCTAAAACCTTCTGAAAACTTGTGAGCTCATTAAATTTATCAGCGGGTTGCAATTTTGATGTACTGTTTTGTGATTAAGAGATGATGAGTAATGACGACATAAAAAATAAAACAGATTTCCCTGGTGGCAAAAAAACACAAAGCTCAGATAAATGTTAACTTACTTAAACTGCAAATTGCAGTTACAAAAATAATGAGGTGATGGATACAGAAATAGTTGGCATAGCTGCATTGCAGATTAGGTGACAAACTCAGATGTTAAACTTCATTAGCAAGCCCTGACACACTTACTGGGTTAGATATAGCTGCTTTAGGATGATTTAATATCTAATTAACTTCAGCCAGGGCCACTCTAGTTAAAATAAGTGATTATTTGCATGCAATACGCCTATCTCCTGTTCAGACCCTCAGAATTAAAGTGATCACCTTGAAACAAACACCACCTGTTAGAAAACATCAGCATTTAACACTGTGGGGCTAATAGTTTAGCACAAGTACATTAACTGTAGCTTCAGGGGCCATTTACACAACAAGCCTTGCGTTTACAAGGAAATGGCGTTTCAGCCGACCTTAAACGAAAACTTTTAAAAACGGCGTCCAAAGTGGGATTTTTCAAACAGTAAACAGTAGGCCGGCATTTTCAGTGGAAACACTGACATCACATTCTGCTTGTCGCGATCTACCATGTTGTGCATGTGCTGCTCAGTCTGCTGACCATCTTTATACAAAATGTTCATCTGTTGCTCCACTTTTGCACTTAGTATTCCCCAATACACCAGATGATCGGCCCAACTCTACTTCGGTGGAGATCTCCCAAAAGTGGCTTCTGGACAAGACAGTTATAGCACCACCTACAGGCCTGGCATGCTTACAACAGCATTTTTCAGTCCGTCAGTGTTTCCGTGTAAACACAGATTTTTTTCACTGCGATTTGGCGTTTTCAGATGAATCATTGTGTAAATGGGGCCTCAGTTTACGTGAGCATCAGCTTATGAGGGGGAGGATGATTTTCTCATACTCTGATACAGACAGTATGTTGAAGCAGGGAAAACACACTGAAACAGTAACTGGCGTTACAGAAAGTTTGTTACATTATGATTGTTGTTGTTGTATTTTAGGCAAAGTTATGTAGCATTGCCTCTTAACAAACAGCCTCCTGTGCCCCGATATGCGCAGGAGTGAGCGTGTAAGAAGTGGTGCTGGGTGATAAATCTTCAGCCGCTGTGAAACACAGAGAGGGGTCTCGCTGCAGACCTCCACACTCCTGCAATTGGACCGTCTTGAAAACACTGCGGGGCACGCACAGTAAATTAGCTGGTTGTGCTCGATAAATTCTGACTGGGCTGAACAGGTACTTTAGTTCCGTTTCGTAGTTATGCTATAGCCTACACAAAAACTGAAACATTTAAAAGTGAAACAGAAGTTTATGTATTTGCTCTAAATAAAAGTAACAGTAAGACATTTTTAAGACCTTTCAAAATATGTTTTAAGAAATTTTATGAGATTGAGGGAATTGAAGGAATTTTAGACATTTTATGGCTTTAATTTAAAATTGTTGGATTTTAGACTTTTTGAGACCCCGCAAATATCCTGAGGGAGGGTACCAGCAGCAAAAGACTCCAGGGTACAGAACGATGATAACTGAGATAACGCTGGTAAATTTAGACGTCCCACCTCAGGCTCTTGCCCTCCTGTATGCCTACATGGTAGGGTAAAAGCCTGAGGTGGGAAGAGCACACCACAAAATGGGAATCAGTGACATTATATATATCACACTGGTTAAATCAGACACAGCATAAACAGAGGAGCTGGGCTGGAGGTGGGATGCCAGGTAGCAATAGTCGGCAGGTGAAAGCAGTTTTGAAAGTTACACCCACTTTGCTATTTACCATACATGTTGATGTTAACAGCTCACATTCATCACACGACTCCCAGCTGACATGCAGTCACAGTGTGAGCTCCAACCCGACATGCTGAGATGCAATAACGCTTATTGCGTCCAGTGATTGAATCCTGTTATTGCGAGGAGAGCGCAATAGGCCTGAAAGGCGTTCTGCTTTAAACACGAGCTGCCCCCGAGAGCCAATGGGCACAAACAACAAATGGGATTACACGGTCTGGAGCCACTGCAAACACATTAGGACTCAATACCGCTGTGGTTTAACATACAATTATGAATCCAAATATGAAGTGATAATAGATCACTGAGATGAAGAGATGCTAAAGTGAGTGTCCACAACAAGCTGTCCCCAAAAAGAACGCCTCAGCACAACTTCCAAATGAAAGTATAAAATGAATGGACTTGATATTAATACATCTTTAAGCTAATATATGAAGCAGATGGGGGCATCTATTACAGCGGAGGTTAAATAATTTAGAGTCACAAAAAGATTTATAGTTTTATAATGTACATTCGGCAAAGCAGTCGTATAAGAGGAAAAGTCTATTTTCTCCCATCTTTCATTTCATTTTATTCTAATTTAATGTAACTTCACTTTTTAATCTTGTGGTGCCATATTTCATTATTCCATACGCTGCGTTGGGAGGGAAAAGAGCGAGAGAGAGCAGAGGAAAATAGGGTGCACTATTGGCCCACTGAATCAAATTATAAATAAATAACCCAACATGCTGTTAGCCTGGGGGATAAAACACACACTATTAGCTTTCACCCAAAAAGGGAATTTTAAAGTAAACTGTTATTCACTTTGCCTGAAACAGATGGCTGCATCGTCCTCTATATGTCAGATCTGTCCAGCTCTGGCGGTGGCCCCAACCTTTCACAAATGTGTGCACACAAACACACACTAAGTATCCTTTTCTCTCACACATGGTCTTTCTGTCCATTTCTTCCCTCTTTTCCTTCAGAACCTTCTCTCTCCAAAAAGCCTTTCTAATAAATATTAATGTCAGCTCCCGTGTGGCGGGGCAGAGCTTACTCACAGCCAAATGATCCTCACACAGAATAATGAAGCCGCTGGGATCCAGGTAAGAGGACAGAGGGAGGCTTATGTAACTCGGTGCCTTGTCAGGTAGGCTTCATCCATAATTTAACACTCGGGGAGGATTGGAGATACAGGAGGAGACGTGAGGAATTAGCCCCATAACCTGGAAGAGACGTAGAAACAGAGGGGAACAAATGTAATAACAGAGTAAGCCCACTGGAGATAGGAAGTAAAAAACAGCCAAGTTTGGGTTGTGATAGATGTGATTAGATTTCAAAAACATCATTTTTTTTTCCTGCTGGTAGAATTATACCTGCTCTGTGAGTAAACCACAGGATTTCAGTTATTTGTTGATTTGGTGATATCACTCAAATCAAATTGTTCTTCTTATCCCAGGGATTATCAATGTAAAGACATCAGCAAACAACTGGCCACCGCAGGAGACCCCAGAACTCAGACACTCAAAAACTGCAGGTTTGTCTTGTCCACAAGTGTCCCCTGTTGACTTGTATAAAGAAGACGAATGACCCTAACAGGCAATTTGATGGACACAGGGGCTGACAACTTCACATCCTGGAGATCAATCTGCAACACACAGCAGCAGCAGGACATGAGCCAAGCAAGCAGACGCAGACAGGAGACCACATGGTTATTGATCCGACTGACCTTTTGAACTGGACATTTGACCTGGGAATGATCCCACAGGACAGTCTGACAAACATGGGGTCAAGACAAACTGGTACACAGCAAAAACAAATACCATAACAAGTGTTTCTAGCAGGTCCATTAAAGTCTTATTTCAAGATACAACAGGCAGAAATTGACACCTTAATTGCTTGTAATAAATGAAATTGTCATAAATCCACAGGAAAAATGAGGAATAGGACCCAAATGCAGATGTAACTTAAACTGTTTTATCAAACTAAACTCAAAACAAAAGTTCAAACCAAAAAGTCTAAAAAGAAAAAAAAACAAAAAACACTAGAAAACCCACAAGATAAACCAAGAAGCAGAGAAAGCACAGGAGACAGCATTCAACGAAGACAATGAACTGACAAAGAACACAAGAAACACAGAAACTATATACACAGAGGAGTAATCAACTCAGGTGTGAGACAACCTGATGAAACACACGGGGACAATCAAACTAGAGGGAAACACAAGGAGAACTGAACCAAACATAGGGAAACTCAAGACAGAGACTAAATACATCTAAAACACCGAAACACCAAGAATAATCACAAAAAGTAATACGCATGACAAGAACCAAATCAAAACCACAAGGAACACAAGTCAAAAACAGGAAACACAGAACGCTCCACAAGAATAACCAAGATCGACGCAAGAATCACAAAGAACCAAGAAACCTAAGACAAAAGAAAATCAAAAATCCAGAAAAACACAACTGAAAACCCCAACCATGGCGGCAATATCTTGCAATGGGGTGGGTAAAGTAAAGATTTGAAAGTTTGTCCTAATTTCAAGCAATTCAGGCCTTCATTTATGATTTTTATGTCTTGAATCATCACGTCAAACTGGTTTTAAAGTCTAACCGAATACTCCTGATTAAAAATGCCATGAACAGGCCAACGGTATGGCCTCGCAGTTAAGTCCTGCGCCACATGAGGCTAGCCTGGTCCAGCAGGGTTCTGATCTAACCATAGATGGTAAAACACTGAGGCACACTGTCTATTCTATATACAGTCTATGGCTCTAGACTGCAACACCTTTCCCTAATGTCACTTCCAACTGTCATTGTGTTGTCTGCTCTATTCATTGTCCTCTTCTCTCCAAAAAAGGTATAGAAGTTATGAAAAACTAACTGTAAAAAAAATAAAGAAATGTATTGCTCTGATTCACTGGCTTTAGGTTGGTCCAACTACTTCTAACTGTACTGTTTCATTTGGCTTATGTCCCTGGGAAAAAAAAAATTACTTGATTGGATCATTACCAAGCGACTCAACCCCGTCTTATTGCATAAAGCACATGTGAAAGTGCAAGAAACCGCACTTTTTTTCCAAGATTCTGCTTCTGACTAGATTTAAAAACACCAGAAACTACATACAGGCCTAGCCAAAGCAGCAAAAAATAAACTCTCCCACCTCAAGTTATTAAAATACAAAATGACGCCTGATTGAGTTAAAAGGGTTTGACAATGGGGTAAAAAAAATAATAAAAATAAGTTTTTCGTGCGAAGACGTGACTTTTATTTCAAGAAACATGTCAAGTAAATTCTTCACGCCCAATAAGTTCATTGTTTTACCCTTTAGAAGTAATACAGGCCTCATTTTTGTCTGTTAATATCTTGATTAAGATATTTATCTGGACAATCTTTTCTCAGTATAAGACAAAAACACTAAGACACAAGTTTTTGTTGAGCATTTTCTAGTACTTTCAGTAACAGTGTGACGTTCCTTGTTTTCAATATTTGCAGACATAAATGTAGATAAAATGGATGAATGGATGAATACATCTATAGAGAATAATTATTTAAAAAGCTCTACTTAGTGCTTACTACACTACATAAAACCGACATATGTCTGGAAGTGAATCCCACTCAGGTTTCTTTCAACAGCAGCTCTGCGTGTGACTCATCGATGCAAATGATTCATCCACGAGTCATTGGTGAGTGTCTTATATTGACAGATGTAAAAGGTGTTAGTGTCTGAGAGAATGTGAAGGAGTGTGAATAACCTTCTCACACACTAGTTCAGCCAGCTGGGAATGCTTTATTTGTTTGTGTATCAATCCATGTGTGCAGATGTCTGCATGCGCACCTGAAGGTCTGTATTTGCACACAATCATCGACCGTGACGATGTGTTTGTGAATATTCATAATACCTGTCATGCAGGTGCCTTTAACCGCCTCAGCATGCAAGAAGCATCTGTATCCTTGTGCGTGTGCATGTTTGCCCTTGTATCAATAACCCATGCCAATAGTGTGTGTGTGCTCAGCGTGAGTCTAGGGCCACAGGTAGAGCAAGGCCAAGGGCCAAGCAGGGCCCAGATTGATCAGAGGGCCCTTATAGAGCCTCAGGAGAGCCACTAATGGAGCTGTCATTATGCAACGCCCTTGCTGTCCAACAGCCTCCTCTGCTGTCAAACACACATCACTTACTATTCACACACACACAAACTGTGTTTACAGGTCTGTACGACTCAGCACTTCCTGCTCAGCTAAAGCGAGTATCAGAGAGAGTTCAAAGGCACAACTGTGTCGGACAGGCGAAATATTGTCATCTCCGTGGGAGGCAGCAAAGGAGTAACGTTCAAAGGCGAATAGAGACGTTTGGTTTTGACATGATGTGGTCAATGATTTGACTCCAAATGCTTAAAGGCTTCAAAGAGGCCTACAGCGCTAAAAAAGTTGAGGTGTTTTTGAAACTAGTGTTTTGTTGACTGCACTGAAGAAGGACTGTTTGAATTATCTTTTATCAAAACAGTTAGTGCAGTACAAAAAGAAAGACAAGGAGTTGGAAATATATTGGGGGGATTTGAAGGAAGAATAGTGTAAACCTTTAACCCTTTGTGCTCAACAGTAGCTGTGTTTTTTATGTAGGAGATCCAGAAATCAAAAGAAGAAGCCTGATGGTTTAGCCTGCGGCTGACTTGGTCCTGTAAAGTAAGTCCCTGCATCCTCTCAATACCAGGTCAAAGCTGGAGGATTTTCAACAAGATGGTTTTTATGACTGCAGCAGCTTGTTTTCCTTTCCAACCATGGAAAAAAAAGAAGCCAAAAGAAGTGTAATATCTCTAAAGCTTGTTCTTTTTGAAACATGATTTGTACGAGGTAGTTCCACATAATCATGAAACACTGATTACAAAAGTTCAATAGAAGCTAGAGGAGTTATAAGAGGAGTAACAGATAGGGTGACCCAGTTCTGTAATGTCATCTATTCTCCCCTGAACCCAAACCATAAGAATTAGCATTAGCCTATCCCGAGGAAGGGATCTGCTGTTTCTCAATTAGCTGGTTTCACTTTGGCTTCTTCCTCTAGGTGTCTTCAGCCAGGCTCAGGGTGTCACTGACTCTAATCTTAGCTTAGGAGAGCAGTGGTGGTTTGAACTGGAGACATAAATGCAGCCCAGAAGGTTAGAGAGGAGATTAATTTCACAGAGTCGATTAAAGTTTCATCCAGACATTTGTCCCTGAAAAGTTTCTGTCTTACTTCAAAAGCAAAAAAGATGTCAGCTGGTTAAATTAGTGACCTTTAACAACAACTGCGCTGTGTAGGTCAAGTGCTGTATCAAATTCCAAACAAGCTAAGGTCATCAAGCTAACCAGTTTTAACCAGGTTCTTGTTCTAAGGTTAGCATCTTCAAGAGCATCAGTCTGCTCACTGATTTTGTTTATGGTTTCATATCTGTTAAAGAAATTATCAGATCAAAGAGCCAGAAAGGCAATGTGTGGTTTTTACTTGGCTTAGCTGGTCCCAGCAGGTTGAATGACTGCTAATGCTAGCTAACAACTACCTCAAGATATCACAGTGATGTTAACAAAAGAAAAAGACTGGGGGCATGTCACTCTAAGGGCTCTAAATTCGTGGCGCAGCGCAGGGGGCGCAAGCCTGGCGCACCCTGTGCAGTGCTAATTTCGTTCATCACCATGCGCTGCCAATTTGACAATTTGGTAGACCGTCTGCGCAGAGATGGGTGTGACAGCGCGCCAGGGGGAGTTGACGGCGCACCAGAGGGAGGTGTCAGCAGATTCATGTTGGCGCAGTGACAATTTCGTGCCAAAAAAGTGCGCTGAAAGCTCGCCAGCTCCAACCTGGTCTATCCTCGGCGCAAAGCAGAGTGCACCCCACACAGCTGTAATTTGGTGACAGGCGCACATTTGCGCACGTCATCAAAGCCTCAGAGGCAGGTTTCCAGAGTGTCAGGCACATTTTAATGCAATAAACAATCACAGTAATCACTATTTAATGTAACCGTCTGAACCAGCATATACATTTGTATCTATATTAACTGTCCCGTCACATCTGATGTCAGATTAAAGCCGTTTGTCATAATGGAAAGTTAACCTGACGGCAGCTGGAAGTTTGATGCACATCTTACAATTGAACAATAAACAATAACATCTGATACTGAGTATATATCTGGCTTCTCTCATTTCATTTAATTCAAAGAAAAGAGGGAGAGAAAAGACAAAGAAAAACAAGGACAAAGCCCAGTGTTTCTTGAGTTTAGAACTCCACAAAATTTAGATTTTATGTTGTGGCAAGGTGTCTCAGGTAGACGGCCTTAATTACATCCAGCTTTTGATGCTGTGATAATCCTTATGGATCAATGGCCTTCATCACTCCAGTCGTACTGGATCTGGTATGTAAAGGTCACTGTATGACAACACCTTTGAAGCTGAAAAACTCTCAAAGGAAAAAAAAAGGATTGTTTCGTGCTGCAGTAATCCACAGTCTATTAAATGTTCCTGCTATGACCTGAGGAGAGGTGTGAACAAGAGAAGAATCTTCTCAGAGAAAACATCCTGCCTGTAAAACAATATCTAATAGACCATGAGTGCATCTAAAATACATAACAAAGTGAGTCAGCACAGTGTAGAAAGGAAGGAAATTGGTATCCTGCGGATACACTCCAAATGTCAGGTCTGGTAAGAAGAAGTCAAGGCTTTCTTGACAGAGCAATATAATTTGAACCCAATTTTGTGACTCAACTAGATATATCTGCTCTTTTTTCCCACCGAGCGAGTGGAAATATCTGCAACTGTCATTTTTAGAGGAGAGGAGGGAGGAAATGAGCCGTGGAAAAGACGGATTTGGAAGATGGGATGGTGTTTGTGTGTGAGTGTGTGTGAGTCTATGAGAGAGAGATAAGTTGAGCATCAGAGACTGTTTCACTGAGAGGAATGGGCTGTGTGTGCGGCATGTCTTTGACACATATGATGTATTCTCTTTTGCGTGTAAGGAATTTCTTTGAGTGTGTCTTGTCATCCATGAGGTGCTGTCATTGCTGGCGTGAGACTGGGGTGTCAGAGTGTCACCCGTCACTTGTCTCGTCATGTCAGCCATGATACTACCAGTGCGTCAATCAACGATTTCCAGGCCGCGTCTAGGTGCCAGAGCAATGGGAGAAGACGACACTGGAGGGAAGACATCTCCCTGTCGAGACGGCCGTAAGTTTGGTGGACTTCAGTGCATTTGTCACGAAAGAGGGTGTGTGTTTTTGTCAGGATAGTGGGGACAAGGAGTACATCCGAGACAGAAAAATAGGAGGGCATTGACATATGATGGGCAGTCATCTCTAAGGGTTTGTGAAACATTCAGGTGGAAGCAGATTTGGGTTCCTCGATTGGAGATGCATTGCACAGTGGGAGCTGTGACATCATTTTACCCTCAACTCTTCACCCAATTCAATACAACCGCCAGCTTTTGTCTGTCTTCCTGGGGTCTGACTTCCTGCTGCTTCTTCCGTTGCGCAGTCATGTCAAAGCAGCAAGAGACACATGAGGTATTGATCACAGGCTCTCGGGATAGCTGCATGTCTCCAGTGTAACAGAAAGCGTAAAGGAGCCGTGTCAGGGGTAAGAAGGGGAAATAATAAGGAAAAGAACAACACGGTGGGAGAGGAAGATGGAAAATGTGGAAAAAAGCAGCCAGTGTCTACTTGTGCCCTCTTCCCACCACGGCTGGATGAATAGATCCGCAGACTCCCACCTGCCTCCATCTACCGGTCAATGGGGGATTCCTATTACAGTAGATGCTGGGCTGGCTCTGGATATGGATTTGACACAGTGCAACCACAGGAGGTTATTGGCTGCACTCTCCTCCAATAACTACTACCCATCTCCTTGTAGCTCGTCTCCATCAATCGGCACTGCCAGCCCAGTTTGTGTTCCTCTTACGTCTTTGTTTGTTTCGGCCTTTCAATCATCCTCCCTTTCCCTTTCCCTCGCATATTCTCCACATCACCTGTACTTGATGTTGTCCATCTTTAGCATCTTTTCATCTCCCCTCAGTGCCTGACTTTCACACCCGTATTCAATCTCCTCCTCTCCTGCTCTCCCTCCTCTATGTCCTTCTCTTTTCATCTCTACATATCTGCAGCTGCTGGTCCAATCTGCAGGGAGAGATTGTATAAAGCTTAGTTTGTTGCCAGAGAGACGACAGCCCACGCTACGGTCATTCATGCTTTCTTTCTCGATATTTAAATGGAGAGCAAGATGAATATACTGTGCTACGTAGGTACCCAAAACCTCTTTAACACGAGCAGACTTGGCTTTGCAGGGCGGTTGTTTCAGTTCGACCTCTGGCACACATTGTGGTTAAGAATAGCATACAGCTGTCTGCTGCTGGAACAATCACAGGATTGACAATCCTCATAGCCGACCAATCGCTTAAAGGATAACCCTGGCAATGCTCAGTGTTTTATTGTGAACAAATCCCATTAACTGATCAAGAAAAACAAAGCTGCGCTCCAAATCGTCATGCTGCCCACTTCCCTTTCCTGTCAGTGTATTTCAGCTCAAAGCCTTTTCTTTCATTCTGAAGGTGTGAATCCTTAAAAAAACCCACCACTCTCTATCTTTACACATTGCTGCTCTAAATTTCCGGCAACTCTGGGTTTTAAGCGATTGTATTTTTAGAGTGTCAAGAGTGCATGTTAAACAATATTTCTGGCAATGGATTTTGTGCTCAAGGGAGTATTCAGGGCAGCAGGACAATGTGTGTGGGATTGAGTCAAAATAAATTACAGTGTCCATGTTAGCGGTAAAAAAAGAAACATGTCAAATTTTTCCCAACAATGGAGCTCTTTAGAACAAAGGAATACCCTCCACCGGGCTTTGCCTGTACAAGCAATACTCGTAAGTAAGATTGATTTATTTTTATTTTTGTATTTTTTTTTTTTCACTGGGATTTGTGAACAAATAATGTGATGACTTGCTGCTTGCCTTTATTTTATGCAATGGTGAATAGGGATTCTGAAATGCTGTGCCAGCATGCAAAACATAAGCTATATTCATCTTGAGAATTGTAATGTTTGCAGACGACACAGCTTTATTTATTGATTAACCTATTGCTTAATCAGCTGATGCGAGTACAAAGGGAAAATAAAATTATTGCTTATCCTCAACCATAACACAAACCTGTGGCATTCTCTGCCAAACAAAGCCAACACAGAAGCATAAAAATACATGGATGTCCTCAAGTGGCCACTCAATGCTGGCCAAGAAGCAAGTCAACCCATGCATGGACATTTTACCCAACTTTCCAGCCACAAACTGGGCTGGTGCCAAGAAGCACTGTTACAACAAAGACATAATCTGGAAACACACATTGCCCTACTTGTGCTAAAATTAATACTGACCAATAATGTTGTGTCATTGTGCACTGCTCCCTAAATGCAGGCCTACATTTGGTTTCCAAAACCAGAATGGTTGGTAGAGTCTACAGTTATCAGGTCTTTCTCCTTTGGAATCATCTGTCAGTTACAGTCCAGAAGCCAGAGACCTTTTGCATTTTGAAGAGTCTTAAAACTCCAATTTGACAAAGCAAATTCAGGCTCCAACTCAGACCACCCCCCTGGTCATATGGCTATAGGCTAGCGGGCCAAATGCAACAGACGCATCCAGCAGATGCTCTGCTCTGTCACGGCACCAGATTATATGGGTTACCATTCAATCCAATATGTTAACTTATGGATGGACCAGCTTTGTTACAGTCCTGCTGCATCCCTGCTCCGGCAGGTCGCAGCATATAAACAACAATCTTTTTTTATTGGATGCCAGAGCTGGTACACAGCAATTCACAGCTGAGTGAATCCAATGCGACAGGAAGCTATGCATAGGAAACTCCCTAAAAGTGACAGTGAGTTTCAAAATAAAACCAACTGTGTATAAACTAGAGCTTATTTAACTATACTATAACAACAAACTGACATAATGAGCACAGTCAGGCCAAGGGTCAACAGGTTTGAGGTTTTACAGCCCAACATAAAGGAGTAGAGGCATATTAATGGAGTGGGAAGCATGGGAACTTCTTGGCAGTCCTGCAAAGTGATCATGCAGCTGGTGTGAGATGACACGCGCACTCAACACATAGTCAACATACAACAGAGCGGAGCTGGACCGGAGATGCACCGGGTGTATTTGGGCTGTTGGACTGCTAGGAGACCTGACACACTTTGACTTAAACAAATATAATTATACGTTTTTTTTATATGGCTTACGTAACAAATACAATGAAACACGTGAACACCAGATTGTATTTCACTGTGATAAAACAATCAGATATAATATGCTGAGGCATGCAAGGGGTTAACAGGTTTGATGTTTTACTGCCCGGCATGAAAACAGAGACGCTCGTCCTTAACCTCTTAATGCTTGTTGTCAGGTCTTGATGCAGCTGAAATTCCCTTGTATTTCATTATTACTCATTGATTCATATTCTACACATGCCAAAGATTGTATCAGATTCACTATGTCACAATATATTGGTCAGGGGGTGCACCTCTCATGTCTATATATACAACATAACTGAGTTATAACTTTTGTGTGTATTATACTCTAATGTATAATCTCCACTTAATTTAACATCTATAAGACTACAAAAACACATAAAACTAATCTGTTTCTATAATTGTTTATTAATTCAGGCATTAAGGGGTTAAGGTGGGGAAGGATGGAACTCCTCTGTCTCGAGACTTCAGCTATCTGGTGGTTCTACTATGTGCTGGACTGATCATGTAGCTGGTGTGTGTTGCTGAAAGTAAAAGCACAACAAGGTGGATACTGAACGGACCCAGATCTGGTGTAAGTTCAGCGTTCAGTCAGTTCAACCTGAAAGGATTCCCACACTGAAACAGCCTCCCCTCTCTCCAAGAAGCACACCCTGTTACATAACTTAAAGTTCCTTTGTCTTACTCCACAGCACACTGACCCCTCCTTTCCCCCACATAATCATGTTCCACACCAGCCTGAGGCAGTCAATATCAATATTCGGATACTGAACACTGCATTGAATTCAACGGTAAGAAAAAGATAGAAGTAAATGAAACAGCATGCTCTACCAAATCATGCTCATTCAATGGAGAGAAACTAGGACAGATAGATTCCCCCTTTTTATTTATTTATATTTTTCCTGCAGTTTAATATATTCTACTGCGCCTGGCATAAAACTGCCGAGCTCCTCTCCATCACTGGCAAATACGAGATTGAATTTTGGGGGAAGAGCGGGTGGGGAAGGAGGGAGGAGAGAGATAGATAGAGAGATTGAGAGAGACACAGAGAGCAGGCAGTGGGTGGTGAGGGGTGGGGGGGTGGTCATGAAACTAGTAAATCTGTTCATGTAAGCGTACTGGCACACGGGGGATGTTTGATCTCTTTTCATATGCCCCTCCCCCACCCGAGCACCGCAACCTGCTCTTTCTGCACATTTCTTGAGGGAATTGATAAGTGCGGACAGAAAGAAAGAGAAAAGAGACCCAAAATTCAATAATGAGGATATATTCAATCTGGCAATATGGAACCAGAGCTGCTGATATTTGAGATTTCTTTAATGCTTTTAAAGTATTATCTTCTTTTCCAATTTCAAAGGGCTGCTACAGAGACACAGAAGAGCTGCTTTTTCTCAAGTCATATCTCCCTGCACCTCTACCCTCCCCTCCTGCTGTGGCCCTCTCCCCTTTTCTCATTCAAGGATTATATTCTACTGCATGTGATGTAATGAATCAGTGGGTACAGTAAATATGGGATTGGGAATGCGCCTGCGACCTGGCAAACACCCCCTGAAACATCCCCGTACTGCTCGCTCTGCTCTGCTCAGCCTCCACCAGTGCTCTGCCAAGAAATAGAAATGAGATCTTATCCTCCTATTTCCATCATACACCCCAGACCACACACACACACACACACACACACACACACACACACACACACACACACACACACACACACACACACACACACACACACACACACACACACATTAACAAACACAGACCCAATCTTGCCCCCTGTCATTGTATGGCATCATCTATGGCTTTATGTTTAAGTTTCACATATATTTGCTGCTGTATGTGCTGCGTTTGGCTCCCGGCATGCATCACGCTTAAAGATACACAGAACATTAGAGCACATGGTTGACATTGTACACCTGTGAATGAATCTCTGCATCTGTTTTAAGGACATCAAAGACCAAAGAAAAGGACAGACAGGATGTAAACTAAGCAGGTAAACACCTGCAGGGACAAATACATCTGGAACTGAAGCCGGGCGATTTCAATGCTCCAAAAAAAGGGTCAAGACAAAAAGAGAAGAGGAACCACCGAATAATATTATTGCAGGGTAAGATGCTTGATTCTGATTGGTCAAAACCCCTTGATGTCTGTTATTAACTTTCACTTACATGAGCAACACCACAGACAAACTGATCATAAGTCAAAACAGCATGTTACTTAATATGTTACTTCTACTTCTCTGGATCTAGTGAAGCAGTCCTCCTGGAGGTCGTGGAAAATTTGAGAAACTTATACCATGAGCCGTGGGGATGGTAGCAGCGATGTTAGAAGCTGTGACATTTCTTTTAATTTTCAAGGTGCTTCATCCGCAGAGCTCGAAGGAGAGCTAGATGAGGACAGTTCAATGTCAACGGGACACAACAGATAAGAATCCATTGCAGTGGACTGCTTGCTGCTGTTGGATCACTACAGTATTCTTTTCCTTTTTCTGTTTCATGTATTTATGAACAATTTTAGAAAGGGTTGTAAAAGGGTGGAGAAATTCTGGTAAATTTCAGGAGTTTCCCTAAAATTTCCATGGGAATTTTAGCATTGAAATATTGGAAATTTTCTGGGTTTTGATGCTGTTAATTTAAATTTATTTTTCTAAAAATTTACAGGAAATTTTGGCTTAGTGATGTTTTAAATTTTATTTTTCTTGTTATCAACTTGCATGCTTGTCTGCTGATAACAAACCAATATATTGAATATTTATACATGCATATAACCAGATACATGCAGTTAATATAAATTCCCTAAAAAATATCAAAAAAATTCTACTAATTCATGCCAATTTCTGAAAACTCCCATAGAAAGTT
Source organism: Halichoeres trimaculatus (assembly GCF_033239565.1). Lineage (NCBI taxonomy): Eukaryota > Metazoa > Chordata > Actinopteri > Labriformes > Labridae > Halichoeres > Halichoeres trimaculatus. The sequence goes on along the minus strand of NW_027437199.1, from coordinate 8,989,201 downwards.
TCCAACTTCCAATTTGCCCCAATTTTAACTCAGTATAAAGTCCTTTGGGTAACTTTTTTCATCTTGTTTGTATCTTAAATCAATAGATGAGAAACAAGCTGGATATATGGTTAGTGTGCAGCTATGGGATACAGAACCTGTTCAGTTCAGATAGCCATACCTAACCATATATTGTTCCTTACCTGAAACATGTTTGATAATTACAATAGTTTACCTATCTTTACATTTTAACCGCCCTCTTCTTTTCTTTAGCAGCTCAATTTCCAAATCTTTCATCATTCAATAATTACACTAAGTCTGGTAAAGACTGACGTAAGCTGATGGAGAATTCAGTATAGTAGTACCACATATCAGCTAATACACTGGAGTTAAGCGGCAACAAAGGTCAACAGCATTTATCATGTTGAAAGGAAAACAGTAGTTCAAACAGTAAAGGAGATAATTATCACTCTTAGGGTCTGATTCACTAAAGGATTGGGTGGTTTCAGCGCCCTATGAACTTGTGCAAATGAGCCAAGAAGACACTAATTCACAAAGCATGAAGAAAGGGTTCACTGCGCTGTGCTGCGGAGCAAAGAACGTCTCTGTGTGCTGCTGTTGTTTGCATTCATTCATAAATGAGTTACTATGCCTTCATATGAAGTACAACAGGCCTTTTTCTGGGAAAAAAAGAAAAAAAGAAGAGCCATTGCAAACAATGCCTGATTCACTAACAGTGGCGCTAACAGCCACATGCAGTTAGGGTGAAATATTAAATGTCCAGTGTGCTGGTGGTAGCTGCAACACAGTGTTAATAGTAATGTTACGGTTCCCTTTTCTGTGATTAAAACATCAATTTCACCTTTGGCCTGGATAAAACATGCGGGTTTACGAAGTCTGTTATTTGACAGATCTATCATTTTAATAAATAGGGTTTTAATTAGTCTGGCTGTCTGTGGCTTAAACTCCACTGTTGTGTACCACCACCCACAACAGAATGTTATTTTTGTGTGCGTGTTGTTGTTTTTATTTTTTAATCAGCTGAGCTGCTTTTGACTGTCTCATTCCAGGAAGTAATCTCAATTTAAACTGTGGAATTTGTGTCACATCTGTCGTGAATACACTCCACAAATGGTAATGACTTCCCCTTTCCATTCAGCTCTTTATGCACAAGTACATCCCAATAGTTTAAATCAAAACACTGAAACTCATGCAATACATGGGTTCAGTAGATTCTTCTTTTTTTTCTGGAGGCATAAAATCTGAGTCCTTGAAGTACTGTGTAAATTTTTTACAGTCTGGGGCGCCATGTCATTTGATGCTGTTGGTTTCTGTAGCCCAAAGGACATTTTAGAGCACTGATGAACAACTACAACCTGCTATAAAACTATAATTCATATATTCAGGCAACTGGACTGTGTAGAGTTTAGAAAGCTGTTTCACCTCTTATACAAGGAGCTTCACCTGTTACCTTAAGTTTCTTCTCAAACTCAGCAACATCCTGTTGCCTTGCTTTTTTAAATCTTTATAAAAGTTAGAGCCCAACCAATTATTCTAGCCGATTTTTCGGGCCGCTTATAGCCTGTCACTGATTAATCAACATCGGCCAAAATGTAGCCTTTTGTTTCTACTTACTGTGTTTAAAGTTTGACTTCTTTCTTTAAGGTGTTTCCAGTTTGACTTCTTTATTTAATACTGTGTTTACAGCTTGTTCTTATTTATCATTGGTTTACACTACAGTTCTTATGTTGACAGTTTTATAATTAAAGTTCTTTGTTTTAATTTGATAGTGTTCTGTCTCTGTCTTGAATCATATAGGTATTATAATAATTTGTGTTCATATACAGTATAAAGCCTGTATATATCAATGAATTTATTATACATATGAGCCTATATATCTGATATCGGCCAACATATCGGATACCGTTCGACATATCGGATACCATTCAACATATTGGATACCGTTCAATATATCAGATATCAGCTTCTTTTTTTTTGTCCCCAGTATCAGTATTGGCATCGGCCCCAAAAACCCCATAAAAATCATGACATGAATATAATGCATACCTCATGCACAGCATCAACCTGTTTGTTTTTTTCGTTAGCACATCTTTCCACAGCACAATTTTAACCCCCTTGGACTTTAACTCTGTTTAGTTGTTTTATTAAAGTGATGGTTTATGTATATTTGTACAAAGAGAGTCCTAAATACAAAGCAGGTAGCGAGGGTAAGCAACCTCAATCCATGTGCCTTTATTGCATAGATACAGCAGGATTTTGTGAAAACTTTGATCAGCGTATGTTAAGTTAGTGTGGCAGTGCAGCAAGAGCAGAACCTTGCTTACCTCCCTAGTATGCTTGGGAAGAAAATAAGGCACCAGGACTTCTGTGAAAACTTATGTTAAATGCACATCCTGAACATAACCTTAAAGTTATAATACTGCTTTTTATTATTCACCTGCCATGACACACCAGTGTAAGTGTTAGGACTTCCTAACAAGATTTAGAAATGAACTACCTATTGAGAATAACTTCTAGAGGCTTTTTAAATACATCTACCCACATTCAAAATACATCAAGCTGTGAGAGATCATTCATCATGTGGCAGAAGTAGAAAGGGGTAAAATGTATCTGGAGACTACAACTCCAGGCATTCTGAGTTTAGCTGACATTCATTTGATACATTGGACTTCATGTCAAAGTACATTAGCAATAAATGGAAGCGAGAGCAAGTCCTGACAGGGATCACTGAGGTAGAGGTTGTGTATGAGTGTGGATGACGGCGTATGTGAGAAGATTCCACACTGAATCTCATCAGTATTCTGCTCGAGTATGTCCTGTTTCCATCAGACGCCTCGTGCCCACCCCGAGCTCACACCACCATGATGCTGAGCATGTGTGTGTCCAAGATGTGTTAAAAGGCCGCTTTGAGACAAGAAGAGATATGACGAATGCAGGGAGAAAAAAACTGACTATGTGCCTTTTCTCTGCAAATACAAAACAAAAGAAACCATGTGTTTAAGTTTTGTGTACCCAAATTTGTCGCAGATGAGAGCGTTGAAGTTGCTTCATTCGCTCTGATTATGTAACACAAACCTGAAGGTAGGTTGAGTTCCCAGCAGTGTGTTTGTGAACTTCTTGAAAGGCACTGCATGCAAATATGTTCCATACATATGCTAATAATCTATGCAGAGCAGGCACAGCTGAGCTCAGCTGCAAGACTCCCAACAGTGATACTCAAACACACTCTACAACTTTAAGCAGTGATCTGCAGAAATGAAGAAGTGCTGGAGAATGTACTGTACTCACTCTTTGCTGTGTGGTGGGTGGAGATTTAAGGACTGCTCCTGCTAGTTAACCCCTAAAACCTTGAAGGATCATGCAACTCAAACACTAACCAAATAATCAATGTTAACAACTCCAGTCACTTAACAACTCCAATCAGTGCACAATGTTAATGTCCTGGCCTTTCCTATAAACAGGGTCTGTGATGACAGAACTGAAAAGAGGCCTGTCAGACAGAGAGCAGGGAATCGCAGGCCTGTGTAATTAGAATCGATAATTCATTTTCCCCTTTTCTGCCACCGTTCCATTCAAACGACCCCACTCCCACGTTATCCAAAGAGCTCCCAAATCTCTTCAGGGTCACAGTAATTGGACTGGGATTTTTTTTTTTTTTACTTTCCCCTTCACTTCTTCTCTCAGCACCTCGCCCCAAAATCTCATCAGCTAAATGTGGACGGGGAGCATTCTTCTCTAGGTAATTGTCTTCGACTGCCAGGTGAAGTTTTCGCTGCCCTTTCTCCAGCGCTGGTATTGTTCTTTTGGCGCCGGTTAATTTGAGGAGAAGAAAGAGCGTGTGGTTGTTGAGCGTATGGGTGCCAGACAACAAGGGTGTCATGCTATTTATCCCCTTTGGTATAATGAAGCCTATTAAAGGTCTGAAACCTAATGCTCACAGCCAGTAAGTGGTTGAGCAATAGGACTTGGATTTCTGTGTGCAAAGGCTGGAATAATTACAGGAGTTCTTCAGCTTCTTCACTTGGATGGTCAATTTAATCACCGTCAACCAAAAAGGCTACCCATTATTTCAACTTTCAAATTCTTGCTGCCTCCTCAATCTGCATTTGAGTGGAGGTAATTACACCCTGCTGTTAATGGAATGGCTTGGGATTGCACATATTTGACTTAATTTGATGGTTGGGCCAATTTTCCTTGCAAATCTGTCATGATAAACTTGAACATACATCAAGCTCCCAAACATCAATTGTCATTGCTTCTGCTACCATTCCCATTACACTCATTACCATAATCATTTAGACATCATCATCATCATCATCATCATCATCTGTGACCAGGATTGGTTTGACCAGCGTAATCATCGTCATGATCACCGCTGTCACCACGTCAAGTGTGAGGCTGGCTTCATTTTAAACTCGTGAAGCCAATCACAGCCAGGCTCAGGGAGGAGATTGCTCTGGGACATTGTAAAGATCATAGCTACCTAAACATGCCTTTGCTCCCACACGGGCCCATCACAGCTGCACGTTTCTATCTGTGGGTGTCACCCACAGAGACATAGATAATGGCGGTTTTGAATGGCTCCTCTGTCACCCTGCCATTCCCATCTCCCTGGCTGGGATTTAATGTGACACTTATAGCTATTGCATGGCTTAGCCCCTAGATAGCAGGGAAGCACGCCTGAATGGAAATGAGATTGTCATCTGTCAGCTACGGCCATCAAACCACTGCAAGACTGACAAAGAGAGTGGGAGAAAGATTGAGAGAGATACAGGCTGATGGAGAGGAAGAGGAGGAACCCAGTGGTGGCCTCTCATATTGGCCCCGACATCATGGGTGCCTTTATCGCAAAACAGTAATGCTAGTATGGCTCAGATGGAGCGGAATACAGATGTAGACAGTCGTGAATGATGGCATGCAGGTCTGTCACACTGCGGGAATTTGTATTGGAGTTGCATGATGTAACAAAGTGGTTGAAAATCGAGGGCAAAGGAGCAGTTTCCAAAGCTGGGCGGTTTGTATATTACTTGTTACATGTGAACCTCTCGAAAAAAAAGTGCAAGTGCCACAAAGTGCTTCTGCAGCCCACAACAGCACAATCTATTTTTTGTTATTTGCTGATGGTTTCCTCAGATACACAGAGCAGTCTGTGAGTATGTGGATGGAGTAACATATTTCTCCCTTTCATCGCTTTTTGGCTTTTCTCCAGCTCACTGGATTTGAAATGGAACAATGTCTGCAAGGTTTAGCTGCTGACTGTCAGCGCTGGCTGGCTTGAAGATGTTTACATGAAGACTTTAAGACCTGCAGAATCTTAAGCATGCTCTGCTATTTGTATGGGTAAAGCAGTAGAAATGCCAAAGCAAGTATGCAGAGTCAGTCTCTCCTGACCTCAGTCCCAACTGGCATAAGTTTTACTCACTAAACTCTCACCAAGAAATACACCTCTGATATTTTTCTGTTGAATAAAAAAAGGAAGAGTATGGACTGAAATATCATGTATCTGTATGTAGAGGAGCCCTGGCTGCCTTGGGTTAAGGTGCACATTATCAACTTCCACTGGTAGGCATCCAGCTGGTGACCTTTATGACATGTCATTCTAAATATCTCTCCCTTTGATTCCTGTCATGGCTCTACTTTTGCCTTTCCACAGTCACCACAGACAAGCCTTTAAAACACCCTGTGCTAGCATTTTTCTAATACTGACCATGCTGCTTTACTGATAATTACTTAAACTGGTGGTTTATCCACAGATCTGATCTGTCATACTAAAAGTAACACATGTTGCTGTCAAGACGAGTTCCTTCCTGCTTCAGCTTTGAAAGTGGTCATTGTGTTAATCACAGGTTTTTTTTTTAATAGTGTTCTAGTCCAGTATTCTTGACCCTTTAGGTCCAGGCCTCAATTTTGGGTCTCTGCTGGAAAAATGACACCCAAATTGAAAAGATTATATTTCTGCATCGTTACAGTCCATTATTCTTGTGTCAGAATAAAGGGAACACTTGTGAAATGTGTTTGGAGTTGTCAGTGTTAGTATTTATGTAACTGGCTCAAAGTAATAACTCAAATATTTCTTATACCTTTTCTTGCAGAGTAACATCAAAGCCCCCCAAGTGGGGGACCTTAGGGTTTAAAGGGTTAAAACACCCTTTGAAGACAATGATTTATCAGTCACTTAGAGACTTGTATGGTCCATCAGGAACACACTGATAAGCTTTGAGCCATTGAAACACCTCAAAACCTTTTGGAAACAGTGAAGCACAAAGAAACAGCAACAACATTCAAAGAATCATATGTTGTCGGTAGGGCAGAACGATTTTGGAAAATAATCTAATTGCGATTTTTTTAGACCAATATTGCGATTGCGATTTAGCATACGATTTTTGGGGAGGGACGTTTATCTTCTGCATTGTTCACTTAACACAAGTTTTAAGTCATTTTATAGTATGAATAACCAACAAAAGATACTGATAGCATTTAAACGAGTTTTTTTTTTTTGCATTTCTTCATTGAAAAAGAAAAAGGAACACTGAAATTTTACTGACCTCCAGTTGTCAGTAAGAGTAACAAACTATACAGACAAAATGACCAAGGGGTATGGCTCTACAATCTACTGGATGGATCTTTGTAGCCCACAGGGTTTTTTTCCCAGAAAAAAAACAGCATTTTGACTTTTGCTGGTTTTAGGGGAGGACAAGTACAAGTTACTATATTCCCTCCAGGTCTGTTTACATGAATTTTTTTTTTTTTCTCGAATTGCAGCCTTTGCAATTTGAAAATTGCATTCTATTACATTGCGATGTCGGTTTAAAATTGATTAATTCTTCAGCCCTAGTTGTCGGTATTTAACCAAGTTGCAAGTGTGGGCCTCTAAGTGGGTACATGGGCTGTTCAGACCTCCAACGTAAGCCACAGCGTCATCTGATGCTCAAGTATAAACCAGGCTTCAGGCCAACCAGAAGAAGGTATGATGATAACCAGCTGAAGGTAGGCATGCCACTACTTACCAAAGCAGGCAGCAAGAGGCAGACATATGTTTGTTAATACAACTATTCTTTCCCTGTGCTTGTATCTTAGCTGAAGGATAGTCATTCTATAGAGTAATGAAGCTAAATCCATGGCTCCACTTCATTGTGCATGGAAGCATACTACCTCAAGTGAACTGAAGCTCAAATAAAGTTCACAGGTTTCAAATCCAAAGTGACACTTCCAAGAATTCTCAGGCCACCCTGTACAAGGATAATACCATCGAAGTCTCATCCAAGACTCCTGAAGGTGACAGCATTAGCCAGTGGGAGGCCAGGGAACCAAAATCAAATTAGCATCACAATAAATCAGCAGCACAGAGACAGCAGTCTGAGTAAAGGTGAGGGTAGGAGGCCATGGATTTTCTGCCAGGGAGGCGACTTGCTGTCAATCAGCAGCCTCAGGGAGTGCTGTATTTGATGAGCAAAACCACAAGGAGACATCTTGTATGCATTTGCACACTGCACATGCATGTGCTGCTAACTAAACTTGCATGTTACAGAGACATCTCATCACGCGTACATGCTATGACTTGCATTGAGTCATAAAAATTAGAAATCACTGAGTGCAGTGACGGGAGGACGGTCAATATTAAAGTCCCCAGCAGCCGAGGGCAAGAGTATTAATACAGGGCAGGTGCCTTGAATTGCATTATTGCACAAACACACACATACACACATATGAAATGGTGGGTAATTAGTCAGCCTGGCACAACATCCCATGGCAAGTGAGGACAACTACAGCTGAATTAAAAAGCAGGAAGCTCCTTGCAGATGTACACACTGTCACAAGGGAGCGTCTCTGCACAGTACAAGGCCCTAATTAAGACACGGAGATAATTGGGAAATGGAGAGAGGGGGGGTCAGTGCATGTGTGGCTATGTTTATTTCAAAGAGATGTTCAATTACTCTGAACAACTGAACATACACACAAACCTCTTCGATGGTTTCCCGCGGGGATTCAGATTGAAGAGGAGAAAGGTACTTTATGGGAGAGAAAAGGATGGAGAAGAATGCAAACAGAGGGACACAAAGGCATGCACAAAGGGGATATGTGCCAAATTTAGCAAGAGGGAGGAAGGCAGAGAGGTCACAGAGAGAGGGAGAGGGAGAGAACACCAGATGAAAAATGAGGCTTCCAAGCAGACAGGCCTCAGACTCCACCGCACACTCCCAACACAGCAGAGCCTTGGGGATACACACAGAATTTTGGGTAATGCGGTCCGACATGCCACAGCTCAGTGGCCCCCTGACTGGCTGCCCTGATTGGGCCGACAAGCTCACAGGGGGAGGGGATGGGTCATGATGGAGGTTTGTGATTGGCTTTAGTGTTTATAGAACTAGCCTGTGAGATCCCGGCCCACGCAGGTTTGTCCTCAGACTAAAGGTCGACGAGAAGCTGAAACAGAGCTACGCAGCATTTATCAACAGCTGGAGAGAGCATGGTGTCATTCCCGTGCTGTAATTGGATGAGATCTTGTCTCATGTTCCCCCAGAGACAAATCAGTGTTTTCTTTGGGGCATTGTAGTGATAGTGATAATTTTTCAGGCACATCTTCTCAGAAAGCAAATCAATTACATCTCTTAAAGAAGATCTGGCAAGGTGTACTATTTAATGTGTTGTGTCCTTGTCCTCAAGAAATGGCATCTGAGTGTAAAGTGTGACCCAGTTTAAAGCTGATACCAGGTCTAATGCACTATACTGACCATGCATTTATCCAACTTCAGTCCTGTGCATGCTCGCCTTTTCACTTAAGATTGTATCCAACCAGCATGCATACATTCATAACCTCAGGCTACTTGCAGCTCCAAGAAACGCCTCCCCTGCACTACCATGAAGCATGAAGCGATATTAGCTTAATGCAAGGCATGATTAATTGAGGAGCTGAGAAACTCGGCGGCCTGTTCTTAGTCGAATTCAGATACAGACACATCTCTCCAGTGTGAACTGGCTGTCCTTTGCTTGCAATGTCATGTATCATGCATTAGCTAACATATTAATCACCATAAAGATGACTCACATATAATTAGATTTTTCCCTTGGTGCATGCCTGATTTGGTGTTGCACTCCCTCAGTGTGAATCCGAGGTCATCTCTCTTTTTACCGATCACACAGCACGAATGAGCGCTCCGGGAAGTGTTCGGTGCTATCCCTCAACTCGTCTCATATTGGGAACGTCTCCCCCTCTCTCTTACTCCCTCGCTGCCTCCATTTCTCTCTACTTCACAGATATGAATGGTGCTTTTATGGATGAGCCAGCTAATGAAGGATCCATCTTCTGTGATTAACATTTTCCCAGGCTCGGGAATCGTCTGTGGGTTCAATTATCACTCAGGAGCCCACCTATTGTTCAGGTGGCATGCGCCTGCTAAGTGGAGGTTTATACCTTCAACACTGTGCATTAGTGCACATCAATTATGCAGGTGGTGGCAATTACATATTTATGTATTCTGATAATTACATTTTTAATACAGCAGATGTCAGCCTCATTTATAGCACTTAATGAAAATGAATGACAGACATTTTACAGAGGGAAGTTCTTGGAGTGCTGAAATTTGTGGCGGAGAGTCTGTTTCACATGGGTGACTACGGCTGCGTCTTGAATGAAAATGATGTCTCCTTTATTGATTAGGGAGCTTAAATAACACAGTCGTAATCTTATTTGAGGAATCATGATTCATTTGCATAATCATGCACTAAGTGCCTTGCTTTACAATGGCTGCTCCACATACAGCCCTATGTGTGCTTAAAGTTTTATCAAGCTGGCGAGGATGATACCCACTCAAAGTGTTAAGCACTTCATAATGCAGTACATCATTATTTTTCAAAACCAAAGCACTTGCCAATCAGCTCTGCTTGGTGTAGACAAATTCTGCAGCACTCTTGCATAACCCAAGTTATGCTATAAACGGAAAAAACTAGGGCAAAAGTTTGCAGCAGCATGAGGGGTGACACTCCCAAAGAGTAAAGAACCCAAATTCGTGCTGGCACTTTGTCCTGATACTGACATCCTGAAAGTGAGTCACCAGCTGTGAGTGACATCCCCACAAAAAGAAGCCCAGGAGAGAGTTGACAGCAATTCAAGAGCAATTTGTTCCGATTTTTTTGGGGGGGAAATGTTGCATTTACTGTCCAGTCATTCCAACTGATGTAAGAGTCATCGTCAAATGCCCGTGGGAGAATGACTCCTCACGCTCACGACGTGGTCACATTTCCAGAAATATGTCTGGTTCAGTCGCCCACCATGAGGAGTAAAAATAAAACCAGTGTACATGTTCGACGTCATCACAAGCAGAGGCCTCATAATACCCTGCCTTGAACTTTGCTACCGTGCTGCATCATCACTCGTATTCTGTGCATTTTATGTAACCAAAGGTTTGTGAGTTATTTGGGGGCTAGTTGAAGGAAGATGCATGAGCTCCAGAGCAGGGACTGGTTTCTTCTGTGAAGATATGTCAGAGATCCACTCTAAATGCAGATTTTATACAGGGTTTAACAAGTGAAAGGGAAATGACTTGATATACAATCAAAATAAATTACAAGAGGACTTAACTTCTATTCAGCTTTTTTAGCAGGGGAGACGGTTACTGCTATGAATATGCCAATTCCCTTACCATTCATGAAGGGGGGAATCCGTAACTTTTAAGAAGCAGTTCAGATTTCCTGACATTATTTTTTATTTCCTACAGAAGATGGAGTTTAGTAAGCCCCTTGTTTGGAAAGATTATGTAGAGGGACTGCAATAAAATAAACACAAATTCATCTGTATTTCCCCCAATTGAATATGCTTTTAACTTGACATCATGGAAATGAACTGAGAGGCAATTAAGAGTGAGACCTTAGACTGTATATAGAGAGGACAGCGTGGCTTGGCCATTTACCATTGCACGGTTTTAAAGTCAAGATTCCCCCATAATAAGCGCAGCCATTGGTAGCAGTTGTGCAGCCAGAGTCTGCGCAATAGAGACTTTAAGGGATTCTGGGAGAGTCTGAGTGGAGCCGGGTGACAAAAATAATGGGTTTTTTTCTTCCGAGAGTCTAATCCCTTCTTGACTCTACCTCCTGATATATTTTACAATCCATATAAAAAATACACAAGAATGTCAGCTGTCATTCATCGTTAATGTGATGTAAAACCTCGATTTTAACCTCATATAACTAATGAAAATGAAAAAAAGAGGACTTTGGATACAAGACAGCCAAATGATGTCTTCAAATCACCACAACAATTGGATGTGAGAAACGAGGAGTATCAATTTTTTTACGTTTGACCACAGCCCATCTGGTATGAGTGGATAGCCGGATTTTTTGACCTATACTGCAGCCAGCCACTAGGGGGAGCAGTTTTTGTGCCGATCTCACTTCAAGATAATGTCCTTTTTTGTTTTTACAGTCTATGGGTGAGACTGGTTGCCCTAAAATCTGACAGACTTCAATCATTTACTTATAAGGATTATCTAATTAGATGCTGAACATTTTATGTTAAACAGATGGGATATCTTTACAGCGACTTTTTTACCTTTTTTATTTGAAGTCCTCAAAGAACCAAGCATAGATTTTGTTGTTGTTGTTGCCAACCTGTGGTCCTTTTTTTAAAGACTTAAAAGTATACACAGGAATATAAAGTCTAAATGGTAAGGGTGGGAGAAAAGATCAAAAATCAATGTATTGGGATTTTTTTGTTTGACAATTTTAAAATCAGGATTCTTTGGGGGTTTTGTTTTTTTTTCAAATTTCAATTTTTCATTTCAGTCTTTGTTTATAAACTGGATTGGAAAAAAGTTGCCACTTTTCTCCAGCAGAGGGTGAAATGTTTGTCTCTAACTTACATGATGTGCATTTTATGGGAAAATATGGCAGCCTGATATTGTCTGTAGACATTATCATCATCATTTAACTTATTCACATGGTCGGGTTAAAAAAAAGAAAAAAATCGCAAAAATCGTAGAATCGGGATATGGTAAATGGTAAAGACAGAGGCATCTCATGTTGTCGATATGCATTTGTACAGCCTGCCTATGCCAGTGCCCCTGTCTTGTTGGGCCGACTTGGGAGAAAAAAGAAAAAAAAAGGTCAGGGCCCTACTTACGAGAACCTCATCAACAGATCTGGCTCTGAAGACATCTTATACCACCACTTTAAAAACTGTAAAACTTTCTTTCAAAGAAGTGCTTTTGAGAGTTTAAAAAATGCCATGAATAATCAAGTTAAAAAGGGGGAAACAGAAGAACTGTTTCACTTAAATAAACAGATTGAGTCTCCTCAAAAAAAACTGTCAACTGTTTCTCAAACTCTTGCCATATTTCTTTGGATTACACCATATTGCATTCATCTTGATTTTGCATGCTATTCTTATTACAGATTGTTGTTTTCATTAAGTACAAAGTCATTTCTTGACAGATGATTAGATATTCTGAATACAGCCTTATCTCTAAAGCTTATTGGCTATGAAGTGCAAAATTGGACATGACTCCCCTGGGTGCAGGCCAACACTTCTGTCAGGGCTTAGTTAAGTTTATGGAGCTTGTGCATCAAATCCACTTGGCAGAGGAGGGCCACACACAGGCTGGGGAATCTGTGAAAGTAAGTGGGATGTTAACAGGACGTGCGTAGGGCGTCGTGACATCCACAGATTTTTGGCTTTTTTTTCCAGTGTTGCAGTTTGACTTGTTTTGATGGCTGGTGAAGTTAAGGGCATTAGTCAAGGATAACTGATCAGTGTTTGCCAGTACTTGTAGAGGGAGTAAGTGGTGTTTTGTTATAGCTGCTGTGGACGTCTGTCTTAAACTGAAAATGAAATACTCATTCATAGAACAACAGATATTGCAATTAATTAAGCGTTTTCACCTCCCTCCCCCTGTGTGATTCATGTGAAGGGAAAGCAAAGTCCATCTTCTTTACTGTCTCTCAATCCCTCTTCCTCCTCCCCCAGCTTTCTTGCCAGAGGAAAGGAATCCAGAATGAAAGAGATGTCAAAAAGAAACCAGAAAAAAAAATAGCCTGAAAAATGACAGGCCGATGTCAAAACAATTCACCCGCGGTAATATTTGTGCAAAGGAGCTTTAGCATGGTGACAGAAATGCACATACAATATTCATGAGATAGATCTCAGGAGCTTCTCAGATGGGTTTCATGTGTGAGCCGGTGATTGACTGGCTTATAATTGTCTTGGTCATCAATCGAGCAACGCTGACAAGGACAAAAAGGACATTCAACAAAAGGCGTGAAATGTGAGAGAATGCCAAGACTCATATCGAGCTAACAAACCCTGCCAGTAAACAATGTTGTCCCAGTATCTGCATTATTTGATGAGGAAATTAACACAGGAGACAGAAGAGTGTTGAATAAATGAGGTAAACAAGTATCCAATCAAAAATTAAAATACTTTGAAGGGGAAGATAAATGAAAATCGGCAAACGATCGCGGCTGATCTTCGACAAACATGATAGCTTTCAAGTGCAGTTTAGTCATCAAGCTCTCACTCCCATGTGTCCTTGCTGCCTCTGTTCTGTGAGGCTGCGATGCAACCTGTTGCCTTGGAGACAGTAGTGCCCTGAAACAGTGGCGTTAAGGCAGTAATAAGCAGATGGAAGGGGTTTCATCCGTGGCTGCTAATTGAAAACCATGCCAAAGCTGTGTTTGTTGTCCAACTTACCGCGACTTAATTGTTTTTCCCATGAACGCTTTGACAGGTAAGAAGCTTATCTTGTCAAACAGCATGTCAAACATTATCTTGACACTGGCCGTTGCTTACATCTCAGTGTCTGCTGCTGTTTGACAGCCAAATTATTGTCTGGAAGCACAGCCTTTGACAAATTTTCAATTAAGAATAACTGGAAGGCTGTCAACTTGGACCAAATCCACTTAAGAAAGACAGAGAAAGCCATTATTTTGCTACTGTGTGGCTAGTAATTAAGTAAAGGAAATTGCAACTGGTTATTATGTTTTAATTACGCCTAAGTCGTCTCTCCATTTCCCACCGTATCATCACCATCTTCATCAGCCAGCAGCAGCCAGCAGCAGCCGTCCTTTCTTCCCACTCTGTACTGTAACTGCGCTCTAAATCCTTCAGAGTGGCACATTTTGTCAAAATGCTTCAACCTTTTCTCTCCCACTACTCACATTTTAACTATTTCCTCCACTTCTTGCAGAGCTACTTGGCGCAGAGCCTTCCCAGCGAGGGATATGATGGTTCTCTCCGCTGGGGAAACAAGTGGGAAATTGATGGATGAGTGGGCCCGAGCTTGCCATTTCCCAAATCACGTCCTGAGGATCTTAAAAGCAAAGGGGATGAAAACAGGATGGAGCTCTGCTGGTATCAATCTGCACGCTGCCTGGTCCTGACGGATGGCCTGAACCACTATCCATAATTACCTGCTTGTTAACAGGAGAGAAAACACAGTGGACTGGAGGCGGAAGTTCCCCCTCTCAAGGATGCTTCCCAGTCTCTGTTTCAGCCTTGCCTTGCTCCTGAAGCAGATGTAGGTAGATTCTTTCCCTCATTGTGTCTTCTTCAGCAAAATTCGCATCAGTCATCAAACTTTGGCTTAGGGACAACCTTGCTCCGGTCAATGTAATGGAGTGCCGGCCGGCAGCTCTGGACTCACAGATTGATGCCGGTGTGTTGATTAATGCCAGGGCACACCCGCCCAGGTTAGTGGAGGCCTGACAGCTTTATTGATAAATTAAACAGATGGCCGCATGAAAAGCATAAATCTCCCCACTCTCCTCGCTTTTTTTTATCCTTGAGCATTCCTCAGAGCTAATCTGAAGTGGCTGTTTGAAGTGCTGTCATTTTGGAAGCTGCTCAGTCTGTTGTTCAACTGGCACAGATACATACATACTGGTCTGAGGGAAGCTTCAGTTCAAAGTGTCCAGAGCTTAAGTACCCACTTAACAATTTGGCTCCCTTTTTTTTTTTAAATCACAAGAGCCAATGTGGCTTGTTTGAGCTACATAAAGGCTGTGTGAGGTCATACCCTGACCTCAAAGGTGATATTGCTCTTGATATTATTCAATACAATATCCTACATTAAGATACAATCTGGTACAAGAAAATACAAAAAAGCAGGATACAAGACGAAGCAATACAATTCAACTCAATACACTATAATTCAATGTAATATTATATGATATGATTAAGATCAGTTCAACTAATATGATAAAATAGGATGGAGTTCAATAGAATAAAACACAACATATTTCAAAGTGAAGAATTGATGTGATAAGAGTTGAAGCCATAAGAATTAATGCGATGAGAACTCATGCTGTGAGAATCCATTCATGTGGATGATGAGAATCACTATGAGATGAGATGATGATATAATGAGAATTGATTGGATGATGAGAATTTTTGCAATGTGATGATGAAGATCAGTAAAATTCATTGATGAAAAGCAATACATTGCAGTGCAATACTGCTTAATATGATACAATATGAGATGATAAGATCTGGTTCCATACATGGAAATACAAAACGATGCATTACTGCATGATATGATATGATACAATAGGATTTGAGACAGCAGAACACATAACACAATGGGATACCAAAAACCATACAACGAAACATGGCTAAATACGATATGGTGTGATACAATAGTTATGATACTGTGTGATATGATACAATATGGGACACCAGGAATCAATGTAATGAGATATGATGTAATATGGCATGGTATGATATACAGCAGGGTATGATTTATGCTATGCTATGCTATGCTATGCTATGCTATGCTATGCAATGCTATGCTATGCTATGCTATGCTATGATATGATATGTGATAAAATGTGATTTGATATGATATATGATATAATTTGTGATAAAATATGATATATGTTATGATATGATATGATATGATATGATATGATATGATATGATATGATATGATATGATATGATATGATATGATGTGATGTGTGATACAATATGATTTGATATGATTTGATATGATATATTTCATATATTTGATATAAAAAGACAAGATACAATTCAGTAATATCACAACTTTTTTTTTTATGTTAACCTCATCTGAGACATTAGTGCCATTGTGAGAAGTCAGGATGTAAAGGAGGAGGTGATGGATAATGTATTCCCAGGTCAGAGTAGTGTTGTGATGCATTTTGGATATTTTGTCCCATCCCCAATGAAAATTAATACAAAGCTGTAAACAAGAGAAGACTTTAAAAGTCTACTGAGTTGACTTAAAGTCGACTTCTTGAAACATTTTCATTTTTGTTTCAGTCTGATTTCATGACTGGAATAAAAAGGCAACCCAGTGGATTAAAATAACATTAATGAAAAATAACTTTAAAAAATCAAAGTTTTGACCACAAAAACTGGTTAAGTCTACTGAGGCAAAGCAGAGGCAGAACATGGTATGTAGGTCACAGCCACTCTTTTAACATTCACCACCATTTTTTGATCAGAGTTAACAAAGCTGATCAAATAGTGAGCCAACTAAAACAGTAGAGAAACAAGTCCTAAACCAAGAGCCTCAAACCAATCCATCAGGGATCCAAGGAGGATGAGAGGAGGAGTGTCAAAGGAAATTACATCAAAGGGAACAACACGAGGCCTCAGATTGAAAGATAATGTCCACATCCCCTCTTCCAATCACATCCCTCTTTGCCTACTCCTTCGTTGTTTCTCCAACCAGACAGATGGATGCACTTTTGAAGAGGAGTCGGAAGAAACTTTTAATGAACAAGAAGCTGGCTTAGGGGCTTTCTGAATTATCTCATGGTCGATAAGCACCCAACAGCGCAAATGGCACTGTGAAGGGCTTTGGTCAGATAAACAGCATCTTTTCAGAAGGAGAACAGAGCAGGGAGCTGACACTTGGGGAGAGATTAGTGGGGTCTCTTTTCAGGGCTTGTCAGGCACATTGGACAGGAATCAGATCTGTGAAAAAGACTTCTTAGAAGACTGGGTGGAGCCATTACTAGAAATGTCAAATTTTAGAGATTGTGTTCACCTTTGTCTTAAGAGTGTAATACATGCAGTGGTAATTTGCTTATTAAGAAAAAAAAATGCGCCATTGACTGGAAAACATGATTGATCCACCAATCTATAGATCCAAGCAACCTCTTAGGTGCGTTTCCTTTTCATTTGTTCTTGATTTTTATGCCTTTATTCATAGGGGGCAAGACAGTGGATAGAGTAGGAAACAGGATGAAGTTGGGAGTGACAGTCAGGAAAAAAGGCTGAAGGTTGAACCTAAACCAAGGCTACCCCACTTAAAGGCTAACAGCCAAAATACATCAGGCGCGTCTCCGGTTTGGCTCCGCTTTGTCATGATACAAATAGGTTTCAAGTCTATGTGACAACTCACACCGGATCTGCTCCATTGAGGTCTGGCTGTGGTCACAGCAGATACCCAATGGTCCTATTTTTGCTGAATGCTGGAGCTGTGACATGTCAATTTACAAAAAAACATATTGGAGAGAACAGGAAGCTGTGCTCGCAAACCACCTAAAAACGTCCAGTGACTTTTAAAATAAAACAAACCATGTCAAAACAAGACCATATTTAGCTTGGCTAAAAAAAAACTGACATGATGAGTGCAGCTAAGTCAGGAGTCAACGGGTAAGAGTTTTCACAACCCAACATGACTGATATGAGGCTCGTCAGTGGAGTGGGAAGCATGGGAACTCCTTGGTTTTGCAATTTCAGAGGTCTGGCAGTCGTCAGTTGCCCGTCTGAACATACAGCCAGTATGAATTGCTTGATGAGAAACTACGCAGTCAACATGCAACAAAGCAAAGGTGTATCCAGTGTATTCCCAGTGTAAACTAATAGGATGTGCTGCGTAACAGCTGGGCATTACCAGTGCCAAAGTTAGCATGTCTAATATGGATACTGTTCACCTCTTCAAAAACAAATGACTATGTCCATGGTTTGTATGCTATATGTTAAATATACAGATGTATATGTCGATCAGCAAGAACAATACAATCATCTGGGCAATTAAACACAATCCAATAGGAGATGCATTGATCCAATCTTGGTATGGGGTATTGGTCTGACAAACTCAAAAAGCTGAATAGGGTATCAGCGAGTCACTGATCCATTGGGTAGGTCCATTGCTCATCTCAACACAAGCTAGAAAAATATTTTATGAGCTTTGATTGTGCATGGTTCACACGTGAAGTGTAAGTTAATCCACCTCGACATTTGTTTAGCCGCACAGTATACACAAAGCCTCTGATGGTAAATGACACATGAGATGCATATGAGCTTTGGGAGCAAGCCCCATTCAGCACCCTACATGATCTGCATTTGTTACCACGCATCAAAGCTTACGGCCTTTGACCTTTTGAGAGTGCTGTCACAATCTCTCTTTGATATCCTCAGATCAATTAAAGGCTCTCATGGGAGGTGTAACAATTGCACCAAGGTTAGACGACAGAGGCGGGGGTGATTGATTAGCTGTGCCCAGCTACGCAAAGCAAACAAAGAAGCATGATGGATTCCCGGGTGTCACAACCTGGCGGGACTGGAATATAGTAAACCAAGCTTGGGCCAGATGGTTTTTATAGGAAAGGAACAAAGAAGAAAGGGAAAGGGTGATGAAGAAATACCAGCTGGTTTTCTTTCTAATTGTATGCACACCTGTTACATTATACTCATGAACAAGACTTATCACAGAAGGCATGACGGGATTTAACATTTCCTGTTGCCAACATGCACCTGCACCTGCAAGGCCAAGCCCTGCGAGTATTAATAATTTTTATGTCACACAAGACAGAAGAGTTGTAGGCCCCTTTATGCCCTGTGATGGTAATTGTTTGACATGATGGACGGAGAGTAAATAAAGATAAGAACCGTCTACTGTAAGTCATCAAAAAGAGATTGTAATGCATCTCATGTTTTTCTCATAATGTTCAATATGTTCAGAGGAGGCCATTCATCAGTGTTGGTGATTATTAAAAAATGCAATAAGAATAAAAAATACATTGCAACACAGTGTTTGAGTGAATTATGGAGAGGAATATTTGAAGGCAAGGGTGCTCTGTTTCATTTTTCATTTCGTGTCAGTATGAAAGGGGAGTCAATCTCAATTTTCTGCAGCCTGTGCCTTTAAATCAGAGCCACCATCATTTACTGCATTGCAGATGAGAAGTCAAGTCATTAGAGCCACCACTCGTACACTTCATTGATCCCAGCAGTATTAATGAGATCAACCTGGTCGCCTAATGGCCAGCCTCCCAACGGGAGCAGGAATGGTTAACCCAAGAAGACCAGTGTAATTGTCCCAGAGAGCCTGAGTTGTTTGGATCAAATGTGTGTGGATTCCAGTGTAGGTTGTGGAGCTGCAGGGACCAACGTTTGCATTCTTACAAGGCTTTAAAATCTTTATTATTGACCTGTGAAGGTGAATGTTTTAATGACCTCTCATGAGCAGGGAGGTGTACTATGTAGTTAATGTGGTAAATGGGATGCACCTTTAATTGAGCTGAGCTCTGCACATTAAGTCAGGTGAGATGTGCTCTGATAATTTTGAAGGAAGGAGCATTTTCAAGAGTTTGAAGTGGTTTAAGTGTATTATCACACAAAGCCTGAATGATGTGAAGGATCACTTCAGGACAAAAGTAGAAAATCTGTGAGACATTTGATTGTTTTGTGAAGCCAAAAATGACGCAAGTGACTCAGAAGAAGATTGCACCCTCCATGATTTCTTCTTGTTTTCATTTCCCCCACTCCACTCTCTCCCACAGCAAGCGGTAAACACAAACTGTCAGCCCGGATTTGCAATTTTACCAAACAAACTTCCATCTCGACATAAAGCCCGTTAGGCCCAATCAATGCCAACAAGCTGACACCCGCAGATGAATCTGTTAGAAAAATCCCTTAGCCTGGAGAATCGGCGAGCAGAGAGCGCCTTGGCATTCCTAAGGAGCTATCCGTCATTATGATCTGAGCACACGCCAGAAACAGATGATATACAAACATAATATCATTTGCCTGAGCTCATCATGCATGAAATATAATTTTTCAGGATGGCAGGAAGAGAGAAAAGAGCTAAGGATGTATTTCTATCAAAGGTTTGTCTTATTCCTTTAATAAGAGATCCTTCTTGCATTTGTTAAATGGACAAAGATTAATGGAGGCACGAGGTAAACGCTGGCTGAAATCTTGTAAATGTGAATGAACTAATGGAGTTTTGTTGAACAAATAGGATTAAATTGGAGCGCAACATGGGTTATCATAAAGTGATACATGTGGGATATTCTCGATCAAGGATGCATGTTACGTCAACAGTTTCTCGTCACCAAAGTGGGCAGAGAAGTACCAGTTGAGTGAATTATTTACTCTTTATTTTTATTGTACATGGCCCAAAATTTCAGTCATACTATGTCTGATTTGTTGCATACTATGTCTGATTTGTTGCATAGCATAACTACTAGCTGGTACAGTAGCTCTGGTACCTGGCTACAATACTGCTCTACCACCCAGATGTAAAAAAGCAGAGACACCAGATGACATCCTGAAGCACAGTTTGGAAGTTTTTCTTTGAAAAGATTGAGACTGAATTGCAGGCTGTGTCTGGCAGAGTCCTGCACTGGGTCAGGTACCCGCAAAAACAGCAAAATTAATATGAAATAATAATAAATACAATAAAATAAAACGTAAGTTGTAAGCTGGTTGTATGGCTGTGACCATATAGACTGTAAAAAACACATGGACCTCATCTGTAAATCCGTAACATGGTGGAAGGCTGGGCCACGCTATCCAGTTCTTATAATACATCCATGGTTGTGACATGATCACGGCTCGTACCTGCTGAGCGCCGCTTAAGTCTGGACAGAAGTAAGTCTACTATTACACATGTAAAGGTCCTTTTAAGAGATTAAAAGTTTAAAAGCATTAAACGTAAAAAACGAGTGATTTTACAGTTGTATGTGGGAAGATCACAGAGGGTTGATGATGGAGCTGAAGTCAGGCTTTTATTGGAAGAGTTGCTTCATTCAGGTGCGTTGTTTACTCACTGGCATCTGAACTATGGCGATATACCGTTCAATTTTCAGACAATATGACCCAAAATGATTACTTTAAATAAGGTTAAGGGTCGGGCTTCGGGTCGGGCTTCGGGTCGGGCTGCAGGTCGGATGCAGGTCGGATGCAGGTTTGTACGTCCCCGGGTCAGGGCGGATCTTGAAAATTGGACCTGTGCAGGACTCTAGTGTCTGGTATAACTGTCTTGTAAACAACTAATAGGATTAGATTTTGGGTCTGCCACAGGGTCTCCTCCATGTTGGACATGCCTCCTGGGGGAGGCGTTCAGACGGCATCTTTATCAAATGCTTAAAACACATTCCTTTTTAGGTTTTAAAAAAAAAGATTCACTCAAGGCCTCTTGGTTTTGTCCTGATTTTTCTGTGCCATAAGGTGCCCCTAGCAATTTGAGATGTCAAAATGAATATGATACATTTAGGCCAGAGGAGCATGAGGCATACTGAACTTGTTTTTGAGACTCATTTTCTCCCTTAGTTGAAGTGCCAATTTGTTGCGATGTGGCCAGCTAAGCCCAGCCAAACAGTGTGAAAGACATCCAGGAGTCCTTCAGATGTGCGTTAGTGCCGCCTCTGCGGATTCAGTGGGTCAAGGGGAGCTGGGCACAGCAGGATGCTACGAGCGCTGTGGGAAAAGTGCAAGGCACCAGACAAGGTCTGAGGAAGGGCAGCTTTTGATTAAGACCTTTCTACTACACTGCTTATTTGGAATTTCCACCTGTGCTGCTGCTTTAATACAGCAAGGTTAGAAATATTGGCAACCCTGTTAGGCTTTAGCTCTGGGTCAAGAGAAGGGTACTGTGGTGGATGAAGTGAAACATGCTCTGCAGGTAGTTTTTATTAAAAAAAAAAAAGAAAAAGAGCCAAGCTAAGCAAGCCTGAGCTGGTTGTGTTTGTTAGCATATTTGCAGGGTCACCTACATGAAAGGTTCAAAGTGCATGTGCTTGAGAGGAAAGGGTAGCATGATTTATGTGAAACTGGGCAGTGAACTGCAAATACAGGAATTGTATCCCATTAAAAAGTATAAATGACAAAAAAATGCTGAATTTTGGGTGCCTTTCCTTTTACAAGGCTTGCAAAAAGTGTAAGAAAAGCCCTTTCAAGTATTTCAACAGGAGTAAAGTGCAAAGATAAAATATTCAGAAGCAGAAAAGATAAAAAAGGACATGCCCTTTACATCCTGAATACTAGATTTGTTTCAAAAGAAAGGCTCAAGATTTATACGAAGTGATTGCTAAAGTCTATCCAATTTTTATCTACTTTATTTTTAGTGTGAGCTTCCACACAGTAAAACACAGACAGGACACTGTGTCTCTGTGTTGACTCTCTGGGTCTGTGGCTGTGGGACTGAGAGGGCGACTCTGGCTCTGAAGTGCTAACAGATGATACCTGAACCTTACTGTTGAGGAATCCAGGCACTGATGCCCAGTCAGGGCTCAGCAACGCAGGCTGATGGACCACCCCAAGGGGATGTGAGGAGTTACCCGAGCATAGCCGGCAGGACAGAGAGGGAGAGAGAAAGAGGAGGGAGGTGTGGAAGTTTAGCTTGGAGGGAGAGGACAGGGACTATGGAGCAGATTGACCAGATGAGACGAGGTATTGTAGAGCAAGGGAGCACAAGCGAAAGACAGGGGATGCTTAGTTACCCCTCTTTGCAACAGTAACACTGGAAAGAGAGGTTGAAAAAAAAGAACAGGAAAAAAGAAGTGGGAGGCAGTGTAACCAGGGGCTGTCGTAGAAAAGGCTAAGAAATTGACGTAAAAAAAGGGTGTTAATGTAATGGTAGCTGTTTTCTGTCAAAATCCAAACAATTTCAAAGCTACTTCAAAGACCAACATCAGAATCAAAACTGACTGAAAAATAACAGATTTAAAGTTTCTTAGAGTGGCAAATGCATATTCTGATCAGTCAACAGACCACAGCATGTTCATCTCACTCAGCCTTCGATTCTCTTCTTATCGAAGGACGCCTTAGGGATGTAAATAAAAAAATAAGAAATTAAAGCAAAAAATCCAGATCACTCCTGCTGTTTAAGATTTTGTAGGTCAATTTTTATGATGTCATTTCCAGGAAGAAGAAACCGATAAAATAAAACACAAACAGGATAAATATGGGTTGGGTCTATATAATAATAATAAGAAAGCATCAAGAGATGTAATCAGCACCCTGCTGGTTGTGCTCCTGTGATTTTCATTACTGCAGGGGCTCCACAGACAGCAGGCGAGTTTCACCACAGAACACTGCATTCAAACCGAGGCTGATCAGAAAGATGTGAAGATCACAGCTGCACTGTGGTGTGGCCTGCAGCTTCAAGCCCTGTGCCAACAAGGGCTAAAGCAGAGACGTGGCAGGAGGCATTACGGGGATTTTGAGAGGAAAAAAAAAACTGCCACAAACAAAAAGCATTCTCATCTGTTATCGTGTCAAAAACTGGTTCACAGCAAAAGCACAGCTTACTTTCAACCAAGCAGTGGTGTAAATATGGATTAGGTTGGGAACTGTTTTCATCTTATTCTTTCCAGCTATGTGTCAGACTAAAGCACCTGAAAAGCCTACAAAACAACAGAACATGTGGGTTAGCTTTACTAGAGGCAAAACTCAGCTCTGGTGTTCTGCACCATTTGGTCTATAAATAACGTTTATAACTGCATGATGTTACAGAAAAGGGTTAATAATGAATAGATTAATGACACCGTTAGTAGGCGTGTGGTGGCTCAGTGATGTCTGAATTGGAAGGTCAGGGGTCTCATCATGTGTATCTCCCTAACCCAAACTCTAACCACTGCCCATACTTTAAAGTACTCCTGGGTAAGGACACTTAACCTTGACCTGCCTTTGGTGGTCATGCCATTGGTGTGTGAATGGGATTAGTTATTCTAATGGGGGCTTTACATGAAAGTGTAAATGGAATGTGTCACATAATAAAAAGCACTTCCAATAGTCGGAGGACCAAAGGAGGCACTGTTTAAACAATCCATTCATTCATTATCTTAACTGCTTTTCCTTTGGGGTCACAGGGGTTGATGCCTATTCCAGCGGTCATTGGGGCAAGGCAGGGTCCACCCAAAGACTGTATAATTCATGGATGTTGTCACTGTGACGTCACCCAACAGTCGCTGACACAGAACATTGAAGTCAATCGTCAGCAAGGGGCCATACTGGTATAGTTGACTCAAGAGGTGGGCTTTGAGCCTCCTCACGAATAGCTAAAGGGTGCCACAAATGTCAGTCATTTGAGATGAGGCAAACTTGCAATGTTTATATCTTCTCAACCACTGCGTTGGAAAGAATTGCACTCTCCATTAAGTGTGCCAATAGAGAAATGAGCTTTTCAGACCCAAGGTGTTTTTTGGTCCAGGCAGCAAAAGTCTGCTTTTTTGGTTTGATGTGGTTTTTAGTCTTTTTGAAGCCAGTCTCAAGTGGATACTTGATGACCTGCAGCGTTTAACACTTCTTTAGCTTTATATTTTTAGACTGGAACTCACTGCCTGGGTGCACTGTGGACAGGTTGCTCGCTTATCAATGCCAACACGTAAAAACAGACTATTTATGGACACACTCACACTTATGGGCAATCTAGAGGGGCCAATCAACCTGACAAGCATGTTTTTTGGCTGTGGGAGGGAGCTGGAATACCTGAAGAGAACCCACACAAGTAAATTCCACACATAATTGCACCTTCCCTCCAGGGAATCAAACCAGGAACCTTCTTGCTGTGAGGCAACAGCGCTAACCACTGCCAATTAAAGTCCATGTTTTCCTCCAGCAGTGCACTGTACCATGCTTAGATGACTTGCAGTACAATAACTTTGCGTAGCTCTCCTTTAAAGGAAACATATCTGTGCAAACATCGCTGGACTTTTTCCAGTTTCCTTCATTCGCACTGGTGAAATAAAACAAAGGCAAATATGGATTCACATATGAATGAGACTACAAAGTGAGGATACTGTGCGAATGGGCGAACTTCTTTCTTCGAGAGTTTGCAAGTTGCTAGAAGCACTGCTGCAAATCCCCAAACATGCTGGTCCACAATGCCAACAAAAGACGAAGGCACACCAACCCCTTTGAGTTTCCAAGAGAAATTATGACACTGGGGAAAACGCCACAGACTGAGGTAAGGAATTTCAATGGCCTAGTTTTTTCCTTCCTTTCAACTGTGAATCAACAGAGATTTCTATCCGCCGGGTGTACTTTTTCTCAAAGTTGGTAGTGAATGTCTAACGTGGAAATACTGCTTTAAAACTGGTAAAACAGCACCATACTGGAAGAATATATCTACCCTCAAGGGGTGTATGTTCTTCACTTTAATCTGAGTTTGCAAAAGATCCTGTGATTAGCTTTTATGTCCCTTAATGGTGCATTCTTGTGACTTATAAAACAGATTATTCTGCAGATGCTTGTACCTAACTCTCTCGTGTGCATGCTAAGCATCACTTACAGTATGCACAACTTTATTGCAGAGGTTTTTATTGCAGGGATTTTATTGCAGAGAATTAGACGGAGGGACAGAAGGACGCAGAGACAGACGGAGAGGAAACGAGCTGACATTTTGATTAAGGTGCCAACAAATTTTATTTGCTGTTTCAAAATGTCTCTCTCGTATTTCCCGACGGACGGTGGAGGTTAGACAGGACATGTTTTCCGTCCCAACTTTGGGCTGTCAGGCATCGATCCTCCCAAGATTACACATCAGACGCAGCCACAGTTCACTGCAAGACAAGTGTTATAAATTATGGAGGAGCCGCTAGATGAGGACGGCATCTCCGGGGAAGATTTCCAATGTAGCTAATGGTAGAACTCAATGTAAAATTTAAACCAATGTAAAGGTCAGAAGAATCCAAAGGATGGAGCTGAGAAAATGCTGTGAAGGTGTGTAAATATCACCTTGAATGGAATTATTTAAAACATGTGGATAAATCGGTGTTTTATAGCAAAAGGATGATATATCTGGAACCACATTAGCAGCGTCTCTTTTTAAACATCTCCCTTAACAACAGCATTTAATGTCATTTCAGCTCAATCCAGAGCCAACTGAATACGTTTATAGCCATTTTCCCCAGACTAGCCATTTACACCTTTTTGAATAAAGCCACTGAGTATGGTTGTAGAAATGAAAAATGTAAAGTAGGCTCTTGTAAGTGCTCTGGGAACTCTAAATTTTACAAATAGGTTTTCAATTTAAATCCCATTTATCAGCTACAAACCATTCCACTACAATCTGACTCACTTTTCAGTTCCATCTCTTGTCGCACAAGCTCATCTCCATTCTTTCCAGGTGCCCACTTGAAAAAGTAATTAAGACAGTTGGAAGTGAATAATCATCTCATCAAAAAGACAGAAAAAATCCAGCTGAGATTTGTGTTTGTGATGGATTGACAGGGGGAAATCAAAGATTCCAAGTCATTTTCTCAACACGACCTAAAGAACTAATCCTTGTTCCTTCAGTGGGACGACACATGTAGGTGATTTTGTTTTCTGCAGTAAGTGGAGTAAAGTGTGATGTCACCGTCCATGAGTTGTCAGTTGAAGGTGGGAAAGTTCACAGATTAGTGAAAATGTGCTGATCCCAGATTTGAAGCATATTGGATTTTAATGGTTGTTTGTATGTGTGTGAATCAAGGTGTACTAGAAGATTATTCCTGAATAAGTGACGTTCTTCATAGGATACAGCTCAGGTTCGTCCTGTTTGCCTTTCAGCAAGGGAATGAAAAGTTTCTCTGGCGGCTGCAGCAAAGGGACACTTCTTGTTTACCCATAATCCTCCTGCCAAAGACTTAACCTGATGTGCTGGGTGTCTTTCTTATAATTCCATAACCGTGGGCTGCCTGTTCCCCCTAAGCTGTGCCCTCTAGCATGAGCCTGAGAGGATGAGAAAGCCCATCCCGTCACTGCTCAGTCTAAATCTGACAGTCCCTCTTTGCCTTGCAGGGTGAGGAGGGGGCATTTTTTCCACTTTCCCCAGAGGGAGTGGGTGAGTGCCATGCTCACAGCACATAAGAAGATCACAGGGTGATGCTGAGGAGTTGGCCATTTCATGGCAACTCTCTGCCGTGACAGATGGGCAGTGTGCTTTTGCCATAGCCTAGAGTTTAAAAAAATCCAAGCTGCTTACGGAGCGAATGAGAGGAATAAGGAGGGAGAAAGTGGGCGGAGCTTCTGCAAGACGTGAAAAATAAGAAGCAGAGAGATGAAGAAGTAACATGATGAGTGAAGGGAGATGTAGAGGCAGTAGTTTGACAACAAGAAGAAAAAGAGCGCGGCTTTGAAAGGACTTATTCAAAGCGATTAAGAGAATGCAACACGCCATGCTGCATACAGAAAAAAAGCAGAAGAAGAATGAAAGACAGATTGGATTGTGATGAATCATGTAAAAGAAATGGGTGAGTGAGGGAGAGAAAATATACTCGATAATATAGACAGCCTGGTGGGAGGGTGTCTACGTACAGTGTGAACACTAAATTAGTTTCCCACAGGGAGCTCATCTGCTGCTGACGAGAACCACAGAAAAAAAAAACCAACTCTTTGGCCACAGTCCAAGTGGAGACATTTGGGGACATATTTTCTTATACACAAATTATTTGCTGTGTCAGAACAGGAGGAAGCCAAGGCTGCTAATGAGGTAAAAAAGGAAAATTCAAAAGTATTAGTTGCTATTGCTCACATACTTCATCTGAGGCCAGTATTATATTATTAGTATTCATCAGAGCTGCTTCTTGGAATGATAATAAGAAAAAGAGGACAGCTTGTTCTTTGTGATCTACAACTGCAATGACTCACAGCCACATTACAGCAGTGCCAATATATCATGGTAGTCTTTCAGAATCCTGATAAAAAGTTTTATCAGTGAAAGACATTTATATCCTTTACTTGAATTTTAAGAACCGATACATCAGTTAAAAAATATTCAGTACTTGTAAATTCATTTTAGGCCCTGAATTAGATAAGAAATCACGCTTTAGTAGAGGTTTGGACATAAAACTGTACCTCGTGAAAGACGGATGTATACTTTCTTATGCAGGACACTATTTTTTTTTTGATTGTCTATGACTTAACGTCGATGTAGCCTTTCACTGTAAAAGGTGGCCAGATTTATGCTAGCTTTATTGTGATGTGTAAGATTGAACCCTCTCTTGTAGATTTTACCAAGGGGTTATTGATTGATTCAGATAAAGTTACGAAGGTTGAGTTGGGCAAAAGTTGAAATTGAAATGAAGGCACTTAAAATGTCAATGTTGAGCTGATGAGTTGGTAAGTTGGGTCTCTCGTTTGCTGGTTTCATATGTATATTTTCAGGTTAGATTAATTGGATGGTTTGTCTGTTGGTAGGTTGGTTAACAGATGGGTCGATTGATTGGTTGACTTCTTGGTTGGTCAGTTGCCTGGTTGTTTGGTTAACTTGTTTGACATATTGGCTGGTTGGTTGGTTGGCCCATCGATCAGTTAGTAAGGTGTTTGTTTTCTTGGTTGATTGGTTGCTTGATATTTTTGGTAAGTTACCTGGCTGGTTGGTTTTCATGTTTGATATGTTTGTTGGATAGTTTATTTTTTGTATGTGTATTTTTTATATATTTTGGCTAGTTTGTTGATTGGTTGTTTAGATGCTTTGTTAGTTAGAAGGCCGTTGAACTATTGGGTCAGTTGATTGATTGGTTTCGTGGTGAATTGTTTGGCTGTTTTTTTTTCCCTTTTTTTTTGTTTTGCTTTTCGTTTATTGGTTTGTTGGCTGTTTTTCTTGATTGTTATGTTGGCTGGCTGGTTTGTTGGTTGTTTTATTAGTAAAATGGTTGCCTGTTTGGTTTGTTTTCTTGTTTGATTTGTTGGCTAGTTGGTTGATTGGTTGTTTGGGTGGTTTGTTTGTCAGATTGATTGGCAGATTGGAAAACACTTGGATTGACTGGTTAATTGATTGATTTCTTGGTTTGCCAATTTTTTTATTATCTTTTTCTATCTCTTTTGTTACTTGGCTGGTGTTTTATAGTTGTTGACAAATATACCTGAGATATTACTTAAGGAAAATTATTATTCATAATCATTCATTAATAGTAAACCCATTTATCTAGCCTCTAAGTATCTTATCGTTGACACTAATTAATACTGGGTAGAGGCAATTTTTGTGAGGACCCAACAGAAGCACAGGCAGTACATTTGATAATAACTACCTGTTAATGTTGTTTCTTTCAAACACAAAATTTGGCAAGCTGTTGGTAGCAGGTCGGTAACTCAGCAAGAAGTGGCTGTCAGCTTCTCATGTATCAGTGTTATGCTATGACTGTAAGCACTAATGGATGTCTCTCAACGAGCAACCTGTGCTCTCAACTAATTGCTGTATAATTGCAGCTCTACTATCCAATTGTGGAGGCAGCTGTGGGCTGTTGATGATTGTGAAGGCCTTTTTAGGCATAATTTATGAGAAATGTACCACAATAATAAGACTGAAATGGAAGACAAATTTGGAAATAAAGCTTTTTCTTTCTGTGAATTTTTTTTTCAACTAGCTGTGCCAAGTTAGCAGAAGTTATGAGTTTTTAAATAAATAATGCAATGTGGTGCACGAGAATAACCAATTAAATGTCTGCCTGGAGGATTGTTGGTCTAAACCTAATGCTGGCTTACATTCTGTCATACCCAACTGGAAATAAGGACGTCCTGGTAAATTAGCAATCTGCTTCTTCTTTCAAGTAAGGGGTGTTTTACTTTGTACTTTGTGGTGTGGTAGGTTAGTGTTAGTTGTTTTTGGGTGTTTTGGATAACCACAGAGAGTTTTAAAATTGTTCAGAGTGCTGATATGTGGATAAATATTCCCATTTGTAGCTGATGCTATTGAGTAAGAGCTACAGATGCAGGTAATTATTTTGTAAGGAGAAGGTGTGATGCGACCAGGCCTCTGCATGCCTCTGGAGCTCGGACAGAATCAATACATCTAAAGTAGAAATCAAACCCCAGCAAACTGAGACACTAGCACACACTTCCAGCCCAGCATGCATCCACTCAAGATGGATTGAGCACGGATGAGGTGCTTTTCCTAGAGGACCACTGGGGACCATTGGTCTGCTCTCTGAAGACACATACCCACATACTTACATACATACAAACTGGTACTTACAGGCTTTTCCATTCACTCTTTTGCAGAGATCACTACATCCCCTGCAGGGCTGCAAGCTTTCCTCAGCCTCCAATTTGTTGTGCATTACCAGCTGTCCTGCCTGCAATTCCAGTGAACACTTCAAGTGATTCTCTATAGCTCTCTTTATTTACTTACCTTCTAGATTGTTCAGAAGGAAAGAAAATCCAAAAACTAGCAAATGGAGAGTCAAAAATAAAATATGATGTGCTTAATGACTAAAATTCCTGCCTGCTATCATCAAGTTTAAAAACATAGGGAAAAAAAAAGATGAGAGAGTGCGCTCTTGTGAGTTGAGTTGAGGAGAGATGAAGCACACAACCTTCATATGCTCTCTATGCATTGCAAATCATGCTTGCGTTATGCAGCCATCATCTCTTATGCAAATTGTTTGAGTGCCGCAACAGTGTCTTATACATATTCATGCTGCAAAGGGAACATGGCACCTGTCTGCAGGCCGGCTGGTTACGTTGAATCTGTGCGTTAATGTAGAGCATATGCAGAGAGGACACAGTTATTATGCATGAGAGGATGACACGCTTTTTCCATGAGGGAGACTTAAGGATAGATTACTTGGAATAAAATTGTTTACATTATGTCTTGTTTTTGTATTATTCTTGGTTGTAAGATGAGGTTGTTGCAATATTTGTGTCATGAATCTGCAGAAAGAAAAGAAATGCAGGGTAGTGCACACACTTCACTTTTGACGGAGATGGGCACACACCTAGTGTTTGTGCTCACTCTGCCGATGTATGTGGGAGTGTAAAGAAACAAAAAGTGAAGTAAGTTTCATAGGGTGGGTGGGCAGTCACTCAGTCAGTCAATAAGCTTGGAAGTGGGTGGAGCAATGACGACAGGCTGCATGAGTCTTTCTGGCTGCCTCCAGGGCCCTCTCTGTGCTGCAGACTTCCTGTCAGAGAAGTCTGACTTCATGCTTTGCACTTTTTAGTCTTTTTACATTTAATTCAATTTATGCCAGAGATTAGTACAGTATGAGTTCATGCAGAATGTTCTGTTTATGATCACATTGTTTTATCATCTTCTCTGATATCCTTTTTTCAAAAAAAAATGTTCATGCAGTTGTTTTGAGTGATGTCTGAAAAATTTGCTGGTCTATTCAAACACAATCTGTTTAATTAAACAGTAAAACTGAAACAGATAAAGTAGTAAAACTGGGCTAAAAGATGGATTACAACTAAATAAAAATCAATATTTTCATTCTTGTAATATTTACCGAACAGTTTTACTTTGCATCTGTTCAAAGTTTTCTCACAGAATGATAGTGTGACTTGCCAGGACGGGATATACAAAAATTGGTTTGTCAAAAGAATGATTAAAGACAGCCCTGTGATTAACTGGTGACCAGTCCAGGGTGTACCCTGCCTCTTGCCCAATGACAGCTGGGATAGGCTCCAGCCACCCGCGACCCTGAACAGAATAAGTGGTTCAGAAAATGAAAGAATTAATGAATGATTGAAGACAGTACAAACCAGACAAGTCGAACCACAGGAAACACACTGATTAGCGTCTGTTTTAGCGACATCACCCACTTGTTTCTGATGCAAAGTTTTCAAGTGATACTCTGGGATGGAACAAGTCGGGTCCTATCGCAAGGTTTAGGGCAGAAATTACCCCTACAGCAGTGTTTTTGTGCAACAGAAGCCCAGGGCGCTCGCACCAAACATCCCTTCCCTGCTCGTCAGTCAGTTACATCTGCACTCAGACGGGACCATATCTTACTTGACCAAAAACACAAATAAACGGACCCCCGCAGAAAAAATCTGATACAGTCTGCATTCACACTTTATTCAAAGTGAATGGCAGGTCATCCTCGCTCTCATAATCACTCATATTTACGTTGTTATTGCATAATTCGTCCTGGCAGACTACCTGCGTTTGTTTATATCTGGCACGCCGTGCGTGCGGACTGATACACTAAGCGGTGAGCGCATGGTAGCCAGCTGTGGCTCTGCAGCGGAGGTAGCGCCCTTTTACGACAGGATGAGAACTACAGCCTTATTTAGCGGTGTTTTTCTGTGAAAGTAACGTGCTGAAAATTCTCTAAATAAAGCGTGAATGCAGACTGATATAAGATTTTTTCTGTGGGAGTCCGTTTATTTGTGTTTTTGGTCAAGTAAAGTATGGCCCCGTCTGAGTGCAGATGAAACTGGCTGACGAGCAGGGAAGGGATGTTTGGTGCGAGCGCTCTGGGCTTCTGTTGCACAAAAACACTGCTGTAGGGGTAATTTCTGCCCTAAACCTTGCGATAGGACCCAACTTGTTCCATCCCAGAGTATCACTTTAAGGCCCATCTTTGAAAGTAGCCACATTGGAAATTGGAAACTCAACCAAGCTTTATATCAGTTTTTATCAGGTTATCTGCACAAATGATGAATTTCTGTCATTTTGTCAGTATTCGTCATATTTTAAGACTATTTTAAGGCTGTTGCTTGCTTTTGATGTAAAATATTGAGATTGAGTTGTCCTTAGACATTGGTTGGTAAATCTGGTACACATAACTGGATTAATTGGTCAAGGATGTCAACTAATATGGCGTTGTTTACTCATGTACTCACTGACACTGTTTTTAGTGATTTCAAAAAAAGGGAGTGATTTTGAATGTTTCCTAAATGTTTACCAACCTTTGGACTGGTTGGGTATTTTGGAATCTCAATGCACCTTTTAACTACTCTGTGATTAATTGTTTTGGAACAGTTATCATCATTTCACCCTTCTGTTGCAGTTGATACTAAAGTAACATTGGACAATGCTTGGTGTTATTTTTAAGTTTGTTTTTAATGGCTTTGTTCAAAGAGTGGGACATGGTGTTGGATAGAATACTGGGGGGATACTGCCAACTCATGATTTTAACCACTGAGCAAAACTGGTGTCTCAATAAGTGTTGATTTCTTGAGTCCTTTGCTAAAAAATATTTGGTAAAAGTGGCATTTGACCACCAGAATCTGGTGAATTGAATGTTGAGTCCAAGTGAACCAAATTTGGAATAAATCCCCCCGGCAGTGTTGAGAAATGGTGTTCACAAGAATGGGTTGGACAACCCGAAATCCTAATGCCTTTGGCCATGGCTGTCACCAACATGGAGGCATAAAAAACTGGAGCATGAAGGCCTGTGTGAAAGTCTCTCCCAGTTGGAGTCTGAAATTGGGTTATTGCTTGGAGGGGACTAGGAAAGAGCCATGAGAAAATCCTTGAGAGCACACAGGCACAAAAACAACAGAGTCACAAACTAACAATGAAAGACAAATTCAATGGCTTCGAAAAGCGTTGGTGCCAAGGAACCAAACAATAGCAACATGACTTACCTAATTAAAAGCAACACTCAGCAAATTAGACAATGCAAATTCTGAGAACAATAGAAGAGCTGCTCTTCTCCTCATGCTTTTAAAAACATCTCTGAGAATGTCATGGCCGTGTAATTATCCCTGCATTCTAAAGTAGACATTAGTGAAGACATCCCGCCACTCTTACAGGGATCCTATTAAGACAGGTAATTAAAGGCGGCGCAGGGGAAAAGTGGATCAGAATGCATATTGAAAGGGCCTCAAATACAGGCAATAGATCTCCTGCCTGCATGTCTTTGGGGCACTTTGAGTGTATTATTCAGGAACCTCTTGTTGGCGTGAGGTCTGAAAGAAACATATGCTGACAGGAAGGGGTACTGCGAGAGTGGCCAAGTGGCGGCCATT
Organism: Halichoeres trimaculatus; assembly: GCF_033239565.1. Lineage (NCBI taxonomy): Eukaryota > Metazoa > Chordata > Actinopteri > Labriformes > Labridae > Halichoeres > Halichoeres trimaculatus. The sequence continues at coordinate 8,955,331 of NW_027437199.1, read as the reverse complement.
TTGTGGGTGACCTACTTCTGTTTTAATGAATAGAGTGATGGGAGGATGTGAGGGGAGAGTCTTGCCAAAGAGACCCATTTGTCCTTGCTGTGCACTCCCTTCCACGGCGGTGCAAATATTTCAGAGCCCGTGCGATCCTCAGGTGAAGGCAATGCTTTTAAATTACACCAATGCTGATTTATTCAATTCACACGTCAGCTGCGGTAACAAAGGCATTCATCATAAGTGGCTGATTTGCATTCGGCGCAGCGAACGAGGCAAGTTTGCTTCCCTGTCACACCAAACCATGTTTATAACCCTAATGATATTACTGATTCCCATGAACATTTTCATCACCTAACACCTCCGGAAAGCTCCATTGCTGTACCGCTGATGAGCCGTCATCAATTGATTGGACATTCATGTGGAAAAATGCCCGGCGTGAAATCAAGGGCTCGGCACGGAGTGAATATTGACAATTTAGGGTTGACGTTTGGAGACAATGGAAGGAAAGGCGTCGATACGATTGTTGAGAGAAACAATCAATATGAGGGAGCGCTGTGAAGAGAGGGGTCGCTGCACAATCTAACTCAGGATGCTATTGAAGTGTGTGTCATTTCGATAACCGCTGCTACAGAGAGCTTCTGAGAAGTGAGGAGCAGCAGCTCTGAACTGAAGTCTGGATTGGATTCTTATTTGGAGTGGAGAGAACTTCTCTGAGTCACCTTTAATATGGACAAATGACTCTCATTATCTTCTTCTATATTGAATACCCGTTACTGGAGTGGGCCTTTAAGAAAGGAAATCTGATTCAAGAGGGCTCTCCATCTCTCCCCTGCTTTACCTCCCCCTCTCTGTGTCTGTTATACACCAGAGAGCACAGCCTGGAGAATACAGGGATGCACACTTCAATTTAGAGAGCATGAATAAACAATGGGGTTTCCATGTGCTGGAGAAATTTCCCCTGACGGCGTTCACTCACACACTCTATGGTGGATGCACTCACAAACATGTGGAGCTCGTGCTCGCTCAGTGGGACCCACACAGGCTCGGTGCAACTGATATGATACAGATATTTGGTCCCATAAAGACTGATGTGGTGCCTGATATCTGTGCACACACAAGATGAAGAATCCCTAACTTTCCCCGCAGAGATACCGGGACATGTATGAAGGACAAAAAGTGTGAGCTGATTTTCAGTCACACACTTTGCGCAGGAGAAAAGTCTTATTGGCGCTGAAAGGGAGCACAAAATTACTTGCTCACAGCAGAGTGAAGTGTCACAGTGAAAATTGCTGTGAACGCAAATTTGGTTGGTGGTTTTAAACACACACACACACACACATAGAAAGTTACACAAACAGCCTGAAAGTACACACTGCATAAATCTTTGTTTCAGCCGAGCCGGAGCGGACTTTCCTTGAGAGGGCAGTGAGATGGAAACAAACTTGTGCCCCCTCAGTGCACAAATGAGGGTAAGAAGCTCTGGTTTTGAGCGTGTGCGTACTGTACCGCTTGGTGTAAGCGTTGTGTTCCTGAGTGGGTGTGTTTGTATGTGTACGTGTGCGCCCCCCTTGGTTCTGGTCCCTTTAATTCTGCGAGCTAAGATAATGAGAATTTTATCTTTGGCTCCTCTGAGGCGTGCGGCTCTGATTGAATGGGAGCAGAGTGTAACGGATGAGACGCGCGATAGCGAGCCCTGGCTAGGTTACACTCAGGCAGCGCCAGCGCGTTCTGCGGGGGGACGAGGATGGTGTGTTTGTGCAGCCGCCAAGGGAGGTAATGGAACGTGCTGTGTACCTGTGACAAAATGGGAGCCCCTTGGGTTGCGGAGGATGCCATTGCTGTGATAAAAATAATACCCAGTGTGTGTCTGAAAATAGGACATGCTGCAACACTGCACCACGAGACTGCCAACAATAGTAGACCTTTTTTAATTATTTATTCATTCACAAACCAGCCGATAGTATTTGAGATACCCCTTCACACAAAACATCTTCATGTGACCTTTTTCTTGTAATTTCTGTGATTAATCGTTCCCCTCCAAAAATGATCTCCTGAACGGCAAACCTGATAAGTCTGATGTCAGACTCAGTGTTGCATGGAGCAGATAGAGAGCCTTTAGGTAGAAATTAATGAGATTAATCAAATTAATTAAACTGTATCGCTTCTCCTAAATGTGGAACATCGACACAGCCAGAAATGAAACAGTCTCTCCTGCTTCATTTCTCCAGTGAAATCTTTTTATGGTCACATTCAGCAGTTTTATGTTGAAGGAGCAGTTATCCTCAAAGTCATGTCTGCTTTAATTGGCCATCATGACTTTTTATCGGTGAAGAGTCGCTTCTACGATAAATACGTCTAACTGTGGCGAAGGAGGATGAGAGGAGAGCTTTGGATAAAAATACGCCACTGTCTGCTAGCAAATATGTGAATCATATGACTGTGATTTAGTTGTCAAATTGTAATGCAGTGAAAAGAAGCTGTCAGTAAAAGGAGGAATAAACCTTTAACTTTTAAATTTAGATACATGAATCTTTTATGATTCTTTGACGCCTGTGACAGGATAAAAATCTTTCATGTGTTCCTGTAGCTGCTTCAGATGAGTTTTACTCACAGAACAGTGGAGACAAAAGTTCCCAATAGAGCTAAAGAATCTGCTCTGAGTAAGATGAACTCGTTGCTGAGGTTACTGTTTCACTAAACACACCTAGACGCCTAGGGCACCTCAGTCATTGTGAAGATGTATTTTCTCTGCTTTTGTCTTTTGAAGATTGGGTTATTAGAATTTAAAATGTATTTTGTGAATTTGGTGTTAATGTAACCAACAGAAAATGTGGATGTTAAGCTGGTGGCGTCAGCTCTGCTATCCTTTTTGACTGTAATCTTAGTGTGGGCTGGTTTTTAAAGTGCTATTTATCTATAAGTTGTAGGAATCAATCAATCAATCAGCTTTAATTTGTAGTAGGGCTGCACGGTTATCGCAATCGCAATCGCAATCGCAATCGCAATCGCAATCGCAATGTCAGCACACGCAATTACGTAATTGCGAAAGAGGTTATCGCAATCGCAATCGCAATGTCAGCACATGCAATTCAGATTTTTCTCCATGATAACCAAGCAAGTCTGTGGACTCATCATGACACAACTTTTTTTATTAAATCGCAAGCACAATCGCAATCGCAATATTGTCCACCTAATCGCAAATCGCACCTTTTCCCCAAATCGTGCAGCACTAATTTGTAGAGCCCATTACAACACACAAGGTGACCAAAGTGCTTTCCATTAAAATCATCACCATCAGGACACAACAATTCAAATTTAATATAACAACACTTTACTTATTCCAAAGCCTGTCATCCTCGACAGCACACTTTCTTTTCAATCTCACATAAATAACATCACCCGGTCCACTTACTTACGCCTCAGTAACATCAACCGCCTCTGCCCCTCCCTCACTCCTCACAGCACCTCCATTCTTGTCCATAGCCTCGTCACTTCCCGTCTAGACTTCTGCAACTCACTCCTCTTCGGCCTTCCACAAAAGTCCCTCCATAAAGTTCAACTGGTCCAGAATTCAGCTTCCTGCATCATCACCAGAACCCCCTCCCACCATCACATCACCCTCATCCTGCAGCAGCTCCACTGGCTCCCATTCAAGCATAGAATAGAATTCAAACTGCTCCTCTACACCTTCAAGGCCATCTACAACCTTGCTCCTCCATATCTGTCAGACCTTCTCCACATCGCCACTCCTGTCCACTCCCTCAGAGCCTCCTCCTCCACCCACCTCACTGCACCATGAGGAGTAGGGCCTTCAGTTGCTCTGCTCCTCAACTTTGAAACTCCCTTCCTCCAGACCTCTGAAATCTGACCTCCCTCTCTCTTTTCAAATCCAGACTCAAAACCCACCTCTTCCAAATTCCATACTCCTTACCATGAACATTCCACTCCTATCCACTTATCCATCACTGTCTGTTATATTTTGCTGAGTTTATAGTTTTTGTTTTGTTGATTTTATTGTTGTTTTATTCTGTACAGTGTCCTTGGGTGTTTTGAAAGATGCTTTTAAATAAACAGTTTTATTATTATCACCCGAGTGTTTAGTCCTTGCCCTTGGGACTTCTAGCAAGAGCTGGTTTGAGGACCGTAAGGCCCTAGTGGAGTTTTGAACACACAGTAAATCTGTTAAATAGGGAGAGGCAAGGCTATTAAGGGCTTCAAAAACAAAAAAGCAGCAATTTAAAACCAAATCTAAAAGACACAGGAAGCCAATGAAGGGAAAACAAAACAGGGGAAACATGTTTGAAATGGTGAGTATTTGATAAAAAGTGCGCAGCAGGATTTTGAACCAGCTGAAGCCGGCTGAAAGACACCAACATAGAAAGCCCTTCATCTGTCTATAAACTGATCAAAATGGATCATTCTAAAAGTAGCAGAAGATCTTCATGAGACTTTCATGAGACTTGCTGAAAGTATGACACATCCGACGTGTGGGCCTCAAACACTGAGGTCTTCCTATAGCTTTGCCCTTAATAGACCTCCAAAGGCCAGTCAGAGGGACAGGGGTGTGTAGAGCAGGGAGTTGAAGAAACAGCATCCACAACAAAGCTTTTTTTTTTGTCAGATGCTGAATTTAAGGGTTTTATGCTACTACAGGGGTACCAAATACCCCCTCCTTAAAAATTATCTGCTCTGTACTTTACCTACTCCTTAGATTACTGTCAATTCACTTGTTTTACAACTTCTACACTAATCTGATTTTGTGGAAAGATGAGGGAGCAAAAGGTCAGAGTCCTGTCAGGTTGTGTGAGCACACCGGCAGCGAATCTCAGGAGAGCTAAGTTGATTTTACTACTTATGATTTGATTCAGCATGGCAAGAGGGGAGAAAGCAGAAAGTCAAAGGACTATCAACTTTCATGAGTGTTTGTATAACTTGTAGGTCAAAGCAATTTTGGCTAAGGGATAAAGGCATAGGTGAAAGTAAGCCGGAACGCAGCGGAACACCGTGCCGGTAAGAAATATACGGACCTCCTCAACCAGAACGCTCCCGGAATGCCTCTGAGTACGGCGTAACCACCATGTACTTTGGGGGGGTGCGTGTCCCCCCAATGTTGGAAAAATACCAATCAGTCCCCCCCAATAATAAGCCTATTATATCTTAATATGTGACATGATATGCCCTCCTTTTATGAATCCTGGCTGTCGGGGATCCGTCATTTATTATTTCTGAATTACTTTAAATGAAAGAAAAACAACGGAAACAAAACTGTGTGACCCCCCCTTCCTGTACACTTGGTTGAGTCCCACTGTAAACAAACGCCGGCTTGCGGCTTTGTTTGAAGAACCGCTCAGTCCGCCTGTCACTGGTGTTCATTAAGGATTAGGAACAAATGGAGTTTGGGGCTAAAAGGAGGAAACAGGACCAACAGGCGAACATTCGCCTTTTTTTCAGATGGTAGGCAACTAGAAAGTAGTGCTATGGTCACAAAGACCGCTCCAATGTAGTAATAAATGTGAAGAAATATCACCTATCACTGCGTTCATCATCTGACAGACAGTTGGAGACACAGATCGAGGAGTTCCCACGCTTCCCACTCCATTGATAAGCCTCTATTCATCCAGAAATGGCCTGTAAAACCTTATGAGGCTCGCACGCTTTGCGCACGAACTACAAATTTTTTTTGAGTTGCACAGATCCTGAAAGAATCTTATCTTACTTTCACCCCTGGATATAGGGTTGACACTAGCAACAGAAGCAGCAGGAAGCAGAAATTTTAATTAATAAATTCATCAGATTTTTGTAAGTACATCAGTGAATATACCTGAAATAAAACTTGTCTACCAGATTTTAAAGCACCAGAGTATGAGGTGTACTCTGTGTCGTGAGAAACTTCAACTAAATGTAGCTTTAAGAAGGAAATGATGAGTCACTTTCTAATCTTCACTTTCTAGAAAAGGTGACATTGTCCTCTGCGTGTCAAACATGGAACGTGACCCTCAAGTCCATGATACTCATTGTAAGTCCATTATAGAACGACTAATCTTGTTCACTTTCCTCCTCACTTTACTTCCCCCATCGTTCCTACAGCGTGATAAGGATGCTGAGGAAAAAAACCAGTGAAATGACTTTTTTTTTTTTGAGCTTCACGTCTCACTATCAAACGAGGCCCCATCTGTATCAAGCCTCTGTCTTTCACAGCGGCGCAGTAAATCAGTCTCTCATAATGAAGCAGAAAATGAGAAAAAAGGTGCAAAAAGCTTCTTGGCTGGCTCGTTGGGGTATAAACCTAATACATCTTTGCTTTCATCTTTGTCAGCTTTTGCACCGCGGGACGCTTGCTAATCATCAAATCCTCTAAACTTATTATCAACACACAAACATCTCAGATTCATTACCTTTCTTGCGGAGGCTTTCGCAACAGTTTTTCTTTCTCATTACCAGACATTTCTCCGAATAATACATCACACAAAGATTGCAAAATATTTGAAAAGCTGAAGTGGAAACAACTGGCAAAAATCATGCTGAGAGATATTGATGTATGAAGCTAATGGGGAAATGGGAACTTCGACAGTTTTTGTTGTTTTGCAGAAACAACAACCCAGCTGGAAAAAAGTCCAGTCCTGTTTCTGAAACATCTGTGTGCTTTAGGAGGTGTGGGTGAATGTGTAAGTGGGTAATAAGTGATGCCTTAAAGGACTTAGTCACGGCTAAAGACTAATGTCAACAGTCATCACTCTCCAGATTTGATATGAGCAAGGCTTACATTTGATGGGCATGGACACACATCATATATGCATTAAACATGGGCTGCATAAAAGCTTTTTAGTGTTCTTTTGATTATGTCAGTAAAACTAAATGCTTGTCACTTTAATGCATGTGTACATAAGGAGAATGTGTAGCTTTCCCATTAAAGGCTGATGCATGAGCCTTCAGCACACATTAAAGGAACAGCAGAGTTAACGAAAGCTATGATAGAAAGAGGAGGGAACGCTTCAAGACATGAAAAACACACATGGAAAAACAAGGTGGAAAAAAAAAACAGAACTCGTGTCAGCGTTGCGTGTTGTAAAGCTGCTTAGATTTGCTACCACGATTACTAGCTTAGGCAGACTTTCATGATCCCATGCCTCACTTTAACGACTCCTTGACAAAGTATCTTCCAAATTAAGGCGGTCTATTTAAGCTGCAGGATTTCAAGCTTCAACCTGTTTTATCAATGCCACTGCTGCCAGGTGCTCAAGCTTCAAGCCCCACTACCTCCCAGCATCCACCTGATTGCTGCTACTGTCATTCCTACCCCTGTAATCAACACTGTGTCACAGCAACATCCTTAAGTATTCAGATCAGTCCATTATCATTCATTTGAAGTTCCTGCTAACTAATAGTTTGGCAGTACCAGAAAAGATTTAGCAAATTTTTCATTAGTGAAACCCACACACTCAGCTCTGCATTGATTCTTCATACACGTGGCTCCATTTAGAAGAGATGCTTTTGAATTTAATCAAATTCATTGCCAAGAAGCATTGTTACATAAAAGACACAATTTGATATTGCTCCAAACTAAAACTATTTTTTTTTACCTAGCCTTAAGGAATTAAATGAGGGGTCGAAGCTTCATAAAGTTACCTGAAAACCAGAAGCTAACTCCTCATGTCTTCCTCCACTTCTCCAACAGAGCCTCTGTGTTCGCCTCAGTAAATAAATAAGTAAATAAGCCTCCACAGTTCTGAGTCAGATAAACACCAACAAACATCTCTCATGCTGAAGACTAGTCTCTTACAACATGAAAGGGAAGACGCGTGATAAAACATGTTTCAAGCAAATGAAGGATGCCATCTATGTCAAAACAAAGACCCACAACTGAACAGAAGGCAGGAGCTGCAACACCACTTATCACCTGCTCAAACTGCTGTCCCATCTTATTTTCCCCTGTGGTTTCACGCCAATTCACACCTAAACTCATGTGGCTCTGATGACTCTTACATGAACTGACACATGACCTCGACAAGTCACTTGCAAACTCAAACAGACTTCACTTGAGTCAGGAGGACTAATGAAAAAAATCAGCAAATAAAAAAATAAATCAGACACCAAGTTCAGATACTTGTGACTTAGAACTTCTCAATCTGAAACTTTGATCAAGCATTTTTCACAGCACTTTTGTAGTTTTTTTTATTATTTTTTTTAAACAGCATATTAAGACAAAATCTGTCAAGATGTCACTCCACTCAAGAGTTGGTCTGCGTCAGCGGTTTGAAGCTGTCAAAAAAGCAGCGATAGACCGACAAAAACAATTACTTCAGCTTAAACCCCAAGCACTTACAGAAACAGTGTGCACTTCAGCACACACTCCAAGCTTTCTTTTTTATTATCACTCTGAACTGATTGACTGGATGAGCCCTGCCTGAGGCCCTTTGGTGCATTGGGTTTCATTTTGTAGAAGTTTGTGACTGAGAAAAGTCGACACTCTCAGAGTTCAATCCAGGCACTGAACCAGGGTCAATATAAGAGCCAGCTGACTGCAGGGGTGTTGATGTTGTCCTTAAAAATGTAAGAAAACAGAATCCATTGTGACAGCTAGAGTTTGGAAAGAAGAGTTTAAATATGAAGCCTTTTGAAGAGCTGCTCCACCATTTTTTGTTTCTCCAATTCCAAAAATATATATACATATAATATATGAACATAGCTTCCAAAGAGATGAGCTGTGCCTTTGAATGGGCAAACTTATAATCTCTATAATCTTTTCATAACTGGTGATCAAGATGCTTCCTTTAACTGTAAAAGTTGTTATTCTAAGGTGGGGTCCAGTGAAGTTTCTGTGATTTTCAAAAAAGCCCCAAGTGGACATTTGGGGTACTGCACGTCTTAACTTAGGCACTGAATCCATCTGTCGCTGCTTGATTAATTTCTGTATCCTTAGAATTCCATTTCATTTAGGACAAAGGATGATGTAAGGCTACATCTCATCTACACAGGAAGGAAATTCGATTAGAAGGATGTATCAGCAAAATTCTGTCCTGCATCAAGGTCAGCTGGTGTCTGTTTCCAATTTTTCAACCCACTCTTGATGTAAATCTTCTATGAGATTGAGTATAGACTATCAGTCCATGACCCAAAGAGATGTAGTTAAACTTAACAGGAAAGACAAATGTCTGTTTTGCTTTTAAAAAAAGTCAACGATCCAGTGATTTATAGCAAAGGAAATATTAAATGGCATAAATCAGTGAAAAACGCCTCGAGTAGGGTTTGATGGACCCACTCTAAGGAGTTTTCAGTGATTGTGAAATAAACACAGTTTACGGCTGACGCAATTATCTGAACAACAAAATTCAACCAGAATACCTACAGGACTGTCTTCTTCTTAGGGCAACTTTTAATACTTGTCATCTCCGCCATCTAGTCGCAATTAAATAATGCAATTTGCATCACACAGCCTTTGTTTTTCATTTTATGGCAGATTTTCTCTGTTGTTTGCCAGACACTAATTTGAAATCAGACAGGACTTTTATTGTAAGGAAAACATACACATGCTTTGAAATCAAATCAAAGTTGAAGTTCCTCACAGATGCGTCCGGTACTTTTAAAGTGTTTGATTGTAGCCATGGTGTTTGCACATGTCTGCACAATTCACCTCTGTATTCAGCAATAACCTGAGCCTTGTTCTCTATAGCTTTCCTCAGCTCTCTCAGCAACCTATTAAAGCTATTCTAACAAGACAAATCCATGTGAAAAAGCAATGTTGAGAGTTGTAGGAGAGAACATTTGCCAGGCAGTCAATGATGGATAGCTGAGATACAAAGAATCCATAGGGCACATTTTCTTTCCCACGGTGGGAAATGTTGCCCTTTCAGCTTTTGTCCATGTATTCTGCAGCTTCTTATTGCTCCTTTTTAAGCAGACAGAGGGTTGCAAATCTAGCCTCAGTGCAGGAGAGGTGGTGAGTTCAAACTCTTTTTGCTGAACTTTCTGTCACATCTGGTAGCCCTACTTTAACTCAATCACTGCGCTAACGTTGGGAAGTGCCTTTCCATGTTTCTCACTGCTGTTTGAGTTTCAAAAAGAGTGCTTTTTGGGTCAGGATTTTCATATAACCATGTTTTAAAAAGTGGCACTGAAGATAAAACCCTTTCCCCCAACTTCAACCTCTTTCGTAACAAATTCCTAATTGCTTCTTTGGTAAGACTTAAAGACGTGGAGCTTTGTAAGTAGGCCTTGGGGATGTTACTCAATGAGATGTGCTTTTAAAAATGCATGACAGAAAGTCAGGAAAATCCCTTCAATGTACGGCCTGGTTTTTGAGAAACAGAGACAATGAAAATGTTTCTTTTCAACAGTCTGACTCACTCACTCAACTGGATATGGCTGAAAAATTCAAGAGATAGTTTTCAACAGTTTGTCGCTTTTGGTAATTTTAAATTTGTCACAAATCAAAACACAAGATTCAGCATTGAAATGGGACAGGGAAGAATCATTGAACAACTTCAGAATAATGTTCCTGATAGTAAAACTGCAATGAATTTGGAGGTTTCCTCATCTGCTCTGCTTTAAAAACAGATGTGAAAATAAATTTAACTCAAATACAAATTCAAAAACAAAATGTGAGTTTATTTTCTCTGAGCCTCCCATTGTTGAATGTTCATTTTTTTCTTTTTCTCTCTCTTTTATTTTGGTAATCCTCTTACGATTTGGTTTTTGAATGAATTAGAAAAGCCCTTTTCATGGCAATTTGAAATGAACTGTTTACAAATTCAGTCTACTTTCTGGAAAAATGTTATGTTCAATGGGCCTGTACTAATCCCATTATGTAATGGACTGTTTTGTTTCGTTTTGCCCTATTTTGTTAAGATGCATTCTTTGTCCTTTGTTTCTTTTTTTTCTTTTGTCAAAAAATCAAAAATAAAAAGTTAAAAAATAAATAAAAAATAAATGAAAAAAAAAGACGTGACTCTGTAGTGGAAGTTACTGCATGGGCTCAAATTCACTTCCAGTTGGTTACTGAATCCACAAACATGGGTAAAAGCAACAAACAATTTAAAAACATGGTCCAATCACACCTGTAGCTTTCACTGGACATAAGCTAATTTAAGATGGATTTATAAGTTGAAAACTGTCCTTTGGCCTGAAAAATCCAAATTTTGAAGCCAGATTTCTTACTCTGAAGATGAAAAAGATTTTCTTTAATACACAGATCAAAAGCCAGCATCCATGATGTTATGGGAATGCAGCACCCATGGTATAGGTAGCATGCACATCCGCTAAGATACCATCAATACAACAAACACTGCCATCCAGAAAATGCATCTTTCAAAGAAGACATTGCATATTTCAGCAAACCCCATTCTGCATGTATTATACCAGCATGACTCTATTGAAAAGTCTGGGTGCTTAGCTGGATCGCCTGCAGTCCAAATTGAAATCCACTGAAAATATCTGGCACAACATGAAACAAAAAACACAACAAAAGAGACCCCAAATTGTTGAGCAGCAGAAATCCCATATCCGGCAAGAATGGGAAACATTTCCCTTTCAAAACTCCAGAAAATGGTTTCTTTGGTCCCAAAATACTCACAGAATGTGGTAAGAAGGAGAATTTATTCATCACAATGGGAAACATGCCCCTGCACAAATGTTTTTAGATGTAACTCCTGCACCAAATTTTAGAAAACACTATGTTTTTGATAAAATACAACTTTCCATTGTCAAAATCTGACTTTATCTTTGCATTTGTTGCAGCTCAATTCAAGTTTTAAATCTTTTGCCAACCACCAATTTTAGATTTTATCAATATTTGATCCCAGCTCTCACAGATAACTTTTGAAGCAGTCCAATTCCCATCATCAATATTTGGACTTCTGTGATTTCCCACACATGATTCATCAAATATGTAAATCACAGGTTGCAAATACATGGATCAAACAGAACCTTAAATGATTCAGCTAAATTATTTGCTCACTCAGAAGGAATGGGTGAATGCAATCTTTGGTTGTTAATTGTATTAAATCATTATTAAGGAGACAATGGAGATGCAAATGTAGTGTCGGCTCCTTTGTGGTGAAGACTGTTATTTTTCACTGGAGAATCGGTTTAATGAGCACGGCTGGTAATAAATAATATTCAGACAGAGGTATTGTTCTGGCCCTCTGAAATCAAAGAAATCGAAATACCAAGCTTCATCTCTGACTGTGAATGCTAAATTGGAGATCCATTATTGTCTCCTGTAGCCTGTTACAATTAAAACACTGCTGGGTTCCTCGGAATATCAATAAAATTAATTGGTTTAGGGGAGGTTTTGTCATAAAAGGGAGTAGAAAAATGTGTGCCTTATGTGTACGATGCCTGTAGAGCATCTGTGCTTGCGTCTGCACATGTGTTCCCTGCCTCTCCAGCAGTATTTGGACAACATTTCTGCCCAGATGCCAGACTTTCTCCGAAGTGGATCGATGCAAATGGCCCGCTGTTGCAATCACAGATGCCACAAGCAAGGACAGACAGGAAGCCAACATCTCTCTCTTTCTCTCTTTCCCTCAAAGACTCTCTCCGTGGCACAAAATGATCTGCCACTCCGAACAAGAGTACGCGCTACAGGGTGGCCGCTGGCGTCAATTTATCAGCACTGGGCTCGTCCAGAATATTGTCTCTCCTTCTGGCAGGAAGCAAATCAAACAAACAAGAGGACAAATGGAGAGCAGGAAGAAGGAAAGGGAGGGAAAATAGAAACAAAGAGGAACAACATCTTCAATCAGGAGAACAGATTCACTCTGGATGAGTGTAACTTAAAGAAAAAAGCTCCAGAATCATCACTTATGAGTCACAGTGTCAGAGTTACACTCCTGGGCCCGCAAGCAAGGAGTCTTAACTTAAGAGTGATTCAGGAAGCTTCTGAGAGCAGCTCACAGCAAGGAGGAGACCAAAACTTTTAACTTAGTGAGGAGGTGTGATCGACCCTGATGCTAAGTATGATGCAGTTTCTTGAAAGTTTTAATTGGTTGGTAAAAAAGCGGAAAAGATGAGGGGGGGAAATGCTCTGTGCTCCTAATAATGAATGGACAGTAAAACCAACAGATCACATAACTCAGGCTGTATCGTGACATTCATTTTATATCATAATGATGAAACTCAGCTAAATTAAGTGAAAAGTGAAAAGCTTCAAATGTTTGAACGTTCCTCATTCACACACCAATTATATTGATTGGCTTGTTGATCCATCTACTGTCCATGCTGCTCATGTTACAACTCAATGTTTTTGATTTTAATGGTGCAGAGATTCAGCTGTCAGCACTTCCTGTGATTGCTGGGGTTCTTTTAAAAAGTGGTTTGATTTTGCCGGATGTTCAAAACAACGAACGACATGGATTGACAAAGAACTAGACAGAGAAGCCTGCTGCTGGCTCAGCTCATGGAGTAGAACAAAAGTGTGTTAAGAGGAGGGAACTTGGGTCTTCAGATCACGGCACAAGGGAAGAGGCAGACTTGGGAGCGCGACGCCCAACAAATCAATGCGTCGCTCAGAGTGTGAGACGCGCTGGTACGTGCTGCAATCCCAAGCAAGAGCAGAGATTACAGCACAAGATGAAGTTGTTCTAAAACAGTTGTGTGGGCTACCACTTAACATTGTTTTCTTTGATATTAATAACTGTATGAATGTAATAAAATTTCATCTACTTATTACTGGGCTCTCTGGGGGGTGGATCAGCAGACTAACAGCTGTCTCAGGTGGTAAAAACTGTGTTTAGTGTGTTGGGAAAGTCCCACATCAGTATCGGTGCACACTCTGAATAACTGTTTTCTTACTGAGGGAAAATTGTAAGAAAAATCTTAGAATCTGAGGAATTCTAAGATTTTTCTAAGAATGACATCACTAACAGCTACTTTTGGGCCTGGACTACAGGAATATGAATATATTCTTAAACTCACATTTTTCTGTTCAATTGGGCCTCTCAACCACACGAACGGCGATTTCACTAAAATAAACAGAGATTTTTAAAACAGATAAAAAAAGTGAAGAAATAAAAAAAATATCCAGATGAGTGGATCCGTGTAGCGGTGTTTAACGAAGCTGGTGTTGACACAATGATGTCAAGCGCCTAGCAAAGAGTCACGCTAGCATTGGTTGCCAACAACAAGAACGATGGCCAACATTTACGATGCTATTTCTGTGTTCTTTGCACTTTTTGCCCTCATTACATCTCTGCAATTGAATGTCATGTTTTTATTTGCATGTTTTTCTTTTTTTTGCCATCTCCTTACCCCGTTGACTGCTTTGTCTTCCTGTTTTTGACTGCGCATGCTCATAACGCTCTTCTTCAGAGGCGATTGTTTTCAGTTTTGCCTCTTCGTATGGACAGAGATATTTCTGTGGTGTGGACTGCGATTTTTTTTTAAACAAGGACAAAGATACCTGGTCAAAAAATTATCCACATATGTGTGGTCCAAGCCTTAGCCTTAGGATGCTTTGTGAATACGAGCCCTGATGTCCTTCCTTGTCTCTCCCTCTCTCAACCTTTTCCACCCGCAATGACTCCTCCTCAGCCTCTGATCATCTATTCGCCTCTCACTCCCTCTTGTTCCCCCATCTACATCACCATTCTTCAAATTGGTTCCCTCTCTCCTGAGCAATTCACCTTGATCACCTCTCACCCTCCAGCTGTTTCCTCCCCACAACACATTTATACACACACACACACACACACACACACACACACACACACACTGGAAGAGCTTAAACGGACCATGACGGGAGATTTAGTGCGTTTCTATATTTTCCAGCGTGAAGCAATCTTAAAAAAATGTATTTTTATGGGATTTTATTGTCTTCTTTTTCATTTGGGTCTCATTCCTCCTCCCCTCTCCTTGATATGCAGCCGTTTCGCCTGGCTGCGTCAGCGCTGGTGGCCTTGCAGACAGCTAACTGTGCCCATTACCTTAAGCACGTCTGGCTGGTGTGAGCCAGATTAGGAGGGGGGATGAATAAGGCTTCTTGACTGTAAGCGCCGGGCCACCTACCTATAAATCACCTGCTTAGTCCCCACAGCCAACACCCCTCCCTCCCTCCCTGTGTCAAAAGTCTCTGACCCAATCAGACTCTCCCTGTTCACTGCTCCCTCCAACCCAACTTGCCTCTGTTTTCTCCCCTCCTTCATTCCTCCTTCCTCTGACTCCTTCTTGTCTTATCTTTGCTACACTCTGCTAGCTATATATATTTTTCCATCACTGTCTCTGTCTCCGTCTGTCTGTAGCAGTCTTTGAGCAGTCTTTATCTGACGGTTATCTTCCTCTTTGCTCTCTTTCTCATGCAGTGGTGCACTTTAACATTGGTGTTATTCCTTGTCTTTCTCCCACTCTGCCTCCTACGTTCCTGGTACTGCTTCCAGTCGAGCGTGTAACATAAAAAAAAACGAGACGGCCAGTCTGTGAGGTAGAATCAGTCGTCTATTCTGGGTGTGAGTAAGAGCACCTGAAATGGCCTCGAGTTCAACGAGGCATACGCAGCCATGTGTGCGGTTCATGATCATTTGGCACACGGTGAAATGGTTGAGCGTTGTTGTTCTGAACGGCAATTAATTCCCGGTGTGTATTCCACGGTGCCTTTTACAACTGAGAGACATGTGATGAGCCTAAAATGCTTTAGAACTAAATACCTTGGTTTGAAATGGCGGTGTTTGATGAGATTAGATTAAACTCTAATGAGCCCTGTGGGGAGGATCAGGCCCTTACAGCAGGAAAGAATAGATGCAGCGTGGAAATAAATAAGCAGAGAGCTAATAGAGAGCATAAAATATCAGGCTGACAAATGCAACCAATTGAGTGCATTGTTCATAATAAAAAAATAAACACAAATTAAAAGCATCATTACCACAATACTGACAACAACGCCAATGCGTCTGGTTTTATTCCCAGCAGCACCATCACAAATACAAAAGAAATACCCACTCTCTTGCCAACAGTTAAGTCAGATTAAAACGGGAACACATTGATTTCCTCTTCTTTTAACTGGAGATGAATTTGGACAAAGACGAAGAAAGATGTGAGAAAGAAGTTGATGAACTCTGCGTGTTGACTTGTAGCCTAACCGAACTGGGACATTGTTAAAAAGCTGTCTGCAAGTATCAAATGTCAGTGCATCTTAAAGCACAACAGGAGTGTGAACCCATCCAACAGGCCAGAGTTCACCGGTTCAGATCCGAGTGTTCTGGCAGCCGTGATGAGAATCTACAGAGTCATTTGTAGTCTGAGACAGGGCCTTAGTTCCATTTCCAAATGGAATAGTCGCCGCGGTTCATCCGCACACCCTGAGAACCCCAGAGTTTTGTAATGAGGCGATAATGGAAAAGGAACCGTGTGAATCTTTCCCTCTTTTAACTTCCCCCATCTGCTCACACACACACATACACACACACACACACACACACAGAATCAGACCAGATGCACATGCAAGCGCAAACACCCTTTACAAAATGTAATTTGCCAAAGTTAGAAAGTGCTTTTTCATCTCAGCAACACTGGGGTGCTGGACTTATTGTATGCTGACAGAGAAAGGAAAATGACTGAGTGGATGATGGCGAGGAGGGAAGTCAAAGATGGATGGATGGGTTGGTCTTGGAGGGAGATATAAATGGAAAGGCAGACAGAAGGAGAAAGAAAGACCCATCATCTGGAGTTGCTGCTGCCCACACAATGACAGCATGGCTTGTGTGTGTGTGTGTGAGTGTGTGTTGTTTGTTTGGGTGCATATCTGTGCATGTGGACGTGGTCCATCTGCACGCTCCATCACTATCATTGAGGTGGCCAAAGCTAATTGCAATATGTCAGAGATAACTAATGCTTGGGTAATGCCATACATAAAGAGGTCTGACAACGGCGTAACTAGAGTGAATGGACACTGCCACTTTCTTGAGAGCGATAGAGATGTGTTGTAATTAGGCCGAGGGTTTAGTGATGAGGGGCTGTTTGTTTAATTGCTCCTCCTATACATTTTTTATGATTAGACACATCGCCCCCTGCTGGTTTAAACTGATGTATTAGAAGGGGATTTACATTTGATTAGGATAAAGCTGGACAATGAATCAACTTAACTGATTAATTCCTCTACGGTTTATGGAAATTAAAATCTAGATTCAACTTCCTCTGATGCTCCCGAAGTCCCTCATTAATGACATGGAGATTTGTTTTGGTCGATGCAATCAAAGGTAATTTCTTTTATCTTATAAAGTCCTTTGAAGGTGTTGCAAAAGGCTCGATAAGCTTGTTGAAAGAAAAATTCACAGACTTCTGTTTTTTCTTCCAGTGAGGTCAACATAACAGAGCCCTTCTCAGAAAACACTTCTTGGAAAATTGGCCTGTGAAAGAAAGTAGATCACTATTTTTACCAGAGTAGTCTCTATTGTTGTTTTGCTTGTAAAAGCTTGAGAAAATCGTTAAATTATACCCAACTGAGGATTTTCACTTTGAAACGGTATAAAAGCAACAAATCCTTATATTTGGGAATCTGATGAATGTTTGGTGGAAACAGTTTGATTAATGACTGAAATGGTTAATTTATAATTAGAAATCTCTGATTCATTTCCTGACAATCCACAGCTTGATATACATTTGCACTTCAGCTCTACATGTTGCTCAAGTCTGAGATGTGAACGCAGATGCAGGAAACAGGTGTGCTCCAACCTCCCACATCTGTCTGAGATGGCGTCTCAATTTTAAACACAAACCCCAGACAGAGAGCTGTTGAGGTTTTGGTCTTGATCAAGCATTCCCCCCACGGAGGTCTCCTGAATCCCTCTGAATGGACTGAAGCTAAACTGTCCCAATCACGCTGATGTGGACTTAATGAGCGGCTTTAAATTCGTCTGCCAATCATGGAGCCTTAAGACCCTGAATCCTTGGGTCTGAAGGACTCTACCTGCACATATCTAGGGGCAGCTCCATCAAAAGTTGATGGAGAATGGGTTCTGCGGTGGCTCATTGGTATGAGTATAGGAGTCTGTTCAGCTGCATTAAGCCCCGGCAAGTTCATTAAGCAGCATGAGAGGGGAAGGACGAACTGTGGTGCAGATAGACTGTCTTGATCAATGTAGATGAATGTTCTGCACTGCTGCATGAGAGGGTCTGCAGTGAATTAATATATGTGCATTGAGGGTGTGAATGGAGGAGTGTTCGTGTGCATTAAGGAGGAAGTAGAACCCAAGCAGAGGTGTCGAGTAAAGTAAAAATACTTTGTTACCTTACTTAAGTAAAACTTTGGGGTATCTATACTTTAGTTGAGTTATCATTTTTGTGCTGACCTTTTCTTTCATTTTCAAGCAAATATTTGTACTTTCTATTCTCCACATTTTAAAAATAGCCTTGCCCCTCCTGTTTCATTCCAGCTTGTTTTAGTTTAAAAAGACACACACCTTAAAAAAGAAATAAACCTATCCTGAAATCACTGAAATTACTCCACCCGGAAAGAGTGAGATTCATTGTGGATGGATGAGATGTTTAAGCGTGATATTATTCCAACACCTTGGTGGTTTTTATGCGATCCATCACACCTGCACATGACACAAATCACGACACACTTCAGCAACAACATAACAGACGTATGTAGCTTAGTATGAAGATGTCAGGTGGAAGAGACTCGGGGGGGGGGGGGTGAACCATATGAACTATAGGCTCCCTTGGCCTTCCCCCTTTCATTTACTTTTACTTTTATACTTCAAGTAGTTTTAAAACCTGTGCTTTTACACCTCTACTTAAGTAAAAAGCTTGAGTTGACACTTCAACTTCTACAAAAGTCTTTTTAAACCCTAATATCTATACTTCTACTTGAGTGATGAATGTAAATGCTTTTGACACCTCTGAATCTAAGGTCACAATTCCACCAAGCAGGCCGGTTCGGTTCGTCTTGGTATGGCGCGCATTTTGCAGCGTTTCCACTGACTTATCCCGGGACGGATCCCTAGAAACTGAGACGAGCCAGCCTACTTTTTTGGGACCCTTCTGTATGGGTGCCAGGCTGAACTGATCCGCTCTTGGAAGGTGGAGCAACACACTACAGACTGTTGATTGGTCAAAGGAATCGTCACTTACCCTAACAGTGGTTGTATTTCTCCTAGCGGCACATGGACTTCTCTAAAACAAAGCTTGATTGCACTTTGTAACAAAGAGCTACATGACAATCACAGAGAGGACAAAATGCTTTGCTCTTTGTTTACTGTGTCGCGTTTTTCTTCTTTGTTGGATTTATTAGCAGGGTTAACTGGGTCGCGCTGCTACTGCGCCACGCTATTGTTTAACAGCTGTAGCGCCCGGCATCCGGCTCACACGCCGCCCACCACGAGAGGGCACAGTTTGCTGTGGAAACGCAAACGGGATCAGGCTTAACTGTACCAAACCGTCCCAAACCGTACTGAACCGACCCGGACTGCTTGGTGGAAACGCGGCTTAAGAGTAGGCAAGAGTGCACAAGAATGTATGAAACAAAAGAAAAAGCAAAAATGATACAAGTCCAATGTAAAAACAACAAGACATGAAGAGCCTGCACATGCCAACCTAAAGTCAGCAAATTTCTTTTGTTGTTTCCTTTGAGTATGGTTGTTTTTATGTGATATTCCTCACGATTGGTGGATAGGTCAGTGTTTTCAGGTCAACTGGATTTATGGTACAAAGACATGAAGTTCCAGTCTGAAAAAGTTTAACTATGGTCAGTGAGTTGACTAAGTAAGAAACAAGATCTGTCTTTTTTTTCTCAAAGAAATTGGTTTCTTTGATTTATTTCTGACAGAAGAGTAAAAGAAAGTTTAACAATAGCGCTACATAACCTGGAATAAATACACGACCTTGTTACTTTGCACCCCGTAAAAAGTGTTTTAAACAAAAAAAGATTTGCTCTCCGTTCATTTGCTTTCTAAAAAAAAGCCCACCTTGGCAAGAGTTTCATCTTTATGACAGTGGGTGTTGGTGCTTATAGGATAAAGAGTCTTTATCCCTATGGGTTCCAGCCACAGGTGTTACTGCGATTAATGCCAAACGTAAAGTCCCCACAGTGCCTTTGAAAGGTTTCCTCAATGGTTTGACAATGACAACCAGGAAGAGCACAGTCCAAAGAATCAGACCTCTATCACCAGCAGAAATGACTGCTTCACCTCTGGTGTAGAGGAGGTAAACACACTGGACCAAATTCGATAAGTCATAAAGGAGGAAGAGAGTATCATGTTGGAGCTGGCTGATAGGTTTGATGCTGAGGCAGAGGAAAACACTGACGATGCTCTCAGATCTGATGAGCAAAGTTCCACAAACAGCCTGCAAACACAATAGTGACGGCAAACTGCAGACATGAGCTGACACCTCTTCATCATCCAGACAACAGTGACAGGCCCTGTGATGATGTGTGGGGAAGGAACTTCAGTCGTTTTAGTAGAAAGTAACAGACAGAGAGAGAGGGGAAGGGAGGGGTGGGAAAAAACACCTGCTCTGTGTGTGTGCGTGTGTGCGTGTATGTGTGTGTGTGTGTGTGTGTGTGTCTGACTGTGTCCCACGGCGCTATCGTCTCCCTAAATAAGAACAGCTTGGAAAATGAAGGAGCAAGGAGGCTGCTGGGAGAAAAGAAACATATCTGAAAGAGTCTATTGTTTCAGGGCGAGGGCTGCTTCGCCAAATTGAAATGTGTACACAAACACAGCAGCGAGAGGGAGAGGGAGGTTTCAGGGTAACAAAGAGGAAGTGGAAAAGGCCTCACTTGTCTCGAATATGTACTTGATTTGTGCCGGGAAATCTCAAAGACAGACGCTGGAATATCATTTGAATTCATTTGGGTGTTGACGGGTCTG
Source organism: Halichoeres trimaculatus (assembly GCF_033239565.1). Lineage (NCBI taxonomy): Eukaryota > Metazoa > Chordata > Actinopteri > Labriformes > Labridae > Halichoeres > Halichoeres trimaculatus. The sequence continues at coordinate 8,934,542 of NW_027437199.1, read as the reverse complement.
GCAGGCGAGCAGGCGGGCTGGCACTTGTTGCTGGCCACGCACAGAGTCCCCCGTCCTTATCGCGACGTTTCATTCCTCTGCGCCGCCTCGCTGTATTGACAGCGTGTTCTCTTTCTGTCTTTTATTGTGTTTCCTTTCTTCGACGACACTTTGTTTTTGTTTGTCTGTTAGCTTTTTGTCTTCCTCGCCCCTCCCTGGAGGTAAAATGTGCTGAAGAAAGCAGGATTGGGATGTAGAGATTAATATATGTGAAGCGGGCTGAGTCGACCAGTTGTCTTAGCGAGAGTAATAGAGTGATACCATGAGGACAAAGACGAAACGACAGAGAAAACATCTTCATAGGGAATGACAGATCACAATGCATATGAATGAGGACACTGAGGATTAGCCGGACGCTTTTTAATTTAAATAACTGTCCTTCTTAATGCTCACACACGGGCTGCAGCCAAGAAGTAAGTAAGTAAATAAACCAAAAAGATCTTAAAAACAACAAAAAGCACACTCCGGTTCTCAGAGAGACTTGGAAATGATAGGTGGGTTTGACGGCAGAGTGTTTGAAGTCCGTCCCAAAAGGCCCCAGCTCTGTATTATGCCTACAAATGAGATTAATTTAGCAGAGAGTAAATTAATGCACATTGGACTCCCAAATCAATAAACAATGCAAGGTTATTTGAGAGTAGACTGGGGAAAGTCTTGGCAAGATGTTTGCAAGTCCAGGAACGACCGCAGACTGAGCATTCAACAGCAAGAGACAGAGTACAAACAAAAACATCTGCTATTATACCACTCCCTGTTGTGGCATATCTTGACCTGATGAAAGAGAAATGAATAAATCATGCTCCATTAAATGTCATTAGGCCTGTTAGCAAAGTCTAATTCTGCTAAAGTTCAGAGCCAGATTTACAAATTGAATGTAATTGCCCAGAATGCAAATGGGATGTGCTGTTGTTTGTGTAAGTGAGCCGGAGTGAAAGAAGAGTGCAAAGAAGAAAGAGGGAGAAACATAAAATGTGTGAGGAGAAACCTTAAAATGCTCGGTGTAATGGGTAACGCTTACTCCTCACTGTTTTCATTCAGAAGTCTGAGGGGCTACAACCTCGGGGAATTGTCGATTGTCAGGGCTTTAAAACTGATGGTTTCATTTCCAGGAAAAAGAGAGGAGAGATGGGGGGAATGTAATTACCCGGCGAGAGCTGCGTGGGCGTTTTACTGTTTGATAATTATCCCTTAAAGGCACGCTAAACTTTTCCTCAGCTATCTGCTTGAAACTCCACAGAGACGCAGCAGTGGGAGAGAGGTCACCCGGCTGCAGCAGGGATCGAGGGGGAGAGACGGATGAGATAAATGTGAAGGAGAGCAAGGATCAGATAAGTGCAGACCTGTTAGGCATCTGAGATTACAAAAGCAACAGAGAAGCACAATGGGAAATAAAACAATACATCACAAAGCAGAACATCTTGGAGGACGAGTTATTGCCTTGCTAAGTCACAAAAATGCATCCCTTTGATACAGCTTCCATAAAAGAAAACGTTGGAATTTGGTGGATTTTCTTCAGTAAAGAGGCATCAAAGCATGTTACATTTCTGAAAATGGATGTGTGGGACATTTGATAGTCCACTTTTCATTTCCCCAGCTCTCTTTACCCTGCCATCTGTCTCTTTTATAGATGTACAAATGCACATGCACACCGTACCCAGACAGCGTATTTACTGCAGCTCTGCCTCCGCTCCACACACAAACATGAGCGCACACACAGAGCACATTCAGTAGTCGGGGAAAGCAATATCAAAAATCCAACCTTGTGGCACAGCTGAATATAAACCATATTTGACAAAAAGACAAACACTCAAATTAGAAAGACGGAAGATTTAGAAGAAAACTCAGTCTGACTTTTTCCTCTATTGCCTTTCGCGAATAATTTAAAATTTTCTGACAAATCAGAATATATTTCAACCCAAAGGTGCAAATCTAATATGGTTTTTGACATTTGACTGTGCGAGAAAATTGAGTTCCAACTCCAACAATAGGCACAAAGTCTCTCTTCATGGGTTTAAATAAATGTCACGTTGACCTGAGGCAATTAGGTTAGTGTCAAACCAACGCTTTTCATCCCAGCTGAAGATTTCTTAGCGACTCTCCTCTTTCAGTCAGCCCCAAAACCAACTGAAAAAGAATGGTTTTGATTTGCTGTAGCTGGTACCATTTGTTCTGGGTTCTGGTGATGCTCATTTAACTCATGGGTGCAGTTCAAGTCCCGTGTAAACCTCCTTCACCTCCCTCGTGCACGGAGTCATCAGCGTAACTTCTTTATCAGCGGCATTAATCTTTGCAACGCACTCCTTCTAATTAATGGAGGATTGCCCGCTGCTGTAAATATGTGCAGAAATGTTCAAATAGCAAGACTGATGGGGGAAAAGAGATGAATACAAAATGTACTCAAAGCTTAAGAATGACAATCCAGTTCTTTAAAATTGGGACTAAGAATGGCCATTTATGATAATCACTGGGATTTAGTTTGCAATAGGTCAACCTGGTGCTGCTGGTAGCATTCACTGGTCTTGATCCTGATGCCAGTGTTTCTGTGATGCCTCAGTTTGCCATTTGTTGATATTTACAGCCATCCTCAGTCGCTTCTGTTACTTGCAGCCACCATTTAGCAGGATCCTATTAAGTTAAATGTTAATTATAATGAGATTATGTTTGTTTGATTTTTATTAAAGTAATGAATATTTGAAAACCACAACACATCTAGAGTTAGGATATTGTGCAAAGTGCTGTTGGGAACAGATTTCAACAGTCTGCAAATCGTTTGAACTTTTTTTTCCATGAATATAACAGACAGAATACTGAATCAGTGAGAGATTCAGAGAATCTGGAGAAATCTCTTTAAGAGAAGGGAAAAGCTAAAAACTAAGATTGGAATTCCATAGGGTCCACAGAGTCCCTTTTTACTTCTAAAAGACGTCTGAAGACTAATCTGTTCAGGGAACACTTAGGCCCTTAATCTGACCCTCCTCCTCTTCGTCCTCAGGGTCAGAATAAATCAGAAGGTCTAAGACCCAGCTCTCAGAGAAAACTTAGCACTGGCAGTTCTAAATACTGAGTTGTTGAGTGTTGAACGTAACTGTTGATGAATTAATAGGCTTTCAAGTGGCACTGCATTAAAAAAGATATGACTCTGAAGTGGAAATCAAAGCATGGGCTTAAGATTACTCCTAAGTCTGTGAACACTTTGTTGCTGCATCTGAAAACGTAGGTTTAAACGTTGTATGTGAGCCTGATCCAAAAAAAAAAAAAAAAAAAAAAACTGGCAAAGTGGGCGAATCTAAACTTGTCTCCAGGAAATTTCTGGTAGTACTTTTAATATGAGCATTTACTTTTTATTAAAATGTCATGTCTCAATAATATTTTAGTTACATATAAATTAATCAAATTTAAAATCTCTCTTTTTACTTATTTTATCAAACAACTATTATTATTATTATCATTGTTCTCATTATTATTCTAGGTGGGGGTGGATGTTTTGTTATAACCATATTTGCATAGTACATCAATACTGAGCTAGAGGACACCAAGTTGAGATCCAGAGGTCACTCTCAGGCCTGCAAACTAACTTCCAAAATGTGTGTTATGAAAATGTGAGAGTGTTGTTGTCACTCTGTGTGGGGTTCTCAGTTCACTTGCTCTATTGCACCAGAGAGCCAATTAGCATCCCTCAGTTTGACACCCGTCTCGTCAGTACCCGCCTGCTCATACATGTTAATTGTGGTCTTTAACGGCCAGTTTCAGAGGTTCCGGCCTCCTCATTACAGCAAGAACATGGGACTAATAACCAAGGGGCTGATTTGGCAAAATCTCACAGCCGCCCACTCACCCACTATCCTGTCAGTGCCTCTAACTCACTTTCCTTTCTCCTTTCTCACCCTCAGTTAGTGATTAACACTCTTAAAGGGAAGCCATACAGTAGAAGTTTAACTTCTTTAATGAGTTGTCCATTTAGAGAAGCAGTTAAGAAGTGTTTATCTGGGTTCTCCCCAAAAAACACAGCATGAAGTTTGTTAGATTGCCACATCTTCGAGATCTCTGGAAGAACAGATGAGTGCGATCAAGCCGAGCTGATAGCTCTGCCCCATGTTGGCAGGAAACACATGCAACATCAGCAAAACACTGCGTGAGAACACAGGGGCACTGGGGAGGAAATATGTTGGAAAGCTGAGGCAACAATGGCAGAGTTTAATAACTGAAGAAACAAATTGTAAGACAAAAAAGAACATCTGTGGAGTTTGGCAGGAAGACAAGTGATAAAAGAGAGGAGAGCTGCAGAGATGAGGGATGAGGTCAAAGGAGAGGACTAAAAATCTGCAAATGGGTGTAAATCAAAAGTTCAGGAACAGTTAAATGTATGAAGCGAGGGGTGCTAAACAGAGTTCAAATGAAATAGTTTCAAGTGGAACAAATCCTCTGAATCTTTTTTAGTCGATCTAAAGAGAAATGTGCCAGTTGGAGTGCAAAGGCTTGTTGTCTGGGTGTCTTACATATTGCATGCGTGCCAGCTTAAAAAAAAAAGCTTTGGTTCTTGATGATCAGTGCGATTATTGGACTGAAGTTTTGAGAAGTGTGTTCACAGTTAGAGAAAGGAATGCTCATGTGAGCTTAATGAGAAGTAGCATCCTACTGTGTAATGAAGAGAAGGTTAAAGTTGCAGGGTACTGAGTCTGAAATGATTAAATTTGAAGTTTGAGCACAAAAGAAGATCCTGTGGGATGATGGATAAAATCACAAATGAAGGAACAAACTGATACATCTAAACCCAGTGATGAGGCCTTTTTCTTTGATTGGTTCATTTCCATCGTACCTACACTGAACCCGAGCTATAAAGAACTCTAGTCCAGATTGGAGGTGACAATCTAACAAAGCCAGAAGGACAATATCATCAGCGTAACAAGAGAGATGCCACTTTAATGTCATCCAACTGGACATCATCCAGACCTCTGAAACATTTTTATATCCTTGGCATACATTTTGCAAACTGAAAAGGTGATACAAAGTGCATCCTGGTTGGAGTGCAGAGCCCACACTTGATGTGCTTTGACTTAATGTCTTGTGACTGCTGTGAAAAGAAGCAGAAGTAAGGACTTTTTTTAGTTTGATTGACAATAAAATTATGATTGGAAGATGAGATAACTTAGCTCTGAAACACTTTCCAGTGAATAAGTGTTGGAACATTTGCAAAATTATAGCAATTGAAAGGAAGAAAGAGGTGGCGAAAGTAAGATGTGGGGTAAGAGAGAAAGTCCTCGAGCACTGAAGGGAAGGTCAGAGAAATGCAGGCAGATGTTAGGAGATGTCCCAGAAGCATTCTCCTTGCTGCAGTGTGTAAATCTCTAAAACCAAGCAGAGAAGGAGAGGAGCGAGAGAAGGAAAAACAACAGACTTGGACAGGAACCACTCAAACCAAGAAAGAGAGGAGCTCAGCTATCAATGAAGTGCACACATTTATGGTAATTTGGTTTGCAGATAAACACATTTGCATACATGTTTATGCTATACGGTTGCAAACATGGCTTATTCATGCAAACACTGACACAAAAAGGCATCTCATTTGCATTGTTATCTCGCTGAACTTGATGTATCCCTGGTCTGGGAACTTGGTCAGGATTTCACAATGCTGTTTGCTGCTGCATCCTTTCCCTTAGCTGTTTATGATACAGAAAGCGTCTCAGCACCTAAACAGACCGCCACAGAAACCCACACACACACCTATGTCAGTCCACCCAAGGACACTCCGCGTGTCAGTTCTGATTAAGCCTGCACTCAGCCCGTAGAATAGAGTCCCCGGGTAAGGGGGGAGAAGCAACTTGTGTCCAGTAATAAATCGCTGCAGGCAGCCACTCTCTTTAGAGCCGCAGCCCAGCTGACCCCCAACAGATGCCGGGTGGTTTGGCCTGCCAGTTGCGTCCCGGCCTGTGGGCCAGCACCATCATGAGTGATGGCGGCGGTCCAAAGCGGGGGTCTGCCGCCACAGGCGCAGGTGTAGACATCGTTAACATCCAATAAGAAGAGAATGGAGCCCTGCGGGTGGAGCAAAGTGATATTGATGGAGGCTCGTCTACAGTTGCCCGGTTCAGTGAGCAAATATGAGGATAAATATGGCTTTTTGCATAGCATTCGGCTTTCATTAATATTAACCAGCAGCTTCAATGGTGCACAAGAGCGTCCCTTAACAGCGGGTGCTACAGGTTGACAACCGCCGTCTGTTTGTGGTTTTATTTGTGGCTGTTGTTGACCGTTTTACAGCACTCCCTGTCCTCTTTCAAATGACGTCGCCTGGATAAGCAAAACATGATCCAGTATATTCTTCCCTTGCCAAGTCAGCAAAGTCAATTAGGTTTGTTGTTTGTTTGGAAGTTGGAAGATTATGTGACCATTTGCCAAGCTGGAGACATGATCAGCTGCAAATTAATCCTGTGAGAATTCATATTGTGTTGGCACACACTTTTTTTTTCCCCCCTCCTCATTGTGCTGGTCGTGCCAGGAAACTGATAGTCGTGCGCAAAAACAAGAGCATCTGAGACAAAACAGCAAAGGATGAACAAGGTTGGATATGAACTAAATGATTTGGTGGCTGGCCAGCTATCCATCCGTGAATTAGCTCCTCGAGGCATCTAACCTTGTCCAATATCAACCCAATTCTCCAAATGCAGTCTATTCCTTGTGTTTAAATAATCCTCATGTCAACTGTTGGAGCCTGACACAAAGCCCTCCCATGCTGCTGCCCAGCGCTTCTGAAGGCCAAACCTTGTGATTGTAGTCGCTCCGGGGCCAGTGGCAGACAAGCTGGGTGTCTCACAGGTTAAAACTTCCATTTCTGCAGTTTCCATGGATTTCTTTCGAATACTGAGAAATCCCATCTGGGGGTACAGGCTCTTAGGTCAGTAATGACGTGTTCAGAGGCAGAACACCCCCTGATGAGCAGTGTCTGGGCGAGATCAAGGCACGAATCAAGCAAGCAGAAGTGGATATATCCTCCTCACAGCAGAACATTTCCTTTCCTGCAGATTTTTCCGAGTCACCATGTTAATCCACACCGGCTGTGTGCCTGCGCTTCCACGGGAGCCTCCTGTGTTGCTGTGGGACTCTCTCCCATGAGTTGTTTGAGTCCATTGAGAGGATTTCCCGTAATCTGCTGTGTTTGAAGATAGCATTGTCACAGCCGCTGACTTCAGTTCAGTGGGGTGAGTTATTTAGGTGCCCTGTTGGTCTGTTCGCCTGTCTGTTCCTTTTGGGCTAAAGCCAAAGAGGTGATATGCTTCAGCTAAACCTCTTGTTGGTACACTTTATAAGAACATCCTGTTTTCTTTCATTTCTTGTGTGACACGGTCTACGAGTGCATCCCTCCTCTCTTTTCAGACAGCCAGACCAGGGTTCCAATTTGTTGTTAATCTGCCCTTGTAAAGTGCAAGGTCGTCTTGCAATTTCGGGAAAAATAACACACCTTTCTTGAATTTTTGGCCCAGGGCGATGCAGCGCAATGATTTTTTAATCTTTAACCCTCATTGCGGGGGGTCTGGATTGTTTGTGCTGTGGTGTGCTCCGGCATGTGGCATACACAATCTTTTTGTGATGCTCTCAGCAGGTGTTGTTATGGTTATCGGGGCTCATAGTAAAAAAACAGCACAGTCATTTCATGCATCTGTGGGTCTGCAGCCTTGCATCATGTCGGGCCCATACAGCTGCCATCTACCCGTCAGAGAGATGCTGCATGCTTTTACACCCACATGCAGAGATGCTGAAGCCAAAGGACACTTAAAGGAATGACAAATCCACTCTGATGGCATGTAAGAGCTGCAGCATGAGGTATGTATATATAAGACCTGTGCAGCTTGTTGAATCAGAATCAGAATAGCCTTTAAAGGCTTGGTTGTAACCAGAGTTCAATGACAACACAACTTACATCTTGGAAATTACATTAGATTAGTAGTAGAAGTCATGTTACTTCCAGGGATAATGACTTATGCAGAGCGTATGACTTGTCCAAGCGTCTGCCAAGCAGCAACTGCGAGAGAAAAATAAAGCCAGTGCAGAAGTACAAAGGAAAAGACACTGATCAAAACAGCTCATTTCTTCATCCATACATTTGGTACAAGGGCTGATTTTGAAAACCAATTCATTTTGAAGAAATTACAAGGGCTGCTTATGGATCTCCATAATTGGGGGCACAGCTAGGTTGACTGAGCTACATAGCTATTTTCCAGTAGTCTGATAGCCCACCTCACCCCACCTTCATTGGCACCTTGAAAACAGTAGATGGCTTCACCTGAACTACACCAGGGGTGGCCAACCTGTGGCTTGTGAGCCGCATGTGGCTCTTTGCCTTTCGGTGTGTGGCTCTTCGATTCCATTTATAAAAATATAAATAAAGTTATGAGTAATTGTGTGCCGAACAATCTAAAATTTTGATATACTGATGCCAACGTTTGGATAAGTATTGATCAACGGTTGGGTGTACACATTGATACTTAAGTTTCAGTTTCTCTTCTCTAGTATGAATTTAAACACACTTACAAACACAATAAATCTCGTTTGGAAAATTGGAAATGTGTTGATTTTCATTTTATGCCATTTTGTTTATGTGTGAGAGGAAGTGCGTTTATAAGACCTCGTGTGTGACGTGGCTCTCTGTAGTAACACGGAATTTTTTGTGGCTGTTTGTCTCTGGTTGGCCACCCCTGGTCTATAATATCTGCGGGTAATTTATGGCCTCTAAAAGACAACTAAGTGTGGATTTTTTGTGTGTTTTTGCTATGAAGCCTGAGATGAGGCCCAGCAAAGGATGTCAACATTAGAGATGAGACAGGTTACATTTCCTTGCTCTAAATAATGATGAATTAGTATGGCTCCAGATGTCTGAAGTAAAAAATACATTTTCTACTGTCCCTGTGATGGACTCGTGGCCCATCCAGGGTATATCCTACTTTTCACTCAGTGACAGCCGGGGTCTGTCCAACCCCCCTGTGACCCCAAATGGAACAAAGGGTTTAGATAATGGATGGATGGATGTTCTCAAGGTGACAAATGAAGCAGTAGCAGTTTTATTACAAAGATTAATGTCACTGTGCATTGCACATCTGGGCCTATGTATTTCATGTTAAGTTCTTGCCTATTTTGTTTACTATATATTTTTGTATTCATAAGGATGTGTACAGAGACTCTGCAGCTATCTTTTCTCTCCCTGTGGCTGCTTTCATTCCTCCTCTGGCAGGGAGCGGCGGCATGCTGAGTGTAGGTGCCTCTGGCGGCAACTTGTTAGGTTTGCTTCAAGGTTCTAAAGACACATGAGTGGGGTTACTGCTTTGTTCTCTGGCTTCTTGTCGGTACACACTTCCTGGTATCTACTGTTGAAGACTACTGAACAGGAAGCTGTTTGAACATAGTTAAAGACTCATTGGTGTCAGAGTACAAATGAGTGTTCCAGACATCGAGCATCATTGATGAGTTCTTGTGGAATGAAATGTTCATTTTTTGTTAGTTTGCACGAAAAGACTCCAAGTCCCATATAATCAATATGCAAAAATATCCATGAACACATGTATTAATTATATTACAGGGTATATGTCACTGTAGCTTGCATTACTATATGTTCATGTGATGAACATCACTAATTTGTGCGATGGATCATGTGACACATGCATTAATTATTTTGAAAAGGTAATCTGGGATGTTTTTTTAATTAAACAGATTATTGAAATGCTTCCAGATAAAATAAGACACGCAGCAATGTCACTGAGTTGATTTATTTGTCAGTAATTAATAACCAGTAGCATTTTTCTGGCATGTAGCCACTTCACACGTCACTGCTGTTGAAACTTGTTGCCCTCTGTAGGCAGCACAGGATTCTCACAGTCCAGGGTCCATTCAGGAGAGAATCTCAGAGATAGAAAAAAAATGTTTTATGTAAATTGAAGCTGATGTTTACATAGACCATATCTGCACAAACACATGAGTATGTCTTTGATGCAGCTTGCTAAATTTGTCTTATCCAACAGCAGCAGTGTGTAGATGTTTCTGGAAGTGGAGATAAATCACTGGATGAAATTTCATAAGCATCTGCATTTTTTTTTTTGTATGTGTGAGTTGGAGGTGGTGAGGCTGGCAGGCACATGCTGAGAAGGATGAGTAATGACGCCAAAATGAGAGGCTGAGAAGTAAACACACTGTGCTGTTGTTTCTATTGGACGTTTCACCCTGAGGCTGTCGTCACAGCAACCCCTAGAATTTATTGTGGTCGGTCTGTACCTCCTACTGCAAGAGCAAAGTAATTCTGAACCACAGGGCCTCAGAAAATGCTCTTTGCATTCCTTAACTCGATTTTCCTTTCCTCCCGGTCTTTGTCTCTCATCCGTTTCTCCCTCATGCTCGGGCAGGTAAAGACTAAGTGGTTGCTGTCAATTGAAATAGATTGTTATGTGCTGCACTCAGAACCACAGGACGACCAGGCCCAAACAAAGGCCAGCAGTGATGAACATCCAGTCTCATTTCTACCTCTCAGCCTTAATGCATATGATGAATGAGCTGACTGCTGCTAACTGTACACTATAAAAGCCAAAAAACTGAGTCAAGCCCCTTTATTGGCTGGTCCTTCTTTGATTTGAGGTCGAGCTAGAGGGCTGGCCCATGTCCCATGTCTCAGGGCTGAAGCTAAGCCCGGGCATTTCCAAAGCACTACTGCTTGCCAGCAGGCACCACAATCCCTTGCAGCGGGCAGCCAGCATTCACTCTCTATACTCGGTCTCTACTTTTTTTTTTTTTTTTTTTTTTTTTTGAAGCTTTAAAGGTTATCTGCAGACGTCCTGTCTGGGGCCTCTGGCTCGGGCTGGAGAGAGTAGCCGGCTTGCCACAGGTGTGAGCAGTGCCGATAAGCAAAGGAGGGCTATAGGGAGGAGGCTATGGGTGGGGGGGTGGAGCAGAGGGTGTGGAAGAGATAGGGTGGTGCACTGTTGCCTTTATTTACAATACTGCGCATACAGTAGATGAAGTGCATCGTGGATGAAGAGAAAAAAAAGTACTCTGCATTCTTAAATCATAAAGCTCTAAAGTCCCCCGCTCAGCAGGCCGGCTTTTGTTTATAAAGGCAGACAGAGAATGAGGGAGAGACAAACATAAAGAGACAGAGTGATGGTAGTCACTGCGTTTGTTTTAGCTGGAGGCTGTACATGTAGCAGAGAGAGTAAAGTATCCATCACGTAGCATTTGCGAGAACAGCAAACATGAACTTGGCCTTGAAATGTTGTTTTAAAGAGCGTACTAATGTGAGGGATTAGGATCAGGGATATCATCTGTTCTTCCTGCTCCACAAAGTGAAAACAAAGCCAGGGCTGGGACACAGCAGCCAATCCCAGCGCTCACAAGCTCACTTTCAGCATGTGTAGCCCCTCCATTAATAACTAATAGGTGGAACATTAGGGAGAAATGACGAGTGTATCTTCAGGGCTTACATTAGCCTGGCGTACAGCATCTTATCTGTGTGTAGGACATGAGAGGGAAGGAGACAGGATGCCTCGTCCTCTCTTTGACTTTCTTCCCCCATTAACCGCCCTGGGAGGATCATTTCTGTGCTATTAAAGGTGCACAGAAAAAGCACAGATGTGTGCACTCTGCTGAGCAAGAGCACATATTAAGGCGCTCTTGCAACCCTAGAACGTACCCACCAAGTTCCCATTTATGTTCTCTATTTATGTACTATATGTACGTATGTATGATCACAAGGCACAGGCACTCACAAGGGTATGTGAAATATATTCCTTTACACATAAACTTGGTTATAATGTATGGGGGAGTTAGGAAAATACTGATACCGCAATATATTTCCCCTCTGACTTTAACAGTACCACACTTATGGTGCCAGCAATGAAATGTAGAAATAATCTTAACAGATTTCTTGTTCAATTAGAATCTCATCAATATTATCGTATGACACCCCTAGGTCGCAAAATATCATTATGTATTTACACTTTAAGGAAAATATTATATTTTCTAGATCATAGATGGATTGCATCTTTTTGCGTCTCGACACATTGCCAGATACCGGGCATCGGTACCTGGCAATTGGTATCTGTGCCCAATGGTACTAGTTTTGGTACTTTTTTGTGTTTGTATGGTAAAAAATATAAATTTGTTCAATAATAACATCTAATTATTTTCAATTAATATATTTATTCTACAATATATAACCTTGTAATGCTGTGTTCATGTCCAGCATGGAAAATCGCCTACTCTTCCACTCTCTCACAGTTATAGGGATGCGTTTAGGTAACTAAACATGGTACCTTTTGATTTAACTGAAATCGGTCAGTACCTATAAAAGTACCTGATTGGGTACCCATCCCTAATCACATGGTACTTAATCATGCACCACCACAATGTAATTACGTTACATTAATTAATGCCATGTTACGTGATGAATCACATCGTATAGTGGCGTACTATATCGCTGTTAATGTATTATACATGGGGAACTACTAGCTCTTAGAATTTTGTTTCATATCATATAGCATCATATTATATTTTACAGTCATATAATGTATCTCGTAAGGTGTCTCTCAAATCTTGCCATGTTGTACCCTATTATATTTAATAATAACATTTTGTACTTTTATGTATCAAATTATATTGCACTTTATCATATCACGTCTAGTCTCCGATTAATGGACTACCAGTCAAGAAATATACCAACGCATCATCTGCATACATTATGACTGTTTGGACACTCTGCCCTGCCACTGTGATATTAATTCAGCTGGCAACAGCAGTATGAGTGCCTCATTTCCAATTTAAGTGCTATATAAGCTAGATAATACGCAGACTACATTGTGCTCATTACTCAGGTAATGAAATACATTACCACTCAACAGAACTGTCCTCTAACACATATCAGTGGTATAAGATAAAGTCCTTATGAAATGAAAACAAAAACCTCTTACATATTTATAATTTAATGTGCTGGGTTATTTCAAGCTTACTCTCGAATTCATATGAATTCTGATGTCAGAGGTTAAACATCTGTAGGGATATAAAAATCAAAGGAATAGGATTAAAGTCATTTATTTTTTCTTCCTAGGCTGCTTGTTTTCTCGTTACGCTTTATCTGGGACAGCAGGTCAAAAGTTCACTCCACCTCATTTGACAGCAGTGACTTGAGAAGAAACAATCTTTGAATCTTTGAAAACACCTGTCGTACAGTGAGGTACCAGAAGTGAGAATCGTACAAACATATATATTCTTAAATCAACGCTTCTGTAACACTGAGTGGAAAATTGGTGGTATTGAAAGTGCTACTACTGCTTTTTGGAAGAGAATATGCATAATTATCATGATAACTAATGATGATTCATGGATTGTTTTTCAGAGATCAGTGATGCACACAGAGTGTATAGTGATAGGGGAGGGGGAGTGCACTCAACTACAGTGCCCCAATTTTTAATACATAAGCTTCTGGTAAACCAAACATGTAATTTCACACGCACACAAACACACACACACACACAGACGGAGAGAAAACCACTCTTCTGTATCTCTGGCTAATTTCAGACTCCGGTTTCACAAACATCATTAATCAAGCTGACCAAGATTAGTCACTGGCAAGCTCCCCTACCTGTTTATTATAATTAAATCGATGTACATGTCATTGCGGGCTTGGACCAGAACCGTCGCAAAGGCCGTCACAGTCGCCACAAAAATGAGGAACAAAGAAAATCAAGAGAAAGACCAAAGAAAAAAAGAAATGATGGAGATGATACAGTGGAAATCGAGGTAGAGCCAAGGCCAGGTAGTGGCTGTGCATGGGCAGATTGGATATAGGGTGAGACTCACAGAATGGAGAGAGGTGATAGGCCTTTTGTTGTGCTGTACTTTAAAGATAACCTGCCACATCTACAAGACGGGCCCATGTGGAAGGGTTCTATTCACTGCAGTTCAGGTTGTATAACCTTCCCATTCACAGTCTCACTGCAAAGAAGAAAAACATCTCACAAAAGAAAGAAGACATGATGGAAAAGCAAGCTAGAGGCTTGAACAAAGAGGAAAAGCTCCCTTCAGGAGCGAAGCCTGGAGAAAAAATGCAGACAGACACACTGAAGCAAACACTCCCCTGTGTGAGCTCCACATGCTGACTGGAATCTTAGTTTGTGTTTTTCTTTTTTTCTCTGTTTTCTTTCCAACATAGTGTCTGGAGTCCTTTCTGTGACTGTCAGAAAATAAAATTGCACACCACAATGGCTCTGTGTTTTATGAGGAGATGGAGATCGAGTATGTACCTTCACCGGCATCTTCGGAGAGAGAAGAAGAAGTGAGGTGGTATGAGAAACTGGGTGATTTGAGCAGGCATGCAGGAAGGCAGATATTTGATTTGTGCCAGATACTGGGGCAGCACAAGTGAAAAAAAAGGGAGAAAGCCACTAAAAATCGTTTCTGTGGAAAGCCTGACGTGGTAATGGCTCATAAAAGGAAAGTAAATTCCGAGAGGGGAATTTATTATCCAAGAGGATTTGTCAGCAGAGGGCCAAGGGAAGCAGGACATATGGATCGCAGGCTTGCCTTAAAGTCTGATTTTTTTCTGCTGTTAAAAAACTTTTTCAGTTAGATTTTGAGATTACCAGTTCTGAGAGTTTTATGCACAGGTAAATGTGATGATATTCTCCAAAGCCTGCTGCAATAAACAGTGATTACAGAATCCAAACAGATGTGACAACGCGGCCTCCATTTGGCTGCTTTAATGCAAAATTTAATCACCTTTCGGGAACGAGCCTGCGGATACAAAACTATGTAATGCAATTAAACTATGAGGATCTGAGTATTCCTGTCTCGACACAAAAAAGCACATGTACTTAATCAAGGCATAAAGCAAAATTGGACTGCAGATAAGGCGGCTCGGATGACTGGCATCTGAATAGAGGAAAGTGAGAGGTGAATAAAACATGAGGGGCCGCGGCGACCAAAATGAGACAGCTTTGTCTTTGTACTGCATCAACCCTTGACCTCGCTGCCAAATTGGCCGACATCACACACTCCACACACACCTGAGTGCAGCATTAAAGTCTAGTGAGGCTTGTGATTAGATGCACTCGCATTTACATTGCTGGTGGCAAGTGCAGCACTTTATTTGTCTAAATGAAGGCCGCGGTTTCCCCGGCACGCTTTTGTTGCAAAGATGATGAAGCCTTCAGTAGAGCTTGCTAAACACACAATTGCTTTTGAGTTTGAGAAGACAGGAAGAAGCCAACAAAAACACTGCAATGCGAGCTTTTCACTCCAAAGTATAAATGTTTTTGGAATGCAAAAAACACCACTGTAGTAACAGAGTCTAATCTGTGCAAAGTTGCCTCCAGCATGGCTGTACAAAAACTGATGAAAGTGCAAATAAAAGTGACTCAAAGTTGTATAAACTCACCGCAACCCAGCTGGGAACGCTAACAGCGCCCTCAAGGAAGCAGGAAAAAAAAGGATCCTGTCACTCTCTGATAAGTGGTTTGCTCATTTATTGTGGACAGAAGTGATTGTGTTCCAGCTAGAAGCTATTATCAGCGCAATCAGAGCAGCAGAAATTGCAATTCATACAAGCAGGTGAGGCTTAAACACCAATCAGGAAAGAGGAAACATAATTGCATGATAGGATGAATGAATTAACTGCACAGAAATGGCTTCCCTAATGAAGGAGGAGTGACCGCGATAATCAGAGAAAACAATGACGAGTGTCCCAAGCTGTAAGCACCGGTGATTTGACGCTCATGGCGACTTCCTCTCAGGGAGCACAATCGCTAAATTTAGAAGGAAATAATTGACAGCAAAAAAGGCCTGTGGTTTATTTTACACTCTCACTCAAAGGGACTTAGGTCTCCATCCACAGGTTTGAGAATGAAGTCAGTGTGGGAGAAGCAGAGAGTGTCCTGAGGTAAGGGCCCCCCTGCGGACAGCCGCGAGGGCTCACAGGAGAATATGCTTTCTGCTTTCAATTAAATTCTGCCAAGTGGAGCTTCATGCACACAGATTCCAGGCTCTGGGCGTTGCATGCGAGTCCTTGGCAGGCCGCTCGGCTGCATCCGGCCCATGATCAAGATTCCAAGCTCCGCCATAAAACACCACAGAAGCAGGCTTGGCTACATCTCCAGAATCTGACTCCAGGAAGCGGAAAGGCTGCCCAGAGCTGTAAGAGTTACAGGCGTTTCTCAATGCCAGCATCCACACACACTCACGGACACACACACACACACACACTGGGCCGAAGCACTGGAGTTAATCAGATGCTGCTTTGGAGGGGATGATGAGTCATGTGCTTTGTGGGTGTTTGAAGAGTGATGTTCTCAGGTCAAAGTAGGTCACGGGGTAAATGGCTGTGTATTTTATCTTATGGGTGCCGGATCCCTTATGTGGCTGCACGCTCATGGGCTGCTGATGTCAGCTCATTAGAGGGGCTACCTTTGCAAAGTCATCAGTCCATGTGGGTGCAGCAGTGCTCTTGGTCTGACGGGGGAGCTGAATGGAGCACAGGGATTTGATAACGAAGGGGTAAAGTTTATCGACGTATTAACAGACTCTGGTATGCAGTTTAGCAGGTAATGAGAAAATGATAAAAGTTAAGTGAAAGTCTTTACTTTGGCATTTGAAGCCCAGGAATAGTGGCTGCCATATTGGAAATGCAGACTCAACCAAACTCTGGCGGCAAAAACATTCATTTCACTTGTATCAGGTGTTAACTCCAGTCAGTGAAAGCAGTGAGTCAGAGTACTGGATGTTTGGAAGGAAGAGTTCTTGAAAGCTGGGGCTGCAATGGCAAAAATGTGCTTGAGTACGGCACAGTTTGGATGCCCAGTGTGACCACACCAGAATACAATTAAGCTAAAGTAAAATCAGACTCTTTCTTGAGGGTGTCTAAAAATTCAAGGGTGTGACAGATAATACAGTCCAGATCCAAAGTAACAAGCATCTCTCAGAAATGGTGTTATTGATTTTTTTTTAAAAGGGGTTGTGAGGAGTTTGAAAGTGATCTTGAAAAAGGCTCCCTTCTAGATATATGCCTGATCATAATCCACACTTTTTTCCCAATATTTCAAATTGCTACTTCTTAGCTTCCAGTTTGGGTAGACTAGGTCATCGGTCTCTATGACAACACCACGCCCGGTGACAAAGTTTAATAGAGAGAAGAGATAAAACACAGAGATCTGTGCTTTCTCGACTGAAAATGACTTCGGTGATTAATTTGGTAGTGATGGTGGACACAGGAGCCTAACTGTCGGACAGAAAAAGGACAGAAGAGCAGAAGAAAACTAAGCGGGAGAGTGATACAACCTGTATTGGGCTGTATCACCTTATAACACAGGGCTAAACTGTTCGTGATAATGTCCATTCCAACCCACAGTCAGCAGTTATGCTGCAGTGGTCTGTTCAAACTTGAGTCTATCAATAAAATGAAGAGTGAGGTTACGTTAGCTCTGCTTGGTAGATGACTGGCAGGACACAGCTAACCAGGATTTACTAACGTCACACATTACAGACATGTCGTAGAGCACCAGGCAGCCAGCTGCGCTAAATCTAAATGGCTACTAAACTACTTACAAACTGACAGTTTTTACTTGTGTTAGCCTACAGATGCGTTGAAGCATCGGGCTGCCCATATCGCTAACATATAGCTGGTTTGATGTCGTGTCTCAAACTGTACCAATATGTAACTGTACTGATAAGTCCCTTATCTCAGCGCGTTGTATCCAGTAAAAAGTTGTCTTGAACAAAAAAAACTTGTTTTGATCCGATCTCCATTTAATTCCAAAACAAACACACGCCTCGCTAAAAGTAATTTACAACAGTGTGCGAAGACTCCAAGCCACAAGGTGGCGAAGGAGTGCAATTTAAACAGATCCTCCTCATAGCATTTTGAAAGATCTGGACGAGTGTCTGGGCACACTTTGTCGACATAATTGAGGTTTGCAGTAGCAAAACTTGACTGACCATCTGTAGGAGTGCTTTTTCTCTGTAAGAGCTCAGTTTTAACAAATCCCTTTCACACAGCCTTGGCACATCTCTGGGAGCAGTTCCAGGTGAAGTGTCTTGCCCAAGGAGACTTCAGCATGTGGATAGTAGGACCTGGGATTGAGCCGTTGGATTGAGAAGTGACAGAATCTACCACTGCGACAGAAAGTAAATAAAACATATTTCTACTGTTTCTTGTTACCATCAAGAGCTCCACTTATTGTTTCTTGAGCTGTGAACAACACTGCAAAGCCAAACAAATCCAAACGGACAAGACCTGACCTCCCAGGCTGACTCAGAGCCTGCAGGGGGGTTTCTGCAAGCAACAGTCTGCTTCATTTTTCTAATTTTATCCTTTCTAATTGGATTGCGATTCCAAGCATGCAAACAGAGGTGACCTTTGAGCTGTGATAAGGTTAAGACAATGTTGGTCTTTAGATAAGCACGAGTTGTGCTGCCAGGTTTGAAGTGGAGGAGGTGGGGGGATACGGAGTGAAAATCATGACACACTTTCTCAAGAGCATCAGAGAGAGCAAGCGAAAGCAGCAGCTCTCATTCTGTAATGGAACGCTGTGGCGGGTGGCTTACCACACGTTGTACTGGTTGCCTGGAGCACCATGGCAACAGGGAGAGAGGAGGATTGAGAGAGGCGGAGGTTCAAGGACTTCACTTGTTCCAGCTACATTTTAATTACTTTGGGCGCCGACGTTTAGGGAAACAGATGCATTGTGGAGCTCCAGAAGCAACTGGTAGAAAAATCCCCCAGAGGATTCTCATGCTTCAGGTTTTTCATGAAACCTTTCCTCCCTATCACACGGGTGAAATTACAAAAACAACTGAAGAAAGAAGAAAAAAAGGAGACGCAAACAAGGAGAGAGGGAGGAGGAGAGGAAAGGGAAGGGTACAGGAGAGACAAATGAGAAGGGAGATGAAGCAAAGTGAACACTGATAGAGATCGGCAGTATGGTAGATAGTAGCTGTGTGGAGGGGAAGGTTGTAAGAGATATGAGGAAAAAGGGACCATGGGAAAAAGGATTGGGGGGATTTGTAGGGATAAAGAGCGTTAGTATTCCCCTTTAGATACTAACACCTAAAACGAGGCAGAAAAAAGTAAATATTTCAGATTATCGAGGATAGTTATGTTCAGCTTTGGCAACGACTGGAGATATGAAAACATATGTGATTGATGTTGCAAGACGCTTAGATGCATATGTTTATCTGCGTGTGTATTTCTGCACATGGAGGTCTGTGTGTGAGGATCTAGCAACGAAAGCGCCTCTTTCTCGTGATGCCATGCCTAACGCGATCAGCGCTCATTAAGAGCTCTCCAGAGCCCAGGCACCTCACAGACGGAAACGCTCTCCAAAAGACAACCCCAGAAACCCAGTAAACACACACTGCTTCCTGCCTATAAGCCTCTTCTCCAGTGTAAACAAACTGGCAACCACTTGAAGCGCTGGCAAGGTGGTTTATGTAAAATGTTATCCAAAAAATACATCACACAGCTCCAATCTGCATGCTTAAAAATACTGGTAACAGTCTGATTAAAGTTTTATTTGACTTCTCATCGTTCTGCAGTAGACTGGGAATGAAGAGTTTGGCACTATTTTGAATTAAGTATGTGTAATATAGAGTGATGAGTGAACCAGAGCACTCCTGTCCCAAGCCATTGGGCCGTCAGACTAACGCTGACCTCACCAGCACACAGGACAGCTAGAGCCATGTGGCCAAAGGGTTTCCTGCTTCCCAACCCAATGATAAGCCTCTACTCCTTCATATTGACTTAACTGGCTTTGAACACCTAGATTGACTGTGTGCTCTCTTATCTGTCAACTCATTCAAGTTGCGTGTTTAGTCCGGCACATTGAAGGACTAGACACAAGACTCCAGCTGGAGTTGCAAGACCGAGGAGTTCCCGTGCTTCCCATTCCATTGATGATCCTTGCCTCATGTTGACTCCCGGACTGGTTGCTCTTGTTATGTTGGTTTGTTGTTGTAGTCAAGCTGAATACAATCTGGTTTTGTTTCACTGGCTCTTTCAGGTAGTTTTTGTCCACGACTTCCTGCCCCATGGTGAAGGGATAGGTCACAGCTCCAGCATACAGTGAAAGTAGGACCCTTGCATTATCTGCTGTGACTTGCCAGAGCAGGGAAGCAGCAGGACTGCAACAGAGCAATGTGAATTGACTCATTGACTTGAATAGAAACCTACCTTGTCTGGAGCTGTGAATGAGTGGAGCCAGACCAGACAATTCTTTTGACCAATAAACGTCTGCAGTGTGTTGCTCCACCTTCCAAGAGCGGATCGGTTCAGTCTAGCACCCATACGGAAGGGTCCCAAAAAAGTAGGCTGGCTCGTCACGGTTTTTTGGGGATCTGTCCCGGGATAAGTCAGTAGAAATGCCACATAATGCGCGCCGTACCAAGAAGCAGTGAACCGGTCTGCATGCTGGAAACGCGACTTTTGTTGAGGCATTTCCCAGCATCAAGCAGTCTTGGGTATCCAACCTGGAGAGCTCTCACTTCCTCTGTTTGAGGCCCTAACACATCATCATATTTATGCGTTCCTTTGTGAATATCCTTTCCGTTTAGGCTGCATCTGCCACTCACCATCGCTCCAGTGGGTCATAGGTACCTATCATTTTGGCTGTTGTTGATTCTGTTGTGTTTTCTTATTTTTCTGTGGTCTTTTTTTTCTTTTTCTTGTTGTTTTTTGGACTTTAGAGCCAAAGAGGCATGTTTCACAAATTGCACTTGTGGTATCCACTTTTAAAACGGTGAGAAACATCCATGCCGATGACTCAATTTTCACTCCTGCTCTTGTAGTAGAGGTATGAAGATGAACGCAAGTTTCAGCAGTTGTTTTTATCAGATGAAAATTGTATTATCAGAAAAAAAGCACCTCAGTTAGCAACAAGTAATTTATCAACTGATAGATCCCCTGTGTTTATATTTCAGAGCAGCATAATCTCTGTCTTAAAGAGGACCCTACCATCATTTATCAACAGTTTTTTTATTTAACCGGTCAGCTCATACTGCCACCATCTTCTTTATTACATTTTTCTAATCCTGTTAGATACAGCATAAACCACGTGTAGATAATCCATCATAATCCTCCAAGGAGTATTGGTGTAAATTCTCCAGCTCATGTTGTCACACATGATACTGAAACAACGCTGTTTCATGTGGGGGGTAGTGGGAAGAGCAGCAAGAAATAAAAAAATGACTAGACAGTAACCATTTAGCTTTTTCATTGGGGGCTGTGGGTGTCATTTTTCATTCTAATGCTAAAGTATGATCATAAGAGGTCATATGTGCGCACCTCATGTGCATAGACAAGCCTGATAATGCAGCAGGACAAGCTAATCCATTACTCCTATAGACGTTAAAGCTGATGCAGTGCTGTAATCTGCTACATGAGAGGAGGAGGCGATGGAGCACGTCAGGGGTAGACAATCGTCCTTGTCTGCGACATGTTTCTCTGTTAGCTCAGAAGGGGAAATCTGGAGCTCCCCAGGGGTACACTCATGTATGTGAGTGGCCTTGTGGTTTTCGTCTTTGTTGCCTGTAATGGATTATTTCATACAAACATGCAATTTGGCCGTGTTACTGATGGATAGCAGCCATTGTTATGGTAAAGTCACTCCATTGCCTTCCCTTGGTCCTCTATTTATCTCAGTCAAGTCAATGGGGCCATTGTGCAAAATTCCCCATTAAACCATACCACCTTGGCAACAATGGAAGTGTCAGTGTGGCAGCTTCCACGGTCTTCCTGGAGAGGAAAGAAATTGGAATGTTTTTCCAGCAGATTAAATGGATAAGGGGGCGTATTTCTAAGCATGAAGAAAAGAAAAGATGGCCGTGTATGTCCGCTATAATTGCAGGGATGTTTTTCCTTTGGGCAGCAGACTGTCTGCAGGTGAAGGTCAAAGGTAAGTAACCCCATTTCCTCAGTTAGAGTGAACCTGAAGACCTGCTACATTAAACATTATCAGCCTGTGACCCTGGATTTAAAGACAAGAGAAGGACGGGAAAAAAGAGAGGGAGATTGACTGACAGGAGGAAGAAGAAACAGCCTGAGGCAAAAGAACGAAGACAGACGGAGAAAGAGGAAAATTCTACAGAACAGTCTGCTATTGTCCACCGTTGCGCCGCTGTTTGACAATTTTTCCTCCTCTCAGGCTCTGATGCTCTCATTTTCTTCTTGCCTTGTCTCCCATTCTTGTTCTCATTCTCTCCTTCCCCGTCTGTCAATTTGTGAGGGCCCCACATCATTACTGTCAAAAATCACACTGCAGTGCCAATACAAAAGCCACACTAACAGTATCACAGAAAGGCACACACACACTTGTACTCGCCGCCCACTCATGTGTTGAAAGAGGGTTTTTTTTGTCTGTGGCTGGGTTCTGACACTCAGTAGTAAGTTTGTCCCGCTGGAATCTGAGAGAGACAGACAGGCTGTGCGAACTCAGAAGAACTGAGGGCTTTGATTTTTCTGTCAGACACTTGAAGCCCTCCACAAAAAAAACATAGTTTGTCTCCATCTTCATCTGATTGTGTCACTGACATCTCGCTGTTTTGCTGCAGATACAATCGCTCTCACAATCTGTGCATGTTTAGATGTTAGCATCCCAGATCCTGGCATTATCTCTGTGACCTTTGATTTGCTTCGTTGCGTCGACATTTGTTTAACAGACCATGAGACAATCAGCCCAAAGCTGAGTGTGAAGGAGAGAACATTCAAGACCATTTAACTGCAGGGTTCGATGAGAAGCTAAAAACCCCGAGCAGCTAAGAGTCAGAAGAGCCGGTGATTAAACCCTGTCATCAGATCTCACACCTCCTTTTCGAGCCACAGGAAGCGGCTAGGGAGAGTTGATTACCATCAATGACACTCCACCCTATCCATCTGATCCCCTGTAAGAGGCTGTTAAATCCAAATGGGCTCCCTCATTAAAACTGGTGTCAAGTAAATAATAGATCTTTTTATCTATAGGTGGGGGGACTGGATCAACATAAAAAGAGGGCTTATCAAATGTGAGAGGTGAACGGTTAAAGTGGGCTGTAATCAGATCTGGCACTGACTTCTCAGCAACTGACGGGGGATACTCAGGAGCTGCAGAGATCAGAGGTTTTTGCTCTTAAAGAAACACAACTATGAAATGTAGATATCGAGCAAATATCTGTGCAACGAAGAAGCACTGACATTTTATATTCTGACCTTTTTGACTGAAGTTTTCTTTGAAGTTTCTCAGAGTTAAAGTTTAATTCCCTGAAACTGTTGCCACAAATAAAAAGCAAGAAAAAAATGATAGATACAGCATCAATGGCATGTTTGAGGTGCTACAATGTCAAACTTTGAATAAATGAACTATGTACTTTTAATTCTACCTGTCTTATAAAGGCATGCAGTTTTTCTTTTACTAATTTTAGATCCATCATGATTCTTCAAAGAAGACCTGACAGTAATTTGAAATGTTGAAGGGCAGAAAATTGATTAAAATGCATTGACTTGAAATAAGATTGCCGCCTCCGCTGGTTAATTGTCTGTAACAGACAGGTCTCCTTTTGAAGGTAATGTCTTTGAAAATGTTTTTACATCAAGGTGAAAGGCAAATGTTTATGAGGTCGAAAACATAAAAAGGTCTTTCTTGTTGGAACCAACTAAACTTTTCTAAAGGAACAAACAAAACACAAGCACAACATATAGCAGGTAGAAGCATGACACCACACAGTACATTATTGTACAGTATTGTACAGATAGGTGGAGTATGGCACGGTACAATAAAGGTTACAATATAAAATTGCAGTATGGTATCATTAAATGTTACAGTACACAATGAACCATACGTATGTAAATGATATGTTACGGTACAGGAGAGAACAGTATGACATGATGTTATACATTACAGTTCTATATGTTATGGTACAGTACAATATCCTACAGTTTGGTATGATATGTTAATGTATAATAAGATTACAAAAGAGTACCCTACAGTACAACATGAAAAAGGAAAGTAAGGTACGGAACAATACAATACGGTAAGGTACGATATGATAAGGTATGGTACAGAAATGTATCATACAAAAAGAAAAGGTTAATGCATTTGGGATGGGACAGTACACTTTGGTACTGTAAAGTACGATAGGATACGATACGGTACAATACGATATGATACAGTACGGTACAATATGTTGTGATATGGTATGGTGGTTTATCAGAACAGAATAAGACAGGATTGAACTGAGTATGATACAATTCAGTATGTGGATTATGACACAAAAAGGTATGATTGCATTTTACAAGTTAGGTACAATCCAGATAAGGTAGAGTACGGTGTGTCAGGATCAAACAGAATACATTAGGATACGACAGAATAGGATAAGACACAGTCATTTGTAAAATTTGCCCACACACATGTTCCAGTATTTCATTATTTTTGAGACCAATAATGGAGGCTTGTGTCAAATGACACACACACACACACACACACACACACACACACACACACACACACGCACAGAAGTGACACTTTTGCAACACTGCAGAGGATGACGACATCCAGAGACACAAGCTGCAGCCATGTGTGGCCCCCTGGGGGCGCCTGCTTTAAGTATCTCAGGCATCTCACACACACACACATGTGCGTACACACACACATGCATACACACACACACACACACACACACACACACACACACACACACACACCACACTCACACACACATCCCATAACTCTCCCTCATTGATGCAGGCCTGAGGATTGTCTATACTTCCACCACAGCTCCACCACCCGCCTCGTTCCTCTGCCAATACTTTGTCCCACTAGAGTCATAAAGCGCTCGAGTAGCGTCCGCCAAGAGCAGTGAAGCTGACACGTGAGGTTTTACACACATATGCCTGTAGATACACTTGCTCACACGCAGTTGAACATGCTAAGCTAGGTCAGAGTCTTTAGGATGTAAGCGCCTTCACCAGGATGGACCAATTGAATCATATCTGCCTACTGACGCGTAAAAAAGCAAAAGATGAGATTTGTCAGGACTAATGTTAGTGGATGGGTTGTTAATACACTAGCAGGCCTGGTTACTAGAGCTTCAAAAAGAGCAGACTGTGGAAAGGGGGGAGAGTGATGGGTTAGACTTATACACTGACAAATGATGAAAGTGAGAGCGAAGCTCATTAAGCTGTCTTGGTTGAGGGAATAGCAAAAAAAAGCAAAAAAGGATGATCACGAGAGAGCAGGCGGGAAAGAAAGTATAACAGATGAGAGTAGAGACCAAAGAAGAAAAAGAGATAAGCAAGGGAGGAAGAGAATAGGGGAGAAAGGGAATTGGGGGATGTTTCAAGATGTGGAAAGAGAGTTGTAGTGAGAGTACAGCTTTTGCAATCTTTTCCTTTCACATAAAGTCGTCTTGATGTTAGAATACCACTGAGTGCAAAAATTGTACTCGTTCATGCTTATTTGAATGAGGCATCTGGATGCAGCTTGTTTTTACTCTGTCAGGCTGCGTTCACAGCAGCAGCAGTCTTCCTTGCCTTTGAACTGCTGGCGTCTGTGCCGCTGCAGTTTGACTCTCGCAGGGCGGCTGGCACTCAGCTGCACAGTCATGTTGGAGTTGGACCAGGGGAAAACAGCCGTATCCTATAACAGGTATTACCTTGCACATCACTCTTGCTTCAGGGCCAATGAGTAGAAAATAAACCCCTCCGCTGAGCCGCACATAGCTCGTCATCTATTTGCTAGCAGGCACCAAACACAGCTCGAGTGGCTTTTCAGAAAGAGGTAAGAGGTAAATACTCTAGTCTTGAGTCTGAAGTGATTTGAGGTTACAAACTGAGGAAAGTCAATCCGACAGATGTTTGAAAGGTCCTTGTGTATAAGCATTAATGTTGAATTTTAATGTGGTGCTTTTTGACCCCATAATGGAAGCTACAGGCCATCAGCAAGGACAAAAATGTTTCTCGGTACATCACGTTCTTAATCATCTCACTGCTCATTGCCCTAAGAGGCTTGTGACTTTCCTCTTTACGAAATGTCTGACAGTAGTCCATTAACAATTAAGAAACATGGTTCACGGCATTCCCAATGGCAGAAAAAGACAAACTTTATCTTATGTTGTAGGTGTAGAACAAGCACTAGATTTTAACCTTACATTATCTGGTTCATCATCAGCAGCAGTTTCAGTCTTCTGTATCACTCTGCAATACGTTCATAATACCCTAATGATCTATAACATTATTCTAAACAGAATGGGTCGTGTCACACTGCAGCACACATGTAGTTTCAACACTTTTTTCACTTCAATAAACTGATCATTATACTTTTAGCACTACTGCAGTTGAGATATCTGCCGTTAAATTAAATGAAATGAGCATATTCTAAACCACCTGGATCCATAAAGCTTGTTTGAGATTGGAATCTACTTTGAAATATTGCTCATGGAAGTGCGAGCAGCGTCCTTTCCTGTCTAATATGTTTATTGGTGATACCTGACTGCCTTGAGCACTTTTATAAATCACTGTACCAGGCTTTAGCTTGCCAGGCAATATTAGAATCTCAATTACCTCATTCACTTTCCAAGACTGTGCATGGACTTTGGAACCACTGATCAAAGAATAATGATGTCAGCTGTTCAATGTTTTAGGCTTTTTTGATTGGACTATATATATCATTCCTCAGAGAAGTTTGAAGAACTCACCAGAACAGAGGTGGTTACTTTGCATTTTTAGATACTGAGTGTGGAGATTTGGAAAAATTCTGCAAGTTTTATCACCATGTGCAAAAATTGAAATGAGGCATAGTTAGATTCAAATATTCATAATGTACCTTCACCTTTGCTAAAATCATTGAGTTTGTTAGGACATGTAAATTTTTCCTCCAAGTCAAGGGCTCAATGCTGTATCTTCCAAAACTCGGGGAGATGCTTGATTGAGTCGCACATACGCCAGAAATGCTAAAAAACCAACAACAAGCTCTCTGTTAAGTGTCGCATGGGTGAAAGGTATCTCTTTATTTGGAAAGTCACAGATGATTCTGCTTGTTTTTTAATGTTGTGGGAATGCTTCGATGGATACATCTTCATTTCATGGGCATATTTCAAACATTTGCTGGTGCAAGTTTTTTGCAAAAAAACAGGGATGTTTGTTAACTTTTCACCAAGTGGTTCAGGATGGTTCCCTCTTGGCATTTAATGGCGTTTCCACCAACCAATCCCAGGACAGATTCCCAAATGGCCGAGACGTGCCATCCCACTTTTTGGGACCCTTTCGTAGGGGTGCCAGCCTCAACCAATGCAGACCGTTGATTGGTCGAAAGAATTGTCACTACCATGCGACATCAGCTGTATTTCTCCTGAAACACAGCCTTCTCTGAAACAAAGCTTGATTGCGCTTTATAACAAAAAGCCACATGCCAATCACAAAGATGAGAAATTGCTGGATGTCTCCCATCATTGCTCTTAGAGGTGTCCCAGTCCGATATTGATATCGGATATTGGTTCGATATCAGCAAAAAAAAAAAATTGGTATCATATCAGAATACATCTAAAATCTCCGATATAAGCAGTCCATTCCAACCCTGCTCCTGCTGTTTTTATTTGATTTGTTTAGGTTATTTTCTGGGTGTTCTAATTTACTATTTATTCTATTGAATTACAAGTATATTCTTATGTTTAATGTTAAAATTTCTGTTACCCATTGGTTAATAATAAATGGGTTAGTTTTTCCTCATACCTACTGTATGTATGAGCCTTTTCTAACATGAAAGACAAAGTAAGTAATAAAAGTATGCATGTTTAATGCTGATATCGTATCGGATTAATATCGGTATCGGCCAATACTCAATGCTGCATTATCGGTATCGTATCGGAAGTGAAAGTGTAATATCGGGACATCCCTAATTGCTCTTTGTTTACTGTGTCACATTTTTCTTCTTCCTTGGAATTTCTAGCAGGGTATGCTGTGTTGCGCTGCTATGGCGTCACGCAATTATGTAATTGATGCAGCCATAGGCATCCGGCTTACACACCACCTACCACAAGGGGGCACAGATGGCTGTGGGTGTGGGTGTGTGTTCTGTACAAGCAAGTTGCAGCATTACTTGTGCACACCCTGGGTTTTTTGTGCGAAGTTTATGCACAGTAATTAGTCAAAGTGGCAGTATTAAAAACTGGGAGTGTCTTGGAGGACAGGGGCTGCAGGCTGTTGGCTTGAGGTCCTACAGCTCTGGGGTGCATGACTCTAGCTCTAGACCAAACCAATGCCCAGTTAGTTGAGCACATTTAACGTACAGATCTATGAGGGCATCTCATAGTTGAAAGTTCAATTAATCGTGATATCGATTTGAGGCCATATTGCTCAAGTCTCAGTGAGTTAAATGCTGCCTGTGAGTCCCCAGAATACAAAGCACTCATGCAGACACACAAAACCTAATATCATTAGCATGCTGTGAATTCCTGCCAAGGACCACAGATAGAAAACACTGAGGCAGCATAAAACCTGTTAACCCGTGTTTATTTACTAATTTATTGTCTGAATCCCGACATGACTCAACTCTCATTTCCATTTTCTGTTTAACGGTTCCTCTCTGAGGCAATGAACTTGATTAAGATACTGCTGTGAGGGATGGTTTTTGAGCTCCCTGAGACATCTGTTATAGAAAACAATATCCGAACGCAGTGTCCATTGATCCAAATGACGCTTTTATTTAGGAGCAGCTGAAATTTAAACCTGCCGGGGAAGAATCACAGAGACATGTCGGTTTATGCAGGGAGTTTAAAGTTCTCCAGCTGGCACTAATCGGACACAATGTTTCCTCTGCTGCTCTGTTTGGTGACAATGATATTTTACCTGCATGTGTTGGTTGTTAAAGTATCAAAATTTTGCTCCCCATAAACAGAGAAAGGTGCCCTTTAGGCAACACTAAATATGGCATGGTGTTGAATCTGTTGTATCAAATTTAATAGCATTTTCTCAGATGATTCATAGCAGAAGAAATGAATAAGAATAAAATCCTAACTGTCTGTAAGATTTACTTGGTCATGGTTTGGGCGGAGGTATAAAAGGAGTCTTAAAAGAGGGTTCAGGGAAAGTGTCAGCATTTCATTTTGGATTATTCAACTGAATCCATAGTCCCCTCCTCTTATGCTCCATCCCACCACTTCCACTGTTCTCCTTTTCATTATGCAAACCCACTCTTTGATCTCATACAGTGAAAGGTGGCTTTATCTTAGAACAACAGACAGAGACAGATGATCAGAGACCAAGTAGACCTCTGAGAAATCCAGATGAGAATAGAAAGATGGAAGAAGGCAGAGGAGGGGAAGGGAGAGGTGGGGAATATTGTTGTTAGCTGAAATTCTTTTGGTGAACTTTCACATGTTGAGAGATCTCATAGCTATGAAAGTTACTAATCTCATTGTGCAACGTCCTTCGACAACAACTCAAACATGAGATTTTCATTTTTATTCCCGTCTTAAGAGTTCAACTCCACCAACGGGGGCCCTTCCTTCCTACCTTTCTACGTCTTCTTTTAGAGGTC
Organism: Halichoeres trimaculatus; assembly: GCF_033239565.1. NCBI lineage: Eukaryota > Metazoa > Chordata > Actinopteri > Labriformes > Labridae > Halichoeres > Halichoeres trimaculatus. The sequence continues at coordinate 8,904,981 of NW_027437199.1, read as the reverse complement.
TCTGTAGCCTTGCCCCGATGAATCACACAGCCGGAGATGACAGCATACACTTTTTTGGACCATCTCCCCAAGGTTTTTAGGTTCCACAGTTGACGTAAACGGCAGCCTGAAGGACGATAAAAACAGGAAATTGGAAAGTGAATTGAATGAAGTTTAAACAACCCTTACACCTGGTCCATTGTGCTTTAAAGTGGACTTGATTGTCGTCAGTTTTTCTGTTTTTGGAAGTTTATAGAAACTGTCAAAGGTAGATGGTTAGGTATTATTGCCTGGAGGAAGATTTCAGGCGCTGTTTGATAATTTGACAAGGTCTTTACCTTTTTGGTCTGTGGGAAAGATTTAAGGCCACTTGGGGGAAACAGAAACAAGATGCAAAACAACAGAAATGTTTCAGCAAACTGAGTTTATAAAACCAAAATTGACCTCTCTAAAGTTGTGTTTAAGGCTGTTCACATTTCATAATTCACATTTACAGATAATACTCTCTTTTTCCCTGTTTGGTTTCCATCAACTTTTGAAGGAAGCTACTCCCCAGCATTTAAATGGACCATTTTTACCTGCTAGCAGCTAACTTAAAACTATATCTTTGTCATTTGTTTCTGAGCAAGTGGAGTTTTCCTATTTCAGGAGCCCATGTTAAAAGGCCTGTTGCTTTCTTCCTTGCATCTATTTGGCCTTATGAAGATATGTTCAATCCTCATGTTAGGAATAGAGAATGTGAAATTAGTGCTGCTATTCTATTAAATCAGTATTGGAATTGGCTAAAATAACTGACTCTTCCCTCTATTCACAGATCCAAATCAGTTGCCATTGTTAAGGTCAAAGATCTGAGTGCACTAGTCTGCTCACTGGATCTGTTAAAGTGTAACATGAACAAAAAAAATACAAGATCAACAAAGCTATTTAAAGACCCCACTCCTCCAAATCATGTCATGTAGACTTCGTTCAAATTCTGAAATCAGACAGGAAATGTTGGGGCCAAGAGTGGGGCCAGTGCTGCGGCAATAAGTCTTTTGTATATGTGGCAATAAGTCTTATGGGTTTATTACAGGCAAAAAGAAGTGTACCTGCCTGTACACTTCTTGAAAAAGCACTTGCACACATTAGGCTGATTTTAACTTAACATGTGCTGCATGCTAGCGTTAGCAGACAGCATTATCGATTGCACTGTATCATTCTTTACTTTAATCAGTTAATCAGTAATCAAGGGTAGAATCAGATACTGCTTCAGGGACCTATTTGTATGCGTGCTACATTTTCTTGACTGATACTTCTAAGTCATCCATTCTCATTCACACACAATATTTGCTTGATGGTTTATGTTTTAACCAGTTGTCATCTTTTCACCCCAACATTAAAGACCCCTAGTATTTAAGTATTACATTTCTAATTGAATTGAATCAAAGTGAAATTGACTTGATCTGAATCACAGAGAGATAACAGAGACAGAGAACAGATAGAGAAACTAAAGGCTGAGGATTTTCAAAAACAAAGGACGAGCAGATTGCCCTTGCAGTAGGACCACCTTATCAATTTGATTAGAGTGTGAAAGGACACTTAAGATCTCAATTGGCAGCACATTAGTAGTCCACTCAGCCCCCCGCCTTGGAGTCCAATGGCTAATGTTTGGAGGTAGTGAGGGGCGCGTAAAAAGATTATTTGATTTCACTTAGATATGCCCCTGCATGTGAAATCAAATAATGATTAGATAAAGTGTGCTAAATATGAAAGGGCCTGCTTCATTTGAAACATTGATTTACATTTCAAATGTTTCGCAAAGCCAGAGACACTCAGCTCTACAATATATGTAAAAACATTCAAGAGTCAGGACCCATTAGATGACAAAGATTAAATATTTCTGCTTTGTTGAGGATGTAGATTAAACTTCCAAGAGTGCCTAAAAAAGAGTTAAAAAGAGGAGTTAGGATGTAGATATCTAAGATAAAACCTTCTTTTTTCCCCCTGCTCTTGGTCAGAGTGCAGCAGTCGGCATAAAGTAATAATAATTCAGTCTGGAAGAAATAATTCTGAGACGATGAAGGAGCTGAGCAGATTTCTTATTAGACCTACTTTGTGTTCGGCTTGAAAGCAAAGCTGAGAAAGAGAGGCAGAAGAAGAGAAAGGAGGGTGGGCGTCAAAAAGAAAGTTACTTTCACTTTGAGACTTTAAATCTTTGTTGTTTCGGATGTCTGGCTTCGTCGTGCAACTTCTGTTCCCCAGACTAAGACAATCTTATTTGGAGGGAGCTTGTTGACAGTAAGCTTTTAGTCGGACAAAGATGTGGAAGAAAGACCATCGCATTGTTTACCAGAGACAGCTATTTCAGAAATCAGAGCTCAGCCTCATATTCATACGCTCCACATAAAATACATATCCTATTTGATGGCAGCAAGAGAGTCAACACACCTTTCAGTGAGCTACAAATCTCAGGAAAACAGTTTATTTTTATCTTTGTAAAGCCCAGAATCACAGGCTTTTCTTTTCAGAGCGAGCGTGTTCATGCTGTACACGCACAAAATCATCTTCGCCGCACTCTCGAGTCGCATGCCACGGCTGCCTCTACATTCTGTAAGTCATTCATCCGCGAAAAAACTCATCCGGCAGTCAAAACCTCATTAAACTCCTACCCTCTTTGACGTGAATAAGGCAGTGTCTAAAGTCAGAGAAGAGGCAATTGGATTTGATCTGTCACTTTCCCGTAAATACGTTCATTCTGGGCCGTGGATTGCTCAGGGTGTGCTCCTCATCGCATTCAATTCTTTAGTCCTGGATCCAATTTTCTGAAAAGTTATTGGTGAACCAAAATAGCTACGAGGGCTTTTGACTGCAGATCCTCTGGTTAAAGGTAAGACAGTCGCTTGATAGGGTTTTATAACCGAGGATGAGCACACCAACACACACATTCTTATGCAAGATCTCAAACGGAGAAAAAAACATGTATGCAACAGCTCCTAAGATAAATTGTGAAGGTTTTTATACTTCTAATATTAGTTCCTGCAACAACAAACACACACACACCTCATAGTCTCACAGCGAGACTAATCATTACTAACATAGCAGCATATCCAGGCAATAAAGATGACTCAGATCACCAAGGGAACAGAGCAGATCTCCATCCTGATGGGTTTTTTTCTTCCCTCCCTTTCTGTCTGTCTCCACAGGTCACTCTCACCGCTTTCCCTCCCTTCATTTGTCATCTTTTCATCACCTTTTCAGCCGTAGGTAGACCCTCTGTCTCACAACATCAAGCACAGACTCCTTCTGCTCATCAAAGTCACCTGATTGGGATGCTTTGAGAAAGGGTGATTGAGCCTTCACGGCAATCACAGACAGGATGCGAGCGAGCAGAGAGGAGCTCGGGGGACACATACTTCCCATCATGCATCCATACATATACATACACAAACATATACAGGCAGGCACTTGTGTTAATGGTTAGCCTGGGGCAAGGGTGAGACCTAGCGCCGCATTGCCAGCTCTTGGTTTTTATAGGTGTTTGAGATGGGCTACGGTGTTTGGGTTCGGAAAGTCGAACATGTCATTATCTTAGCCATTACTGCGGCAACCGCCAAGGACACAACCGGCAGGGCTCAGGGGAGAGCGGAGACGGTGTTTGAAGAAGATATGTCAACATATATATTCATTTTCTGTGTTTGGGTTGCTGGTGGTCATTTACATAGACAGAGCAAACAGTTGCACAAAAAGCGATTTAAAGTTATAAATATGGAGTTTTACAGCTAAAGACTATGAGGTAATTCGACTGTAATGTCCCCACAGGATAGGAGGAGGCGTAAAGTGGGTTTGTAATCTGTATGTTTCTGCTTTTATTTGATTTGGTGTGCCTGTTCCCGTGTGTGTGAGTGTATGTGCATTTCTTCGCTCGCACATATGTGGGAGTGTGGCTGGCTAGTGCTTATGTAAGGTGCTAATTATCATGCAGTGTGCAGGGTGCAGACGTGAAGCACAGACATGAAGCCTTTCCCCCACAAGCCCACAGCAATGAATATTAAAATAATTAAGAATTACGTCTGTGTAGATCCAAGGGACAGCATGTAAACACGAAAACACTTGCTCTTCTTATGCCTGCGAAGATATGTTAATTCTTGTGTGTGTGTGTGTGTGTGTGTGTGTGTGTGTGTGTGTGTGTGTGTGTGTGTGCGCGCATTTATATTACACCAATATACCCTCACATGTCAGATCACGTCTGGTTGTGGCAGTTTTTACGATTGTAGGAGTAATTTGGTGATATTCTACCAACATGCATGTGTTAGGAGTCGGAAAAAAGCTGTAACCGATCAACCTCTAAAGACCTCTGAGACCTTGATACGCATGTTTGAATTAAAAAGCATGTGCTGTAACCAAACACAATTTCTTATGGGTCGTGTCATATTTTAAGGCTTGGAATCAAAATTCATTGGATGTTAATCTGCCTCAGACCCCACAAATTGATGGCGATAGTGGAGTTTAACGTGAGGACTGAACTGTGCAAAGGTTGCTCCAACATTTACAGGATGAAGTAACTCGGCTGAAATCCAAAGCTTGTGACTGCTCTTAGAGTTTTAGCTCCTAAATTATGATCTGAAATCATGACAGCAAACGATTAGGACTGGAGAGATTTAAATATGGATGAAAATTATATCAAAGGGCATAAGGAATCAGATTCTGAATTAGTCAGAAAGAGACGTAATCAATTTTGTATGAGACGTTTCTGAAGTAATTTGCAGCCCGTATTAGCGAAGACTTCTAAGACACACCACAATGACGAGCATTCATCTGCTTCATTCTTACATTTGTTTGCCCTCTTTTGATCTCTATTAATCCAGTTTTTGGGGGGAGAATAAGTTTGGCTTGGCTTGGCAGGCTCTGAGGCCATCTAGGGAATGTTTTAATTGGTTTGAAGCTGTATAACCATGCCAATGAATCATAGTGAGATATACTCACGAAGTTTGTGGTTGTGGTTGTGGTTGTGGTCTTGGTTGTGACAACTGATGAGCTAAACTTCAGAGAGGAAGAGTAGTGTTACAACACAGTGTCTCAACAAGACTTAATAAAAGCAAAGCACAGCGCTGGCAACTGCTGACAAAGCTGTCCAAAAACGCCATCAGCTAGCAAAATTCAGGGTCTTTAAAGGCCCTGTGAGGACTGTCTCAGTGATCTTGAAAAAGTCTCATTTCTATATGCTTGAATGTAACCCACAGTTTAAAATGAGATTATCAGTGCCAGAATTGGTTTATTCTAAATTCTGTTTCTCATCCTCTCTGTACAGGACCGGATTGATTTACAGTACCCAGAAGTCTCTATGACAACTATCCACCAGCTAACAAACTTTAGCAGTGAGAAGAGAGATCTGTGTTTTCTCAGAAGAAAACAAACTTCTTGGGTTGATTTTGTTACAGTGGACACAGGAGCTGGACTGTCAAAAACACAATTGCCAGAAGAGCAGAAGAAAGCTAAACAGGAGACTGGTAGCGCAAGAGCTGGAGGCTAAAACACGAGTTAAGCTGTTTGTGATAATGTTAATTCAAACCCACGTGCAGCAGTTATTCTCTATCAATAAAATAAAGAGTGAGGTTACGTTAACTCTGCTTTGTGAGGTCGGAGTAGGTAGAACAGTGTTGGTAGGCCATAACCAGGATTCACTAACGTTACATGTTAAAGACACTTCTCAGAGGAGCAGGCTGTGGGTAGCATTAAATATAGCCGCAAGCTAAAGTACGCCACAAACTGAGTTTACAAAGTTTGCTTGTTATCACGTTTCAAACAACAGCACCAGTAACGATTGATATATACATTACTTCACCACTTTGCTACTAGTATAAAGTTGTCTTGAACGAGGAAACATAGTGTTAAAAAGATGTGCATTCAATTCATTTGTTCCAAAACAAATGCACGCCTTGGTATGACTCACGTTCTCACAGTGGGTGCTAGTGATCATGGGAAAACAGAGTCTCTTTCCAAGAAAACAGCATTTTTTCAAATACTTATCCCTTTTAACACAGAAAAAAAAACATCTTCTTTATTACTTTCTCACAGTTTGGTAAAATTTCTGTGGTTGTCGAATCAAGGGGAAACAAAGCACCATTTGGGGTCTTAAATGCTAGCAGCATGTCTTGCATTTATTTTGTCCAGTGACAATATTTTGACAAAGTAACTTAAATGTGTTTAAACTTGAGGAATCCATTCCTTTAACCATCTGGACCCTTGTTAGCTTGTTGGGGATTTGCTCTCTCTGTATGCGGTGGCGGATGGCATAACACCACCTACTGTGTCAGAATCTGCAGGCTTCTTAAAAGTAAATGAAAGCAAGTTTGATTGGTTTTTGTTGAATAAAATTTCTTTTTTTGTAGACAGTGTTACTTAGCAACTGTACAGATTTAAGAATGTGACAGCAAGAGATATGATGTGGCTGTGTGTATATTTATGGGTCTCCTTTGTGCTCTCTGGACACGATCTCACACAGGTGATCTACCCAGATGTTTAGTAAAAGTACATATTTCCCTGAAACAGGTTTTATGGCTGCTTTGTTCTTAATTGGTTTATTAATGGCTTTCATTAATCAATGTCTTCTGATGTGTTTCCAGGGGCCAGTGAAGCTGTAGAAACAGCTGAGTTGTATCTATTTTGTGAAAAACATGCTGAAACATGTTGTAACACATTACGAATCACATGTCACAGGATGTCACACTGCTGCTGAGCAGCTTCCACAGGAAGCTGTAGTGCTTAAATTTTTTATGTGTTATTTCCCTGCCCTCCAGACAACCATTAACTCGTAAACTCTGGGGCATTGGGGAAGAAGAAATGCAGAAAACAACTCACTGACAGTGTGACACAGCAGAGAAGCAGACAGGCAGAGTCTATTTTGCAAAAGTTACAAGCCATGGATTGTGTGTCTAACATTCTTGTTAGTTACCAGGGCTTAGGTCCTGATTGGGGAAATAACAAGGCAGAGTGGTGCAAAGTCAGAGCCCTGCAGGAGGCAAGACAGAGTGGGTGTGTGGTGCTTCATTTAGGCCTTTTCTCACGCCCGAGGCTCCTTCACACTGGAGGGGCTGAATGTTCAGGTTTAAGCCACTTTAGGAGGTGACATGGCCGAGGAAGAGAAGCTGGACTTCTTGGAAACTCAGCTGGCTCCTGCTGATTAATTCGCCCCAGGTATGCTGAATTACGACATCCCATTACAGGAACAAGGGTCTCATGGGGTTCACACAGTTCATGTTTTGAAATCATAGGCAAAAAAATGTAACGAGTCAGCAGAGATCAGCGATTAATGGCGCTGGGAGATCTGCGCTGGCAAAGAAAGAGAAAAGATGTGATTTCTTTCTGCGTTTTTTTTTTCATGCAGCCCTGCAGGAATCAAACGTCTTCCATGTCTGATTCACAAAGGCCATTATTTTTTTCTCTTCTCTGTCACCAGTGTTCATGTTCAATTCATTCAAAAGGTGAGACAGCATTCACTCAAAGTCAATCACAGCACAGTGGCTCACAAGCGTTCCTTTTCTATAACCACACTATTACAATATTTATGAGAACTCCTGCTGATGGAAAGACTCTTTCACTGTCTCCCCCAGCTCCTCCCTCCCTTCCTCCCCACCTCCCTATCTCCCACTTTCTTTGTGCTTCTCATTCTTTTCTGCGGGCTTATTTTAATGAAAAGTGTGGCAGTGAATCGCTCGGGCATTCAACGGGGTTGTAATTTTCACAACATGGTGATGTGAATAACTATGAGCGAGCGGTCCTAAAGACAGTGACGGCAGGCAGAATAAATACGTTAACAAAACACCGGAGAATAAAGGGCACAATCCCTCTTCATATGGCCCCACTTTGACCCTGAGAGCTTTTAACAATAAATCACATGAAATGATTGAAAAATGAAATGTTCATTACAATGACCTTAGACAGAGAGTGAAAAGACAGAGTGAGGCAGAATGACTGTCTCTGTAAAAAGAGGGAAGGGGAGGGAACACAAATGTTCCCATCAGGGTGAATATCTTCTCATACAGCTCCGCCGGGGGGAGATTATTGATAGCGAGTGTGCGATTGTGGGTGGGGAGATGGCATTAAAAATACTCCCACCACCACTGCTTTTCCTTCATTCCATTAAACCTCGCTGCTGTAATATGCATCCCAATTGCTACTATGCTAGTCGTTCCTGTGCTGCGGCAGGCAAGTGAAATCTCAATCATCTAACTTGAGGGTTGTGTCCTGGTGAGAGATGACTTATTCATGGCATAGTGTGCTTACCACGGGGAACAATATCTACCCTCCGAGCCCTTCGTTCTACCAAGGGCATTCTATAGAAATGTTAACCTGTGCCCTGCAGAGGGCTTTATGTGCTGCCTGGAGCTTCTGTTCTTTCAAATAAGTGAGAGAATGTTCCAGAAAGAGATCCAATAAAGACCTGTTTCCACATACTCCTGACACTTCAATGTTCTCATACTGCAATGGGTTCAGTGTCAGCAGCAGAAGGGGAGATCATAGCTTAGATCAGTCAGGGATGGGTATCAATCAATAACCAGTTCCTGTTAAGAATCGATTAGAAATGGTTTGATCCACCGACATCATTAGCCTTTATGCTTAATGATTCCCTTGTCAGTTCTGTACATTACGCCGAAATGGCAGGATGTCATTGGCAGGATGTCCAAGACAACTGCAGAGAGGTCGCAGCAATCAAAGGTTGGCTTCACTGTTCCTAAGAGGAGGCCAATAACACCAAGAGGGTGCAATTGGTGCAAGGGTGGCAACACCGTCAACATGTTAAATCTTTTGTAGATGCAGTGTCAAATACCAACAATGTCACATCGTATTTATTCACTTCTAAGCTCAATAAACTGTTGACACAGAAAACCTGAAAAGCCAATTTTTTGTACACAGTAGGGGTGGGCAATAATATTGATGAATCGATGCATCGAAATATTTCCTTGCCCAATTCGATATTGATTCAGAAAATCCTCTGAATCGATTCAGGGCCACCAGAGACCAAACAACGAAAAAATGGCAGCCAAAGCAGCAGCAGCATAAAGCCAGATCCATCAGCTTTAAAGTCTGACGTTTGGGTTGTTTTATTGCTCCAAAACATGAGTATGACATACCACATACGTTCACATAGGGCATGAAAATCGATAATCGAAGCATTTAAATCAATATCAAATCGAATCGATATCGGATCAAATCGAATTGCCACCTAAAGTATAGAAATCGAATCGAATCGTGAGGTTCTTGGCAATACCCAGCCTTGGTACACAGAAAACTCACTCGAGGAAATGATAGGGGAATCGATAAAGAATCGAATCGAATCAACTTTCAGATGTGCCTAAGAGAAAAACATCCCTTCATAAAATGTTATACATGAATGTTAACTTAAGTTAACACCAAGGCTGTCCCTCAGCTGGGGTACTTCTAGAACTACACTGTATTTTGAGTACGTAGGTGTGTTCATACTGACAGTACAGCGCATTCAAAACAGTCAAAAAGATGAATGTGGAACGCTGGACACTTCTTACCCTCGGTAGTATCCATTTTTGAGGCGTAATAGCAGAAGAACACCTGTGAACAGTTCTGAAGTGCAGTCGTCATTTCCAGTATGTGAGAAGCAGCAGCGTATGATTTCAGACGACACCACCCTGCAGCACGTTTCTAGTGCAGAGTGTACTCGGTGTACTTTATCTATGTATACTAATGAAAGTATCTGATTTGAGACACAGCACAACATTGCTATTGCAAGAGCCTTGTGGCTAGAGTAGCGTCAAAGAAAAGTTCAGATCTACTGAGTCCCAAAAACAGATCATTGCCCCCAAAATGTTAAACCTGTAATAAATTTCTACTTAAATACACAATGCTTGTATTTCTGACTAACGGGCTTTCTGTTTTAATTGGCCCCCGAGGACAATGGGTCAAATAAAGAAAATGAATAATGGAAATTCTGAAAGGTAGAAAAATACAACCAGTGTCACATTTTCAAGGTCTCTGTTTATAAAGTTTATCTCAAAACCATGTTTATTTAACATTTTCAAAAGGTTGGATAAGTACCCAATCTCATTATTCACAGAGAAATAACTCCACAAAGCTGAAAAGATTACAGTGGATGCGTGGGATTCAGATGGTAGTCCTTCTCAAAATCACCAACACAAAGCTCCTTCACAATGCCTTCTTAGTGTCACATTAAGACATGTAAGATCTTAACCGCAGTGCGCAAAGTAAAACTAGCAAGACTCAACACAGATTTGAGCTTGAGGACAGGGGCATTAATGCAGCTCAGGTGTTAATTTCCAAAGACAGTTTGGGCCCTTGTTTCCCTTCTGGAGGTAATCACATTTGCAGCCACAACTAGAGAGAGAAATATGCAGCATCATTCATATGACAGCTACGAGGTGACACACTTAGTTGCACTTAATTGCATTGATGTGGAACCCCAGGTGTAAAACAAATCCTGATTGGATTAGATTTCATCCAGCTTGAATTAAAACCAGCAGGGCTGCAGGTCCTACAGCGAGACAAAATATCACACAGACACACAAGTATGGAGTCTTGAGCGATGAAAACAGCCCCCGACCATAAAACGCACACTCAGAAAAATGCTCTTCATCACAACAAATTGATTGGCATCATGTTTTGCAAGTGTATGGCTATCTGTAGTTATAATCAGCCAAGCCAAGCCAAGCCAAGGCGAAGGAACTGTGGGTAATGTTGGTACCAACTCAGGGGACGGCAGCCATTTCACGGCCGGTCACTCTGGCCTCTCCGAACACTGTGGCGGCATCGATCCACACACACACACCTCCTCTCACTCTCCCTCTCTTCCTGCTTCCCTCTCAGCTCTCTCAGGACATTTTACGCTGCCTTACGCAGTGATGCATTTGATTGCACAGCACCTCACCAGGGCCAACTCATCAAAAACCTGATCCAGGGAGAGGCATGTGGGGAATAAGTTTGGTGGAGCTATCTCTAGTGGGGTACCTGTGGATAAGATAAACTCTGTTTAAAACTTGAGAAACTACCGAGCAGAACATTTCACAAACGGTAAAAATGTAGTGTCATACTATCAGGGGGGTGTAAAATATGTACAGGAGATAACCGAGTGGGGTTTGAAGGCATGAAATGGGCATACATTCCCAGCAGTCTTTTGCTACATGAATAATCTGAAAGAAACGTTTGAATTTTTAAAGAGAAAAGATCAAACAATCAGGAGTCTGTAGCGTATCTCTGCTATCACACATTTCCATTTCAACAGCAGCACTCTGGTTCATGTTGCAGTTACATCCACACCAACCACAACGTCCCCATATTCTCAGTGTCCTTCAGTTAGCCGTGTCACTGCTTCACAGTCAGTGCTAAATGATTCAGCGGGCTGTCCTAGCTCTTTACTTTAACTTCTCACAGTGTTGGGCTTTATTATTGATGAGACGCTGAGTGCACAGGACTCACACATGCAGGATTTGCAAACTTCTGCCAGAAAAAGCACTGTTCTGCTTCAGTACCTGCGCTGTCATGAAAAAGAGAAACCTGCAGGAATAGTGAGAGTGTCATTGACTCCTTTGTGTCGGGAAAAGATGGCACCTCATTAGGGTTTGGGACTCACACTGGCTCAAACCAGTGACTGTATATCATGATGGTAACTGTGTCTACGACTCCTCCCACTGTACAAAAGTAAAGCCACAATACTTGTCTGTTGTTGTTAAGAGACAAAGTATGAACAATGGGGATCAGCTTTAGGAGTTTGGATTCTGACGTTGCTTTGGTGGCGTTAGAGGTCAACAGTAAAATCTTTTCAAGGCTTGGCGCAAGCTGTTTTGGCGCTCTGCGTACAGCAGCTTTAGTTCTCGTCCAAGTAGTTGCTGTGCCTTTAATCATCTCCCTCTCTTTGTACCATATGTTTCCTGTTCTCTCTGGCCCAATCCAAGCAGCAACCCTCAGTCTAAAAATATGTGGAAGTACTAAAATTTGCAGTTCTTCAAGTTAACACTAGATGCCAGCTGTTGAAACACAAAAACTACAAAAGAACATAGTTTTGCAGCAAAGATAAACATGTTAACAACCTGGTTGAGCTTGGAAATGAATGAACGAATTAGCTTAGCTTTCCATCAGCACACACTGGAGGTGAACCAGGAAGTGAATTTTATTAAGACTGGATATTTTCAAAGTTATTAAATGTACAGGATTTGCCCATATAAGGGCATGGCTGACTTGATTGACAGGCAGGCATTTCCATATCCAACACACATCAGCCGATCGTTTCGTCTCCTCCAATGTTTCCTATATCCTTAGTTGTAATATCTACGGAATGAAAAACAGCAACATGTACAAGCAACAATAGGATATATATACGAAATAGGGGTGCACCGATCATAATTTTCTGGCCAATCACCAATCACCGATCTTTAAAAAGCCTGACCTCCCGAAACTGATTTGGGCCAATACTGATTTTTATTTTTTATACATTCTATGTTCCAATCTTATTTTATTGAAATTCATTGAACAATACACGTGAAACAAAAAATCTTTATGTTTTTAATTAAACAAACAATGAAGTGTCCTGAGTCTAGGTCTCAGAGCAAAAATCAACAATGGCTGGCTGACAGACCTTCCCGGAGGTATATAAGATCACTGATTACGCATCATTGATCATCGATTGATGTATGTCCAATATGAAACGCTCAAACTCACTGTAAAAAATCAAGCAGGGATCTACCAGAAACAGGCCATCTAACTATCATACAGATGACGCTGCCCCTATGGTTTCATTGGAGTATTGCAGTCTGACACAGAAGTATGTGGGGCCCACTTAAACCCGCTAGGCCCGCCATTTTGCCTCATCCAAACCTTAACAAAACAAGGCTGACTTTAGCGTCCAATGACGATGATCTTTAAAACGCTTAACCAGAAACAAATGGGTGACATCACAGAGACTATGTCCATCTATTATAGTCTATGGTCAAGTCAGTAAAAAAAAAAAAGTCTTTGAATTTAAAAAAAGTATTTTATAAAACACAAAAGTCAAAAACAAGTACCCTTATTCTTCTTCTTGTTTCCGTTTTCAGGTGAGGTACAGCAGGTATGTTTCAGCATCTAGCCAGATGTAAGCCTGTCAGAATTCATACGAGGGAACCGGGGGGTCGCTCTAAGCTGGATTTGGTTGAGCAAACAAGCTGCGTGAAATGAAATCTGTTTGCATGAATGCAATACATTGTTCTTCACTGTGCGCTGCTCGATGATGAGAAGCCAAGGGAAACGAAAAAATTACTTCTTCAATTCCTTTTGTAAATGGACGCTCGATCCTCCCGCGTTCCATCGTTCACTCTTCCCCACCTTCAATTTCCTTTATCTTCTGCGCCAGGTGAATGTGTCTCAAGCCTCCTCTCTGTGACGAGGCTCTTTTGTGTTATCTCTGTATCAAAACACACACACACACTTGCGCATGTATAAACACACAGTGTCTTTCTCTCAGGAACAATGGTGTGTCCTGGTTGAGGGAGCAGCCAGAGTAGATAAAGGCAGAAACTTGATCTCATCTCTGAGAGACACTTCTCTGGCAGAGCTCAGGTGTAATTACAGCCTCCATCTGTGGTGACCATGAACCCCTGAGCATTCCCTCTGAGGGACTGGTGCCTTGCTGTGTATGTGTGTTTACGTGTCCCCTGGCGCTGTGTTTTGCACTGTCGTGAAATCTTTTGATGTTTCCTTTAATGTGAATTGTTCAATGCAGGTCAGTGTCTGTTTGGTAGCACACATGGAAGCAACGATGGTCTTTCAGTCTTCAATGCCTGAGCTGACTCAGGGTGAGCCATTCCATACTTCTCCTTTCCAATATTTAATCTATAAAAATCAGAAAAGAAAAGATGAAGATAAAGTGAAGCAGAAGAGTTCAAGGATTCCTCGAGGTTGAGATGATTAAAGCGCTGAAAGTCAATATCAGACGCCCTTGATGCTTTCTTTCAAACTTTAATGCCCACATTCACAGAGACTGTGCATTCATTGGTCGCATTCAGCTCAGAATGATTTCTTCTACTTTCTTCTTGTTGAAGTGCAAAGCAAGCTTTCAGTAGGTGTCACGAGGAGAGAATCAATGAGTTTTAACGTTTTGGTGACGATGAAAAGGGTGCAGATGGATTAAAAAAGGACTGCTCTAAACTGTTTGAAGAAAAATGGAAAAAAGGTTTAATGGATTCACGATGCAAAGGTGAGCTGCTTTAGAAATCAAAAAGACACAATGATGTATGTTGACAACGGTTTTACAACAATAACAGTGTGTGAGGCAGTAATTACCATATTTAGTCATGAAAAATGAGGCTCCACGATGCAAATGTTCTGGTTTTATTCATGTTGCTGATGTTGACTTTTTGGAGCTCCAAAAAAAAAGAGCACACGCAAAGCAGAATAAAAACATGCAAGTGTTAGGCATGTACCAGACAACACTTTTCCCACTTTTTTGCTGCCTGCCCTTTCCTCCTCCCTCCTTTTCAGTTGCCTCAGTGTGTAATTATTCCTCTTCCTTCCCGCCAAGGCTGAGAAAATGGATGGTTTTGGCTGGAAAATGTGGCTTTGTTTTCAGAAGATTGCACAACACAGTTTCATTTGCACAAACTCATTTGTCTTTGTGTGAATATACTTGCATAAAACCTTTTGTAAGTAATGCAATTGGATTACAGCGGTGTGGACCTGCTGTCTTCTGTGTAGGAACTCATCTTTTCAAATCCGTGGGTCTGTGATTGAATTATCTTTTGTTCTAAGTAAGTGTCTTACATGGCGCACCAGGATGCCATGTAGGTGTCCCTCGTCACTGCATGCATATTCAAACACAGTGGCGGACGCCGTGGTGGGCCCTGTGTGTGCGCAGTATGTGCAGTGTGATCAGGCATGTAATTCCCTGCTCAGGATGGCTGCTGAAGGTTTAGCACGCTAACTCAGCTCCTGTGGAGATGTGGTGTCACAGCACAGCATTTATGTGACTACGTTAGCTCTGACACTGCAGTGGAGATTTACACAACCTCAGAAGACAGCAGTATTTCTCTTACATTTAAAAAAAAGACTAACTTTTTCCACTGGTAATACAAAGTTTTGTGTCAAGGAAGCAAATATGTAAGAGTGAATCTACAATAGCAGTACATCAATTTTACTAAAGACTAATTGAGCCCAGGTCACACCCTCAGATAATTGGTAGGTGGTCAACCTAGACTTTCATCTCAGTTGTTGGAGTGAACTGTGAGGTCATTTCATCAAAGGTGGCTCAAACAACTCTGTCAGTGTCTTGATACATTACTGTTCAATTAAAATGCACCGTTAAAACATAATAAGGAAGAAAAGCTGTTTAAGCTGTTGTGTAGTGTTAGATCCCAAAGAAAGCTATGACTCACTAATACAGTGTTTCCCTTAAGCTGCGTTTCCACCAAGTAGACAGGTGCAGTTCGTCTCGGTATGACGCGCATTATGTGGTCTACTGACTGATCTTGGGACAGATCCCCAAATAACCGAGATGAGCCGTCCCACTTTTTGGGACCCTTTCATATGGGTGCCAGACTGAGCCGATCCGCTCTCAGAAGGTGGAGCTACAACACTGCAGACTGTTGATTGGTCAAAAGAATCAACACTTACTGTGCGACAGTGGCTGCATTTCTCCTGGCGGCACACAGACTTCCCTGAAACAATAGCTTGACTGCGCTTTTTATCAAAGAGCTACATACCAATCACAGAGAGGACGAAATGCTTCATGTCTTCCATCTGTGCTCTTTGTTTACTGTCACGTTTTCTTCTTCGTTGGATTTATTAGCGAGGTGAACTGTGTCGCGCTGCCATGGCATTGCGCTATTGTTTAACAGCTGCAGCTTCCGGCATCCGGCTTACACGCCACCTACCATGAGAGAGCACAGTTTTGCTGTGGAAATGCAAACGGGATCAGGCTTAACTTTATCAAACTGTGCCAAACCATACTGAACCGAACCAGACTGCTTGGTGGAAACGCAGCTTTAAATTCACAGCTTTTTGGGGGGGGGGGGGGGGGGGCATTGTCGGCAGCTGGGGGGCTATCTTCACGGAGAAAGCGTAGGGAGATGTTTCCTGTGTTGTTTCTTCTGTCCGCCACACAGAGTGTGCTTGTTTGTATGTGTGTGTGTGTGTGTGTGTATGTGTAAATGCGTGCAAGTTTTTGTGTCTGTGAACGAGTTAGAGAGGAACTTCACCGTGCGTGAAAGATCATGCCTCTCTCGGGCAAAGTGAAGTTCCACAAGGAGAAATGTTGACCCAATGATGTTCAAACGATACCCCATTATGAAAATTAGATAAAAAACATAAGGCTATTTTGTCTGTTGGGTTAAAAAACAAGGTACAGACCTGATATACAATAGAGGTAACTCTATACCACTTCTGCTGTGATCTGGCGCTGTACGGAAAATAAAATTTTGTGGCGTGGGCCACCCCCCCTTATATAATGGTAGGGGAAACACTGTGTTAACAGCATTAATCATCTGTTCATTACTATATGTTTACAAGTTGGTACACGGATATTCTTCACAAGGTTATGACAGCAAACAAAGCAAACAAAATACAAAAGAAAGTATTTAGCTCTTAGGATTTATGGAAGATAATTGACTGTAAACCTCTGTAACCTTAATTAAACACTTTCTTTCAAGTTACACAACTATTATAAATGGTGTGGTGACATCTTAGTGTATAAATAAGAAACACACCATTATAAATTTATGTACTGTTGCCATGACTGTGACTCAGAAAGTAAATGTCATCTCAAAGTTATCTGCTTTTCTTACCAGCTTTCTGCAAAATATCTCCTGTCTGCTGGAATAAAAACAGCTCTTTAATAATAAAACATGAGTCATCTAAAGGTGATATAACAGATTTAGAAAAGAATAAAAGTAAGAAAAATTCTACTTTTCTCTGATCAGTAATTATTTACATAAATATAGAAACAACTGTTGCTAGGTGAAGGTTTGTTGAGTCTGCCTGTGTTCTAACTTTGTATCTAAAATTAAAAAACACAGAAGCAGCTCTGATGTGAACTACAGCATTATTCTAAGGCCAGTTGCGTAATATGACATTTGGAATTTATTTTAGATGTCACTATACCTCCCTAGTGATTTTGTGTTACATTATCAACCTTTTGGAGTGTGACGCCTTTCATATTAAAGCTATTTTTAAGGCTTTCAAAATATGTCACTCACGGACAAAGAGTGTAATCAAAAGTCAAGCGGAAAGAGCAGCAAGCAGAAACTTTTCAAGTCATTCTAGGTGACTGTAGTGCCAAACAAACATACTTCACTCAGTCAAGAGGCATCCTGAATTCATGGCACCATCATATAGAAGCATGTATGATGATGACTGAAGGGCTGTCTCCCTGCACGCCTCTTCACAGGGCTGTAAAAGTGAAATATCGTCTCACAGCTGCGATTGCTGTCAGTAAACTCATCAGTCTGTGTTGAACTGCTATCACCCTCTAAAGATTTTTGTGTTTTGAATCAATACATTTTTCCTACCTCAAAATGATTGACTGGTTTGCTGCTCCAAGTTCTGACCACATACTGCTGCTAAAAAAAGAGGAGTGTGCTTTCATTTTTTAACGCTAGCTGGTATAACAAGCAAAAGACACTTCAGAGAGTTATTATGGTGAATGTTTTAACATATGCAGGAAAAAGTCAAAGAGCTGGGTAAATAAAAAATGGTCAAACATCAAAAACGGACTATGTTTCATGCTCTTTCATATTTCTCCCGCAGGAAATATGATTTATTTGCAAAGGGCTTCATGGTGATTTCAACATCTCTTCCTTCTTCAACATTTATTTCTCTCACACGTATTTCTTCAGGCGCATTTTATCTCGCAGCTTAGTATTCTGACAGGATAACAGGCTCTGGTGGCTGTTATGTTTCTCATGTGTATTAAAATAAGGGACACAATATCTTTGCCTACACTGCAGCGAAGTGTGTGTGTGTGTGTTTGCAAGCGTGTGCGTCCACTCTGTTACAGCAGAGCCACTGCGGCTGTCCTTCAGTGGTGCTGACGGAGGATATAAATTCATTATTCCTTCAGGCAGACAACCCATCATTCTCTGCACGGCCGCTCTGCATTCACATACAATGCACATTCGTGTGTTCATACGAACAAATGTGCGTCTGTGTGTGTCTCTTTGCACTCCCGGGTTCAGTGTGTGGGTGTCAGAAGTGGTGAAGGTCAAGCAGATAGGTGGGGTCAGTTGACTGTTATTCAACAACAGCCGTAACAGAAGCTGCCAGGAATATTGATTGACAGCGTTTACAGCAGACAGCTCTGCTCGGCATGTCACCGACATAAAATGTAAGACTTCCATTCCACTCACAGCCCTGATTATCTGCCCGCATTTATCACATTTCCAGTTTACGCTGTTTTCTGAAGCATGAGCGGACCACACACTACATGTGAATATTGATCTGAGGGGCTTTACTGTGTGTGTGTGGACTGTGTGTTAACATGTTCACAGATGTTCCTGACCTTCTATGCCAGGAAAATATATTGAATGCAGACACCATTATCCGTAAACAAGGAAAAAATAAGACTCTACCACAGTCATGGCTGTCTGATGTTTTTTTTTGCTTGACACTGAGGTAAATATTTATCAAGACTTTGCTTACATAATTATTATTATCAGCTATAATGTTTAGTATCATTATGGTGCCGCCATACCAAACGCAAACTCGCAAATTTATTTGCAAGAATCGCCTGTAACGCGCCGCGTGAACGCCTGAGTCTCGCTGTTGGACTATTTTGACAAGCTGAGGAGCGAATGGGCGTTAGCGCGGCACTGCGCATGCGGAGTAGAGAGCCCATTCATTTAAAGACCGAAAGCCCAAAAGAGCAGCTGAAACACAATGAGCTGTGGTTTCAAAAGCATGACAGGAGAGTGTGTGAAAGCTTTGGAGATCACAATCAATGCCTGCTGCCTCTCCCTGGTAATCCACCTCCACCAGCCCTGCCTGACTGTTCCCTGCGATCTCACTCTCGAACCTCCGACCACCCTAACCCCCGACCCATGTTCCCGGAGGTCTCCCTGGGGATAATGAAGGGGTCGAGGAAAGAAAGGACTGCAGAGAACTTCCATCTTTTTCCTGGCTCTGCCCCTGCCCCGCTCTTTCCTCCTCTCTATCAGGCTCAAAACTCCACTGAGAAAAACACAGTCGGACTCAGTGATGACCCGTGCAGGCAAATCCAGCTGGAAACGAATGTTTACAGAGCTTACGTTCAAACCTGTCTCCTCAGCAACTTTCACCCAGCCTGCTCCTTTTTTTCCAGTCTCTATAGAGTACACATGTCGTATCGATGACACACCACACAGATTGTTTTCTCCTCCTTCTTCCAGCGGAGTTGGAGCCGGAGCAGGTAGCGGTTGCCCCACAACGTCATCAAATCAATGACTTCGTGGGGGAATGTCATCGCTGATTGGCAGCCACGGCAAGCCTTCACACGAATTCGTGTCTAAAGTTCTATATTTTCAACTTGAGTGAATTTGCGTCTGCCGCCCAAACGCGTGAACGCTCCAAATGTGCAAACGCTCCAAACGTTCCAAACGCTCAAACGCCCCAAACACGCCACGCCAAACGTCCCAAACGCGCCGGCTGAGGCGAATTGGCGTCTTAACGTGTCTTTTCATTGACTCTGTATGTAATCGCACCGCAAATTTGCCTTTGGTGTGGCCATACCATTAGACCTAAGTGTGGTGGCAGTTACAAGGTACAGCTAAACATTGTGTTAAATCATGTGGAAACAATGATTGTTTGATTGATACTGAGACGTTTAACTACAGAAGTGACAACTCTAGATACAGTGGGCTTATCTTCTGGGAACCATGATTGCTATAGAAAGAGCTGTTGCTAATTAACTCCCAGGGGGGGAATGTGTGAATATGGTAAGAATGAATGAACTCAATTGCATGGTGTGAAACTTATCCAAAACACTCCCACAAGTCATGAATTGAGGTTCAATACGTTGAATATGTTGCCAGCAGAGAAAATAGAAAGACAAAGATAATAAGTACTGAAAAGTTAGAAACCAACACGGGCAGCGGTAACAGGAAACCTACGCAGTCGACGTATGCACACTTGTACACTAATAGAAGTTGATAAGAAACCCTGAAATCGTCTACTAGGGACCATGACCACATCTCAATAATTTGGCGTTATACATGGGAGATTTAGATATTTTAGTTGGCTGTGCAAGAAGGATCACCCTCTGTTAACCATGATTAATTGTATCAAGTTAATATGATTATTCTGAAGCTGAAAAATATTGATATATTTAGCTTTACAGATGACACCATATGTAAGAGACAGACATTAAGGTATATCCAGTTGGTTTATCCAATGGGAACCATGATGTCAATTAAAAGGGGTTATTGCAAGTCCAGCAGATGTTAAACTGGTCTGTACTCTAAGGCCCCAGTTACACAACGACGTTTCATCTGAAAATGTTAAAACGCAGTGAAAACACAGTAAAAATATTCAGCGTTGATACGAAAACGTTGAGGGACTGAAAACATTGTAGTAAGCATGCCAAACCGGTAGTTGGTGCTATAACTGTCTTGTTCGGAAGCCACTTTTGGGAGATCTCCACTGAAGTGGAGACGATAATCTGGTGTATTGGAGAATACGAAGTGCTGAGGTGGAGCAACAGATGCACATTTTGTTGAAAGACAGTCAGCAGATTGAGCAGCACAAGCACAACATGGTAGTCCGCAATGATCGTACCAATGGTATTGTTGTCGTGTTGTATGCACTTGCGCAAAGCAGAGTTTGACGGCTTACTGTTTACACTGCAACGGTGTCGGCAGCATTTCAGAAAAATTTCACTATGGAGGTAATTTTTAAAAGTATGTGTTACAGGTTTATAGGCTAAAACGCAGTTTCCTTGTCAAGGCAAGGCTGGAACGCAACAAAACTTTGCATTTCACCCTAAAACCGTTGTTGTGTAAATGGCCTCAAAGTCTAGACTCAATGGTGCTCAAGGAAAAGGGAGAGACAGCTTGGCCAAAGACATGTCAGGGAATTGCCACAGTCAGTGGGCTCATCCTCTAGGGACCTCGTGTTTAAATGACTGTTGCTAATCCAGTAAGTGTTGGTAAACTTTCAAGACTTTAATCATGTTGGCCCCTTATTGAAAAGTCAGAGCAAGACTTAATTCATCTTCTGATGACCATAAATGTCTTTACAGAATTGAACATCAACCAGCATGGAAGAAGATTTAGAAATTGCACTGGGAAGCAACAACTTAAACTTAGTATCTGTGCTATAAGGAATAACATCTGTTTAAAGGGTTATCCTCTGGGTACCATGATTTACTTCCACAATTGAAATGGCAATCTGTCAATTTCTTCCACAAATTTACAAACAACAACCAATTACAACCAAAAGACCATCTATACCATGCAACGAACATATCAGGAGCACACATACCCAGAGCACACACCCACTCAGATGCAAGGTTCCACAGATGTTTAGACAGGGATTCAATCTTAATTCAATCTTAATAGAAAGTGGCCGGTGGCCCAGTCCAGATTCTTTTGCTGTTATTTGTACATTTTGTAGCTGCTTCCATTATCTCTCGTTCCCCCTGGTGATTTATAACTGGCAGAGGTAGGGCTGTAAATGCAACAAAAATGGCCTTCCTCATCCACCAAACAGATTTATTCAATTGCCACCCAATATGGCAGGGACAAACGACCGCCATTAGGGTGCAAAGCTTCTAGTTACACTTTGGCCTGAGCTTCTCACCTAGTGATTACGGCAGACATTCATCAGAAGCCTCTGATCATCGGCTGGAATCTCAAAAGGTATTATTTTCGTTTTATGACTACTGAAGTAAAATCTTGTCTTTTGATCTTGAATTTCACTTGATGAGCACTTGTAATACTTTTTTGGTGAACACACCCACATTCACGGAAATACACAAAAGTTTTCATACAGGCAAGCTTGATTTTGTTTCTGAGCGCTTGAAGAGGTTCAAAGAAAATGGAGGAGGTCAAAGAGCTAAGGAAGATCAAAAACAAAGACATTGTGGTATTTCCTTCAAATGTCAATGCCTTTGATGCCACCCAAAGTGTGAAACAGGAGGGGGGAAAAGTTGAATAAGGACCGGACAAAGACAAGGAGGACTTTCAAATTCTCTCCCTGCCTCTTGATGTGGGAAGGTAAAAGAGAGAAAGATAGAGAAGGAAATTGGATTGAACATCTGAGTTGAGCGGAGGACAAGAGAGTAGAGCAGACGGTGGGAAATTGTGAAGAAATAAGTAAAGGGTATAAAGAGGAGATGAATAGAGGTGGGTGGAAAAGTAAAACTCTATCACAAAGCCATCAAAGGCTGCACTCTGTGTGCGGAAGTGAAAGGCGAACCTAAAGTGGCAGACGCGGAGACACACAGCCCTATTTTTGTGTCAATGCATTGTGAATGATTGGGGCATTTTTAGATCAATCTGGCATTTGTGGTGCATGGTGTAATTTTAGTGTCGGGAATGAGGGGTAATTGTTCGCCGTCTGCCCACCTACTCAGACATGGAGAGTATCAAATAATGTTCTGTCGACTTTTAAGCCGTCACACGTAGTTACACACAATCCCTCCAAAGAAGCTGTAATCATA
This sequence comes from Halichoeres trimaculatus, assembly GCF_033239565.1. NCBI lineage: Eukaryota > Metazoa > Chordata > Actinopteri > Labriformes > Labridae > Halichoeres > Halichoeres trimaculatus. The sequence continues at coordinate 8,882,381 of NW_027437199.1, read as the reverse complement.
GGGATACAGAGCATAAATAACTGGATAATTCAACATACTCTTGAGATGTGCAACAAAGAGTTGTCTGCCTTTGGTATAAACTTACTTACATGCTTTTTGGTCTCCAGGTTGAATGAAAACAAGTGTTTTTCCACATAACTTGAATTAGCTTCATTCAAGTTCAAAGAGGCAGGCCTTTAAACTCGTCACAGACAGCTACATGGTGCCCACCTGTCAGTCAAATCAGCCATACCCTTAAATGGACAAGACTCGTGGGTTTATCAGAGTCTCAAAGTGTGATGGTACTCTCAGCATTTCTTAGGCTTCATATTTTAGACTGTTACAGCTACAGTCATATTCGCCGCAGTACCAATAACTACATCCAGGTCTTTACAGTCAGCTTCAATTCCTCCATAGCTTCAGGAAATCCTCTCCCATGAGAGCACACGTATTAAGCTGGCACATCAACTTGGTTTGCAGCGTGTAGGAATGTATTTCTCACACATTGTCAATAAAATGAGCGGTAATTGGTACGTAGACCTCTGTGGACGGTGAAGTCAATCCATCACAGGTGAGTGAAGCTCAATGTAGGCTGGATGGCACCCTCTACTTTTCCTCCCTCTCAGAGTTGAGAGCTGGAATAGCTTTCCCAATCATTTTTTCTCTGCAGATGTCAGCTTCATTCATGTCATTAGAGCTACCGCATCACAAAGTATTGGCGTGTTCAGTCAAACTGGTAGGTTGAACTATTTATACATCTATTTTCTCATTTGAAAAGAATATATTTAGCTCCAGTGTATTGCTGGCTGTTTATTTGCTCAATATTTGGTCCCACCCCAGCATCAGCTGAAAAATCCTCTTTCTTATTAGGCTAGTTCTTCTATGAGTTTCTTTTTTATTTTCAAGCCATTCAAAAAGTTTATGAATGCTGAGGACTCTGCTTTCAGCCACTTACCACTCAGAGATCTTGCAATCTAAATTCTAAGAATCAACTCCCTTCACTCATGTAGTTCAGTTTTTTAGCTTTTCAGCTTTTTATTTCATACCCAGTGAACAGAAGCCAAGGACTGTTGGTACTGTGGGATAATGGAGTCTGAAAAAAACTGAAGGGTCCTTGAAAAAAACCAACAACAGAAGATGGAAAAATATGTTGAATATAGAAAATTGCTAAGCAAAACATGCTTTAAAATCACATTAACCTCTAATGTGATCTGTTTGAAACTCAACGTGCAAGGATGAACCGAAATGTGATGTTTTTTTAAAGAAAGTATGTGATTAGTCATCAAAGAGTCTGAACCAGGGCTTTCATCAGTCTCGAAAAATGTTTTCCTCAGGTAGGAACACGTGCGCAGAGTTTGCCTGGCAACTCTTTAGAGGTCTGACAAATATAACCATGTGGAATGATCGATGTAGACGTGGAGGATTGAATCAGTATTTCTGTGATTTCTTTGTGCAGTGATTTCTTCTTTGCTATGTCTTAAGATTGTAGGGTTATGGACAAAAATGGATACATACCTTATACTGTATAATACATGAAAGTACTCTCAGGTTATGTCACCCATTTGTTTCTGATACACAGTTTTGAAGCATATCACTGAGGGAAGCCATGTTGGAAAACCTGGACGCAACCTACCTCTGTTCAAGTCAGGATGAGGTAAAGAGTTGGGCTTTGCCATGCCCTTAAAAGGACAAAATTTGTAATTCAGAGAATTGCGTTCGAAAAAAAAAACTGAGCAATAAAAATGTGCACTTTGCACCAACAGAGAAATGAGCTGTTCAGACTAAAGCTAGTATTTCAACCAGGCATATGCAAATTTTTTCTGTATAAATAGTATTTTTTGCCTTGGTTTCTATGTGGTTTCCCTTCTTCCTGCAGCCAGCCTCAAGTGGGATCTCGAAGAACTGCAGTTTAGAGCATAGACATAACGTTTTTAGACCGGAGGTTGCCACTTGGCCCGAACATAACTTGCAGGAAGCCGTATCCCTAAAACATCCTGTTACACTCATATTCTCAGATTCTTCTAGACTGAGGTGCTCTTTGACATAAGTGCATATTTTTAACAGCGCTTTGTTTATCAAGTACTTGTAACTTTCCAATTGGTTCCTCAGGTCAATGGTTGAAAGCGGCTGTTGAAAGCTGTCCAGTTCTGCTGCTGCAACAGGGGTGATGTCTTCAGCATTATGTTGAGCTACTGCCTCGATGTTGACACCAATATTTTCACTTTTCAGTTAATTTTTGAGGGGTACAAAAGGCTATGAAAGCTTTTAGTTATGGGTTGCAGGGTGAAGTTTAACACACTTTCTGTACTGCACTTTGTAGGGCTGTTGTGAGAGGTGGCAGATATTCGATCTAGTTTTGACGTGTTTTGGTTTATTTGAACGTTGCTGGCTGTTTTAAGGTAGTTTATGTGCACTACTTCCTGTCCAGCTTGATCTGCCCTACAGTGAACTGGCACGTCACAGTCCCAGCATCCAGCAAAAATAGGACTGTTGCATATAGGTTGTGACCTGACGGGGCAGGGATGCAGCAAGACCGCAACGTAGAGGGGGTCAAGTGTAAACTGACACATCACAGTGCTGTGATGAAGTGGGGCCAGACAGGAGATGCATCTGGTGTATTTCGGTCATTAAACTAGCAGCACTTTAGATAAAAAAGTAAAGCATTAATCAAATACAAACACGTTAATATCTCCTATGGAAAGATGTTGAAGTATCTTAATACTTGACTTATTTTCCTTCCTAGCAGCTGGGTGAGCCTGCAGATTCCTGACAGTCAAGCAAACAAATCAAGCCCCCTCACTGGATGTGTGCTGGTGGAGTCGGCAAGATCCATGAGTATGTGTGCATCTCCTCATGTGTCTTTCTGCGCAGCACTATCCTTCAGTCTTAATTAGGAGGAGAAGGGATGAGGGGAGCATCCGGCAAGGCAGACAAAGAAGAGAATTAAGATTTAAGAAGGCTTAAAAGAACATCTGTTTTGTTTGCCAACGTGTGCCTGAGCTTGTGGGTTCATTCGTCTGAATCCTACACAAATATAGAGCAATCACAGGAGGGTAATCTTTCATTTCACAAAAGATAGAAGCTAAACTTTCAAGTCCAAAAGTTCCTGAAACTTTTTGTCGAAATAATGGGTTAACAGCTTCAAAGGTTTATTTTTAACTCACATGTGGAGATGAGTATGCAGAAAGAGTAACAACAAAGGTATCAGCTCATGACACTACAAATGAGGAGTAACGCAACTCTACCCAAGTGTCTCTGATGAATATGTTTGGAAATAATGAGGAAGATATAAAGGAAGTCACCCAAGGGTTTGTGTAAAGAGTGACTCGGGAGATGCATCAAATGATGGCACAGAGGAAAGGTTGATTAAGGTTCATGAGACATGAGGCCGTCGCCAAACTGAGCAGCTTGGCATTATGTGGCGCAACAACCAGCGCTCCTCTGGGATTTGAATCCGGGGGCAGGTTGGATGATGTGCTTGGCCGGGCGTGGTTTCCACATATGCCAGAGTAAACTGAGAAACTGATTTCCAATCCACAAAATTAGGGCTCCAGATACTGAAAATAGAGCGGGACAAAAAGCCAGATGGAGAACAGTTCGTTAATCTCCTAAGGATCTAAATTAAATGGGATCAAAGGGGATATTCTGGGATTAAACTGGAGATAAATGTGAGAAGAAACTTTCTTTCTAGCTGCAGGATATTCTTTAAGTGTTGTTTCTTCTGCTTTGATCCATGTTTGATCGCCTCTTAATCTGCTCTCTTTAAGTCTTTGTATCAAATGTCATTCATAAATTGTCTTTCTTTATGCTACATTGGCTCGTAGTCTCATAAAAGAAAATTAAACCGGAGAAAGAACACAGTCTCTTGGAGTGAAACCAGCATGCTACATTTCCTGAGCGTGAATACATTTAGCCCCATCAAGGCAATAAAACTGACAAAATGTGAGTATGTAAATTAAAAATCTGCAAATGAATGAAGACAGGGAACGGAGACGCTGTAATGATGAAGAATTAAGATTCTGATTTCTTTGTGTGATGCCAAGCTTCGTCTATTTTTAGCATTTTGCTATCTTACTCATTTAATTCACACTTTTTGTCTGCCGGCTTCTCTCCCTCAAAGTTGGCCTTTCTTATCAGCTCTCCTCTCCTTCATCTCCTCCTCTCATCTGCCGTCTCTTTGAGGAATTTTATCATCCATCCTCTAACTCTTCCTCTTCCTTTTACACCTCCCCCGTCCCATAATGCTCAGTTTTTGTTGGGCTAAACCAGCAAAGTGAAAGCTACATTTTATAGAAGTTTGGGACTCATAAAGCAGTTTTTTTTTTCTAATAATGTCAGTGAGTCACAGAGGAGAGGAACACCTCCTTCTAAGTGGGGTATTTACAAAGTTGCCAGGCTCTGAGCTGAATGAGGTGTGTGGGCTGAGGCAGGTTTACAAAGCGGGAACACTTGATTGCATTTAAGGGTGAAATGTTGAGTGTTTGTCAAGTGTGAGCGTGTTTGTATTCCAGTGCTTTTGTGTGTTTTCTTCCCATTGGTGGCTGGTAACAAATTATAGCTGCTTTCTCTTATAATTATAGAAAATTATAATTTATTTTCCAATCTCTTGAATAAAAGTTCTCAGAAAAAAGTGCTTTTGTTTTTTTTTTTTTTTTTTTTTTTTTTTTTTTTTTCTTTTTTTTTTTTTTAGTGTTTGTTTTTTGTTTTTTTTTTAAATTATATATTTATATTTTATACATAAATACACATACATATATATACATACACACACACATACGTATGTATGCACATACATATACATACGCATACATGTATCCATACAGTTTCCCTCCCGTATATTGCCAAGTTTGAAGATTACTGCTTAACCAGAACAAGGTGATATCAGGAAAGAAACAGTGAAAAAGGAAAAGATTGTAGAGAAGAGACTAGACAGGGGGGGAGAGAGAGACAACAAAACAACAGTAGAGAACAACCACAACAACTGAACAGATGACTACAGACAGGAGAAACAAATAACCAGCTACTGAGCCTGAAAGGAGACAGTATCCTGGGGTCTTTGAAGTCATAATCACAAGAAGAACCTGGAGAGATGAACTGGAGAAATCATGAGTAGCAGTGAGCACAACAATGACAATTGCAAAGAGGTACATATACGTATATAGATCTATACACAGACTCATATACTCACCTACACATATAGGGCTACAGGTGGCAGTATAGAAAATTGGGTTTGATTTGGGTCAGGTGATCATGCCAAGGAGTGATCATGCAGATGTGGCCCCGCTGCTCCCAGAGGCCAGACATGCACTGAGATAGCCCTCATCCCCGGGCGTCCCGCAGCCACAACAGAGCACAGGTCCCAGACAGACCACCATGGAGACAGCAGCACGCCAATCCAGGAGGAGGCAAGGGGGGAGCGTCCCGGGAAGGCTAGAGGCAGGCCCCCGACACTGCAGAGGGAGGACCCCAGGGGCCAGGGACTGAGGTCTGCAGGCCCCGCTAGACGCAGGGCCCCCGATCGAGTGCAGGGGGTAAGACCAGGGGTCACCTGTGCCCAAGGGCCACTCACCCCCGAGGATGGGGGGTTCGGCCAGGCACCCGGGAGGACGGACCCAGCCCAGGCCACCACCTATCACGAGTCGGTGCCGGCCCCCAGCGCACCCGGTCAGACACCAGAGACCACAGAAGTCCTCTCCCCAGAAACCCAGTATCCCCCGTACACAGCCTACTGTCCCAACCCACCCCTATCCCCCTCTCATCTTTATCACAGCTCACCAGCCCTCCACCGTGGACCCTGACACCCGCACATAAACATTCTGTCCATCCATACCCATACGTTCACACAACAGCACAACAACACCACAGCACCACAAGACGACCACACAACAATATCACAACACGGCATATATATATATATACATACATATACACATATATATATATATACATATATACATATATATATATATATATATATATATATACACATACATACACATATACACATATACATATACATACATACATACACACATATATACACACACATACACATACATACATACACACATACATATACACACACACATACACAAACATATATATATTCATACATATATAAATAATTTTAAAAAGAGGATTAAATAAATAAATAAATAAGTAAATAAGTAAATAAGTAGATATAAAGCCATGGGCATCCTCCGGGGCGCCGCGGGACCCCTGCTGTGCCACTCGCCCAGAACCCAAGGCAGCGGATCCCCTTTTTACCCCATGCCCCAGGGGGCATGGTAGAAACAGGGGTGTGAGAAGAGCCCCCTGCCCTACCTCCCCCGCTCTGTAGTGTGTGGATGTTTGTGATCCTAATGCAGTTAAAAAGAAAAGTTAAAATTGGGGAGTGGACGGCCTCGTAGCTCATGGGGCAGTGCCCTTCAGGTGGTTAGCTCAAAGTGCCCTGCCTACCATATACCACTTGGCCCACCCCAAGGGTCTCTGTGTGTGTTGTGTAGAGTAGTTGGTATCATGTAGGGATGTCTAAGTGTAAGTAAAATTGAGGCGCAAGTCTTATCAGGGTGTAGCAGAAGTGGTCCCTAAGGACCTCTACCACCGCACCTGACGAACGTGCACCTCAAGGTCCTAAGTGTGTGGATGCTCTAGATGAGCGGGGGAGTGAGGGCTGTGGGGCAAAGTAAGACCAGAGAGGAGAAAGCTCCCCTCTGGAGGGTGAGCCGCCCTATTGGCAGCAATAGGCACCCCTGTTCCCCGGGGCCCACCGGGGCAGGGGGGGCCCAGGATCCGCCAGACTCAGAGCACCGGGCCGTGGCAGCCAGAGGGTCAAGGACACCCCGGACCACCCTGGCCCATTGTATATGAAAAAAGTGCTTTTGGAATCAACAGTCTTTCTGTGAAAAACGTCTCATTATTTTTAGTCAATTAGTTCAGTATGAAAGAAGTTCAAGCTTTTTAATTTGCATCAAAGACTCGCTGTAAATATCTAAATCATCATTTTCAGAAATAAGCCAAAAGTTTCAGCCTCAAGGACACAGTTAATATAATATGCCTTGTGGTGTTTCTCTTGTGATTGAATTTAAGGAACTGTGAGGACTTTATAAGTGATTTGGAAATACTCTAAATTTCATATATTTGCCTGTTCATGATCCATGATTTGAAATGAGATTATCAGCACCAAAGTTGGTTATTTATGAATGTTAACCTTCATGATCCATTGTCAGGCTGTTTAGCTATGAGGAGCAAGATTTGTCTGTTTTCTTGAAGAAAACCATTTCTTGGATCTGTTTTGTGGTAATGGTGAACCCTTGAGCTGAACTGGGTAAAAGAAAAAGACAGAAGAGCAGAATGAAGCTAAACAGAAGAGTGATGGAGCATGGGCTAAAACACAGGTTACACTGTTTGTGATCATGTTTATTCCAACTTATGTGCAGCAGTTATTCTGCAGTGGTCTGTTCTAACTTGAGTCTATCAATATAATGAAGAGTGAGGTTATGTTAGCTCTGCTTGGTGAGGTTGGAGTTGGTAGATGAGCACTAGTAAGACATAACCAGGACTCACTAACGTTACACGTTATAAACATGTCTCGGAACACCGGGCTGTAACACTAAATACAGCCTGGTACTAAACAACACTACAAACTGGGTTTACAAAGTTTGCTTACTCCAAATAATTGTGCTATGTACTTAGCATCCTGTAAAAGAGTGTCTTGAACAAAGAAAGGTGTTAAAAAGATCTGATATCTACTAAGTTTCTACCAAAACAAATGCTCGCCTTGGCAAGAGTAACATCCTTAAGACAGTGGCGGTTGATGCTCATGGGAAAAGGTGTCTACATTCTGCAAAACACTACAAATTCTGTCCCCCAGTGTCACTGCAATCAATGCCAAATGTATAGCCTTCACTGAACCTTAGTAATCACAAGGTACGGTCTAAAAATATGAAGCCTATGCTGATGTGCTAAAAGCTGCAATTCATCAAGTGTCCACTTGGGGCTGGCTGCAGAAAGATCAGGAACCACATACACACTAAGACAAAAAATAAAACCTGACTTTTACAGCTTAAAAAAATACATTTACTACCTCATTCAAAGAAAAGGGATTGGTTAAATGCTTCGTTTGCAAACACGGTCCAGGGGGTGATTTTTTTTTTTTTTTTTTTTTTTTTGAAGAGGCTCAAACTCGTCTCTTGAGCCAGCAATTCCAAGATGGCCTCCACCAATGAAAGGCTTCATTACCCTGCATCAGGAACAGATGGGTGGCACCATGGAGACTACATTCATATATTATACAGTCTATGAGTCTTTGATGGCCACATGAATCTGAATCAAGAGAGCATCTATAAAAGGTGGGCTGCATATTAAACCACTCTGCACCGCAGTTTTCTCACCTCTCTTTAGCTGTGCTATCAATAAAAACAAAAATGGCTCAAAATCAATAACGATTGCAAATCAATTCATAATTTTTAATTTAGTTTCATTTTTTGTCTGTGTTTTGCTCGACAGCTTCTAATTTAGGAATCTGCTAGAGTAGTTCTTGTCATAAACTTAGAGCTATTTCAGAATTGTGAAAAATAATATCCATGGCATACATCCCCACTGATTCTGAAAGGGTGAATTCAACCTTTAATGAAAACATGACTCCACCTAAATTGCCTTTTATTTCTATGTAATTAGTCCCATTCTTTGTGCATGCGCTCAAAAATGCCAAATCAAATAAGACTCCTATTTCAGGAGGAGCATTTCTAACCTTGTGTTCTTTTGGGAGAATAAAATGAAAAATTAACACACACCTCAGCATCATGTAATTTTGTTGCCCTGACTGACAACACGCCCCCAGGAGAGGCAACCAAGTTAATTTGAGTTTTAAAGGTCAGAAGCGGTTGCTGTAATAAATTACTACTGTCAGCGCGTAATGAAACCAGTGAAGAATAATGATTAACAGATTTTATATTAATGAGACCACCAATACAGACTCCACAAGTGCCTTCAACACACCATGCTGAAAAAGAAAAGAGAAAAGGCTCATTTCCACAAATGTGTAAAAGTCAGACGAGAGGCGTATTGTATGCACAGATACACTTATACAAACAAGACATGTGCACTGTATGGTGCATTATATCATCATAAAGTACTCCTCCCCAGACTGCTGACCCTCAGCGTCTGTTTGTAGTTTTCTTCATCAACACTAATGAAACATCTGTCTGCTGTTTCTCCAGCAGAGGCGGCACAGCTAATTGCAAATAGATTACCCCGCTAATTATGTCACTTTTCAATGTCCGTGTTTGTTTTTTCGGAGGTTTTCAATGAAAAAGGGGAAGTGCTGTCTTCAGTTGTCTTTCAACCACAACTACAAACAAGCTTTTGAAATGCGCCTTTGAAAACACACTTAGCGTCTTATAGAAGTGTTTCTGTTTGTAATTGCAGAGCCTGATTATCTTTGCATTACTGAGTGTGCTCTGGATGTCAGCATGCATCCCCGCTCTGACAGCTCAGCTCTGCCGTCTGAATTCCTAACTAGCAACCTTGCAGGAGGAATACTGACCTCCGATAGCTTAACACGACCCCTGTCCTTCTTTACTATTTTTCTGGTAAGTAATAAGCTCTTCCCTGAGGCACCCCCTGTCAAGAAATGTTTGATTTCTTCTCACACGCTCTTGCACACGTTGCTAGTTCAGAGGGCAGCACTTTGCACTAATTGAGGAATCTACAGCAAAGCAATAGAGATTTGTTTCACTTTCAGTTTTCTTCTTATTTCTCAGAGTGATAGTGCATCTATTTTTTTGCTGCTGAAAGATTCCCCCAAGGCAGGAAGGAGCAAAAGGTCTGGGAAAGACATAGAGGAGACGGCACTTGGTGGTTTCACCTTTCACTCCTCCCTCAGCACAAACAGAGGAGGAAGAAAATGGAAGCAGGAAAAGGTGGTTTTGAAATACCTGTATTCTCTCTGTGAAGGAGGCAGAGGTGTACAGGGAAACAAATCAGCGAGGAGTGAAGTAAAAGAGAACAAGAGACAGAAAGGTCAAGAGGTCGGTACGCGGAAGCTGGGCGAGACAAATGGGGTGTGGATTTAATGAAACATGCAGCTGTTCGCAGATTCCCTCGCTGGGGAAACAAATTAAAGATGGAGGAGCCAGATTGATGGACAGAGATGCTAATCCTAACTTCAAACACTCCTCCATAGCTGCAAGATACGAGTGAAAGCTGCAACAACAAGGTGAATGAGTTGAAATGAATAAAAATATTGCATGAAAGGAGGTGGGTGAGAGGATGGAAAGGGAATAAATGGCACAGTGAAAGAGGAAGAGGGAGGTGGAGCGACAGAAAGAAATGCCAAACCTGACTTAATGGGAAGAGAAGGAGGAGAGTTACTCGCTATAATGCACTATATGGTAAGGTGACCCTGCTACTCTTATGATGGTGTAAGTAGGCGTTCATGGAGCAGCCAGGAGGCTCTGAGCCGTTCTGAGGTCAGCTCCAAAGGCACAGACAGGGGACCTTTGCATTCAAAGAGTTGCCAAATCCCCGGGCTCCTTATCAAATGAAATTAAAAATGCACAGGCAGGGACTATACGTTCACGCCTGGAGCTGAGCTTTAGCATGCACAGAGGAACAAATGGAGGAAGGTATAAAGAAAGAGCAGAATAAAGAAGCAGAAAGAAAGAGGAGGGATACCACAGGGGATCGGTAATATGCTGAGACATAATAATCTCTTTTCATGTAAACTAATATTTCAAAACGTGCTAAAATTACACTGTTAGGGCATGGAATGAAAATGCATACATTTAATATCTTTTTAATTAGTTCGAGGATGGTCTTATGGACACTGTGATGCTGATGAGGAGTGATTCTATAAAAAGATACTTATTATCACACATTATCACCTCAAGCATTGCTGGTAAAGATGCATAATTAGCTCTTTTCATAAAGAGAAAAGGTGAGGCACTGATTAGGGTCCTTAGCAGAGGGAATCTGTGTCTTTATGATCCTTGGTTATAATATTTTAGATCGATCAAAGGTTATAAAATCTTTAAAGCTGGGAAAATGTGTAATGCTAATGTAGTCCAACTCATACACACAAATAAATATGATTTTAGACTTCCTGGACTTGCCTTTTCCTGTTTTGCTCGTTGCAGCAGAAGTTGGTTGGACTCCCAGCTTCGACCATTTGCTGCTTTTCCTTCCCCACTCTCTGCCTTAAACATAACTTGTCTGTCTTCAGCTTTTCTGTCCAATAAATATGGAAATGCCAAAACCATTAACTTCTCTTTTTGCTAATCCTGCTCCACAATCAACAATGAATACAAAACATGAGGTAAGGGATCTCTTCCTGCTTGCTGACTCATTTCTCACAGCCAAACTTTGCTTGCAGAGTTTAAAACTTCAGAATGAGTGTTGAGCTGCGTTTCCACCAAGCAGTCTGGGTCGGTTCAGTACGGTTTGGGACGGTTTGGTACAGTTAAGCTTGATCCCGTTTGCGTTTCCACAGCAAACTGTGCCCTCTCGTGGTGGGCGGTGTGTAAGCCGGATGCCAGAAGCTGCAGCTGTTAAACAATAGCATGACGGCGTAGCAGCTTACCCCGCTATTAAATCCAACAAAGAAGAAAAACGCAACACAGTAAACAAAGAGCACGGATGGAACTTTCGTCCTCTCTGTGATTGGCATGTAGCTCTTTGTTACAAAGTGTAATCAAGCTTTGTTTCAGAGAAGTCTGTGTGCCACCAGGAGAAATGCAGCCCCTGTTGGGGTAAGTGACGATTCTTTTGACCAATCAACGGTCTGCAGTGTGGTGCTCCACCTTCCGAGAGCGGATCGCTTCAGTCTGGCACCCATACGAAAGGGTCCCAAAAAAGTAGGTCGGCTCGTCTCGGTTTTTAGGGATCTGTTCTGGGATGAGTCAGTGGAAACACCGCAAAAAGCATGCCATATCGAGACTAACCGAACCGGACTGCTTGGTTGAAACGCGGCTTTGGACATGCCTTTGTTTAGAGCACACAAGACGGTGGATAGAGTAGAAAACAAGGTGTGAGCCACATAAGGGAAAAGGCCTGGAGTCCACAGCTTGAGGGTTATCTCATGGGGCACACGACCCAACCATGAGCTATAAAATTCAGCTTTAAGATAAAAACAATCTTGTCATTTTAAACAGGATATCACTATACTCTCCATAATGCGATAGATTGATTTAAAAACAGATATATATATTCCTCACAGTGCTGTTAAAGGAGGCAGGATGTTTCAAAGTAAACAAATTAAAGCTGTCAAGTCTGTTTGCAATTACAAATCGATCCTATCACAGGGCTAAAATAGGAAAATAAGGATAAAAAGAAAACATAATTTGTGAAACAAACAAGACTGAATACATTTAATGTTTTTGTTTGACTTTGTAAGAAAGTCGAGCTCACTGAAACAGGATTTTTAGGCTTTTATAACATCTGTTTTCAAAATTGCATCATCACCATGTTTTCACAGAATGAAAGTACTTATACTTATTATAACAATATTTTCCAGCAAATTGCCGGATGTGGAAACAAGAGGACTCTCATAAAAGAACACCAATCACCATCTGAAATCAAAACTTTCACAACAAACACAAAGCAGGCATGAAAGGCTGTTATTCATTATTAATCAAACCTCTAAACTACATCCGAACTCTGAATCATAACTCTGAAATTGCCCTGAGGCTCGACCAGGAGTGAGCTCAGCTTGATCCAAATTCTTCCTGAACAGTGTGAGCATTAATTCAGAGACAACCGGTTATTTTGACTCCCCTATGAGAGGAAAACACGTCTGTTTTCTATCAGAGCTCGACAATATGAAAGTACTTCACAGAAAAGATGATTGCTGCTGTTAATAGCTTCTGGATTGGACAATATAACTTCAATGAGGCTTGAACTTAAAAGAATGCATAAGAAAAGAAAAGCGGCTGTAGGAACAAAGTACTTCTGAAAGTGCTGGTGTGGAATTATCAGGAGAAAGCCACAGGCCTGTGGAGCACAGTATGTAAATAACATGCTCAATGCAGAGCACGCCTGAAAGCTCAGGAGAGAGTCTGCCACTTCCAGTGTGTGTGTATGCACTGCTCCAAAGATAGTCGTCAGTCAGTCTCTGACACCTGCCAGCTGCATGAAACTTCTATAAGATGCTTTGATACAGCCTGCCCACGAGAGAGGAGAACGTAAATGTTTGAAATACAGAGCATCCGAGTGCATCTTTGGATATAAAATCAACTGAAGTCTAAAGATATTCTTCTTGGTTGTTGTTCATATGAGCAGAATCATAACACACTAGTTTTTTTTTTTTTATGTATTTAAAAACAAAAGATCTCATTGAATTAGAAAGTATCCAAAAGTACAGAAGCAGCTAGGGTCATGTTACATAAAGATCCAGTGCAGGGAGAAAGCACAGGTAATGAAGACTAAGTGGTAAAACAGAAAATATGGAGTTTATTTTGGGATAGATATGGCTTCGATTTAAATTTTGAGAGTTTTTAACCCCATAGAGCCCAGGGGAGAGCAGGCGCTGAGAGTTGCAGAAGTTTCAATTGGTCGTAGGTTTGAAACCAGACAAGAAAGATGGATTAAACTTTTTGCATATGAAATCTGTGAAGTTACACTTGCGTATTGTTTTCAACATGTCCCAGGGCGTTGTTTCTTTCTACTGTTTGCAGAAAATCAGAATAAAGCATAAACAACAAAAACAATACAGCCTAGACCACAGTTTTTCACATCGCTTTGTATGTTGAACACACGTCATTTTTGAGGGATGCAGCCATGACACTTCTGTATTTAGAAAAATATGTTTAAATTTTTTCTTTTTTTATTGCACTTTTTTAGTCAGTCTGGAGACAAATCTATATATTTTATTAGTTTGGGATATAAGGGTTGTATTGATTTATAGCAAAAGTTTTATGTAAAAAATGAAACTACAGCAAGTAAAAATGTAAAGATATGCTCTGGCAGACTTGGTATGGTAGGTAGGAAGGGTTCAACCAAACCCAATTCACAGTTTTACCTTTTTTTGTTTCTTCTTTCCAAAAATAAAAAGTAAAGGAAAAAAGTAAACTATTGTTTTTAGCCCTGGACCTGAGCTGCTTGAAGGGAATTATAGTTGGCTCTATTTTGGGAGCTCCTCTTCCTTCCATACGCCTACATGGAATGTCAAAGTCTGAGGCAGGGAGAGCACACCTCCTCTGTCTTTTTATGAGAATCCATGGAAAACCAAGGCAGGAAGAGCATCAGTAAAGATAACCAGGGTTACAGGAGTAAACAGAGCGAGCATCAGCAGGACTAATCAAATCAAAAACAACGTAAAGAGTGGCTGGAGTAGGTGGGTTGCAAAGCAGTTTGTGGAGGAGTAGGCAGGTTGATGTACTGTTGGACAAGCCTGACTTTGTGGCCTTTCTGAATAGAATAGAATAGAATAGAATAGAATAGAATAGAATAGAATAGAATAGAATAGAATAGAATAGAAAATACTTTATTTATCCCGGAGGGGAAATTCAGGAGTCACAGCAGCATTTAAGAAAACAAAAGTAAGAAAGTGTATAGAAAGTGCAAAAAGGTCCACAAAAAAATAGATGAAGCTCCTCCAATGTGGCGCCGGCGTCCAATGTCAGCTCCGTCAGCCACGTCCGTGAACAGCACGATGCCACTCTGCCCTCCAGCAGCCCCTCTGTCACTGTGCTAGCACAGCTAGCTCGTCCATCCCACCGGAGATAGATCCCACGTTCCCAACAACGATGGATGGAAGGACAGGTCGATGTCGTCGAATGAACGCTTTGCTCGTGTAGTGATTGGTGACAGCTTTCTACCATGCCCCTTTCTTGTCACACACAATCTGATAGAGAGGGTAACAAGTCCTCTAACATTAGCTGTGTTTTGGTTGTTGTTTGTGGGGAAAAGTAGTCCTGTACACACGTTAGTATGATATCAAAGTTTAACATTCAGGTATCATGACAACCCTGATGACTTGTGCTGAAAATGTGATGAAACATGGCAACTGTATATTTAAACAGAACAAAAATGATTTCACAGGATCCACTCTGAGGCAGAACAGACACCTGTGAAATTCCCCGAATGATGTTACGGGGTTTGAGTCAGATAGGAAAATCACAGAGCAGGCACAGAGGGAGTCGTCTCAGCGGCTCTGACTCACAAAGTACCTGTATATACAGAGAGAGTGACAGTAAAACTCTGCGTCCAGCACACTGTAAGCCTACGACAAGACACGCGGTAAGCTGCTTAATGTCACTGCAGAACAGAGGGAAGCAGAGTTGAGGAAAAGAGGGAGCAGGATGGATGGATGGAGGAAGAGAAAGAGAAAAAAAGGGGGATTGGGGGCTGTGATAGGGTGTCACAGGATGGGTGAGGATGAGGAGGGAAGAAAGGGACAGATGTGTGAGAGTGGGCGAAGGAGACAGACAGTGAAATGAGAAAGCCGTTGCAGACAGCTTGGTGACAGGAATAAGTAACACACCCCCCAAAAGTCAGTCGGCACATAATCCAGGTAACGCGGCACGAATAATAGATGGAACATCAAACAGCGACCCCCCCTCACCCTCCATGCTGCCAACCTCCTACCTTCAGCTAACCAACTATTTGCGCCCCTGCCTGTCTGCCAGCCTGTCCCATCCAAAAATCCCCTTTCATGTTCGCGCTGCTCCAAAAGCTTATCACCGCTGACAAATCCTCTTTTTACCAATACGCCGAGAAAAATAGAACACAGGATTTTTTATTGCATACATATTTGTGACACAGGGGCTGACAAAAAAACTGCTGATATGTTCATTATTTATTTCGTCTGAGCGTGAGGTTATTGTACACTTATTTCCTCAGGTGGCTAACGTGCAGTGAAAGATGTGTGGAGTCCCAGCGCGTGGCAGGAAGACAGAGTGTTAGTGCTCCCACGGTGAGGATTTGAGGGGATCGTTACATAAACATGGGGGCCATTAGGTATGGGGGAATGCAATTTGTGGAAGTGACACATCATTCTTTTTGTGCTGTCTGGTAATTGCAGACGCTGCATCATTGAGGCTCTGAGTGAGACAGATACAGGCAGAGTGCTTAAAAAGTGGATGTGGTCAACGGTCGGATGTGAGGTGCTGCTTGTGCGTAAACCCACTTTGTCATGAAACTTTTTTTTTTCCTATGGTGCATTGCAGCTTCTGGGCCAAAGTTAGAGGAAGCTGCTAACAAATAATTGAAAGTGGCAGAGAACTCCATGAGTGCGGCTGGAGGCTGAGTGAGGTGAGGCTTGATCCGGGGTTGGAGGTCGCAGGAGGGCTGGATGTCTTCCCCCCTGAAGTTACAGTACACGCTGAGTTGTTTTTGATGAAAAACGAGTGTGTGTACTTCCTGTGTCTTCGCCCTCGATTGCCACACATACAGTAGCAGCACATAAACACAAACAGGGGCACACACACTGTTTTGGGGAGGCTGTATTTACCTCATCAAAGCAGGCTCCTCTGGGCCTGAGGGGGGCTGAGGTGGTGGTGGTAGGGAGGGGTCTCTTCTGCCCTGCTTTTCCTCTTTATTCCCCTCCTTCTTCCCTTCCTTTCTCCCTTGCGCACTCTCTCTTCACAGAGCCCCAGAGCCGAGACCTTAATGAAGACGAATGCGAGGAATCAATTTGCGGCATCTTCCCTCCATCTGGCTGGGGCTCGTCTCTGCACCTCAATTAGCACGGCAGCTGGGGGAGAGCTCCTCCAAAGCAGCCCTATTACACACACTAGCGTCTTGAGGAGCGGCTACGGGCTACAGACATCGCTACAAGAGAAAAACGGGAAGAATGTGCTACTTAAAGTCACACGGAGGAAATCTGTTTTTTTCTAATCTTCTGAGCCACGGAATAAAACCATCGCTTCAGCAAACCGCGCTCGGTACCGTTAAATGATCTCTAACTAGCTGGTTGATGAAGAATAAAGTGAACAAGATGTTCAAGTGTTAAAGTTAGATCGGGATTTCGGCTTCGTTGGAGATTCGTTCAGAAAACAGTACATGAACTACTAATTCCTTGACACCCTAAAGAACACCTGTTGCAGCTGAAGAAAAATCTCTCACATGCACTTAGAAAAAGTGACTCAGGGTGTGTTGTTTCCACAGGAAAAAAGGGGGAATCCACCAGGATCTCAAAATGCCTATAGCTTCCTAAACAGTTGTGTGTGTGTGTGTGAGTGTGTAGAGTGGGTATTCTCTTGTGTGTTTACAGCACAATTCAACAGATACTGATTCCAAGACTGGCTAAAGCCCAGACAAAAGCATAAATACCAGCTTCTACTGTCTCTCCAATCTGCTTGTTTCTGGATTGTATCACTTTAAGTCCACGCTGACCAGCGATGACCAAATATTGATATTTTGTATTCCAAATATCCCAGCTACAACTCTTGGCATCAAAAATCGGACATATCAGATTCAAGTAAAGCTAGCAGACGCACTGCCAATATCGAGACTAATCTTGGGCATTTACGCTGTAAGCTTGTTATGAATACAAGCCTGGCAACAGAGAGCCGGGGCAGATCTTAACACCAGGCTAAAGAGCTTCAGCGCTCACAGGCTCGTCCAGGACAGGAGGTGATCAGGGGAGTCCTATTTGGCAAGAGGGGACCTAATTTAGTGGGGGAAAGCAAGTGGGCTCACTATTTGCTCATTTATTTGGCAGGTCTGGGCTGGATTAATTGCCCTTAAGGTAAAAGGAAATTGAGACCTGGAAGGATATTGGATGAAGTCAAGTCTTTACTTTGGACCGATCACATAATTCTGTTTGCCAAAATCAAGGTTGTCTTAAAAATCAAGTAAAAGCCAAATCTGATTTCCTCAATCAAACACACACTGTTGATAGAGGATGTTCAGTCAATAAGGCCTCTCCGCAGGACAGGGTCTCCGGCAGTAATTGAGCTGCTTTGTCATCATCTTTCACGCTAAATGCTCCCTCCTCAAACAGCGTAGGTGTTGGCGCTCGCTTAATTGAGCCGCCCATGTAGGTCACGCGTGTGATTCACAACATACCAGCTCTCTTTTTCTGTCATCCCCTTCACTCCCACTTTTCCACCCTCCCACTCCACGTCCTTAACGCCAAGAATTAACAGTTTGCAGCTACGGCAGTGCGTAAAAAAAATGGCAGGTGGTTTCAGGGCAGCTTTCAGTGTAAGCACAAAAATATACATGGAGTTGGTGGCAAAAGAAGGCAGGTGAAGAGGCATAATATTCACACTCATGCCCAGACGCAAAGAAAGCATTTGTGTAAAAATAGCGTACAGTGTCGCTTCAAAAACTGCCTCCCCTGCAGCCCGTGACTCACACATACAGCGAGCCCTGCAGCGATGGATACACACGCCGCTGGATGAGCTGTACTAAGCTCTACCGGGATGAGAGATGAGGAGGACCCCTCTAACCCACCCAACACTAACATAAAGGAGCTGCTGATGTCCACGGCTGCACGTGCTGATGAGTCAGAGTGAGCGCTGGGTCCTGCCTCTGGGGCATCACTCCTCGCTGGCTGTGTCAGCATCAGATGAGACATTTCAGCCAAATGTCAGGCATACTTCCACTGCTTTGCATCTATAGCTTCAGTTCTGTTGCACATATGCACGAAAATCAGGGTTGGGTTTAGAAAATGTATGTTGCGCAGCAGTTTTAATCTTGCAGGCCGCATTTCGTGAGGCACGGCTTTGTAAAATCATTAATCACTTTAACTGTTGTGCAACATCAGAGCCGTGAGTAAAGATCACATGCATAAAGGCCATGAGCCATGTTCAATGTTCAATCTAACAAGTACATGAGCAGTATGTGCACTGATCCATCAGGGCGCTCTGGATAATGATTAAAGAGGCCCGGGAGGAGGTAAAAGAAGAATCACCCCTCCCACCCTCCTTACACTGCATGTCAAAACCATGCCTCGTCACTCCCCCCAACCACTCAACTACGGAGTGGCTACGCTCTCTCTGAAGTCAGTCCACGCCAATTAGCCTTTGCTACTAGCCGGGCTTTCACACTGTCAGAGCAGATCACCTGCTAGTCCAACACGGCCCGTTAAAGGCCGAGATGACTAAAGGTGGTGGAGTCGAAGAGTGCTGTTGTTTGAAGTGAGATCCGTTGGACAAATCTACACTCTTCAGTTTTTGTATGATTTCCAAATTCAAGGTGATAAAGGAAGAGGGGGAAAGGTAGAGACAAAGAGAGAAAGACAGGAAGAAAGGATGATCAGTCTTTGTTGGTGTGTGTAAATAGGAGCATAGACAGTAGCCATAGGAAAGCTGTATCTCTGCTGCCCCTCACAGGTTGTGACATGTAACTGCACACTGACATGACTGAAACTTCACTCTGATCTCTCCTCTCCTCCCTCCTCCCAACAACTCTCTCCTCTCCTCTCCTCTCCTTTCCCCCATTATCTTTAGATTTCTCTCTTTTGCTTCCCATTCTCATGCTGTCTCTTTCACAGCTCTGTCACTCACTCACTTGCTCTCACTTTCCTACCTCTCTTTCTGCTGCAGTGTAAAGGATTATACATTCTGCTAAGCACAGTAAGCACATACATAAAGTTTAGAGAGCTGAGATTCAGAAGAAGGGCCGCACAAACAGCGAGTTAATGTGTAAACAGGAACTTGCTGCGTTCCCTTTTATAGCTCATTTTAAACAACTTCTTATAATGGAATTGACTGGAGTCCCATTACTGGACCAAGCCAAGGAAGACCACTGGAGACTAATAACAAGGACCAGTGGTAATGACAAAATTAATTAAATGCAGGAAGCCTCTGGGGAATAGGCATGTTTGCACTGTAGGCTGGCATCAAATTAAAGCACTGCAGCATCTCCTAAAACCCATGGTTCCAGTCCTGTAAAAATTATACTACATTCTGTTGTGATGAAATATAATATGAGTATGAGACTCCCAATGCCATACAGCAGAGCAAAACAGCTCAAGTGTTTCAGATCACAGCTAAACAAGATAACACCTTCATTATACACCAAAGTAGAGTCGTTTGTCATCTGTTGGTTACTCTTTTATTTTGAAAATTCTACAACTTACCTGATTGACAGTTCCTGCCCAGGTGTGCCAGTGCATTACAATGAACTTTCACACAATGTTAGCAGCGTTAAGACAATAACTAGGCTAACAAGTCTGGTTTGCTAGATCCACTCCGTTTGGGTCTGGCTGCATCCCTGCTCCGGCAGGTCGCAGCAGATACGTAACAAACCTATTTTTCCTGGATGCTGAAGCTTTGGCGCGTCAATTTATGACTTGTAGCGACAATCAAACTGAAACAAACAAAACCAGATCAGGATGGAGCGAGAGATCGGCAGGCGGATCAGTGCGGCGTCTGCAGTAATGCGGTCTCTGCACAGGTTTGTCGTGGTGAAGAGGGAGCTGAGCCAGAAGGCGAAGCTCTCCGTTTACCAGTCGATCTTCGTTCCCACCCTCACCTATGGTCATGAGCTTTGGGTAGTGACCGAAAGAACAAGATCGCGGGTACAAGCGGCCAAAATGAGCTTCCTCCATAGGGTGGCTGGGCTCTTAGAGAGGGTGAGAAGCTCGGCTATCCGGGAGGAGCTCGGAGTAGAGCCGCTGCTCCTCCGCGTTGAGAGGAGCCAGATGAGGTGGCATCTGATAAGGATGCCTTCCGGACGCCTCCCTGGTGAGGTGTTCAGGGCACGTCCCACCAGGAGGAGACCCGGGGCAAACCCAGGACACGCTGGAGAGACTACATCTCTCGGCTGGCCTGGGAACTTCTTGGGATCCCCCGGAAGAGCTGGACGAAGTGGCTAGGGAGAAGGAAGTCTGGGCTTCCCTGCTTAGGCTGCTGCCCCCGCGACCCGACCCCGGATAAGCGGCAGAAATTGGATGGATGGATGGATGGAAAACCAGATCATATTTAGCTTGACTATAACAACAAACCAGTGTAATGTGCCAAGCCAGGCCAGGAATTGTCAACAGGTTTGGGGTTTAACAGCTCAACATGAACCAGTGTTTCCCCATAAAGACTAATACATGGGGTCTGGAATCCTTACAAAAAATGTTATTAATGTGGAACATCCCTTTAAATGATATAAATAAATCAAAGTTGAATAAAATAAAGAAGTGAGAACACATTTGACATGCTTCAAAAGGAAAAGTGGCTTGTGAAAAATCCTTGGTACTTACCCCTGTAAGCCAAAAAATGACTCCAACAAACAATGAGTATCACATCTATAATTGCATTTTTCCAACAGTTAAGACATGAGCCCTTTGAGTGTTGTTTAAAAATTACAGTTTTTGAGAGTTGCTTAATACTTTGGAATCAAAATACTGAATACCATTGAGACAGCATGTCGATCAAGTTTAAGTGAGATTCATCATCGTACAGCTACAAAGTTGTGATAAAATGATAGAAGTGTGAAATATTATTGAAAATATTTACATCTAAATATGAAAAATATGGAAATGACAGGGCAAAACACAGATGTTTGTTAAGCTAAGTAGGCAAAGCAGGCCGCCCATGTATTCCACCCAAATCCTGGTCCCGTCATGATGTCACTGATTCAGTTTCAGCTCAACATTTTTTTCAAATCAAGCTCTGGCTGGGTTAAAAATAACGATAAGGAGAATAATCCTCCTCTAAACATGACATTACTGCACAAATGGCGCTGTCCTTGGTGCTGAATCAAACTGCCTTTCAGTTGTCTGGGCTTAGAGCTGTCCATGGTGCTGAACCCAACACACACAATCATTAAAACCTCACTAAACTTTGAGTTATATCCACCCCTGTGTGAGCCTGAGATACTCACTCAGCTGAAGTCATTACAACCAAAATAGTGAATGTGACACATCACATGAACTGCCTTTAATCTCTGAGATACTCAACTTCTCTTTGCTCAAGATGGTAAAATTTGCTGTTTACTTCCAAACTATCTGTGCTGGAGGCGGAAGGCACTGAAAGTGTCTGTGCCTGTGCAGCTGCTGTGCTGTGTTTGGGTAGCAGGGAGCTTTACAGCAATGCAGTGACAGCAGCATGGCTAAGTACAGAGTCTTGGGAAGACGTACTTAGAGCTTTAGTGGCGTATGCTAGACAGCAAAAGCTGACTGCGGAGTACTGAGCACCACAGGGATGCCAAAGGGAGACACGAGAGGGAGCAAGGCAGAGAGGGGTAGGGGGAGAGGAGGGGAAATAGAGGAGGGGGATGACAGAGGAGCTTCCATTACTAAACAGAGGGAACATTAAGAAGATTTAATTTGCCTAATGACAAAGGCAGATCCCTAAATGACTGTGCAGTATATTGTAGTGAGGCACATTCCATTAATGCAATACATTTCGGAATACTTAGGTCTGGCTCCCTCAGCTTTTTCTTTCTCTCTTTAGCGGCTCCCTCCTTCCCTTTTAGCTTTTGCTTACACCCCTCTGTGCCAGTTCTTTTTATTACATAATATTGCAGACAAAAAAAAGTACAGAGGGGCTTGTGCATGTGCATCCATGCTCTCTTTATGGCTCTTCCTCCCCATTACTACTCCGCCTCTTTCTTCAATCCCCTTAGTCCAACACGTTCCCAAACTCAAACCCACAAATATATACGCTTACAGGCATTAGTCATGCACAGTTGTGCACAAAAAAGCACCAACACACACACTTAAACATAAATACACACACACATACACAAGCGAATCAAAACTCTTGTTGTTTCACACTTCTTTAAATGAATGCAGTATGCGGTTAACATCAAAGCTAACATACCAAGCTCCAGGGTGTGGCTAAAACTCTGCATTCATAATTAATAAAGAACTCACTGTCTCTCCGACACACACACCTACACACTCAAAGAGTCCCTAACTTCATACAGCTATAACTGAGATTCCTCTGAGCTTAAGTAAAACTATGGACTGTACGAAGAGATGGACAACACAATCCATCCCAAAAGTGAAGTCAAAATATTTAAAGCGGGGGTCACTTGCTGCAGTTCAGGGACTGTATGTCCAGTCCTCCGCATAAACAGCGATAAACTTGGCGTGAGCACATCCTCCGCCATCTCTAAAACAGCCTAAAGGGTGCAGTAATCCTGCAATGGTTGGGGTTTTCTGTTGAGTTTTTCTGGATTTCAGAATTTCTTTCCTGTCTTGGGTTTCTTGGTTCTTTGTGATTCTTGTGCTGATTTTGGTTATTCTTGTTGAGTGTTTTTGATTCCCTCTCATGTGTTTCACCTGTGTCTTGTTTCACACCTGAGTTGATAACTCCCCTGTGTATTTTGTCTCTATGTTTCTTGTGTTCTTTGTCAGTTCATTGTTTGCCATCACTGTCTCCAGTTGTGTTTTCGTGTTACCTGTGCTTCTTGGTTTTCTCGTGATTTTTTTTAAGTGTTTTTGGTTTTTTTTCTTAGAGTTTTTTGGATTTGAGTTTTTGAATCTTTGAGTTTAGTTAAATAAAACCTTTTTTTGAGCATTCGGGTTCTCCTCCTACTTTTTGTTTTCTGCTCTGGATTCCCTGGAGTGAGGCATTTATCTGGCTTGTGAATACTGCTAATACATTTTTAATCTTAATTTTTTCTCCACCAAACAGCCTGTTTTCATCACAAATGGCAGGACATTCAATCAAGCCCAGGTCATACAAAACACCCTGTAATTAATGCTTCTGTGCTTACAGGATGTGACGTCATGATTGACAGCTCTGTTGAAATACTGCAGCTTCTCAAACATCCTTTTTCGAGTCAGCAGAGAGAAGGATTGTGGAACAACAATGTTGCAAACTTTCCAAGGCTGCAAGTTTTAATCAAGAAGAATATGTTCTGCTGTATCAACTTCAGTTTGTAGTGTCGCCCATATTCATATGCAGTCAATGCACACAACTTGTGAGTTATTGAGATATGTATTAGTGTTGATGAAATGAAAAGAGCTTGATTTTCCTGAAATAAGTCCTGCTATCCACAGAAAACTTGTACATTTTTGCACATGAAAGATGGATTGCCATATTTGTCAGACCTTGGTTTGTGGGTTTGTGTTTTGTGAGGCTTCATTTGTTTGAGGTGGTGCTCCAATTTGTCGCACGTAAGCAGCTCATTTCTCTTTGTTAGCCGGCTAATAATGTTAGGAGTCAGAGGACTTTGTTTTGCTCGGCTGGCGCGCGCTCTCTGGCTCACTCTTTCTCCTCATATTCTTCCTCTAACAGAGTTGTCCCATCTGACCTTGCTTTTGGAGGCTGAGTTGGAGATTAGAGATTAAGCAGGGAGAATACAACTGGGGGGATTTAGGTTGTTAAGGAGAATCTACTGTTTCTAAGCAGGGATGCCAAAGAGAGAGGGAGCGGTCTTAAAAGATACATTAAAGCTGAGCCGCTGTAGTATTGGGAGATGAGAGAAAAGGAAGAGGGAAGGGCCGGGTGTGTGTGTGCTTTTCTTTTTGTAAGCCTTGGGCTAGAAGTAGTGGGAGGTCTTTGGTTTTTATTCCAACATAGTTGTTAATCCCCTAATTGTGCTTAATTACCTGATGGTGCTAATTAGGACCCTTGGTAGTAAGAGAGGAGCGACCCTCCTCAACACCCTGACAGAGCTGGTAAAGACTGGCTCTATTGTATGTGTGTTTGTTTGTATGTATATAAAACAGAGAAGGGAATATGGGGGAGTTTGTTGCCAAGTAAGTGAGGGAGGGGTTACATTTGTGTGGGAGACAAAGACGCAGAAAATGAGTGAATGAACATATGTTAACTCCACATTTGTCCCTCTCCTCTTTTTTACTCTCTTCTTCATCTTCTTCTCTCATTTTTTCTCCTAATAATGATGAGGGGTTGACATGGCAGTGGGCCTGCTCTGTTAAACAGCTTATGTAACCGTGCCCCGGCGGCTTGGAGGATGTGCTGACAGCATGCTTTCTCAGCGTCATTAGCAGAGTTACACAGCTGGTTCCGAAACGGGGGGAGGAGCGAGGGAGTCAGAGAGATAAAAAAAAAAAAAAAAAGAAGGGAAAAAAGGTGGAAAGTGTGACTTGGGAAGTTGGGAGTGAAGTAAATGGCATCAGCAGGGATGAGGAGGAGAGATGGCTGACGACAGAAGAGGGAATGTGAGGAGAAAAGGAGGGCTGCCTCATGTCTCTTGGCTGTGCATCTTTCTTAAACACTATCATCCTTTTTACCCCGTTACCACATTTTATCATTTTTTACTGCAGCGCTGCAGCAGGATTCCCTCTGTTCCACCTATTTTTATTTTGTGCCTCAAAGAAGACAGACAGGAAAGATGAAAAAGGAAGAAATTCTTTCCTCCCATCGGGTGCTCGTACAGCATCCTATCGTGCCCCATATCAGAGGCAACAGAAAAGCAATTCACATGCAAATACCAACCTCCTTGCGTACCAAGCACAGATTAGAAAAACAGCAACCTTGCATCACAGAGCCTGAACAATGTCAGGGAAGACGTGCCAGATAACACAGATGTAAAGCGTCAAAGACATCAAACGGACCTGAAACTGCACGGTGGAGGAAGTTGTCAATCAAAATGTCTGAACTCCGGCCCCCTGTGAGGATCAAACAAAGCATCAAGACAATCAAACACAAGGGCCAAGTTTTAACGCTTCTCATTCAAATCCTGCAGTTAGGACAAGTTGAGTTGTGAGTAGTTAGTGCTGTCAACAAACCCTGCCTGATTTGGCTGTACAGCTGCCATGTTCGTAAAATAAAATGCTGCAACAGGGGTTGAATCAGCAGCAGAAATAGCTCTGAGGCAGTTATGAGCAATTTAAATTAAGCTATAGCAAGCAGCCATCATGTCTTAGCTACAGGGCATGAAGCTATAAGAGGCACACAGACAGCAGAATCTGGTGATGGAGAAAACTGACAGGATGTTGATGCCTTAGATCTGAAACGACAGATTTGCTCTTTTTTATGCAGCATAGTTAACTTTCGTCACAATCTGCTTGGCTTCCAGCTGAGTGTGACTGGTGGAAAGCCCAGTCCACCAAGAGCTGCAGGTTCAAGGCGAGTATCAACATCATCTGGGCGCAGCACAGACACCGAGATCAGAAAGCGGTCATTGATCACTCAGCAGCATGTGTCAGTGGCTTAGTGCCATGTGCCAGTAGCTTAATGTCACATGCCGGTCAGTCAATGCCACAAACCAGACCAGGGATGGGCAAACTTTTTGATTCGTGGGCCACAATGGGTTCTAACATCTGACAAAGGGGCAGGACCAGGAGCAGATGGATGGAGTGCTTTGGTAACTATCAGGGCATCATTCGTTCATTCCATATCCGTTTTAAAATCCAAAATCGGAAAACGGATAACGACTTGTTATTCAATTTTTCGTTTTCAAATCAAAAATCAGAAAACAAATAACGGTCTTTTTTTCGCTGTTTTGATTTTGTTTTGAAATTAAAATTAGAACATGAGAGAATAATATTATAATGGGATTTTAAATCCGTGTATGGTTCGTTCTTTTGTTATTCTGTTTCAAAACAAAAAAACAAAAACAAAACAAAACAAAAAAACAAAAAAAAAGGAATTGTCTTTTTGTTTTTCTGTTTTATAACCAAAACGGAAAAAAAGGAATTACAGAAAAACAGAAAAGCGCGTTTTTTCTGTCCTGGTTTTAAAAATGAAAAAAACAAAAAATAATAAAAGATTGTGTCAAAATTGTGTGATATTTTGATATTAAATGTGTACGTTTCTATATAAAACTTAGAGAAATAACTCACATTGAAGGTTTATACAGACATGTTCCTGAGCTTTTTTTTTTTTATATATAAGTAACAGATCGCTGACGATCCACTCCATCTTATCTGGGCGCATATGCGCACTTCCATGTGTTTCAATGAGTTTTGTTTTGTCCACTTTCCTTTTCTTACGTCCGTTCATCTTTACAGAAGGGCTGATGGGTCAGAGGGTAAAGTGCAAATGTGGAGTAATAGGCCTACGCTTCAACTCAACAAAGCCAATGTATCCACAGTGCGCCATCTAGTTGGAAACCATCAGAATTGCAGGGAAAATAAAACATTAACAAGGTTTATTCATTTAATTTTTTCAAGTTCGGCGGGCCGGATTAAAACGTTCAATGGGCCGCATGTGGCCCCCGGGCCATAGTTTGCCCATGCCTGAACCAGACGCTCAGTGCCACCTGCCAGCCAAGGGATTTTTTATTTTTCAATGGGTGTGGCCAGTAGAGAGGGTCAAAGATCAGGGATCTTTCACAAACTTGCCAGCCTTAATAACCTTTCGATCTTGACCAAAATGCCGTGCATGGTGCTGAGCAACTGGCACATGGCACTGAGTCACTGGCTTGTGCCAATAAGCAAACAGCACATAGTGCTTGGTAGGGATGGGAATTGATACGATTTTGTCAATACCGATGCCTTTATCAATTCTGCTTGTCGATCTGATTCTTTATCGATTCCCTTGTCAATTCCTGTTGTGAATTTTCTTGGTACAGAAAGTAGCTTTACAGGTTTTCTGTGTCAACAACATTTAATTGAGTTTATACTGTAAGTGAATAAAATGTAATTGGTTCCTGAGTCTGGATATTTCTGGGCATAATTATACAGAAACAGGTAATAATTGCACCCAATGTTATGTTGATGTACTGTATAATATATTAATAATTCAAGTAGGCCATCTAGTGGCTCAAAGTGGTTATAGCAATGGTTTAAGTTGTTTGGAAGCTTTCCGTAGTCATAAGGTTAGCCATGAGCCTTTCAATTGCCTGTTAGCTTTTGACAATTGAAATTCTAAGTATTTTTTAAAAAAGAGTTGATGTGATATGTTTCTGTGAGGAAAGTTGAAATTGTATTCTGAAGCTGAAGTTAAACTCATGTATGCTAACTGCTAGCATATACGTTTCCCATATATGTTAGCATCAAGCTTGCGCTATTTTGTTATTTTTGGTAAATAAGGTGATTTAAATCATTTGGAATGAGAGAGAGAGAGTAATGTACATTTCTTTATGAAGTCAATATAAGCTGAAAATCCTGAATCAGAGTTTTCTTGGGGAACGTTATCTAACCGCTAAGCTATGATAGCTGCAGCAGACTAGTTGACGTAAAGCCCGGGGGCTCCGGCACAATGTAGAGAATTGATAAGGGAATCGTTAAGCACAAAGGCTAACGATATCAATGGATTGAAACATTTCTTATCGATTCTCAACAGGAACCGCTTTTCAATTCCCATCCCTAGTGCTTGGCAACAGGCTTAAGCTGCTATGTGATAAGAAAGTGGCACTGAGTGAGCAGCATGTTGTGCTGAGCTACCTATGTGGGGTGCTGAGTGACTGGCACGTGGCTCATGGTGCTTTTGGATCTAGGCCCAACTGGAGAAGATGAGGGGATAAACCACACATCTTCAATACCCTCGCCACCAGCGCCTGCAGCTGCTGCAATCTGAGGCCCTCGTCCTCTCTTGTTGACAAAACAGAGTCTGGAGGAAGAGTCGAGTGAAGCGTGTTCAAGGGAACTGTGGGAACAGTTGAGGCTGGTGTTTTGGTTCAGTGAGTGGAGGAGTCAGCGAGGAGGAGAGTGTTTCAAGGCTCCCAGAGGTAAAGGAGAGGATGGACAGTATGTGAATTTATCTATGTGGGATAAAGAAGGAAAGAGAGACTTTGAGGCCTACTTATGCACCTGTTTGTGTCTTTGGTGCAGTGTATACAACTTCAAAGACTTCATCAGTCAGTCAATACTTCCAACTCTGACAGCTTGCAGTTCTCTCCTCTCGCTTTTTCTCCTTCTCACGCCCTCTTACACCAGGTAGGCACACAAAAACAAACACTGTGTTTAAATTCTAATTCTTCTTTCCACCTTATTTCCCCTCGCTTTTTCTTTCTGCTAATACTTCCAACTCTGCCTCTTTCTGTCTCCGGAGGGGGATTTCTGTTGGACAAGTGCCATGTCATGGTGTCTGGTTATATAACGCCTGTTTTGTCTGGTTGTGTGTGTGTGTGTGCGCCTGTGTCTTTGTGTCTGCGAGCCTTGCGACGCTGACGTCACAGACAGATAACAGGCTTAACTTTGACGAGCCCCTCCAAAGCCTTGGGGCGGTGCGCTGACACGGTTTCACCTCCAAACCACAGAAACATCCCACAGCAGCGCTTAACACTGAGAGCAAGTGCTCAGGGCTGATGGTGAATCTGACATCTTTTAGTCACACATACACACACACATACACACACACACCGTGGTGCGCCTAAGGAGATAAAAACAACTATAAACAGGGGAAATGACACTAGCTAGCAGGTTACAAGCTTATTTGATTATTCATTGAGTCTCTACTAGAGCGTGAACGGTTTGTCATGAGGCGGCGGATATCAGCCGATATCTGCTCCGTGGATACAGATAAAGTTACAACTGTGGGAAAAGATATGCAAATAAAAACTGCTGTGCACAAAAGTTGTATGCCGCAGAGTGCAAGTGTGTTATAAACCAGAGAAGCTAACCTTTTGTGGTGTGACAGAAACTGAAACACATTACATACATTCAATCTACTTGTAGATTAAAGTGGGGCTGCAGTCCACCCTGGAGGATGTTATCACTTCAAGCTAACTCAGATTAAATGAAGCTAGAAACATCATGTAAGTAACTCTTTTTTAGTCTAGTCTTTTCTAAAATTGCTCAACATACTTTTTGCATTTCTTGTCCCATTGACACCACACATTTTCAACAAAAAAGTCCAGAACCTTTAGTTCCCGGTACAAAAAATTCTAGGAACTTTCAGAGGGATGCATCCTTCTCAAACAGTTTTAAATGATAACCAGAAAAGCACTCAGAGAGCGCAGACCTCGGCCAAGCATATTGTGATTGTCACGCAACACTTTAGTCCTACTTCAATGTTATACTCCCTTTCAGCAAACTGTCTGCTACGATTTGGTGTTAGTTGCAGGTTTGTACGATAATGTGTTACCTGACAGTGTTGAAAATTATGAAGACCCAGTACATATTTCATATTCCAGATCAGGATCTGGATCTTACTTCTACATATGTCACAAATTATAGTGACCTTATCTTGTATTGTTTTGCAAAGCAATCTGACCATCTATCATGGAGTTATAACAAATGGTGGAAACAGCCCTATATCACAATGATGAAGAGTCTTTTAAAAAAGTCCTGGCTGCAGACGGTAATCCGGATCGCCTCCAAAATGTAATCACTTCTTCCTTATCCCATTTTGAACATATTCTGAAAATTTCATCAAGATCTGTTAGTTACTTTTTAAGTTATGTTGTTCACAGACAGACAAACTCTTTCAAAAACATAACCTCTTTGGCGGAGGTAATTAAATACTCATCTGATGATGATGCTTTGGCACATTTATAAAACCATCAAGCTCAAAGAAAAGGATTATTTAGGAGTTATTAAACCAAGAGCATATTGTGGAAGGAGAAAGAAATTAAACATTGCGGTAGGGATGGGTACCTTTCACAATTAAACCGATAGGGTACCGATGCCCGATACCTGGCAATCGGTATCAGTGCTCAACAGTACCAATTTCTGGTACTTTTTTGTGTTCATGTGGTAAAAAATGTCAATTTTTTAGTAGTAATAAAATCTCAAATTTCTTTAATTTCACATATTTATTCTTCAATATATAACCTTGCAATGCTGTGTTTATGGCTAGCATGGAAAATTACCTACTCTTCCAGTCCCTCAAAGTCACAAGGATGGGTTAAGGTACCTAAACATGGTACCTTTTGATTTTCCATGAATCGGTACCTGGTACTTTTGCAAGAATTTGGTCGGTACCTATAAAGTACCTAATTCGGTACCCATCCCTACATTGTGGTCACTTACCAATCAGAAATATTTAGCTTGCAGGTCCCGCCCTGTGACTCTTGGTCATAGGGGAAGTACTACCCTCCACTGTAGAGCCTTTTTCAAGGAAAAATACTAACCCAGAACTAAATTTAGACCCTTGTTCTTTTGGTTAAAAAATCACATAGTCCCAGAGGAAAGTTACAGTGGTTGAAAAGCACCTTTTAAGAAATGACAGACAGAAGATACAAAACTGACTTCTTGACAAAGTGGGACCAAGTCACTCGCCGTTACAGTGTCAGGAGGATAAAAGTTGGGGAGACATGGTGACTGAAGTTCAGCATCCCAAAAGTAGGTCAAGTCAGATAAAAACTAAAGCTGAGTCAAGGTGCCTTTTTTCTTAAGACAAAAACAAATACAGCAGAGATGGGAGACAACAGCCAAGAAATTCAGGGCCACAGGGTGTCAGGTTCAAAGGAGGAGAGCGCAGAAAGACTATGATTACTCATTATAAAATGTGCTGCTGAAAACTACTGTCAGAAGGTCAGAGACAAGCAGAGAAAGAGACGGGAGGAGGCGGAGGGGGCGGGTTGGTGTGTGGATATGAAAGGAAAACTGCTGTGTGGTTACAGTGTTAAGTGGGGTAAGTGAACTTAAAGAAATTAAGTTTATTAAACAAAGTGAATCAAAATGAATTTGTTTGTGCACAAGGCACAACTGATACTTTCATTTTTTATTGTCTTAACACTTTCTGGCATTCAAGAATCACTTTGGCACCAGTGCCGCCTCCAGGTGAGATCCACAGGTTCAGGTTTCAGCTCCAGTCTGTACTTTGTGATGCCAACAACCACCAAAGCCAGCCTGAGTGAAACATTTGACCTGTTCCCGGCAGTGTCAGAAGCTGAAGCCTATGATTCTAGCTTGATCTCTTCGAGCAAGTTGAAAAGCGGACAATGCAGTGATACAGCGTCGCCTCGGGGCCAAAATGCTGCCAAACTGGCACCGAGGCTCCTCCTAAGACGCTGGATACTCACTGTGCTTTGGCTCGCTGCGAGAACATCCCTTGAAGACGGAGACAGAGAGGCAGAGAGTGATAGATGTGAGAAATGCTTCTGATTCCCTATTCTGTGTGAGGTTTTCCGCCTGCATGAGTGTCTACTGCAAATTTTTTGTGTGCTTTTTTTTTCAGGGCACCTTTAAAGTAACACACTGCGGGCGACCACAAATGTCCCTGAGGCAGAGGTGGAGGGACGGCTTGAAGACTGCACAGAGAGAATCGATTATAGCACACATGTATGCACACACAGGGCCTCAAGACATCTCCTGTTGGCACGCGCATGCATCCACATTCCCACACACACATGCATGAATAAATGTTACACAACAGCCACTTGTATCCCCAGCTCTCCAGCACTCACCCTCTCTCCATTTCTCATTCACAGTTGTCTCATTTTGTGCCATTTCCCCTGGTCTCTGTTCTCTCTCCTCTCTTTCTCTGCAGCCCAAACCCCCTGTCTCGCCATTATTTTTCAAAACACCTCCCTGAGCTTTGACTCATCTGAGGATGGATCCTTTCCCTTTTTCTCCTACTTTGATGAATCATTCCCTCTCCCTGAAGAGTGCAATTATATCTGACGGAATGGCTTCTGATGTTTACTAAGCTAACTATGCATTGCCAGGACTGTGCGACTGGTTGCGACGTGCCTGTCACTCACTTGGCTGAACTGAGAGTACAAAAAGCTAAAGTAGAGTTCTTGCTGCCAGTAGGGAAACGTAAACACACAAC
The DNA here is from genome assembly GCF_033239565.1 of Halichoeres trimaculatus. Lineage (NCBI taxonomy): Eukaryota > Metazoa > Chordata > Actinopteri > Labriformes > Labridae > Halichoeres > Halichoeres trimaculatus. The sequence goes on along the minus strand of NW_027437199.1, from coordinate 8,849,937 downwards.
AGCGAGCCAAAACAGTTTCAAAAATTCACTCTTTGCTGAGTGGAGCTGTGAAAATGTCCTTTTGCAAAAAAAACCTGGGTGTTTCTTCTCAGATGCAGCCTGTACACCAAATTTCTTCTGATCATTTATGACATTTTGCAGCCGATAGCACAAAGGCTGATTTGTTTTGTTTGAATTTAATGAGTGTTTTCTGATTGCCAACTGACCTCCCAGGATGACGGAAACACCAACAGATAAATGAGAATCGGCGGCGCTCTGGGTGTGTGCGTGCGTGTGAATGGGCTGTAAAAGGATTTGATTCTGTCTGCTGCCAAGCTGCTCTCATTTGTGAGGCTGCTTTTCAGTGCACTCCCTGTTTTGTAGATCACTTTGGATAAAAGTGGCTGTTAAATTATAGATTAAGCACAAACTAGAGTTGCACTCATGATAAAATGATTTCTTTATAAGAGGCACGGGCAGACACACGATTGCGTACGGCTGGCTGACGAGCGGGTGCAGGTGGTCAGAGCTCGGTGTGGTTTGATGAGTGAATTCTTGCAGAAATTCAGGCACACATACGGAAAAGTTGTCTATTCATATGGGGACTCATGTATTTATGAACCCAGAATATTTGCAAGTACAACACCCAGTTTAGATCCTTCAAACATGATTTAATCCAGCATCTATGTTTACTATAATCTGCGTACACATAAACCTCTTGGGATTCAACACGCAGTACAGTCTTACTTTGATCTTTGTCCCACCTGTCTTCTCCCCACGTACCAGATCCCAGCTGCACTCTGCTTCCAATCACTCTGTTTACCTCAAAGACACTCTGTCCATATTTTAGTCTGATTTGCGTGACAGCCTTGGTAAAGCTGTCCTCTAAGTCAAGGTGGAAGAGAAACTGTTTGACAACTTCATCATGCAAATGAAAACTGGGAGCCGCCAACAAAAATCCATGAGAGGCAGAGAGCCGGTGACAAACACTCCAAATCATGTCAGTCTGATGCTTGTTGGGTGAGATTAGAGAGCGACAGAGGAAACAACACTGCTGTATGAAGGTTTCAGCTTTAGTGGACATTATTTCATGGGGATATGAGATCAAATTGCGTGTGGATCACTTAAACAGCTGATAACCTAAAAGAATTCATGCTACAGTCCAACAATGGAGAGCATCGAGCAGCAACATCTAGGTTAGTCAGATGCCATGTGGCCGCATTTTACATTTTTCAACTTAACACCAGTTACGCACATTCAAAGCATGGTGCCAAAACTTTTACTTATATTAAACTCATTAAATTCTCACTTTGAGCTGATGTGAGGAGGTTAACACAACTGCAATTTTTGAAACATGTACCACAAGTATTGTATAAGTCCTCAAGTTTTTTTATCACTCAAAGTTGCTGAAAAGTTGGCCTCAAGATTCAACATTCAATAATTTATTGCCTTTAAACACTACTGATTGTAGTTTCTTTTTTTAAGCCTCACTGACACTCATCACACTATAAACTACAGAAAAATGAGAATGTATTAAAAAATTATAGAGCAGCTGGATCTACAGCTAACATAAGCAAAATACTGAATACTTAAACAAGTGCTGATTCAACAGGTATTTGGGAAGTGCAAAAAGTTTACTAAATACCACCCAAAGCTTAAAGAAATCAATGACAAGATCACCTATCTATAGCACTTAATAGCCAACTTTTTTCTGAAATAAAAGTATTTATCAGCCACTGGGATATTTGCTGCAATAACCTGAGTTGTCACTACTTTGTAGAGATGGGATCTCGACCAGGCAGAAACCACTTTCCTAAATTAAGCAGATGCAAGACTGCCAAAAGCTGCAGTTCCTCAAGTAACCACCAGAGGCTGGCACTGGAAGAACCAAAAACAACATTTACATACATTCACAAAAGCCGATCTTTAGAGCAAAAATAAATGTGGAGTTCTGTACTCGACACTTACGCCACTGACTCGAGTGTTACCAAATGTGAGACAATAAAGTTAATCTTGAATCTTGAATCTTGAAAAAGGCTCTGCTTCAAGTCATGCTCAGTGTTTCCTTCATGGGGTCCACCAAGGACAGGCTTTAAAACTTACCTTTAGAAATCAATGGGTGATGTCACTGAAACTATGTCAATGATTTCCTCAGCCATTCAGGATCTAGTTGACAACTTCAGCTTCACAAGTTTCTTGCTACAAGTAGGAGTGTCACCCTTTATAAGCTACTTCCTTAGCCTTCTTGGCATTTTTTTGTGGTTTTAGCCCCTCTTTTTTTTTTTAAAGAGAATTATTTTCATATTAGTCATATAATACGGCAGTAAACTGCACTAACGAGCTGTCCAAGAAGACAGGCTTCAGCTTTTTCAGTGTTTCCATTTCAGAGTTAGAGTTAGTGTTAGTTTGATAGCTCTCTTGGCCTTTTATTCAAATAAATAAGCAACTTGAGCCAAATACCAGACTGCATAAGACTGACATTTTATCAAGTGTTTTCGTCTTATTTCAAGCAAAAATTGTCATGTTATACTTGATATGGGGCATTGACATTCAACTGATCGGTCCCCAAAAAATGTCTTGTTTCAACTTGTTTAAAGACAAAAATGAGGTGTGAATTGCTTGTAACAAGTTTAACAACAATCTGCCAATGGAACAAGAAAAATCTGCTTCAAACTAGAATAATGTCTTAATAAAGTAACTTATCTTTTATTCATTGGCAGATTTTTTTAAACTTGTTTCTAGTTGTTTAAAGACAAAAATGAGGTTTGAATTGCTTGTAACAAGACATTTTTCTAGACTGACCAGGTGAATATGGCTCATACTAGGTCTCAAAAGCCATTTTCTACTAACAATAAGAAAAAAAAACACTTGATAAGATTTCAGTTTTTTGCAGTACAACCTAAATACTGTAAATTCTTGGAAAATGCTTTGTCCAAGCTAAAGAACAAGCAAATTAATCAGATTAATCACTTGAGCATAGACCAGAACTTGGACCTTCCAATTTGTGATGTCGTGTGGGCTACATCTCCTTATATAAGGTTTACAGAAATAAATGATCCTAAATGATGTCCAATGATTGCCAGGTAAATGAAATTAGCAGCTACTCCAATACAAAGAAGCAGAAATCTCTGTTTTCTTTGTTTCTGGTGCTAAACTGCATCTCTTTTATTCAATTAATCACTTCAGAGGAAAGTAGCATTCACAGCACACAAGCAGCACTGAGAATGACCTCATGCTGTCTCCCTGGAGTTCCCTGAGTAGCAACTCTAAATATTTTACTACACTCTAACCAAACTGCACTCTCTAAATTTCACAACAGAGGCAGGTGTGCTGTTAAGGGGCAGTGGTGTGTTAAAAGCATGCTGTTAGTCGATGATGTGAATGTTAAGGCAGCAGAGGCTCTGCAGAGTTAACTTCATCAACATATGCCACACTGTGGTTTCGTTCCTTGGTTTTAAACCACTAAAAATGCAAGTCTGGGAGCCTGGGCTACATTTGCATACACCGCACTAGATTGAAAAAGGGTGCATGTGTGAGTGAAGGGGCAAAATGTTGGCCCCACTTCCAGCAGTATCATACCACCCAATAAAAGCAGGATTATGGGAATAAGATTGGTGGGTAAAGCGATGTCCTCTCTCTTTGCTTTAGCATTACAGTGTGGAACTAAGGCAATCTTTTGGCAGCATACTCATGCAAACTCTGACAGCATTGCCCCTGAGTTGCCCATGCCTGGGGAAATGTGCTGAGTTAAGAGTGCTTCATTAAATCCTCACACATATACAGACACACACATCTAAGCACACCCCCCGTCCCTCAGCCCCAATAAAAAGTGCAGGTGCACAAACACACATACAGCACAAATGCAAACACAGGCACAAAAAATGTACACACGCGGAGATAGGACCCTTGTCGCCTGCAGTGGGCTTGCTGGCACGCTTCCTCCACCTAACTGTTATTGCATTAGCTGTTTAATGTAATGATGGGCAAGGTTTTGACTGTTTGCCATGCTTGAGGGCCAAAAGACACTGTAGGCTGTCAAACACAGCAGAGAGGGACACACCAAGGTCAGGAAGTATTGAGGCTGACACACGAGTGTGTAAACTAAATTAAAATGAAGTGTTGAAGCCGGGCGAAAGGGAAAAAGGACACAAAAGCAAGGTAGAGGAGGTTTAGTGCTCCAGAAAGTCAATGACGGCAAATCCTCTGTTGATTTAATACTGCAAGTGTTTACACCAGAACAGAGTTAGATAACAACTTATGGGCAGAGATAAGCTCTTACTCCAGGGTCGTGTTGATCTATCTAAAAATCAACATCTCCAACAGCTTCCAAAACATAACAGAAAAAACTTGGCTAAAACAAACACCCACTGTGGAGGAAATGTGTGGCTTACTTTTTTTAAGACATTTTTTCTTACTTTTGCCTTTACTTACTTGTTCATTTATCTAAATAGGTTTGGATCTTCTCCATCTTAAAGATGTATAATCTTAACCTTTAGTTTATCTTTTTGTGTGTCTTAACCTAATTATTCATCTTCGTATTCACTGCACGGCTACTTTCAACTTTTTAATCCTGAGTCTTAAAGTTTTAGTTTTACATCGTTTTCTCTTTTATCATCTTATTTGTTTCTTTTAACTTGGTTGTTTTATTTCCTTATTGAGAGTTTAACATTTTATTTCACCTTCAGTGTTTCCTCTTTAAAGTGGAACAAGTTGGGTCCTATCACAAGGTTTAGGGCAGAAATTACCCCTACAGCAGTGTTTTTGTGCAGCAGAAGCCCAGAGCGCACGCACCAAACACCCCCTCCCTGCTCCTCTGCCGGTTTCCTCTGCACTCAGACAGGGCCATATTTTACTTGACCAAAAACACAAATAAACGGACTCCCACCAAAAAAACTGATACGGTCTGCATTCACGCTTTATTCAAAGTGAACGGCAGGTCGTCCTCGCTCTCATAACCACTCATCTTTACGTTGTTATTGCATAATTCGTCCTGGCAGACTACCTGTGTTTGTTTATATCTGGCACGGTGTGTGCGCAGACTGATACACTAAGCACCGAGCGCCTCGTAGCCAGCTGTGGCTCTGCAGCGGAGGTAGCACCATTTTACGAGAACTTGAGCCTTATTTAGTGGTGTCTTTGTGTGAAAGTAACGTGCTGAAAATTCTCTAAATAAAGTGTGAATGCAGACTGATATCAGATTTTTTCGGTGGGAGTCCGTTTATTTGTGTTTTTGGTCAAGTAAAATATGGCCCCGTCTGAGTGCAGAGGAAACTGGCAGAGGAGCAGGGAGGGGGTGCTTGGTGCACGCGCCCTGGGCTTCTGCTGCACAAAAACACTGCTGTAGGGGTAATTTCTGCCCTAAACCTTGTGATAGGACCCAACTTGTTCTATCCTGGAGTATGACTTTAAGGTCTCCAGTTAGCTAATACTCAGTTCCTCAGGTCATCTGCAGGGATTTTATTAAATTGTGTTCACCTTGTGCTCTAGGGGTGTGGGTTGGAGGGTTGGAGGTGAAGGGTTTTACATTGATGTGTGTGTTTATGTGGGTTTATCAGGTCATTTATGATTATTAATATTATAATTTGTTTTCTTTTCTTTTTGTTTGTCAAGCACTTTATGTTGCCACTGTTGTGCATGAAAAGTGCTTTATAAATAAAGTTTGGTTGATTGATTGAAATAATGGAGACAACCCTAATGTCTAATAAAAGCTACACTGTAAATAAAGAAAGTAATTCCTCGAGTCAATGGAAATTTTTAATACTTCATCTCAGGACAGTTGATAGTTTAGTGCAGAAAAACATTAAAAAAGACTGAACTTTTCAAAGAGAAACACTATAAACAGATGTTATTCTGTCATGGGGCAGAGAAGTTAAAACAAATTCTAGTGTTAACAATTCAGGTCTTTCGTCAGCTGTAAAATAGCAAGACAACAACTTGTAAACAAGTGCTACTAAAGAAAGTAAAAACTAGCAAAATTGGTTGGTGTAAACCTCTGAAGCTGGTTCCACGATCTGCAGTCCTGACAGGATCCAGCAATCTCTGTTCCAACAGTTACACTTCATAAACTTTTCAAAATGGTAAGAATAGAGAGGAAAATTCATTAAAAAAAATCTTAAAAAGATTCTTTTAAGAAACAACGGGCTATGAAGTCCAAAGGACATTTACAGAGCTCTCAACCTAAAACTTATAAAACATGACGTAGTGTTTCCAAACCCTTTCACTAAAGCATCACAACTCCCTGATGGGGAGAAAAATCTCTTTTCCTCCTGCTTCCACAGAGAATGAAGAAAACAATCTGGCCATGTCATAAATAATTGAAAAAGCGATGATGTTTATTGGTTACAACAGAGGCTGTAATCAGATGGTAAGTGATGCTGACACATTACTGCTGTATATTACTCTCCTTATCTCCCGTCCTCGAGGGACCATATTGATCTTTTGAGCACTGAAGTCGAAACAAAGAGCTCCTCCACACCGCCCCTACCTGTCCTTTACGGGGTTTCTCTGTGTCAGAGCGAGGTTGCAAGTCAACTTTTATTGCTCTTTGTTTCACCTCTCTCTCTTCTCCTGCTGGAATTGATGAAGAAAGTTAAAAGAGGGAGAGATGAGAAAAGTTGAAAACAAAGAGAAAGCAGGATCCTGTCTTGTTTCAGCGCCATATATTGAGATGGGGTGACCTCTAAAAGCATCTCCAGATGGAATATAAATTAAACTATAAATCACGTCTCAAAGTCTGATATTGTCCTGGATTGAAAGGAATACACGACACACACTGATGCTTTTCTTAGGTATAATTGTAAAGGCTGTAATAGTTCTGACACACAAAGTGATGGCTGACATAACAATGGCTGAGTAAATCAGTGTTCATCCAGCTCAGGTATATGAGGAGGAAAACGACTTCATACAGTAATAAACTATGGCTGTTCGGGGACCCTTCCATCTTAAGATATGAGAATTATGCTAATCATGCTGAGAAGACCTTGGAACATGCTATTAGCATAAAACTGCATGATGAACTGTTGCTCCTGAGGCTACGTGCATCGACGCCTGACGGCCTGAAGGCAGTGTGGTCTGCTGGCACGCTGCCAGAGCACTCAAGGGTCAATTAGGCCAGCTCAGCCCAGGTCCTCAACCAACATAGAGCTTGACAGTTTGCTGGAGATCGCAGTAGTCCGCACACCGCTGAGCCTTTAGGGCCCAGACAGGCAATTACAGAGCTCCAGGTGAGGGGAGGGTTTTTCTGTAGCCACAGTAGAAGCTGCTCCAGTGATCAGGCTCTGGTTGAAAGGTGGCGGCTGTTTAAGGTAATAGCAGGAACAGTTTAGAAGAAAGAGGCAAGTGTGTTTGGATTGCCAGAAAACTCCCAGAGTCCCCGACAAATCAGGGAGTATAACGGCTGGAAACCCAAGACATTTGTGCCTACTTCTCTCAGCCAATCTGCTTTGAAGCACGTTCCATTTAACCCTTCAACGTCCATGCCAGCTGCTGGAGAAGACTTTTTAGCTTGAGCAGCTAAATCCAAGGCTAAAGCTGTAACAATGCTTACACTTTGCTATCTTTGAATTCCAAAATGGATGCTGCATCATCTTCTCAAAGTGTCACCATTTTCTATTTGATGTTATCTTTAAGTCAAAAGCTTAATTATACATCACCTATCACTAATACAAACTAGAAGCTTAATTGGATATTAGGCTGCCCTGTGCTTAGAACAGCTAACATGGCCCTCTGACTTCATGCTAAGACGTAAAGACTGCAAATGATTTCCATTCTCTCCCCTGCCGTGTTTAAAAAGTCATTCATCCTGAGTGCAATAAACTTTCCCAATCTTGCACCAGGAATACACCAGATGCGTCTCTGGTTTCACTTGAATTGATTTGCGTGTTGACTCACACCAGCTGCGTGTTCAGTCAAGCACCTTACAGGACTGCCAGACTGCTGGAGTTGAGAGACCGAGGAGTTCCCGCACTCCCGACTCCATTGATAGGCCTCTCTCCGTCCATGTTGGGTGGTAAAACCTCAGACCTGTTGACTCCTGGCCTGGCTCTCACATTACGTCCTTTTTTCAGGCTAAATATGATCTGGTTTTGACATGGTTTGTTTCGTTTTGAAAGTCACTGGCTCTTTTAGGGAGTTTCTGTGCTCGACTTCCTGTCCCCCTCAATCTGCCCTATGGTGGAGTTACGCATCACAGCCGAGGCATCCAAATCTGCTGGAGCAGGGATGCAGCTGAAACTCAGAAGAGCGGTTCCACTGTGATTTGACACATTGACTTAAGTAGAATCTGTAATCCCTGACATAATGTAAACTGTTTATACTGCATAATTTTGTTGTTCTGGTTGTTTGGTAAACTCATTGAATTTTTTTTTTTTGGTGAGCCCTGACAATACTTTCCACCCCAGTGGACAATAAAGACTTATTTTGTTCTACTTGAGTGAACAAATCAAATGTCAACACTTTTGCCTTCCTTGGCATCAAAACTACAAGTCAGTTTGATGAATTAAATATTTTTTGTATCATTATCATTTTAAGTCTGGAAAACTGGTTGATTGATGTGTTGTTGGGTGACTTCTTAACTGTACTGGTTTTAATTGGGGTTCTCCTGCCAGGAGGGAAAGTAAGGTATCAGTCTCATGTTTAGAAAAGCTTAGCCAACTTGTGGGCCAGTCTTTCAGTTTCACCATGACTATTTCCTCACAGCTTTGTTTACATGCTGCGTCACTTGACAACATCTTACGTGTAGCTAATAGCTCAGTTTTTAGGGCTGGGACGATATGCTATTCTTGTGATTCAATTCTATTACGATCTTTGGGGTGCTGATTCAATTTAAATTGCGATTCTTTGATAGTTACGATTTTCACGATTTTTAGTTTGCTTTTTAACACCAGACCATGTGAAAAGTTAAATGATGATGATAATGTCTACAGACTATATCAGGAGCCATATTTCCCATAAAATGCATGTCACGTGAGTCTGTTGGAGAAAAGTGGTAACTTTTTTCCAATCCAGTTTATAAATAAAGATTGAAATAAAGAATCTAAATTAAAAAAAAAAAAGTAAACATAAAGAAATCCAGATTTATGATATTGTCAAACAAAAAATCTGAATATATATTGTATATAGATTTTTTCTCCCACTCCTTCAGTTAACATCAGCCACTCTCAGCAAACCAACTTAAAGTTAATAACCTACAAATAAGTTAATCGCTTTGTGTTTTCTTGCCCAAAGACAGATAAAAAGGCCAAATTTTGATTCGAGTTGTTTCATGAAACAAAAGGTTACTTCTTCTGAGGAGTTGTAAGATTTTAGGAGTAAAGAAATGTCCTCGAGTCAGTCTGCAGGACAGGGTTTAATGGAACATACTAATGGAGGAAGACTCTCCCGAGACTCGAAGTTAGTCCTTTAGATGTGTCACGTCAGATTTTCATCCACTCACATCCTGTCTTGTGTCTTCTTAGTGCAGGTGCAGCGATGATGAAAAGAGAGGTGAAAAGGACAAAGTTGTGCTGCAGGAGTGAGGGTGAAAAGTTGCCTGTCTGCAACACACATCAAACTTTTGCGTACTTGTGTGTCAGAGCAGTTTGTTGGAGCGCACGTTCAAGCATCTTAACAATGACAATGCATGGCACTGAAAGCCCTGAGCCACATTCCTGCTGGAGCAGCATCCTGCATCTCTCAGCTCACTACATGAAGAGCACGGCTAGAGGACACAGACGCACAGACACACACTGTACAAACACTGTCACAGGAAGTTGTGTTAAAAGTGTAGAGGACAGATGCACACTCAGCTGGGGAGGGTAGAGGAAAGCTAAAAGCATTGAAGGGCACACCTAACACTACATTCACTGTGAGAGTGTGAGAGAGGAGCGGGATGGAAAGTACACGGGCAGCTAATGGCCAGAAAATCAGATAGCAAAATCCAACAAAGTACAAAACATCTACTTCAACCTTGAAGCTGTGTCACTACAGTGCTCTCTGAAGCCAATCACGCCGGAGGGGAAATGACAACAACAAGAAATTCAAGACTAAAGCAGGGCTGACGTCAGATTGTCTTCAATGCCTGCACTGCTAGGGGAAGTAACTCACAGTAAGGTGTCATTAATTTGTGTTGATTATGAAATCAAGATGAGAAAAAAAGAGAACTGTGTGTGTGCCTGTGTGGTAGAAGTGGTTTGACCTTGGATGAGGACAGGAAAGGCCTCTTTCTTTTTTTAATTTTTCCAATTTGTGCTTGCTGTTTGATTTCATATGATGAGAGGAAACACTTAAACTCTTGATGTGTAACAACACAGGATATTGCGTCTTAGTTCACTGATTTGTTATTGTGGTGATTACCTTTCCAGGTTCCAGCCGGTAGTCAACAACTTCCCCATCATTTCATCCATCAAATACCATGTTTGTAGAAAGGAACAAACTGTACGCCTTTAAAGTGCTGCCTAAAAAGCTGCAAACCTGTGAGGAGTGAGAAAGTTAAACAGAAGTGAAACTCCCAGTTGTCTCCTGCAGGAGCTTTCAGCAACACAGTCTGTTAACACTGACTTCACCACAGCTAGAGTATGCTCCGATCCTGAGCTAAAGTTTTGGATCAGATCAGATCTTGGCTTTTACTCATTGATCAGTGATCAGCATTTTTACAAGATCTTCTCATCCAATGGGAACAATTTTTTGCCACCGAACAGCAGCCACACTTAGTGTCATTACAGGAACCCGAGCAGACACATTACAGCAATAACATCTGCTTTACAGCAACAAAATTCAAAAAGCAAACCAACACAGGAAAGTCAGTTAGCTTAGCATTAGCAACTCTGTAGCTTAAGGAAATGTATCATCCTGGAGAGTGAAACAGGTCAACAACTTCATGTGAAGACATTTATGCTCTATGATCTTTTTCATGAGGCCTTTAAAGGGTAACTCCAGTTTTTTGACACCTGGACCTTATTTATAGGTGTGTGCATGCTCATATACTCACTCAGACAAACATTGTGCAGCTCGGAGTCCTTCAGAGGTTATTTAGACCCAACCGATTTTAGCCGCACTTAGCGGGGGCCACGGAAAGGGAGCTTCAAGCGTGGGAAATAATCTCTGCAAAATCGCTCATTTCGGCTATATTTTTTCATCCATCGCCAGTGTTATCATAAAGTCAGCTCGTCTACCGTCTTTAGGTGGGTCAGCTGACCTAGTGCTGACCTGGTAAACAAACGTTTGATGGTTGTCCTTACCGGTTTGAGCCTGAGTACATGGACGAGGAGCTCCATTAAAGAAGGATGCAGAGGGAGAGAGACGAAGAGCTGTCTCGAGAACAACAAACAGGAGCACGTCCACGACTCAATGCGAACTGGTGGTGCGCTTGTGGACAGTGTTCGCCTATGCCAACAGAAGAGGAGTGTGTTTGTGGTAATGATGGATAGCGATGGATGAAAAAATATAGCCAAAATGAGCGATTTTGCAGAGATTATGTCCTGCGCTGAAGCTCCCTTGCCGTGGCCCCCACTAAGTGCGGCTAAAATCAGTTGGGTCTAAATAACTTCTGAAGGACTCTGAGTTGCACGATGTTTGTCTGAGTGAGTATATGAGCATGCACACACCTATAAATAAGGTCCAGGTGTCAAAAAAACAGAGTTGCCCTTTAATACCACCAAAACACCCTGAAACAACATGCAACATAGTTCACTTACAGAGAAAAGGCTGCTTCACTGTTTCTAGGGTTTAAAAGAACGAATTAATACCTGAGATAGAGCATCTAAAAAACTCTGAGAAGAAGGTGGGACGCAGGTTTATGTCATCTCCTATATAGGGTTTGTCCTGCTATCCGGACACTTGGTTTCCCATCCTGCCTTGCTGGAGCTGTTCAGCACAACCTGACATTTAAACACGTAGTTATTAGCTGAAAACAGATGTTTGTCCTGTGTTACTGTATTCCTTTACTTTTGAGATTTTGGATGCTTTCTATCAGTTAAAGTTATAATCTGTTTTGTGGCAAAACAAACATTTTAAAGAAAGAGGAAGAAACGTGAGATGGTCCCATTAGTGTCCAGTATTTACGTTCATAGTCACAGTGAGAAAAAAAGCTCAGCATGAACTTTCTAGTTATGTGATGTTATGATTAGTGATGCTACTAATTTTTACTCTTCATTATTGTTAAAACACAAAGGTATATTAAATATTAAAAAGAATCAGATTAGTATCAGGGGTAAATAATGCAGATAAGGACATCTCTTTCTGTGGCCTTCGTGACCACTGTGCACTTTTCTCACTCATCTTCCCTGCACTTTTCTCTCTCAATTTCTCTGTTGGGATCCTGCCGTAACTTTTTCTGACCAAATGATCTCCCTCTTCACACTCTCACAGGAAAGGATACTTGACGAGAGAGATGGGGAACTGTCTCTTTTTGTACCATAACACTGAGCCCAGACACAGCTGAGGAGGGACCTCATGAGGCCCGTGGAGCTCTCTCTGAGGGACAGCGGGGGGTTTAGTGGGTTGAGGATGATGAGGGTTTGTTTTAAGGAGTAGCTGCTGCAGACACTCTGCTCTGTAAGCTCCTCTCACAGACAGCTGTGCAAAATAAAAGAAAACACTGCTAAAGCTAGAGAAAGGAAAACAAACTGCAGCCTAACTTAACTTGTGCGTACTCCTCCACTGACAAGTGAACCTGATGAAGCATGTTGTTCGCACAGTTGCACTTTTGAGTGAATAAATACTGTATGAATTTATAAAGCACGCTGACACGAGCTTCCCAGTATGCGATGATTTACTGACGCTACAGGAGTCCTGCTGCCGCAGCACCTGGAACAGCACTCTTGTAAATACTGTGCAGAAGCAGTCGTACTTTATTGATGCGTTTCCACTGACTGCACACATTATCTGAGCTCTAATCCAAACTTCAAGCATCACCACATGATTTCTGTCCCCTTTTCTAAGACATGATCGTGATGCTAATCTTAAAAGCAAACTTTAAAACATTGCCTTCAGATTTTTAATAACAGTAAAATGCATCACAGGGGACAAGACCATAGTTACAAGTCTTAACTCTAGAGGTGCAACCCAACAAACCAGAGTAATGTTTACAATTTGTAATATCAAAGTCCCCTTTTTTAACTCTATATTCACAGTTTGCCACTGAATGATGATGATGTACCTGTTGTTGGGGAAGTGTGGGAGCTTTTTTCAGGTCTGTTAATTCTTCCCAACACACACACCTATAGATATTTCCTCTTAATACACACAGCGGTGTGTCGCTACCTCCTGCTGTCTCTTTTTTCTATATGTGAGTGACGTTTTGACATTAATCATTAGCAAAAGGTTATAAAGAAAAAACACATTGACATTTTGAATGATTTCAGTAATCACTTTGTTATCACAGCAGGTTGGAGGTGGCTTGTGCTATATGAACTAAAACTAAGAGTGAAGACTGACATCGGAGGCAATTAGCTGCACATGGCTTTGGGTTGGATTTTTCTGGACGGACACAAATTCATTTATGTAACATAGACCCAAAAGACCCTGTGATGACTATACTTTCTTGAAGAAAAGGATTTTTTTTTTTAATTTTGTGGTAATGGCGGAAAATGGAGCTGGACTGGCTAGAAGAAGAAAAAGGACAGAAAAGCACAGTGGAGTGGTGTTGTCATAGGGTCTAAATCAATCTGGTCCTGAATGACCCAAACAAGAAAACTGAGAAATGGCATTTGAAGAGAACCAATGTGGGGGCTGATGATTTCATTTTGAATTGAGAATTACTGTATAACTTTCATAGTTCTCGGATATTCATTTAATTAACATTCATTTATCACATGCTGCTTGTATGGAGTGGGTGGGGTTTCCACCGTCTGTTATTAATCAGTAAGTTTCATTTTTTGTCAGATTGACCTTCAGAACTGGGATGATGTGTCAGTGAGAGAATTTTTTTTTTTTTTTTTTTTTTCGTGTTTATGGAGGAACGGGAACGTATTTAAGTTAATTTTGAGTTTGTGTTTTTATGTTAGAGGTTGACAACCTAGTTGTCTTTTTACCCATATACGTTTGTGTATGTGTGTGTGTGTGGTAAACAAGGTTATAAAATAGTTTGGGATTTGTCATTATAGTTTAGTTTTAGTTAGTTTTGACATTTTATTTTCCATTACAGTTTAGTTTCAATTAGTTTTAGAGCAAGCATTCTAGTTTTTATTTAGTTTTGATTTTTGCAACAAGGCTTAGTTTTAGTTTAGTTTTAGTTTTTTCATACCTTATTAACCAGGTGCAGGATTCAAAAAGGTCAGAGTAAATATTTTGTCATACTGTTTATTTTCAAGTCCAACATAGTGCTCACTGCTCAGTCAATGCTGATACAGAACTGTTGGCTGCTGCCTTAAACACATGAGAATAATATAAAATTAGTATAAAAATATAACCATAAATTATATAAAATAATGTTGACATAAATTATAAAAAAACAATATAATATGAGCTTCAATAAATAAAAACTTGGACTCTGTAACAATTAAACTATTACAGATGCTCTCTTGTATGCTCCACTACATTTAGTCGCAGCACAGCACACAGCCAGTCAGTGCAGTAAACAAGCACGTCCCTATATGTCTCTATGATGGTGCTGTGTGGCGCTGACAACTGCCTAAAACTGTCTAAAATTGGTTGGGAAAATGTGTTGTATTAATTTAAATCCTAAAGGTGATTAATATTGTCAAAAACTATAACTAAGGGAATTTTGTCTATCATTTTAGTTAGTTTCAGTTAGTTTTGTGAACACAAGATACAGTTTTAGTTTACTTATCGTTTTTGTTTTCTTTTCTAGTTTTTTATAAGTTTGAGTTAACTGCAATGTATTTTAAATTTTATTTTTTGTTTTTAGTTTTGTTTTAGTTAACTATTATAACCTTGGTGGTAAATAAACGTAAAAAGGAAAGAGAGGAGTTGTGTCCACTGCTACTCCTGTTCTGAGCCCCTTCCTGAGGGAGTTGATTGAATTATAAGGCGTACAGTTCATTAAGTTATGGACAATTACAATGAGGCGTTTATCTAAAAGTGAGAGTTTTTCAAGATCACTTAGAGATAGGGATGGGCGAGGGAATTAGGTACTTTCATAGGTACCGACCGAATTCTGTCAAAAGTACCGGGTACCGAGTCACGTAAAACCAAAAGGTACCGTGTTTAGGTACCTAAATACATCCTTGTGACTGTGAGGGGGTGGAAGAGTAGGTGATTTTCCATACTGGACATGAACACAGCATTACAAGGTTATATACTGAAAGATAAATATGTTAAATTATTTTTTTATATATTTTATTATAAAAAATGATATTTTTTACCACATATACACAAAAAAGTACTGAAAATTGGTACCGTTGAGTACCGACACTGATTGCCAGGTACCAGGCATCGGTACTGAATCGTTTCAAATGTGAAAGGTACCCATCCCTACGTAGAAAGTCCTCACAGCAACTTCAACAGTTAAGACATTTACACCATGACTGACGGATCATTCACCTGATCCACAGTGCAGGCTCAAGAGCCACCAACGCAAAAGCCAAAGCTCAGTCTGCTTCTCACAAACCTGGCAACAAAAGAATCCGTACCTCGTGCCCTGCACAGGCCCAAACACAGACGCAGCTCATCAAACAACCAACTCCATTGATTTGTGTATCATTCACAAGCTGGCACACACACACACACACACACACACACACATACAGGTGTCTGCTCGTCACACATATCCCAATTCTATGTAGCATAGTGGGGAGGATCAATGTGTCAACACAACAAAGCCAGGGTGGTGGCCTCCTCGCGGCATGACAAGGTGGGAGATATTGAGTGCCTGGCCCCTGATCCCAGCGGTGGAGACGGACCCTCAGGGGGAGGAGAGAGAAAGAGGATGCAAGGAGATAGTGAGACAAGAGAGTAGAAAAAAGAAATGATGGCAAAAAGTGAAGAGAGGGGGAGTAATGATGGAAAAAGGAGGAGACAGGGGAGACAAAGGTCTTGGAGGCATAGTGTAAGAAGCAGAGGGAAAGGTAGATAAACACTACTGTATGAAGGGAGGCTGTGTGCACATGTGTGTGTGATAAAACTGAAAGAAAAAGAAAATCTGTGCATATATGTGTGTGTGTGTGTGTGTGTATGAGCCAAGTGAATGCACACGCCTGGAGCACAGTGTACTGTTTTTCCTCGACAACAGTTTGTTTGTGTGTGTACAGACGTGTGTGTAGACGTGTGTGTGTGCTCTGATTGTTCCTTCAGGTGTCAATTCCGCTCCATTTCAAGTAGATGGGTGCTGGAATGACGAGATACAAAATGTGATGGCAGAGTTTTCACCGAATGGAGAGCTGACAGAGAAAAGCAAAGGTTAGATGTGAAAATATTCGACGTGGCGCATTATTCCACAAACGGAAAATTCAACTATTTGAACAAAGCTCTGGACTTCCTGCACTTCTTGTCGTGTCTTTTCCTCTGCCTTGCTGGTGCATGTTATCGTCACTTTTCACGGGCGGATGAGCTCTGATAGAAGTCGCCTGACGCAGAAAACAACCATGATGGAGCATATGTTGTGAAGCTGGAACATGAAGAGTTTGATTCTACTCGTTCATGCGAGTGCATGTGTTGTCCGTGCTGACGGTGGAGAATTAAAGCTGCAGATTTTTGATTTACATACTGATAGATACTGAAGAGGGGCCTATTACTATGTAAAATAACTATATAATGCTCATTCTGCTGACTGAGTGTCTTATTCCCTCTTTAGATTTCTTTTATTTATGACCGGGAGTGTTTCCAATTAGAGGACGAGTGGATCGCTTTCGTGCAACGTCGTGCATTGCAGCAGGAACACAGAACAGTGTTGTATTTGAATATCTATATACTCACATCTGAGAGCTACAGGGGGCTCACTCCCCACTATAATGCTGCAATGCGGAGGATTCCCAAGAAATCCCTCCACACCGTAGCGAGTGTTAAAGATGCTCTCTGTCAGACATCTTCTGTCGCTGGTGTTCGCGGGGAACACGCCTCCTCTTCCTCTCACTCTGTGTGTGTGTGTGTGTTTAACGAGCGGAGAGACGTGACATTCAGGTGTGCACAAAAGGGTTGTCTGAATGAATCAGCATGACCTTGCACTCAGGAAAATGTGTTTTTGAACTGTGGGATATAGGCGAGGTGTTGTGGTGACAGTAAAGAGAGGTGACATGATGGAAGGGGGAAACAGTGGAGTATAAAAAAATATGCATGAACACACTCCTCTAGAGATGTTTGTGCATGTGTGTTTGTTCTATACATCTGCAAAATGTTTGTACAGAGTGTGTATGCAACAGTTTTGTTGCACAGCTTCTGTAAATGCTGTGCTTTGTAGTACACTATTTGCATGTTTGCTCAGCTGAGAGTAAACAAGTTTTTGTGTACACGTGTCTGCGTGTGTTTATTGAATGTGGTTGGCTTCAGATCCTGAAGATCCGCCCAGCTCGGAGAAAAAAAAAGGAGGAAAAAAAACAGAGAGGGAGTCAGGGAGGCACGGATAAAATACAAATCCTGTGAAGCTGATGACTGTGTGTTTGTCAGAGTGAGTTTATTTATCACAGATGCCAGGGAAATTAGCATCGAAATGATTCTGGTGACAGACTCGGCCTGGATATCTCCAATGGCAGACACCCAAAATGTTTATGTTTACAGGATGGAAGGGGGCGGGGGGAGTAGAAAGGGATGGTGGCGTGAGGAAAAAGTGAGGGGGGGAGTGGGAATCTGTGCCGTTGAGGGAGATAATAAGAGAGGTAAGATTAGGTAGAAGAAAAAGCCAGGCCAAGAAAATTGGAGGAAGAGCTGAAAGGAGATAAAATATGTAAGAAGAGCAAAAACTCCAGAGGACGAGTTTTGCTGTAGAAATAGTTGAATTGTGAGTCACGCTTGATAAAGACTTGAGCTGAAAAAAAGTGTGCTCCTCCTACACAGAGGGAGCCAGAAAAGAGGAGCATACAAAGGAGAGTAACAGGGATATATGCTCCTCTATGTATGGAGGGAGATACGGCACAGGAAAGATGCTGCCAGAGCAATAAAAATAAAAAAAAGTAAAGGAGGATTTAGAAATAAAGAAATAAAAGGAGAAAGTTTGGCAAAGAGAATGAAAGAAGTGAGGTCAGCGCAGAGAAAGACATCAAGATGAAAGCTTCTAAGAAGAAGTGACGGAGCGGAGAGAGAAAGCAAGGGGCACAAAGGAAGAGGAGAATTAGCCAGACAAAGTGTGAAGAAGCAGTGAAGAAGGAGTGCAGGAGCAGTGCACTCGGACACACAGGCAGGTATATAGAGTTGAAGCACCTTCTTCCTCGTCTTCTGTGTGGATAATAATTTAATCCCACCTATAAGGCTTTTTATTATTAAGCAGCGCGGTAAGCCTGCCTCCTGAGCTGCTGCTGCACTGCTGGCTAAAGGAGAAATGGACTGAGAGAGAGGAGGGGGGAATGTGAAATAATAACAGAGTCAGAGGGAGAAATGGATGATAAAGAAGACTAGGGAGCAGGGGGGAAAGAGAGGACATTTGCAAATCACTTCTGGAGAGGAGCAGAGTGTTGCCATGGTAATTGATACACTAGTGGCTAAGTGTGACCATGTGAAATTCATGTGAATTTCTGCAATTCTCAAACTGAATTCTTTTAGTTTGTTCTTTAATGCCAGCGTCAGTCATCGTAATCGGAATCTCTGAAGCACTTTTCTTGTGCACACGTCCCTGCCAGCATCCCATCGAGGCTCGTTCAGCAATAAAACGTGCGCTTTTAAGAGAAAATGACTCAAGTTTTTCTTCAGACTCATTAATCTTTGGGCAGGATCCAGCAACAAGAAGTGGAACGCCATTCTGCAGATATTACTCTCCTGAAAGTGGAATGCTGCAACATCTGACTGTGACTGAACAGGGAGAGATTGGAGAGCATTATTCATCACAGGGGCATACTGTAAGCGAATCCATTGAGGATCTATAAAAACTTATTAAATCAAGCTAAAAGAGCTTCAAATTAACCACTTAGCCTATCGTTTGTGTTGATTATCCAAAAATTCAAAAGCTTCAGCTAATGTTGTTTTGGGACAGTCAATCAGGCAAGTAATTGCTCACTGTACAACATTATCTTCCCAATGTGCACTAATGATATAATCAGTGCACATTTGCTGCAGAATTACACCGAATTCAGATGAAAAAATGAATGCGTGCTCAATATTAAATCAAGTGTGGCTTTTGAATAAGCTACCTTTACCTTAAGTGAAAGAGAAATGAGACGCAGCAGAGTAAACAATCCCTGCGTTTAATATTCCAATGCAGGAATGAGACGACGTTAATCCCTCTCAGGCTCAGACGTATAATTTATCCTTTTGTTTACTTGTGATTTTGTAATTAAGCCGCATATTAAAAGGCAAAAAGTGCAGCGTTGATGCAGAAACAGGAGCATAAATAAAGTATATATTAAACAAACAGCTCAAGGGGCGTCTCTTAACACACGTCTGGAGTTCCTCTTTCATCCTGCTTGAAGGTAAAGTGTTCAGAAGTTTAACTCTGTGTTCTTTGGCTGCTTTCTGCGTTTGTTATCTCTTTTATTATGGTAATTAAGCGCCGTATTATGAGCTGAGGCTGAATGAGAGTGACTTTCTTCCTCTCTCACTGCAGTGATTGCTGCGATGCTCGGGCGCTGGAAAGAGGAGAGGATGTTTCTGGGTCACCAGCTGCCTCCGTTTTCTGCAAACACAGCACTGCTAGACCTCACCAGCTGTTTTCTCTCGCCATCCTCTACCCCTTCGAAACCTCCTCTCCTTAGCTCTTTTCTTTCTCCGTCTTTCTCGCTACATGTTTCTTTACGCTGCTTCCAGATGCCCGCCTGCAGCTAGAGGAAAATTAACTGCCTCCTCTTTCTTACTACGACCCTGATTCTGCGTGTGATTCTGTTTGCTTATTAATAGAGAGGAGATAAGTGGGACTAGGCCGAAAACATCAGGGCAGATTGATCATTAGTGAAGGGGTCAGGGGGAGAAGGACAAACAGAGGAGACAGAGGTGGTCAAGTTTTTTCTCTGATTTTGGCTGCGCTGTCATCAGAAGGGAGCGTTGATTATTCTCTATCTGAAAAGTCTTTAAATTAGCACCTACTCACTTAGAGAAGAAGAGATGGAAAAAAGAACAAACAAGAAATATAAAAAAGGATAAAGGAGGTCAGGGAGAGCGGCTGAAAGTAAAAATGCAAATGAAACTGTTAGAAGAGTAATCGGACATGAGCGATAATTCTAACACTGCAGCAGTTAAATATGAATGAACTGGGTTTAATCCATGGGCTCATACATGCATGGAGCGGCTGTAGCTGTGTTTTAATGTTAGTGCAGAATAAACCATTTAGACTGAGGCAAGATGATAACGTCAGCTGTGCAATTCATTCAGCTCCTACAGGCCAGTTAAAGGAGCCACAGTTTTAACTTTTTCATTCATTCACCTTCAAGTGATTATCCTGTTTGGGGTCTCGGATGACTGGAGCCTATCCCAGATGTCTTCAGGGGAGAGGCGGGGCGCTCCCTGGACTGATCATTAGTCAATCACAGGGCTGACACATGGACACACTCACACTTTAGAATCACCAATTAACATGATGACAAGTTTTTGGCCAAACCAGGATTCAAACTAGCAACTCTCTTGCTGTGAGGCAACAGCACTAACCAGTGCACCACTGTGCACAATTTTAACTTACAAATAAAAAATGATTATGCTTTTGTATTTGATTCCGCAAGAGGGCTTGCTACAAAAACAAAGATAGCAGACAAGGATTTGTCAACAGTAAAGATTTCTGTTTGTGGCCAATTTAAAGCTTACAATCACGTGATTAGTGCAGAAGCCTGGAGCACAAAATGAGCTCTGACTAAGGCTACAGCTATCGAATATTTTAGTATTCGAATATTGTACTTGAAATCCCATTGATTAATCGACTAATTGACTAATCAGATAAAACACATTTTTGTTTACTTAAAGAGCAGTTATTTTTCAAATGAAAATTTGTTTCAATCTAGTGTAAAATCAAGTAACTTTGCGGCATGTTGAGAAGCGGCTGATGCAGATCAATTCATGCTTTCGTATCAGTCTCCAAACTCCAAAAAAGAAGCTAGATTTGTTGCTAGTCACTTCTTTGAAAAAGAGGTAGCTTGAGGGGTCTGAAAACTCTCTAAATCTAGCGTCAGCTCTAGCTGAAATACCACTCTTTGATCTTTATTAAAACTAAATGATTCCTCGAGGCAGAGAAAATCCTTGATCATTTTTTGTAATCGAGTACCTCAAATTATTTGAGGAATTGTTTGAGCTCTAGCTCTGACATTCAAATTCAAGAAACTTTATGTGTCTCATAGGGGCTGCTGAGTGGACAGCATCAAGTTAATGATGTAAACCCTGTTAAAACTGTTAAAAAAAAAAATCAGCAAGAATTTCAGTCATTGCATGTGAAATTTAGGCAAAGTGTTCATTAACATACTAAAATACTAAGCCCTGGGGAATAAACATGGAAAAGACAAAAATTTTACAAAAATACAAAAATAATTCAATAAAAAATATACAACTATTATTATTTGGGGGTTTTCTCTATTGTTTTTATGATTGTTATTTTTGCTGTTGTGATTTAGTCATTTTTATTTATTTATTATGTTCTTTGATATTAAGTGGCCTCCTCAATGTTACTGTGGGTGGGGGTTGGGAGTCAGGGGAACGTATTGTCATGTATTGTACTCTATTGTACTAAAAATCATAAATAAACTTTGTTAAAAAAAAAAAGAAATGAAAAGTTACACAACTAATGAAAAAGATACTAAAAAATAGTGACCCCCACATCAGAAACCCTGTAGAAGTGCAGCACAGGATGATTAATTTCAGTCTTTTCAAGGTGACATCTATCAGCATCCCTCATTCACCGCAGAAAAATCTGATATGTAGAGAAACTGAGAGTTTTAGGAACCAAAACACAGCCCTGGCAACTGTTTTTCATCCCCTTAAAAAAGCAACGTCTGTACATTGAGTCTACCTCGTGATGAGTCCATCCCCTTAGATGAAGGTCTGACAGTTATATGTATTTTTGATCCAGCAGATCAATAACACCACAGTTGAGAAGTGGAGGGTGAGGAATTCTGCTTTAGCAAAGCTAACAACAAACACAGTTTTCCTCTCACTGGTAATTTTCATCAAAATTCTGGAAAGCTTTCTGCCATTTGACGCTCGTAACACCTCTATGAGTCTTTCTCCAGGAAGGACATCCCAAAGCATTTGAAGTAAAACTGGATCCACAGAGACTCATGCAGATTTGAGTGCTGTAATAGGAGTTGACACTGCAGAGTAATTACAATTTAAATGCATCTCCCCCCACAACTAATGAATGTGCTTTGGCACTTCTGGCAGATCTGCTCTCCAAATATAATCTTGATCAATATGTTCTGAGCCCCCAGCTAATCTCTTCATAGTCGACACATACTGTATTATTCAATCTTTGTGTTTTGGAGATAAAAGATCAAACCAAGTCAAGTGGGGGATTTACGCTTCGAGGTCACTAGCACCCACACACACATGAGCACCAGTTAGACCTCTACAAAGTTAGACCTACACTGTTCACTCCTGCAATGCCGTGTTTCGTGTGTGCAGAACGCCGACACACCAGTTCACACATGACGAGAAGAGAAAACACTTAGAGGCGACACTGGGGGGCAATTTGAATTTAAAAACAAAGGATCAATCACTTCCAGCAGAGATTATCATTTCACACACACGCTTTGAACCACGGCTGGTATAGAAAATGTTAAGTACTCTAACATGCAGCTGGTGTGCCCTTGAACACACTTCACACTGTGCCACAGTTCAGTGAATCTACTGGGAACAGTTAAAGTAAAGCTACAGCTGCAGCACCTGAACCAACCCACGCCTCAGCTCTTCAATAAAGAAATGAAGAACTTTGGTCTTTAACGAATCAATATCTCAACCACATCAAGGCACTCTCATCTTGTGTGACCCTGAATATAGATATTTTCACATAATGCACTGAGTTTTCAAAAGGTTATTTCAGCAGGGTTTGCAGAGTCAGAATCAGTTAATGTGCATGTTCCAATCTTGCAAGTTGGTATTTATCATAATGTTCTCTCTGCATGATAAACGTGTCATTTTTTAACCACTAAATCAAACAGCCACTCCAAAGAAATGTAATAAATGACCTTCAACATACTTCTGTTTGAAAGCATTCCAGTGTGATTCAGTGTTTAAGAGGAGCCATTTTCTTTAAGGTGTGCAACTCTTCTAAGAACACAATATGGCCAAACAACATAATAACAGCCAATAAGTGCATTTCAAGGTGCGTCACAAGGCGCATGCAAGGTGCATTGTCAGCAGAATCCATATCAGAAATGGGGCAGGCTTAAAGTGATACTCCAGGATGGGACAAGTTGGGTCCTATCACAAGGTTTAGGGCAGAAATTACCCCTACAGCAGTGTTTTTGTGCAGCAGAAGCCCAGAGTGCACGCACCAAACACCCCCTCCCTGCTCCTCTGATATCGGTCTGCATTCACGCTTTATTCAGAGAATTTTCAGCGCGTTAAGTTCACACAAAAACACCGCTAAATAAGGCTCTAGTTCTCATCGTGTCTCTTCGTGCTAGCACACTACCTGCGTTTGTTTATATCTGGCACGCCGCGCGTGCAGACTGATACACTGAGCGGTGAGCACCTCGTCGCCAGCTGTGGCTCTGCAGCGGAGGTAGCGCCGTTTTACGACACAATGAGAACTAGAAGCAGAGCAGAGGAAACCGGCAGAAGAGCAGGGAGGGGGTGTTTGGTGCGTGCGTCCTGGGCTTCTGCTGCACAAAAACACTGCTGTAGGGGTAATTTCTGCCCTAAACTTTGTGATAGGACCCAACTTGTTCCATCCCAGAATATCACTTTAAAGCCTCCTCACCAACAGCTATAGGTCACCCGCCTGTCAATCAGCTGTGCTGTGCCTCTCATTGGTGGAACTCATCATCTTAACATCTTCTAAACTGCTAGTGTCTAAAGTTAGAAAAAAAATTTCCCCCATACAATGTGTGCCAATAAAGAAATCAGCTATTCAGACTAAAGATATTTTTTTCTACCAGTCTGTAAACGTCTTTAATGCTGCTGTGAAAATGGCTTTTTGTGACGGTACCTCCAGAGCTGGTCTCTAGTGGACACTCGATGAACTGCAGATGTTAGCACTTTTACATCGCCCCATAATTTTAGACCAGGGGCTGCCACTTGGTTGTGAGAAGTGTTGCAGGTTGCACTGCGAGGATGCCCTTGCAAGGTGCGCATTTTACTGAGTTGAGCATGTAAACATGAACAAAGCTCGTAGCAAGTGAAGTGGAGTTAATCTGTTATATTTACTGATCATGTCTTGTCTGAAGATGGTCTTTGTGTTTCTGGCCCTTTATGCAAACAGTCCTCATGAGTTAAAACTTAAAGAAAAATTATTTATCCTGCTTTTAAACATATTCCAGAAAAAAAACATTGAACCATGAGTAACAGGAAACAGGTTATGTGCACTTAAGCAAGCAGCTGTCTTAATGATTTGCAT
Source organism: Halichoeres trimaculatus (assembly GCF_033239565.1). NCBI lineage: Eukaryota > Metazoa > Chordata > Actinopteri > Labriformes > Labridae > Halichoeres > Halichoeres trimaculatus. The sequence goes on along the minus strand of NW_027437199.1, from coordinate 8,825,408 downwards.
CCTGAATATTAGAACTGTGAAAAATATGTTTTTGAATAAAGTGAACTGAGGAAAAAGAGGTGTATGTTTTAGGTCTGAATCATTGATTAATTAAAAAAAAAAAAATAATAATAATAATGGCATTTAATTATTGGAATAATCGTTAGCTGCAGCCCTAAAAGCCTTCACAGGAGGAAACAAAGACCCCCTGGTTTGATAGCTTTTGCGATGTTTGAGTAAAACAGACAGCAAAAAAGAGAGAACAAATCAATGCCTGTGATAACAGCATGAGGACACGTGGAAGTGACACGAGCGCAGAGATGAAGAATAGGCAGTAATATGAAAAGGGTCTGTCGTAACAGGGAACATGAGGGAAGGTTGGATTTAGGGAGAGACATGGAGGCTGAACTGTCAAAACCAAATAAGCTCTGTCACCATGAAATCCACACTTTCAACCAGCTCACTTTACCGCTTAATCAAAGTCTAGCCTGAGTGATTACATGGCCTCTTTTTTTTCTCGTAGAAGTGCCACTATTTAAAAAAAAAAAAAAGAAGCTCCTAATGCTGCGCTCTAGGAATCATTTCTAATTTATTCTCACCAGTGCTGATCTGCCAACCACAGCTATTATAAGAAAGTCAGGGTGATGTGCTGTCAGAAAGCAGAGAAATAGATGTCATCCGCAGCAATAAGCCTGTAATAACTACCGTCAAATTATTTTCACGACCCAAGTTACTTTTTCCTCATCTCCCCGTTTGGCCCCTGGCGCCTCTTTTGCTGCTTGTGAAATGCTCATTATCATAATTGCATAACTATGCATATAACATTTGAGATGCTGAATTGAGGCAATATATGCCTCATCTCATCATTAACATAGGAGACCATTACTGTGCTCCAGCCGTGCACAAAAATCATTTTCTCAAGTGGTCACATTCTGCTACAGTGGTGACTAATGCATCTGCATACATGTGTCTCTGCAGCTTGCACATGGGCTGTATGGAGAGTTTGGGAGCATTTACACTTTCTGCAGGTGTGTTAAAAATAAATGAATTAGCAAAAGAGGACAAAAGAGGAGAAAGAGGAGGGGTGTTTAAGGTTTCTCGCTGTAGTTAAAGTGACATTTTGGTGAGATGTGCACTTTTCAAACCCCTGTAGGGGAGCAGGGGGCATACCCAGCCATGCCAGCCTTTTCCACACAGTTACACTGCTTCCTGACACTAAGCACAGCAGGCAGGCCGGGCCAGGCGCCCAAACACATCATACTCCTCCATATATAGCACTCAAACAGAAACACGTTATTATCACACCTGACATACGGACAATACTCCAATCAGAAAGTGCGCTCACCTTCATCTGCTGCACTGAGATTACAAAACACGTCCCTACTCGCCTCAAGCTGTACATCTGAGCTCTATGAACTCAATGTCCTGGCACTATAGAATCCCTCTAACAATACCAGTTCCTGGAAGTTTCTGCCTGGTGTTGTGAGCTTGCTGTGAATGCACTGACTCAGTACCATCGAAAGCCTCCATGAAACAGTTTCAGGTTTGTAAAAAGTGAATGAGTTCACAGGAGCAGTGAGCAGTAGGTTGGACTCTATACACTATTAAATTCTGCTAGCAATGATTAGGTAATGGGAATCAGGCAAGAAATGTAAAGTTATCATTCAAAACAGTGAAATATAAACTACTTTGTGAGTACTCTTCCTGGATCTGCAGAGTTTGTTGCCAAGTCCTGCTCTGGTGGCCGCTAGTTGCTGCAGCTCTCTTTTACTCTTCCTTCTTTTTCTACTTTTTTGTCATCTTTTCACTTTTTTTTGAGCCTGTAACTACTTTTCATGGCTCATTTTATGGCTACCAAACTGGTTATGTTTTTCAGATATCAGCAGCCCGTAGCATGCAGATGCTAATCATGCTAGCCCCAATGTTCCCTGCAAGCTGGACAACAAGGAGGAAAAGATGATGCGCTAGCGCTGCGGTGGGAGCTGAGAAGAGACAACACTGACCAGTCCTTCCTTTCATCCATCTTTAAAGGGGACATATCATGCTGATCCCTGATATAATACTTACATATAATTTAATAAATTTGAAAACAAGACCTTTCACCCCCTGAATTTTCAAAAAATGAGATATTGTATTTTTTCTGATATCCTAGAACGAGATTTGGTGCCTCTGAAAATAGGTCATTGCCATTTGGCCGCAAGATTTCGACCTTCATGACGACACGAGGATCCTCTCTTGTTATTGGAGTAATCTGATAAAACAGCTCCTCCTCTGTGAAGTCAGTTAGTCACACAACCGCCACCGAGGGATACACCCACCAAGAGCTAAGTATAAACATATAAACTATACGTGTTACAGTACCGGTTTGACTCACCACACTGAAGCGTCCTGAGATGATCTGTGTCCAGGTTGATTGTCTTCCTCCTGAGCTGCAGAACCGTCCGGGTCTGACTCGGGGTCCAATACAAAAGGACATATCCTACACTCTGCCATTTTATTAGTGCTATCAATGCCTTACGGTGAAGTTTTGGCAAACAGCAAACTTGCTCAGTCTGCTCCATTCAATGTGGCGATTTTGTAAATACTGCCATGCTGCAAAAACCGCCCCCTGGCTCTACCCCCTCCGCCCCTCTGAAAGAACTGACCAATCAGAGCACAAAGGGCTGTGACGTTGCGAGGTTACTGGAGGTCATTCTGGAAACGGTGTGTTTCAACAAGATCTTCAGAATGGCCTAAACTGAGGATACTGAGAACGCTATTGTGGAGCAAAGAAGGAACTAAATGACTTGTACTGAGGGCAGAAATGCTTTACAGGCATCCTAGTCTGGCATAGTGAAAAGGAGAAACAAGCATGATATGTGCCCTTTAAGCGGAATGTAAGATTTATCTCCAGTATGATGGATGAGCTAGCTGTGCTAATCCAGCACCAGAGGGACATCAAATCATTTTAAAAGACTTTCAATGTCTTTTCATGTTTTTGTCTCTTCACTTATATTGCATTTTTATATTTATGCCATTACTTTGATCTGTTTTTACTGGGTTTTTTAAATGCTTTTTCATTGATTCTGGTTCTTTAATTGCTTACATTGTCCTACGTTCTTTGCCCTTTATGTGACGGTTCTTTTTTTTGTCAGGTCGTTATATTTGTTATGTCTCATTCTTTCGTGTGTGTGTACGTCAAAGCGTTTTTTCAGCCCTTGTATTTGTTAAAATTAAAACATATTTACCGCTTTTAATGTCATATAATTAAGAATAAATAAATAAAGGAATCATATTTATCATACTGGGTGTGTTGCATGTTCGGTAAGTTTAGGATCACTGTACCATTCTCGGAGCCATCATCATGTGTTTGGCATCCAACCTGCAAGGTCTCAGTCGACTGTCCAGCACATGCCTGTTCTCACACTCTCAAGGCTGAGGGACAGAGTGAATAGCTGCAAAGTTATGTAATTGTACAGGGCGCTGGTTTTATGAAGGGATTGAGTACAAATATTGTAAGTTTTGAACTTTGACACTCTCTTATTGAATCATCTCTGGTGGATTTCGAGGGGCTAAAAGGCCATGAGGTTCTTTCATTGTCACTGATGCACAGCGGGCTGCAGTATTGACTGAAAAACAGAAACGCTCAGTGCAGAGAATACACAAAACACTCATACCAATCAGACAGTGTGCTATCTCGGGGCACTGCAGAGGGGACAGTACAAGCTGACTCTTTCACACTCACACAGAGCCACTACTGCTAAAATGTCAGCACACTGTTGGGGGAGCAGAGAAAGGACACAGCAGAGGAAGGAGGAGGCGTTACACTCACCAACAGTCTCTACTTCTATGACAAGAAGGTTGGGCTAATTTATTCTGCTTTGTGGCTGGAGCTTATTTCAACTCACCAACAAATAAACACCTAAAGGTATTCTGCACTGTATGTTAACATTTTTAAGTTACTGTGTATCCATCCAAAACTAATCCAATCTATTATCTAACGCGACATTTGCGTTCGAAACACTATCATTAGCGTCAGTCAGAGGATGCCAATCAAAGCACATTAGCATTCCCGCCGCTCAAGCTGCACTTTCAATTCTGAAAGTGAACTCGAAGGCATCAGGTGAGAAAGTAATACATGACAGGAAGCAGCAAGGCACACTCATCCATCACAGCAAGATGAAATAATATAAGCTACGGCGATAGAAGCATGGGTTGTACTGTCAACTTTTATCACCAGCTGTTAAGAAGTAAAGCCCAGCTCAAAGGAAGGGGGATAATCTGCAGTGTGGTTTAAACTCTATTATGATGAATGAGGATGATATCAGAGCCTGAGAGTTGAGCATTCATGAAAATAAGGCTTTGATTTTCACCAGCTCAGGCTTTTTATTGGGCTCCATAGGCTCTGTATCGTGGCGACCTGTCAAGTTTCTGGGGTGATCTGAGAAACAGTGAGCATGTGCAGAGACCATTAGGGCAATCCCATTCATACTAACGGGGCTCTGGAGTCCCATCAGCTGCTCAACATGGGAAGTGTAGGGTTTCCCTTCTCTGTAGCAGCTGTGATTAAATGGAATAAAAATATGTCCCAGCTTGGAAGCTTTGCACCTTGTTACGCAGATTGTGACATGGTTCCTGGTCCTGGGCGGATGATTCAGGTAAATCATTCCCCTTCCTTTTTCCTCATACGTTCTGTTTCTCTTACAAAAAGCGCAATTACTGAAATTTCCTGACTATTGGGCAAACCTGAATATATGCCAACTACATTTAGAAAGAAAATAAAAATTTGACAAATATAGGCTGCACTTGACTATAGGCCGCAGAAAGGGGTCAGCCTGATGTTCGTTCCATTGCAATTTGTCCCCCAAAATAAATATTTGGTTCCCACTGAATTACAACATTAGTGTAGTGTCATGCAAATACCTAGGTAGGAACTTTTGTATGTTAGTGGTGCTAAGGAGGAAGTTAATAAAGGGGTTAGCCTGTACTAAACGTCTGTTGTTCATATTTTAATTTAGCCTCTGAGCTAACCTACCACTATGTAGCCTACTACTATTTGGGAACGCACGATATTGGATTTTTGTCGATATCCGATATGCCCTTATATCGAAACCCCTTTTGGCCGATACCGATACCGATAATCACAAGTTTGTTTGTTTTTTTCACTGTTAAGAAAGCTAAGTCTATCCTGTACTGGCATTTATATGTTACTCTAATTGTGACTGTCTTAATTGTTTAAGAAACACACATAAAACAAGACAAAAAACATTTGATTTTACCATAAATAGGAAATTTATTATTTTTTCAAACTCGAGACATTCAGAACTGAAATACAAAAAAATAATTTCTTTAGATCACATGAACTTTAAATGTACAATGCATTTTTAACATGACCAAGTTGCATTTGATTATTTTAGAGCTACTGTAACAACCTGGTGACAGACACAGAGCTCTGCAGTGCAAATAAATGAAGTGCTACATTTTATTTAAGAAGCTTATTTTTCAGATGGAAAATAATAATATTCCTAGCTGATTAGCACCTTATTGGCTGTGCCTATTGGCAGAAATTTTCATATCTGCACATACCGATAAATGTGTTTTTAAGCTTTTATCAGCCGATACCAATATTGTGCCGATAATATTGTGCATCCCTAACTACTATACAATATAATAACCCAATAGTTACTACGTGATGAGTTTTTGGGGACGATAGACTAGTGTAGCTTGTATCCATGGGGCTCTCGGTGCCCCTCCAGCTTGTCGATGATAAATGAAGCTACCTCCAAAGAGTCAGACTGATCCTTCCTTCTGTAGAGCCCCATGCATCTCAAAATCAGTGTTAGTGTACAAATACTTGTCATTACAACATCCATAGCGCTCAATAACAGCAGAATGTCACCCTGTCTAAACCCAGGCATGAAGTAGAATTCAACCAAATCATGATATAAGCTCAGCAATATAAGTAATCATGTTATAATGTGATAACAATATGTTTTGTTTTGGATGTTAAAAGAATTCAATTGAGGATCCCAGTCCGTAAATGAAACTCCACAGTTGGCGCTGGTTAATTTGCACAGGATGTGGAGGCCATGATGCCGACTCTCTGCATCCTTCGTCTCATGATTTCACAGCTGGGAGAACTGGCAGCAATGCTGTACCCACAGATGATTAATGCACTTGAAGTGCAGACCAGAAACTTCCTCTATACTGGCAAGCGCTGTCACATCGCCCAGTCTGGTTGGGCCTCTCAGTGCTTCCCAAGAAGAACAAAACGCTTGCACTGAAATCATCAGAGACACACAGATGCGATCCATGATTTCACACTGGGTCTGGGAAAAGGAGCTGCTGATCCATTAAACTCCTGATTGGTTTCATCTTCATTCAGAAACCCTAACCTTATTTTTTTAAAAACAGGGACTTGGAAGAATTGTTTACTGGAGGAGGCGATGCTGCCTGATTTGATCTTGGCAAAGAGTGTTTGGAATGCAAGCCATTTTGGACAAGAGCTTTCCTTTGAGAGGGGATACCCAGAGAGTTCATCAAAATGTACTAAAATATGAGTGTCCTGCCCAAGAACAGTCTGAGCCCATTAGGCAGGAAAGGCTCCATTCGTAGTATTTTCACAAATATTGTGACTCTAGTATAGGATGAAGAAGTTTGACTTTAAGAAGCTGCCAGATCGATGTCCTACTTCCAGGGTGTTTCATGTATCTAAATATCAAGCAAACACTTTTGGGGCCTCTCACCAGCAAGTAAAGACAAAAGCATGAAACAGACTTTTCAGATCAAGTCTGCACCTTTAAAGCATCATTGATAAGGTAGCTCTGACAAAAATAAAACAAGACAACACTGTAATGGATTACAAAGCCAGGGGAAGTTTAAAGTCTCTGTGAGTTAGTCTTGGTGTCACGCTGCAAGAACGGAATAAATAGCTGTCTCAGAGGTGTGAAAAACACTCCTCAACAATTCTACAAGAGGAGCTCTTGGAGAACATTTAGAAACAGCGTAAAGGAGTCATGCCTCTTCGTTTGCTGACTCTTATAAAGGAGGATGAATTTTCATCTGGAAAGGTTTTCTTTCACACTTTGGATGGATGTTTTCACTCATGTTTACTCAGTAGCTTGTGTAACTGATGTGAATTTAACCAACATTCAAGATTGAAAACTCAACAATATGCAAGTCCACACTTCTATTAGACACTGTTTGGCTTTAGTGAGTCAGAATACTTTAAAAGAAAAGGCAAGTAACGGGAAAAAAAGCCAATCATTTCCAGCGTTAACCGCTGTACAAGGACGTTGCTCAGCTATGACCATCTTCTTAAACTTAATGGAAATAGCTGTATGGTTCAACAAGCACAATCAAGTGCAGAGTGCTAACAACCTTGCTGACCAAGAATGTTCAATTTGTGCCTCTTCCTCTCGGTCTTTGCTTTATATACGGGGCACAAGTGTAAATGTACGCATACTGCACGCACACACACTGGTCTAAGACTCCAGAGACCCGCAGCGCCCTTTCATTCTCCCTCTTTTTCTAATCCTGGCAATTAGCGTGAAATAATTAATGATAAAAAATGAAAAAGTTGAGAGCAGAGAGCCTTGAAGATAGAGTTCTGCACCGTAAGCATTCAATTCCCCCTCTCAAGGTCCTCAAGGTCCACTGCACTCTGGCTCTGATCCTCACGCAGCCACTGGAGGAGGCTTGAACAAAGGCCCCTTTGATATCAGCCCGCCCTCTGCACTCACTTTCACTTGCTTCTCTCCCCATCTATCGTCTTCTTCCCCCTGTTTTCCAAACTATCTTTGTATACAACTTTCTTCCTTGCATCTTGTTTCATCCTCCCCACCTCGCACCAGCTCTCACTTCTTGTTTTATCCTCCCAACGCCAAGGTTGCGGCCTGCCTGCTAAGGGGCCATCGAAAAAAAAAGAAAGCTTTGAAGGTTACAGCAGACATCTGCCGCAACCCCCCAGAGTAAGGCTTTGTTTGATTGCCTCCCTGTGAAATTAATAAAAGTAGCCATTAACAATCTGGTATAAATAGAGAGTCGGTGGTTGTGCAGCTATGACAGGATGTGTGATTCCACTGAACCTTGATCATGCGGCGCAGCAGCGGAGCGATGAGCGGTGGGGGGAGAAGAGGAGGTTGTAACCTTGTGAAGTCACTTCAGGGCCACATGCAAGCACAAAGTAGTCACATGATCAGAGAGAAACTGCAACGTCATCCTGAGCAAAAGAGATCTGTCATAAGAAATCTGTACTGGCCTTTTTGTTTGTTTGTTTACAACTGTGTGTACACATTAGTTTCCCAAAGGTAATCAATATTCAGAAGATATATGTGGTGAGTTGTATATATATATGCATGTGTGTAAGTACATTGACTGAGAGCAGAGGATAAACAGCTGAGAAGAAGTCAGATGAGAGAGGGAGAAAAAAAACACTCCTGAGCACTCCTGCCCCCTGGTGGTTGTTTGCAGCAGCACCTCTGACTGAGCGAGGAGGGCTGCAGCTCAGTTACAGTAGGAGAGGGACCACTGAGTGAATAGTCAGGGGCTTTCTGCTTATTGCACCACCTCTTCCTCCTAAAGGGGGGCTTTGATCTCCACGTTCATTTAAATTCCAAAGAAGACGAAAAAAAAAAAGAAAAAAACATACCAAGGGGTGGTAAAGCTCATTCATTCATAAATGCAGCGACTGGGATTTTAGATCTTGAATTACAGAGAGAGCAGACATCATTTCATAATGCTCTTCAAGCTAATTGTGTTTCATTTGCAAGACATTTCACATGCTTGATGTCAGATTGTGAATGGTGCCATCACAGAGATGTTTGATTTGCCAGTGGCGAGGATAATTTAGCGCACAATTTGGAGCATGCAGACAGACCAATGTGACAAGAAGCTTCTCTTATTTTATCCCAGAGGAGACTTCTGTTGGTTTCATCCAACACAACAACTGCATTCTCTTTTTAAGAACAAAAACGCAGTGCAGAGAAGATGATGTGCAATATTATGTGTGTTCAATGCTTAAAGGCTCACTAAAAAAGGAGAAAAGATGTCTGAAAACTCAACAGAAAGGTGTTTGATCTGATTTATCTGAGATGTCACTGTGACTGCAGTTTCTTCTTTCAGCCAGCAGATGGCATAAGCAGTTAGCAGAGTGTGTTGTGGTGCAGTGCAACCACCCTGATGCCGCCTGTCCCTGAGGTCAGTATCAACAGCGAGGCAGCTCCACAAAGCAGTGTGCTTGTGGTAAGAACACACAGTCGCATTATGAGCTCAAAACTGAGTCCAGATTTCCATGCACACTGGGATACACTTGACTCCCTCTGCTTGGTGTGTTCCAATCCCTGCAACTGCTAACCCTCCCACACACTCACACACACATGAATCCCTGTCAAAGAATATGTGACTTAGCACACCAGTTGCTTGTAAGCATGTGTGAAAAAAGCAAGACATCAGTAATACACATGCTAAGGAGTATGGTAAAAGTTGTCTGGGGAATCAATAGACACATCAGAAGGAGGAAAGAGGAGATTAGATATTGACTGAGGCAGTGGGGTGAGGTGAGAAAAAATGCATTTAGCTAACTTGTGTTTTATCCAGCTGAGATAATATGGCCTGATGGATGAAAGCAGACCTACAAACAATGTAAACATGTATTTATGAAGATTATTACCCATTAAATACCACCTACATCACATGAATGTCAGTAATTCAGTATTTTCAAAGGGCCACAAACCTAATTCTGTATGTGTAGGTGAAGTAGAGGCCACCACTGTGAATATATGGTTAATGTATAATTGTATGGACCCACCCTATAAACATAAAAATAAACTTGTTATTAATCCCTCCACATGCATGCTAGTCTAATTGGGGAAAAAAAATAAATGCTAAACGGAAAAACACCAAAATGTTCAACTAAAAGTTTGCTATTCATTTAGAAAACAGACAGAAGCATGTTTTACTGATAAACCTACAAGGTGCCTCTATGGCCACACTGCTTTTAAGACTTCGAATCACAGGCAGCACAAGTGCTAAGCAAAAACAAATGCATTGGGCAATATTATGTTAATTTTTCAAGAGCTTTTCCTTCCAAACAGGAAGAAAAGCTCTAAATTTAAAGTACTACTGTGTGTCCCACCGCACAGAAGCTTTGATATCTCATGGACTCTGTGTTTCTTGCATATTTCTGATGGTCCAACTGAAAATTCATTCACATTCAGAACTTTTTCATTCTATTCATCCGGGGTTTGGCTAGATTAAGTCACTGGTTTGCCTGGCACTTCCATGGCTGCTGGTGTAGTGAAAAAATATCATTTAAATACCTGACAAGTCCAGAGGTTGGTATTGTAGGTCCTTTATTTCCTCAGCTTTTGAAGAGCGACTCTGGTGGGTGTTCAGTCAGAGTATTTGTGGTCTCCAGCATCTTGCAGAATCCGTCCACATCAACCATCTAGTTCCAGTCTATCATGACACATTATCACCTTTAAAAGAATAACAACAAAAAGACATTACTCAAAAAAAGTGTCTGATTTGGGGCCTCACCAGCATGTTGAGACCAAAAATTTGAACAGATTTTTTCAAATAAGTCTAAACTTTAAAAGCATCAATGAAAAAAAACCATTGACAAAAATACAACTCTAAAATTGATAACAAAACCAAGGGAATTTTAGGTTGTATGTAAATTATCCTTATGTTGTTTAATTCGAAAGTTAGCTAAGAGTTCAATGGGTTAGCAAGCTAAAACATCTGCGTCATGCTTGAAAAGCTGGTGGTAAGCGAGAGCTACAAGACGAGGGATACTTGTGGTTATATAGCATACAATTTCATGAATATGGTTTGTAAATGCGGAAAAGGTGCGAAAAAACGCACACCTTTCACGACGACGCCTTTTTATGGCTGACCGTTTCCTTTCCTCTGCAATAAACTAACATTTATGTCTTTCTTTACCTGTTGTCGGTATGCTAACTCCAGATGAATGCCACAGTGGTGCGGCCCTTTGAAGTAAACCGGATTCAAAAGTTATTTCTCCACTCGGCCTCAGAAGATTAAACCTACTTTCTTCTGGTCGTAAAGTTTCAATTCTGTCGAGGTTAATGGGACAAACTGAACGAAAACTTTTCCGGAGACAGTAAAATTAAAGAAAACTGTTCATTTATCGACACAGGTGTGACGCATTTACACTAACGCACTACTGAGCCAACACCGTGACGCTGACAATCCAAAACAGTCATCACCTTTGGCGCGAATTTGAAACCTGTTATATTGTACTATTGTACTTGATTAAAAATGCATTCAGTACGACTTTTAAAAAGGAATGACGAACTTTTTATTCAGGCTTATGATTTTACTCAACCAGGGGTGTGTCCATTCTGTTTTTGGACTAGGGCACTGCTGCTTATCTTTGCCCCAACAAAAATTAATGTATTAGCAACTGTCTACTCATTCTATCATATCATACATTTATTTTTTTAACTATCATACTGACATATACAGTGGTGGAAAAGTTTATACATTTGTGAAAATTTGCTTTAACAATCAGTCTTAGGTCTTCAAGTGCAATTTCTCTTGGTACAGTCACAAAACACCAAAGAAATCCTTTAAAAAAAAAGCTATTAAAAACGTAACTCTTCTTGCCCTGGCCCCTTTCGGGATCTCTGCTAAAAATGATATACCCAAATAGAAAAAGAATCATTCTAATGTCATAATAAGGGAACATTTGTGAAATATGTTCAGAGTTGTCAGTATTAGTAATTATGTCACTGGCTCAGAGTTATAACTGAGTGTTACCCAAACAAACAGAAAGTTTAGTTGAAGCTTGACTAGATGGCATTTGTAGCGGAGTTTCTCCTGTTTCATCTGATGTGCAATATACTAGAACATGATGAGTGCTTCATTTTATGCCTTTTGTTGCAGAGCGACTTTAACGTCCCTGAATTAAGGGACCTTGTGATTTAAAGGGTTTAAGTTGAATGTTTCCAAAAAATACATCAGAACTTTTGAGTACTGGGTCATTTTGGTACCAGTTAGCCACTAATAAAGGTCCATCATAAAGATTTTTAATAAGATACATTGTTTGTTGCCATAATTAGTTTCTACAAAAAGCCAGCATATTTGAAAGAGATAAAAAATAAAAAATAAAAAAATGTACAGGTGAATTATGTTGTTTAATGTCACTGAAAACAATATGCTGCTGTTGTTCATGAAGAAACAATTGATTCATAGTTTAATATATAATAAAGATATTAGTTTTCCAGCTTTAGCTCTGTTGTTTATTTGCGCTATCTAGGCTAATCCCATGCTAGCTGCATATTCTCACCAAAACAATTTAATTTTAACAATGAAAACTGGTAAAGATGGCTTTTTATTAGCGATATTGTAGTCAACCATATATCCTTGAACTATTGGGAAGGAAGAGGAATAAAATTCAAAGGAAGACCAGCCAGGCCCATCATGTTATTGCTCCTTGTGATTCAGAAAGTAATATGGACAAAAGTGCATAACAGCTTTCTGGATCCAGCCTGCTTAACCTCAAAGACAGCCACTTCTGAAACTTTGTGAAGGTGTCAACAAGGTATGATGATTTTATGATGCAAGAAAGCAGTCTTAGAATCCTGCACATTTCTATCCATTATGACTTGATGAGGTCTTAGGGATTTGGTACTGAATTGTTCACAGTAGCCTGTCTTAGGTTAACAGCAACAATACTTGGCTTATTTAAAATCCTTGCATTACTTTTCTGGCTGCCCAACAGACTATCAAATCATTTCCCCCACATTGTCCCTCCTATTTGTGTAGCTGAAAGAGAATGGTACTTTTTTTTTTTTACAGTTATATGAGTAACCCAATTTCTTGTGATTATAATGATGATTCTAATACAATATTTGACGTAGTGGTACCTTTTGTTTAGAGAAATCGCCTTGGTAACTGCTGGCAAGTTGCCATTTTGCTCTACTGTCATCTCGCGATGTGGATGCTGCCAAAGTTTCTCCATCATTTCTATCTTTGCTATTTTTAAGCGTGAATGCGGCATTACCAATCATGTGCCAGCTCGCGTGCCTCCAGTATCGTGTCATGGAGCGGCAGCGTGTGCACGTGCTTCGTTCGAGAGCGGCGGTGCACGGGCACGGTGGTGAGCGAACTTGAAAGATAAAGGGAGCGCGCACGCGGCAAATATGTCACTTGATTTGGAACATTAGAGCTGATAGATGAAACGGAAGGAAGGCTCCACGTGACTGGAGAAGTGACTGCCCTGGATATGTGAATGGATGAAGTAGAGAAGTTTATGAATGACTCCATGACTGCAGAGAGTGCAAGAACAATGAATGAATAGAATAAAACTGCCATGGTAAAGTCAGGGGGCTAGAAAAAGTTGCAAAGTAAGCCTAATATTGTAGAAAAAGTTTTGTAGTTTTTAAGAAACTTGGAATTAAAACATTTGCATGAAATAATATTAGTGAATACTGTTTGTGTATAAATCTGCTGTTGAACAATGTAGGATTTCATGTCTAAAACTTAACAGGGTGAAAACAGCCCTACTTACTGTATCCTACTGAAGAACAGCTGCTTTCATAACATTCTGTGTATGTAAGAATGAAGTACTGACTTTTAACCCATTGAGGTGGGATGGGTAAGATAGGCCTCCAAATTTATATAAAAAAAGCATATTTTTCCAACACTAATTACTTTAGCATCATGACGGCATTAAAGTTTGAGGTGGTTTTAGCTTTTTCGTCAGTGTTGCACTCTGTTGATCCTGCGCAACCTGGCAGTGTATCAATGGATGTTTTTAAAAGCAAAAAATAAAGACTTGATTGACTATAATGAGTAAAAATGGCTGCCAAATTAAGTGTTCATGGAAAGATTCTAAAAACAAGATGTGACACTTCATTCAAGGGACTTAGCAAGAAATGCTTGGCTTAAATTCTATTAAAACAAGATTCATATTTGATCCTTTCAGTTCAAGGTAGCCTCTGTTAATGAAAACAATACATATTAACAAGAAATGTGATAAATTCATCGAGATAGGGTTGGGGTTTTTGCAGGGTATAAAATTCAATCAGCTGGCTTCTAACAGTAAGTACACTGTTACAACTCTTTCTAAAAGAATAAATAAATGAATTTAAATTTAATAATTTAAAAGCTACAAGAACACAAATGCTACACAATTACAGTCATGAGGTAAATGTAATTAGTTTCCAACCTGAAAGCGGTGTTAAGTTTTCTCATATGGAACCTTTCTGTTCTGTAATCAAAGTTTGAAAAACAAAGTCAAAAGTTATACAGACTTTGCATCAAACAGAAATGAAACATCACTATCTCGTACTCTGAGCCCAGTTACAATCTAAGCATACAGGCGCAGCTGCATCACAAAAGTCTGGAGCATGATTTTGGTTTGTGTGAATCACTGCAGACCTGTGTATGGAACAAAATCAAAGCATGAACAACAATCGACTGCAGACTAAGATGATTTCATCGTGCTCATTAAAAGAAGACATTAGTAAAGACTTGTTTTATGTGTTTAAATGGACACAAAAAAATCTAAATAAATAATGATATTACCACTTGTGATTAAAATGCAGTTCATCACGATAAAGAGTGATAAGTGTTTGTGATTAGTGCCACACAACTCTCTTAAAAGTTTGGTATTTAACAGGTGTAGAGTTGACAATACAATGCAAATAACAATACATTTGTCTTTGATGTAGTGTGCAACAAATACAGCAGCCTTAGAAAAAGTCTGTTATATACTTTTTGCAAATAAAAGGAGCCCAAAGTAGTCAGAAAATCAAGGTTCAAGCGCTTCTTTGCTGTAAAAAAAAAATAAATAAATAAATAAAAGCTTAATTCGTGGATTCTTTTTCTTAACTGTAATCATATAGTGTGTCCCAAATCGCATAGTTCCATACTCAAATACTCAAAATTTTGAGTATACTGCATCAAAATGAAAAACAGTATGCATAGTATGCGAAAAATAAGTATGCAAAAGTACCCGGATGATGTACTCAAATCGGCCCAGATTTTGAGTATGCAGCTGTGGACACTCAACGCACTCATTTCCTCCTCTGGCAGCAATGGCGGAAGAGAGCTGTGGCCGTTTGCTCAGCACGGTAAAAATACAAATAAACAATACATACCGGGACATCTTCAGCCCGTAGGACGAGGAGGAGATGTTGTTGGCGCCGATTACGGCGTAGCAAAGCGCGATTGAAATTCATTGTAATTACAATGAAAGATGGTAAGATCTTGATATTTTGATTGTGTTATTAGCTGTGTTTAATATACTACTGAAAAGGCTTTGAAAATTTGCGGGCAAATAGTGGCGGTATTTGGCGGAAATGTGCTGGAAGCCGGTCACAATTAGACCTAGAAGAAGAAGAGGTCGACATCATGTCGTCATTTCCGGTAAGTACGGCGCTCGGCAGTATGCGATTTGAGACAGCACTACACCCTCAAAATTCGTGCACTTAGCCAGTGAGTATGTAGTATGCTTAGTACACTCAATTTGAAAATTTTGAGTACACAGTATGGAAGTATGCGATTTGAGACACTGATATCTTTGAAAGAGGTCACTTGGTGAGCAATAATGAAGCGCTATGTCAGCTGACAACAGGCTTAGCAGTTAGTGCATGCCCCATTTGCAGAAACTGCAGTCCTAAAAGTCCTACAGCCCTAAAAGCAGCCATATGCAGCCAACACCAACATTATATGCAACTTCAGAAGCTTCTATTTTATACAAGCCAACTCTCAAAGGAAATTATAAATCTCCTTGATATAGGACTGGGAAAGGATTCACTGGTAACTAAGTTTCAAAATGAAAAAGAAAAAAAAAGTGAAACAATACATGTTTAAATTACTATTTTTGATTACTTTTAATGATTTAGGGGGAAATTAGACTATTCCATTAAGTATTGTAGAAAAAGCATATAATGTATGATGATGTACTGGTTAAAGAGCAAAATTTATTATAATCAGGATAATAATGCTAAAATTGACGATTAATGTTAACAAAGAGGAAGCACTAGCTGTCAGGAAATACAGATCACACTATGACAAAGGGAAATTTCCTCATGGTTGGACGCGGCTGTGTGTATATGCTGAGATGGAGAAGGGAAACTAAAAAGAAAGGGTGTGTGTGTCATTGTGTCCAGATTGAGGCGTTGAGGAGGGGTTGGTCAGAAGATTATGTATTGATAAAAGAAATTGTCGCCAAAAACAGCCCCCAACTACCCCCCTACCCCAGACCCCCCTCCTCCCCCCCAGCCTGGGGTTTGAATTAATGTGTTTCTATTTTTGGCTCTCCCGTGTTTCCAGGGGAAACCTAATGACGCAATGACGTCAATGCAGGTCACCAGCAAGAAGCAGACTGGAGGAATTGAGTGGCTTCCATTAGAGGTTTTGCAGCATTTTCCGGAGAGGAGGGGAGGAGAACAAAAAAAATGGATTAAGATTAAGAAAATGCACGGGAAATGAAATAAATATAGACGCAGAGTGAATGGGAGGCAATGCGACTGACGTCTGGGATGAAGAGAGAGAGAGAGGGATGGAGGGAGGGTGAGAGGGTGGTGGTGGTTGAGGGGGGGTGAGGTGGTGGTAGTGGTGGTGGAGGGGTGGGGGGGACCCTACTGCTGCATATCAATGGGTGCCGTTCAAATTCCCAGGGATTATTGGAGGGAAAAAGGGGGTGAAAGAGAAAAATGATGCACGCGTCCACGGATCCGTGATGACTGGGTGAGCCCACTCTATTTTTATTATTTTCTCTTTGCTTATTGTTGAAGTGAGTGCAACAACAACCTGCCGTTCCGCTCTGTTTTCGTGCTTACATAGACTCTGTTGCCATATAAAGAGCCATTGACAAATTTATCCCTGAGTTTTGACTTGACGGTGAAGCGTGAGTGGCCGGTGTTTTTCTTTTCTTTTTTTGTTTTCCTCTTGGGAGACGTGTTGATGCTGGACGAGAGAAAACACGAATAAAAAACTAAAAGTGCCTCCGTGTTCACTTCCACTGAGTTGATAGCAATTCTTTATCATTAACCGCAGCGGTGGACGTGCTCTGTCTACAGCCCCGTACCGCCGAGGCAATACAAATTCTGCATCCATCGATATCTATTAACCGCTGAAACAGAGTGTGCGCTGAGAAAACATTTTATTGTGAAAATTCCCAGCACAATCTGTTCTGTTCAGAAACATATTAAGTGAAATAAGAGGATGGAGGCAGGTAATGCCGTTTAATTGCAATGACAATCACCCATTATCTGAAATTTTCGGACATTATTCAAACACATAACGTGACTTTCATTAAGCGCTGTCTCCAGAATCAGAGCTGCTTGATCGCTTTCTCCAAGAGGCTACTTTTCATAGCCGTGTGAGTGTGAGGTGTGTTTGTGTGTGTGATGGGGGGGGCAGTCGTGCGCGTGGAAACCAGGAGAAGTAACGTTACTTCTTTTAGCGTAGAAATGGCGAAGATTTAACCGGGAGCACGCGCACACACGAGCACATATTGCCCACTTGGCAGGCTTTGACAGCTGCAACAAGTGCAGATTCATCCAGGATCAATCCTACAGAGGTCATGATTGTGTTTTGATTATTACTATCATTATCAAACCTTTCATTTTTAAAATTCAGTTGCACTTTCCCCTTTTCAACACTTTGGGCGTTCACGACGCACACCACGCAGAGCTAAGGGCTGCTTCCAGCACCACGGACAGCTCCCAGTGTATTTCAGGACCACGGAGAGCGCTCCCCTTTTCACAGTGATCGTTTTGAAGGCCCACAAGCAGGTGCTACTGCCTTAATACCAGAGTCATCATCCTTTCCTGCTTAAGTGGATCAACCCCAGAAACTTCTGGAAGGTTGTTGAGCATTTTCTGGTCAGGGGCCTGCAGAAAATTAGATATTTGGAGCACCCAGTGAGTCCATTATTGCTTTCAAAACACACACTACATCGTAAGTGGCAACGAAGTAAGCCAAATATGGGCCACATTTAGAGAAAGAGCAGTCGGGGGATGTGACACTTTTTTCCCCCACATGTGACGCATGTGGTGAGGTAAGTGTGGCAGATGCCTACGTGTGCGGATGGTCCAGTCTGCTGGTCCCTATTCGCCCTGGGCTTCACGCAACAGCCATATACAGGCATAAAGGCCCCTCATCAGCCAGATGTAGCCGTGTGTAGAGCACGCCTTCTCAAAAAGCCCCTCTTTTAAAGCTCCTCTTTTATGAACTTGATCTTTACTGGAGCATGAAATTTCATGATGTAGGCCTGCATGTTGAATGGATTTACACTTGCAGGTTGATTGTTGCATGGTTTTAATCTCACGTTTTTTCTTGATCTCATGAAATAGGTCCGCTTGATAGTGGATTTGAATGCAAGTGTTTTAGAGTTAACTGTTTTAAAGATGGTTTATTAAACACAGCTCTCAATTTACTGCAGTGATGATTTCTATAATAGCGTGTTTTTTTTACACTCCACAGCAAAACGTGCATAAAACAGTTGATTATCTTAACTTTAAACAAGACAGATAAAGAAATCTTACATCATGCGTGACAAAAAGCTATGTCTTAAATTTCCTTACACCTGGCTTAGTATCTGAAAACTGTCAAGTGATCGAAACACAAGCTGGTAATTCCTCTTGAATGTTGCGATCTAACGAATAGTCCCATGAATAACTTCTTCCCCATCATCATGTTATAGAGCTTACACTACACATTTTTCTTGGTTTCTGCAACATTTATTCTGAAGAGGCAGTTTTAAATACTTGGATAATAAATATTGTAGTTACACCTCATGAAGAGCACATAAAAGGAATGAAATACACACTTTACTAAAGTTACAATCATCACAAATGTACAATGTCTTCATTTTACAACATTAAGACGCAAAGGTGAGTTTTCCTTGACAGTGTTTCTGGAGAATTTTTACACTTACATGGTTAAAATGTACTTTAGCTGATAATGCACTAGAACAAGTAGAGTTTTGTATGAGCACAGCTTAAGGTGATTGTTTGATGAGATGGTGTTCACACAGTATGGAGGAGACAGCTGTATTTTTTTTCACTGGTTTGAAAAAAAGCTAAACCAAGATGGAAGACAGTGGCTTTATACTGTCCTTTGTACTTCCTAGTTTTACAGGACAGCACGTTTGTGTAATAAAATGACATTTAGATGGTGTATATCTTGTGTTTTTCAACCTTTCAAGACATTCAGACATAAATTAAGACGCATGTGAAGTATGTTCTGTGTTTTCAGGCTATCATCCAGTGCTGGATGAGGTTGTGCATTAAGGTATTGTGTTTAGGGTATTTAAATATCTATACAGAGCCTTTGCACTGATATTTATCTCATTACAGATTCTACAAAACCGTGCAGAATCTGCTCTTAGATGTTTGGCATTTCAGCATTTAAAGTGATCTGGTTTGTGGAGCATTCTTAGTTTGAAAATAATGAACTGATCATGTGTCAACAGGATTTAGTGTGTGCAGAAAAATCAGTCAGTATGGAGAGCAAAAGCAGGCGGAACACACACACACACACACTGCAGTGATAACATCCCGACTTCCATCGCATTAATCTGACAACAATAAGCAGCACATGACAAACAGTTGTAGCTCCAAAATCTTAACCTGAGCGACAAATTTGCCTGACACTGTTATGGTTTCTCAAGTCACTGGTGTGAACACACATGAGTGATCCAGTCCACACTTTGCAGCTTCATTGGAGTTCTCAGTAAAGGCACACACAGTAATGGCTCACAGGTTCGGATGAAACAGGAGCTGTCAGTGATGTCGGATGTGAACCACTGAAGGGAACGAACCAAGATGTCCTAACATTCAAGACAGTAAAGGATCACAGAAAATGAGTTTCCTTTTCAAAACCCTTCTTTTCAGCAAATATGAGACTTGTGAATTGTAAGCTAATGACATGAGATATTTCTTTCACGGGCTCATACTTCTAAAGTCAGTCACAGAGACGTCGGGAAGTCTCTCTGTGTGTACTGTTGAACTAAGAGCTCCTGGTTCTTGAAATGGACAAACAAGCACTATCCTGGGGGGTTAAATAGACCAAGAATTGATGGTTTTGACATCACAGACAGAAAAAATAAGTTTTGTTGGGAAGTGTTTAAGTGTTAGAAAACCTACAATGGAATTATGTAGTCTTGTGTTGGGTAACTCAAAGAATAGGCAGATATCCCTATGTCTGTCATTG
Source organism: Halichoeres trimaculatus (assembly GCF_033239565.1). Classification (NCBI taxonomy): domain Eukaryota; kingdom Metazoa; phylum Chordata; class Actinopteri; order Labriformes; family Labridae; genus Halichoeres; species Halichoeres trimaculatus. The sequence goes on along the minus strand of NW_027437199.1, from coordinate 8,805,254 downwards.
ATGTCTAATAGTTGCTCATTCTGTTGACAGTTGCACAGTGTAGAAGTGTTTTCTTGTTCAGGCAAACATTGGAGCGATATGGATGTCTTTACCTTAGTTAGAGAATAAAATGACAGTTTGAGATTCTTTGAGATTTACAAAGAAACACTTCAGATTAATTTTATTAATGAGTCCTGTGACGTGCAGAGTAGTTAATCTTCATTTCTGTATCATAATTCCAAGTTCTAAAAGTAACTTGAGCTGAAGTCATACAATTATCAGGCAGTAGATAAAAGCATGTATTTTTCACTCTATCACAATCATAACTTCAGTCAGGTACATGAAATGCAGTCTTTGAGAACACAGATACACAAAATTCTCCTCTTAAAGAACTCAGTTTATATTTCTGTTCTATAAAAGGATGTTGAAGTCCATATTTTGCCTTTAAAAAACTTGAGTTTGTACTATCATGTAATCTTCAGTGAGATCATGGACAGTTTGAGTTAATGGAAGCTGAAGATCCTGATTTGTTGATGATTGAAGGTAAAGTGCGTTGAATTATAGGACTTACTTCAAAACAAAAAGAAAAGCTTTACTCCTTTGTGTACAAATATATCAAAAAGATCCAGGTCGAGAAAAAGAAAAGGGCCCTGTTAGGGGTCAATGAAGTTACATGAGATCATGTGAAAGGACAAAGTGGACTTCTAAACCTGTTGGTTGTCTTTCAGAACTGATGCCTGACAACCAAGTAAATAACAAAAAAAGAAGGATGTTGTGATGTACAAGAATTATCTGATCACTCACTTGTGGAAGAAGTCTTGAGCATTTCTGGTGACATGGAAACATTCTGAAGAAGATGGACAAGATTGCATCTTCAAGGAATGAAGTTCAAGAATTATCAGTAAATCTTGCACTTGCTGCTTTTGTCCTTTTTCTTCAGGACCAAACTGAAAATAACATCTTTTACTTTTGTCCTGCAACTCATTAGATGTGGCTCTGACTGTGACAAGTGTTTTTCTTACCACCAGTCGTGTTTGATTTCTTTAGATTGAACCCAAATATAAACCAAAAGATAATATTCAAGCAGAAGGACAGGGATGCCAACTGAAATGTCAAAATTAAGCAACTTGAAACCTGCAGGTGTGTCTTATCCAGCACAGTGTGCGATCAAATTTCATCTTGAGGGGTGAAATCTTTCAGTCCTGTTTTAAACGTATATTTGAACCCCTCTGAGAAGACTTGCTTAATTCAGCTTCTCAACTGGCTAACTTTGCTAAATCCCAAGTGGCAGTCAGGCATGTGGCTCTATAAGATTATAAATCCTTCTTTTCTAGAGTAGAGACACTCAGCAGCTTGACAACACAGATGATCATAGTTTGGAAATTCAGTCTTGAAAACTGTCGAGCCTCACTTTATCCTCTGTGTGACCACTTTTTAGTTCCTCAAACCCATTCCAGAAAGTTTTTCTAGGATCCTGTTTGGATATTTATGACTCCAAAATATAGAAGTCTGAATGTGATTTGGTGTGGGTGACGATAATTCAAGGATTGTATTCCACTTGAGTAGTAGTTGAAGCTTTGTTCTGGACAAAGAAAACTCACAGTGACACAAAAACGGGATTCGTTTGAATTTCTGCAACAGATGTGTAACCAAGCAACAAGCGTTAGCCCTTGATTTGTAACTTGTACTTTTCTGTGATACTTTGGAGAAACCCAGTGCCAGGTTTTCCCTTTTGGCTTAATAAAATTTGTTTTACCATATTTCAGTTTTTTCCATCCCAACATCAAATGAAAAGTTGATTTTCCAGACAGTTATTCGTCTATAGAGACATTTTTAGATGAGTTTCCATGGTGTGTTGCATATTTTCCACCCATTCTGAGCCCCACTTCCTTCAGGAATGCACTGATGCTTTCTTTTTCCTTTTATAGATTCTGAGAAGTTCCCCACAAGATGATGGAGACACATTTTTGTCCTTTGTGGGTCTTTTTGCGGTCTGGGCTTGCTGTTCCAAAAGCAGTAGCCAGGAAGCCCTTACCCCAAAAAGTATCTGCACTGGATCCAGGCATCAGGACCAGAAGTCACCTTCAGCTCTCCCTCCTGAGGCAGTGAGTATCTCCAGACTCCTGTTACACAAAACTTGTGTGAAGACTCTGAGGTGTTTTAAATCTATCACTTATCTGATGTTTGTTTGAAGTTAGGAGCAGCTTTGGATCAGCTGTGAGCTGAAGATTTTTTACAAAGGGGGAGATTTTTTGAGACATAATACAGGATGTGGCTGGAGAGATTCTTAATCGGAGCATCAGGAAACCTGAGACAAATCCGATCGCAAAGAGTCTTAAAACAGCGAGAAAAAAGACGGCAGCTTGAGTCACTCTGACGTCAGACTGAGAAGTGGAAAGACACTTTTAGGAGGTCGCTGTGAAATCAAAATATATGTGGAAAGTTTATACTTTAGTCCAGATGGTGGAGGTTTACAGGGATGCACCAATCCCACTCTTTAAGTCTTGATACTGATACACTGATATTAATCCAATCTGCTACCAGTTTTTCTAACTTGTGTTGAATAGATGTGCCCAGCAGGTGAATCCTTTGCCGATACCTGATACCAGGATCAGAGGCTTCAGAAAAGATAGGATTTTTTTTCTGTCACAATGTAAACCCAATACAACCCAAAATGCATAAATAAAAGACTGAAAAATTGAGAAAACCTGCAAATTATATCACTATCATGGAATCCATCAGATCAATCTTGATACATTCTGGGGTGAAAAATTTGGTTTTCTTTTCTGGAAAATGTAGATTGTTTTCATGTTGTGTGCTTTATCTGACGCAGCTCTACAAAAATGAAAATCAGCATCTTATAAGCCGTCTCCTTCTTTGGATTTGCCTGCAATCATATTCTTGATGTTTAAAGTTTTTGCAAAGTATGTTTCAAAATATCTAGAAAGCGTTCTGCATGCATATACTTATAACACCATTAATTAAATGTTTTTATGGTTAAAGACGTGCTTTACAAGTGAAAACACTCTGTGTCATGTGCTGCATGCTTTTAAGTGTGTTTAATAAGATGATTGCGAAGAGTAGTCATGAATGGAGGAAGTGATGTGTACAGTGAAGAGACGAGATGAAGGAAAATGAGCGTGTAGCTCTGAGCCTTTGACGCACTGTGTGTTACATAAACGTCATTATTTATCCAAACCCCAGAGCCTTCACTGTGTGGTTTCTACGTCATAACCTGAGGTGGTGTGTGTGTGTGTGATGATGAGGACACTTTGCTAACCGCATGACTCCACTGCTCAGGAAATGTCTATGAGTGTGTGTGTGCTTCAAATTACAGCGGGTCGACAAGAATTAGCTGCAGATGTGTGGCATCACTCATGTCTTTCTCATGTTTAACTTATTATGTTTAAGATTTCTGTAAAGAACACTTTGCATTTGACTTTTAGAGAAATGTGAAATAAAGTTGATGCATTGTATATTTCAGTCTTGTTGTCTGTGTTTCATTCCAATGACTTAATAAGATACACTGTGAATAAACTGTGAAATAAACACTGAAATATGAAGTCCTGAGCCATAAAATTGACCAGATTTATTTAAACCTTGACAAAACTGTTCAAGAATTTACCAGGAAGCCTAAACAACATAAGCCTCTTTAACATTAAGCACAAACGTCTTTATGTTCAGCACTGAAACCGGTTTTATGGCTCAACAGCAGAGCCAGTAATCCCGCACTAAACCAGAGTAATACAAGTGAAACATTTTCCGGTACAGCGGGTCTCTGCATTCATTAATTGACCTCACAAATCTCAGACTGACCTTCCAATTGGAGCTTTAGAGATTCCCAGTGAAGTCACAGCCGCGCACACGGTTTTTGTGTCACACAGCGCCGGGGGAAATGGGGCAGTGCTTCATCCGTGTCATCATAGAGGGACGAGGGGTTGGTGGAAGCACATTCGCTCCCTTCTCACTGTAAGGGAAGGAAATTAAAATTGTAACCACGGGCAAAAGACAAAGAAAAAAACCTTTTGAGATCTTGTATGACTTTTTCCACTAATTCTTTCTGACTTTAGCAAGATTAATGGGGCAAGAAAGTAACAAATTAAGTAAATTGGGGGCAATTTTTATATCTTTCCAATGTTCAAAATCTGTAAGATTTTACAGTGAGGCATAAGCGACAGGGCAGAGTAAAATCAGTGACAATTTAAGATTTAAACTAGAGTTTTTATTAGCCTTAAAAAAGCACATCAGCTAGAACACCAATCAAGTTTGAGAGTATGACAGTGAGGAAGGAATTTAAAACCTGGAAGTTGACAGTGTCAAATAAAAACGCCCCTGTAATGAGGCAGAAAAAGACGAAATAGAAACTAAGAGGAAGAATTTTCATAAAAGGGTAAAAGAGAATAAATCCCAGTTAAAAATGCAGAACATGTACCTAAAACAGAAGAAAATAATCACTAAAGATTTATTTTTAAAAATGAAAAGATCTGAAATGCTTGAATTCAGGGACGCTGCACCTTAGAAGGGCATGAATAAGAAATGAAGAATGTCACACAGGGATGAGACAAGCTCAGCACACACGCTGCTGTGTTATATCTCTGGGCGAGTGCAGCTCTCCAGAGGACGTTTTGAGAACTGCAACCAGAGTCAGAGTCAGATGTGATGGATCCAAATCTACTGAACTGAAACAAGAGGTGTTCTGGTAAAGCTTTTAAAGTTCCTGAACACAGATGGTGTTTTTGGTTTATTAATGAAACTAACTGGTAGTCTCCTCCCCATGACGTACTCACACAGTTACAGTAAGAAGTATTACCTCCTTTGGTGAAACTTAATATGACGTCTGAGGGCATATTTGCTGTTTCTGGCCGCTGATGACCTGCACTTTGTTTTAGTTCCAGCCCAGACTTGTTAAGCATTTTGTTTCAGCCCAATGATGCGATTAAATTTAATTGCCAAAAGCAGACTCACAAAGCAGATTTGATTTTACTTGAGTGGAATCAGCAGAAAATAAATCTTGTTCCAGTCAGTCAGGCTGCTGGGAGAACTGGCAACAATACTGTTGTTTTCATGAAGGTCACTGGAGATGACGCAAATAAGGAATCACACACGTCTGAGGGCTCATTGCATGAGGTCAAGTACTTTCAAGAGAAAACATGTTAGGGTGAATTTATGGCTCAAACTCCAATCATAAGTGGGGAAATCATCAGTCACTTCACCACAACCCACCAAAAAGATGAACAAAGTAAAATTCACAATATCCAAAAAATGATTAGCATTAAAATCAACATCACAATGTATGGATCCATATCAGTTTCTTTACTCTAGTTCCTCTGTTTGATACACAGGAGTCAAAACATATTCTGGGGCTAAGCCGAAGCTAATTTTGGCAGAACAAGAAGTGATTCAGTGCATTTAAGCAGAAACTAACTGCTTAGCCTTAGCCCTTAACCCTTAGCCCCCTAACTGGGCTAAGGGCTCAAAATGCCAACATAAGCATTTTAATAGCAATCTTGAAATCCTAGTTTCAGAAGTTGTTTCCCCACTTTTTTAGCCTGTTAGCATGTATGCCTTGCTAGCTGTTAGTAAAACAGCTGCTGGAGTTGAAAGATGTTCAATTTTGTAAGTTCAAAAGAAAAAGTCAATGTGCAAATAGAAAAGTAGATGAAAGCTGATTTACACTGAGAAAAAAAGTAGATTACTCAGCCAGGAAAGTAATCTTCTTGTTACATTTTAGCAATAATTCTTTTTAAGAATACTACAAGCCAAAAATGCTAACATTAACATGTTCGAGGCTGGAGATTTATTTATTTATTTATTTATTTGGTTCTGCAAGTACTCAATATCAAACAAATTATAAAGAAAAAAGAAAAGAAAAATTAAGCTGAAAGCAAGTTTACTACGGTTGAGAGATTAGCTTAAGCTATAGCCAAGGGAAGCTAAAAAATGCTATCTAAAAAAGTAAGCTAACACAGGCAGAAAACAAGCGTAAAGTAAGTCAAATCAGGTAGCAAACTTGTGAAATATGCTAACTCAGACAGTAAACTAAGCTTAGACTAAGCTAATACAGGTTGAAAACTAGCTTTAAATAGGCTAATTTAGGGAGACAGTGAGCCTCAGGTAGGCTAACCCAGGTAAAGGACAAGGTACAAGTCAGCTAACTTATGTAAACAACATGCTAAGAGTAAGCTAATGAAGGTCGACAATAATCTTAATGAAGGCTAACTTTGGTAGCCTAACCCTGACCCTAGACAACAAGCTTGAAGTAAGCTAACTTGGGTAGAAAACAGTCTTGAAATATACTGACAAGGGTAGAAAAACAACTTAAGAAAGTTGGGTGTCTAAAGCAAACAGAAATATGAAGTAAAAAGGTCAGAAACAGGTCATTGGGAAAAATATTCAGAGAATCATATGTGCTCACAAAATCTAATGAATGACCATCAAGGTTTTAAAGAGACATTGACATCAACAGAGATAACAATGTGACTTGTGATGAAATTTAAAAGTTGATGATGAAAAGTAGTGTTGTCCCTGATTAAAATTTGAGTACCTTTAAGTGACTGGGTTTTTTTCCACAACAAAAACATTATCTGTCAGTTATTTCCAAGTTTTTCAGTCACTAAGTTTCTAATAAATGTAAACAGATCTGATTTTCTGAACTGCTCTTTCTGAATCTGTCTCTGATAGTCGATCCTTTGTAGGTTTAACAGCCACTGTCTAAGAGTCTGCTTAGTCATGAGAACTAAACCCCAACTATTTCCTGTGCAGACTAGTCATCGCCTGCACCATTCGTTCCCCTGAACAGTAGCCCACTGAAAAGGGTTTTCAACCCGGGGTCACATGGTGCCGAGAGAACGGGGGGAGGGGTTGAACTGAATTTGCTCACTGCAAGGGCAGCTTTTACTGGAAATGACCAAAGCCCCCATTCCAATAAGTTTTACTCCCCCTTGCTATGTTTGTCTCTTTGTAGTCCGTCGCGTACATCAGATGATAAGTATTTCCATGTGTCCCGTTGTGCCTCGACAATCAAAGAGCCATAACAGAACAATGCATGAATTGACGTTCACCGGCGTCTGCCAGCAAGCTATCTTACAGGGTTTCTCCCCTTTGAAACAAAACTATTGGTATTACTTAAAGTTTTGGGATTGCCTTGGGATCCCCAAATACAGAAGTGTGTTTTAGTTTGAGCTGAGATAATGAGGGAGGTGGTGGAAAAAAAACACCATGGATCAGAAATCAGCAGGAGGTATAAGTTTACTGGAACAATTCATCGCTCAGTGACTGAAAATGAGAATTCACTTCTGTGCCTATTTAATCCAGATTAACAGAGAGACTGATTTCTTGTTGGTTAATAATTAAATGTCAACATTTTAATACTTTCAATGTTTTTGACATATTTATAAAAACATCTGAAAGAGTTAACAAGCTAATTGAAGAGATACTGATCTATCTAAACCCCCTTTTTGTAGAATAATTTAAGCATTTAGACATATGCATGTTGTTTTAAGAGGAGCCAGCTTTACACACTGGGTGATGGCCTGTTTTTCAAATAGAGGTTTTGTATGTGGCACACACACTAAGTGGCCTTCTTAGCTTTCAGTCCACACCATTCAAAGACCCTCTGGTCTAAGGCTTAAGTTTCAGTTCAAGTTAAGAACAAACAACACAGCCTTTGAATTTTTCCATTTAGGTGCCAAGCTACATGCTAATCAAACTAGCATTAGAAAGGTAGCGCTAAGTGCTAAATTAAAAATGTTTAAGCTAAACTTTCAGCTTTATGGTTAAGAGTAAAACAAATTGTATGCTAGCTAACTACATCTTCCACTATTAGCTTTAGATCAGTAAGCATGCTAACAAAATTACAGATAAACAAGATACACAGCAGCTAATAATACGTCACCTAAAGCATATCGATTATGTAGCAAGCTAAATACATGTCGGTAAGTCTATTAGGCAGAGGTTACTTCATGTGGCAACATCTGGTCTAAAAATGAGGCAATATGAAAGTGCTAAAATCTGCAGTTCGTTTGAGTATTTGCTTAAGGCTGGCTTTGGATGTACTGCAGACCACATAAACACCAAGCCAAAAAAAAAAACCTTTTCACAGCAGAAATCATTGTGTATACAGCATGGTACAAAACAAAATGACTACACTCTGAATAGCTAATTTCATTTTTTTTTAAACTTGAAATATTAAGAATGCAAGTTCGCCCAATCTGAGGCACAGCTCAGGTGACTGGGGGGCCCTTTAGCTGTGAGTTAGGAGGCTCAATGCCGTGCCCCATTTCCAAAATTGAGAACATACTGTGAGAAATAACAATTTCCTTTAACAAGGATGAAAGACAAATACGCATACAAGGAATGCATTTCTTAAAGTTAGCCGCTATTCTGACTTGACTGAGCTAGCTGCTAACCCAGACTAAAGTATGAGAGAAGTAATTTGCTGCAAGAATGAACAGATATATTACCCGTGAGTAGACTGCAACCAATTCGTATCAGTGGAACTCTCAACTCTCGTTGATAGAAACGAAAAAAACAACACAAAAAAAACATAAAGGAACATTCCTGAAGCATGCATCACTCACTCCCACTCAATTGGACAACACAGAGCCTGAACGTGCAATAGCTTGGTGAGCAGAGTATCTTGAAAAACACCACAGGAAACCACCAAGATCTGAAACCCCATAAGTGTTACAATTCTGTTTCTAATCTTAAATCTGGCTTTAAAGAAATAAATAAAAACAGTAGAATAACAGTGTAGGAAATACGTGAGTTTCCATATAGGTTTTTATTCATGCATGTCCTGGTAATGAGATTATATGAGTGATGAGATTTTCAAAGACACCTGTTCAGAGGATCCACAAGAGACTGTGAGACGGTAGCATCAAGATGGTGACTCATTTCTTTTAATCTCTATCATACGTGGGAAATTCCATGTGATATATATTTTTTCTTGAATAAATTGACGTGGATATTTTTTTCAATTCTTTTCTCTACTTCTTCATTGCAAGTTCCTGCACTGAGTTCTGGAGCACATGGGTATTGGTAGGTTTGTGCATGATGCATCTTCAAGCTCAAGTCTACCCATACATTGTACCCATACAAATGAAATCAAAAAAGGCTTAAATAAAGCTGAAGTATAATTGAATTTAAATGCAAAAGCATGAGTCAGAATCTGACTAGTTTGATGAATTAACTTTGAGTGTTGTACATAACTGGAGCTTTTCCATAAGCTGATACTGACAGGTCAGACTCAGATCTGGTTCGAGGGAGGAGGATGGGGAACCCCTGCAAGTCGAGCCATCTATTTAAACTGGGGAAAACCTGTAGGAAGCATAATACCACTCTGTCACTCTGTGTAACAAGATCAGAGCCTCACATCGACAATAATTACAGGTAAGACTTAAAAGATTCTTCACACTTATGGGGACCTTGTTTACCAAAAAAATACAAAAATTTTCTGGCATTTTAAAAAATTAAAGAAAAGAAGGTACATTTTAAAATGCAACTTTGTAGAAATATTAATGATAAACATTAATATTACTCTTAGTTATAAAATAAAAAAAATGTCCTTTTTTGATGTCATTTCAATTTTTTGCTAATTTTTCTCTTTTAGGATGCACCTCCTTTGGGCTTTTCTCTTTGTCTCACTTGCAGTGGCTCCTGGATGCTCAAATCTTTCCACAAAAGAGGAATCAATCAGAAATGCAAATGAAAAATTGATTCATATTGCTAAAATAACCCTGATGCACATCAAGATGCTTCAGACAGAGGTAAGACTGAAGAAAATTATTATTGTGATTTAAGGATAGTGAAGGACGTTTTTTTTCCTTTTTAAATCTTTTTTAAGAAATTGCAATTGTTTCATTATTAGAAGTGTTATATGCTTATAAGGGTGCGTAAGTAAATTTTTGTGTGTTTATACAGCACTGTATAAAGAAATACTTTATCAGTGAGTTGTTACCAGAAATAAACAGAGATGCACTTACTCATTTTTATTGTCCTCAGTTGCCAGGGCCTCCACAGATAAAACTCAGCACCCCCTCCATTCAAGGACTGACCAGCATCAGTCATGACCTCGGACTCCTAGCCAATGAAGTGCAGAGCACAGGGCTGCTCAACCAGATCCACGCCGACGTCTCCAGTTTGGAGGGACTGGTGCGATACGTCGCTGGCCTTATGGAATGTCCCCTCCAGGACAGACCCCAAGGACCAACGGGAGAGGTTTTGTTCCCTCACACTCAGGCCCACGCGACTCTGATGAAGGTGCAGCTTTACCTGGACAACTTTATTCTTCACAAGGACAAACTGAAGGTCTGCTGAAAAAAAAGAGAGATTCACATTTATACCAATCATATGCCAAACTTGCCATAATAGACACACAATATAGAGGCTTATTGCACATAAGCTGAGTGCACTCCACTTTAAAGCTACTCTTTGCACATGTTATTGTTCACCATCTAAAGAAACTGCATGCAAAAATATATAAACTCAGTACTTTAAGCTGGAATGCTCTTTCTCTAAAGATTTCTAGCCACTTAACTTGGCTTCCTGGTGAAAGCTGTAGTTTGTTGTGAAAGGCATTTTTGCAGGAGTTTGAAAATATTTCAATTAAGCTATAATTATTTAAAAGATTTGAACTCTGAAAGTAAAACTGAATTAATTAAGAAACCTTTGTGTCTTTAAGTACGGTTCACAATTTAAAAAATGTTTCGGATGTTGCAATATTGGTGTTTGATCATATGGTATGGGACTTGATTTTTAATTCTTTGAGTGTTTTATTGACCAGAAACTTTTTTCTGCTGGCAAAAATGATGTTATTGGTTTGGAAAGGAAGCTAATTTGTTATATTAAAGTTTGCATTGAAAAGCAGTATTTGTTGGCCTCAGTTTGTCACAGGAACTTTCTCAGAAAATTCGGACACACAAGGCTCATTTACAAAACAAATACAATGTTAAAAGAAACCTTTGATGTTTATTTTTATTAGTTTAATCAAAATTTTGTATTTGATATAATTTCAGTCAAATGTTTTGAAATTGTGTGTGTGCTTAAAATCAAGCAGACTACATTAGAAATTTTTGCAGCTGACAGAAGAAATGAAGTATGCCGAACCAAGGCCCAACTGAAATGTACTTTCATTACTCCATAAAACTGTTTATTTTATGATAAACTTGATTTAGTGATAGTTTTATAATTTTAAAATATAAAACTATTCCTATGTGTTTTCTTTTCCCCCTCAGATCTACAAGTAAGCACAAAAGAGGGTTTTGTAAAGAAAATCAAAGAATAAACATTAATTGAATCACATCACCTCACTAAGCTATTTTGTAAAAGCACATGGATGTTAATGCATCCTGACTCTTTTAAAAACACCACCAAAACAATTCAAACTGGCCTTGTCTTGAGTGTTACGGTATGCTGAATGCCTCATCAACCCTGTGTTTGACTCGCAGATGGGACTGACTCACTCACACACACTAAGAGACTACGGCTGCTGGGTTTTCTGTGCTGCAGATTAGGAAGCTTTTTGAGGAAAACACTTATTTAAATTTGGATTCTGGGTTATAGACACTAGAATAACTAGGCACTTGATGTCATATAAAACACGATATAAACAGGACATTAAATTGATTGTCACAAAACCCAAAACACAGGTATTGTTTTTTCATTCATCAAGAAGCAAAAAAAAATGTGGGAATCCCCAACTTTTGGATATTGTGATTTATGTTTTAGATGTTGCCCTGACAGGTTGTTAGTTTACAGAAGCTATAGTTAAACTGGAAAAAAATTAAAAATTTTTTTTTTAAAAATCACCAAGCATTTGAAGGCTATCTAAAATTGTTTTCACTTATTTGAAAGTGAATATAGTTGGGGAGGTGTTTATGCTACAAAGACTATATGGTTAACCTTTTTTAAAAATATAAATCCAACATTTTATCGTCCAGGGTTGGTTCTGCAGTGTGGCCCAGGATTTTCTGTCTTTATATGTGAACAATAAGAAACAGAACATGCAGTTATTAGAAACATCTCGTTAGACATCGTTTGTGATTAGCATAGACTTGAACTAAAAAGCATTGGTGATAGCATACGGCCTTGTGCTAGCAGAGGAATGTACTGTTATTGGGGACAGGTAGCCTATAGGTATGGGGCCATCTTAACAAGACTTTAGTAATTGTAAATTATTAAATCATACCAGTGCCCAGCTTTTTTGTCTTAGCGTTATCTAAAAATATTTAGTAAATAAAATCTAATATTGAGATGTGTAAAGACAGAAAGTAAAAGATACTTATAATATTTTTACTGACGAATATATCAATCAGCCGATTGAACCATTAATAAAATGACAGTAAATCGCTATGTTAAAAATGTAGACTTCAACTTTGGCTCAAACTTAGCTCTTGTAAATTCACGTTATCTAGACAGGACTGAGATTCCTGTCCAGCGGTTAAAACGGACGACGTATTTTATTTATTCATGTATCTATTTATTTTACAAAAAAAGGACGTCATTTAAGTATGACACACATAAATATATTTAAACTACGGCTGGGAGAGTGGACTTTTTGGCTGTAGCTTTTCAAATTATACCGAGCACATTTTGAATTTTACATTCTCCTTCCGGAGAGCTGAAACTAACGGTTTAACCAGCAGATGCCGCCATTTTTTTAGTGCGTCACACGTTAAAACGTCTGAAAAGTTAATACCAAAACTGGCATTCATGTCGCGAGCTTATCCCTTCGTTAAACACAGTTGTACAATGAGGTGAGGTCGTCTGTTTGTGTTTACCTGTTTCAGCTCCCGTCACTCACCAATTCAATCTGTCCGCCATGTTTATACTTCCTGCTTTGAGGGGGAACTGCCATTTTGGTATTCTAATTTATGCCTGATTTAAAATCTTGTGTCTAGCTTTACACAGTGTTTCTCCTTTTTTTCAACAAATAAGAGCATAAATAAACGGTCTTTGTGAGTCATTTTTGTTGTGAGGTGTCTTTTTTATTTTTCTACAAGATGCTTCAAGTATCACGTGCAAAAACTGTTTGTAAGCAAACCAAGCTTCACAGGAGAGAAATTAAGCAGTATCTTAATAAATACGTGTCATAACTTAAAGCATGTTTAAAATCAGACCTACAACAAATAAATAGGAGTGCATAAAGTCTGACTCAAATCAGTTTGCAAGGTTAGGTATTTAAATAACCAATCCTTTCAGTAGACTTAAAGCAAGGTATAGTAAATATTCAGTGCAATTTGGCTTTAACGCCACATTTGATTTACATTTTAGCTTTGATTGTCAAAGGTTTCAGTGAGTTCAAGTATTTCTGCAGCGTCGATAAGTAGTCTTCAGGGTGGCATCGCATGTGGGCTGCGTGAGTGGACACCTTCCACTTTCTGCTCTCCACAGTCATGCCCCTTTTCCTCCAAAGGTCCATGCAGTTTTCCATGGCAGCTGGGCTGCAAAGGGCGTCGTTCTCGCTGAAGAAGAAGAGGGCTGGTGTAGTAATCGGGCTATTGTGGAAAACATGGATGCTGCTGTTGTAGAAGTCTGCTGTGTGGGTTTTGAAGAGCCAGAAGTAGAACATGGCGGCGTTTTTGACGAGGCTTTCAAAGCGTGGTACCAAAGTCTTGCCAAGGCCTAATTGACAAAGGGACAGGGTGATAGTTAAATTACATATTTAAATATTCCAACATGTTATAACAAAATTTTTAGCCTTTAAAAAACATTAGAAACATAAAAGCTAAAAATGCAGTTTTAAGTCTGGTTTGATTCAAGCTGCCACAAACAGGACTCAGGACAAACTGGAGCAGTGTGTCAGCTGTCTGATGAATTATTTAAAGCTCTGACACACACAAAAGTAACCTGAGCTGGATCACTGTCACTCACCTATCGCCATGTGCTCAAGAGTCCCCACCACCAGGCTGTCATATATGTGTCCTATCACCCTCTGGGCCAGGCCTGCATGTTTTTCCGGTTCTTGGGAGATGTGGGTGAGTATCTGGGTGAAAGTGTAGCCACCAATAGAGGCAGAGTGGACCAGCACCGGCCTGTCTAAGAACTGGGGCTCCTCCAGAACCTTTAATACTTCTGACCCATATTCCAGCCCCCATCGAGGCCACAGGAAATGCATGACGCTGCTCTGGACCAGGAGGACATCCATGCCTCGCTGCAGGTAAATGTCCCTGTATTTGGCTACAGCGCCCTGCTGCGCACCGAGCCAGGAGAAGAACAGAAGAAGGGGACGTGAAGTGGAGTCAGAATGAGACTGACTGTGGGAGGAGACAGGTGTGTGTGAAGGTGAATCTGAGAGTAATGGAGGAGAGGAAGGATCTGAGGAAGAGGCGACATCAAGGGGTGATCCAGGGCAAAGGGTGGGGGATTTCTGGGTGTCTCTGGCATTCTTAACCCCTGCCTCTGGAGAGGTAGCATAATAATAAATTATGCTACTTCTTATCCTCCTGGTTGCAAATGTCCCCTCATTCTTGTCAGTTACTGGGATTGCAGAATCAGTCCTGAAGATCCTGGAACAAATGACAAAACAAAGACAGATTAACAAGGCTGTTATTCTCAAAGTTAAAGAGAATTAAAAAGTTTAAACAGCAAAGAGTAATACTTATTCAAAACCCATCCTCCTGAGACTTACAGTGAAATCCACAGTATTGCAGCTTTTTCTAGATAACAGAAGCTTAGCATTTTAATTTTAACACATCTTACAATAAAATTCAAACTTAACACATTTTGATGCCATGTTATTATATAGTAATTCAACAAAAAGCCTCTCTTCAACCATGTATCCTCCCCAAAAATCTTACTGTATGAATACACAAATGCCAATCCAAAAACGTAGAAAATGAACAAAAAAAGTTAAAAGATACTTTTTTGGCTTAATGGTAAAATTTAAGACTATTTATGTGAACACAGTGCTATGCTTCCTAAAATAATCTGCCTTCACTATTGATGAAGTCAAGTCGCCTTGGGGGGTCTTGTGGCATCAAAGAAATGTGGAAAAACCGATCAAACATTTTCCGTTTGACTGGTTTTATGTAACATTTAACTTCCAGTTTTGTTTATATTCCAAGTTTTGTAGCTTTTAGAACTTCGATGGTCTATGAAGGAATGCAAAGTACAAAGACTAATGATATCGATTTAAAGGAATTTTTGAGTTGCTTTGTTACAGCATTATGTTGTACATTTCTATTCATTTGTTTTCTATTCAAACGTAAGATAAAAGGCGTCAAGCATCCGTCTACAGCAGTCTTAACCAGATCATTTTATAACTAACATATTAACTATATCCATTTGAATACAATTTTCAATAAACCGAAAATGTAACTGGGTCCCTGAGGGATGTAGCACAGCATCACAGCCTTTTTTCCTGCTGATTCAAGTTCCACAGGACACGTCACACCCACCAACACCCCCGCGATGTTAGAGCGCTGCATCCTCTTCTTACCCGGTGGTGAGCAGCAGGTTCCCCATTCCGCAAGGCTCGAATTGCGGGGGAGCCCCGGTTCTCCAGGAAAGAGTCTCCCGACGGTCGATAAAAATCTGCTGCGGTGCGGTGTCGGCTTTTCCGAAGCAGCAACTTCGTCTCCCCTCTCCCCTCTCTACTTCGTGCGCTTTTTTTTCACGTGGCAGGCATACAGTGGAAGGGGGGCTTAGCGCTGTCTACTGGCCCGGATGCTACACCGAAACACTTATTAATATTAAAAGAATTAAAAAAAAAAAAAAAAAAAAAAAAAAAAAAAAACCCAACATCATGTTATCATATATTTTTCATCAAAATTTGTGTTTCATATTTTTTTTAATAAATATAAAAAAAACACTACAGTCAATATTTATGTATGTTGTCCACAGTCGAAAAAAAAGCCTCGATTCAACCACTTTATGCTATGGAGGCCCACTTCTGCCAGGTGTGAAAAATAGTAGCCTAATCAGGGAAATTTGCACGATAGAATATATGCATAAACATATTTAAATTAATGAAAAAGAAAAACTTGCCCTAAATTAAAAAAAAGTCAAAATAATGAGATACCTAGTCATAAATGACAAGCTTGTTTTTGCAAGTAAAAAAAGACTAGCCCCAGTTAAAATGATAAATCTTTTTTTTTTGTAATAAATAAATAAATAAATAAATAAATAAATAAATAAATAAAACCACACAAAAATTAAGAAATAAAATGAAAATGAAAAATTATTGGGTTTTTTTTGTGTACAAACTGGCTCCCTTCACACTTATCTTATCACTCAAAGTTAAGCTAAAATACTTCAGAAATAAATAGGGTTTTAGCAAAACAAAAAAAAAGGGAAAATAGTTATGACTTTATGAGAACAAAGTAAAGATGAGAATAACAAAGACTGAAAAAAAGAGTAATAGTCAAGGTGATAGGACAATAAAGACTACACATTAGGTTACCTGAGAGCTGATTTTTCTGTAAAAAAAAAAAAAAAAAAAGTCACCGAGTTACAAAAATAAAGCCATAGTATTATGAGTAGGCTTATTTTCATGCAATATTACGATTATGGTTAGCCAGTGTGCCATTTTCGTAACGCACTTGCCATCTAGCCTGGCAGCATTCAGTATTTTTACCTGACGTTACTCTTGTATTACAGCTTAATTCTTTTTATATTGTGACTTTGTTTTAAATTATTATGTGGTCCCAGTATTCTTTCTTAGAGGGTTAAATGTTTTTCCTGTTGCAGCCCAGACCACGCTCATCTGTGTGGGCTATTTATAGGCTGTGATGATAAGGCAGTCATACAATGACATTGAGCTGCCTTTCCCTCAAACATGGAAATATCAGAGGGTCATGAAGGCCTGTGTTCTGACCTACTAATCAACTAACTGCAGGACATCTGAAGGCCACAAGATGGAGACAGGGACACACAGTAAGTCAGGAGACATATGGTAGACATACCCTGAACTACGCCTAGTCAACCATATTTCAGGAGAATGTACCCTATGCTTTCAGCTTGGTGCGTTATTGATGTTTAAAAAAGATTTAATGAACTGCTAAAGTTAACAGACTATGTGGTTGATTCTCAGTGTTTTAAATTCTAATTTGAAATGATGTCTGTTGTTGTTATTAAGCTCACGTGGTTTCAAAACCCCTGACATCAGCGTCACTTCATCTCAGCGCTGTAAAAGTGAGCTGTGGTTGTCATGGCAGTGTTTTGTAGGTGACTGTTAAATGGCTGTCAGCGTTGTGATCCAGTGTTTCCATTCTTTCACACACACGCAGCAGAGGCAGTTTTCCTCCCCTTTCCATGGACCTGTTATTTTTGACACACTATTTTGTATTATTTTCCAGTATGTTTTATGTTTGACCTTTGGTTTTACTGCAATAAGAAACAAGTCCCTGAATCACATTTTTTTTGTCTGTTTTTCAAATCTAAGGAGTGTATTAACATGCACATGTGTAATGTTCTGTGTGCTTTTCATTTTGTTTTGTCCAATTTATTATCATTTAATAACTAAAAATACAACAATTTGTGCCTCTGGTTGTTAAAATGTGCATATAAATTGCTTTTTGAAAGAGATTTTAAAAAGTCAGGGAAATTCCTTCACAGATTCAGATATTAAAAAATAAACAAACCAAAATCAGTATACAGCATTTATTTTCTAGTGATTGTCAAATGTTTCTCATTTTGACCACTGAGGGGTAGCAGAGCATCCACATAACTTTTACTGCTTCTCCCATTCAGAGGTGCAGGAGGGCTGAGCTATCCCAGCTGTAAATGGATGAATGGTAAAGTACACTGGAGCCTATCACAGGGCTAATATGCAGAGATAGACAACCAAATTCATGCACGCAACAGACACAAACCGCAACATGCAAACCAGAGACCTTCTAATTGTCATCCATCAGTGTGAACCTCTGCACCACCATGCAGAGCATGGAGACATGGACTGTCGCATAGGCCTGAGAGTCCAGTAAGGTGATCACTCTTATCTTATGTGCACAAAATCTTGCACTCACACAAATGCACAAGATCAATTTCCTAAGCTCACAAAAAAGTAATTTGTGCATGCAGGATACAGTGATTGTGAGCAAATAACTTGAGCACACAAGATATTCACTTGTGGTCACATGACTATTTGTTGAAAGCTATTGAAGCTAAGATATTTTTTTTCCCTATTTCTGAATGCATGTAAACTCTTTCTTTATCTCCGGGTGTTAATTTTTTCTCCACCAACCTTCAAAAAACATATCTGCAAAATGCTAGTTCCTAACTATAGATATAGTGAAGGTAAGATATAGTGCAGCTAGTTTAAACCTGAGATTTTGTAACAAAGTTTGCAGTAAAAAAAAAACATCCAAATAAAGCACTGTTACAGTGCATGGTAAACTTGACTGACTGCCATGGTATAGATGTTTTTCAGTGCCCATGAGGATATCAACACAAAGCATGGGAACTGTTTGGATCTAGTGACTCAGATGTAATCTAACTCTTCATTCTGCAGAGCATGTTCACATCAAGAGCTATTTCAATAAAAGGCTGTCAGTCCAGCCTTCATGCCAGTAGCCTCATTCAGGATTTTAGTCTGTGCACCAACTTGTGAATCTGTGCAAAGCCTGAGATTTACCCTGCCTGGCTCAGCGTGATCACTTTCAGACTCAGTCAGGCAGAAAAATGTTGGAGTCCCTCAAAAACATAACCCTCGGCCTCTGGGCCATGTGTCTGTGTTATCCCCAACACTAGCCATCCCTCTTCCCCCTTCTTACATCAAACTCTCATACAACCTCCCCCATCCCACTGATTTTCTATACAACACACTCGTCACAACGAAAGAAAGCTTCCATCACTCTCTGACCACCCATGGCCCTCTCCAAACCGCAGACCACCCCCTCAAACCTCCAGCCTTTCCCTTTTGCATTGTTTCACCCGGGCCCCTATTGTTCAAGCAAAAAAGAGAAAGTGGGGGATAAAAGAAGGGAGGAGGGAAGAGAGGGCAGAATGTCGTCTCTCTGTTCTCCTCCCACATCAGGGTGTGGAAATTCCGTTACAGCTTCCTGCTTTTTTCCTCCCAGTCTTTCTCTTGACTCCTCTCACTCATTGTGTACTGTACTTCTGCTGGCATCATGTGCCTCTCTGTCTCTTCATGCATATTGGAGAATTACTCCAAGCATGTCAGAGGAGTTAAGTTACATGAGATTAACTTTGTTTGCTTGGGTTTGTTGGGGGCATGTGCAACAATGCCATGTGAGGCTAAATAAGTGCTACTGAACAGTTTGAAACGCTGCAATGGATTAACTTTGATGCCTTGCTATTTGTAGGCCTGCAGTCAGGAAGGGATATACACGACTGTAACCAAATACAGGGGACAATTCAATTTGTAATCCTATGTTAAATTAAAGGATGTAAACTAAAAATGAACTATAAAAAAAACCCCAGATGTTCTTTTTAATTTAAATGTTTACTTTAAACTAAATCTGCAATTGCAAACAGTAGACTCTAACTACAAAAAGTTTGCTCAAAACTTATTTGGAAGTAATTTTACAAACTAAATCCAGACTAAAATTCAAAAACATGGCTTAAATCAGAAGACATTTATGGTATGGACTAGAGTTAAACAATTATTTGGTATTGTCACAAAACATGAAAGGTTTCAGAGGTAGAATTAAAACAATGAGCTGAAAAATGCTAGAATGCTCAAAAAGAAACAATCAAACAAACCCAGTTATTGATTTTTGTATGTGAGTGTATCACTTACTTAGTGATAAGCAGAAAAGTACCAGTAAAAAAATCACATTATAACACTACATGATACAAATCTTCCCATAAAATACTGCAGCGCTATGGCTGATACAGCAAATCAAGTGTCACTTCCTGTTTCTTTATCTTGTCCATCATCCCTTCATTCCATCCATGTTTCACGCTCCGCCATGTGGGATCCATTTGCATCCATAATATGCGGAGAGGCTGTTTAATTTTACATGTGACAACTGTCATCTGGGAGTGGAGATGATTTTTTTTTTTTTTAATCTCATCAATCTTCCTTATTAGTATGGAAACCACGTTACATCCACAGTTGGTCCAAACATTCAGTCATTGATTGCAGATGGCGGGCTCACATCTCAGCGGACACCGGCAACATCTGCATCGTCCCAATCCCCACTGGAAACCTCAGGCTGTCATTTGTGTTTCAAACAATCTGTCATATTAGATATTGCACCATGGGGAGAAGAAGAAATAGCTTTTTCAGCTATCCTGTACAAACAATCATGGGATACCAGTTGTATGTTAATATGCATAGGCATGGTAAGAATATTTTTTATCTTACCTTAGCACCTGTATTCATTTGGTTCAGTTTCATAGCACTCCAGAAACACCAGGCATGTGTTTCAGTAGAAAGACAACAAAAAATGAATCTTCCCGTAATGCTAGGTGCTAACAAGAAACAGTAGCTAGTATGATTATCTGCTTAAAGGACAGATTTGGGCTCAAATATAAACTGTCACACAAGCTGAGCTGATCAATGGGTAGCATTAGACTTACAGTGTTCATTCAACCTTTTACAACAATCAATTAGGTAAACAGGTGTTTTATAAACACGCCAACTATAGCAAAGTACACCATCAATTCAAGCTTCTGCTCATCTATGAGAACAGACTCATATTAATGATTTGTATTAGTTCATTTGTCTAAAAAGTAGCACAACTAAGCAACTAAGCAAAGTAGCTTATGCTAACACGATAGCAACATAACAAGTGAAGCTTCTTGCTTCTCTTGAAAATAGATGATTTATTGTTGAGGCAGCAAACTGTACTTTAATCAAAAAGGCTGTAATAGCCTGATGTACTTGTGCCAAGTGTCTTGCTGTTGGATGTTATCGCCCCCTAAAGGACAGATGCTAAACCTTAATTAATCAGGAATGAGCTCTTTAGTTCATAGTAGTCTCAAAATCAACCACTTGACTGAAACTTGACTTCAAGTTAATTCTACTGTTGCACTGAGTGTATCCTCCAGATTGTAGTTTTAGCTAGCAGTTAGCCATGCCACCAAACAGGCACATAACTTGTTCCAAGACAAAAAGCGGACAAAGTGCTCTAAGTTTGGCCGAAACAGATCTTGAAGTAAACTCTCATAATTTAACACGCTTGAAAAAAAAATCAAAGCGGTCACATGAAGTATTGTTTGTTCTGTTATAGGAACCACTATGACAAACATGGTTATCCCAGAGGCTGCTTGATGCAGATGATTTGCCCACCAAGGTCATCTCTGATCCTCATCTATCAGGACTAATCAGTCACATCAAATCTGCTGGGAAAGCTGTGTGGATGCATAAAAAGTCACTGCAACTCACACACAAACACACACACTGGGAGGGTGCAATGAACCTCAGGAGTAAGAGGTGTGAATTGGATTTTTCCTCATGTCAGACTGTCCTTATGGATTTACTTTTTTCAAAGGACATATTCACACTGTGACTGCTGATGTTCCATATGCAAACTATGATTAATAAAAGTCCTCTGACAAGTTTATCTAAGAGTATTACAGCATATGTGGCGGAAAGGTATGCACCCACACTCATACAGAGAGACTGGTTGTCTTCATAACTAATTTTTTGTGGACATTTAAGGTCATGACCCTATTGTCACTATAAAAAGACAGAAAAAAGGGCCCAGGCTAGGGTGTATATAGATGGTAGAGCCAATAATCTATTGATAGAGTCCATTGTGTGTTTTCAAGACAAAAAAAATCTTCACAATCTGCCATTGTCTGGCACTTTCCGTGAGCTGGAGCCAGCAGACTGCTCAAGCAGAGGACATTGGTATAAAATCCTACACACACACATGCACACACACACACACACACACACACACACACACACACACACACACACACACACACACACACACACACACACACACACACACAAACACTGCTTTCTCAGTATTCTCTGGAGGACAACAATCTGCTTCAGTGTCCTCACAATGCCAAATAGACCTGAGGAAGCACAAGAAGTCCCTTTAACACGGTGTAGTCCTGTGCCATTAGTCACACTGATAACACAGGAGTATGTGTAAAAGTTCATGATACAGTCCCAAGAAATTA
Organism: Halichoeres trimaculatus; assembly: GCF_033239565.1. Classification (NCBI taxonomy): domain Eukaryota; kingdom Metazoa; phylum Chordata; class Actinopteri; order Labriformes; family Labridae; genus Halichoeres; species Halichoeres trimaculatus. The sequence continues at coordinate 8,783,228 of NW_027437199.1, read as the reverse complement.
TCAATGGAGTTAAATGGTGAATGAGCCTTCAGCTCTTTACATTACAAGTCACGCTCAGCCATTCACAAGATATTCATATGCAGTATGTATGACAATGTGAAGAGCCACTCCATATTCGGTTATGGCTGAAATACACCAGATCTGCTCCGGCAGGTTCCACCTAACAATCAACCATACATTTTTGCCGGATGCCAAAGCTGTGGCATGTCAGTTCATGGTAGGCAAGATCGAAGGGACAGGAAGTAGTGCATAGAAACAATCTAAAATCACCCAGTGACTTTCAAAATAAAACAAACCATGTCAAAACCAGATCCTATTTAGTTTGACATCAACAACAGACAGACATAATGAGCGGGAAAAGACCAGGAGTCAACAGGTTTGAGGTTTTACAGCCCAACATGAATGAAGAGAGGCTTATCAATGGAGCGAGAAGCGCGGAAACTCCTCGGTTTTGCGAGTCAAACAGCCTATCAGACATGCAGCTTGCCAGACTGAACACGCAGCTGGTGTGACGAACGCACTCGACATGCAACAGACTGCAGAAGTATTTGGTGTATTTCAGGCATTATTCCATTCACACACTGGTTGTACAACAGTTCTGGGGTTAAGTGTTTGGCTCAAGAACACGAGGGTTTGTAGACAGCATGACAGGATTGATCTAGCAACCTTTTGATTCAGATATGACCAACTCTATCACTTGACCATTGCTTTGATAGCAGTGAATGAGTCTAATTAACCACACAGACAATGGAGTCATTTTTTGACCCATCCATATTTTTTCACAGTATTATTATTATTATTATTATTATTATTATTATTATTATCATTATTATTATTGTTATTATTATTATTATTATTATTATTATTATTATTAGTAGTAGTAGTAGTAGTAGTAGTATTGTTGTTATAATTTATTTATTTATTTATTTTTCAAGTTAACAGGTTTGAAGCTGTGCGCCCCAGAACCTGTATAGAAAACAGCAAATCTCCACATACATGTCGACTTGTTTAATGAGTATCACTATTACCTTTAGAATTTTGTATTATGACATTTTTGAAGACTTTTTCTTAACGTGTTACGTTTTGTTAAAGCACACAGCAATGCTAATGTTGCACACAGTTAGACTATAATGGGATATGTGATGTTGTTGCTGTTAAAGCTATAAGGTGCAAAGAGCTGCTACACAAGGTTACAGTTCAGTAGTTTACAATGTAAGGTCTGAGAAGTATAGATTTTTTTAGGTTATGCATAAGAAACAAACAAACAAAAAATTGGTTTATACCTTCAAAATTTATAGTCAAGATTTATTCTGTGTCATAATCTTGTGTGAAATCGTATGCCTGTCTTGATTACTTTTCAAGGTCAGGATAACTGAGCGTGTATTCCAGGTATTGAGGATGTGGGTCTGCAGACAGTGTGTCCAATCCAAAACCAATTATTCTTTATAAAAATATAACAATACCTTGAATTCAAAGCAGAGGGAGCAGGAAACTTGTCTCTTATCTCACCAGGGTAAAAGTAAAGGTGTTAAGAATAGTAAGTAGAGCCAAGGTCACACATATTATTAAGTCGATCTTGTGGGATTGAGCCAAGCTGAGGAGGGGGCTACATCGCAGGCAGGACTGTGTATTACAGCTGTCAGGAAATTGTGCTTCCTTGGGATGGGGGGTTTGTTGATTGTTTCTATATTTGGGAAATTCCTGGGGATCATAGAAGAAAGGGAAAGAGGGAAGTTGGTGTACGACAGTAACACCCTCCATAGGCTGGACACATAAAATGCCAACAGAGATAAGCTAATGACAAAATAATGTTCAAAACTGTGTTAAAGGTGAGGCTCAATGACCTCATGCAAACTCTGTCATGGACATGACGTAGGTTGTTTTGTGTTTGAATTGGGATGCAGTAAAACTAATAAAGCAGATGTTTAATCGGTGTATTTATGGCTCTTATTTTTGCTGCTTTGGCTGCCAAGTGTCTAACAGTGCCATGTTCTTTTTAGACAGTTGTGTAACACAAAATCAAAGTTCAATACCATTGTTTAGAAGACGTTTACATCGTTTGTAGAAAAGCAGAAGGTAAAATAATGAAGATCAGGGTGACGGATTGTTGTATTGCTGATTTCTGGCAAAAACAAACAAAAATCTTGAGTTAGTATGCCATTGAAGACCTAAATAGAAAAAATGCATTTGTCATAAACATTAACCACTTGCTGTAGTAGAAATAGGCAATGGTCAAGGGATTTGGTGCTTCCAAACGTTCATGTTGACCTACATCGTGAATAACCAATTTGATTTGAAAACAGCTAAACAAATGGCAGTGTGATGGGTAGTTCTACTTCTTTTTTCAGAGGATTTCAAGTTTCAGTCCAGTCCAGGGCTTTCCCAGATGGATCTTGCTGCTTTCTCCCACTGGAGTCAGAACCACTATTTCAAACACTCAGCCTGAAGTGGAAAGTAAATAAACCCTCATCCCTGAAGTTTTAAATTTTCCCACTCCGCTGGGGGCTATGATTTTGAACTACCAGGCTGAAATGGAAAGTTATGAGTGAGCAGTGTGAGTGGGGATGCTGGTGTTTTGGTTGGCACTCCTGGTAAGCTGGACCAGGCTGTAAGTAACTCTGGAACTAACCCAGGGTCGAATCCAGACTGGGGCTTTTCTGTGTGGAAAAGAGGAGTGAACCTTGACTCTCCCCTTTTGAAATGTGATTCAGAGTTTGATCTTCGAGAATGAACTAGAATGTACATCACACTGAACTCACTGTACTCTCAGCCATAGACTGTATAACATGTAGACGTAGTAGCTTTGACATCACCCATTTGTTTCTGATAAAGAGTTTTGAAGCCTATAGGCAACATGGGCCGTATTGAACATATACAGAACGTATCCCAGCATTATCTTCATTTGTATATGGTTTCTGGGGGTTCTGCAGCCATCCCTGAGTGAACCCTTGAAGAACTGGAGTTTTTAGGATCACCACAACTGCTACTGTGCAGCCCCTGAAAATGCCAGTATATTGTTTAGGGTTGCAAAATTCCAGGATTTTTCAAAGTTGGACACTTTTCATGGGAATTTTTGGAAATTTATGGTAACTAACAGGAGTTTTGGGGAATTTATATAAACTAAATTTATCTGGTCATATACATTCATAAATATTAAACCTTTCGGTTTGTTGTAAGCAGAATGCATGCCAGCATGTGCAACATTTTTAAATTACATTTTGGGATTTTTTTCTGACTGAGCCTAACAGTCATAACCATATGGATAAAAGTTTGTTGTGGCTAGGCTCCAAATATATCTTTTTTTTTTTGATGAGCTTTTCTTAGTTTGACTTAGATATGTCTATTACTTAAAGTCAAACCATACCATCAATTACCGTCACCTCAGTACAATTATGTGTGATTGACAACGATGTAATTTGCCTAGAAGTGTTTGCACACCTGATTCATGGTACAGAGTTGTATAAGAATCCATTCATGTTGTTTCAACCAAGATCATTAAAAAATATTCAAGCTGATAACAAGCGAAAAAAAAATCCTAAATTTCTAAGCCAAAATTTTCCAGGACTTTTTTCTTTTTAAGAAAAAATATATTATTATTATTATTATTATTATTATTATTATTAATGTTTTTTTTTCGTAACATTTAAGTTTATAGCAACACAACACCAAAAAACTATGTCCGAGCAAAAATTTACACCGAATTTTTTCAAAAACTTTCCTGATTTTTTCCAGAAATTGTCCACCTGGTTGCAACCCAAATGATGTTATACCAAGGGGCAGCAGAGGCTCAGACCATAAGGACTTGGGTTTTTAACTGGAGGGTTGCTGATTCAAGTCCCAGCATGGACTAAGACTGGGAATAGGGGTAGTAGCTGGAGAGGTCTTGGCACTGCCGAGGTGCCCTTGAGCACGGTACCATACCGTCAACTGTAAGTTACTTTGAACCAAAGTGTCTCCCAAGTGAATTGTAAATTGTACCAAAAGTGACTTCACAACACTTGAAGAGTTGTTATTTTACTAAGAGAAACAATGAATACAGTCACTTCTGAGTCCTTCTTGCATGGACTAACGGGGCAAATTAAAAACAAATTTTAATTTCATTTATGGATTAGTAAAGAGCAAATTAAACCGCTACACACATGTTGTATTGGGGCCAAAAGAAGTGTTGCATTCAAATTTTACCCCCACACAGCATGTTTGTCTTTGCATGTTTTGCTCTGCAAAAGCTGTGCATGCAAAACTCGGCACGTGTGTTTGCATAAGCGATTGTATCCTGATGCCTAACTCTGTTTCCCCAGTGTCCGCAGTCCTGACTGATCCCCTCTAATGAACAATTTGCTCGCTGAGGTGTGACCACTGGCATTGTGACGGAAGCCACACAGCAGTGGACTACACTGATGCAGTGAGCGAGAGAGATAGAGCGGACTGGAGGGAGGAGGAGAGAGAGGAGGAGGAGAGGGAAATAGTGGGAGGGAAAGAGACTGGAACTCGATTCCACTCAGGCAAACCAACAGAGGCTCAGAAAGACGGTCTCTCCTGCAGCACACACACACTGACACACACAGCTGGATGTGGATTCTCCATCTTATTCCATAAATCTGCAGGTAAGAAGCTAAAATGTTTTTTCTTCTGCTTGTACTCTCAGCTCCACCTCCCTGCCTTCTCTCTGTCTCTGTATATCTCTGTATGTATGTGTGTGTGTGTGTGTTGATCAGCTGTTTTGCAGCCATGAGCAGGGATGTGTGGGTCTGCCTCTTGTATATGTTGGTACACATTGACAAAAACTGTATCTCTAGATTTGACTGTATTTCATTTAACCTGAAGACTTGTTTTGGGTTTTAAAGAGACCAGGTGAAGTCTTTAAGTAGTGCATTTGCAGAATATTTCAGAGCATGTCATCTCCATATAATATATTAACATCTGTATATAGAATCAAAATCAAGGTACATGATTTTAGTACAAGGGTTCATGTCAGGAACTCATTTCAAGCTTAAAGACATGCAGGATATATAAATGCATGTGTGTGTGTGTGTGTTTTGATGTAAGCAAACCAGCAAATAATATTGCAACCATGTGTGTTTGAGCATGTGTGTGTGTGATTGTCCATTTGCATGTGAGGGGAGCACGTTCTCACATGCGGAACAGCGGAGACCAAAAGGTGCTCAAATCCGCTGGATTAGTGCGACGTCTTTGGCTTCAGCTGTCACCATGGCAAAGGCAGCCGGTGGAACGCTTGTGTATCTGAGAGCGTCCTCTATGGCAAGCAGGTTCAGTGCATTCATTAGCTGCAGGGGTAACACAAGCATCAGCCAGGCACAATTAATGTCACCCTGAAGCATGGGGAGTAGGTTTCTGGGGTGGTCAAAGTGAGGTTTTAGAGAGATCAGAAGTACAAGGCATGAAGGATCCCAAAAAAAGAGATTTCAGAGGATCAACAAGTTTTGTTTTTTTTTTCAAATTGAATGGAAATCTAGAGAAAACTATTGCCGTGGGAGTAAATCTGCATATGGGAATCAGATAAGTACAACGGCTTTTCAAAGAATCACGAGACAAAACCCAACGGACAAGAATAGCCAGGCATTAATCTTGTTTGTAAATTGCAGGACTCAGGACAGTGTTTGGTTGCAAATCCTGCTGGACATTCGTAACCTGTTGGTCCGAGTGAAGCAGTTAATTTAGCCTCTTGAACAGATGTTTGGCCTCTCAAAACAGCTGAGAGCAGCACCCATTGAAGTTAGAAGTGTGAGGCTCCAAAGGAAGTGACTGGACACCACAAACTGTCTCATCCCTGACGAGGGAGCAAAGCGCCAACAGGGATGGGTGAAACTAAAAATCAAGCAAATGCACCTGTCAGAAGTTTTGTATTTTCTAGACTGGCAGGCATCAAAGTGGAAGTACAAATTTTCTCGTTGAATATCCTTACTCTGTCAAATATAACAAAAACGAGCTACACGCCCCCTAAAGCTAGCTGGCTTATCTTTAAAAAAGAACAAAAAAAGGGGTCGGTTCTGGATTAATGGAGCTTTTTGCAGCAAAACAATATTGCCCCTCAGAAGTTTAGAAATTTCTTGAAATTCAGAAATAAAACTCCTAACCAACGTATGGGCTTTAGATTGGTGCAAACACTTGGGGTGTATACACCAAATGTAAACAAAATTCTTAAATGCATAAGAAGTTCAGCAAATGCGTATGAAGATGTTAAAAGACATAAACATATCTACAAATGTGTTCAACAAAATAGAAAAAATGCTTGTGTAGGACATGCCGCAAATGTGTAAACAGATCTGCAAATGCGTAAAAAAGTCCAAAAATGTGTTAACGAATCAACAAATGTGTGAAAAGATCATGGACATGAACTATTCCATGCTACTTTGATTTGATGAAAACATCAAAAAATGTCTTTGTGACCTAAAAGAGTGTGTTTCACGGGTAGTGTTGTTTCTTTAAAATGAAAGTTTTCGGTGGACGAGCTGCGAATAGTTAATGTTTAGATAGCTCTGAAATACAATGTGTTGGATTGTAAATAACTGTTTAAATTTAATTGCTATATTGATTTATGGCTGTAGTTGTGTTGTTTATTATGAGGAATTGCGCCAACCATAAAATGAGTCCTGGTCTCGAGGGACTTTGGAAAAAGGAGATTAATCACATTAATAAATACACCCTCTGTGATTTTCTTTATATCTCCTCTACTCAAAACAGGTACAATTTTTTACCATTACCAAAATGACAGCGACATGCTTAGACTGACGGAAGGATAACCAGACACTTGTTTGTGAAGTTAAGCTCCCCACTTCACAAAGCCCTTCAAATGTGCTGCTTTCTGCAGAATAAATCCCTGCTGGCTTTAAGCGGACAGTCAGATTGAATCCGAGCTGTATTGACATCCCTGAGTGTCGACAAAGTCAGGAGAGGACAACAGGACAAAGCCATAAGTTGACTCCTCAAACGGAGGATTATGTTGGTGATTTTTAAGAGCTGCAATCAAAAAAAAAATGCAGGACTCCACATCACGTGGGAGGACGTACATGTAAATATAAGCACGATATGTGACCCTGAGTGTGAAAATAAGGGGGTGAAAACACAGACTCGTAAATATGTACACCCACACAGCTGAAAAAATACTTTCACCCACAGCAGTAGCCATTTGCAGGAGGTAAATTACGCCATTATGCTGTACTGTGTCATTGATCCTCGGGCCTTTCAGTGCTTACAGCTGGTTATGATGTTAGCCACAGACAATTCATCTCCATTTGTGCCTCTCCTCTGCATCTCAATCACTCATTTCACGACACACACCTTAAATCAGTCACTTCATTTATTTATTTATTTATTTATATTAACCTCTGACTATATTCTTCTTCCTCTTGTTTCTTTCCTCTCACCCTTGTTACCCTCATTTCTTTGTTGGCTTTTACATTTTACAGCCACAGAGGGGCTTGTTATATCAAAATATTCCTGTCCATGAATGCAGAATGAAGCTTTACCATAGAGAAACACAGACAGCAGGTTAAAGGATGATTGAGATCAAGATGGCTGATGGTCCAGAGAGAAGGGAGCAAGTAGAAGCTTGTCCTCAACACAAACACGAAGGCCAAATTGAAAGACAGGAGTCTGTCTGCTGAGTTAATGAAAGGGGCTAAGCAATAGACTAAATTGAGCATTAGGGAAGCTGCTGCAGAGCCAACTCTCCCGGAGTAAGAAAACCACGACTGAGTGTCAATATGTTGTCTTTGTCTCCCGCTCTTTCTCTTCCATCGTCCTTGTCTTTTGCTCTCTGCCCTTCTTTTCTGCCTCTCCTTCTCTTTACCCAGTCACCGCTCCATTGAGCACACTACAGTGGCAGGCCCCGTCTTTGTCAGGAGCAGTGAGACAAAACGCCAGCAAAATAATGGAGGGGGACTTGTAAATTCCCCGCAGACACTTTTTATAGTTCCTTTCCACTTGCTCTGCTGCCTGTCAAGCAGACAATGCCTACACTAACAGGCATGCATCTGATGTGGTGACAAGGGGTGACGAGAAAGTTAAAGGCCTGTGTGCTGAAACAGGAAAGAGTTACAGTGATTTGTTGATTTTTTAGAAAACAAATGATGAAGCTCCTGACAGTGGAAAAGTTCTTCAGGTTATAAACCACTTCCACATTCATCACACAAAAGTTTGTGGTACAAATAAAAGCTTCACTTATAAAACAAAATGTATTATATCTATTGGTCCGAGTCTTGAGCTACACTAAACTCTTTTTGTACGCAAATCTGCAAACATTAGCTTAGTGGTAACCCCCAAAGTTCAAAAATTGAATATGACGTCAAAGTGGACAAAAACTGCGGTTGGTGTTTCTTGTCTTCCTGAGTTTTTGGTGCTACCCCCAAGTGGACGCTAAAGGAAATACATTTATTTATTTATTTATTTATTTAGCACTCCTGTGTTGGCTTCACTTTTCAACACTGGGGCTAATAACAATAACAGCATTTTGCTTTGAGGCTAAAATATTTAGAGCTCCCTCTGCTGACAAGCAGCAGAACAGGTCATAAACTCAGCCTCTGAGTTTGTTTGTTTTTATGCTGATTCATGTCTAAGAGCTAATTTTTTCTGGGATATTAACCTCAGCCAAGGTTATATTTTTGGGAGTTTGTCTGTGAATGACATAACTCAAAAATTAACAAATGGATCTTAATGAAACTTTCAGGAAAAGCTCAAAATGGGATGAGAAAGGAGTGATTAAATTTTGGAGGTGATCAGGATCACTGTCTGGATCCAGGATTTTTTAAAAGGATTATTTATCATTGTGAGATAGGGCCGTTTTCACCATATTTGTATATAACTCCACGATAAATGGTCGGATTGCTTTGCAAAACAATACAAGACAAGGTCACCATAATTGCTGACAGATGTGAAAGTACGGTCCAGATTCTGTCAATATTCTGGATACTGAGATCCAGAATATGAAATATGTACTGAGTCATCGTAATTTTCAACACTGTCAGGTAACAAATTATCGTACAAACCTGCAACTAACACAAAATTGTAGCAGACAGTCTGCTGAAAAGGAGTATAACATTAAAGTCGTTCACTGCAAATTTTAAAAACAGAGAGGAAGTGACATCATGATTGACAGCTCATGCATTCTGTATTCAATGTTTTGGGAGATACAGTGGTGTAGATGAGAACTATGTTGGAATAAAAGTTAGTGTCATATTTCAGAGTAAATAACTGAAATCACATGTAGTGTTGCTTTAACTCTATAAATAGATGTAATGCTAATAATCAATTCTGTTTGCTTGATGCAAAATGTGCTTTGAGTTGATCCACTTAAAGTTAAGTGAAGTAAGTGATATTCAACATGAGCTTCCTTTCCAGCATGAGGTGGGACTAAGTGAAAATGATACTGATGTGAAATGAGAGAATGCCCACAGGAATTACACACACTCCCTTCAGTCTGAATAATGGATCAGCTATGCGTGGCATCAACATAAAGGCAGTAAAGAATGCCTGATATGTTGCCTTGAGCTTAATATCACAAATAATTAAAATACTTCTGTCATAAACGTATTAATTCTTTTTCTCCTTCTTCTCAGAAGTAGCATTAAGTGGTTTATTGACCTTTCTGAAAGCTGTGAGAAATGCTTGCAAAGTGTATCCAAGACGTGTGGGAGCGTGGGCGTATGTACCTCCAACAACAGCGTGTGTGGGTGAACAAGAACAAGTTTGCGCTAACACGCAGGATCAGATCTGTTTGCATCCACAATCAGATCTCTGCATGCATCAAATGTGAATGTGAGTGGGTTGGTTGGTTGGTCGGTGCAAGCTTGAGCATACCAGGCACCTAAAACCAACCTCACCTCATTGGAGATGGTTTTTCAAGCTGCTCTGCTGAAATTCTAAAAGTAGGGAGTGTGTGGGTAGCGCTATATTCGACCCTCCCCAGCTAGTGAGTGAGTCTTTATATGTCAGCGTCTGTCTCTGTATATAGGTTGGTTTCATCCCTGCGGGCAGGAACAGAGGAGGAGATGGCAGGTCAAGAACTGATCAGGGAGAAGCAGCCTTGGACTCTGAAGCCAGTGGCAATTTGAACTTGTGTCTTTCTGCGAAAGAACTTCAGAGAGTGAGGAGAGATAAGTCATTAATAAACACGTCTGAAAGAAGAAAAGAAGCTGACAAGAGAGGACAAGTGTGAAATAATACTCATAAAGAGAGTGAGAGCTTCAGTGTGACGGCTTATTCCTGTGGATATTGATGTTTTTTTTACACTCCCACACAAACAGATTTCTCTCCCTGCGCTTTGAAGAACAAATAAATCTGAGATTGAAAGCAACCAAGGCCAAAGCTTGGTGGGGGTGGATAAGTGGGTTGGGGGGACTTTGGTGGGGAGTTAAGTACAGCTAAAGCATACAGGTTGTTGTTCTCACAGGGGAAATTCTTTTGGTGCTCCAGTCTTTTCACTGAGGCAACAGGCTAGCGACTTTGAACCACTCGGCCCTTAACAAAAGAAAGAGAGGTCCCTCTATTCTTATGTTGGCAACCCACACTCTTAATTCTCCACCAACCTCCCCCAACCCTCCTCACACACATTATTCCTTGACTACTCTCGCCTGAATAGGTTACATATGGAAGGAAGTTCTTTAAGTTCAAGAACCCTAATTGGTCAGTCCAAGACAGCAAGCACGTCAGCATCAGCACGACATAAATACTGACCACCACATCTGACAGGTCACCACTAATTGCGGGGTGTCCGTAATACTTAAGCTCTTGTTGTGATTTGTGGTAGACGACATGTTTTTTTAGCCTGCTAACTTCAGCAGTCCTGTAATGGGTGACATACTTACTCTACTTGATTTATTTACAGTCTGGAAAAACAGCTGAAAAGCAGACCACGCTCTTGGCCTTCCGAAGTGGTTCGACGAAGAGAAATTCAAACAGATGCTCCTTTCATCAAGTTTTCGTCAACTCATACTTATCTGTCCAAGAGTCTGTGGAAAGTGTGTCAACAAGTGTTCTGTGTGTTCTTGTCTTCTAGGCCATTCTGCCAGGGGGGACAGCCAAACCCGCCTCAGGGAGCAGGAGAATGGAGAGCACCATGTGAGCGATCCGTTCGCCACTTTCGACAGCATGCTTCGCCTCCTCTGGACCTTGGCCTTCTGCCTCTGGTGTTCCTTGCTGCTTCACAGGCAGGCTGCGGCTGACGAGGAGGCTGCCTGGGGACCAACGTCAAAGCCACCAAAGGAAACACAAAGCTGGTATCGGGGATGGATCCCAAACATTCGCATCCCCTTTTACAGTGGCTCAAGTGATGACAACAAGGCTGCTACGTCAACCACATCAACGAAAAGCCCAACAGAACCAACCGATCTGTTTCAAGAGGATTTAGGTTCAGGAGATGGAGGCATTTCCTTGTCCTCCGAACCAACCACCACTTCAACTCAGGAGTTCCTAACCAGCGTGACAGAGATTATAACAGAAACACTTCCCACAGGGACAACAGATTCTCCACACAGCACTACAGCGCAGAGCAACAATGATACTCTTGTTTTGAACTCCTTCTCTCCCACGAGCAGTTCTATCAGAAACACTCCGTTCACCAACAATCCCACCAGCACAAGCAGTCCAGAACAAAATGCAACACATACCCTCCCACCACAGAGCAGCACACACGCAGCCAGACCCAGCATGGGTGCCACTACACAACACCTCCCAGAGGAACACACTGATCAAGAGGAGGCTGAAAAGATCTCTTCAACGATAGCACCAGAAACTACAGTTCCCACTGCCTTGACATGGGCAGAGGCCCAAACCATAACAACAATCCCAGGACTTGTTGAAACCACACTGCCCAGGCACACTCCGAGGCCTGTTACTACTGCCCCTACTTCTCCAGAAACCACATCTGACAAAAAACCTCCAGACACTACTCTTACTGTAACCCTCCATACTGAAGAGGCCACATTGAAAGAATTTTACCCAACTCAGAGTGAGGCAGACCTGGGCTTCTCCGAGGCCAGGTCAGGACCCGTGGAGGAACAGCCAGGGGAGATCACCACAGCCATGGGGATCAATCAAGAACTAGTGCCTGAATCCATAACAAGCACAAGCCAGAGCCAAAGGGTTAACTTCTCAATAGCAGGAGGTAAGCAAACTGAAATGAATCAATGGTGGCTGGGATGACTCAATAGATGTGATCAATCACGTGTAGGCAGGTCTTAAGTGTTCAATAGGTGTCTGTCAGGCTGCAGACAGTTTGGCGTGATCGATGTCATTTCTGACATGGTAAGCGGTCAAAGGCCTGGGATTAGCATAAATCCAGATCTTGTAGGAACCCTGTCAATTCTCCTCAAATACAAGTCTGGAATCAACATTAACATGATTGCAATCATGTGTGAAGTGTTGTTAAGTTTAGTTCAGACTCAATCAAATAATTTGGTTTTAATCAGTCATGGTTTTAGCTAAGCTACTGATGCTGTGGACGGCTATGTTTCAGCATGAGAATATTCAGAGATGGGAGTCATTTCACAGAGCAATAACACAAAACATCTGATGAAACATCTCTGTTGTTCTTCCAGCGCTTGTCTCTCACATATTTTGAACGATTCCAGTTAATAGTTTCATGACAGTGAGAAAGGAGAATAAAGCTTAAAAGCTGTTGTGTAATCCTTTGTGGATGGATGAAAGGTTTTCTAAGTGATGTGTTGTTGTTGACTGTTACGATCAGTCCCCTGAGTTGATTTTGTATTGCCAAATCACTGCCAATGAGTAATGCGTAACATTCCATTTAAATAAAAAAAATAACAGAACAAAACAAAAAACAGCCAAATCCCACGACAACACTGCCATTACCTCGGTAAATGGAAGGAGAATCTGAATCATAGGCCTGTTTGTTCTCCACTGAGAGTAGAAAGATTATGAGCTCAAACAGCGACTGGTATCTAGCAGGTATCAGGAGACTTTGGCTCGACATTGAGCCAACACCTCCTTCTCCAAAGCCCATCCCCCAAGACTGGTGGCAGTCTGGTGTGAGTATGGTTAATGAGCCTTCAGAGGGTGTCTCCTAGCAGGTATAGACACATTCATCATGTAAGGTCAAAGGTCTGGCAAGAAAAAGATGAGTCGATTATTCTCAGCCAGGAAGGCTTGGTGTCCGGCTGATAACAGCAGGGTTACTTGATGAATTTATGCACACAACAGTGTCTGCACCAAGCATGTGTAAGACATGATTGTATTCTGACTAACCATTGACTGGGATTTGTATTTTAAATGTTCTTCGATGATTTTTTGGGAGCCATTTAGAAAACGCACCATTTGAAAGCAGTGCTGTCATTATTTTCCATCATAACAATAAAGGAAAATTGGTAATCAGATTTTCAGTTCAGAAAACAATATTAAAAAATAATTATAACAATAACAATATTGATTTTTGTGAAAATTGAAAAAACATTTTATTTTTTATTTCTGTTTCTGGAAACAGAAATTAAGATACCAGACAGACGACAGAAACAAAAACACCAATTTTTTTTAAAAAAATTGTGCAACTGGAAGTTCTCTTTCAAATAAGAGCGCCAGTCAGGACGGTGCTGTGTAGGGCAGAAGAATAATTTAATAGACTTTGCATCAGCCTTACCATGAGGCAAAATGTCAGGTTTATACTGTCTCAGTCCTTATATTATACACCATCAAACTTGTAGATATTATGTACTGCTAAGCTTATATAAGATTACACACCAAAAGTTAACATTAAATACTTTTAGTTTATATGTACTTATTTATTTGACAGTGACCCCACACTATATCAAGCAGACTATATGGGTCTAAGTGTTCAGTGTGTGACTCTTTGATCTATTCATTATTGTTATGAGTAGTGGTGTACCAATCAATCTAAATTATTGATATATTGATGTTGTAATCAGTATTGATCAATACTTTGGTGATGAGATTGATACTTAAGTTTCAGTTTCTTTTCTCTATATTGCACATGTGCTCATAGCTATCTAGATAGATTGATAAAACTTTGTGTCTTTCTTTCTTTCTTTTCTTTCTCTCTGCAGTAAAGACAAAAATTTGTCTTTGACATGGCTCTTGGTACAAACACGCTTTTTAATTTTCATTTCTAAGTTTGAAAACAAAAACCAAATAACCACCCGTTCTTTGTTTTTTGGTAACATTTTCTGAACTAAAAATCCACTTACCAAAACATATGCAGACCCTTTACATTTGTACGTACTGTAGTGTCTTTTTTTTACATAAAATATTTGCTATAAATCAATAAAACCCTTGTGCTCCAAACTTTAATGAAATGTATAGACTCATGTCCAGGCTAACTAAAAAAGTTCCTAAAAAAAGTGTAATAAACTATGAAAAAAGACAACTTTACATCTATTTTTCTAAATACAAAAATGTCAAGGCTGTATCCTTCAAAAATGTTGCTGTAAAAACATGATGACGTGTATTCAATGTAGGAAGGGATGTGAACAACAGTGGTCGCAAGGTTTTTGTTGTTTATGCTACATACTGGATATCTGCAAACACAATGTTGGAAGAAAACAGCGCCATGGGACATGTTGAAAATGCAACATGAAAGTGTATCTGCAAAAAGAATGATTGATCTGTCTTATCTAGCTTTAAATCTACTGCCAATCTTGATATTAATATGCAAATCGTAGCTCTTATGCTACCATGGGTACCGTAGTACAGTGGGATCTAAAGGGTTAAGACAGTGTTGGAATTTTTTGACAGTTTTTACTTTGACGGTGCTTTTTAATTTAAATTGCAGACCTTCAAAGCTGAGTTCAAAGAATTGCCACAGATTTTTAGGTGTTAAATTATTCAGTTTATTTTTTGGTGAGCAAGGCCTCCTTTTCAGGTTTGATACAATCACAAGCTCAAGCACAGCCCTTTAATGGACCTTGTGAAGGGAGTGTTTTGGCAGCAGCTGTTTGAATTGTTGAAAAAAGAGGGTTTGAGACTAAACTCTTTACAAGCAGCAATTTTCCCCTCACAATGTGAAAAAGTGAAAGGTTCAGAGTGGATGTGCTCCTGCAGCAACTCTGTCGATGTTGCATCTCCAGCACTGCCTGCATTGAAGCCAGTGGTGTTGTGTTTAGTCTACAGTGCCGGTGTTTTGTCTGCTCTTGTTGTCAGCGTTCAAAAGCGATAGCAGGGAGGGGGCTTGGCCTGGGTGTGGGGAGGGCCATGGTTTCTGTGTATCAGTATTCCAAAAGCACACTCAGCGAAACCACCACCTCTCCTGTGGGACCATGCGCTCGCCGGTCCCCGTTCACGGATGCTGAACATGCTTCTTGCCATTTAGACTCCCCACTACTTCCCACCCTGCCCCCTCCTTTTTCAATCTTTTTTTGCCCCTGTACAAACACAAATCCCTGTCACTTCTGTCCGTGGACATACATGTCAGCCACGGCTGCTTTGAAGGCCGGAAATGTCTTGTTGGGGCTGCAGAAAGCTTCTTGTCATTCATGCAACACTGACAACTAGTAGAGGATGATTTCATGCACCCTGGTTGTATGTTTGGTGCAGTGTTGTCCTGTTAAAAGATTACACCTTGCCAAAGGACACACAGGAGGAGACTAATAGGAAAATGAAAGCACTGCACCCCTGCATTATCATATATTATCTCAGTGTGAATAATCTATCAGGGTGCAGGGATTTGTTTCAAAGCAGCACAGGGTGAATACGCTCCCGACTGGAGGTGTTGAACATCTTCACCACACATGGTTATATTTCATTGATCGAGGGAGCGTTTGTACTGAGGCGTTGCCCTTGAGGAGGCTGTCAGGTGTGAAAAAAACAAAAAATGCTCTGCACGTGTCAAATCCTCCACAGAAGGACACTCAAATCATGTCGGATAGCAAGGGCAATTAGGCGGAGAGCAGGCTGAAGAAAGAGAAGAGATGATGTGTGGTGTGCTAATGTAGATTTTCAAAGCAGAAGCTATCACTAACATACATTTCCACTGAAAAACGTTCCTTAATTTGCTCTTTTTTCCCCTCCTCCCACTTTTTCCATTACTGTCATCTGTATTAACAGTCAGCAGAGAGATTCAGCCCATACCACCCTCCATTAAGGATATATTGTCTCTGTGATCTGAGCATTAAACCAAAAAAAATCTAATTCACATCCATTGGCAGATTAATTGATCATGGGAATGGATTTACTTGTGGAGCATGTGACATGAATATCTGATGCTCTCTTATAGATTTTGCGGGGCTTTAAGGCAAATCAAAAGCACTATGGTGGCTTTAATGTTATGCTAATCTTCTTATAATGACTTCTTTCTGGACAGATTCATGTGTTTTAAGAAAATGGAGGGATTAGGGGCATGTTTGTTTTTTGGATTTGACCCACGGCTTTTTGGCAGGATTATCCTAACTAATGTAAATATGTAATTTTCAAACAATCTATATTTGATCTGCTGCGGTTTCAGAACAAGGTGTGTTAAAGATACCACAATATTTGAAATAGTGGGCAAAATTAGAAAACCTGATACAATTGTCAGTGTTCCTTTGGTGGTCGTGTTTTGTCACTTCCAAGATAAGAAGGCTAAATGTTTTCATGTCAGACTGGTTTTCATCAAGAATAAAGAATAAAACAAAAAACTTCTTTTTACCACTTAATGGCAAGTAAGGATGTGAAGAAACACGAAGCCAAAATTGAAGTTTAAAGAATTTGTCATCAGTCATCTTCCACCTTTAGAACACAGCTTAAGCTAGCATGTAGCCACTTTAGCACACAGAAAAAACTTAAATACCTTCTATAATATTCTTAAAACTAAAAACAGAGATTTGGATTAAGTAAAGAACTCTTAATTTTAAGCTAGTAACTAACTTCTGAATGCTGCTAATGTTAGCATGAAGCCACTACCAAAAACTTATGAACAACATTTGACAATTAAGGTGTGGATAACTTGTAGTGTGTGAAGCTCATCTTGAAATCCTTTAGCTTGAGGTAAAACTGCAGCAATGTTTTGTGAGTTTGAACTGGGAGTATAGCGGTGTAGCTAACCTGCTATTTTCACCTTTCTTTACCTTTAGTGCTTGAATAAGTGAAACAAATGTGTTTTTTTTTTCCAAAGTCCAGAAAAGCAAATGCATTTTATGTTAGCTGACTTCTTTAGTAGCGCTAACATCAATTTTACTGTTACTTTATGTTATGTTAGCCAAACATGCAGTTTTTACCATACAGTCACCAGTGGTCTTACCTATGTGATTGCGGATATGATCCCCAACTCTGAGCTGAAGGGCCCATACAGTCCTGGAAACAACATATTTTTGGCTAGCTATCATAGAAGACAAATGCTAACAACAGTGTTAGCGCAACTAAAGTACTTGGTTAAAGATTACGATTTTGATAGAGAGAATGTCAAATCATTTCAAGAGTATCCATCACTCTTACTGTTAGCAAGGGGGTGGCTGTATGCTAACATTTTTTTTGTCTTGCTTTTTTTATGGTAACCAATTGATTATCAAAAACTTTTTAAATTTATTTTATTTTTTATTATTGTTATTTTATTTTATTTTTGTCCTTTTTGGAGGGGGGGGCATATTTTTTTGGACTTTTCATGTCATCAATCAGTAGGGACAGGGCATGGGAAACTGTAGCAAAAGTGGGGAATGACATGCACCTGCCTGGACCCCAACCTGAGCTTATTAGGCGATACACCACACAATTATGTTTTTTTTTTTTTTAAGACTCTAAACCTGGTGGGATGTCTCTCGTTTCATAGGAATTAATTATCTCTGTAGATGATTAATGGTTTGAAGCAGGAAGATGACGGGAGAAGTTCTATTTTAGAGGGGACAAAAAGAGAAAAAAGAGAGATTTTAGCATTTCATTCAAAATATCCCAATTTTAGACACCTGATAGCACCTATCAGACTCTTCCACACTGCTATTCAACCAATACCTCTTCCTCCTTATCACACTGCGCCCTGTGTTTGAAACAAACCCACACATGTATTCTCCCCGGCAAACTCTCTCGGGGCTTACGCAGATAAAGCAGAGCGTAATGGGGTGCAACATCATCGTTTGTTTATTATTTCTGGAGGCAGGAGATAATGAGGAGCTCCTGAAAATAACTACTGCACCAAAATGGACATCATTGCCTCAGAGACTTTTCCTATTGAGGGCGCTACTTTAAATTCAATTTAAGCTTCATGTTAGGTGTCCTTCCACAGCGTTGGTATTCTTCTTCTACTCAGAAATAATAAAAGACCACCATACTTCAAAGTGTCGCTCTAATTAGTATAATCATCCCTCAGCAGATGTGATGAGCTGTTCAATAAGTGCATCCCTTTTTGCTTTGATTTTACGCTGTCAGCAGAGTCTATGAAAATAGCTGGTCATTAGTATTATGTCTGTGATGTGTTTAAGTGATGAGCCCGCTATTGTGACTAAGTGGTTGAGTGCACATGTTTTCTGTCCTTATATCTCATTTGTAGCAGATCTTGTTAGCTGTTGTAATTGAATTTAGATCAGAGTGTCTGTACTGTAGATGTGACATGCTGTATGTCTCCTTTCATTTCACTTGATGGGCTGAACAAACAGCAGATTTACTGTAGAAGCAGAGAAGACACAAGGCTGGATTGCTTGGTTGTAAAATGGGGTAGTAACTGGAAAAACTTCATATAGAAGTCCTAAAACTCCAAAGTAACTAATTTTTTCATCTGCTTTCATTGAACCAGACTTCATTCTCCACCTTGAGAACAGCCCTCTGCTGGTCATCGAAGAGAAAGCATTTTTTAAAAAGCTACATCCATTTCTCGAATCAAGTCTCCCATCCTTTTAACAGATGTGTAAATTTAGTGCATTTGTCTCTCTCATCTCATTCCTCCTCATTTAACCTAAACAGACCTCCAGCTGTGTGGAAGCCAACAGTGCAATAAAGCAATACACAGATTTCTCATTGGAGACTTCTAAAACTTACAATTAACTCAGCTGCTGTGAGCATGACCTAGATTACACTAGCTGGAATTACCTCGTAGCTGTTGTGATTTTTTTCCGGCTCGTTATTCCTCCCACCAGTCAGATGCCTCACTTTTTTCTAAATTATTAATATTTATTCTGAATCTATAAACCCAACTGTGTGCCTGGTATCCCTTGCTTCATCACAGAGTCAGCTAATCAGTTTTCCCTACTCTGAATGTTCCCCTAAATCTCATCTGCTCCATCATTCATTTATAACTGCCGCACAATCACTGTGAGGAGAGAGCAGACTGTGAAAACGTTATTTTGTCAGTGTACCAAAGGGGAAAAGAAGCTGATGTGGCTCTGTGATGGAGTTGTTACTTGTAGTTTCTGTCTCTGCTTTCTCTCCAAGTCTTCTTTCACTGTGTCACACTGAGACAGATGATTGAACTAGGGGTCTGGATTTGTGATGGACCCGGATCCACACACATCCGGATGTCAATGTAATTAGACTACAGCAGGCCAGACGACTCTGCAATGGATGAGTGGCCCCAACTAAGGGCAAGATAGGCCGATCCGTTTGACAGAACTGGGTTAAGAAATACAGTCCTTGGTTTTTCTGCAGTGCGAACTCTCAGATATGCTCTGGCCAGAGAACAGAGAGGTTAAAACTTTCTCTTGGCAGGCTCAGGATTTACTAATCTGTTTTTCTATGGTGTCTTAGAGAAGAGCTGTTGTCTTTTTAAACTCTAGTCCCTTGAGATCACTAAGAGGTTACTCTCCCTGTGTCTCCTCAGAGCTGCCAGGCAAAGAGGATAAAGAGGATGATGAGGCTGAGGACGGTGGGGTTCCTTCAGGAGACGGCGACGGTGACACCAAGTTGGCAGACGTCTCCTCCCCATCTTCTAAGCTGCTAACGCCCTCCTCGCCACAGAGTACAGGTGAGCTAACAAACCTCTTAAAATTGAAGCAAACACTGAGCTGGATCACATCTGTTTCAAGCCTGTCTTTGCGCTCAATATTCTTAGGAAGACAGCCAAAAACGGCTGGTTTTTGTTTGTTTCATAAACAGTCCTGTAGCTGTTTCAATAGCTGTAAATCTGTCAGAGGACTGGGGAAAAACAATTACCCTGCATGCTTTGCCTGGAGCCTCTAATTGCTTCCAACGGGAGGAGAAAGCTGCTCTTTCAGGCTGCTGGAGAACTCCTGAGAACAGAAGAGACAGGGAACAATGCCCAGCCCATAAACAAGTCTTCCCTGTGCTGTCTGTCAGATAAAGTCTCATCCATGCTGAGACAACAGCTGACTTTCAAACTCACACACAGGTATGAACTCAGTCTGACTGATTGGAAGGAGAGTGCTAGTGACAAGCTTCTGCACGTCACTTTTAATGACTCTACATCCAAATATATGAGGCGCAGCCATATGTAGTTGAAGCCAACTTAGTGAATCAACCATGACTTCATGAATCAGCAGCGTGATTCCCCTAAGCTGCTGGGACATGTCAATTAAAGTGATGTTAAAAGCAGGGGTGTGAACACAGATTTCTGGGACGGGGGCCCAAAAAGAGATGCTCAGCCCCACCCAAAAAATTACAACATCCTTTTTTTTTCCAACTTCACTGAGTTCACTGCAATTTATTTTGAGCCACTGTTAATGTATTTCATATTCAATATGGAACACAAATTTTGCTTGTATTTACTAAAATTGTAAACTTGTAAAAAAGACTTTTACTTCCACTGGAAAAATAATAGGACATTAGTTAATGTATTAAAGCCTGTCTGATGCAA
The DNA here is from genome assembly GCF_033239565.1 of Halichoeres trimaculatus. Classification (NCBI taxonomy): domain Eukaryota; kingdom Metazoa; phylum Chordata; class Actinopteri; order Labriformes; family Labridae; genus Halichoeres; species Halichoeres trimaculatus. The sequence continues at coordinate 8,762,533 of NW_027437199.1, read as the reverse complement.
AAATGAAATCAAAGCAAGTGTTTATGTCTCATTTAAAGTAAGAGAAATTTGTCTTATTTGACTTACTATGAGCTACATTCACTTGAGTTTAGAAAATCTCTTACTTCATGATATTAAGCGACCACAATGATGCCCGAATTGAATGAAAATTATAAAAAACAACTAGTCTTAAATTGCTAAAGACGCAATCTTTAACGATCTCAACTGAAATACCTCAACCTGTATGTGAACCTGAAGAAATAAAGGTTAAAAAAAAACTGCACACATGCTTAATTAGCATCATGTTGTCTCTCCATTAAAAAACTGAGAGCTCTGTGTAGTTTTCCTCTGATTGCCTTCAATTTCAATTTAGCTCACCCCAGAAAAAGCAATTTAGTAGAGGCTCGTGGAGCATTTCAGTCATGCATACTAAGAGGGAGCAGGTTGTGTGTGCTAAGGCTGCACTTATCCCACAATCACCTGCCGGGGGTCAGTCTTAGAAAAATCTTTATTTCCTCAGAAAACTGAATACTTCACATGTTTATATTTTCAACAACAGGTTTTTTTTAGCTCTTGGGAAGACTCATTAAATAAAAAAACAGACAGACAGACTGGTAACAATGTTGAAACCACTCACTCGTGACACACCGAGCAACAGAGCTCCTGAGTGTCTTGTCATCAGCAACTGGCACATTTGACGAGACTATTTTTGAACATCAGTTGACAACATCTGCTATTCTGGGTGAGGTAATGTGGGTTACATCTGCTCCTGTGAACTGCGCTGAGAGTGATTCCTTAATGAATGCATTTTAGTACGAGTCAAGTTCATGATGAAGGACTTTTGCTTAGAGTTTTACCAAAGAGCTTGATACAAGGATAATCTAAATTAGTTTACGTTTTTAACTAGCAAAAAACAAAGTAATCAAAACAAAAATAAAGTCCTCCACACTAATAGTGTCTCTACTGAGGTAGCAAAAAAGCCACTTATGATAAAGGTGTGCTAATTCATAGGTTCACTAGCTTACTTATTCTCTTAGCTACTGATATGTTTTGCAGTCGGTAAAAAAACTGTATTGTGATACAATGCCAGTGTCTGCGCTTAGCATATGCTGGAGTGCTAACTTATGGTCACTCTGGTTTGTTTCATTTGAGATTACCAACATGCTAATCCAGGATTTAGTCAAAACCAGTTATTGTAGAATATCATCACCGGAGTGTCAATGTTAGCTTTTAGCATACAGTGGCACTCGCTAAGAATTTGTTAGCTATTTTTTGTAAAGGCTGTTAAACGTCAGCTAAAATGCTAATCTAAGATGACAACAGTATGCCAAATTTGTAAAGGTTTTTTAAGATAAAATACTTCTCTTAAATGATATAGTTTAAGATATAGGCTAATTCTTGCAATACTTCTTTTAAGATTAGCTAACGTGCTAATCAAAAATGAAAAGAAAGCTAAATAGTTGAGCATAACCTGTTATTGTTACCTAGCACTGTGAGTCTACAACGATGCTGGTGTTTTCATTTAGCATAAAAGGGTGCTAGCTTTCAGTCTTATGTATGTCATACAATTTCTTTGGTTAGATAAGCATTGAAAAGTAATAAACATATTAACAAGTTAACGACCTATAAAACTGTTATGGCCAATAATTAGCCAACAAGCTGCTTATCAACACATCCTTAAGAATACAATCAGTGTTAGTTTTATTCCTGTTTCAGGTCACTTAAGTACAACCTTTGGCAAAGGGTCTATCTTAGATAAAACTTTAAAAATTTTATTAGGTAAATGACCTCTTTGTTTATGCCCACAGGCACTTGAACTTTCAGTCTGTGTCTGTGTCTACTGTCCCTGGCATGAGAGACTTGTTCCCACTGGAATGTGTCAGATGACCGGGCAGTATTCAGTGGAACGTATCGCTCTGATCCATCCTTGTACTGTAGCCACTGCATACCAAACTCTGTCCAAGCCGCTTGGCCGCTTCAACAGCTGAGATGTGACATTTATTGACACTAGGGGGGAAACAAAATACAGCCCCAGTTCAATACCTGTCACGTTTTCCACTCGGCCTGACTCAGGGGCATCAACGCTGCCCTGGAAAGTAAACAAATGGACGGACCAGTCATGGGCATAACACTGTAATGAACCATTACCTACTTTATCAGCAGCCACCATGTTCAAAACGCCTGCAGCTGTGTGTTTGTTTAACACTACACTCCGGTCACATTTCCAAAGGGGTTAATGTGCATGATGTTGGGATGACATTGTCAGTTCAGTGAAAGTGTGCGACTACAAGGACGTATTTGACGCCCTCGTCTAAACTTTTGATCAGATAAACTCCTCTTTATTTTCTTGGCATGTTTATAGAGTATAAATGGGTTAAGTTTTAAAATAAGTGGTTCCATTGTTTTCATCAAAGCGCTGACAGGAGAGATTCATGTTGTCATGTGTTGAACTTTTAAAAAGCAGCACTAGCCACATAACTCCCACCGGGTTTTGTACTGTGATTCATTTATGCTAGCATCATCATGTTATTGACATTTATGGTGTCTAACAACAAAAACAAACTGTAGTTTGTTCTTTGAGGCATATTTTTGTTATTTTAGAGCTTTTCCAGCATAATTTGATAAATGCAGGGGATAGCAAAGAGTGGCGCATGCAGCAAACGGTTGGGCTTACACGGGGTGTGCTTTAACATCCAAGTCAAACTGACTCCCAATTTTGAAATACAAATAATCATCAAATTACAGAGATAATCCTAAAACACACTTAGTTCTGTCAAAATAGCATTGTACTTTCAACTAGTGTCCATCAAAAGGCAATTTTTTGCTTTTTATATACCAATGGTTCCGGCCAAATAACATCCAACACAGGCTATTTCGAAAAGCAGTAAAGCAAAAAAAAAAGTGCAAACAGATAATAATTTGAAGCTAACTAGCATGATAAGTTGCTAATTATGATCTTTTAATAATTATGATACAGAAAATATACATTTGTTTAAAAGTTGCATGTTAGCATGATGCTAATGTTAGCATATATTTTTTGAAGTAGTGCCTTATAGAGAGGCTAGCATGGCCTCAAAATTTGGTTTTAAGCTAAGATATGTGTTAATGTGTTTGTATTGAGCGGGTAGGACAGTAGGACAGAGGATGGAGCAGCAAACAGAAAGAGGGAGAGGAAGAGGGACAGCATATAAGGGCAGCAGGTTGGAAATTGAACCCAAGCCTCTTGCCTGGGGATGAAAGCCAATGTATGTTAGACCCATGACCTCAGCATCAGGTCAAACTGGCAGTTTGGTTTTACATTTCTAAGTTATATTATCAATTTGTATCGATTGATTCGCGAAAAATGATGGCAAATTGTCTAGTGCAAGCTTTGTGATCTCTACATCTGGAATTGTGGTACATTAGGTGTCCATTATTTGTAGTTTTCTTTATGGATGCCCTAAGGAAATAGTTCAATAGATCAAAAACTGTCAAAATGTTTGAAGTTGGACAGGACTTTTTCTGATTCTAAATCCAGTTATTCCCTTCAGGCATCCTACATGGCAGCAGAGTCTGGAACAGGATGTTTTGTCCAGTAGCCAAGCAGACTAAATGGCTGTACGGCTTTTACTTTCCTGGCAGAACATTGAGCAGTGTGTTAAAGAGTGCTGCATCTGGATGTCGACTAAAACATCACACCTCTCTGCCATATTTCCTCTTCACAGTGCAACCCTGAAGCATCATTATGAGAATCATGCACAAGGGAGACATCTTATCACCGCTTTGCTCTTTTGTGATAAATATTCATTAGGGATTAATTAAAAAACAGTGCATCATGCAATAACTCATCATTCTTTGTTTTCCTGCTGCTGAGGATGTGATCAAGCTACAAAAGACACGTCAGGAATTCTTGAGTAAAACTGCTGCATTAAGCTACAGTAAGAGAAGCAGCAGCACCTGACTGTGAGGTCATATTTCATTGAGCTTGACATTTTCATCACAAGCTGAGACAGTGATTGAGCTCTGGGGTCAGGAGATGAATGAGGTGAAGCGATAAGGACTTTGTCAACAGCAGACAGACAGCGGGGCAGAACTGAAGCAGAGAGCAAAGAACAAATGCATGTGCAAAAATAAACTCATGGGTAAAAACATGCATAGACATAAACTTTACAAGAGAAAACGAGCAAAAAAGCTTCAGGCTGAGTGCTAAAACAGACACACACTCAACTATTTCACATATAGAACATAATGGAAGCAGCAGCTGCTTTTTATTTGATCTATACTGTTCCGGAAATAAAAGTCGAAAGCAGCAGAAGCAGAAAACATAAAGCCTGAGAAGAGACTTGTAAAAAAAATCAGGCCAGTCAGAGAGAACTGTCCCAGTTTAAAAATAACCGTCCCACCTATGGGAGTTTCCTCGTTTTGAAGGTGGGTGTTGAGGAGAAATTGTAAACAAAAGAGTGAATTAGGGGACAAGGACAGGGTGGGATGAGAAAATCAAAACCACAACCTTTAAAAGTCCATTAAAAGACAGATGAGAGAGGCTGAGAACAGGAATGCCTAACCGCATGAATTCCACAGTGAGATTAACTCAGGAAACACATTACACATCTTTAATATAAACACAGATATTTCAGGGGGTTTGTGGTTCTGATGTCTGCATGTTTATGCTCTCAAGGTCAGCCACTTTGGGATTTCAAAGTGGCACTTCATATGACCACCAAATGTAATGTACTTCCCAGGACTACTTGGATATTTTTGAATCTCTCTTTTTAACAGATCAGGCAAAGACCATGCTCATATTTAACTTAAGCAACTAAAAAAATGTTTGCATGAAATGATTTATATTATCATATTTGGCGATATGGCTCTGTGCTGGGAGGTAAATGCCCTTCCTCATGCCTATCTGGTGTGCCAAAGCCTGAAGAAAGGAGAGCACAACTACTTTCTCTTTGCTGAGCATACATGAAAAGACAAAGCAGGGAGAGCATCCGCAAGGTATAGAGCAGACTCAGTATCAGTGACATACAAGGTGAGAACTTTTAATCAGTCAGGAGCACTCCAGTCACAAACAATCAATTACTTGCATGGATTAAGTTATATTTGGGGCTCTGTTCTGGGAGTTCTCTGCCTTTTCACATGCCTATGTGGAATGCCAAAGCCTAAGAAAGGGAAAGCATACATGAAAAGCCAGAGTGGGGGGGGGCAGCAGCAAAGACCTTCAGGAGTACAGAACCAAAATAAGCATCGGCGACAATACGTATGACCCTGACAAAATCAGACACAGCATAAAAATAGGTAGTTTGGTGGAGGTGGGTTGAGAAGCGGTTTGCAAGGAGAGCAGGCTGAAGCATTTCAATTAGAATGCCTATTTAGCTATTTGCCAATTAGTTATGTTGCTGTAATCCGTTCACTTCCTGATCTGCATTAACCAGCTCGATCTCTGTGCTTTGCTAGCTAGAGCATAGCATCATCATTAATTGCTGTGGTGTAGCAGTGCCATCCCAAGGTTGGTTGAAGTATTACTTTCTTTGTTCAAGCATTTTAGCTAACTGAATCTACAAAGGTGGTGTTAGGAGACCTTATATGCAGTTATTATTGGAAAAAAAGGTGCATTGAAACCAAACGACAATGTCTTGTTGATTAATTGTCCATAGCAAGAGAAAACACACATATAGACGCTACCTAAAAAAACAAACTATTTTGTGCACAAGTTATTGATTTGTGTGCTTGGTTTTTTTTTTCAGCTCAGTCCAGTCAGGTTACTGTGTTTAGCTTCGAAGCAAGGCTATGACATTTCCATGTTTGCAGTTAAACCCTCTAAAAGATAACGAGTACCTCAGAAGCCCATGCTACACCAACCCACCAAGTTCCATGAAAATCAGGCCTTTACTTCTTCAATAATTGTGCTGACAAACCATCTAACGTTACAGTAAACATAACCTCAGTGGCAGATGTAATAAATTTATAAGCCCACACCTCACTAAAGCTGCCTGCTGTGTGATTTACTGAGCTGTCAGTTCATCCTGTTCATTTGTTCCTGTCTCTATGGCCCATTATAGCACCTGGCTCTTTGTGAAAGAGTGATCGTCTCTGATGTGCCTGCAGCTAAATGACTGATGAGCCCGGGCGCATGAGTGTGCTAATGACAGGGATGCAATTAGAAGCTGTTTCTCTTCTTTCTATGCAAGCTTCTTTTAAAGAGGCGTTGCACACTAGAGGTGTTTCTGATTGCAAAAACTGTATCAGTGAAGAAACAGAGATCGTATATGGGAAAAACTATGTCCATGCTGCGAAGCTTGATCATTTGGAGACTTGGAGACTGAAAACGTTTCTTTGGCCCATCTGTGAGGCATTATGCTGTGAGAAGTGACTTATTTTTACTCCCTTTTAAAGTTACCCTTTTGTAATTCAACTGCATAAATACACACAGTACAAATGAGGTTTGCAGGCGTCTCGGTAAAGTTCAAGCAAACACATAGTCACCCCTTAATTTCTAAAGCCAACCCATTTCCTTTGCAGTGTTAAAACACGTCCAGTACAATCATAATTGACTGTTCTCCCATGGAAACTCCAGATGGCTTACGTAATGCAACAGAAACTAGCTCTGTGGTTCTGAGTGGGCTGATTTGTAACACACACACACACACACGTGCACACACACACACTCCTGCCTCCACTTTAAGGCCCTGCGCAGTTTGAAGTTGGCTTCTTACAAGCGTTTAAACAGGATTAGCACATTAGGAGGAAGGAGCACGCTTTCACCACCCTGGGCCTGAGCCAAGAGTTTTCTGGCTCAGTTTGAATGTTGATTAAATGTTTCTGTGATTTCTCATGAGTGTGAGATTAGTTTGCTTTTAAGTGACATAAAAGCAGACATTTACTGCTGATGTTATTTCCAAGTTCAAGGCTTTTCTTGTTCTTTGATTCTTCAATAATATTCCAAATTAGTCTTGTGTTCTCAAACGTTTCAAAGCAATCTGATCAGTTTCTACTTTCTTTCAGGCATCCCCAAAGAAAGAGCAAATATTCCTGCATACACCGAAGACTGGATGACAAGCCTGATGGACAGTGACATCACCTTCCTTCCTGACTGCAACAAAGAGCACTCTGGGATCTGCAACCTCTCGGACACCTGGGACTCCACAACCCCCTCTGAAATCAAGCCAACTCAAAACACCACTGCCACAAACCAATCAATCAACCCCTTCCTGATCCCAGCACCCCCCATGTTAGTGCCACTGTACACTGACTGGAACAGTGCCATGGCGGCTTGGGGCCTTGCATGGGAGGCGCATGTTTACGGTGCAGGATGCGCCTTCGCAATGGTTACATTAGCCTCAGCACTCAATCTGCTGTGCTTGCCACTACGATGCCCATCCGGATGTGGCTACTTTGCCCTGGTGAGCCTTTTTCTACTCGCTGCAGGTTGCACCAGATCTTTCTCGTTACTCTATGATGCCTATGGCCACCAGGACCGCTTACCCTCCACAGAGGCCTCACTGATGCTCTACGAAGCACCGTTTCCATGCCTGACTGCAGCTTTCGGTCTGGTTTTCCTTCTCCTCTCCATGCGCTCCAGAATGCAGCTCTCTTACTCAGCCTTCCAGAGACCGTGTTTCCTAGCCTGCCTTGTTGTCCTGCACTTTGCTGCTGCATTCGGACCCGTGACGTTGCTGAAACTCTACCAGGAAAAGCCCCCACTTTGCCTCTTTCTTTCACTCCTCTCTCGCGGAGCCTTTGTTGCACTGTCCACATTTTTGTCTATTGCGTATTTTGTGTTCTACATCTACGTGAGGGCAGACTCCAAACACATCTACCACCTAAATAACACTTCTCCAACTCCGGCTGAGCGCTACAACCGCTGCCCCTTTGCTGAGAGTCGAGACTGGGACCGTGCCGCTGTAACTGTTTGTCTGTCAGCATTGTTTTCTTTAGCGTGTGCAGGACTGCAGTTATACGCAATTCTCAACGCCCTGGGTGTTGCAGGTGGGGAGGAGGTCTTCCATCCTTGGCCCTGGTGGGCTTTTCAGTTCAGCTGCAGACTGTGTGAGCTAGGGGTCTGTCTCACCTTAGCCTTGGTTGTTGCACAACCAGTCTATTGTTCCGACCACCTCCCGGCTGCAGGGAGCTGCTGGACAGAACTGCTGGCAACGAAGTCACCCATCCTGCCAGGGACCTACCAGTGGAACCTGAGCCAGCATGAGAAGCTCGCCATTGTTGATACTGTTGGGCTCGGAGAGACGGAAAGCCTTCCTCTTTACACTCTGATGGATGAAAGACTTGGTTGCAGTTTGAACGGCCTCGACCTTCTCTACCACAGCAACAGGGCCTTGGCTTATCGAGACTTAGACTTAGATATGGACTTACGGAGTTCACTAAAACCTGAAGATGCAGGGGGCAGAGATCCCTCAGGTGGATCTTCGTTTACCAGCGACTCCACGACAGACTTGCGGCCGCCCTCACCCATCAACCTCCGCCGCAGCATAGACGAGGCTCTCTTCAGTGATTCTCTCTTTCCCATGAGCCTCTTCAGCCCTACTCGGCCCATTCGATGCAGTGATCTATCTATGAACAACCACTGTGCACTTCCCAGCAATGGCCTCTGCGATCCCCTTTCGTCTGACCCTGGTTTGTATCGGACCTCATCCTGCGTGGAGATGGCCTCCATTCCCAAACCCCCTCGCACCCAATCTCGAGGAGACACTGTTGAAGGTGCTCCACCATCTCCCTCCCTTTCCTCAGCCTCCAGCTGCTCCTCTCCTGAACGTTGGAGGGGCAGCTCATCCTCCTGTTCCCTTTACCGAGCCTCCCTTGGAGGCTCCTCACTGGTTCTCTGCCCTAGCCCGGAGAGACGTGAAATCCAGCTTCAGCAGCAAGGGAGCACAGGCCAAGTGCCATCTTCTGGTCACAACAGTCATGCTGACCCACAAAGGAACTATCAAACACTGGGTGCAGCCTCTCAGGAGAGCCTGGACCTGGACATGTCGTCTGAGGCAGACCGATCTGTGCAGGAGGAGTTCATCAGTGTCTGCAGACAAATCGACGCTTTGAGCATCTGCAGCGAGACTATTGATCTATAAAAGGACAGTCTGGTCAAACAAGGGTTACACTGAAGACTTTATAAGGAGAGAGCAAGTTGACTGTCAGGGTTTTCTTTTTGGGTATGGTAGCTTTTGAGAACACAACGGAAAAACCTGCAGCTGCCAAAGCGACGGCTTCTGAAGGTTTGATGAGCTTTCCTGAGTGGTAATACGTGAATGTCTATGAAGGTCAAAGTGCCAAGAATGTCAAAAGCCAAAAGGTAATTTGTAACTTTTCCATGTTTGATAATGGCTGGTGAAGTTTAACACAGTCAAAAGAATTGTAACATTTTACTGAGGGGAGAAAACAAAAATTTATTTGTACAAATGTTTTTATTGCATTCAAACATTCCAATAGATAGAACTGTGACTGAATTAAGCACTTATTAAATACTACTGAATCATACCCATTCGTACTCTTACAAACATCACATCTCATGTTTGATGATGGGGTTATAGGTGAGTTTGTTAAGCTATAAACGCTCCATATCAACATGCCACTCATTTAACTCTGAGCTATGGTGTAGTAGCACCCTCTACTGGTATAAAGCACACTATGTTACCTTATTCTCCAATATTAATCATCAATGGATCAAGCTTCTACTCACACTGACAGGCTAACTAATTTATTTATGTTCACACAATTTTACTCAAAATGTTTAATAAAGTTTGTTTTATAATGTTTGACTCTTTTTGTATGTCATGATAAAAGAAACAGACAACAATGCACAGTTTGATGTATTTATTCCTTTTTACCATATTGAACAGCAAAAGCAACATATCCCCTCTTGGGTGTTTTACTGTAAACATGTTCTGAAGTGATGTTTCTCAAAACAAACTCATTGAATGCTGAGTCTTTTCCATCTAAGAGGTGTACTTTTAAGTTTTTGGTCGATTGCAAAAGCTACCACTGCCTCCTTGCAACTGTAGCATCTTTGCAATGCACTGAAGCAGAAATTATTAAAAGTGCAACACTATAAAAATTGTAAACTAATCTCCCAGTTAACACTATATTAGAGCTTTTTAGATGGGCTGACAGGACTCAGTACTTTACAAATAAGACATTCTCTCCCAGATTTGCTTTTAGATGGGAATCTGACAACAAGCAGCAGTCATTTTCAAATTAATATAGGCATATATTTCTCCATTGATTATCCACATACAATTTCCTGCAATTTTGTCCAACTGCAAGGCTTCTGTTAGTCAAGGGAATCATGTGCAGAACAAATAACTAGTATCAGAAACTGAACACTTATTATTTTGAACATCTGCTTTAAAAAAAGTTACATATGGCAAAAAACAAAAACAAAAACACATCCAGTATGAAAATGTTAGAAAAGCCCACATAAGCCTAACGATAACAAATGCAACGTGCTGTTAAAAAGTAAGAAAAGGAGGCGACAGGGTGTCAAGAGTTTTGCATTTCTCTGAGCTGTCACGTGCAGTCTTCATCCACCGTTTCAAGGCATTTCTCTGGTAAAAAAATGAAACAATCAGAAATAAAAATGAACCTATCAAAGATGCAATGCTGGAGACGCAGGAATGATCAAGTGACAAGGTAACAAGTGGCCTGTAGCGCTAAATTTGGTTTCGAAATTACAAAAGAAGAGAGTCTGAGGAAGTGTATATACACTTGGCAGTATGTATGCAGTTACACTGAAGCAGAATATAAATAACAGCCATGTTTGGCTTAGTGAAAAAACAAACATGCATATCAAAAACACTTCATGCTCAATTTGAAGCCCCCAAGACTATACAGGTTTATATAAAGTTTGTCTTATTTAAAAGTATTCAAATTACGGGCATAAGAGTCATCATTCTTGATTGGTTTCTATGCACTAAAGAACTTTCTCTTACTAAACATACCTGATCTTCATCTTTTGGCCCCCTCCATGCTTTACATATGAGCACAATGCAGTGAGATGGGACCCTAGTTTTTTGGCTTGGATGTCTTTGAAGGGAGATCTGACATCCACAGTGGGAGATACTGTGGGTTTGTTCCCTGGAGAATGCAAAGTTGACTGAAGAATCGTCGTGAAAAAAAATCGTACCTCAGGATCCAAAATGCATGAAGTTTACAATATGCCATATGTACTAACAGCTACTGTCTTCAATAGCCGACACCTGGATGCCAACACAAAAAGGTAAGAACGACAAACTGCACATAGACACAAGTGTTTTGTATTCTGTGCATATGTTCTTGTGTTTTAAAGATCTGGGATGTGAGAAGCTTGCGATAAAGGTGAGCTGGTTATCTTGTATCCGCAAAGAAGCGAAAAAATTTGCTGATAGCTTTTGCACCATTGCTGTTTTAGATTCACTACTTTTCGCAGGGCGAATACACCCAATGCACCTTCAGTTTGTATGTCCCAGAACACATTTATAGTTATACACACACTCAGGCACTCACCACTCACACATCATTCTCTCGATACTATCAACACACATGCACAACAACCGGGATCATTAGCACGTTCAAGATACAGGTGTGTGTCATTCTGAAAACCCTGATGCGCCGCTTCTCGAGTGCAAAATCCCAGGTGTTCAGAAAGCCGGGTGTCAGTTTGAAGCTTCTCTCACTTCACTACGGGGCCTCTTTCCTCCCCCAAAGCAGCTGGTTTGGATCGTGTTTGAGAGAGTAACAGCGGGTACGATGCAGAGGAGGGTAGAGAGGGCGTAGTGGGTGATGCGTGTTTTAGTGGCGGTTTCTTATTTGGTCACTGTTAGATGGGGTGTGTCACGTGCACCGATGGTGTGCACTTTGTCCACTTCTCATTCAGTAAAGTCGCTTCTCATAACTGTGAAGGCAGAAAAGAATATGAATTAGGGATGCATGATATATGGATATCAATATCGCTATCGGCCTGTGTGATATCAGTATCGGCCGATATTTACTCATTAGCTGTCCGCATTTTCAGAGCCTCTTTAACAATTTTTCAAGACCCAAATAATATTGTTTTCCAAAACTATGTAAACACCAAAACTACCTAAGAAGAGTGGACTCTTCTTTAATGTCTCTCTTCCTGTTTTTGATCCAAAAAACAGACAAAAAGTACTTTTTTTTAACACGTTCATCTCGGGCGCTCTATCCTATCCTGTCTGATTGCGCCACTCTTTCTCTCTGAACTACTTCTATGCATCATCTCAGATTGTTTTTGTATTTTTGTTTTTTATCAATATCAATATCGGTAAATATCAGTTATCGGCCTTAACAACAATATTCATATGAGAAATCGGTATCGGCCAAAATTGTAATATCAGTGCATCCCCAATACGAAAATATCTTTATTTAAAACATTTGTGCATTTTCAAAATGTCTTGCTATTGCTGAGTTTGCAGCTACCAAATTAAGAAAGTGAGTAAAATTTCAGGGTCAATCTGCTTTTCAGTAAGTGTTATGAAATCATCAGTGAGAGTCAACACTGAAACAGATTCTTAAGTTCCCCTTTCGTCATTTTTTTGACTGGAGAATGGCATGACGTCCCCTCACTGTAGGAACAGACAAGTTTTTCCAGACGACATGCAACAGGGAATGACAAATATGCAACTATAATACCTCCGCATTTTAAACCTAGGGTCTTTACAAGTGTTTTCTGCAGAAATATTATCTGTTTGCTTTTGAACTTACGAATGGAGGCCGTGAACTCCTCCCTCCACCTGAGCAGACATGGTGCGCTTCTCAAACTTGAGCTCTCCTGAATACATCATGGAACTGAGGGGGACGAGACAGAATCACTCTCAAACATAATTCACAAAAGATCGAATCTCTAAAACGAGCAGTATGTCACATTACTCACCGGAGGACAGAGAGACTCTTTGCACCGATGTCCTGGCAGCCGTGCTGAATCCCAGCGATCAGGTAAGGTACAAACTTGTGGATGGAGCCCTTGTCCTGGACTGAGCCTGACACACCCTGAGCTACTTTCACCTTGTCTCCCTCACTGTGGAAATAGAAGAATCAGTTTTTTTTGCACAGATTCAAAGCAGTGACATATCTTGGATTTTGGTATGGAAGTACTCCTGATACCTGAAATAACGTTTCTGGCTGCTGGTGCTCTTCTCCATGGCGTCCAGGGAACCCATACCACGGTACTTTTTCAGCCGCACACCGTCTGAGAAGAAATACTCTCCCGGTGCCTCGGTGGTTGCTGCTAACAGTGAGCCCATCATAACTGAAAGGGAGGTAGATAATTGTGTTAGTTTTAGCTTTAAATCAAAAAAGGAGCACATTAAATGCATCACTTTTATGTGGTTAAAACTTGAACCCCCATCACTTGGCCTGTGACCTGAAAAGATTTCTGAAATCTATGCGTAAGGAACGCAGGTTATGGAAAGGAGTGTGATAGTTGAGAAGGGAGGGGCCAGGTTTTAAAGGGCTTTGTGGGTGAGGAGAAGGAGGACTTGAAACTAAATGTAGTAGGGGAGGATGGAGGATGGGGGTGATGTGGTCACCGAGTGGCTGCAGAAATCTAAATGTACTGGAGTTTATGACTTTGGAAACTTCCACATGTGCTTATATATTTTCTTGATGAGATCTCACCAGTTGATGCACCCAGCGACAGAGCCTTCACCACATGACCAACAGTCTGAATCCCTCCGTCAGCGATCACAGGGACACCAAAGCGCCTTGCATACTCTGCTACCTTGTACACCGAGGTCCCCTGAGGCCGTCCGCACGCCATGACTGGAAAATGGAAATCATATCTGACATGAATGCCATGAAAACAAGTCTGGTGTAAAAGAAGAAATATAAATATCTGCGATAATAAAAGATACTTGAGAGCAAAGGACAAACGGATATCAGCAAAACATGTATCTAACAGGGATATCATCAGCTTCAAGTCCTTTGCTGCATCTTTCCCCTCATGTTGCTGTCGGTGAACATGACCCAGTCGGAGCATGAGAGGCCGGTCACCATGGCAACACAGGATGGGGCTCTGGCAGATCACCATGACAACTAGGAGTGGTCTCAAGGTATCTTATACCATTAGCAACTGATCGACTGTTTTATCTCACTGCAGCTCATGGCACGATATAGAGAAGGTTCAGTGAGGACTGGGTCATTTTTTTTGTCCCCTGTGTTCAAGAGATAGCTTTAGAAGCAAAGGAGGGAGTGTGTGTGTGTGTGTGTGTGTGTGTGTGTGTGTGTGTGTGTGTGTGTGTGTGTGTGAGAGAGAGTGTGTGTGTAATGAGTACCTTCCTGTGTGATACAGATGGAGCCGCAGCCCATCCCGACTCTCAGAGCGTCGACACCAGCATCGATCAGATTCTTGGCCTGGGCTGCTGTAACCACTGTGGATGAGGATAAGAATAAATATGAAGACCAAGAGAGTAATAACACTGAACCTGTACTCTTAATCTTTTTATAGCTATGCACACATTTATTATGGATGCATCAGCAATAAAAAAAAAACTAGCTAACAGTTAACCCAACTATTTGTAATAAACTCACCGTTTCCTCCTGCAACTTGCAAGTCAGGATACTTCTGTTTGATATAATGTATCATGTTGATTTGATAGACTGAGTTTCCTTGTGAAGAGTCCTGCAAATGACAGCCAAAAAAACTTGATTTAATTATATCAATATGCCAGAACAAAAATGTTCTATTTTGTAAAAAAAAAATCACTAATGGTAAACGTAAGTGCATTAGACATCAGCAGATGGCTTTGGTACAAGTTGCTGTGAATGCAAGGTAAAAAAAAAAAAGGGAGGTGCTGCACAGCTGCACAGAAGCTGCACATTGCTGATTGCAATCAAAGTTTTTGCCAATGAGAAAAAGCTTAACTCTTTCTTCCTTTCAGGTATCCTCCAAAAACAGACTGCTTTATATAAACTTGGGCAACCAATGTGCCCAATTTTGTGGTATAAAAATCAAATTCCCGACAGCAATTAGTCCTGCAATTTTCAAAATGTTACCCACCAACACAACCACATCCACTCCAGCCTGCACCAACAGGTCGAGTCTGTATTTGTCGTCCTCTCTGGTGCCGATGGCGGCTCCACACAGCAGCTGTTTGCGTGAGTCTTTGGAGGCCAGCGGGTAATCCCTGTTCTTCTTCAGATCTGTCCTGGCGATGATGGCCACCAGCTCGTCGTTGTTGTTTACGATGGGAAGTTTGCCTGGTTACGATGAAAGCAAAAGGGAGGTTGACAAAGAACATGAAAGAGAGGCTTAAGTGCTGCTGAAACACCTGAGCTTGTATTTACCTTTCTTACTACGCTGGAGAATATCGTTGGCTTCTTTCAGAGTAACACCAGCCGGAGCAACGACCAGCTCATCTCTCTTTGTCATAGCCTGGAAATAAAAAGACAATGGAGAAAAAAATGAATGAGTGATGGAAACTCGGCTATTCCTTTGGGCATTCAGGTATTGTATCACTCACCTCCTCCAGGGGTCTGTCGTGGTCTTTTTCAGAGAGGAAGTCAATATCTCTGGAGGTGACGATGCCCACCAGCTTGCTGCCCATTTTTCCTGTCTCCGTGACCGGGATACCAGAGAAGCCGTGCCTTACTTTGGCCTCAAACACATCTCCAACTGTGTGTCGTGGACTCATCACGACTGGGTCTGTGATAAAGCCCTGCTCAAACCTCTGAAAACAAACGCAAACGATCTTGGTAAGCATTTATTCTTCCTCTTAAGTTTGTGCAAAGCGGCAAAAGCAGCGCGAAAACACGCACGGGACCTCACATGATTGTTAAACAACAAGAAGCTCACACAACAGAACGTAATTAGTGAAGAAATGACACACATGATACAAATCACACAGAGGTGGAAGACAATTACCAGAGCCTAAAGAGGGACAGGATGGGACAAAAGGTCAGATGAGAGCTTAGAGAGGTGGTTTGAGATTTATTCCATTGAGGGTTTACTACTACTACTACTGTTTCTGTGACTGAACGCCATTAGAAAGACGTGAGGGCTTACCTTGACCTTGCGGACCTCATTGGCCTGGAATTCTGGTGTGCAGTTGTGATGAATGATGCCAATACCTCCCATTAGCTGCCGTTAAAAAAAAAAAAAAAAACTCAGTCTTCTTTTTTTTTTTTTAAGAGTAAGATCATAGACTTTATATTCAAGCAGTACTAGTGATGATGCATCTCTTACCGCCATTGCTATCGCCATGGCTGACTCTGTGACGGTGTCCATGGGGGAGGAAATGAGCGGGGTCTTCAGTGTGATCTTCCTGGTCAGAGCTGATGTCAGGTCCTAAGATTCATGAGAAAGAAGAAAGGCAAAACACTGATTACAATATCTTCTTATAAAGATGTGTGTTCTGTAATTTGCACATTAACCACCAGGGGGCAGAGTATCCTTTGATGCAGTCGCCTCAATCTCTTTCACAGACACTGACACTGAAGCTACAAAAACTTAAATGACACTGATAAATTTTGGTGGACTATTTTTTCAAACCTGAGTGACAATAAGAGCTCATTTAAAACCAAAATGTTACAAAAATGTCTTCTTGTATCTATTTAATCCATTTATTCTGAATTATAAAGAAATTGTACATTTATTTATTTATTTTTTAATTGTAATTTTTTGTTTATTTGGAAAGGCACATATGACATTGCATCTCTTTGGAGAAAGGGTACAATATACAGTTTACATTCCACATGTTTATTGTGGTTGTGAAAATGATCATTTCCAATTCTTAATTTTAGTAGATTTAAGAAATAAGAGAACAGGTGAGTGGAAGGAGGGGTCTGGCTCCAATTCTCGACTTATCTGGAATATGACACATCAGGATTTACACATTTGCATCAGCCTAAACAGAAGTGTAAACAAGGTAGGTGGATTCACAATAAACATAACATAGTCAAGAGTACAGAGAATGGCAACCTCTCAAGACTGTAAATTCAATTTCCCAAATTTGAGGTTGTGAAAATCTGACTGGAGGGTCAAGAAATGCCTTCACAAATCAAAAACTACCTGTAATTTTCATATTCCACCCACTATTATAAAAATATGAATTAAAGTAGAGATTCACTTTTGTTTAAAACCAAACCAAACCAAAAACAACATGTTTGATCTGTTTTCCACATTTCTTTTTGCTTGGTGACTAAGCCAGGGCAGTAGGTATCTTTTAGGAACCTCAAAGACAGTCTAATTTTCACCCAATCAGCATAATGAAATATCTCAGGCCTTTTTTGTCCATTTGTGAATTAACCTATTGGTGTGTTGACATGGCAGACATACCAGATACATGGTCCCCAACATCACTCACTCTGGTCCTAGAATGAAGCATCTTCGTCCAACAAGGTTGTGAACATGTTTCCTTTTTACTTTGGTAATTTGATACTTGTATGCTATAACTGTCCCCTTAGAATATGTATATTTTATATATTTACGCTTTAGAATATCCATAAATGCATATCTAAGACTTCAAATATCTTTAATCAAAATCTTTGGAACAAATTGTACAAATGAAGATGAGTATGACTTCACATCTCATTCCCACAACAACCAACGCCAAACTTTTTTATCTTCAGATGTGTGTGAAAACTCTGGCATTCCCATCACATGGGAAAACTCCTAATGAGCCCTGTGGTGTCAGAGCTCTCCCTCCTTTATCTGTGTCAGACATAAACTATGAATGTTTTCTCAGGACAAGGCACAAGAGAGCAGCTTACATAACCTCTCCAGTTAGCGAGCACATCTGCACTCACCTGCTAAATTCAACTGAGGGGTTAGGAGAGAACAGGAACATCACGCGTCAGGAGGATTTCTCAGAACTACTTAAAGCACATGTTGTCCCTCAAGAATAGGGAGCTCGAATGTGAATAAAATATTTCGCAAAACCGTCTGAATCACCGTTTGTAAGTGAATGACTTCGTTCTGCGCCGCAGCCGAGAGCTAAATGTGGAAGCATGTGTGTTATTTAAGCTTGAATGGGCTCACTATCCTGTGAAAAAGTAGGGCAAGACTCTGTGGAGACAACCCATGACAACACAGCGAGGCAGACAAGCATCTCTGTAACACTACAGCCAACAGTGAGAGATTACAGATATCAATTAAATTAAAACCCCTGAAATGGACGAAGCAGAGGAGAGGGATTTCATCTAAATCCCTGAGATTAACTCTTCGGTCATCTGCCGGGAAGTGGATGAGCAACCGAGCAGACAAGTGTAAACACAAGGGGCGAGGGAGCAGCCAGCGGGTGACCACATTGGGCAAAAATAGCAAGGCGCCGGGGAGAAAAAGAGTGTTGGAGCTGGTTTTAAGCAGGCAAAACAAGACTATTTTTGTAGAAGATGGCGTTGTAGGATGACGTTGGAGTCTGGAGCAGGAATGAAGATTGTGAAACTCCAGTGTGGTCAGACAGGTACATAAGGAAGTGGCGAGAATGCAGAAACTGAAACTGAGGACAACGTCCTTTAAAATACCAAACTTTAAAAGTCTCTACTTAAATGTGGAGACACGACAGTAAAGTGCAACCATCTCCTGATGGAAAAACGGACGTCGGGGCACTTTCTCTACTTAGAAATAAGTCTTAAATATTTAAACACACACATGGCTGTACTCACCACTTCGTCTGAGGTGAAGTCGATGAAGCCAGGTAGAATCAGGAAGTCACTGAAAGACATAAACAAGATACAAAGTCAGGGGCCAATGCAAAGTAAGGAAAGGTACAGCGTTTATATACACACTGCATTAAAATACCAGCAGCTTAAGAATCTCTTATGTTGAAATTAGCAAGAATTTGGATTTTAATTTATCCCCAAGAAAAGCAGACATGAAGATATGCATTATAAAAACTTAAGTTCAATTGAAAATCTATGAACAGTGATTCTGATTTAAGAAGAGACTGTTCTAAAAAGAATAAGTAGGAGATGATAGAGCAGTCTCATTGACATGTTTGCATGCTTTGATTCTGTTCTGCATCTTTCAACAATGCAGCAGCTTTTCTTTAAGACAATTTAGTGTCTCCTCAAAGTTACCAGAGCATTTTTAAAGTGACTGCATGCAGACAGGAAGATAAGCTGGGTGTGCCTGTACTTGGCAAAAAAAGTGACATTTAACCTCTTAAAGCTCACTTCAGAAGAAGAGGTTTAAGTGTGTGGACGAGCAGCAGCTACGCGCAGGAATGGTGCGCTCATTTTCCAGCGAGAGCCTGAATGTGTTTTTGTGGTTTTTGCAGACGGGTGGGAGAAAAACAGGCAGTGAGGTGAGTGCAGGAAAGAAGGAGGAAGAAGGGGGACTTTGTATGGTGTGAGGATGTTGGGAGAAACTGTAAAGGAAAGTACAGAATGAATGGGTGGAGTTAGAGGTGGAGATAGGAGGCTTATTAAGAATTTGGAAGGTTGGTTTGCTGACAAACTTTGTCGCCTCAGTGTGGGTGTGGAAGGACTGATATAGTCACTCATGGAACAAAGGGAGGAGTCTGGTTTGTTTTCCCCTTCTCTTTGGAGCCCAAACACCCACAAACATCAACATTAAACACAATCAGGAAGCCCAGCAGACATCTGCTAGCAATTAGCTGCAGCCACAAACCTCAGCTCCAGCTCGCAGGCTGGATGTGCTGACTCAGGGTCAGCGTTGGATTTGAATTGTAAAGCAAACTCTTGCTTGTTGATGCATTGTTATGGTTTACATTTGACTTTCAAATAAAGACAAATGCAAGATTGTTTTGTCTTCTGTACAGACACCTGTACCAGTAGCAAATCACCACGTTTATCCAAAGGTTTAACGAGGCAAACTCCAGCAACAATCAGCTGTTTGTCTGAGACAGATCCACTTCAAGGACTATACAATTTATAAACCACAATAAGCACCTCAGGTGGAATTCCAAGAGTAACTGTCGACCACAAATATGTGCTCTTCTGTCAGCCCAACTTCTGAGCTATATAAATTTGATCATGACTCAAAAGGAGTGCTTGTTAGCCAAGCCAATTGCCCCCGAGGCTAAAAAGTATAAAATCTGATTGCGGTAAAAACCTGCTCGAGAGGAATAATCACATTTGGTTGCAAGAGTGTTTGAAAGGTGTGCATCACAGAGAGCTCATGATGACATCCCAAACTATATTTTTCTTGATATAAGGACATCATTCTGTCTTGCACAGCTTCGTTTGATTTTGAATGAGGTTAAGACAGGCTTTTAACCTCTTTATAGATGGCTATAGGGTGCTCAACTGTTAGTCAAGTCAGCCATGCCCTCTATGAGCATAACTCGGTTTCATAACTTTGAAAATAACAAGTTGTCAAAAAATTCACCCCTGTGCAGTGTGTGCAGATAGAGAAACGAGTTATTCAGGGCCAAACTGTTTCATGAACCTGGCTGTAAATGTGTTTATATTTGCTGGAAAAATGGTCTGTATGTGGTTTCTGGCGTTCCTGCAGTCAGCCTCGAGTGGACACTGGGAGAACTGCAGTTTTTAGCCCTTCCACAAGGGCCTAAGTAAGTTGAACAAATTTGCTGTCTTCAGTAAAAACAATTCCCAGATTGTCTCTGCTAAAAACCAGAACATCCCTAATCATGCATGACTTGTCACACAGCTGTTGCCTTCCTGTGTTTCAAACTCTCTTGAGATTTATGCCTTTTTGTTTTTTACTGATTCAAAAAATAAATAAAAAGAAAGTAAATTAATGTATTGAACATACAGAACTTGGCCAGTCTGTGCTAAAATCCAGTACCAGGTGAGCACAGGTAAGAACAGAATTTCTGATAAAGCCTTTGATTAAAGCAACATTTTTTGACCCTCTGTCAATAGAAAGAGAGGCGAAACCTTGTCCTTGACAACCCCATCCACCCCAATTCCTCCTGATATCCACATGATGTCGATTCAGGCTATCATGAGTGCAAACTGTCCTTTGACCGTGATGCACTTCATTACACTGTTAAAAGGTTATCCAATCACACACTGACACACACCATTCTCCTCAATTAGCTCCTGTGAAGTTCGTGCAGGGAGGTTAAAGCGAAGAACTGTTGCATTTAAGGCTGATAAGGACTTCAAAATAAGATTGTTTGATGTTGTTTTGTGATGTTGACTGTGTGGCATCATAAGCATTAATTATAGTGGTTGTTAGAATCTGTGACAAATATTTAAGAGGTGGGTTAGGAGGGCAGTTTCAGAAAAAGAAAGTTCAATGCATCCCAGCTTAGGTCAACCACTAAAATTAAGCTAAAGAATTTTTAGAGTATAGGAAACAAAAAGAGTGATTATATGGATTAGTCGAAGAAATTGGTTGAAATGCATGGTGAGTTAAAGTGCTTACATCAACTTATCGTCAGCAGAGTTAATGCAAATTAAGGTTGAGTGAGAAGTGAAAAATTAGTGCTTGATTAGTACCTTAAGTGTTTGTGATTAAGAGCACAAGCTGTTCTGTCATGTGCACTGCATTTACAGGACAGGTTGTGCACTTTGATGGTTCGATGATGTTAATAATGTAGAATAGGAAGCAAATTTGATCCCCATGACAAAGATCAGGTTGAGCACTCAAACAGCATTCATCATCCATGCACCGTCATGACATCAGATTGAGACTGAGGCATGGCTTTGTTTGATTGGAAAGAAGTTTCTTAAGAAGGACAGTCATTTGCTTCCGCCTTATGAATTTCCTATTTTGGAGAGACAAAGGTTTTTTTAACAGGACAGTGTCAAAATGGTTCAAAGGAGACTGTTTTACTCACTTGTAAGTCAACCCATCTCCTTTAGAGCATAGCTCTTCAGCCGTATGACCATCGGAGACAACGCACTGTTGGTCAGATCTGCTGGTTCAAAATGTTTTGGCCATTACAATGCACTGCTGCGTACATTTTACCCACTTATGCGCACAGGTGAGGCTCCAAAATCAGGAGCCTTACTTTGAATCAATGTCATAACTTGTTACTCAGATTTTCGCTGACAAATAAAAGAATTAGGGTTTGTGAGGTAAGGGAAACTTACTTGTATGTAAGGCCATCTCCGATTGAGAAGAGCTGCTGAGCTGAGAGTCCATCCTCAGGCACGTAGCCTGTTCCACCACTGATTAAGTAATCTGCCATGCTGCCAAGGACAATAAAAAGGTAAAATCAGAAAAATTACACACTCTGAGACTTATACACAGCTGATTAATGAGAGGTAGAAAAAGGATGCTCTGCAAATAACCCCTTAACAAGCAAAGCAATTGTGTTCTGTGTCTGTGATAATTGGTGACCTGAGCCAAACTTCCAAGCGATTGTCAGCTAACGGTTACTACTGAATACTGTCACATTTTACACTAAAACACCTGCAACATCGTGGCTGCAAGTTATTAGATATAATTTCTGTTTCCAACAGGTTTGACCACTAATAAATTATATTAACTACCAAAATTATCAATAGAGTTTTTAATTTGAATAGATAATTAAAATGTTTCTTTCAGACCAAGGTTAAGACAAAATATGGAGTAATAACAATAAGTCAAAGTGTTAATTATGATTAACAGAACACATTTCATATAAAACTTCAGGAGGTTTCATACTCAGTGGTCTGAATGCTTATATTGGCTTGTGAGGATTTCTTTTTTTTTTGCCAGAGTTTATGTTTTCATAATTCACAGTCTGAACATGTCCGTGGATAACTTAGTCATAAGCATTGTGAAACTTGTGTATAAAGCCTCTCTGGTGTACAAGCTGGATTTCATTACTAAAAACGTCTGCCCACATAATATCTATCCACTTGCTGGTGTTTTCCATCACCTCACTGATTACTCATGAAGCTGGGAGATGTTCATTATTTGTCAGAGTGATGTTACTCATGTAAAAAAATACATTTTTTGCTAATAAACCTTCTCAAATGGGTCTAACACGAGACATTCAGCCTGCAAGCAGGGCTGGCAACGTTTTCACAGGAAGACATAACCATGGCAACATCAACATGTTCCAGCCAGACTCAAGTCACTGCGCATGCGTAGCAGGTGCAAGATGCAACCGCTTCCTCTGCTGATGAAAACAAGGTTTTAGCCATAGCATAAAGGCAATAAATTCATGAAGATGCTGTAGACACCATTAAACATAATTATTTTTTTTACGTTTGATTCAGCAACGGGGCGAATGATAGAGATATCGATAACGCGTATAAAAAAATCACTGACACAATTTTGTGCTTGGGGAGAAAAAAGTCTAATTTAAGTGTATTAATCGAGGAGAAGTGCAGTTGACTTTGTTTTTACGTAGATTCAGCGCATCAAGACGAATAAAAACAGCACAGCAGTCCTTAAACGACCGCCCCTGATGTGAAATATGGCCTGGTGACCCACTAACACATAACTGAACCAGAACCACTATAGCTAAGCTAATGCTACACGTTTTCAGTTATTACTATTTTTCAATCAGTAATGTTCAATGTAAAAGCAAAATAATTAAAACAACAACAATGCGGGAGCAATATGTCCTCAAAAGCCCCACTCTCTGCTCGTGGAGCTCGCACCTGTCCTCGTGACCTACATTTCATTATCAGCAGCTAACAAACATTAGCATTTCTCTGCACGTACATAGTTCACACAATGTTATTTTATATCAGACCTGTCCTTGTTGTTTATACGATCAAGCAGCAACGCGGCATCCTTACTGCTGTGAATCCGTGTCATGTTATCCGTGCTAGTGTTCATGTTAACGTCGCACATCTCTCTCCTCACAAGCCCTCTGCAGACAGACACTTTCACTATGCAGCATTCAGACCAAAGATATATTTTTAGAGTTGGATCATGTTTCTAGCCAAAACACACAGCGGTTGAGACAATGTGCATGTTCAACTGGAGTGCAATGACAGGATAGTTACTACAGTAGGTCCCAGAAGGTAACTGCAAAATTAAAATACTGTTTTTATTCAAGACTAGCATGAAGTATTGAAACGTCATATACTTATTTACTTTATTTTTTTAAACCATATATTATATTTATTGCCATCATATTTGCCATTATTCTATTTTTTAATTGTTTTTTTTTATGCAGGTGCTGTACGCTATAAATTAAAACCAATATCAACATGGGTGTTAACTGAGAGGTTGTATAAATGTGTCGATGTTTGCTCTAGCAAAATGTTAACGGATAAGGCGATTGCGTAATTAATAACGTCACGTTTTCTCCGAAACGTTAGCGTTAATAACATATAGATATACACTGATATAACGTTAAAACTTCTCGTTAATGTTTTAGTATCATTTATGAAAAATAGAATAGTCCGATGATCGAGAAGGCTGCATTTGCCAAATTTAAATATCGTTTTTTTTCCGTCAATAACTCAATATTGAGCATCCAAAGGAACTTTTTACAGAAAAGACACGAGCTGCGTCCACTCGACGTAAAGGTTGCACTTCCATGTGGGAGCATGTTAGCATTTAGCATTAGCGGCTTAAATATTTTAGTTTGAACCAAATACAAACCTCACGAGACCTTAAAGCTACATTAGCTCTAAATGTGCGAAAATTCAGTTATGCAGCTTTTCTAGTCATGTAAAATCAACCCTGTTTTCCTGTATAGAGAACTCTTAGCGAACTACCTTATGGAGCTGCTGCCCACGTTGACCAAAGGGAAGCAACTTTCCAGCTGCGAGTGTACAGACGTCAGGCTGAGACGAGCAATGAGGTCTATACAGAGATATTCTCTTCACCTTCAGGAAGGAACGGAATGAAAACACTTGTCGTTCTTGGCTCCAAAGTGAGAAAGTTCAGATCGGCAGTGAAGTGAATCAGAAGTGATTGCCCGTCGCAGGCTGCAGACAGTGCGTGTTGGTGTTATGTACCAGCAGCAGCGTCACATCCCTTCGCCTCATAGGGGCGGGTTTAAGCCTCTGTTACTTGCTGGTATGAGTGTATGGAAGCCCATTCCCGCCAGTTGAATAAAAGAAAGAATAAAATTGGGAAATAAACGTGCATGTCATAATGAAAGGCCAAATCATAATTGCAAGATACAATTACCTAATACAGAGACACATGCAAGTCACTAAGCCATAATTATTACCATGAACCCCATTATTATGACTCACCAATTTTTCTTTTTAACTTTTATTTTTCCTTTTTTCCTGGTATGATATGAAAGATATAGCTAGTGGTTCCCAAAGTCAGGATAGGGATTCCCACGAAATGCCTTCCAAATAAAGAGTCGTTAAAACGTAGGCAAATTTTTTCCCCTAATTTTACAAATAGAACAAGTTTGATTGATTTGCTACATTTCTTTGCTGCTTAAGACCCCCCGAGGTGACAAAGCCTAATGACAAGATATGAGCAGGGTATGTGAAGACAGGTAACCCAATTTTCCAACAATCAGCTAAATTTAGTATCTTAGGCCTTTGTTATTGTCTATGTTTTATTGAATGGCGTATTGGTGTATTCCAACAGCAGCAGTGTATCTGGGATTGCTATTTTTGGAGGTTTCAGGCTGAAAAGCTGGTGGCCTCAGCACTACACTGCTATATTCTTTCTTGGAAATAAACTACTGTTTATGCCAGAGCACATACTAAACTGACTTAAGCAGCTAAGTATTAGGAACTTAGGAACTTGCATACCAACTGTGCTGCCATGGTGTAAAACACTTCTTTTGACAACAGTTTGAAAGTGCTCCTAAAATGTAGTTTTATCACGTTTCCCTCCCTGTATTGTTTTTTATACTTGTAGCTATTGTTTGCATGTAGGTTAGCGACTCTCCTCTAGGTATAGGTCAGTAGGTACAGAGTGCCCTCCAAAATGACATCTGTCATGCCTTGAATTTATCTCCACTTAGAGAAACATCCTGTTGAATTCAAGCAGCACTCTCTGAATTTTGGTCACATGCCTATCAGTGAAACTGGATTAAGTATAATGAAAAGCAAAGAGCAACCACGTTTTATTCACATGATCCGTCCACAGAACTGTGCAGAAGCTGCATGTAATAGACCACAGAGAAACTGCTTCACTCATTTTATCTTGCATCTCTTAGAATATTAAAGCTGACGTTGAGAGGTCTTCTCTGGTCATGATGCAGTCTGAAACTCATAGAGACATCTTTTTGATGACCTTTGAAGCTAACAAGAACATCGGTGACTTTGCAAGTATTTCTATATTGTTATTATTAATGCCTTAAATCACTGCTACCAGGGTGCGTGTGTGGCAAAATCAACCCACAAATAGACTTTTTTTTTATCGTTACCACTACAGATTCTCAATTTGTGATGCATTTTACTGTTAAAAGAAATCACTGAATGTAATTTACTCATATATAGAGTAACACCGGCAAAGAAAAAGAGGATGTACCACTCAAATTCAACATGAAAACTTGGTTATAGGAGAAGTATCTGGCATAATTTGTTATATGGTCTCAAATTTACTCTACTGTTTTTCCCTCATTCCAAGTTCAGGAGAGTCTAGGGAGGCGCTGGTATGGCCTTGTGGTTTGGTCGCTCATACCTTTGGTTAGTCCTCTGGCTATCTGCTCAGGTTTGAGTTCAACCTATGGATCCTTTCTCATTTCCCACTCTCACCCCATTTTCTGCTTTATCCACTGTCCCTTCATCTCTAACTAACTTGAAAAGAAATTTAAAGAAATTTAAAGAAGAATTTAAAGAAATTATTCAACAATTAATTGAATTGTCAATGCAGAGTCACTCGCTGTGCATAGCTGTTGTAAACTTGTTATGCTAGTTTGACACAAACAAAGTTTGCTCTTGACCTTGCATTTGTTTTTATCATAATAAAGAAGTTGAACACAGACACTTCTGACAACAAGTAAAACTGGTACCTCAGACTATTTAAAAATCACAACTCATCCCTGTCTGTACCTGGCAATAGTGCCTTCTTCTTCTTTGTTTGTCTTTAACTAACAGCTTTGAGAAAGGCTACACTGTCCATGTTTTTAATTGAGCAGCCAGGCCTGAGTAAAAATGTTGAAAAAAAATTATCCATATAAAATATAGTCACATGTATAAAAATAGTCACACAAGCTGTTTGATTCCTTGTAGATAAACAGATATTCAAATGTTCAAAAATCCAGACTCATCCTGATTGACAGCTTCTGGTGTACCGTGCTACTTTCAAACTTACTTCAGTAAACAGATGACTAAAGTAGTATTCATTCAGCATAAGTCTTTTGCAACTTAGTTTAAAAGCTACATTTTCTCAGTGCACTCCCACCTGTGCTTGCAGGAGATAAGTCTTAGACGGTCCCTCTACTTTCCAAGGCCCCAGATAAGAAACATCAGACCCCACAAACAGACGCATGCTGTCTTTTCCAGTAAGCTGCACACATGCACATTCACTTTACTTGATGACGACGTCAACATGACACGCGTCATCAGGAGATGCCGGCGGTACAAAAAGTTGGCACTGCTGTGTACAAGTTGGCAAACCAGAGCGGCTTTCTCAACACTAAAAATATGACTGTCTGTCTTTTATCATGCCTTTGAAAGCCTTATCACGGAACCAGAAACAATGTTAAGTAAGATTTCATTTTTTAACTTAAAAACTTAAATCATTCAAATAAATTCGAATGGATTCAAATAAATGGCTTACAATGGATTTTTAAAGATATATGATCAATTAGATGTTCAGGATTGGGATTCAGACTTGAGGTCATAGAGTTTATTTATTCTGCCCCCACCTTCAACTCCAGTAACACTGCAGCCATGCATTGAATAGATAAGAGTCTTTTTTTTAGTTTAACTTACAAAGTACAGTTTACAGATGCACATAATTAGTTTGTGTGCCCACTGGGTTAACATTCCCTGTCACATTACAGCATATGTCATTGAGAGAGGCTTCCTAGCATTTCAGATATTACCCTGAATGGAGAAACTGCCCCGCAGCCCAGTAACCTTTAAGTCCTCACTTGTTCTATAATAATTTTGGCTTTCTAGATATGTCTGCAAAGGTGACTCAAAGGGATCTGTTTCCAACTTGTGTCCAATTAAATGTGGGTCACCGCAGATATGGGTCAGTGGTTCCTTTCTGCTCTGTAGCTATTCTGAGCGTTTGATTCAGCCTTGTTTATCCTCCCCGCAGCTTGCTGTACACCCTTGCCTTCATGTAGGGTTGCAGAACTGTTGGAGCGCACGAGATGGGCACAAGGGGGCTGAGTTAAAAATAGCACCTGACAACTTCAGACAAGTTTTTTTTCTGTAGTTGTTTTGGCATCTGCTGTTACTAGTATTACATTGACAGGCTTCAAACAAAATGAAGTTTGTCATCCAAAGCAGGGGATTGAACTTTAAGGAAATTTGCAAACAGGTCTGAATGCAGGAGTGTGGACGTGTAAGCTGACCCGACAGCATGATGCCAATTTACATGAGCTGCCTCAGACAGCATGCCTAATGAAAACACAAGTATTTAACTTGACACAGGGTTTAAATTTTTTGACTCTTTATTTTTTAGTCTTGCTTTTTTTTAAAATCAAAGACAGAGCCATTATTATATAAAAGCTTGAGCATCTGCAATATTTTCTGCACAGCTCTTACACTTCCTAGGAAGAAAAAATAAACTGGTTGCATGTGCAGATAGTTGTGAAAATAGTCATGACTGCTTGATCTTGCACAGTCTGCAAAGCTATTCAAGTAAACTGACATATTTTCATGCAAATACAACTTAAGTTGTACCTTAGAGTTCTCTTTGCTCCCCAAGGAACTCACCTTTCTGGGCCTAGACCGGCCTGGATGCGTGTAGCACTGTACCTCTGGGCTGCAGTTTCATGCCCGTGACCGTGAGAGGTTTGTCGGACGTAAAGCTCACCCTCCCGTGATGACACACTGGAACGTGGAGGCTGAGTTTCTCCCACAATTCTGCGATAATCCACCTGCTGGCTGCAGTCAGCACTGAAGTGTTCAGAACCATACCCCTCCATTGTCCGTACAAGGTCAGTCTCTGAGTCCAGTGGGTCTGTTTCTTTGCTTTGCAGCTTCTTAAACTGTGCAATCATCCACACACATTTTCATCCAAACGGAATTCTTGGATTTTCATGAACTTCACAGTTCTGTGACAGCTACAGAGATACAAATTGCAAAACAAACTTGTTTCCCAGATAGTTTTATCTCAGTCCCAGTCCCAGTGTCGGCCTCCCAGATTAGATACGGTTGCTGCACAGGTGTTCCCAAAGAGAAGAAATAAAAGAGAGAGCAGCATCAGGCGACTCCGTCTGCCCCCTCACAGGATGCACCTGCCTACAAAAAGGCACCAGCCACCTCTAGGCGTGTCAGCAGTGGAGGGCGTCACCTAGGAGATTCTTCCAGAGAGAGGGTGTCGCCGTGGAAATGATGCCAGCAGAGGAGCGTTGTTGTTGTGGAGAGGCCGTTGCACTGATGTCTTTGATATGTTGAAGGAGGTTTTCACAGGGGGGGTAATGGAAGGGTGAGATTAACACAGCGAGGCCCTGAACTGTACTCATAAGAGGGAGAAAGCAGACACCGCCCCGAGCATTTCTCCACAAGTTGAATACAGTGAGTGGTGCTGCATGGAGCTCTCTTTATGTCTTGCCTGCTCTTTACGCACGGGTTAATCCTGCTTTCTATCAGCGGCCCTTTCACAAAGAGGATTTCAGTATTAGAATGAAGACCAAAGACAAGCTGTGCAAAGAGAGCAACATATTTTACAGCTCAACATCAGTTGGCTTCAATCACAGGTTTGTCCTTCATGCAGGCCACATAGTAAAATTTGTTTTTTAACTCATGGGTGCATTAGAGTAAAACAGAGGCTACACATGAAGAGTTTGTACAAAAATAAGCTCTGGTGCAACCACGCCGCTTCCAAAAAAAGGGTCAGAGTCTGAGGTTAGACCCACAATCAAACAACATGTACTTGTACTTTGACGCTGTTGAGTGAAGCTCGCATGGAAGAGCCTGAGCGTCACATAATATCTGGTTTTAAAATAACTTTCTTTGGTCATTTTTGATCCAACAAGGATCTAAAGTCCTACATTTGTGATTTTGAGTAAAATTTTTGTTCATGTCGGGCAGTGGAAAGGATTCCCCCTCCACTCACTCACTCACACACTCACACACACACACACACACAGCAGGGTGGTCACTCTCCTCAAAGGGATCACCTCCAGGTGACTGACTGTTTGTGACAGTTGGTGAGAGCTTAAGATGGAAAATCCTCTTAGTCTTTTCTCTGAAGCTCTAATAAGTTTCCCACTTACAACAAGCAGCCAGCGCGCACACACACATACACACACATACACACACATGGTAATGGCAACCCCACACCCACACAACAAACACAACAGAATGACGACCTTTCAGAAACAAAAGATACACTCTGAATGAACGCTAGTGGGATGTTTGATCTTTCAATCATTCTTAATATTCACACAAACGTTAGAGGAAGACCACACTCTTAATTTCACATGTTCTTAAACTGAACACGATCCCTCCTCTCCTCTCGCTCAACTGTATTTATCTTAATGAGCGTCATGTGCACAGCGTGGGTACTCATTGACTGCTTGACACAAACCAGAGTCATGAGTTTAAACACAAGGACAACCACTCTCAGGGAAGGAGTACGTGTTTGTGATCGACAGGAAGCTGGTTATATTACAGCCCATATACAGGGTCATATACTTTTGGGAGCCAGCTTCTGGCTTGAGTACAAACACAAGAGATTATCTGAATTGAAGTGAATGATGCATTTCTGTCTCTTTCTCTCTCACTACCCACAACACTAATGCAACAAAACAAATGTTGTATACTCACTCATTTTGAATCAGTTTGTCCTAAATTTTCAAGTTGAATGAGCATCACATGTCTCCAGAGGATCTCCATGCTGATTGTCTATCACAGCATGAATGATTCACTGAATTTTTTTTAACCGATATGAATAGAATAGATGGTAAAATGCAACTTCAACTTTACATGTAATTCACTCACTTGAAAGTTTGTTTGAAAAAGAAAAAGCTTTTAAGATGGATCAGATACCTAATTTGAGTGTTACAACAATAAGAAAATATGACAATATGAGATGAACAACAAAATTGAGTATTTTTTGTTAATTCGCTGTTAATTTTTAAAAGCCCTTGACCACAAAAACCTTGACCCTGGATGAAGTCAAGCTGTTCATCAATCTCAGCCTTAGCTCGAGTTTCAATTTGTACATCAAAGTAAGTATTTCCATGTAGATTCTGAGGTTTATATGAAGTTTTCGGAGTTAAAAAATACTTTACTGTTGCTTTTTTAGGAATAAAAAACTTTTTATCCTTTGTGAAATTGTCTTCTTTTTGAATTTATTGCCCATTTTAAAACCAAAGCACTTTGCAGGATAGTTCAAATTTAATTAGGACTCTTCCCAGAGATCGTCACAACTACAGTGACCTCTCCTGGTGACAGAGGGGATTGCAGCACATCATTCCACATTTCACCAAAATGGGACCTAAAACAAAATTGGAAAATCTCAAACTGTCAATCCATCCTGTTTAACTCTAATTTTTGCTGCTTTCCTGTATGTTTTTCCTTTAAATCAATGACTGTAAACACAAAAAGTGCATGTTGTCAAAAACAACACTGACCTTCATTTCAAATCAGCACTTTGTAATGTGGTAACATAACTACTTTCTCAGTGACAGACTAAAAAAAGTAGAAAAAGAGGAGAAAGCTAAAAGATTAAAAACTATTTCTCAAAATGGTCTGTTTAAACAACTTTTACTACAAGACATATCTTTTTAAGAATGAAGAAGCATTAGCAGTTGTAATTTAACAGTAAAGTCAAGATAAGTAGCAGCAACCAGGTTAAAATGTGTCTAAGTGTTTTTATAATCACCACAAAGAAAGGTCTTTGCATGGTTTAGCTGTTTGGTTCTTGTATGGTCTCCACAGTCTGTGCAGCTTCTCCCTCCTGCCTATGTGCCTCCATGTGTTCCTTCAGCTTCGCTTTGGATGCAAATGTTTTCATGCACTGCTCGCAGTACGGCTTCAGCGGCCTCAGCCCAGAGTGACTGCGCTTGTGTCGAGCCAGCTCCGACGAGCTCTTGAACTTCAGCTCGCAGACGCTGCAGGGATACGGTCTCTCCCCCGTGTGGATCCGCTGGTGCAGCTGCGCCTCGCCGAGAGTGAGGAACGTCTTCTCACAGTGTCCGCAGGGGAACGGTCTCTCCCCAGTGTGGATCAGATTGTGTCTGGTGAGTGCGTATGGTTTGGTGAAGCCCTTCCCACAGTAGGAGCAGGGGTACGGGCGAGCACCTGAGTGGGAGATGATGTGCTCCTGTTGGGTTTTTTTGCTCTTGAAACGTTTGTCGCACTGATTGCAGGGGTAAGGTCGGTCATCCATGTGTGACCTGTGATGTTTCGAAAGCTCCCCCTGTGACAAAAAGCCCTTCCCACACTGTGAGCAGAGAAAAGGTTTCTCTCCTGTGTGCATCCTCTCGTGTCTCGCCAGAACAGACACCAGAGAGAACCTCTTGGGACAGTGGGAGCACTGGAAAGGCCGTTCTCCCGTGTGAACTCGGAGGTGTTTCATGAGCATAAAGCGCAGCGAGAACTGTTTGCTGCACTGACTGCACCGGTGTGGTCTCTCTCCTGTGTGTGTGGATAAATGCCGTTTCACATCAGATCTCCTCGTGTATGTCTTCTCACAGTGGGGACACTTAAACTGACGCTTGACTTGATGCATCTGTCGGTGCTGAGAGCGTGCTAGCAGGGAGTCGAAGCCCCTGCCGCACTGCTGGCAGATGTAGCTCTTTCCAGTGACGTGGGACTTCCTGTGCTCAAGGAGCTCAGAGGATGTAGGGAAGCTGCGGCTGCAGATGGAGCAGATCTGGGGCAGCTCACTCTCCTGTGAGTGAGACTTCTTGTGGTGGACAGTGAGAGCGCGGAGATTAGCGAAGGAGCTCCCGCACACCTGGCAGGTAAAAGAAATGTCCACGCCGTGATGTTTGCTCTCATGCTTGGCCAGGTCCCACGAGTGCTGGAAGGTTCGGTCGCACCGCGAGCAGTGAAATGGTCTCTCCCCAGTGTGGGTGAGCTGGTGCCTCCTGACATCTGAAGTCCTTGTGAAAGTCTTACTGCACGTCTCACAGGTTAGAGCCTTCTGCCTGTTCTGAGACGGAGACACGCTGACTTTGTTTTGATCCTCTGACTCCTCTTCCGTCCCGTTATTTGTGTTTCTTTTTGGAAACAGTTTAATAGACGTAAAAATTTCATCCGTGCTGGAAGGAGATGGTGTAATCTTTGCTCCAGAGAGAGTCTTGTACTCTTCAGTGCGAATGTTCTGCATGTGGAAGTGAGGAGGACTGTTTTCATCTGAGCGGTGGAAGGGACACTGTGAGCAGGTGAAGATGATGGACGTCATGTCAACTGAATGACCTTCAAATAAACAGATAAAGATGTGAGAAAAACAGACTTCATTAAAAAAATGTCCAATATTCTGGGATTCTCCACTTTGTGTTAAAATTACCTTCAACTCCTTTGATGGCTATGACAGAGGGGGCCACAGGTACATCAGATCTGTTCCTGATGAGGATTCGACAAATAGATAACAGGTTTTATTTAGCTTCTTTAACAGAATAACTGTTTTGTCCCCGAGTCTGAGCTATGAAACGAAGGCCAGTTTTTGATGAGCTTAGCAAGGAAGAGGTTGAGCAACACTGTTTTTATTATTATTATTGTAGATCAGGCTTGAAAAACTGTCGTGTTTTCTGACTCTAAAATCGTATTTTTGTGATTCAAATTTTTTAAAAAGTCATAAATTCTGATTTGAATATCAGATCTCTGACTTCTTTGTCCAAAGACTTTTATCGTCAGAGTCTGAAAAAAAGAAAAATTCTGACTTGATTCTCATATTTCAGACTCAAATCTAAGAATTCTGACTTCTTTGCACAGAAGAATGAGTTCCCAGAATTAAACAAAAAAAAAAAAAAAAAAACAGAACAAAACTGGATTCTCATATTTTGACCAAAATTTCTAAATTCTGACATAAATACTATAAATCTCATCTTTCCAAGAATTCAAAAATTGAAATCAGAGTTATGGCTTTTTTTTCTCTAAGAAATTTGACAAAGTCGAGCGCTGATTCTCTGATTGATTCGCTGATTTTTTTCGAGCTCTCAAAGAAAAAAAATCCAAAATTTAGCTTGTTTTTTTAGGATTCTGACTTCGAAACCTGAATAATAAAAATCTGAAAAGAAAATTCTGGCTTCATGCTCCAATTTTTTCCAGAGGCCCTAATTTTCTCCCATAACTTAGCAAACCACCAACCAAGACAAACAAACAGTAAATCTGCACAACTGTTTCACGGGACCACATGGGATGTGTTAACTGTTGCCTGGGAGATGCTTTCATGTGACACTCCTCTGGTTCCTGTAAAAATGCTTAGCTAAGCTAAGAGTCTGTTGGCTTCATATTTAGGGACATCAAAGAGGCTTCTCCACACAATAAATTAATTTTCAATGCATTTCAGAAGCAAAAAAAAAAAAGTGTTTTGAAGATACTTCTGAAAGGATGGCTTACATTATCACTTCTTCAGATGACTTTTTGTCTCTGTGAGGGATCTGACAGCTGCCCGAGGTCTTCCCGTGTGGCTGAATCGACTGGTGCACATTAGCTGAAGAGGGAGACTGCTGTGTTTCAGAGATTGGATCTTCCTCTGGCATGTCCTCATTGGCAGAAAAAGCTTCATAATTATCCTTTGTGTCTACACAAGAGTTCACAATTCTCTCAGTAACTCCATGTTTTCCATCCTCCACCATCTCTTCAGCATTGTTTTCTCTTTGCCTCTCGATTTCTTCTGCTAGCACATTTACTGACTCAAGCTCACCGTTACTTGAGTCGTTACTCTTTCCTGTTTGTCCATCTTGACTGAGACTCTCTTTCCTCAGAGCAAATGTTTTTGCCAGAGTCTCTAGAGCTTTCGCCACATCCACAGCTTCACTCATGTCCTCTGCCCTCATGCTGCCGGCCTCCTCGCTACAGGCGTTCTCAGCATTCATGGCTTCAATCTCTTCTTCGTAGAAGTCCGTCTGAACCTGCACCCCGCCAGACTCCACGATTTCTTCATGGACTTCAGACGCTCCAACTTCCACTTCAGTATACACAGCAACAACGCTATACTGCTCTGTTCCCACAAAAGTGACAGGGTTTAGCACGTTAGCATAGTTGTGGATTGATTCAAGTCCGACTGAGATGTTTGTCTTCTGTGAGGGAGGGATGGATAACGCAGACATGATGCAGCTGCCAATGGTGGAGGAAGGGCCATCTACGAAAAGAGAAAAGCAATCCTTCTGGCAATTTTCTACAACTATTTTGATACCAAAATGTATTTTTTTCTGCTCAACTTACGTGGCATTTTCAGCAGTCCTAAACACCTATAGTGTTTAAAAATCGAGCTCATCTCTCCAGGTGATGACTGAACACACTCCTCCAAAACAGAAGGAGCAGCACCGAGCAAAGCTGCAGTCTGTAATAGCAGAGCAGATGTGTTTAAACAAAGTGTGAATCGAACATTATTATACATATAAAACAACTTGAAACATCTGGATGTGCTGAGTAAATACCTGTTTCAAGTCTGGTACTGGGAGCAGCTTTTCCAGCTTTGACAGCAGCTCCCACAGCAACACGTGAAGGGCAGCGTCATATTGTGGTCCATACTCTACTGGAAACACCTCCTGTACAAGATCATCAATTTAAAAGAGGCTCTTTTGGAGATTTCTCAAGCTGACAAAAGATTAAAATCTGTCTCACCTGGAAGAAATATGCTCTCTCAACTGGATCTTTGAGAAGACTCTGAACAAGTGCGATAAAAGTGGCCTCTGCTGTCTTCACTTCCACATCCCTGTACTGCCACAAAAAGAATTGGTGTCACTGAATGATTATTATCATTTATTTCTACAAGTTTTTGATGCACTGTACTCACATCTGTCTGTGTAGATGTCACTGGGAGTTTTTCCAAGAAGCTCTGGATCATTTGAGAATCAACACAACCCCGTGTTGAGCCTTTGCAAAGCTCCAGAATCAACTGAAACATCAACAAAATAATGTAGTGAAGTTATTTCAGTGATCATGTGAGATTTTCCTTGAAAACAGCAACTCACCCTCGCCCGTAGACCCAGGATTAACTGGGCTCTCTGTCTGTGGTTGATGAGTCCAGGGACCGCCTCGGTCACCATGAACACAAACTCCTGGATCTTCTCGTAGTTCATCACATCTTTCTGCTTCGCCAGCTGCCACATAGCTGCAGAGAGGAGCTGCAGTGGGGGCACCAGGAGGCGAAGGGATGGAAGAGGCAGACTTTGGTCTGGAGCAGTGTAATAATAGAGATGATCAGTTGGGGGCATCAATTCGCTTTAAAACTACACCTGTAAAAAATCTTTGTGACAGGAGTGTTACTGACTGCATTGATTTTATTTAACAAGATGTTAACTATAGAAATACACTACAGGGAAATAAAAGGGTTCTCATTTAGCCAGTTTATGCATTTCGGACTATCCATCCACATAAAAACATATAATAGGACTATGAAGCAGTATAATTGCTGGAAAAATATAAACATAGACATTATAAACTCGTGCAGCGTTGATGTCTCCGTGGCTTTTATAATATTTACGACCAATTAAGTATCATGCGTAAAATTGATAAATATCGCATTAAAAATCTCATGATCTGTAATTCAATTACAACAGGCTGGCAGTTTATTGTAGACGCGTTTTCATTAAATAGACGGGTCCCGCAGGCTATAAGAGTCAAATGAACACAGCTTCCTTCAAATTACAGGGGGAAACTATAAAAATACATACCACTTAAGTTCTCTGTTGATCTGCTAACCTCCATTAGTGAAATTTTATTTATGTGGCGTTCATAAATTAATTTAAAAAAAAGATCTTTTAAGACTATTCCGGCTAGCATGCGCTAATAGCACGCAAGCGCCCGTTTCCTCAACTCGCCTACAGTGTTTCCTCTTTCAAAATAAAAGCTTGCGGGTTTTTTATTTTTTTATTTTTCTTCTATTTCGACCAGTTTTGAGTTCACAGTTTTTGATCTTACATCAAACTAACGTGTAAGATAATTTTTATACGTCCTCCATATGTTCAAATGTTCGTGACTGAAAATTTTATTAACCTTTTTAGATTTTCTTTTCAGCTATGAAAACATTTTGGTTACTAAAACAATTTTTTAAGAGAACGCCAACTGCCAACATAGTTTTTTCCCAGTTATTCTGGTACTTAAAGCTTATTTAGTAATAATAATAATATATATATATATTTCTTTGTAATATTTTTTTTAGTATGGCCAAGACAGGAAGTACCCCCCTGACGCATGTGACGTCACGACGCAGTCACAGTCCAGAGTCACATGAAACATTCACTGAAGATGTCTTAATCTCCCTATTTCTGGCTCGTTTGAGGGAAAAAAAATAAGCTTTTTAACTGAAATATCTCTTTGATTAACAAGACGATTCAGAATACACAATGGACGAAGACGGGCTGCCGATTGTTGGGTCCGGTGTTGATCTCACAAAGGTTTGTACTCAGTAGAGTTCACACAAACCGTAAGCTAGCTGGTAAACGATCTGCTCATTGCTGATAAAATGAGACGAATCAGTAAAAAGGAGCGCTGACACATGGTAATAGATTAACTATCTAGAAGATCACAATGTTAAAGAAATACAAGTGCCAGAAATAACCGTATCAGCTTTAGCAAGTCAACATCAAAGAAGCAAAGGGGTCGTATTTGTTTTTCTCAATTGTTAGGGGTTAAATGTAGTAGTTTTTCCACATAAGTTTGGCACCACACTTTGAAAGCAGTAATGGCGCGAATGATAGAGATAAACTGATCAAATCCTTAGTTGTAGAAATGAACAGATGCTACACAAGTTTGCTGGTTGGATGACAAAACTAACAGAAGATTATGGTGTCAGAAAATCAAAAATCAAACCACCTGTTTTATATTTTATAGGTCGTTAGAAGCCTGCTTTTTGCAATTTAAACCAATCTGCATGTATTGTGCTTGTATTAAGCAAAAGCAAATGTTTGGTTCATGCCAGGTGATGTTTAAAATGACCAGTACTTGATTGAAAAGAAATGCATTCTTTATGAATATTTATTTCAGGATTATACTCAAAAAATAACTTTAAAACAATGTCTTAATTGAAGAGGTTCTATGTAAACTGGGTTTAAAATGTTGTTATTTTGATAAAAAGTACAAAATTTCTTCAGTTCCTATAGCCTTTAAATGCCTATATCTGATTAACCTGTGTTTCCTTCAGGTCCCTGCGATTCAACAGAGAAGAATTGTTGCATATCTCAACCAGTTTGTTGCGCACACAGTTCGATTCCTGAACCGCTTTTCCACAGTTTGCGAAGAGGTTTGTATGTCCACATGTACTGCTCTCTTAAACACAAAACCTCTGAAGCTGTTCCTGAGATATCTTTTCCTTCCCCACAGAAACTATCAAACATTTCACTCCGCATACAACAAATTGAAACCACCCTGTGCATTTTGGAAGCAAAGGTGAGTTTCTTGGTAGTTTTTTTTTCTGCAGCTGTATTCGTGCAATGTCCATGCGCTAATCATGTATCAATTGTGATACTGTGGGCAGCTGTCCTCCATTCCTGGGCTGGAAGATGTCACAATAGATGCTGGACCCAGTCAGCAGCAACCTGCTCAGGCTAATGGACCCACCACCTCCATTCAGAGCCAAACAGATGGTCCAGCTGCAGCAACCCTGCCTCCCCCTGAGGTAAGTGCAAGGACTATACAAAGACAAACATATCTAGAATTAAATATTTGATGCAGAGCCAAGTCCTTGGTTTAGGTCTTATTCAAAGTTTTGCAAATATGCATTTTGTCCTTAAAGGAATAGTTTGAGAGTCAGACAACTTAATTTATCCAAAAGTTTTTTTTCTTTAAATCTTGGTTATACCATCCACACAGACCATTCAAACATTTAAAGAAAGGTAACAACCAGGTGCGTGTCAGTCTGAAATTTAGGACGTTGTCAGAGATGGATACTGGCCCCCTCATGTGGCCTGACACGACAAAATTGAAACTCATTTTAATAAGCCTTGATATTTGACAAGGTAAGATAAGATAACAAGATAATTGCAGTAATTTTCTTGAGATCTTGTCTTATTTATCTCCATATCTTGGGAAAAAAAAATAAAGCATGTTTTTCCTGAGATAAGAGATAACTTTTTAGCAATCTTAAGCTCAAATCTAAAAGTTGATTGCTGCTATCAGCCAGAAGATGGCGTGCAAAGCTGCCTTTGTGCCTCAAAAGCACGAAGGACCATAGAAATAGGATTCACTTATCTCCTTTATGAGAGAAGAAGCAGAAAAGCAGCTTGACATGCCGTCTTCTGGTTAACGATTTATTACACTTTGTAACAAAGAAACACACATTTACCAAAAAAAAACATTTCAGAACAAGTCCACCTAAAGAGTGACATCCACAAAATGAAAATAAAAAATCATTTGATATCCTGTGCTTGCTTTCCAAACTTCATCACAAATCATTTACTTCTTTTGTTTTCTATTTCCTGACGCAGCCTGTTCAGACCACACCGGAGCCGACAATACCAGACACAATAGAGGAGAATGCAGCTGCAGAGAATGTGATGACGGTGGCTAAGGACCACAGATATGCACGATATTTGAAAATGGTTCAAGTGGTAAGACCTGCTCTGAAAATGTATGAGGATTTGAAACTTACCACTGCTACCTCTAGTTAAATATATGTTGTTTTCTCTGACAGGGAGTTCCAGTTATGGCCATAAGGAATAAAATGGTTTTGGAGGGTCTGGATCCTAACCTGCTGGAGTGAGTGATTTATGACACATAAATCTCCCGACATGTAGATTTGTTAAACACATTTCATGACACTGATCACCACTTCTTTGACCTCAGCACACCTGATGCGCCCGTGCCAGACGGAGCAACAGGAGGTGGCGAAGATCAAGATGTAGCTGCCACCAGTTCGGACAGCGAATCATCTTTCAGCGACTGACATCTCACAGCTGTCTCCTTCATCTCAAAGAGCTCCCTGTAAAGACCGTGTGACTCTGTGTACGCCTGAACTCAGATGTAGCCGTGCCTGTAAAAAACTGAGAGGGTGCAAATGCAAGTGCCTGAAGCGAAGGAATCAAACCAGTGTGAGCTGAAACAGTACATTAGTGACCTCCATTTTGATACATTTAGCCTTTTTAACAAACAGTCACTGTTTAAAGGAAGGAAAATCTTCTTGATATTAGCAGTCATCCTTTGCAGTAGCAAGTACTTTTTGTACTGAAAGAAATTTAAGTGATTACCATTTTGAAATGAAAAAAAAAACATGTTTGTTGGATGCTTTGAATGTTGAACTCATAAATTGTACCTCGGTGTTAAAGACAGTGTGAAAATATTGTACGTCACAAGACAAGTTTCATCATTTCTTAAGCATGTGACTTCCCACCCTCTCAAAAGATCAGCTGTCAATCTCATGAATGTTTATAAATTATTGCTCCAGGATTATTTCAGCTTCTTGTTTATTGACTGGATGCTCCATGTTGCCTGTTTCTTTCTTTTTTTTGCATCAGAGCAGAAAAACTAATGTTTTTCTTTAGCTTGCTAACATTTTAAGTTAAAAAAATGTCTTAATACAGTGTATAATAAACTAATTGAATAGAAGCATACTTTGCCAACTTGTGGCATTTTTTGGCTCTTTTTTGAGGTTTTTGAGGCCATGTTGGAGAAGGAGGAACTCACATTAATGCCTTCTTGGAGTTTATGTTTTTTTCTCTCAAACCACTGGGCATTTCCACAAAGCTGTATTAAATACTTGTTTCTCACACATTTCAAATCAATCTCACACAGTTATTCATTAAACGGTGAGCTGCAGTTTTTAGCACTTTCACACTAGCTTCATATTTTATAGTGGGAGTTGCAACTTTGACCATTGCAGTTTGGATATTGCAAGGACTGGCTGAGTAAAGACAAAATGCCAACATTGAAGTTTTGGGAAATTTGACAGGTGCTGTTGTTTCTTTGGCTTCTAAAGTAAAGTTGCTGACTTTCCGTCTGTGCATCAAATTGAGCTGAATGTGAATTAAAACAGTAAAGCAGGATCATATTGAGGTAGATAGTAGTCCTTCTCTTGCCCTGAAAGCTAACAACTGATCCAAAGGACTACTTTTTCCACTTGTCTGTATCTGTTTACTGTTAAATTGAGCCCTATCAGAGCTTTGAATCTCAAACCTAATCGCAAAAATGTAAACAGAGGGATTTTTCTGTGTCGGTTGTGCCAAGTTGTCCTTACATGCACCAGGAGCACTCGAGTCCACATTCTCCAAGATGCTGAGTTAGAGTAAAACATGTGGGAGCAGAGGAAAAGGGTCAAATTCTGAGTTTTCGTCGGATAGATTTGACATGACTGGAAAAACAACAGTGAGGAAGTGTTTTTCAGCATTTTGTTAAAAAAGGTTCAGTTTTATTTCACAGCTCAGCAGTGCAACATGATCTGTACATTACATGTCAAAATAGTACCAATCAACAGTCAGTGAATTACAAATAAATTCCCTTTAAAAAATGATACATGTTTGTAGCATTTATATGACTCCATTATGTCTTCTTACTCTTAAAGGCAGGAGATTGTCTCTTTAGGGAACCATGCTAAAGTTGTCTCTTGGACAATGGACAAACTTAGGACGTCTTTCCTGTATTAACCTTCTAATCTTCTTCATTATATTTGAGTCATTAAACCTGCCCTGAGAAACATCATGGAGTGGCCTTTTTCTTATTTATGTGCTCTGTCAAGGCAGTTAACGCATTCAAAATCCCATCTATAGCTGCACTGTTGAAGCCTGTAGCAGTGTTAAAAGATATAGATCGCTTGCTATTGTTTAAAGTTACAGTACATCAAACTTTTTCTTCAAAGTTTGTCACCTCAACTGTTCAAAGTTTGGTAAAGAAAGTAAAAGGATTTGATTCATCTTCTTGCTTTATGCCAGATTTCATCACAAAAACCTTCCAAAAACAGGATCTGTGAGAGATTACTCAGTTTGATTTCATCACTTTTGTAATTAAGCACATAAAACCACAAAGTCCCGAGGGAGGAACTTCAGCCGGAGTGAATTTCCCATTGAAAAACATACAGCAATCATGTGTTCACTGTGTGATGAACTTCTCTTATTAGTGGTCACAGGTCTGACACAACGACACGCTGGTGGGGCAATCACGGACAAAGTGCAAAGTGAACTCCAGTTGAATACAGTGAGCAATAAAGACACTTATAAAATCTTCTAAGACTATAAAAAGTTTGAAGACAAAGGTTGTGGTCAGTTTTTTTCCCTTATAACGCCACTATTACTGCCAGACAAATATAAATAAAGACAAAGTGCTCAAAAAAAATTCAGTCAAGTGGTATAAAACGGACAATCATGTGGAGTACAAAAAATGCACGAGCAAAAGGCTTTACAAACATAAATGCAGCACATACTTTTGAGATGTAAAAACACTGGTAGAAAGTTTTTCTGTCAGCTGCAGATTGGTCACGAGTTTGAGTACCCCTCATACTCTGTTTTCACCTGTAAGGTAAAGAGCTGCAGGAAATAACAAAAAAGAAAAGATCAAAAACTTAACCCATAATACACAGACAAAACAATTTATGTTTGCTGGATTAATACTCACTTTAAATTCATCAATGTATGTGAAGAAGAAGCATGTGAAGCTAAAAGCAACAATCCACTCACACACGGCGCTAGCTAGGTGATATGGATAGTCCTGAAAGAGGAAAACAAATCCAGCAATCAGAAATCAAATTAAAGAGATACTGGCTACATTTTAAAAAAATATTTATTTATAGACAAAATTTATCCTCAAGATGGATTATTTTTCAGCTAATGCTCACAAAAAATGTCCCACTTACATCTCAAAAAAACAGTATAAGTGGCGTTTGTGCTAATTTATACACTCACAAATGTTGACACAGTTGAGCTTTAAGCTTACAGTTCTAACAAATAACACTTTATGCTAACTTTCTCAATATACATATTACTTCAGATTCTGATTTTTACTGCTATAGCAAATTTTATACTTTAATACTACCTTATGAACTTTTGGCTAAAGCACAGTGTTCGTTTTTTAGCTACATTTTGCTAACAATTTAAAATTTTAGAACTTTTTGTGAAAATTTCCAGCCATTTTTCCTTTAGCTCACAATTTTAGCTACTAATCGAGCATGTTCAGAGTTTTCTACAACTAATAGAAAATTATTGTACTTTTAGCCAAAACTATAATCTATTTTCATTGTTAGCAAAGAGTTGTTATAACTTTAAGAGAAGCATTTAATTCTTAAAGCAAAGGAGTTCATAAAATGCTTACTAAACCTTAATAGTCAAACTGTTTTGACTGTTGACGTGGTCTCTGTGACATCATCCATTTGTTTCTGATACAGAGTTTTTAACCAAATTAGAAATGCTGAGTAGATAACATGTATAACTGAGAAAAGAGGCTAGGTTGTGGCAGGCTAAGCTTCTTTGCTTACAGAGTTGTAGTGTTTGCTGTTTGAGAAATTTTCTTTTATTTTTTAGTTGGTGTGTTTGAGGGTTTTTTGGGGTTCGACTGGAGGAAGTCTCAAGTGGACACTCGAGGAACTGCAGTTTCTAGCACTTCTGCATCAGCTACATTTTACAGATGCTCCTTCTAATTTAAAACATTATAAGATGTTGACATTTTTAACTCAATGCCTCCATTTTTGTTTTCTTTCAGCTAGCTGTTTTTAATCAAAGTAACTTTCGTTCAATGTTTGATGACTTTAGCTTAGCATTTTGTCTCTTAAGTAGCTCAAAAGTACCTGTGCATATTAAAACCACATACACATCTCTTCAGATGTTTCCACTTCTTGCTGACTTGATGACTGCATTTCAGAACTTCTCAGTTTTAACACTTCAAGGTGTTATGAATGACAAGTTGGAGGTGGTTAATGTGTGGAATAACTGCGCTAGATCGAATGTTCATGTTTATTTTTATCTACATATATAATACATTATCAATAAAAAATGTATTTATTAACTCCATCTGGAACTTTTGGATGAAAAAAACAACATTGTGGTTAACTGTCTTACCTTATCTGCAGGATCTCTGTGCAGTTCAGTTTGTTTCACAAAGAATGCACAGACGACAGCTGAATTATTCTCTAAGGAAAGTCGTGTTTAACAATGGATGACATCTGTGACTAAGTGTATTACAGGACCATTAGTGAGTAACTTACTGGTAATGACAATAAAGCATGAGTAATAAATGAGCAAACACCAGGAAAGGCTAACATTTTCAACTTCTGTGAAAGGATACTGGGGAAAAATGCCAAAGTAGCAAGGATGGAGATGCACAATCGGACTCGAATCACGGTCATGGAGGCCCCAAATGGAAAGGCTTGATATGAAATGACAGTCTGCAGGACGATGTAGGTGACTCCAGTAACAAAGAAAAGCAGTGCTCCTGCATCATGAGGTTTCGTCTCTGCAATTTCCTGCAAACACAAACCTTACACCAATAATTCACCTTTATAAGACATGATATTCATATGTATTGACATGTAAACGACCTACCTGGAAGGTTGCAACAATACACATGCCCAAACAGGAGAGCAACCCAATGTAAAGAGCAC
Source organism: Halichoeres trimaculatus (assembly GCF_033239565.1). Classification (NCBI taxonomy): domain Eukaryota; kingdom Metazoa; phylum Chordata; class Actinopteri; order Labriformes; family Labridae; genus Halichoeres; species Halichoeres trimaculatus. The sequence continues at coordinate 8,718,006 of NW_027437199.1, read as the reverse complement.
TTTTATTCAGACATGGGTTCACAACTCGAGTTTCCTCGCTCAGCTTCTCCACAAACTTGTACCTGGAATAAATAGTGGCTATTCCTGCAGGAAGGTAAAATTTAAGATTAAACACACATTTTGTGAACTTCTACATCTTTTTATACAGTAAAAATAGCCTTTGTGATAAAAAGAACGAAAATCTGCTTTCATTTTCCTGAAAAGAGGAAATGTGAGCACATCTTAGGAAAGTCTTCCCTTGGGAAAGCCCAGAGTTGCTTAAAGGGTCAGCTTACAGACGTGACACTGCAGATGTTCATATCTTTGAGTTAAAAATTACCTGCACATGCAGTGATGAATGTCATCAGGCCAAAGATACAACTTTCTGGTGGTTCAGCACCTGTGTCACTGAGGAGACAAAGAGAAATGAACACTGTAGCCTAAGAACAGTAAATCACAAACCTCATGGTCTTGAGATAAATGCGAATCTCTTCTTAAAATAAAAAGTTAATTTTAAAGGGAGAAGTGAAAATATGAAGCCTCAAGCTGGAGGTGTGTACGTGCAGCTGGAGTCTGGGTACCAGCCAAGTCAACGCGAAGGAAAACGAAACTAAACTTTGTTACCAGTAAAATCACTGAATATAGAACTTCACTGTGCGCTTCTTTACTTAGACATTACTTGTTGCAGGTACATGGTTCTTCTTTCTCAAACAAAATGTAGAAACTGGATTAAACTTACCTTATGAATGGAAATATAACATCGACATCACCTCTGAGAAGAGCAATAAGGTAGCAAACTACGAAAGTACTCGAGGACCAGACGACTAAAAACGCTGGCAGAAAGCAGAGTCCCTGCATGAACCAGTACATGTTGGATGGATTTTACGCGAAACTGTCAAAAACACTACGGCGACCAAGCGTGAAGCCATACAGTGTCACAGCCACTACGATCAAATACTGGTACAGGAACTGATCCTATGCGACTGTTGTAAAGACTGAAGAAGAGCATTAACCGACAGTCACATGGTGGTTTGAACAAGAGATTCAGATAGTTTACTGTGACCTCTTCCCCTTAAGTGACTCCTTTGGACTGTCTGCCAATAAACCCCTGCGCAATGATCATTACGCTCGTCCCTCTTCCTGTAAACCTTTTTTTCTCCTGCTTTCTGTTGAAAAGCCAGTATCCTCCAGGAACCCAGGAAATGTCATAGCTAACGGGTTAGTTTCCAAACGTTTTGCTGTAGTGTGAAATACTCATCATCAATCTTTTGTCCGAAATATATGTCTTATAAGACGTAAGAGACACTCTGGCAACCCCATCATGGAGATGGTTGTCACACTGTTTTTCCACATTGTTGATTTAATGGAAAACATCTTTTAAAAGGTCAAATTAAAATTGAAAGTTTTTATTGCATTGAAAAGTTGAAAACACATAAATTCACATGTCTTAACTCAAAATTAGAAAAGGCCATGAACAGGAAACACATCTGAAGACCAGCCTATAAATACAGTACACGTGCCATTAAACCCCTAGTGGTATTTCTTGCTAGCACCAAGGCTAAAAACTGTGCAAAAAGAAGTTTGGTAGCTAATAACAATCTAAACTATGGTTTTCTTTATATTTTGAGGGTAACAGTTTTTTGTTATAAACTCATGACGTAAAAGCCAAGAAGAAAAATATTGAGGAGCTTTATATTTATGTGACAGCTTACCCCACTGTCCCCTACTCAGCTGTGTTCAACGTGTAACTCAACCTACCCTCCAGACAGTTGAAAAAGGGTTTTAAATACTTAATAACAAGTTCAATAATCAGAACCTAAAATTTGCTTTCACAAAGTAAATACTTTATACAGAATTCCTATGCAGATATCAATCAATTTGAAAATTATTTTATTCTTATATGTATTTAGTTAGTTTTTTATGTTTTCTCTTTATTTCGTAAAAGTTGAAGTACGGCCAACGGGTGGCTTGTTCTGTCAGTGTTCAAGGTTATTTAGCTGTAGTTAGATTTGTTTTGCACTGAATGAGTCAGGCTTTTTTTTAACAACTAACAATGAACACAAGATAAGACATGACAAATAAAGTGCTGAATACAAAAAAATACAGAAAAAAATCATTAAAAAACAATAAATAAATAAATAAATAATAAAAACTCGTTTAGAGAGAAATAAGATTAACCATAACCTGTTCATTAAAACAGGACAGAAATGAAATCAACCGTTTGTCAATAAATCCTGTAGTTACTCCTCCGCCCAGAAGACTGCAGCAAACTCTTCCTTAAGCGAAGAAGCAGCAGAGCCGAAGTGGCGTCACCACCACCGAGGAAGCGTGAAATGTATGGCTGTCATGTGTCAGGCAGTCGGGCTGGTGGTCAGCTGACTCATACGGACCATTTGCGATGTTTACTTTCTTTAGGTGGTGCGATAACTTGCGATTATTTGAATGAATGCATCGCTATGCTTCGCCGAGGAGAACAATGGTAGTCGTGAACTCGGTGCTGAAGCTGTTGCAGAGGCAGACGTACACCTGTCTGTCCCACAGATATGGGCTCTACCTTTGTTTTGGGGGGCTCGTCCTTATGATAGTTTCTGCCTTTCAGTTTGGAGAGGTAAGGTCCTTCGATTTTCTTTACTCTAGTGACCTGAATTAGGGTTGTCGGCTGGTTTGTAGCCTTTATATCTGGGATTTAGGCGCCATCAGACCAGACTCCTTTGTGAAAGTGTGCTATTTAGAGTGATTCAGCATTCAAGTAAAAATGTATGTCTTCAGTTATTTAGCTTAAACGATTTAACAACAATCACATTTCTCTGCTTCATTCGGCTTAAAGATTAAACACTTTACTGTTTTCCTTTTTGAATCTAGACCCTCTAATGAAGTAAAATTTTTGAAGAACTGGCAAACTTCAAACCAGTTCCTGTTAAGAAACATAATGCACAGCCAAAGTTTGAGGAAGTTTTGATCTTACCATTAACAAAACAGTGAGTTCCAACCAGGTAGTCTGGGTGTAAAGAGTGTGTGCTGATACTGACTGAGAGCATAATTTATTAACAGAATGTTTTGATGGAAAAAGGAAAGCAAAAAGCATAAATTAGAGTCAAACAGTGAAGCTGATCAGAAGACATTGTAATGTTAGAGTTGCAAACTTGCAGGTGAATGCCGCATGGCCACAATGTGAACTCAGTAAAGCTGTTTAACTGGTAGAGCAAAATTATTGTTTTATAGTTCTGTGTTCACACCTCCTTGTGTAAATAGTTTTGTAAAAAAAAAAAAAAAAAGCAGTCTCTGCTTGAAATTTTCCCAAAGATGCCCATATGCATTCAGTCCTATTTGCAAGTTTGAATAAAAAGTGCCTTGTTTTGGATTGTGAAGATACAAATTTTTGATTTTTTTAACATACTTCCTTGTCTTTTTTTCATTGAGGTGGTGGTGGAGTGGAGTCGAGACCAATATCACGTGTTGTTTGACTCTTATAGAGACAACGTGGGTGGGAAATCATTCCAAAGCAGGTGAGAAAAGACGTCATTCGAGCTGTTTTTTTAGATTTTTTCTTAAAAGAGTGTAGAAGTAAAATCTCTGTATACGAAAAAGGCATGTCTATTTTTTGCCAGAGCCTCCATCGTTCCATTTAAGACTATTTCCCCCTGGGAGAATCTAAAAGAACGAGGCGAGGTGTAACCATGCATGAGCTGTGTCTTATTTAGACAAGAGGAAAGTTTTTGTCAGGGGTAGAAATGAGGTCATGGCTTTGCAGTGTCTTGACTTACATGATATGAGTGTTTCATTTCTGTGTTTCACTTTGGAGGCTCTGTTTGCCCATGCCTATTGATGTGGTGTACACATGGGTGAACGGCACAGACACGGCTCTGCTGAAGGAGCTTAAGACGGTCAAAGAGCAACTGGAGGAGGAACAAAAAGCTCTGAGGTAACTGTGGCTTCACTCTCTGATGGTTACAAAGTGTTCCTTTGCTGCAATTTCAAAAGCTCTTAAGTGCTTACAGTCTTTAACCTGAATACATCACAATTAGCATACAAGCTGGGTCCTTGTCACTCTGATTGACTTGTCTAAGAGAAAAAGCAAAATCTTAGACCAAAGGTTAGAGTAAGTCAGAGGAGGAAGATGCTGTTTTTATTAACCTTACCCACTCTTAGTTTTAGAGGAAGAGATTTTATCTTATCTCACCTTGTCTTATCTTATGCCAGCTGCTTGCATGGTCGAACATGTTGAAAAAGTTCTACTCCTTGCTTGAAATGTAGTGCTGAAAGTGCTGTAACTGTGTGTTCTGCGATATAAATAACCTGAGGAGACTGCTTTGCTGCACACAGGGAACGCCTGGGGAAAAATGCCAGTGAGACGACTGATGCGCCAAAAGACAGGTGAGTCTGGAGCTACTTTTTAGAGCAGTGGTTCCCAAAACGATGCTGTTTTTAAATGATTTGATTAATGGTTTTTATTCATTATTGTAGAAACAAAAACAAAAGCAGTGGCCTGATTTTGGTTGAGTTTTTTCCGCTATGTTTAACAATATGGGGCAAACAGGAACTAGCGGTTTTAAGAGCCTTGCAGCAGTAATATTGCACATTACCCAGACTGCACTTTTATCATGAAACAAACATAAGCCAGCGAAACAAATTAGAAAAAAGCTGAGGTTTGATTTGGCTTTGGTTTTAAGTTTCAGAGGAGAAGAGGGAGAAATTTGACTTTAAGTTGCAAGGTAATCTAAATGTGGTAACCTTTCTGGCATCTTGTGAAATATGAGTGTCCCCAGTGTCTTGAAAGGTACAGCAAAAAGCTTGTCAAAGTGTTTACACAAGTAACTGAACTGATCAGTTGTGGCGGTGACCTCAGGGGACGTATTTCCTGTGTTAAACACCAAACTGCTCCCCCTCTCCTTAGAGCCTTTGTTTCACATGCAAAGATCTCGACGCATCATTTCCACTATGAAACCTGTTCGATGGATGTGTGAAGCCATACGTGTTAAGAAGACAAGACAACGTTGCATCAACTTGATCTGCATTTCTCTCCCTCCTCTTGTGTTATTTTCAGCGTTAAACCAGAATGCCTGCTGTCTCATTGCATTATGGCGCCCATGCTGGCCCTGGACCCCTCTCTGCCAGCCAACGTTACGCTCAAAGAGCTGCCGTCACTCTCTCCCGCCTTCTCTGCTGCCAAAGAGCTGCTGCTGATGAACAAACCTTTCCAGCCCTCCACCTCCGCATCTGTGGTTGTCTTCCATTCGCAGGCTGATGGTAAATTAGCTCAAAAATGGGCATGAAATGAGATTAGGGGATTTCTTGTATTGAAAAAAGTGAAAAAATCGCAGAGGGGACTCAGAAAGGAATCAAAGCACAGCTTTTAAGCATAATCATGAATGTGGCCTCTCCATGATTAAAAAAAATAATTGGCTGCTATTTTTGACTTTTAAAATGCATGCTGCTTACATTTATCTGTTTAGCTTGTTCCCTCTTGTCTTTTCTCCACACATCTTTCGTTTCCTTTCTTGTCTTTCCTTTCCTTGTATGTGTGTGCTCTATTGGCAAGATCCACTGGACACTTTGTACAGGTTTCCAAATAACACATCTTAAAGTATATTTCACTCACAATCCAAATCAGGCTGAGAGGGACAGGATCAGGTGTGTGTGTTAGTAAATCAGAGGAAGACAGAGAGAGCATGGAGAAATGAAACGGATAAACGGTGAGCATTCAATAAATCTGGCCGATTTCAATAAAAATATAAAGCTATAAACCTAAGGTCAAAAGATAAAACACTCAACCTTATTACCACCAAAAGAAAGTCAAAGTTCCTATCAAAATAAAGCTCTTTGAGTACTTAAGACCAGTGAAAACAAAAAATGCAAAAGGAATTTTTTTGTCCCATAAGTGAGATAAAATATTTCTATTTTTGAAAATGAAAAATTTTTTTTTCAAAATTCAAATTATTGTGATTATCATTCTGGCTATGGTTGTGCAGCATACTAAGCATCATGTAAGCTTTAAAGCCATGTTGTATTAATATCTGAACATAACCCGGGCTGTCACAGAGATAGAAATAATATTTACAGTGCCAAAGATGTTATTTGAAGTGTGACTAATGAGTAACCAGGGCATGAGGATTTAAAAGTGTGAGGGCAAGAAGTCAGTAACAGCGACTGTTAACACTGTCTGTGCAAGAAAAGTGTGTTGTGAAGGTTGAGGATCATTAAAACAGCAAACGTGTTTAAATGTTTATCTTACGATGGAGAGAAATTAAATCCTGTTGGAAGTGAACTTAAAGAAGCTCACAAAGGAGAGAAATAGGCTAAGAATAGCTAACTGAGGTAATAAATGACAAGAAACCTTGACTGAAGCAGGGCTAAAAATAGATGTGCCTTTGAAAATGTTGACAAAGGTGGAGTTTCTTCAGTTCTCATGCAGACTTTTCAAAATAAAAGCATGTATTTTTGAAAAACAAACAAACCTGGAAATACCAAGTCAAAATGTTAAAGTACAATGAATTTAAAAAAAACAACAACCAAATGTTAAAAAGCACAGACTTGGTCTTCAATCTTTTTGAAGCCACACATTGAATTATAACAAAAACAGTATTTAAGTATTGTCAGCTAAGTTGCTCCTTCTATCCTGTAGGTCTTACAAACCAAACTTTAAAGCTACTGTGAGGATTTTTTTGCTGGTTGTAAACAGAGCCAAAAGTGGTACTGGTGCCTCTTTATGAGCCACAAGACCAAAAAAAGGAGACCACCAGATTTAACTATTAGAATCTATTGTGCATTTTTTAATGTGTGTAGCAGCTGTGAGGGGATAGGTGTTGGAACAGCAACTTTTACAGATTTTTGTAACATGTGATGTATTTGACTGCAAGTAGAAAGTAAAATGAAACTGAAACTTTAAGATGTAAGACAATACTGCGCTACGTTGGTAACAACAGGACACTGATCTTCAAAACCACTCCACCAAGACAAACACTGAGGGAAAATACCAGGACAGTATTCACTATAACACTACAATGTTCTTAGGCCACAACAGAAAAAAGTAAAAAGTAAAGTAAAGTAACGTAAACACAACAAGTCAAAGTTACAGGTGATGTACATGGGTTTTCTAAATTTTCTTCTCCTTTTTTGTTTTCTGCTCTTTAAAGCTGATAAAGCGTACACAGATGTGTCCAAAGAGGACCAGAAGTTCTCTGTGTCCAGATGTTACCTGGTGAGTTTATATTACTTTCCTCAGTCTGAATGTTATAACACAGCCCTTCACTGTTTTTTTATGAGACAGTATGTGAACATGTGGTTGTGTATCGGTGATGTGTACCTTTGTGTCGTCAGACGACAGATAAAGAGGCTCCTGGTCTGATCCGGATGCAGGCTCTGGCCTATCTGAGTGGATTCCCAGCCGCGTTCAAAGAGACGGGGCAGCTGAGAGTCAAACTGCCGTCTGTGATCACCAACAAGATCAAACAGGTAAGAGTCACTTTTAAGAAATCAACAAAAAGCTTAGTAAATCATTAACCATCATGATTTTCCTTATTTTTTGTAACTTTTGACTTCAGCAGAGTCAGATTTGACGATTGTAGTGACCAGAAACATGCCTCCGTTTTCACATGTACCAAACTGTGTGATTGATAAACCCAATTACTAATTTTAAGAAGTCAAATGACTTACTGTGAGAAAAATGTAAGGCAGTAAGCCAAAGAGCAGAGACTCTTAACATTTATTTGTCTTCATTTATTTGCCAACTTGTCATAATTTAATTTGAAAAAAGCATGAGGGTTGTTTCTGTTTGGAACAGAGGATCAGACTTTGGCTATTCATTAAGGACACTGAAACAGGCTCTTTAGTTTTGACTAAAACATTAGTTTAACAGCATTATTTAAAAAAAAGCTGGTTATACTTTTTCTGCTGTAAATCAGCTGCTTTATTGTATTCAGACATAGTTTGACTGTAATGCTCTGCTAGAGTAATTAAAAATAAATTCTAGATAACAATAAATAGACCACTGCTCACTGAAACAACTAGAGGCTGAAATAGAAAATGAATTTGAATTTTAAATAAGCAACACTGAATTTGAACAGCATGATTGGAACTGAAGTGCTATGTTGCATTTTTCTTTGTTGCAAAAAGATGCATGTGACAGAAAGATTTGCTTTACCTTTAACTCTGTGCAAAAATACCTGTCCCTATCTGGTACAGCACAGATAGTGTCAGATATCTCAGTCCATAAATGAGTTCATTACAAGACAACCTGAGGAAGCAGCTGGTGAAATGCAACAGTCACTCACATTAAGGTAAAAGTAAAGTTATTACAAGGTTTGACTGTAAATTTATTATTATTATTTTTTTCATATACACATCTTCTAGTAGCCGCTACATGAGAAAGCAAGTTTTTAAACCCTTTGAAGATCTACTTTGAGTTTTTGAGGATACTTAATCTTTTCTGTTTACAATTTTAATCTTAGAAATCCCAGAGTAGATAAAAAAAATTGTGAGGCATCTACTTTCTTGTTGTTTTGTTAGAGAAATGTTGACTACCAGAAGGCGTTAAGTGAGGAAGTTGTTTACACTTAGAACAGCAGGGGGCAGAGTTGCACAGTATATAAATGTGAGACAGTCACTCTTTTCTTTTATCTTGTTTTTTACCCCCATTGGTTTAAAGAAAGTAGCAGTATAGAGCAGGGATTTCCAACTCCTACCCTGGAGGGCCAAAAACTCCACCAGCTGATTTCACTGATTCGTACCTGCTCTCTGCTTGAAGGTGAGGTAATCAGTGAAATCATCTGGTGGAGTTTTGGGTTGGAAAGAAAACCTGCAGCCTCTCGGCCCTCCAGGGTAGGAGTTGGAGAACCCTGGTATAGAGGATATAGTCACCACCAGATGTCGCTCTCACAGCATCGTATCTGAACCCTGAGGGGTATTGCTCCATCATGAAAATTATTGTGTCCATAAATTGAATCTTTTTATACATCCTATTAGCATCAGATCTAAATGTCAGCTCCTCCTTGAAGAGGAGGTTGCTCTGTCCTCCTAAATGTGGCTTTTTCTATTTTAAACAGTTATGTTAACACTCTGATGTGGATAAAGGACCCCTGTTTAGCTTGGCGGCCCGCAGCTTGTGTATCTAATAATTTTCTCTAATCAGATCTCTGCTTTATATGTCGAGAGCGAGGAACGCCACTAATGAGCGTGGATTACTCTGAAATAATCAAAGACAACACAACAGAGCGCAGTCACCCCGTCTCATCCGCAGACAGGCAGGACAAGCATGAGTCAACTCTTCTTCCGATAATAAACTCACATGGCTGATTAGAATTAATGAGCGGCTGATTAGATAAACTCTTTTGTTGCTGCAAGTGTTAAACATCAGCTTTACTGTATCAGTGGAACATACAGGGGCCTGAAAATACATTGTCCCCCAATCAAAGTCCTTAAATCCTCCCTTTCTTGTTATTTTTGATTAAAGCAATTAGTCTGTTGGTTTATCTATTTATAGCATTGGCTTGTTTTTGCCACTCAAATCTCCATATATACAATTGTCATTGTTTTGGAAAAAGGTCATACTGGACCAAAGTTGTAAATGTCAACCTTGGATTTAGGAAAATTGAGCAACAATTTTTCCCCAAAATATCAAACTTTTATCATTAGCACGCTGGATGAATTCTTGTCTCATCCTGTCAGGATTCTGTTTTGCATATTCACATCCTAATTATGCAATATCCTGCTAATAACAAGGCTATCAGCTAATGGTATGAATTAGATAACATTAAAAACTGATTGAAAGAGGATTTCATTGTTTTTAAAAACTGTCCACCTCATAATTCAAATTATTTTGTTCTTATCAAAAAAGTTTGATTAGAAAAAAATAAAGATAAATCAGTCTAGCAAGCTTTATGTATATGGCACGTTTCATACAAATCAAATAGGATGTTGATATCTGAACAGTGATTGCTACCAAGAGGAAAAAACAACAATAAATAAAATAAATAAAAAAGTGAAAAAAAGAAGTAAAGACTAAATATACTGGCATCAATAAATAGATGAAAAATTAATAAATAAAATAAATTCAAAAATAAAAACAACAATAAGAATATGGAAAGTAAAATGAAAAAGGAAAAACAAATTTAAAACTTTTAAGTGATCATGTTTTGAAACTTAAGGGCCAGACTTTAAGCAGTTAAACAGCATCACCAATTAATTTAAATATATATTTTTTATGGATAGCCTTTTAAAAATCTGATCTAAATCTGATATAATTTCAGAGAACTCAATAGAAAATCATCAATCATAGCCCATGTGGAATATGTTAAGTTTATTTTTTTTTCCAAAAATATAATTTCTTTAGTGCCAGATGACAATAAAAGAAAAAATATAAGACATCTTTGACTTAATTCTGAATATGTGTATTGCACTTTATGTGACTGTACTGTATGTAAATCTCTGAGAGCACAAACAGGTGAAGAGGTATCTTCAGGGGAGTCAAACTAACTGACTCTGTGATGACATGTAGGTTAACAGAGTTTAACCTACATGTCATCATCAAACCCAGTTGTCCCATTGATCCCTGTGTCTGTCTCCACGTCTGCAGCGGGTCATGTGATAATATCCAGCGGCATTCGGGCTGTAACCTTAGCTGGCGGTGAGGGGGTTAACATTAGAACAACTGTGAGGAGTGGCGCGGCGCCAGCCAGCATGCTGAAAGGTCACCAGGCTTTGATTGACCTTCCCTGCACTCTTGGACACACCCATCCCAGGAGTGTTTTTGTGTGCTTCACTTTACCTGCTTTTCCTTTTTTGACGTTCAGTCTGCTGAAGAGGCTCTGAATGGGAGATGCTGTCGAAGCGGAGATGATGAGTGAGAGCATGTGAGTGCTGGAAAAAGAGATGGAAAGTGTGTGTGTATGCGTCTGGATGGAGGGATTCTAGGTAGACAGGGCACCACACAATGCGCAGTTTGGATTTCAAGGTGTTTCCTGGTGTCGCCAGGCCAATTCTCTGAAAGAGGGATGATGTGCATAGTGTGGAGGGAGAGGTTCAGCGGTGAGAGACGGCTGGTATTTATAGCCGGTGTTACAGCGAGTGCCATGGTGATGAAAGCTGCCCCACAACCCTGATCACCTGCCTGTACTGTGCCCTGCTGTCCGTGTTTTGGGTACAGGCCTGCTGACGTATTTGTGTTTGCATGCATTGTTGATCATCACACGGTGTCTCATCTCCACTACAAAGCAAGATTCAAAGGCTTTAGTCAGTCACACAACATGAGCTGATGAGTGATGTGGAGGCTGTGATAAAGAAGTTACTGAGCATGTAAGGACAAGAAGAGCCTCCACTAGTGTTTCCGCTGGTGGTGTTCATGTAAAAGTACAGCCAAAAACCCAATTACGCTTAGGCATCATCTCGACTCCAGGGATATGCATGTTTAGTCGTCCAATGTCCAAGCGTTGTCACCTCGCAAGTCAGCCTGTCAAACAAATTAATGATGTTTTTATTATTGTTGTTGGCCTGAAATGCTGGTCATGCTCTGTCTAAGCTGTAGTGCAGCTTCTCACCATCAGCCGGGGCTGTGGCTCCACTTAAAAGCTACTGCTGTAACACTGTAATGCTTTACAACCTGTATGTAAACAAGCACAGAGGACAGATGACATATTTGGTCTTTCATCAGTATTTTTTCTAGAAAAAGTAGACTCAACCAAAAAAATGAGCACCCAGAAAAAAACATGTTATTAACAACAAGTTGCAAGGGGGAAGAAGGAAGGTAGTGCTAGCTCTGCTAATGTTAGCCACACATTGTGAACCAATTCTTAGTTGTTTATCTACAGATTCTGCATACCCTTGTTCAGTCATGTTTAATTGATTGTGCTTGGTTTGGACTTTTCTGAGTGTTTCTGACCTTGAGATTAGTTTAAAAATTCCAGGGTGCCAGTACGGCCTAGCACTTATTTCCTATCTAGGACCCTGTTTTTGCTATTGTTCGATCTTTAGGAAAAAAATCATTTTTTTCTATTCAATTTCTAATCAAACCTCAAGGAAGCTTGTCACTTCTGATTTTCTCTCTCAAACCTCAGATCCAATCTGTAGTCACAGTTTACTATTCCAGCTGTGTGTTGCTAATAGCTGGTTAGCCTTGTACGGTTAGCTTAGACTGTCCCAACAACAGTATTAAACTCAAGCATATCACCTTTAAAAACATTAAAAACAAAACTAGCAAACAGTTTGGGTGATTTTTGCCAAAGTAATACTTTTTGAAAAATGATTTTGCTAAAAAATCATCAATATCTGTGAATCTGTATCAACTTTGTTGAGCCTTGTGTCACTGCTTAAAGCTCCTGTGAGGAGTTTTTCTAGCTATTTATGAAGCAGTCTGACATTCATACAGATACTTTTAAATCACTCTTAACAATCAGTAAGGGATTATCTGCTTTAAGGTTAATTTTTTGTGAAGTTATTTTGAATTTATAAAACCACAGGAGGGGGTAGGTACCAGATGAATTTGTGAGCCTGTGCAGATAAAAGATTTGTTTTTGTTTTTTTTTCTGTAATCCCCTTGCAGTTTCAATAAGGGATAAACCTATTTAAAAGAATATATATATTGCAGGATGGTACTTCGTCCATTAGCTGGTACCAAAAACACACTACCTGAAAGTTCATCACTGTAGCTTTAAAGGTAAAAAGGTATACTCACCAGTAATATGGATTTTCTTTTGATCAGGTAGCTTAAGCGTATTTAACATGTCAGTCATACACATTTGTTGCACTATATACCCGAATATGTTCAATTCAGGTGATCATATAGTTCCTCCTTGTCACACTGAACTCTTGACTTTATACCACAGCTACATCTGCACCCATCTGCTAACAAATATCACTCACCACAGAATTAATTGGTTTACCCAAAGTATCAGCTGAATTATTTCTACACTGATTACACTTTCTGTAGTCCCTGCAGTCACATACAAGCCACAGTGATCACAGATTATAATGTAACCACAGTAAAACTCACACGGGACATGTTAATGTGGTGAGGAATAACTTCAGCTGCTGCCCGTGGTCTTTCTCTTCTCGTGCTCTCATGCCTAGCATACTGCTTCGTGTTTTTACTGCGGCTAGTCGTCATAATAAACTAAAACAGACAGAAGCTCACTTCTCTTCTAACTCTCTGGTCATTTAGGATTGCTTGAGCATATTGCATGAATGGTTTTGATGTTTAGAAACACCAGGCTGTAACCAAAACAGGCCTGCAAAGCATTAGACAACATAGGAAAGCTTGGATGTATTAGTTAGTATCAGCATCAGCTAATATTTTCCCTGTTGACAGACAGCGGATCATCAGCAAATTATGAGTCGTGCACTGGTGTCAGTAATAGATGTTTATCTTAATCTTATCCTTGTTGTATCAGTTTAATCCTGGCTAGCTTGTACGCCTAATTGCAGAGTCAGATAACATGGTTTTTAATCTACAGAAGAAGATGTGAAGCCTCAAACTTGCACATGTTGAAATTGTAAAGTCAACTTGAACCACTTTTTGGTGGTTTCTTTCATAGGGTGAACATTACCTCTTTGGTTCTGAGGAACTCTTATATTTTGGATAAGTTATTTCATTTCAAGTTTTATAACATTTTTTTAATTACATTTGTGGTCATTGCTACATATTAGGCTCTAACAAACCCGGTCATGTTACTAACCTGTTGCAAATAAACCCCATTAAATAGGGGATGATACTTGAAGTGTTTTTTATTAGGCATTACACACATTATTCAGTGTTTTGTTGCCCCTGCTTCAGCTTAATAGTAACATTTATTAAAATGTATGAATCATCCTTGTAAAATAAGAGTTTACAGTTGTTTACTCCTCTCAGTGGTCAGACACGTGCCTGTCTAAGGCCACCCCACACCTCTACTTTGTCTGCATGTGTTCGAGCATTATCAGGACTATAAAGAGAGCTATAACAAAGATGAGCAACGTGATCCCTGGCTTGCTGTCTCCTGGCTGCTCCCTGCTGGGTTTATAAGACACAGCTAATCCTCCTCACCTAAAAACAGGAGCAGAGAAAAAGGAAGAAGTCGATGCGTGGGATGTTTGCGTTCATATTTGGATGAGGGGCGGTCAGAGAGGGGGTGTCTTTTCCTGGCGAGATTACAGTTCACAAAGATGAGAGAGGCAGGGGCAGATGGTTTCGACACGGGCAAGGCCAGGGGGATTCTCTCTCGTCTGTATCACACACATAGAGTCCACCAATACTTCACATAGCTGACCGAAGTTCAGATAGGGAGCAATTTTTAAGTGTCCTCCATGGAGAAAATGACATCATTGAAGTTTCCAAACTCTGACATCTACTTCTCACACAAACTAATGGAGTCCTTTGCTTCTAAAATCTCCTCACTAGTTCACGACGGCTTTGATTTGACCCCATTAGCTTCATGTTCAAAGATCTTTCAAAAATGTTCATGTCCCAGTGAATGACTGAAGGTCAAAAGTTCCTGCAGTGCATGAGGTGCATTTTTTTGAATGGGAACTTTACTGATGCTAGAATTGACATTGAGGTGACTATTTAAAGGTGCTAATGGGAAAATTTTAACTAGGATTTAGGGATGGGTACCTTTCACATTTAAGAACGATATGGTACCAATGCCTGGTACCTGGCAATCGGTATCGGTTCTCAACGGTACCAATTTTGAGTACTTTCTTGTGTTTATGTGGTAAAAAATATCAAGCTGTTGATTTGTTATGAAGTATAATTTTTCAATTAAAATGTTTATTCTTTAATATATAACCCTGCAATGCCGTGTTCATGTCCAGCATGGAAAATTGCCTCTCCCTCACAGTCACAAGAATACATTTAGGTACCTAAACATGGTACCTTTTGATTTAACATGAATCGGTACTTGGTACTTTTGACAGAATTCAGTCGGTACCTATAAAATTAGACAAATTTTTGGCTTTGATATCATTTCATATCAGAGGCAGTGTGGTTCAAGCTTGTGGACAGATAAGGAAAAGAGGAGGGTAAAAAACAGCTTCATTTACAATGTGTAAGCTGATTATTGGTGCCTTAAGCTAAATTTGCCAACACACCTTCAGTTGATGAGAAATTCCTGCCTTTCATAAGTCTTTCTTTGAAAATTCTAGAGTACTCTATCAAAAAATAAATAATGTTGTCTTTGTTTCTATTTTCTCTTCAGTTCGAGTTGTACTCTGAAGCCAGCATTGCCCTGCTCCACTTAAAAACCCCTCAGGATTTCACAGATCTGACCCAGCAGGCCAAAAAGAACCTCACCCTGGATGGAAAGGAGTTAACCGTCAGCCCTGCATACTTATTTTGGGACCTTACTGCCATCTCACAGGTATGACTCCCTATTCCTTATCACTGATGATGGGACTAACTAGAAATTGTCTTAACAATGTAAAAAGGACAACTAGTACATAGTGTAAACTATGGGGATAATTCATTCAACTATAGTGGGTTGTTTATCACACACACTATCTGGTTTGTCTGTCCCTTTAAAATAGAAAGTGTGTGATGTCAGTTGAAGCAATGATAGTGTGTCCCCACAATGATATATAAACAAGAATATGTGTTTAACTTGAGTACCAGCAAAGAGCAGTAAACATGAAGTTGTGTGATAATTCAAGTTCCACAGTGATGCGCTGAAAACTGTGACTTAAAGAACCCACAATGATAGGTTAACATGAGTCTGTGTAAAAAAAAGTCCTGTCAATGATAGCTCAACAAGAAAAAGAGTATAGTTTGACTGTTGGTTATTTATGTTAGTTTATGTCCCCACAATGTTAGATAAACCAGAAAATCAGTAAGTTGAGGAAGTGTGTCCCCAATTTGGTTTGGTGTGTCACTAGTCCCTATAACATTTGATAAACCAGAAAGTGTGTGTGATCAAAACTTTACTGGTAGACCAGTTTTTACATTTTAGCAGACATTTTAGCAGATGTCCCCAGAATGATTTCTAAACCAGATTTTTGTTTAATTTTTGCTTTTTTCTGTTCTTAAGTCTAAGCAGGATGAAGATGTATCTGCCAGCCGATTCGAGGACAATGAAGAGCTTCGCTATTCGCTGCGGTCTGTGGAGAAACACGCCCCCTGGGTGCGACACATCTTTATCGTCACCAACGGGCAGATTCCCTCTTGGCTAAATTTGGATAACCCCAGAGTGACAGTCATCACACATCAGGTAATATAGAAGCCTCGATGACCAAATTTAAACACCTACATAGCCCTTTTTGTATGTTGAAGAGTTTTAATCTGAGGCAAAAAACTTATTCCATTTGTATGTGGGTAAATGTGTTTTTCTTTGACTTCCAGGATATCTTCCAGAACCACAGCCATCTTCCCACTTTTAGCTCCCCTGCCATAGAGACCCACATCCACCGCATCCCAGGTCTCTCCCAAAAGTTCATTTACCTCAACGATGATGTGATGTTTGGTAAAGAAGTCTGGCCGGATGACTTTTACAGCCACTCAAAAGGACAGAAGGTGTGAAACAAACAAATAAAGTGCCAACCAGTTATTTTGTGTTGAAAATTTGTCGTCTAAACTGTATTTTAAATTTTATTTTCTTGCATTCCTTTAGGTGTATCTCACCTGGCCTGTCCCGAACTGTGCTGAGGGCTGCCCAGGATCCTGGATCAAAGATGGGTACTGCGACAAAGCCTGCAACAACTCTGCCTGTGACTGGGATGGAGGAGACTGTCTGGGTACAGAAATCAACAAAATCCCCTCATCACAAACAAGCTGAATGTCTTCATTTACATCTTTGTTATTCTTCTTTTCCGATAGGTACAGCAGGGAACAGCCGGTTTGCTGCTGGAGTCGGCGGTGGTGGGCCTGGTGGAGGTGGCGGACAGGTGTGGCAGTTTGCCGGTGGTCTTGGAGGTCTTGGGGGGACGTCATACTGTAATCAAGGCTGTGCTAACTCCTGGCTGGCAGACAAGTTTTGTGACCAAGCTTGTAATGTTCTCACCTGCGGTTTTGATGTGGGAGACTGTGGCACAGGTGAGTTACAGTATAAGAAAGTCTTAAAAATCTAAAATAAGATAAAATAGAGAGAGAAAATGAACATCAGGACATAGCTTTCCAAAACCTCTGCATAAAGACTTAACCAAAGATCAATCAAGAAAGTGAAAGTCCCCACAATTTCATGAAACCAGTATGTGTGTGTGTTGAAGTCCCCATTATGTTATAAATATAAGAAAGTGTGTTAACATGGGAATTGTTTGATTGTAGTCTCATAGGATGTATGTCTTTTCTTGTAGAGCACTTTGGGGAGCTGCACCGTGTGACCCTGCTGAGGAATCAGAGCCTGTACACCCTCCCCATAGGCGAAACCCGTCCCTATTTCAGCTTTGACAAACTAGCCCGCAGAGTCTCCGAGGCCCACGTCAGTGACAACAGTGTGCTTCGCCACACCTCCGTCGCCAACAAGTGGAAGACCATCCACCTGCTTCTCCACTCAGGCCACAACGCCACGCAGATCCAGTACAATCTCACCTTCCAGAGAGAAGACGACACAGAGTTCACAATGAGCTTCAGCGTCGCTGTTGACACTCGTGCGGTACCTCAGTCGAACGTTTCTAAGCCTGTGAAGAAGGATGCAAGCATAGAGCCAACACCGACCCCAACTCCAGAGCCAGTGTTCCCATTCTCTGACATCCCTGAGGAAAAACGAGGTCCAAAGGTGCAGAAGATGCAGCCTGGTGGCACTGAGGCTGTGATAGAAATCCCTGCCATGAATGTGTCGCTTCTCCCAGCTGCTGTGCGCAGTGAGCTGCAAAAGCTGGAGGAGAAGCTCCTGATTGGTGACATCACCTTGAAGGGCTACAACCTCACAAAGGCTGAAATTTTAAAACACTACCGGTCACAGCAGCAGGTCAGTGAGTCTCACCCAGGAAAAGTCAAGAGCAAGCCCTATAAAGACTTGGAGGGAGAACAGTTGGAGGGAAAACAACCTTTGGGAGATCAAACTGGAAAAATCAATAAGATAAATCAGACCTCAAAGGATGAACTGTCCAAGAAAGATGCACTAGAGCAGAAAAAACCTGCCCTTATACCAGTTCATGTTGACGATGAACATGTGAAAGATGTTGAAGCACCCAAACGCTACAATCTGAATGCTGCAATCGAGAGGCCGATTATTTCCAAACTGCTCGGCAGCATTTCTAAAACTAAGAGTGCAGAGAATCAGGCTGAACCAGCAGATGCTGCCGGCAAAGGTCCGATTGGAAGAAGACTCCAACACTTCACCTCCTCAGACAGAGGCTTCCTGCCGTGGGAGAGGAGGAAATACTTCCAAGAACTTCTCGAGGTAAAACATGCCTGGTACAAACTTCCTCTTTCCTGTTTGTGTTTTAATTTTCTGATTATTTTATTTATGATACTTCCACAGGAGGAGGAGCGTTTGCAAAAGGAACTGTCATACGAGACTGATGGTGGCGCAACAGGTAGAAAGCTACAGGACACGTTTGCAGACTCGCTGCGCTACGTTAACAAGCTGCTAAACGGCCAGTTTGGATTCACGTCCAGGAAAGTCCCAGCTCACATGCCTCACATGATTGACCGGCTCATCATGCAGGAGCTCCAAGACACGTAAGCCCATTCCAGAGTTTTTCTTGCAGGTTTTAGCAGTTTCACATGAGATACAAGAAGTATAAATGCTCCTCTCTGTTTTTAGATTCCCTGAGGAGTTTGATAAGACATCAGGTCACCGTGTTCGCCACTCAGAGGACATGCAGTTTGCCTTTTCCTACTTTTACTTCCTAATGAGCGCTCAGCAGCAGCTCAATGTATCTGAAGTGTTCGATGAGATCGACACAGACCACTCGGGCGTCCTCTCTGATCGGGAAATTAGAACTCTTGCCACAAGGATTCATGAGCTGCCACTCAGCCTCCAGGTAGATCCTGATTTTGATAAATCTCCTCTCACTCACTTTGAGACCAGTACCTTTTATAATCTTGGCAAGTTCTGGAGAATCTGTGCAACATGTCATCTTTTTATTTCAATTTTAGGACCTGACAGGCCTGGAGCAGATGCTGATAAACTGCTCCAAGTCTCTACCGACCAACCTGACCCAGCTCCACCTGGTCAACCCGACACAGGAGGCTTACTATGACCCCAGCATGGTGAGCTGCGAAGAGTTTATGTTTTAAAGGATGTTTCCTGTGGGATCTATCATCAAAACGTTTAAAAGCTAAACAATTAGACCGATAATCTGCTTTATCTATCCACAGCCTCCTGTTACAAAAGGCCTCATCCTGCACTGTAAACCCATCACAGAACGGATCCACAAAGCCTTCAAGGACCAGAATAAGTACAAGTAAGATCTGTTTTCTCATTAGCCCATATGACAACTGTATGCATTTTTAAACCCTCCATCTAAGCAGCTGCTTTCCTCTGGATGGCAGGTTTGAGATCATGGGTGAGGAGGAAATCGCTTTCAAGATGGTGCGGACAAATGTATCTCACGTCGTGGGACAGTTGGATGACATCAGGAAGAACCCCAGGTGGGAACGATTCTCTAATGAACACCTTTACCTAAGATTTCCTGTTTCCTGTGTGGTGCAATCATGGGTAACATTTCCATTTCCTATCAGGAAGTTCATCTGTCTGAACGATAACATCGACCACAGCCATAAGGATGCTGCTACAGTGAAAGCCGTGCTAAGGGACTTTTACGAGTCCATGTTCCCGCTGCCGTCCCAGTTTGAACTGCCCAGGGAGTACCGCAACAGATTCCTGCATATGGAGGAGCTCCAGGAATGGTAGGATTTAAAACATTTGTGATCAGGAGTAACTAAACTAGATTTAGCTTTTGCTACTAAGCCTACAACTCTGATAAGCCATGTGAGAAAGTTTAAGATACTGTACAATTGGTGCTAAAATACTGTGGTGTTACTGAAATTACTGACATTTAAGAATCCCTAGTGTTTGGTGTTTAAATTGTTCTTTTTTGTTTTAATATATGCTAGCATGCTAAGACTTCAATCAAAAACCGTAAACTAGCTTAACATCATTATTGTGTTGTCATTGGGCCCTTGTTGTTGTGCTTGTTGTCAGAATTGAGCTTAAAACTTGAAATTTGAAGCAGATTGGAACTCACACAAAGGAGTTTAAACGACCACTTTTTTCATGGCATCAGATTGACATCAGGATTTGATGCAACCTGTTAATACACTTTTATGAAGGTCTTCATATGGTAGTTATACACAGAAAATTTAATGTGTATAGGTGAAAGTAGCTGGGGGATGGCTGCAGTTTAAAGTCAATTGGGGATACCAAAGAAGTCAATATCGGCATGCAAAAAGTCTTGTAGTCTTGCATCTTCACTTTCTTTTGGAGTTTTATCAGGGGCAAAAATCAGCCAAATGTTACCCACTCACCATATTAACTTGAAATTTCCATCATGTCACTACAACAGTATTAAAAGTGGGACCCACCCTCTAATCAAATCATGGTAAAAAGCATGGACAATGATCGAGTAATTAATCCAGCTCTTTTTTTACCCAAGCATAAACGTTAAGAATCTTTGTCTGTCACCACTAAGACAGAGTGCTGCAATGTCTGAGCGTTGGGAATCCACTGAGGGCTTTAGAGGGCTTTTGTCAGGAACCCTGCTCCTGTATTCAAGGGGCTTCAGCCTGAGAATGCCACCATCACTTAGAGACTTTAAAATTAGACCAAGCCGCTTCAGATCAGTTGCTAGCCGTGATATACTTAAAAGATCCCCACATAGCTGTGTCTTCCATCTCCTCCCACCTCCTCCTTCTGTCTCAGGGTTGGTAAAGTAGCAGGCACATGATTGTGGGTGATGTCACCTTGTCACCCTGTTGCCCTGGTGCCCTTTGCATACTGCACGTTTCTGTCCTGTTACATAAACTAGCCTCTACTTTGAAAAGACACACAACCTCTGACATTCAGTCACCCATCAGGACATTTTTTTTCTCTGTGTCTAAAAATGTGTGTTACCACAGGCGAGTGTACCGGGATAAGCTGAAGTTCTGGACGCACTGTGTCCTTGTGACGCTCGTCATCTTTACTGTGATGTCCTTCTTCGCTGAACAGGTTAGTGCTTCCGCTCTTTATTTACACATTCAGATGAAGACACACAAAGTATTCACTCCAACACCCTTCTGTTTCCATGATTCACACTCGAGCTATGGTTCAGGCTTTTGCTGTTGATATTCCACCCAATGTGGATCTGGCTCAAGTGCGGTGCTGGTGTAACCTGCTGACTCCGCAGAAATGAAAGACCCCTCAGTCCTCTTTGAACTTTCACAAATGTCTGTCTTTGTTGATACAAATCTTCAGGACTTCCATTTAATCTGAACCTTTTTCACTTGCCAGAAAATTGAACTTTCAAGGGTCCAAACAGAATTTAGCCAGGAATCTGAAACCCGGGATGGAGTTGTTTGAATGATACCCTGTCAAATTGTTCTAAATTTGGTGCCGGAAAGAGTCAAACACAAATGCCAGGAATTATTAAACAAATACTACTCGACCTTGGTATGGCATTGAGTGTTTGAGAGCCACATCTCTAATCCAAAGGTCTCCAGTTTCTCCTCAGCAAATCTAAACAAAGGTTAATAGTTGCCGTGACCTTAAGAGAATCTCCCCTTTGACAACCCAGGGGACCGCTGTTAGCAGTTAGGCATGTGTCACACTGGTCCTGTGTCTCTGTTGCCACTGAGAAACAGACTTCTGATGTCCGCTTGGCACCACGCAAGTCTTTCTGTCCTGCTGCCCGGGTTGTTAAGATGGAGAAACACGAGTGAGCTTTGTACAGTTTAGAATAGAGAGATCAAAAGTGTCTTCGCTCCTGAGGGATGGGATTTTTGATGCGCTGCCTTAATGCCTAAGATTATCTTAGAGGTCTGAGGTGTCAAAGTCAGAGAAATCAAGACTTTGTTATTATTATGAAATAGCTGAGGATTCATGCAAACATTCTCCTGGATAACGCTCAGATCGATCCATTATAGAGTGAACAAGTTCAGTTGCATGCATATAGATGTGGAGAAAACTTAAAAAATATCCTTACAAAATGTTTACATGCACACTATTGCAGTACAAAAACTAGTGAGCAAATTAGTAAAATTTCTCGTCAAAAAAGCTTAAGCTTGGATCGTACTTAACCAGACAAGTCCAGAGATCCGTTTATCTCAGGGTGTATGAGCCAACATTAATGAAGGCTTAAATTCCTTGTTGAGAATAAATAAACACATCCGCCAATGCAGCAAGCAAATTCTTCTTAATTAGTATCTTAAAATAAGTTCTACAGTCTTTCTAAGTGTTACATCTCATCTAAACATATGATTATGTCTGGACTTGTCAGATGACTTGGATTTGGTGCCATTAGATTTATTTAGACAAATACTCTCACTGAGGTTTAATTTTTTTTTCGCTGTAGAATCTGGTTAGTTTAGGATAAGATTGGGAAGTGGGAACTGCCAGCCTACATTTTTTTGGAGGAGACAGGTTTCACTTGCAATTAATTTTTTTTTTAAATTTGTTCAACTCTGCACCAAAATAAAGTTTAAAAACTACAGCTCAACACTTGCTCTCTACACTATCTTTTGCTCTCAGACAGTGTAAGACCTTTGAATAATTTCCAGCCCAACAAGTGGGACTCCAAGCTTCATATAACTTGCCGCAGTCTGTCAACTCAGAAACACATCTATTACTCTTACTTTTAGTTTATCATTTTGCTAAGGGTCCTGACTTCAACGCTCAGACACACTGTTCGCAAATACATGAGCATGTTCAATTTAGCATTCAAGCACAATACCTGCTTTATGCATGTTAATGTGCAAGAAAGACCAAAGTGTGGTGATGCTAGCTCTGCTGTTGTTAGCCATATGCCACAGCCTGACACTGTTTCCGTGCAGACTCAGTGATTCTGTGTTAAGCTGTGTAAAATATCGATTCTAACTGTTCACGGTTTCATATAGACTGTATCCCTTTAACAATCACTGCTCAGGAGAGCCAAGCTCCACTTCTAAGGTACTTAAGCTAAACTGCTTTAATTCCAGCTTCGACTTCTGATTTATTAAGTTTTACATTAATAATGCATAGGAAGGTTACTTTGGTTGACAAAATTTAAGGCCAAAAAATGTTAGTTCAAATCTTACCTTTTATTTGTGACTAAAAATTTAAATTGCAATTTGATATATACCTTAACACTTCATTAAATGTACTCCATGTGGTATGTGCTCAGTAACGACATACCTCTCTTGGCGTGTATTAAGCTTTTACTTTGAAAGCCAACATCAGTGGGGTTTTCCCTTGTTGATTTGCTCCGGATGTTGCAAAATAGAAGAAAATGGCTTTTGGTCATACAGTAGCACTTAACAGCAGTCAAGAAACAAACAGCATCCAGGGGCCAGGGTACTGTGGCAGAGGAACACATGTTGACTCAGCAGATAGCATCTACCTGCCGGCATAATGCAATTTGAATTGAGTCTAAAATACCAACTGTTAAATGATGTCACTTTTCCATTTTGCTCAAGCCAAACAAGCTTGCGCTAGTTTATTTTTTTGTGTGGAGAGAGTAAATTTTATGGGATTAATAATACATATTCTACGCTGAAGTTCAGTCTTGAAAAAAGCTTTTAAATGCATTTAATATGGTCCTAAAAAGCATGTAGGAACCCTGATACTATTACATATAGTTACCTCATAAACATTAATTAACCTGTAGTGTAACGTGTGTAATAATGTTTATTTCAATTCCATTTCACTTTTGTCATGTTTTTTTTTCTTAAGGTTTCTGTATTAGTACAACATAAATTCAATAGATGAATCCACCATCAATGAAAACACCCCATGGCCTGTTTCAAATAAACATAACATTAAAAAAAACATATAAATGACAATAATGGTTATAAAAGTCTTGCCGTACAAATCTGACACATAAAAAGCAAAAATTGTCCAGGAAGTAAGATACAACATAACTTTTTTTCATGATGCCATACTGTGTATAAATTACAAAAAGGCACCTCAGTTTTCTTATGTCTGATTATGCCTTTACCTCTCCTTACAGCTCATTCTGCTAAAGCGAAAGCTGTTCCCCAGACGCAGAGCAAACAGGGACAGCAACCCTGAGCGGGTGTGAAGGAGGAAGACTCCCCTCTCCTCTCCTAACTGCACCTCCACCTCTCCACCCTTTCTCTCCTAGAGGAACCAGCCGTGGATTCTGATCAGGGGGACTGGGTGGAAACAGGGCGCTGCGGGGTCCCTGTGGTGCCGGTCTTGCATCAGCATGGACTCAGGATACTGGCTCATGAGAAATAATGATGACACATTTTTCCAGGAGATGATGGATGGGGCTGGCCGTTGGAAGGAATGGACGTCGGAAAGGAGAAGCCTGTAAATGTTCTGGTGGTTCATGCTGGAGGCATGTCAGACTTTTGTAAACACAAAGAAAAACAAACACTCCCTCACTCTGCACCGCTCGCCTCATGTCCTGCCCTCACCAGGCCGCTGACTGATGTGCTGTTAAAGTGTGAAACATTTGATAGCAGCAGGTCAGGACTCATAATGTATGTGTGTGCGTGTGTGTTCGTGTTCATCAGGTCTCATGAAGTTTTAAAATGAAAACCACAAACTAAGTTCAGATGACTCACAGATTCATCAGTTTGATGAAGAGAAGAAAGCTGAACTGAAAAATGTTTGTGGTTACTTTTCAGTGAAGAAACACCAAATGTATGATGGTACTAGCTTCTGAAATGTTTGTTTATCACTGCTTTTCTTTCTTTTATTTAATCGTAAGTTGACTATATTGAGGTGTTTTGATTGTTGAACTGCCAAGAACATGTTAAGACTTGGAGTGCAGGGAAATTGAAGCAGAAATATTTCACAAATGTATCAACACTTTTTTCAATGTTTGAAAAAAGTTGGCACCAAGAAATGGCACTTGAAGCTCTTTTTTGGCCGCTTCCAGGCTGGCTTTATTTTAAGGAAATGAGATAACTGTGTGATATGTTAAATAATTTAATTGTCACATGTCATATCTTCATATGTTGTAGTCAAAAACATAAAACTTGAAGTGCCTTCGTTTTTCATTCCTACTTGTTTGAACATTTTCATTTTTTAACGCCTGTCCCGTCCCCCTCTAATCTGGTGATCTCTGATATGAATGAATGGGAAATAGGAAACTATCATTATTCCTCATACGTGGTACAGATGTTATTGATTGTCAGAGCCACATGTGATTACAGCTTTCACAGCCACCTGTATGTGTGTCCCTGTGGGACTCGACAGGCTTGCTACTGTCTGAAATTCAGACCCCCTCAGCATGTTGTGTAACTTATTTTGATTGTGTTATTGTGACGACGAGTCCAGTGAATAATGCACCAGGAAATGAATGCCGCAGAATGTAAACACAGCCTCACTCTCAGCCTGTCAGAGGAAAACTTTCTCTCTTTTTTCTGTCACTTTTTCAAGATTCTTTAATACAATAAAAAAAAAGGAATAATCTCCCTGACTGTCAGGATTTGATGATATTATGGGGAACATAAATTGAAGTCTGTCAGACTGCTTTGGTTCAATGGCTCCTCGGACTGGAATAAAATGATTTGGTTCAGTCATGTTGGTGGTTTGTCATTTGTGTGGTATTCGTTGTTTAGATGCTTGTTTTTTTTGTTTTTGTAAGTGTGTGTTTTAAGCCCAAACAGAAGTTGTTTTAAATTTGCAAGAGGTGCTTATACTCTAAAGGTTAGGTAGCATTGCCTTTGAGCAGGCTTCGTGGTTTTAAATCCAACCTGCAGTCTCTTTTACGCCTTTATTCTTTCTGAAAGGCATCAAAACCTGAAAAAAAAATTAAAAAGAGTTTAATAATTATTTTTTATTTATTTATTTTTATTCTCAAAGAAGTAAAAGGTGAAATAATGTTGATAATTGTCATGGTAAAATAAAAAGCTGATGCGAAAGTGCAAAAAAACTGCAATTTCTCAAGTGTCCACTGGGGGCTGGCTCCTGAGGCAAAGAATTCCCCTATTAACACCAATGTTAAAAATGGTCCTTGTTCATATAAAAAACATGTTAATTGCTTTGTACAACGTACAGGTTATTTTGGGGTATTATTTCTTCTCCATGAAGCTACACAGGGGGTTCATTTTTTTTTTTTATTATTCATTTTTTTTTAATAAAGTTTCACCCCTCATTAAGATATTTTACAATCAAGAGTAAAGCACACAATTGCATAATTAAGGGGCACTGGGATGACCTTGTACTTACAGTGCATGCCCCATGAGGCTGGCCTTTGAAAATATAACCATAATAGGGCGCACCATGTATTTATTTATCCACTGCCATAGAATAAAAAGTAATATTTTTACACCTGTTTTTTTTTGTTCCCCTTATAAATCTTATTCCAAACTCCTGAAGTGGATCCAACTGGGCCCGTTAGAGCCCAATTTGTACCAACAACCCAAAATGTAACAACTGACCCATAATAAAACAAGTTTTTACATAATTTTTTGTTTAAAAAAGTTATAATGTTTTCAGCATCTGTCACAATTTGGGTCATTTATTATTTTGGTGGGTATCACATTTTTGATAAAACTCCAGACTCAGCACTTTTGTTACACTGTTGACCAGTTATTACATTTTAGGCTCTTACAGGGCAACAATGCTGCAATTGACACTCTAGATGTGTGTGTACTCTAAGTGAAACATTGTTTTTGCGAAAGAATTTTCACTTATGATTTAGTATTTGTTTTGGCTGCATGGTAGCAAAGCGATTGGCACTGTTGCCTGACAGCAAAAAGGTCCCTAACCCAAATCCCTGGCTGAAGAGGGGCCTTTCTGTCTGTCAGGAAGCTGGATTGAGGGAACCCACGCATGCAGAGTCTAAAAACATGCTCATCAGGTTGATTAGTCACTCTAAATTGCCTGAAATCGTCAGTGTGTGATTGAATTATTATCTGTCTCTATACGTTAGCTCTGTGATTAGCTCCAGTCCCCTCTGTCCAATGGATCACAGGATTTGCTGTGGTTTGGGGCTTCTAGTTTCACAAAGTTGCAGAAGATTTCTTCAAGAAGACAGACAAAGAAATCCATGAAAAATATTTCCTTTATTACAATCTTTTCCCTCCTATTTGTTAGTAGAAATGTGTTTCTGTGTTATCATACAGTGCAATATGGTGTTGAAATCAAATGTCTTAATTGATGCATAGTTACAAAAGTCCATTGTAAATTATGCAAAATCAATATTGTGGGGGTATGCCCCTCTATAATGTCCACAATCCTGCCCGGGCAGAATCAGAGAAAAATAAAATCACATTTTTTTAAAAACTAAAATCATGAAAACATTACTTTTTTGAAATTGTTTAGTGGCACTGAAGCATTTTCCCTTTTGATCCCAGTGAATCTGAACCATGACTTTGTCTGATTAACTTTTTTCAGTGATGATAAATCAATAAGAACTGACCATGAGCCAACAAAAGTGAGCCCGCACCCTAACATGACATTGATTTGTACCGATGAGGAACTTTATAAAATAAAATACATGTATAGTGTATTTATACTACTGTTGTGTGTGGTATGATACTTCAGTGGAAAAACAAACAAAAAAACATACAAAGCTGTTTTAAATATTCACAAGTTTAACAGTAATTACAACAAAAATATTTAAGGCGTCTTTAGTCCAACTCTGTACAATCACAAATAATTAACATTTAGCCCTTCAGGGAGAAGAACAGAGAAAGCAGAACAAGCCGGTGTTAATGCTTCATCAATCGACAGCGCTCCAAAGGCTAGGGGTGAGTTTTTTTCAGGATTGAAGGATGAGATGATGAGTAACACATGAACGACGACTGTTAAAAGTAAAGTGTGTGTGTAAGAGAAGCCTTGAGGATAACCTGTCGTTGTTTTCAGCACTAACACGGACTGTAACCCCTCCACGAAGCCATCAGCACCCTGCCACCCACATTAAAAACTGCATTGAAAATTACGAGGTTTTAAAGGTCATTTTAAAACGTTTAAGCCCTGATTTAAGTCAGATTTAGTCACATTCATTTTATAAATAAAAAAGAGGTTTAGCAGACAGGATCTACATTAAGTTGAACAGATATCAAAGAGATGTGTAGTTTTTGTTGTTACGACAAACATCTTAAAATAGACAAAACACTTTGATATCTGTCCAAGCTGTAAACTACCTGTTAGCAATATTTGGTATTCAGGTTGAATAAGCATGGAAATACTTTTCTTTTTTTTTTTTTTTAAAATACGCATTCAAGTTGAAGTAAATTTAGAAGTTACTGACCCACAGCCAATGAGGACTTCAACTCAGGAAACCAAATATTTCTCCATTCAACAGATCCATGCTTTGTTTTTTGTTTTTTTGTTTTTCTTTTGGTTTGTAGTTTGGTTTCCATCTGGTGGGAAAGAGGCAGTTTCATTGAGAAGTGGTCACTTTGTCGAGGCTGCAGTGGCTCGGGGTCGAGGGTTCCTCCTCATGGTCGTCTGCTTTCAAGAGCGGGGAGAGATCAGCGTCTCCCCCCGCCTCCTCCCGCCGGGCAAGCCGTCAGTCTCGGTGAGCCTGGCTCGGCGGCGTGATGCTGAAGACTTGTATGCGTAGGTGGGAGGCGATCTGGAGGCACACGCCTGTACAGTAGCGTGTGAGATCCAGAAGGGAGTAGACCTACAGAACAAAAAGAGCATCAAAAGCTTGTCAATAAAACACACCACATTGTAACAAAGTGATGTGTGTCCTCTTCCGTCTGAAAGCTGAAGTGTATCAAGACCTGCCGACTTCTTGTCCGACAGCAATCGCATTATCCAGGTGCGTCATTGAAGCTGTACTTAATCTGATTTTGGTTTGATTAAACTGTTTACATGCATTTCAACAGTCCAATCTCAAGCTGACTAAGCTCATAGTCTGATTTCTGAAGCTGCATGTAAACATACTGACTGCTTCAAAACTAGCCCAACAAATCTCCACCTACCTGCAACCTGAGCACAGATCTTATCAACTTTGAAAGATTTCTAAGAAGAAAAAAAACACCATGGAGGACAAAAACTCTGCAAAATCATAACCTTTGTTTAACCCTTTAACCCTTTCTTAGTGTCGCTGTTGCATCCCCATGTGTGATGAGTCTACATCTCGATGATCTGATATTTCACAGCACAAGTTGCCAAATTAAAACTGATTTATCCTGAGATTTGTTTTCCAGTTTTTGCTGAGAGCTGAGAAGTATTAAGTCTTGTCTGGAAGCTTGATAACATAAGTATGGCAGAGTTGACCTCTGCAGCCTGAACCTTGTACCTGAACAGGTTGAAGTAATGCTGATGAGAAAGCTGATGTGAAAACTTTGAGAGCTTGAAGTCTCAGACTGAGGTTATCTGTTTCAAACATGATTAACTCAGCCGTTCCTCCTTTGAATCCTCAACCCTCACCTGTACAACTGGTTTTTGCAGTTTCCCGCCACACCTTTTTAATTTGATCATGTTGTTCTAGGAGTGTCAAGGAGTTTGTAAATGCTCTGTCTGTCTGAGTCTTGAGGTTTTCAACAGACAGGAGATTTTAAGCTTTGAGTTTGTCAGTTATATGAGGGTGCTGCTTCTTGTGGGATTGATGCAAAGTTTATGTAACACATTTACAGTGTAATACATTCTTACCCTTTGCATTCTCACAGCTCAAAGAAATGTAACTGCTCTTTATTTTGGTTGCTCATTTGAGTGTGTCAATAATCCCTTACACAGGGCGCTCTGCACTAGTGACATAACAAAGCTCTGCAAGGTTTCACTCCACCTTTGTGCTCACACACTGATCTCTGCAATGATGCAATATTGGAGTTCCAGCGCGTGAGACTTGCCTCAGTTACTACCTCGCACAGTGGATTAGAGGAACAACTTTGTTCCACTTCTGTTTTACACATTCCAATGAGGTGTCAGACAGTCACGTGTGCTAACAGGGCAAGCAAATTATGTGATGTAAGACTGTCTGTTTTCTGTCTGCTGTTTTCACCTTGTGCTTTGAGCACATGTGGTTGAGCATTGTAACATTATTTCTTTGCTATCAACTGCACATTAACTTGATCTTTTTTGTTGAATTACTTCGAAACGTCACTTTTCTTGACTGACATGTCGCAGGTACAGCAGACACTTGTGCATTTGTTGTGCTTTTCTTTTCGATGTAATAATTTTAGGGGGATATACTGTGATTTTTTGTTTGACAATATCAAAATTGGGATTCTTTGTCAAAGAACCTTTTTTTTTAAAATTCAAATTCTTCATTTTAGTCTTTGTTTGTAAACTGGATTAGAAAAAAAGTTACCACTTTTGTCCAGCAGAGGGTGAAATGTTTCTCTCTGACTCACGTGATGTGCATTTTTATGGGAAAATATGGCTACTCCTGTAGACATTATCATCATCATTTAACTTTTCCACCTGGTCTGGTGTTAAAAAAGGAAACTTAAAATCCCAATAATTGTAAATATCGAAGAATCGCAATTTAAATTGAATATGCACCCCAAAGGTCATAATAGAATCAAATCCCAAGAATAGCACGCCGTCCCAGTCCGAAGAGTAGCAAACAGTTGTTTTTGATATGGCTCGGTGTGCTGAAGCCGTAGCCAGATAAGTCATAAGTTTGTATCCTGTTAATTAGTTTCCTACCTGGTACCTTCAGTTAGTCAAAAACAGAAAGCTTGGTCACACATGTAACGCTGTATATGAGTTCGAGTTTTGAAGCCAAAAGCAACACTTTTAAAGGTGTGTAACAAAATGTTACTTGAATAATGGGATAATGGCGCATACAAGGACGTGTACCCATCCCTACTCACCATAGCAATCCAGAGGACTATGTGTTCGTCAATAAAGCTGTTGAAGTACTGGTTGAGGAAGAGGAGGCCCGGGCCGATGAAGGCTGTGTCGGGGAGGTTCAGCTCACTCTTCGTCATGTGTGCAACCTGGAAAAATTCAGGGGAAGAATTCCAAACAACACACTTAATGTTGGTGAAAGACTTAAGATTTCTTTTAATTAAAAAGCTTTTTGTTCTTTTTGTAAATCCTTTTATTGTTTAGCTGCTTTTATGTCACACTAGCTCTACATGGATGATATTCTCAGCAGCAAAGTCCATCAATCCTTTGCCAGATCAAAATTCCTTTAATGCCACAGGATTTTCCAAGAAACAATGCTGTATGTGTGGGTTTCACTTTGTGGCATTTGTTGCAAAGCAGTCCTGAGAAACTGAATGCGTTCATCACATTTAAAGTGGATTGAAGATTGCTTTCATCAAAAACATAAAAAACAGAATCTAAAAGCAAATCTGTTTGGCTGCACTGTGAACAGCAGGACAGTCAAATCAAACGCACCACCAGCTTGTTGGAGATCTTGGAGATGACCATGCCAAAGGCGAGCAGGTACAAGCACGGGTGGTGCTCAAACAGCTGGCTTGACGACTTCTTATAGATGATGAACGCCAATGTGAAGAAAAGACCGACGTGCAAACCAGGACTCAACACACTGGTGTCCTACACAAAGAGAGACAGAGAGAGTTACGAAGTGTTTCGTTTCAAATAAGCTGATCAAACATCGATGTTGATACAACTTACAGCCACAGTGGAGCCGTTTTTGCCAACGCCTCCATTCAGTATGACATGGAAATAGTTGTAGCAGGAGTAGAGAGCTCCTCCGATGATGCCCATGATGGGGAAGTAGTACAACGGCACTCCCAGGACAGGAAACTACGGAAACATGTGAAGGTCAAATCAGTGTCGAGTCGCTTTTAGAACAACAGTCAATATAAAAGCTGCAGGCATGCTGAGCATGATGGGAGGGCAAAGCATAAAGAATGGGCGCGAGATCAGCTTTTTTTTTTTCTTATTTGAGCCAGATTGTGTCCAATACATGATCTTCAGCCATGGCGTCAGCTACCCATATTTACCTTCTCACTTTGTCTCAAGTGATGTTAAGTGAAGCCTCCAGAGGCAGCACAGA
Organism: Halichoeres trimaculatus; assembly: GCF_033239565.1. NCBI lineage: Eukaryota > Metazoa > Chordata > Actinopteri > Labriformes > Labridae > Halichoeres > Halichoeres trimaculatus. Next base: position 8,686,101 of record NW_027437199.1, on the reverse strand, counting down.
GTAAAAGTAAAACACAAAGTCTATTTTAAGACTAGAAGGACGACTGAAGCGAGGAACTGATCAAATCAGAAGTGTTGAGTGTGTAAAAAGAAAGAAGGGGACCAAACACTCAAGGTGACATGAAAGTGTTCCTGTTTGTTTGCATTTCTATAGAATATATTTATTCTCAGTTACCGGTGTTTGCCAAAGAGCAACGCCTCCAAAAGCTGTCATTAAATACATGATGATGATGGCGAACTGCACTTCTGTCACATCGATCCTGTGAGGAAATAACAGAAAAGAGTCATGTTAACCCTAACAGTATAAAACGGATAAGGATAATAAACTAACTTTAGGATTTGTTTTATTTTGACCCACTAACTGTGTGACTTACAGGCCAAAGCGGAGGGTCCCAGACACGTATGTCTGCCAGTGAGCGCAGAAGAACATAAACATGCCAATGAAACCACAAAAAAATATCCAGTCTGGGTATCTTCCTATTCCACAAGAAATACACGTTCCCACAGCCACAAACACTGAAGAGACACAGAAAAAGAAAGTCACAGTTGAGTACTAATTTTCAAAACCAGCGGAGGTTAGGGTTAGGGATAAATTTGGGTTTGTGAGCAGTGAAGTCACCTGTGGAGACGGCGTCACAGCCGTGGTCAAAGAGCTCTCCAAGGGGTGAGCTGGTGTTTGTTCTCCTCGCCTGCTTCCCATCGATGGCGTCCAGAGACTGGTAGATGAAGAGGCCCAGAGCGCTCATGATGAAGGCCCACGACGGCGCCTGCAGGGAGAGCAGAGGAAGAAGACACTCTTTCTTTAATATTTCTACCTCACACAAAGAATCACAGTGTTGTGCTTTGTGACAGCAGAACAGGCTGAAGTTCTGATTAGTAGTGTTTGCTATAAACCTGTACCACCTGGATGTAAACAGGCTGAGATAAGGGATGACATCTGAGCAGTTTGGGAGTGTGTTGATCTAAGAAATGAATGTTGAGTCATTTTTTCGAATGACCTAACATTCATTTTTTATAAAGAGCATCCTTACATCTATAAGACTAGCTGTTTGGCTCTGATTGCGGTGACACCTTTGGCCAGAATCAGTATTGTTTTTCCAGGAGAAAAAGACTCAATTTCCCATGAGCACCATCAGCCTTTAAGGCTTGTGTTTGTACTTTTGGAAAGCAGATGTGTTTCAAACTTCTTTTCTTTGTTCAAGACAACTTTTTACAGGATGCAAAGTGATGAGGTGATGTTTTTATATATATTTGTACAGCCTTTCTTTTGGTGCATCCTGGCAAGACTGTTATGTCTTCTACGTCTTGTACATCTTCACATCCGCTTCTAACATTTGATAAATCCTGTGTCTGTTTGACATGGTTCTTTCTGAGTTACAAAACTTTAGTGCATGACTTAATAACTGTAGCAGTGGGCATCAGAAGAAGATGAAGTAATGGTCATGTCACCCTGAATCGGAACTAAGTTGTAAAACTGAATGTGAGTTGAGCAAACTGAAAATGAATTTTGTATTTTTTAAATCAAGAAGAATAGAGAGATAACTTTTCAAGTTGGTTGAATCCTATTTCAAAGCAAATACATTACCTTTCAAAACACTGATTCAATCCTAGATCATGCTTTTCAAATTCAATACATTAATTCAGTTTCTCATGGCACAAATCTCAGGGAAAATGAAAGAACCCTGTCCACAGTTATGAATGAGTTGTTTTCATATTCTATTGTGAAACATGGAGCTTCATACCCTCTGAACTTGCTGTAACACGCCTAGTATGAGTACCAACAGGACCTGTTCTACACAAATACCATCAATGTACAGTACTTTACATTTTAAGGTTTCATTTGATTTTCCCTCTTTGATATAAAGTCATAGTTATTTATGGCTTCAGAATCATAACCTTAAACATCTATGGGTTTTAAGTAATGTATTACTATATGGTATATACAGCTTGGTTTGTTTTCAAAAGTTTTAAAATGTGTTTTTGTTGTAAGCAGATGTCTATTAAACTATGTGTTTCTGTGTACAGCCATGAGGAGCCTAAGGCATTCCTGCTGACTACAGTAACTCAGTTCCTCTTACTAGGGTGGAGGTTAGAGACCATCTGGACTCTCGAGTTGGCCAACACTGTGTTTACAGCTACAATGAGTGTGTGTGTGTGTGTTCTTGTCAGACAAAGATGGTCTTGTGTTTCCTGAAAGATCAAGAATCCCATGCTGTCCTAAATATTCGGTGACCCTGCTGTTTTCTTCCTAGTCTCTGTCCTAAATTCCTCATAGATTGGTGGGGACAGAGTTCGCTTGTGAAGGGTTATCACAGGAGTTACTTTGGAGACATCTTACATGAGTTCATCTTAAACACGTTTGATTTCAAAGCCATGAGAGGTTCATAACTTTACGGTCCATTAAGAAGAGTGGACAGGGTCAGTTTCCTTGATTTGGTTGTAAATAATCTATAATAGAAAGAACTGTATTGCTTTTGCTCTAGTGGAATTTGACAGTAACATCATGAATGCTTGGACTGTGGACTCAGCTGGTTTGCTCTGATAGTTGGGTTGAACAAAGGTGTAAATCTGATAAAGTACACACCTATGCAACTTCTGCTGGATTCAAAGTCAACCCATTGACACAGATTAAATGGATCAAAGGTCAGCTGTTGGTTTGAGTCTATTTTGAGTAAAGCTTTGCAATTTAAAGTAAAATATTTGGTGATCTAGAGCTTTTTCAAACCAAGAAAACCATCTAATCATCTTAAAAGTTGTTGTGAAAGGATGTACCAGTGTTGGGATTTTGCAAATTCTATTAGTTTAATGAAAAAATCAGTGACAAAGATATGACGTAATAATAAAAGTTCTCTTCTTCATAGTTCTTCAAATTGCAGTTTTAGAACAACAACACTAAATCACGTGAGCCTGTCCAATAACATCACGCAAAAGCTGTCAACTTTCCGTAGGCGCAGGGCAAGGGGAGCCACACGTAATCCGATTTGAATACTGACACCTTTAGTGTCCTCACATGTGTGTGGACATGCAATCCTGACACCTTCATAATTGACATATTTTCAGCATTTCTGTATCACAGGGATTAACTCGGCTTTCACTACCATTAAAACTAGGGGTATATTTAAAAAATGTCGACTCCCAGGGGTGATTACCACGTCCCGAAATACCCTGCCGTAGGCGTCAGCGGGCTTACATGACCCCGTTAAGGAAACAAGAATGTGCTTAGAATATGAATAACTGTGACATGTAAACATATGCCGAATTATCAGAGAGATCCTGCTGATGCAGAATTGCGTAATATAATAGTAAGTGAGAGGCTTAAAGTTGGAACATTGGCAACGCGACTGAAACTTACGCAATTTATGAATGGGATTTCGCGTTCTTTCCAGGGGCACCTAATTGGGGCTAACCTCCGTGTAGAAACTTTGTCCAAGGTCGGTTTACTCACCTCCTCCGTTGCTGTGGGACAGTAGTACACAAGCACCATCGTGGATATAATGTTGACCATAAGTCCAACTATAGTCAGGGTGTTTGGTGCGACCCATGTCGGAGTTTGCTGTATGAGCCAGTTCCAAAAGATTTGACACGGTGGCTCGAACAGAGATCGCCCAGACGCGCTGTATTTATGCTCCTCCAGCCGCTTGAGTTGAGCGGGTGACAGCGGCTCTGGCCACAGGAAATGTGGCATTGTGTTTCTGCCAAGTCACTCCTCAAAATTCCTGTTACAAACTCCCGAATACTCCCGTGGAGAGATATTGCTAGACTGTCTTCTGTTCTGCAAAAAATAGCGGCTCATTTGGCATTTATAGCTAGGCGCCTAGCTGCCATTTTCACAGCGGAACCATGAGTTGTCGATAGTCTGTACGTTTCTGATCGAGTTGCGTCTGGGCCGGAAGCGACGGTCCGGAAGAGAATGAGCGGCGTACCGGGAAATTTAAATGAAAAGTATGTATTTTAAGGAAATTTATGATGACAAAACATCGAATGCAGTGTTAAAATTAATGAATTCCTTTAAAAACAAAGCTACAGAAAGAAGCGGAGTATGTGTGGGAATTCACCGTCAATGTTTACCCATTTTTTTCCACGTTGAAGAAATATGAGTCAACGCCAGTCAGCATTTATGGTTTTAAGGAATTGCACGGCATATGAACGACTGTAAGTAGAAAATGGCAGTTAAATTTTAGAAATTATTTTTAATTGAATTTAATTTGTGTTTTCAAGCATGCAGCAAGCAAAATGGTGGGCAAATGGGCCAAAGCACCCAAGGGAACTCTCATGAGAATTGTCCCCTGAGAACCTCCTTTATATGTTTCACTTTTGCATGTTTATTTTTACTTGCTTAAAATATTTTCTAAAGTTAGCTTTAAAGGCCATGGTTTATGATTTCAGTGAACACCAATTATTTTCTTTTATTTCAGATGTGTTGTGTAAGTTTTCTTTTTCCTGGTTGTTTTATCTGAGTTCTTAAAGCAGTCATGTAAATATGGAAATCCATCATTTGAAGAGAATATTCTGAGTGAATGACGTAGCACTGGAAAAAGCTGCCCTAATTTTAGCACAGTTTTCACACATATAATCTCAGACAAAAACAAGACCATTGTTACTTTTATGTTAATTTTATTGCAATTCATGGGGGACATTACAAAGACATGCACATAAATGAGCATCAAAAAAATCTTGAGTCCAACATGAACCCAGAAAGCATAATTTACCATGCAGGATATGGACTGTTTGTAACCTCTCCACCCTCACTTTTAGAACCAACACAGAAACCTGGTGAATTGTGTGAGTTATTCTAAAAGGTTGACACATTCATTTATCCAACATTTAGATGTACTTGTTTAATTTTTTTTTAGCCATGTATAAGTTCTGACACATCACAAACACAAAACTTTAGTTTATACATTCTTTTTCTTTTCTTTTGTACTCCCAGAAATAAATCATCACCTTCAATAGGCACCACCAACTATTAACATGGAAAACTGTATGTTACTGTTATATTGTATACTGGATGTTTTTACACACATGTATTTGTCAAAGAGAGAACCAAAACACTGCTGACATGCGTCTGAGCTGAAACAGAATCGTAAAACACAAATGGGTGACAAAGAAGTGGATTTTTTTTTAAATCTATGGTTACAAGCTCCAAAACTGCACACAGCATGCCACACCACAGAACAGTAAACCCCTCCCTCACACCCACACAACCCTCCATCATCTGTCCAATCCATCCTCAGGCCGCTGACCTCAGTGGGTGAGAGAAAAGGGTCAATTTTGGGGGCAGTTGTCTGCAAAGCTCAAGTGTCTCATTTGCACTCTGTCCAATTTTACTTCTCCTGCTCGACAATCTTATGCTCGTTCATGTATTTGTCAATCAGGTGCAGGGGCACTCCGCGTTGCATGAGCTCGTAGAAGGTGAAGCCTCCTGAGCGGGAAGAGGGAAAACAAAACCATTATAATATTGCCAGAGGAACACATGCAGATGTGGAGAGGTGAGGAAAGGTAAGAAGCTAGAGAGCAAGAGGCGGATTAAGCAGAATGAAAGGAGGAGAGTCTTATGAGTTTATAATAAAAGAGAGTGAAAAGAAAGGAGAAAGTTGGTAGGGACAGCTCATATACGCAGTGCACACCCACACCCTATAGCTGCTCAGGCTTGTGGCAGCAAAGCTCTTCCCACTGATATACAATGCAGAGCTGACATGTTTGCCAAATCAGACATTAGTGAAGCATTTGCTGTTTTACAAAGCAAAACTATTCAGGTACTTAGACCAATATAAACAAAAACGTATAAAAAACTATAGCTATGCAGTACTAAAAGTGAAATATAATGTATCAGAACTTAAAGGCACAAAAGTATCTAGTATGAAGTTAACAGTATGACTATTACTGGTGAAATTCCATTTGCCCCAGGTTTAATAGTAGATGTGAAATTGCCAACGGGGTGTCTCTTTTAAGAGTACTTTCTGTGTCAGGTTCCTTGTAGTCCTGTGAGGAGTATAACTTCCACCAAGCAGGTCATGGGATACAACAGAATACAACAACAAAAGACAAGTATTGAGAGTTAGTATACTCTGTACTCTGTGCTATTCTTTTAGCAGCAAAAAGCTTTATAAATGTCTTGTGCATAACACTCAGTCCCAGCCTCCCCAGGTGCTGCTCTGGAGTATTCAGCATGTGTTAGCAAGTTAACAAAACATTTTACTCACCTTTTCTTGCAGAGGTAGTCTTTGAAATCACACCATACCAAAAATATGGCAGTCAAATATAACATTCAAAACAGGGTTAATGTATTCAGCCAGCTGAGCAGAACTGAGAATAATTTGGGCAGAAGCTGTCATGCCAGCCTAGTGTCATCATTTCACTAATGCCAGATTTCACGCCTTTTTATTTACTTTTGAGTCTGAGCAAGAGAAGCTGACTTTCCAATGAGAAAAGCGAGGTTACAAGCTGGCTGAAAGATGCATAATGAATGACATAAGCTTCATATGCCAAATCCATATGAAAGCTTACCTTATGTGAGAACATACATTCACAATTCTTGAGTTTGGACTGGGGGAGAGAAGAGAAGAGGGGTTAACATAATGTTTACATGGAGTTATATGCGTACCAGGGAATACAGTTGAATTATTACTGATCTCTTATATGAGGAGTTAACTGTGGGGCACTGGAATCTGTGCAGAGAAATTGAAGACAACACAAACACCACGGCTCTACATGTTAATACTGTGTGTGGGTGTGGTGTGTCGAGATGATGGATAAGATGGCTGGAACATGGGAGGGGATAAACCTGTACATGTGGTGGTGATGGAATATAGTCACCAGATATTATGTGCACTGCACACAGTGATGAACAGGTTATTATTGTGTCACCATTTCAGTTTATCTATTTGGAAAATGATGTCATTACACAAGCTGTTCATAAAGTCACATTTAGCCATGTTTTAACCCAAGTGAAGACCCAAACGAGAAAAACAGCTCACCACTTCTCCCACATTGCATCCTGGGATGTGCAACTGATTTAATGGTTGGTCAAATAGAGATTTATAATTTGACTATCCAATTTGTCTAAAACTTGGAAGCACAGAAAAAAGTCCTAACATTAATATCATGGCTAATCACAAGATGGCAAAGTCTGCAGGTGAATTTCGTCAAACTGCAGAACTAGCACCATCACAGCCTGCTTGTAGGTTAATAAGGTCAAAATGCCTTTTCTTGTTATACAATGTTCCAGTCAAGTGGTTATACACTAGTGTAACCACACACAGCCTCCACAGAACCACAGAATACAAGAAAAAATAATAGATAGCACGCACAGACACTTTACCCCAAATTAGAAAACGTTATGCTAACATTTAACGTTAGCATAAGTGACCAAATTAGCCCTTGCATCTAACATTAGCTTGGTTAGCATATTCTGAATTTGTACTTTCCCATTCAAGAAAACTGAAGAACTACTTCATTCAACTAATTCATGAAGACATTGAAAAATAACTTTAATGTACATTTTCTTCTACTTGTCAGAGAATTTTAAGCTGTACTGCTATTTTAAATGTAACAGCTAGAAATGCTGCAGTGACTTTTTCATTAAAAGCTCAAGCTTGGAATGGGTCTTGGTTTTTCTTAGTAATATATCTTTTTTTGCTTGATGGTGATAACCCTTTTACCAAGTTCTCACAAAAAATGATTTATGAACAGCTTGTGTACCCTAACCTACATACTTACCTGTCCATGGCCTGTGTGGTCAGCCCTTCAGTAGACTGTAACACACATTTCAAACAAAACAATACCCCAGTGAAGCTGGTTTCCCAAAGCTGACTCTACTATGAAAAGGGCTCACTCTCCTGCTTTTAGTGTCATACTTGAACTTTCATTAGTACCAACAAAATCAAGAAATGAAACTACAGAGGCTTTGGAAAACCAGATTCAGGTAAACAGCTTGTCCTCTCATCCTTACTGACCTTTGACCTCCAGTTTGCAGTCCACTTGGGCCTCTCCGAGATCGTTGATAGCCTTGCAGGTGTACATGCCTCCGTCGTAGGGGCTGGGCTTCCTGATCTCCAGAGTACATACTCCCTGGTTGCTAAACATACGGTAGCGTGGGTCGTCAAGGATGACGATCTTATTCTTCATCCATATCACTTTGGGCTGCGTTAGGACAACAGAAACATCAGTACATGGATACAAATGTGTATTCCAAATTATGGATTGCCAAAAAATGGAAAAGGTTTTCCTCTTCCCCTTTTCTACTCATAACTACGACCAGGCTTTTATCTGTGAAGAGATGCATCACACTGTCTACGTCATCAAAGGCATCATCTGTATATTTACAGATCTATGGATACCAGCCACATGGGGCAATAAGGCATTAGTCACAACTCATTTGCCCTTATTTTTTTTTTTTTTTAAAGTTCACCTCAGTTGTCATTTTTCCTGTACTTCTGTAGTAATTTTTTAGTATGATATCGTTTTTACCAGTTCAAAAGGTAGCCAAAATTATTACGATTATTCCCAGTTTTCCAAAAACTTGTCCTGACTCTTGCTGAATTCTGTCTTTCAAATGTTCTTTTGTTGATCGAGGCAGAGATTTACCAACATAAACTGCACATTTACCTGTTTTATTTAATGTATATTCTGTACTTTTACCTGCATCCTCCCACCTACCCTTGGGTTGGCACGAACACTACAATTGAGAGTAGCATTGTAACCAGCGATGGCGAACGTGTTGATCAGCGGTTGCGTGAACTTTGGCGCCTCCTTGAAGTCATGGTCGTTGAAGTCATGTGTTTTCACCTGTAAGCCTGTGGGGGTAAGGGTAAAGGAATGGGGTTGTGCATGATACTGGTGCTGAGCGGTATCATGTGGGGAAATCCCTATGTGATGAGGGAAAGACAATGCGTTCTGGTTTATCATCGGCTGAGTATACGACACCACTGTTCAAGGGTCTGTCAGTCATAGCCCGACCCCTTTAATCTTTCAAAATGAGGCTGTAAACTCAGGCTCGCTTTAGGGTGGAAAACATCACTGACAGTACCTTTCAGATAACACCTGTGAAAGACATGGTCACAAAATGAAGCAGACATTTTCAACATAAGAAATCTAAGTGATTTGTTCCAAAGTTTGTACTTTGGAAACATTTTCCCTCATCAGGAGTTTTAAGGAATGGTCACACACAAACATTCAAATCAGTCAGTGTTACCTTCCTTGACGATAAGGGCACTCTTCTTGGTTTGAGTGGCATCTTCACTTAAGCCGCACATATTCTCTGAGTAGATCCTGAAAAAGTACTCATTCCCAACTACCAGTTCTGTGATGGTGATACAGGTGCGATGGTAGTGCTCGATGCATGTGTACCATTCCTATAAAGCAAATAACAGTGCATTAGTAGGAATATTAAAATGCTTTGTTTGCTAATTTTTGTGATCATTTCACTGTTGATTGATCTTCTACCATTGTCTTCTTGTCTGCTTTTTGAATGGTGTAGCCTGTGATTGGAGCATTTCCATTGTCTTTTGGAGGAGTCCAGACCAGAGCCACGTTACCGCCCCAAACATCTTCAATCGTCACACTCTGAGGAGGCCCAGGTAGGTCTAACAACCAGAGAATAGATTCTCGCAATAATACAATCCATTGGTGTAGTTTTTTTCACAAAATAAGCGTAGAATGAGACAAGAAATCTGGTGCTCAACCCGATCACTCACCTACTATTTGGATATCAATAATGGCTGTGTCCACATGGTTTTCAACTTGCACAGTCATCTCATACTTCCCAGAGTGGCTGCGTTCTGCTTTACGGATGAAGATGATGCTGTCACAGTCTGTGTTGCGGATGCTTACGTGTGTTGGCTCGATGGGCTTGCCTTCTTTCAGCCAGGTGACTTTTGGTCTGGGTTTGCCCTTCACATATCATACAGACTTTATTACACTTCTGAGAGTTGCAGTGAATATATCAGAGATTCAGAAATTTCTTACCATGAATGGCACTACAAGGTTGACTGCCTCACCAACTCTTCGAGTGTATGTTTGCTTCAAGTGTCGGGGGACTCTGATTTTGGGGGGTTCTGAAGTGGAGACCAAAAGATATTTGAGTGAAACCTGATTTGAGATACCTGTTTTTTAAAGATCACTATTTTGTTATTTTAAAAGAAGGTTCAACAACAGTTTTCAAAGCTCACCAATCACTTCTTTGACTAAGATGGAGTGCTGAAGAGACCGAGGAGCACTGGCCCCAGCAGCATTGATGGCCCTGACTCGAACTAAGATTTTAGACCCTGGAGTCAGCCCAGTGATGGTGTACTTGGTCTTCTCTGTCAGCTCCTTGTTGGATACTATCCAATCATTACCTGTTAGAAAAGTAATAATTGCGGACATTTTAGGGATAGACAAGCTCTCAATATTTCAGAGATAAATGTCCATCTTTTTGCATTATGACAGCTGCATTTTAGCTCTTGCAACATGATAAAGCCATAAACACTTCTCCTCAGAAAAGGTAAGTCCACATGGTGTGTCCTCACTTCCCCCCTTTGGAAAAGTCAAAAACAACCCAGTCCATTTGGATCATTGGGGATTAAAAGTTGCCTCACCTCCCTCTATGCAGTACTCCACTAAGTATCCATCCAGACCAGCGGCACCGATGGTTTCTGGAGGACGCCACTTCACGGTCACGGTGGTATCAGTAACATCGTCAACAACAAGCATGGTGGGCTCACTGGTCACAGCTGAGTGAAGGTAAAGGTTTTAGGGATTAGAAGGCTCATAGTCACCATTCCTCCGTTGTTCTCCAACAATGGGTATGAACCAGATCGGAAAACATCCATTTTGGCAAGTCAGGACCACAGGATCGAGGCGCCTCATCCCCAAGCTGGTATGCTATCAATCTCCATTTCAGATCTCATTAACTCCCACTCTTGCCTTCTATTCTTGTATTCTGAATCATATCTAACTCCTATTGAACCCTCTGACAGACCTGATCTCCTAAACCTCTAATCCCCAGATGATTTGGCAGCCGTTATAAAGACATATTTAATATCTTCTAAAGCTCCTGCGTGTCTGTTGGAGGTCAGAGTCAGAATGCTTGGGATGGTGGGGTCTAGGGAGGAACAGCTGTGCTGACGGGTTACCAAGTGTAGATCACACACGCACTGCCAGTGGCCCACTCTTTGAAATTTCCTCCACTATTATGAAACAGCTAGTAGATCAACTGAAACCATAAGGCTGTCCTAGTCATAGAGATCCTATCATGGAGATTTTTGAGCTACTCACCTAGAGGAGTAAAGGCTTTGGATGGCTCACTGGGCTTGGACACACCGATGGCATTGACTGCAAAGATTCGCACTTCATATGGAACTCCTTCAATCATCTTCTTGGGTTCAAATGAGGTTTCTTTGATCAGGTCGAAGTTCAGTCTCATCCATCTGGAACTTTGTTTCTTCTTTCTCTCAATGAAGTAGCCTTTGGAGGAAAATTTGAAGCTTTTTTTTTTTAACTATAACACATAAATTTAATCACAAGTTGTAAGATTGTAAGATGCATTTACCTAATATTGGTGACCCTCCGTCGTATTTTGGGGGTTCCCATGTCATTGAACACCAATCTCCACCCACCTCTGGGACCAAAGGAGCCTCTGGAGGGTCTGGGATGTCTGTAAACCACAGATATGCCCATACAGCACTGAACAAGATTTTATAGACACACTTAATTTATCTTTTGTTTTGTTTTGTTTTGTGATCACTTACCAACAACCTTGATTTTGACGCTGGCTGTGGCCTCACCAGCCTCATTCTGCAGTACTATCTTGTAGTTACCCGTGTCCTCCCGCTCAGTTATGTCGATTGTCAGGCTTGTCTGGTCACCGTAAGTTTCAGCTCGGACACGATTTCCAGACTCAAGAATTACCTTGAAAAAATGGAAAATCTGTTACTTCCAGATATCATCTAAAGCATAAAGATGGTAGAATCAAATTTTTATTGTATTGTCAAAAAATATCAATTGTCAAGATACAGATCTGAACCAGAAACTTGCAGACTCTTGGCTGAGAGTCAGAGATAAGTTGGGAAAACTAACCCTGGTTATGGATTTTTGGGTCATGCCTTATCCTTGTAGACATGAAAGACTGAAACTCACCCTTTCCCCTTTCATCCATACCACCCTGGGTGCTGGCTCTCCACTGATGGGGATCTCCAAGCGTAGTTTGTTTCCTGCAACTATTGTCACAGTGTTGTCTGGGAAGTTCAAGCTATCCAAATGCACTCTTGGGGGGTCTGCAGAAAGTTCAGTCAAATAATAAAAAAAAGATAAATAATAATAAAAAAAACACAAGCAACATGGGCTTTAAATTATCTAAACAAATTAATTATAGGTTGTGTACCAATGATATGAACTTTGGCAGAAAGGCTCTGAGAATATCCTTCAGGTACAAACGTGTAATCTCCTGTGTCATGGAGAGAGCTGGTCTCAATTTCAAGACGATGGACCCTGGAAAACCAAAATAATTTTGGTTAGGACCTGTATGGAGTCCTGTTTTCTGTATTTAACAGAGCTTTGGGAAAGTCACACACTTGTTTCTATGTATAATGTTGATGCGGTCATTGGGCTGGATCAGCTGTCCATTCCTGTACCAGCGACCTGGGACATTGCCTGGGTAAATCTCACAGTGCAACTTGAGGGGTTGACCAAGCATCACTTTCACATCTTGTAGGTCCTGGTAAATTTTCAGCGGTTTCACTAATTTGAAATAGAATGAACAACAGCAAGTTAAATTAATTCATTGGAAAACATGAAAACAAACAAACAAATGGTTAAAGAAGGCTAAAACACTACATACAGTCAACCTGTACTTGAGCCTCAGATGTGCCACCACTGGCCATGATGGAGTATGTCCCAGTGTCTTCCCTGGAAGCGTCATCAATTACCAGGAAGTGTTTCGTTCCTTCACACTTAACTCTGTATCTGGAGCGTACGCCTGTTGGAACTTCTACACCATTCTTCATCCTGAGGGGAAAAAATAGAAATACAAAAATAGTGTTGATAGAAACTGACTGTTCATAAAAACACTACAAAAAGAGTCTTACCATTTGACTTGAGCGCCTTCCTCTGACACTTCACACTCCAGCTCAATCCTCTCATTCACTGTGGTCTTCACTGGTTCAATACCTTTTACTATTTTCACTGGCAACTCTGTAAGATGAGAGAGGACGGCAAAGTTTAACAAGGATTACAAATAAACTGCATATTTTCACATTTCAAAGGTGAATTAAGATACCTTTCACGAACAGCTCTGTAGAGCATTTCTCATCTCCTGCGGCTACAGAATATGCTGCGTCATCATTCATGGTGCAGTTGTTGATGACCATGATTCTTTGTGTGCCCTTATGCTCAAAAATATACCTAAACAGGGAGTCCAAGCATCATATCTTTGGTCACTTAAACAAAACATGAGTCGAAAAAGAACAGAGAGCTAAGAAAACCCAAGGAGTTTAAGCCCAAAAATGTACATTACTGTTGACAGATGAAGTATTTCAGCATCCTTACAGAACTTAACATGCTTCAGATGCACTTCACCAATGCAAAGTTTCGGCTAGAATAACGGGCAACACCACACCAAAACTCTGACATGAATGGATAACTGTTTGCATGGATGGACTTACTTCCTTTGACTAAGGGTCAGCAGTGGAGCCGGGATAGGGCCGGAGCACAGAGGATGTACGGGAGGGGATTATAGCAGACAGGAAGGAGCACCATGATGTGACAAACACACAAATACAGAGAGACATCATGCCAGGGGGGGTACATGTTGTTAACAATCATGTAAAAAGTCAGAGGAGGAGAGAAAGAGAAAAAGAAAGAGGGAGGAATGTGTTGGTAGTGGAGTCTTCTGAACAGGGAGCCTTGGCGTAAATGCCACAGGAGACCAAAACCAGAAAACAGCAATAACCTCCCAGATGGCTTTAACTTTGCATGGCTTTGGATGCTGCTTTGGCTCTATCCATTGTCTTCAATAAAGATAAAGATAGTCGGATAATTCCAAAAATACAATTTTGTCATCTTAATATGTATTATACTGTTCTATTTTGTTTGAGGGACTCATGGTGTCAACACCCGATATGTATTTATTTCAAATTTAAATGCAGATAATGCTATTGGGTAGCAAAAATAGCAAATTGAAGCAACCTAAATAAACATAGTAACTACTAAACCGTTCATAACTACGAGTTGGTTGAAGGGATAGTATCATTTTTTGAGGTGCCATTGTACAAGGTTAATGTCAGCTGTAAGTGTATAACCCATGGTTTAGCCAAGCTAACAATAGACCAGTATGGAACTGTAATGGAGGCTAGGCTTCACATTGCTACAGGCAGGTTACATCAGTGAAATAATTAAGCTTATTTTGAGAACTTTTGACTTAAACACTGATGTCTGTGTACATTGCACTATAGTGATGTTTGGAAATGACGTTTTTTTTCTAGTTAATTAAACACGGACAAACTGACTAAAGGTAATAAAGATCTCAGGAATCTGTCAAAATTGAGCACAATTTGTTGGTAGATGATTTGTAAATAAATTATTTGAAAGTGGTTTACCATTAACAGAGCTAGCACCACCAACCTTCAGTCTTTTCCACAGGTTAGCGTCAATGCCTGTACTGGGTACACATTGATCTGATCAAGAGGTTATCTGCCATTTAACCAAACAGTTATGCTAAGCTACGAGATGCTATCTGTGCTTGTTTACATACAAATAGATAAGCGCGGAAGCATAAAGACAGGCACCATTGAACTGATGGCTGAACCCTGGCTGGTGGCAGGCGGCTGCACTACATTTTGGGCCTACAAGAAAAATATTAGGGATTTCCTCAATCAACAGTTAGGTCTACATGAAACTCAGACGTTTCATTCATTTTTTTCTCACATTATGTATCCATATAAAATTTGCCAGCTATTCAATTGTTTGCAAAGCCAGACTTAGTTAAAGACCTGTGAAGGAGGTACCACCTTTTTCCTGTGCAAAGGAGGACACATAAAGAAGTTAATGGCAATTAAAGACAACAGTCTACATCATACGACGTGTTTACACCCAAATGTAGCTCAGGGGCAGTTTACTTAGCCCGTCAAGTGTCTCTAAAATGTGTGTGATGACTAGTTAAAGCCACATTAGGGTCGAGAGAATGTTATTTGATCACTGGCAATGGTTCACAGTAGAGTGGACTGGACTCTAAGGTGAAGGAAGTCTTAAGGCTGTGTGAATGCACTAGAGGTTCTTTGTTATTAAACACTTTTCCATAAGGGAAAATTTCTGTTTTTTTTTTGGCTTTATGTGAACCATTGTTTTTCATTGGTGACATAATGAAAACACGTAACACCAGACGACTGGTAAAGAGGTTGATACCACAAATGAAACGCATTTTTAGAATTAAAATGATTTTCATTTGTGCGGTGTTGAAGGGAAGAAGACAGAAGATAGGCTGAAGAAATACCAGTCACATACTTTGGAGAGGGTCGGATTTCTTGTCCGTTCTTGTACCACTTCAGATCGACTGTTGGGTCTGCCAGGTCGACCACCAATCGGATCTTTCCACCTTTATCCACTTGATATGCTGGATCCAGTTTCTTCGCAAAAGCTTTGAAAGGATTAAAACATGGATCCTTGTTTCTCTCTTGGCACAGTATTTATCAGCTGTCAAGCTTCAGGTCAACGCTGACTTACCTTCGCTTTTCTTCTCCTCTTTTGGGATCTTCTTCATCCTCCTCAGCAGACCTCTCAGATCTGTTATGCCATACATAAAGGCAATCTTCTCATACTGATCTGGTCTTGCATTCTTCAGGATCTCCCACACATCAACCTCAGGGGTGTCATCTTGCTGTTTGTGCTCCCTAGTTGCGTCCAATATGAGGGGACAATGTCAGGGTAAAGTCATAGGCAGGTGTTTGCAACATGTCTCGAGGAACAGCTTCTTCAAGAGGGAACTGTTTGAACTGCCAGTGGGATTAGAAAATCACTATTAAGCTGTACGACAATTGCTACAACATTTTGTTTGTGATATTTTTGATTTTGATGTCCCAAATTCTTGTCTAGTGTTCCTCAAGACATGTCACACAAAGGGACGGGCATGTTGAGCTGAGTGCTGCCATCATCTCTCAAGTCAAATATTAACGTCAAAGGAGCAGAAGCACTATTAGCTTAAAACACAGGGGTGCTGTATTGTTTGCTTACAAAGTTAATATATGGATGCAGTTTTTTTTTTGTATACTACCAGAATGATAAGTTTCTGTGAGGAATCTTTAGCTGCAGCATTATTGGGACAAACAAATGCAAACAAGACCATCAGCGACAAACCTGACTGTTTCCTTATGGTAATTTTCCACAGGAGAGGTGTCAGTTTAGTAAAATGAAAAAAAAAACTGCCCGTTTCACATTTTTCACGGCAATTGTACACAAAAGTAATGCCACTGAATGTTAAAAGATAGCAAGAGCAAATGTTAGAAAACACCTGTACGCAAAAGTTAGACTCAGTGTCATGTGTTTGCGAAAATCCAGCATAATGCATAATCAACAAAAACATTACAACCCAGATGGCGATTGTTCACATCACTTCCTATGTTGAGTAAACATCATCATTTTTTTTTAGATTTACATTTTTGAGAGATACAGCCATGCACATTTCTGTATTTAGAAAAAAAAGGGTTTCTTTTTCATCATTTATGGCTTACTTTTTTAGCCATTTATGTAGGTAGTGTGGACGTAAGTGTCAACATTATATTAAAGTTTGGGATATGAGGGTTGTATTGATGTATCACAAAAGTTTTATGCAAAAAATGAAGCTACAGCATGTAAAAATTAAAAAAAATGCCTTGGCAAACTTGTTATGGTAGGTTGTAAAGGTTAAGTCACAATAATGTTTGGAGACCTACAGTCAGAAAGATGAAAACATATAGTGAAGAACTACAATAATACACAAGCTGACACAACGATAAAGGAGTATAGTGAGAAAAATAGCATCAATAATGATCATAGAACATTTTTTTCTGTAATTAAATGTTATGCAACATGCAGAGATTAAAGAGTAGCCTGCAACGAAGCTTTTTAGCTGTTTCACATTATTCAATGTTTTTCTTATTCCTTGTCCAAACTCAGGCCCATCCCTTTGCTTGCTGTTGATTTGAGTGACCACTTCACAGATGCTCTGACACTGTTAGATCATGAAAAGGTTTCCAGGACTTGTTAGATCTGTGAGATGTATGTTAAAAACACGTCGCCCTTGACATGAATGTATCCACTGATGCATGAAAAGAACATTCAGTCAGCCCTTTCCTTCAAAGACATTTTCTCAAATGTCAGAAAGGTTTGGTGTAAATAGCGTAAACTTTACTCCACTCTCTGTCTCTGTTTCTCATGTGTTTATTTTCAGGCAATTACATAAAAAGCTGAAATAAACATAGTTGATATGCCTTTTACTTCTAGGCTGAGATAAAATGAGAATGTAGTGATAACACTATTTTACAGCATCATTTCCTCATGGCCCACAAGCACACCAATCATGATCCAAAATGGTGCACTCTGCCTCATAAATGTGTCCTTTCTGATGGACACTTTATGATTTGAGGTCCATTTCCATCATGAATATGTGTTGGTAGAGCAGGTTGGGAATGCTGCTTTCAAATGAAGTGTTACCGAACTACAGTAGGCCAACACTCTTGCTTGTCCAATTCCTAGAGCTACAAGTCATGCTGGGGATTCTCCAGGATTACTCACCCGCAGTAAGGTCTAATCATTTAAAAACCTATAGGTTTTTCTTTACTAACCTTTGATTTCTGAATATGTAGGGGAGAGAAGAGACAAGCCCACAATAAGCGTGTAATTTAACTGGTGAACAGTGCCACTGCCAAGGACTGTTTGTGCTCACACCACAAAGTTACACTGAATGATATGAAAAAAGTGTAAGGTATTTATTTTGAGCCAAATCAATAAATTTAGTTAGGGTTTTCAAAGTTCTGTGGGTTTAAGTTGAAAAGCGCAGTATAAGATAATTTGCACCAAAATTTGCACTGGAATTTGCGCCAAAACTTTCGGCCCTAATTTTTGCTCCTTCTCAGTCAAAACTCTTAAAATGCTCATCGTACACTTATTTTTAAAGGCTTTATTACATTTTCTGTAGAATCAGTGTCTTTGCCATGAATCTTGACCCACCATTCTTAAATCTAAGAAATCATAATTTTTCATGTGTTTTTCTTTTTTTTTTCTCAGGTTGAAAAAACCCTAAGACAGTTTTCTGTACATTTTTGGCTTAATTTGAAATCATAATTATAAACATCTTATATAGCTGGTCAGATCAAACGAATAACTAACCAGATGCCTTTACGTCACTTCTGCAAAAGAAAACTGCAAAATCTGTCAATTAAAGAAAAAAATTGAAACGCTTTAATTTTTCAATCAGATAGCGTGACTTCTAATTTTTTCCTTAATAGTCAAAGCATGGTTTCTTGATTTGTTTGATCATCAGTGTCAGACTTTGAAAACCCCTTGTGTAGTATGATATTGTATTTACATATGTGTACCTTTGTGTCTTACAGTAACCTACAAATCAAATGTTTATTGTTGATGAAAAACTTGTGGAAAAAAGCACATCCATAAAAAGGGCTCAAAAACTGAAAAAGGACAAAATCCACCCAGAGTGGGGATGTGATTCTCACCTATGTTTAAGGAGACCACTAAAGTCAAGCTCTCCTGCATCCTCTTGTCCTTCACTGCTGTTGTTAACAGGGAGAGATTAATGGAGATTTAATGAGACTTGAAACAGTTATAAAACAATGCTAACAGAGCAACACAAAGCAAGCTCAGAAGTCAATCGATGTATTAGCTTGAAGCTAACATATGATTGGTCCTTATACAAAATATCTGCTTCCTTTTTTGTCTTTTCCAGATAAAGACATAAAATTTGTTTTGTTTTTTTTGTATAAGACACTGAGCGGTCCGGAGTAATATTGCCAGAGTAATGTTGAAGCAACAGTACTGAGGGGCAATACTGATAGACCATGATGCTTTGTGTTGCTTTTAGGACACATTGTTTGAAGGGAGATTTAAAAGGCAAGAGTTGGCCTTTGTTTACACATCAGGTTGGCTGGTTGATTTGTAATTACCTTTCAGAAAGGTTAATGACATCATAACAACCATCTTGTCACGCTTACAAAAACATTGCTTAAAGATGAAATGTTCATCATTCTCATGTTGATGTTTTCTTCTTTCTATATTATTTTATTAGTATCAGTAATTTGCCAGAGATCCTAATTTTCAGCTGCAAAAAAGGAAATGCTGTTCTCCTGCATACTAAATTCATGTGTTGACTCCATGGCATTATCAACATGTCTGCATCACACACTCCTTTCTTTACCTTCTTTTGAAAGCTGATCGAATATCAATATTCTGTGAGCCCTGTCCAGCCTCTGTAAGACAGTAACAACACATATGTTCTGTCTATGTTTCGTGGACATGTCAGAATGAAGTGAATGTGCTTTGATGCTCTAGCAAACCTTTCACTTCCAAGTCAAAGGAGCAGCTGTCAAATTTGTCCTTGTAGGTGACTTCACACCTGTAGTTTCCAGCATAGTTTTCTTTGGCTTTGATGATATGCATCTCAAATGTGTGGATCTGCAGGAAGTAATACATTGGTAAGGAGATAACCAACTACCAGCATGTGACTGTGAGTGAGTGCTCAGTTAGGTAGGTGCTTTACTGTGCGGTACCTTGGTTTGGCGGTCAAAGGTCTCCTTCAGCTGTAAGTGCTTCCCTGTCTTGCTGGCCAGGTCCATCCATTTCCCTTTAAACCACTTGACAGTTGGTTTGCGGAGGAGATCTTTGGCCTCCACTTTGGCAATAAAGGTGATATCTCCGCCTTTTGATCAAACAGCCCAAAGTCCAATCAATAAACCACTGACTTAAGAAATTAGTTTCATTTAATAGTGTTTACTGCTTATACCTGGTTAGCAAAGTTAAGTATGACGGCAGAGAAAGATATGGAAATAGCTAGCTTTAATTGGATTGGGGCTTTCCTTGTTAGCCTGCTAACACATGATGTCTTGTACTTACTTAATTTTGTTTTACAAGGGGGTAATCAGACAACTTGTTGGTTTGTAAGTTTTTTTGGTGCTGATAAGGAAATATTATAACTTTCTTTGAAGAAAGCTCATAATTCCAGTCCTTAAGTTAAGCTGAGCTAAACTGGACCAAAATGAGCTCAGTGGAGCTAAGCTAAGATGGTCTGAATGACTTCTGACTTGAGCAAAATATTTACCAATTGACATTTGCAAGTGGTATCAATACTGTCACTACGAACTCCAACAAAAGAGCCCAGAAATATAAAATGACAAGCGATGTTAAGCTCAGAGGAAGTGTTGAGAATTGTTTCTTTTTATTTAGCTTATTTCAGGCTACCCCAAAGCAAGAGATTATCTGCTTAAGCTAGCTAGCAATGTGGGGATGAGTCAGCACATTTTTTAGGCAAAACATAAAAGGGACAAAGTCTCATCTAAATTTGAAATGGCAGTAAGAATAAACACAAAGACCCTGAAAACTCATATTAGTGTCTAAAAATTATTGCTTTGACTATTTTTTTTAACCTAGCACCTTTAACTCTTCTGTCACTCACCTACAGTCATAGAGGCACTCTGGGGACTCTCAATCAGCAGGGTGGACCGTGGAGGAGTGTCAACAGGCTTCTCCAGTTCCTCGGGGGGCTGGCCCTCTCCAAGTGACCACACTGGTCAGTTAAAGGAAACAAAACATGACGAAGTGTTCTACACTACCAATCTTCAAGAACAAAATGCCAATACATTTAAAAAAAAGTCATACACCCACCTTTTGCTTTTGATCTGAAAGTTTTAGCCTTACTGTACCAAAAAAGAGTAATACAGATGGACGGACAAAACTTCTCACTTTCAACAACCAACACTCATACAGCAGCAGAGTACAAGCTTTTTGCAACATGGAAAGCATGAAAGAGACAACATAAAACACAAAAAGGTACATATTCAGCAACTTGTACTGCATATTCGCTGTTCCAGTCCTTGCGGTGGGAGGCCTGAACGTGGATGCGCTCTGCAGGTTTTTTATTTTTTTTCCTTTTTTTGGAGATATCATCCTGAATTATTCTAACTACTAGCAAGGCTATAACCAGTAATGATACAACAGAAGAAACAATTCAATTATCTTCCTTGACTGTTTAAAAAAAATGACAAAGTTACTACATGATTTTATTTTTCGACTATCATTTTATTACCTGAGTCTTTTCTCCCCATTTCTGGCAAAGGGACGCTATCATCTAAACAAAGACAGAGAGAAATTTACAGCATATTGTGAAAAATAGTACTGTAAAGTCCACTGAAGCAAGCACACACTCATAAAAAGTAAAAGCAACAAGCAACAACAGATATGCAAGCATTTTTTTCAAGGAATTCTGATACAAAGGTCAGATTTCAAAAGCAAATCTTTGCTCTTTGTGTGTTACACTTTGATGACGTTAAGATGAAAAGATGGCTGATCAGAATCCCATATGTAATCACATAAATATAAATTTATGTGTACAGAAAATGAAAAAGCATGACAATGTGATCAATGAAAGTTTGAGAAACATTTGGAGTTTTGGGATGGTGTGGCAATATGTTTGCGTAGATAATTTGAACATCTTTGTTTCTTTATCTCAAAGATAACTTCTAACCACACAAAAATATCGACACATAAACATGTTCTTTAACATGTTTCCAACTTTCAGACGGTCTGTAATTCTACACTTCAGAAATCTACTGGTTTGTTTCTAAAATGGTGTGATTGGATTTGATAGAGGAATCTTACTAGGCAGCTCAATTGAGAGTTTCTTGAGTGTACTGGCTTCTTCTGTGAAAAAAAGCACAATTATCATTGCGATTAATCAGGTTAAACATCTGCTCTCCGTAGTTTGGTCTCAGAAATTGTCACATATAATTGATTTCAATATAAATCTGCACAAAAATTGAAAAAAAAAACAAACAGTCTTAAGTTGTCGGTGAATTCACTAATTTGCTACCTTATGCAGACTTGAATTAGTTGAAGACAAACACAGCAGGCACACATTTAGCCTAGCTTATAGTACAAGGGCTAAACACAGAGGGAAATGTAGCTTAGCTTAAACAGCACAATATCAAAATTAAACATAACCTAGCTAAAACTTTAGTAGATCTGTGTATCTGGTACGTCCTGGCTGGTTAACAAGGCAGAGCTATTGAGATTTTTGTCCTTTTTTTTCAATTTTATGCAAGCTTCTCTTCTGGTGTGGCCTCTTGCCATAGAGCTAAGCTAAATATGCAGGTTTGTACTCAGCTGGCTAGCTGACACCAAGATATGGCATTGATAATAAGAAAGCAAATTAGTGAATTTTTGAGTCAATTTTACAATATTGAATAGATGTACATGTATATAAAGAAAACGGAAGTTTATCAACATAAAAGGAAAGGCATATTCCCAGAGAAGTTTGGTACACAACGTTACCCACTTGTTAGCATGATTTATTCCCTGGGAAGAGTCCAATCAGAGGTAAATTTAAAACTTGAAATTGTAAAATTTCAGTCATGATGTGAATCATGACCATGATTTAAAGCTACAGTTTTTGATTGACTTTTATTTGTTCCAATCGAATTGTCCTGGTAGATACAAACAACTTGTTCAAAAGCATTCCCTTTTAGTTGATTGACAAGATTTTTGAAACAATTTTCCACAGTGATGTTCTGTCTGTGTGTATGCATATGTACATAGGCAACCCTGTATGTATTTAGTATACATAACATAGACATAAGAAAGGAAGAAAGTGTTCACAACCATACCTTTATTTGAGATCAGTAAATAAAGGTTGGTGTGCTTGTGAGAAATCTGCGTGTTAAAATCACACTTTTGCTGCGAGTATGTCAGTGCACAGACATGCATAATGTTATCTTTGATGAAAAGAATATTTTTTCTACTGTGAGGTAGATTTAAAGGAATGTCTTCTGCTACTGTACCAGGAGACTGGGCTACATCACCTGTGAAATTCAGATCCACATTTCAAATCAAAAAATTGAACTGGCAAATTATGAAAACAAAATATCTTTCGATACCAAATGTAACCGACGGGCTATCACTTTATATTCAAGAGCCTTTCTAACATCTTCCAAAGTAGGTAGGGGTTGTTTTTATTTATTATGGGCCATCTTCAAAGGGTAAAGTAAAGTGTATTAGAGCGTAGTAAGGGTTGCTCAGGGTACCAACCTGGTTGAGGAGTTGGGGATGGGGTTGTGGCTGCAGCATCATCATCATCTGCAATAAAGGGTTCATTGACAAAAAGACCCACCTAACATACAGCTCCATTGGCAGGCCAACAAGACACAAGACTGGCAGGCCAAAAAGCCCTTCGGATACATGCGGGACAAGACTTGACTGGATGGAACATGACATGCAGCTCTCAAACAGGAAGGATAAGACCAACATCTCAAATGATGACTCGACTTTTAATCTTTTAGGCCCTAGATGCTATATGTTTGACCAGTAAAACAAAAGTAAAGCGTAATGAAGGCTTTGTGCAAGCTTTTCAAGCTGCAGAAACACAAGCACAAGCTCTCTCATAACTGAGTGTGCAAACACACAGAGGTAACATAGAAATCAAACTCTATCAGCAGCTGCAAATCATATTTGCAGGAGTTGCCCATGACCAAGCAAACAAACACCAGAACACTTCAAAGAATCACCGTTCTTATATTTGATACTGAGTGAATACAAAAATAAGGGGAAACCTTGGATCTTGTGGAGTCTATGTGGATATTTCGTTTGTCTTTTATGTTCAAATGATTTTGGATTGTGAATTGAATTTGATGACTCACCTTGCAGACAAACTGCATCACCATCAGTTTGCCATTTCAGGATTGAATGAGTAATTTATCCATTAGTCCTTATTTATTAGTTTCTATTAGTTTCTGTTGCTTTAAACATCTGGAAACTCTGACACTGCACCCATAGTCCTCAGGTATAGGTGTGTTGTTTTCTTTGAAGTCTGCATGCAGTTTTTGCAATAAAAAATATCAAGACATGACTTAAGGCTGCAAGCAAAGTACGTAGTATCATTAGCTGAAAATTGAACAAACTTTCATATGAAATAAAAGCAAATTGTTTTTTCATGCTGCTGTGCCATGTAGTGTGCAACCTAAGTGACAAGTGAGATGATTAATGCTGCTTTCTAGACATACAAGGGGTAAGCATGCGTTTTCAGAGAGACATGGGACCGAGGTTTAAGAGACATACTTACCAGTTGGCAGGGCAGGGCTAGAGCCCTCTCCCTTGTCAGTAGTGTTACTGGACTCCGATTGCTTTTTTACCCCAACCTTGACAGGCTGTGTTTGGTTAAAGCCGTTTTCAGTGGGGCTGGGCTCTTGAACTACTACTGCCTCGGTGGGGCTGGGCTCTTGAACTACCACAGCCTTAGGGGGACTGGGCTCTTGAACTACCACTGCCTCTTTGGGACATGGCTCCTTAACTACCACAGCCTCAGGGGGACAGGGCTCTTGAGCTACCACAGCCTCAGGGGGACTGGGCTCCTGAGCTACCACAGCTTCAGGGGGACTGGGCTCCTGAGCTACCACAGCCTCGGTAGGACTGGACTCCTGAACCATCACAGCTTCGGTAGGACTGGGTTCCTGAACCAACCCAGCTTCGGTAGGACTGGGCTCCTGAACCACCACAGCCTCAGTAGGACTGGGCTCCTGAACTACCACAGCCTCGGTAGGACTGGGTTCCTGAGCCACTGCAGCCTCGACAGGACATGGTTCCTGAACTACCATAGCCTCGGTGGGACTGGGTTTCTGGGCCACCACAGCCTGAACTGGCTCAAGCTCTGCTGGCTCTGGTTGCTTCCCATCAGTCTCTACTGGCTCTTGCCCCTCTGCTACTGCCTCTGTATAGCAAACAAAGCGCCAAGCTGGAGCAGCAAGCACCAAGCAAGACAGCCTTGCAAGATAATGCTTGTATAAATACTAAATGACAAGATAACAACAATGCTGATTGGTGAAATTGGATTCAAGGCTTTCAAACAATTACTCCTAACATTAAATGCTAACATACTACAGATCCCATAATCAGTTGGTTTCATCCTCTTAGCACATCAAGGCAAATTTCATGGCAATGGATCCAATTGTTCTTGACTGTTTGAGTCACAGTGGTAGACGGTCTAATTAACTGGTTGTATGCACCAATTCAGCATCATTATCTAGCCACTGCATATCTATACTGTAAAGTGATCAAGGAGGAAGGGATGTACCGACTCCAGTAGTATGTATGAAATTATCTGATTGCTTGTACCATTAAATTTAGACTGATAGCCTTTCACCATAGCCAACACAGTCAGTGAAACCCAACTTCCTTAATCCCTCAATAGCCTGCTGTATGATGACTTGACATGTCATACAGTTACACAAATACAACAACAGACCCAGCAGAACTTAGTGACAGCACTAAGCGCCTAGGCATTTGCATGTTAAACAACACAGGCATGCAGATATTTGCATTGCAATTGGGTTGGTTGCCTAACAGATAACCTTATAAGCTTTTTCTGTGAACATTCAATGTGATCTAAAGTCATACCTACACAAGAAAAGTGCGGTTTCAGGCCTCTCAGAGTGAATTAAGTAAAAAGAAAACTGTGTGGGCACACACCAACCAACACGTGATGTAAGAGTGATGTGCAAAGAATCAAACACTCTGATCCAAGTGGAATGGGGCATCAGGGTTACCCACCTGGGGGTGGTGAAACCTCCAGGGAAATCTCAGGTAGAGGCAGGGCACCATTAGTGTCTGGAGCAACACTTTCTGAGCATGTGACAAATATAGCAGTGGATGGAACAGCTGCTTTTTAAAAAGCACAAAGCTTCAGCATCTGCAATGCCTCTCTCAGTCTCCCACTCAAACCAACATACATAAAACACACAAACATGTTGAACTTCACAAAATATAGACTCACCCACATCCAGGGAATTCACATTTTGTTATGATCAACTGTTTAATTTTCAACAGTTCTCTAATTTGATACAACAGAATCCTCACTGAAAATTTCCTTTGGACTACTATGTTGCAAATATTGTATGAAATGTGCTGTTAATATGTTGAAATTAGGATAATGCAAACATCATTATTGTTGAAATGCATGTCTGTAATCACACACCAATTAAATAGTACCAAGGCTAAAGGTCACCCCGTACTTTTTACTTCCAACAAGGTGTTGTGGTGTCTTGACTGCGCATACTTATTGTGCAAGCATCAACAAGTAGGGTTCATATAATAACCACCGCAACATTTGCTGAAAGTGTCGTGCATTGTCAGGCAGTGTTTTAAAGTTATCTCTCAACGTCAGTATTATCATTTTCGCTTGCATCGGTAAAAACAGGAGTTGGACCTAAAATGGCTTCACTTGATAGTGTAATGCAAGTTCTCTTGAACCAAAGAAATAGAGTTGAGATTTTGGGAATAAAGTTGGACCTCTGAGGTGGAATAAAGTTGGGATGGAAGTTATGCTTAAGTACAGTTTTCATAAATAATTGGAGACTTTGAGGTCATCAGCTCATTTTTGTATCAGACTCTGAAGGGATTGTGCAAAAATGTTGTTTTTCTCTTGAGGTAGCCTGGAACCTCCTTCCCAGTTGGATAATTCTGACATTTTGACCTTCTGAGTGGCTGGTTGTTTTCTGCTTCAACAAGGGTTTGATTAAATCTTTGTTGTGGAAACAGTGGTGAAAGTTTATCTCCACCATTAGAGTCAAGAATTGCTGGTAAATACCCAGTATGCTATCCCGTTCAAGTCAATGCTTTGGGAAATAGTCAAAAACACCAAATCTTGTTGCGGCGAGTTCATGTGTATTTTGTGATGAGTTACATTTTAACTTACCTGCCTAACACTGGAGATGACACTGGGATCAATCATGTGCCAGTGTACCTCTGAGAACGTACTGGCTACCTCTTTAGTTCAGAGAAATAATTTCCATAATGAGCTGTAACTTTTGACAGAAATGCCCAAAAAAGCCAAGCTCCCCCTTTGGTCCTGTTGGAGCCTCAAGATGCTGCAACTCCAAGGTCAAACCCCAGTGCTGGCACAGAGCCAATTGCATGCCAGCACCTTGCTCACATGGGGCGGCCAGGGCGTCAGCTGAATCAACAAAAGAGGATCAGCTGGCTGGCTGGAGGAATGTCAGGGATGCTGACAGCTTGGTCTTGCTACAGACTGCTTTGGGTCATGGCAGCGTGTCCATACTGCCGACTATTGGCTTCACATTTACACTCCAATGCAAATGTGTTTGCACATTCACGCCGAGTTCAGAGTTGTAATCGTCATGTTACATGTGTAGACATGCACTGCTTTAACCTGTGAACTTTAGAGCAAACATATGGTGTACACTTTAACACATGTATGCTCTTCTTGCAGTGCCATGCTGGTGTTCTCTTGAGGGCTATACCTATGTTTCAAAGAAAATGTGACAAATGTTTGTTTGCGTTTGCCTTTACATTGAGCAGCTCTAATCTGCCAGACCATGAGGTGACAGGGAGAGATTACATGTCTAAAGCTGTCCACTCACCTTCTGGCTGGCCGTTTGGCGTCTCATCTAAAGAAAAGAAAAGAACATCACTATCAAAGTCTGATGGGATTATGTCTTTGATGCAATCAACACAACAAAGTCATACAAACAATTCTTTTTGTTTGTGCACATTGACATCACGGCTAAGCCATATCATCTTTGAGTGGAATGTCTGGCTCCTTGTTTTCAGACACCATGTGGTCTTAACTGATTATGAAGAAGCCCCCATGACACACCATTTGTTTGCCCTTTGCCTTGTCTAGACTAAAACTAATGGAAGGGGGCACTGTCAAAGACACATGTCTTGATAAGACTTTTAGAACCTGGAAAAGGACTCATCGCAAAGCCTCAACAGAGCAAAGCATCTATACCACAGTTAGCTTCCATCACTCACAAAAAATAACCTCTTTTCATAGTGGGTAAGTGGATCAAAAGTCACAAGAGGTTGTTGGGTACTTATGCGCATTTCAGACTAATCATGAAGTATCTTGAATAGCTTTCCCTCAGATAACTTTGAATTTGCTGAAAGTAAGCTTCACAGTAAAATTTCAGAGTAGCCTCCAAAGCTGCCATCCATCTTTCCCAATAAACCACAATCAAGGGGATGCTTTGCTCACAAGAACCAGTTACTCCCAGAATGCTAAATATAAAGTTTTAACCATGGAAACGTGTGATAACATAAAATAAACAAGTTGTAAAGGTGCTAGGGCATTGCAATAAATTGGGCAAAAACATTTCCACTGCAATGTCTTTTCTCTAGAATCTTCACCCTACAGTCACAGAAAAATACAAACAAGGCAAACCATCCAATTGCCTTGTTACATATGATACTAGTGTTAAATTTTGCTGTGGTATCTCTGACATGCTTAGCAACAAAGCCAATCAACACTGCTTAAAATAACTCAGAAAGTTTGAATAAAATAAGCCAAAATGGTATGGTACAGCATGCAACCAACAGATTCACAGAAGGGGGCTGTAAGGGTTCTTAATGCTGGTTGCCCCCAGCATAAAATGAGATTAAGAAGCAGCAGCAGATGAAGAAGACTCAGTAACCAGCTAGCTAGCAAACCTGTTCCTCAATGTGTGGCTACTACTGCAGTGCAAATAATGTTGGCAAGATAGAGTTTCCGTCATGGGGCTGGTTATGTGGATAAAACAACTTTAAAATTGTAAAGTCTACAAAGTGACATGTCACTCTACTGCTGGTTTGCCTTCCTTGAGTAAACTGATAGCATAGTTTTGTACTTTTTCCAAAGTTTTCCAAAAATACCGCCCTGATAATGTTTTTAACAGCCCTCGTCTCCCATTGCTCCTTACCTTCAGATAACCCCCCATTTTGTAATGATTGCCTCTAAGCATGCCCTGTCAAATTTAGCCATACTCCTGCCTCACTTCAAAACAATGCGCACTGGCCACTCAGCCACAATCCTGTAATGTCACATCATAGGGCTGAGAATTGCATCTCTGTCTCATCAACATTGAGATAATGAGACTGGAGAAAGGTTTTGTTTTACCTCTGAGGACTCCCAGTGCAGCTGACAGGGCTGCAGGTATTTTCAGCTGTTGCCCCTGCTGGCGTGCAGACAGAAGGGCTCATACAGACTTCAGCGTGAGCCAATCTACCAGCAGCTTTATTTTTCCTAACATAGACCTTATTGCTTTAATAAACATGGGCCTTGTTGTGGTTCCTTATTTTTATCTGACCTCTTGGCTATGGTTGTTCCAGTCCCACAGTGACTTTAATGGGGAACTTCCACGAGACTTTGAGTGTCTAATGAAAGGTGAGAGCTGCACTTGAGTGCCAATTACCTGCTGACAGGCTTTCCCTCTGTGTCTGACCATGGGTTCGATTTATGAGGTGGTATTGTGTAACTCGAAGCCATAGAAGACCGAGCCCAGGGAGAGTGATGTGACTTGTTGACAGTAAATACCATGAGGTGAAGACATGGGCTTGTGTATGACTGAAACCTCAAGCTGAGTAGCAGCAAGGACAGCACTGAAAGGCTTCTGGGCACAAGGTCAGAGGTTTAATGGAGAGGTTTCTGATCCATCCTGATGTGAGGGTGGCAGGGAGCGATGTCTGTTTCGGTGTGGCACAAGGAGAGGAGGAGGGGTTGGAGGGACATGGCAGGAAACAAGGGATGGGGATTAAAAGTGTGCTCATTCTGAACTATTCCAGGGACAAGAATCCCGGTCCCCAAGAGATCTGTGGGCCACTCAGCCAGCCCGCCATCTCTGGTTCGGACTTTTTAAAGGCTTGAGAGTGGGTTGTCTAAAACAACAGTGCTGGCCTCCTTCTCCTCAGCTGTTCAGATTCATTTTAAGAACAATACTTTTCTACCCTCATTTATCGACTGCTCTCAGCTATGGGGCTATTTATGGATAGTGTTTGTTGCAGACTGGAATCTGCTGCCTCTATTCCCCTCAGCTTTGTCTCTGCGGGGATCAGGGATGTTTATAGTAGTGGATGAACACACTGGAGGCAACTGGGATGCATACTATCAAAATTGCATGAGGATAAAGACCAACCTGGGCATCACAAATCTCAGGAGCTCCGACTGTGGTGAACTTAAACTCTTATTAACTGCCAATGAGCAGGCAGAAGATTTGGTTAACACTGGGGCAAGGAATTTGGGATTTCAGAGCATATCACTGCTAAAAAGGATCTCTATAAACCAAATCTGGGGAAAGGGAAAGGAAAGTCTTCCTAAAATGCTCACAAATCCCCAAAATCCCAATTCTTAGAAATAGGTGTCTCATGTGCACATAATTGTTCCCATGTGCAAATCGTGTCCAGTGAGTCAGCAACAATTGAGACAGATCAATGGCCCACAGGAGGATAAAAAGTTCAACAACTTGTATCCACTCTTGCCATGAAGGCTTCCAAGATCTTAACAAAATGTTCCATCTTCTCTACATGGTCATGTCTGGGTTGACGGCAGACCCCTAAAGAGCTGAGCTAATGGGAAGGGTGGGAGTAATACCATATCGTAATGACAGACAAGGGCGGATTAGAAGGGAATGTTGATGGACAGACACGGCGGTACAGATGAGTGGCGCTGTGGTTTGAAGAAGACGATAGGACAGGGAATGGGTTAAGATGTCATTTGTCATTGAATACGGAGCTAACTTTTGTGTAGTTGAAAGGTATTAGGACCATCCACGCTCCCATTAATCATGCAAAAGACGACCCCTATCTGGTTAACATTTATCCTCTTTCAGCCCAGCCCTCGCTGGCTCCATTGCCATCACATCATCTTTCACAGGTCTTTACTTGTGTCCGACATGGCACTCATCAACATTCCTCCTCTACGATTCATCATGGTGTCTTTCTCCTGATGGATAACTGGGAACAATCCAGTATGCCAACCCCCCTGGCAACAATAGTACATGCTCATAAACCTCAAATCTTCTCCTACCCCCCCGGGATGGTAGAAACGCATGCATCAGTAATACAATACCGCTGTCAAAGTCACTTTGAGGATTCCTCTGAACAAGCTGGCAGATGAACTAAAAAGTGATGGAGCAAATATCAACTGATCCTGCTCCCTTTGAACAGAGACTGCAAAGTATCATACATTTAAAAAAATATTTTTGTTTTTGCCTTTTGTTTTACAATTCAGCCTCAATAACTTTTATACTAAGAAATCACTGGGTAGAAGAAAACTATTTCAGATATTTAGTGTGATTGTTACACAGCTACCTCCAGACGATTGCTACATGGTAATCCCATCATTGCTACCGAGGCTCCTACCTTTCTTTGTGGGCTCTGGCATCTTGAGCCGTGTCCCAAGAAAACTTCCAAGGAGTCAAAAAGTGCAGGAAGATAAGGTAGGTGCCTTCAGGGTAATGTGACTCTACAGGAGGCCAGGTAAGGCGGCCAGGTGGTCCAGGAAGGGAAGTGATGATAGGACAGTAGAAGAGGAAAAAATCTCTGGGACCCCTTGAACCAGAGTGATGGGAGATGAGGAGGGCACGGGGAAACCGTTTGGAAATTTCAGTGGGGGAAGAGAGGAGGACCAGTGACAGATCAAGGGGGGACAGGCTTTCAGGCCTTATATAGAGAGGTGGCACACTCCTCCTCTCTGTAGTGGACAGTGCAACTCTGTCCTGGACCCCCTGTTGCATCACTATCTACCCGATGGCAGATTGGTAGATTGCTAGAATAATTCAAGCAAATACTTTTTATGCTTCCTCATATGAAAACGTCATTGCTTTATTCACTGGGCTTTGGCTGCAGTAGTCATTTCCATTTATCAATTTAGAGTTCTGCAGTGCCCAAATTTTGCATTAACACTCCTAAATCCCGGGACTGTCCTGTTAGGGTATATAATTACAGTTCACTAGAATAAAAGAAGTGTTTCGAACCTTTGAGCAACTGGTTAGCCAAACATAGTTGAGCTAAAACTGTGAACAAAAGTGAACAGAAAGCTATGCCCTTGCCAAAAGTGACAAAATGTGCCCACCAGCGCTTCAGGAGCTCTTTGAAGAAAGCCTCCAAAATTCTTCATACAGCTTGTATATCTCATTTGATATAGCTTGTTGAATGTAGTGTAAGGTTGGGACTGCCACTTCAAGTTAAGCAAATTACCTACTACTTTAATATGCCTTTTAATATGCACAGGTTCTAGGATTCATCAGTCAAATTTTCAATTTTGTTGAGGGATTCATAGCTTGGCTAGCTGCCTTCCATAAGTCAAGCTAATCAAGGGCTTGTTTTACCTTCTGCTACACAGGGTAGCAAGATGCACAGACCATTCCTACTAAAGCTCTTTATCAAAACAAAACAAAACAAAAAATGATACAAAACACAAGCTAGGCTAGTTGCCTCCCTTAGTCTTTGTACCTCTGAAGTCCAAAACTTCAAAGTTCTCTTAAAAGATGTAGCCTTGTTTTCCCAATTATTTTATAAAAGTGCAAGATTTCTGTTTTTGCATAGAGTTTACAGATAAGATAAAACATATTTTATTAGAGTGCAGCAAAGGTGCCGGAAGGAGCACTTTTACCATGGGTTGTCATATCCAGCGAGCAGCTTGCCTTACACTTTGAGCTAAGCTATGCTAACCAGTGGATTGTATATTGTTTCATAATTACCATTCAAACTTGACCATGGTATCCTGCTTTTCATGTAATTTCGGGCCAGTTTTTTCAAGACTTCACATGACATCACACCATCAGACTTCCCTTTCTGGCAGGGATGACTGGGGCATCAGAGGTGAGTATCCTTGATGCACTACAGAAATAGGAAGGAAGGGACTGGAACTCGGAGATGTGTCCTCATTGCCACAGGTGCATGGTTGACGTAATGCTCTGAGACAATCACAGATGATAAATAACATATTCAAGGAAACTGTGGATTTATCATAAAACAAAGGTTTGAAATGACATGCAAGGACTTGATGCCAGTTGCCAGATATCAACTTAATCCGAGGGGAATGCTGTCCAAGAACAGCCGGCTTTCCAACCTGGCAAATAAATACTGGGGAGATGCCTGGGTGCTGGTTATACGGACTATACTTAGAAAGCTGTTATAAACCTTGACATTTGACATGTGTATCTGACATGAAAAGAGGGTTTCAGTGTTAATTGTGTTTCGGATGTGGCGTCTTTGTTTAGACATCACCGTTAAGCATTGTTTCTTCAAGCTTTTTAGCAGCCCTCAGTGAAAAGTTGTTTGTGGTCTGTTACAATTAAAGAGAGATTTAGAGCTCCTGAATTTGGCAGGAACAAAGCTCATACTTCTTTAGATGTGGACTGAAAGGCTCCTGCAGATACTCTTCAAAAATCACAACCACTTGAGCAGGTTAATGGTGTCAACACTCAATTCCTAGACAACCCAAAAAGAATAGCCAAGACAAAACATAGGGCCTATTTTTGAGCAAAGGATGCTGTCAGTGCATGGGAATGCAGCTTGCATGGTTGTCTAGAATTTCCAGGACAAGGACAACTCACATGAAAGAAGTAAGAAACTCCATACAAAATATCTGCACTGTGGGCCAACATACATCCTGCAGTATTAAACCTCTAATCAAGAACATACCATTTCTTTCAACGACTGTTTTGGTCATTCTGTTCAAAGTATGTGGCCTTTCTTGGTAACAGACACCCATAGATCAGTTAGCCCATTTATAACCTGGAGTGGGCTCCAGCAGTAAATACTAGGCTTAGAGGGGTACCACGTGGGTCAGCTACAAAGAGCACAAAACCATTTGGTATTACCCTGGACGGCCTGACTGCACATCACAGAGGCGATTTAGCCATGAGGTCATGCCACACAGGAGAGGAGAAAAGAAGCAGCTGGAGTTTTTGAGATGGACTACAGTGACACCCTCTGGTTCCTGACAGGCGTGAAACACTTAAACATGAAGGAAAACACATGGGAGGGAGGTTAGGCCTTAATTTTTGCACTCACATGTAGACCCTGTACATGGTGCAGCTGTTACAGATACAGTACTTGTGGTAAATGGAGTCTTTATCCTGGAAAAACACTAGCTTTTCCAGATAGTCCTCACATACCCTTTAACAAAATAATCATAGTGATAATTGTCAGCAGTGCTGCCAATCACTTTGATAAGCATTGCAATATTTAGAGTGTGACCAATGCTCCATCTCTTATAGAGTGTTGACTTATATAGCAAGCGGTTGCCAGGGGGAGCTCTTTAAGATAGTGCAAAACTAGAATTAAAAACTAGAAACACCAGAAACCATGTATACACAGAACCAGAAAGGCTGATCCCTTAAAAAGATGGGCAAAGTCCCAGAAAGACTTCGGGAACTGTATCACATTCTTTTCGTGAATGGTTTGGCCTCATTTTAGGGAAGCAGTTGTGCTGCCCATGTTGTTTTCTTGTCAATGACTAAATTTCGATAAACACTTGGCAAAAAATGGGTAGAAACCCAATTAAGAGCTTTTCTCTACTTACATTTATATTCATGGGCCAGTTGTTCAAAGGTAATTCAGTTGTATTTTGGTTATCAGATTGGATTAAAATCTGATTATGGGTTGTTCAAAAGGGAAAAAAGGATTTCCTAGTTTTAATCGGGATCAAACCTTCAGTTTGTGTTGTTTGAAACTTTTCTGTAGGATTTAGATCACTTTTATCCCCAAAAACAGTATTATTCTGATCCCAACAGGGGGTAGGATTTCAAGGTGGATTTCAGGAAGAAAATGTAGTAAAACTTTAAAATTGGTCAAAGGATACAACATTTGTACAATTTAGTGCCGATACTTTGGTTTGTATTTTGCACTTGACTTGTTTAACCATTGCAATAATAAACTAGATAAAGGTAGTTACCAATGAAGCCTTTCTGTACAGTAAAGTAAAAACAAAGAGAAACTGAAAGAGCAGAAGCACAGATACTCCTGGAAAACAAATCAAGCGACCAAACTGTAGCAAACCAGAGAAAAACTTCAGATCCACCTTCTAAAAGCAGAGGTTAAAAATGCTGGACTCTTCTTCATAGATTTAAAAAAAAAACTGAACTTTTTTAAATTTTTTATTTATTTTTTGATAGCTATTGGACATCTAGCTTCTTTTTTCAACATTTCAGATGTTTTCAAAATTTTCACTTTGTATTTTTTATATATATATATATATTTGTTATTAATTTGTTGTGGCTCAGATTAGGGTTCATAAAATAATTTAAAAATGGAAGTGGATATTTATGTTTTTTTTTTGTTTTAGTTTTTTCTTTCTCAAAATAGAAAAAAAACACCTTGCTACAATGTCTTCATGTTGGCTCCTCTACCTGTTGTTCTTTACAGAGCTGGTAGCCCACATTATAATATGTTGCCCCATTTTGAGCACTGGTAATTCAGATTTGGTGATCTTGAAAACTTTGTATCCGGATCAGGGTGATCAAATCCAATGTTGCTTTGGAAAAACGGCAAAAAAAAAATTGAGACGGATTACCTGATCCTGGATAGCTAAAACTGGATTTCCAAATCCGGATCATTTTGTTCTAGATTAAGTTCTTGAGCAACTGGCCCCATGTGGTAATTTTACATCACAGGTGAATGCCATCCATGACACTTTACTGGTTTAATTATTGTTAAGTGAATTTTATCTAGTACATGAGTAACTGAACGAAAAAGAGACAAAAATGATGACATACAACCAAAGTATTTTTCCCATTTTATCATTATTTACAACAAAATTTTAACACATTTGAGAAAACTGGATTATAATGTAGAGAAATCACAGAAATAAAAGATAACATGTTAGAAAAATAGAGACAAAAATAAAATTTAGAGTTTTAAAACACAAAAATCGCACAAAATATTTACAAAATGTAAAATGAAGTCTGTGTTACACCTGTCCTCTGTAGTGTGACTGTAGTAGTGTTAGGGTGTTCTGGTTGAACTGGTAGGTGAGCTTTTTCTTCACCTTGAAGATCTCTCCTGAGCGGGCGTAGTTCCTGAGGGCGCGGGACATCTTTTGGTAAGTCATCGGCCTCTTGTTGCCCTTTCTCTGCCCCCAGAGTGCTGCCACCTGATCCTTGTTGGTGGAGGAAAAGCAAAAGACACCCGGAGCTGCAGGCACCCAGGACACACAGTGGGCCATGTTTGGATCCTCCAGCATCTCAAAGAGAAAGTGAAAGAGTCGCACCCTTTTCCCTGTGACACAAAGTGGAACAATTAGAGACTTAACAGGGATTTAAAAAGTGATTATCACCACACCTGTGATTCATTGAAACAGTTAAAGCTGGTTACAAGTTAATCATTTCCTCAAATGCTTCGATTCCCAGAATATCTCTTAACTGATGGGATGCCCTTTAGCAGAGAGTGTAAGAGCCGTAAACACTGCGGTTATCTGATAGATATGTAAAAACAGCTTTTCACCTACGCCATGCACAGCTCCATTGTTTCTTTACAGTAAAGGGAAGGTCTCTTATTTACCTTCTATTGTTTCCCGCAGGCTTCAAGCAACCACAGCAATAACAGTGTCTAGTGACCAGAAAAAGGAGAACTCACCACTCCCCACAGCTCTGCTTGGTTGTCTTGTTGATACAAAGTTTGGCTCGCACAATGTTGCGGTTGTGTTTGGGCTCTGAGGCAGTGGTGTGTCGTGTGCCAGCGCAGGATGAAAAGCAGGTGTGATCACCTTGGATGAAAGAGAAATTTAAAACATAAAGTGATATGCAAGCTTAACTTGAACATTTTAACAGCTTCATGAAAATTTACGAAACATTTAAAGACGTACAGGGTGCTCGTTAGATATCCAGCTCTGCTCACATGACTCTCCATCTGTTGTCCAGTTCACCTTGATCGCTGTGAAGAAGTAAAAGTTGATTTCATGTAAACATTAAATATCATAATTGTATCCTAAAAGCTTTTTCTTTTTACCGTTTTCACTAGAGTTTTGCCTGTAGTACTCTCCCAAGAAATCCAAGATCACCTCCAAGTCAGACTGACTGTCCTGGTAAAGAAAAAACAAAATTAGGGCCACATTCTGCACAACTTCTTTAACTTTAAGGAAACTTTCACGTCACTCCTCTTTACCATCACGTGTGAGTCCAGAGTCCCTTCAGTTCTGGAGGTTTTCACCCAACTGATGCTAAGACAGACTCTCCTCCCCAGAGTCTTAATATACCCCCCACAGGAGCAGGTTGTCTGCACAACACCAGGCGTTCTCAACTCCCAGGCACACAGGAACAATGATCTCCATCCCACAAAGCCAGTCAACCAGTCGACGTACCAACAAAGCCCTCCAGCACTGACCACATCCTCCCCGCTGCAGCAGATAAGAGCCGGTCTGAGAAACGCTCTCTTTTCAGGAAAAACACTCTTATTGCCATATTTTTCCTCACAGGATGTCTTATTTTCATTTTTTTTTTTTTCAAAGTTGGTTTCTTGTAATATTTCACTGTAATGCAGACGATGCCAGACCTTTCAACATGGCCTTCTCAGTATCCTAAAATGTGGCTGATTGTTGTCAAACCAGTTAAGTTACAATATTTAAATGGCTTTAGTTTTTAAAAATAAAGGAGAGATAAATTATGATGTTACACACAGCTGTTAATTTTAACACATTGAGATTAATGAGGAAGGAAAACATTTTTTAAAAGTGTTTTTCAAGGAACTTATTAAGATTTGCTCAATCTACTCTGGCATACCTTACATATTTCCTTTAAAGCAGTGTTACATTTTTACGCTCTATTCTTTGACAAAAAAAATTGTTGTCCTGGGATTTATAAAATGTAGAGAAAGACTTCCCCCAACAACTACTCCTCAATTTATTTATTTTTGTACTCTGTAAGACCTTGTATCTTACCTTTCGATGTCTTCAAAAATAGGTTTAATTTTTATCCTTTAACACCACGATGACATTCAGTTTTATTCTTTTTTCTCAACATGTTTTTGGAGCACGATTTATTTCAAGGAATTTACATTTCTGCAGCTTTGTCTCTCTATTTTGTTATGGTTTATTCCGGGAGAAGAAACTACAAATAATCTAAAGCATGTTTTACGTAGATGATACAATGATAAGCACAGGTAAACTGGCACTACTGAGGGAAGAATAATATAATATGATTAAGTGCTACATCACCAGTGCAAAAAAAAAAAAAAAATAGAGATAAAAATCGAGGACCCATCTCATCCTGGTCACGACTTCTTTGAAATGTATTCTTCAGGCAGGCATTACAGGACAGGTAAAATGCACAGAACAGTTTTAATCCCACAGCAATCAGCAGACTGAACAGACAGGAATCTTTTGACTTATCAGCCATGACGGCACGGTTTGTATTGTAGTATTAAAGACTGTTTTTTAGATGAAGAAAAAAAAATGAGAGTTATAAATTTGCCAGAGCAGCCACAAACTGCCTTCACGATAGTGTAAAGAACATTTAAACTGCTTGGAATTATTAACAAGCAGGTGATGTTTCACCAACCAGCCTTCTAACGAAACTCTGTGTGATGATTGAACAATGTGGCTTATGGGACCTATTTTTGCTGCCTGTTTAAAAAAAAAGCACAGACCAATAATGAGAAGCCACCAATTTGTATCATTTGTTAATGATTTGCGATTAAGGGGTATGTGTGCTGTTAGAAAAAGACAAGTATATTAGCTTCTCAAATATGAAAAGGGTTCAGAAGGAGTGCCCTAGTACGAATGTTCCCAAACTTCTCAGCCCAGAGCGACACAACACAGATTATTATTAGTTTATACCTTTATTCTCATAACCATAACTCGTGCTTTATTTTTTGTTCTTTTTGAAATTCAGACTTCTCACTAATGCAGCCAAAATCCTCTTCCATAACGTTGACTCAACGTTCTATGAAATACAACATTTTGTAAAGTCTTCAAATAAAAAAAAAAGTCTGAAATATATATATTTTTTTATTTTCATTTTTTATAATTTTACAATAGAATACAATAAATTTACAACAGTAGTTTTAAAAGTAGACCTGTGATTTTCAAAAAATACATACAGAAAAATTAGCATTATGACACTGACAAGATAATATCTAAGATGAAGTTTGATAAAATGTAGTTGCTTTAACAGTTAATATATTAAACAAATGTATCAGTACACAATTATTAAGTCTAAAAATCTACAAAAAATACCCCTTTAGCCTTTCGCTGTTCAGCCATTCAGTCACTCATCTTGACAATAAGTGTTTTTTTTTTTTCTTTTTTAAATTAAGTTGTGCTAACTGGAAAAAAAAGTCCTCTGAAGTGACAACATGAGTCTCGTATCTGCTGGAAGCAGAGCCAAGACTAACAAAAGTGATGTCGACATGAAATGAAACACAATTGTCTTCAGGTTAACAGGAAAATTCCACCATCTTCTTCAAAACAATGATTTTCTGAGCTACTCAAATTATTCTTTTACACATGTCCTGTTAGAGTCTCAAACAGGGCTCTGATCGAAGCGTCCTGCGGCTCAGAGCTGTGTGATGCTGTGTGAGCTGAAGCTGGAGGCCAGGTCGTAGTCCTCCTGCAGCTGCACGTGTCTGTAATAGTTGTGTCTGTGCCTCTCCACCACCCCAGGACCACAGAGGCTCTGCTCAGCCTGGCTCTGCTGCCACGTGCCCACCTCCTCCTGCGTGAGGGGGCTCGACAGGTGCATGCTTACCTGCGTAGAGCCGAGCCTGTGCAGGATGTCTGGGTTGAACTGGTAAGTGAGTTTGCGCCTGACCTTCATGATCTCACCAGTGCGGCTGTAGTTCCTCAGAGCTCTGGCCATCTTCTGATAGGTCATGGTCTTGCGGTTGCCCTTGCGTTGGCCCCAGCATTCGGCCAGCTTCTCCTTGTTCTTGGAGATGAAGTGGAAAATGCCGCTGCCGCTGTCCGTCCACTGGATGGAGTCTCCCATGTTGGGGTCGTTCAGAGCTTCGTGCAGGTACTCGTAGAGTCTGAGCTTCTTCCGACCTGAGGATAGGTCATGCATTTAGGGCTGAAAATAATCAGGAAGTAAAAATATTAGGTACAAAGGAAACCACCTTACCTTTGCTGCTC
The DNA here is from genome assembly GCF_033239565.1 of Halichoeres trimaculatus. NCBI lineage: Eukaryota > Metazoa > Chordata > Actinopteri > Labriformes > Labridae > Halichoeres > Halichoeres trimaculatus. Next base: position 8,646,036 of record NW_027437199.1, on the reverse strand, counting down.
CTCTGTGGAGGTAAAACTGAGTAGAACTGAGGGATCTCAGTTTGGACGGAGTGACTCAGGGAAACATCCGGCAAGACCTGAGGCCAAGGCTGCTGCAGAAAGAGATATACTGAAGGTTATCATCTTTTACCTTTCTAAACACAGATCATCTCTTGCCTGCATAGCTGTAGGAGGCTTTGATTTGACATGAATCTATTAAATGCAAATACTTGAGCACAAAAATATGCAAAAAATAGTCATGATGAGCCGTAAATCACTCGTACTGTTCTTTCCAGGTGCAGAAAATTATTGTCATTATTATTATTATTATTATTATTATTATTATTATTATTATTATTATTACTTACTGCCATGTCATTCCACTCATACACTGAAGCTGCTCCATCAGACGGGTGCGTGACGAGGCAGCAGGAGATCTGACACTGCAGGGACGTCTGCTGGGAGGCCAGAGTCTCATAGTATGTGTATTCTGAAAAAAAACAAAACAAAAAAAAAGAACAAACAGAAAATTAAAGAATGGAAAGTAAAAAAAAAAGAAAAAGAAAAGAAATGGGAAAAAAAAGAAAAAAAAAAGCCCATGCAATGATGAAAAAGACATGCATTTTTGCAGAAATTATCTAAGACGTAATTGTACCAGTGTCATAATAAGAATTGTTTGAGTGCTGCTGAATCACATCAATTGCATCCTGGAAGTGCTGGTTGAGCTCAGTGTCCAAAGAAGCCTGGAAAGGAAAAAAAGAGTGAAATTTCACATCCATTATATATAGAAAAAATCGTAAACATGATCCCTTTCACAAACTTCTCTTCCAATATGTTTAAGAAGATGAAGGTGACTGAAGATCCTGATTCTAAGCATCCAAGCGTCTCAAACTCACCATCTTGTCTGAGTGTGTCCCACAGTCGTCTCTTTGTTACTCTCATACAGGTGTGCAGATTTTGGTATGGGTTTTTATATGTATTTGCCAGACCAGCCTCTTTTACCTGTTCAGCCTCATCAACAGGTAAGAGAGGCCGGTCAATGTCAACGTCACTTCTTCTTTTCTGGAGGCACCCATCAGATACACACCTGAGCATCACACTCTCCTCTCGTGGCACAGATCACAATCTTGGGACAACAAAAACGTTTTTATTGCTCACTCGACCCAGGAATACAGCAATCCTCTGGCTTACCTGAGGATTTGCATAGCGGGAGTGATTTGTATCTGACATACAGAATGTGTTTATTATCTATGCTGTTCAGTAATAGACTTTTCTGTGAATTGTGTTGAGGTGTGAGAGGAGATTTGACACTAAGGCGTATTGTTTTCTCGCAAAAAAATAAAAAAAAGTCAAGTGAGCAAGGAAACATTTGCATGAGGAGTCTGAGCCTGAGGCTGGGCTCTTACAGGAACCACAAACAATGGAAACCACTAGTTCCAATAAATCAAAGAACATCAATCTTTCACAGCAGAGAAAATGCACGAACGGTTACTTTATGTAACACTTTATGGCTCAAATCTACAAAATAATGAAATGTTCTTCATGTATATGAAATAGCAAGTAATATTCCTAATTACTGGGCAAAAACAGAGGAAAAAGGAGAAAAAAATGTGACATTTTTGATGGAAAGAAATGTTTAAATTTCTTACGCTGAATCAAAATCTTAGACGTGATTGGACATCCACCACTTTCTCCAATAAAAACGAGTTAATCTATGATCATGGAAAATCACTTTAAAGAAACAAAATAGATTTACCCCAGTGATAAAACACAGTTTTTTTGTACTCTTTTTACATCAAATTTCCTAATAACAGGATATTATTTGTACAAATTCCTAATTCTGGACCCTACAGGTGTATGATGTGATTATCTGAATCTGCAATTAAGCATTGAGTTATGAACTCCTTTGAGGTAAATGTGTCACTAGAGGTTAATGGTTAATAATGTGGTCATCACTGTTAACCTCCGTCTCCCTCATTAAAGGCACCCCCTCTCCCTGTTCAAATAAACACCTTTCTTTTTGAGAAGTTCATTTATCTTAAGCGGCGTGCAGTTTTAAATATCAACTGACTTGCAGCTGAAGTTCCCCTTTCTGCCCGGTTGTAGCTTGGCAGCCCGTCAGAGCTGGAAACATCAGGGAGACAAAGAAATGGAGATGCACGGATGATGTCAGATTACAGGAGCTTACAGACGGCTTCATTTGATGTCACATGATACGATTGGTTGCCATTATTTTGTTTGATTCTGATCATTAAGATTGTGTCAGTGTACTCACTGCAAGTACACTGTAAAAAAAACAACTTACATATTTGTCCTAAAACATTATTACCAGTTGCAAGGACTTAAAATATAAATTGCTGACTTTTAAAATGTTATTGTTTGCTTAAATGATGTAACTGAGATACTGAAACTTATTTCTAGTTGTTTGATGGAAAATGCGGGAAAACCAACTTGTTGATATTCGTCCCACTGAATGTCCAAACTCACTGCTCTACCTCAGTGTTGCCCTGAGCTGGAGGCCACACAGTTAAGTTTGATCCCACCTTTTATTTAATGAATTTAAAATGATTTTGTAAAATATAATAATGTTTAATAGGCCAACATGTTTGTCTTTTTTCTGCCTGTCATGATGCAGCCACTGACTCAGAAGAGACGCAGAGGACAGGTCTATAGGTTTCTTCCCTAGAGGATGAGAATGCTGCAGCTCATGTGAGTGTCTGACCTGCAAACAGCTTTATCTCACCTGTAATTATAATCTGTAATTATTTATTTATTTGTCCTAGATAGTAAGTTTTAGTTATACCATAAACTAATGTGTGTTATTTTTGGATAATTATTCATTTATTTTACTTATTTAAAGTAACCAAATTTAGGCTGTTTTTACAGAAACACTCTATTTTTTTAAATGTAAATTAGTAAGTTACTGTAACTTTCAGTTAGTTGAGAGATGTAAAGAATTAAATTAATTAAAACTGGAAATAACAAGTTATTGCAAATTACAGCTAGTTAATAGAAGTTAAGTTAATATAATTTGAAACATGAGTTAGTGCAACTTCCAGTTGAGTAAAGACGAAATAAAGTGGTGGGTGAAGCTAACTCAAAAGCAAAATCTCAAAAGTTGAATTCATCAGCTCAACTAAAATTTTGCTAAAGTTTGTTGCCTTAGAATTTTGAGTTCACTCAACTTTTCTATTTTTGCAGTGCATGGAGGAAGGGGGGTCTGTGGGTGTATGCAAATAGTGTGTGTGTGTGTGTGTGTGTGTGTGTGTGTGTGTGTGTGTGTGTGTGTGTGTGTGTGTGTGTGTGTGTGTGTGTTCATGTGTTCATGTGTTTCCTGCCAGTGCAGCAGACTGATAAAAAAAACAAAGAACCACAAACCCTCTCCGTCTTTCCTTCGCTCCATTCAGGGGGAAACTTTTACCAAATCAGCACCATAAATTTCAGACCACAACCTGTCGGCCTGACAGATGTGTGCCTGTTTTCAGGCTGTGTTGAGTTTGCCCCGCAGCAAGGTGGTGTTCAGGGTCTCAGGAAAGTCATTTCAACAGTTTGTGTTTGTATTTGTGTGTGTATGTGTGTGTGCGCTGTAGAATGTGGGTTGTTTCTTTTGCTGTATTTTACAGTACTTTTTGATTTACTACATTCTTTTATATTAACTTTATCTTTTTAATATTTAGATTTGTATTTGTATTATCAGTCGATAATTTCCTCGTAAATACAGAAAATTTGCAATCAAACCTTGAATCCCAGATCTTGAGTGATATAACCAGCTGTTAGTCGTTATTAGAGTTCTGGACACACCATTGTTTTTTTGTCTTCTTTTCTTCTTCCTACTTTAGTTAGACCCACAATTTTAACTTAGAATATTTTTTTTCTCTGGGCAGTTATATAAATTTTCTCAGAACATGGCAAAAACTGAAATCAAGGCAAGTGTTCATGTCTTGGGTTTTAGTGAAAAGTTATGCCATGTCTTGTTAGACTTAGTATAAACCACTTTCACCTGACAAGTCCAGAAAAATGTCTTATTTTAAAACATCAAAATACAAAAATGATGCCAAAAAGTTTCTAGGAATAAAAAATGTCATAATTTTAGACACTAAACAGGTAAACTGTACTTATAATTTCTAATTTATAATTTTCTATAACTCATAATTTTTACCAACACCTTTTGTCCCTTTTCATGACTTTTTTCCCACCGAGTTTCATTCTTTATAGATAATGTGCATATCTTGTCTTAACTCTACTGATCAATATCTTCCAAATTTAACAAAGGAAAAATTTAACCACAGTTAACCTTTGCAAATCATAGTCATTTCATGAGAAGAGTTAAAAAGTATTTTATTCCAACTTTATGGGCAAGGGTGTAGTTGTAATTGTAACTGTCGTCTGTTGGTGGGATGTGTAGGATTTTCTTTTGTAATCTCTTGTTCAGTGTTTTTACCAGTCTTTCCAACTTCTTTTTGTCATTTTGATGTAATCTATTTATTGTCTTTCTTTCTTTCTTTCTTTCTTTTAGAAATAATTTCCACACATAAAAAAAAGTCCTAACATGAAACAAAGCTCACGCTCTCATTTAACTGACTACTCTGCATTTGTCGCCACACTGATTTTAACACTATGTCCATCCCATGTTTATTATGTGGTCAGGAGTATGTGTGTGTGCATATGTGTGTGTATGAGCAGAGAGGGAAGAAAGCAGAGTAATTACACTCACTCATGTCAGTCTGTGGAGATGGCACAGTGTACTTTCAGTCCGCACTCACTGCAGCTTTATCTTTCCAAACAAAGAAGCACTTTCCTTCCTCTTCTCGGCTCAATAGCTGCATGTGTATTGACACCGATGTTGGAACAGCGGGCTGACCGCAGCACAGTTAACACTATTGTTCTTCTTTATTTACTGGTACTCGATGAAAATCAAGAAGTGTCAAACCAGCGGTGCATAATGAGCCTCTATCAGGCTGCATGATGGTGTGACCACAGAGATATAATGAGATGAGATCATGTTCTGTGTGAAAAGAGGGGGTGTGACGGAGGAAAAGTGGAAAAGCATGGTTTTGCCATTTGTCTAAAACGGTCATTTAATTCAGTGTTTTTCTCATTCCTGTAAAGCTTTGCAAAAGTTGCAGAATTGTATACACATTTTGTCCTGGTCATCGTGAAATGGCTGATATGTGGCTTGCTGACCAGCAGATGGCAGAACACAGCAATAAACCAAACATCTAAATAGGCAACTGTTTCAACTCTGTAGTTACTTTAAAGCTCCCTCATGATGACTAAACACCCGCAAACCTCTAAAAAGTTGAACAAATAACCACCCTAATTAATTTTCTGTATTCTAAGGGTCAGGGTTCATTGTGGGGATGATAACAGAGTGTCACACCCTGCTAAAGCACATAGATCACTGTGCAGTCTGTGTTTGGTTATCTGGAAATAATTTTCTCATCTAAACAAAGTGTGTGTGCTGCATTGTGTTAGATAATTAGCAGGTACATGAGCTCTAAAGCTTATCAGATGCCAAAACATTGTTAAAAGCTTTATAAAATGACTGGACAGTCTGTCTGAAAGACTCATTTAAATTTAGACATTTTCCACCCACCTTATAGTTTATCATTTAAATCACTTAAGATTATGTTAAAAGTGGTAATTTCCATCATTTTCCTCCCTCTTACTTCAAAAAGGAGTTCCTCAAGGTTCTGTTCTTGGACCGTTGTTAATCACCTTTTAAATTTACAACACTACTTCCTGATTGTAGAATTGTTTATAATGTATCTTAAAGCTGATGATATATTCTTTATCAGGGCCTGTGTCCACCAATTGTCTTTTATTTGTCAAACTATGACACTTTTTCATTTATTTATTTTCTACTGCTTATTCTGTTCAAGGTCATGGATGACTGGAGCTTATCCCAGCTGTCTTGGGCCATGTCCACACTTTACCAGGTATTTGGGAAACCACATATATTTTTATACGTTTACACCTGTCATCCACACAAAACCGCTTTATATCACTAAAACAATGTTTTCTGAAAACTCCGGCCAAAGTGAAGATTTTGCAAAACTCTGGTTTCGTGGTTTCGCTGGTAAACAGAGTTTTCGGTTCTCAAACGTCATAGCTGAATGGCGGGGGCTCATTCTGATTGGATAGCACAGGTTTTACGGAAAACACTGTCACTTACAGGTTTGGCATGCATCAAGCTGCACTGTGGACAAAGTATTTTTAAAAACGTACGAGGGGTGGATATTCTTTTTTGAAGATACTCGGCTACGTGTAGACATGGCCTTAGGGAGAGTGGCGGGATGCAACCTAGACTGGTTGCCAGTCAATCACAGGGCTGACACAAAGAGACAGACAACGTTTTCCTTGCACACTCACACCTCCTGGCAATTTAGAATCACCAAGTAGCCTGATAAGCATGTTTTTGGACTGTCAGAGGAAGCCGGAGTATCCACAAAGAACTCTGGCATGCTCAGGGAGAATGTGTAAACTCCACACAGAAAGACCCACCTTGCCTGAACTGGAATCAACTGGTGGCCGTCTGCTAACCACTACATCACCATGCTTTGTGTTACAACAGTGATTTCTTTATATGCTGATGATAATTTGATGTGATAAAAAAAAAGATGTCATGTTATGGCTTGCAACCGTGGCAAATGTGGCTTCGATATATATTTGCAATCCAGCTTTTGAAAGGAAAAAAAATCATTAAGTCAAAGCAGCCTATTGTCTGAAAACCAGTGTTGTGAGAAGAGGAAGTGGTGACTAACTCTGTAGAGAAATAAAAGACTCAGTCACACAGAAAAACTCCAAACATGTTTCAGGATTCTTTAACTTTGTACATGAATGATTTCCCTATCACAGGACTTGCATTTCACTGGCTACGCTTCCTCAGAGATCTATAGCAAACAGAAAGAACCAAGGCCATGAGCTCTGCTGTGAGCTGAGGTAGCACAAAATGAATCAAATGAAGGTGTCTAATGATGACTACAATGTAAAGGAATATTTCTTTAGGAATACATTAAAAAACATTGACCTGAATGTATGAATGGGTGACACAGGGCGACAGAAGAAGGGTTTTACTTTCTGCAGAAGGCAATAGCACCGTACGCTACAACTCCTACAACAGCCACTAAAGCAGCGCCTCCAAACAGCCGCTTGGAGGAGCTCTGAGGTTTGGTAGTCTTTGGTAGAGGTGAGGGCTGTGGCTCCAACTTTTCTACCTCTGCTTCAGAGGCTTCAGTAGAAAGTTCCTCCACATCAGAGAGGGGAATATGTGAGAATTTTAGCTGCTCAGGACTCTGTGTTGGAGGCTCCACCATAATGGGTGCGAGGATGAATGGAGGGTGGAGCCCTTCTGTGCTGTAAGGCTCTTCAACTTCAGAGGTTGTAGTTGAGGGGACAGGGGTGGATGTAGTGGAAGGTGGGTGCAGCCTGACGATAGGTAGAGGAGGCAGGGCCATCGGGGGGACGACCTGCATGAACTCTGCGGGCACTTTCTCCCTTTGAGGCTCCTCTGCTGACACCAGGAGCCCCTCAGTTTCTGGAGCCTGGAGGTCCTTTGCCTCCTCCCTCATTTCAACCAGCTCCTTCTCCCCACCCAGCACACTCAACACACTGGACTGCAGCTCATCCTCTTCCTCCACTTCCTCCTCTGCTGCCTCCTCTGCCTCTTCGAGCATCTCAACCTCCTCCCGCTCCAGGTGGACCATGTCTGAGTTAGAGGAGTGGTTCTCCTCCCCGGCCTGAACTGCCCCATCACTGCTGTCTAGGCTCTTAGTGTCCTCGGGGTCCATGTCACCCATTGTGGACCACGACTCTGCCAGGAGGCTCTCACTCTGCCATGGTCCAGGGCTCTCTGTGTGGGTCAGGGGTAGAGCAGCAGGGCTGGGGCTGAGGGAGCTGGCTTCCCTGCCTCCTCCATCCCCCTGCCTGGACTCAGCTGGGGCCTTACCCTCCAGAATGAAGGCTGGTGGCTACGGAGAGAAAATGAGCAGATTATGAGAGCTGGATTATGTGTTTCCACCCTCTTTTAATAATCAATTGTTCTGTTTCTGAAGGTTATAATCCATTTGCTCTGCAAAACAAACTGATCCTTCACATGTGAATAAAAATTTTTGACTTTCTCATTATTTTACAAACGAACAAGGCTAACTAATCCACAATGGTCTGAACAGTCATCATTCAAACTTTCGTGCTTTCAGTGGAACTTTATGCAGTTGCTTTTATGCTGCACAATGAAAGAAGAAGCCTACACATTGGAGGTTACAGGTAAAAATATGCAACATGCTCATTTATCATCAGGTCTGTGATCTCGGTGACGTCAGCAGGGCTGTGGTTGGAAAATATTGCTCACTTGCCGCTCTGTATTGCTGCACTTCTGTGCCTATCTATGGCTCCGACCTGCATATCTTACTATGTTTAGGCACCATATACATCTCCATCTGTCTCCCTGGAGTGGAAGCTATTCCAGTGATTTCAAGTGACGTGGGAGCTGGGACATGGGCACACACTCTTTTTCCAATATTTTAACTTACTGAGATATAAAAATGGACCACAAGAGTTCAAATTCTGATCAGAATTTTTTCCCCTGGTTACTGACAACAACTGTGCCCATGGTGGGCTGCATGCAAAAAATCAAGGTGACCCTCCTAACCCCTTGTGCCACGTCTGAGTTTTGATTGCAGAAAGTATTCATACCCACGCCAGGCCCAGAATAGATACTCTCAACACTTGCTCCTCACTATCTGAAACACTGTATCACGTTCACAACATATTGCCTGTCTGTGTTTTCCCTGGTTGCAGACAAATGTCCTTTAACAGAGTGAAACACTGTCTGAACTTCTGCTGGTTATAGCTACACAATACTGGTTCTTTTAAATTTGTGAAATCATGTCTAAGGTCAACTTCCAGTTTGGGGAGTTGACCCTACTGAGGCAATGGCTTATTCACTGGTGGCATGAAATACATTTAAACATAACCATGAATGAACGAATGAATGACAAAGGACTTCCTGTCTCTTCTTTTTTTTGAAAATTCCTCTTTCATTCTTTGAAATTATTTTTCTTAATTTCTTTCCTGCACAAACTGTTCTATTAAGAAATGTTCAAGGTATTTCTCCACAACTTTGAAAATGCACATTTCAATACAAAAAAAATAAAAATAAGATAAAATCACCTTATTGTACCTCATAAAAAAAATAAAAACAATAAAAAATAATAATAATAATAATAATAATAACAATAACAATAAAAAAAAAAATAATAATAATAATAATAATAATAATAATAATAACAATAACAATAAAAAAAAAAATAATAATAATAATAATAATAATAATGCTTATAATAATGATAAAAAATCAGCAGAGACCCTGGAAAATAATAAGGGTCTGGTATCTCAGGGTTTCACCTGCAGTGGCCAATCAGAATTCAAGAAGGGCCCATGTCACCCCTGACCTCTGGACTCACTCAGCCCTGATGGTGTCCCTAATTTATCCTGAAAATGACCAAAATTCTAACAGAAACAGCTTCTAAACAACTGCTCCTCTCTTCATCTGCAGCACTTGTTACTAAGAGTGTTCAACAACAGAAGAGAGAACAAAATTAAGGAGCCAGATTTGACTTAATGATTTCCATATTAACATTGATTTAGTTAATATAGTTGATTGAGTTTGTGGGTAAGTAATAAAAGAAGTGGGGTAAGTAAGTTTTAAAGTAAGAAAGGATGTAAGAAGTGGGGTAAATATGTAAGATAAAAGGTTGTGAGTTAAGGAAGTAAGGGGATAAGGAGTTAGGTAAGAAAGTAAGTAAGAAAGCATGTTGGATGAAGGTAAGTAAGTGTGTAAGTAAGGAAGTAAGCAAGTAAGCAAGTAAGTTAGTAAGTATGTGGGTAAGGAGTGAGGTAACATGTAAGAAAGTAGGGAGTGATGTGAGCAAGCAAGGATGCAAGAAGTGAGGTAACTAAGTTAGTGTGTACATGTGTAGGTAAGGAAGTAGGGAGGAAAGGAGTGAGGAAAGTGTGTAAGGAGGTTCAGAGTGTGGAAAGGAAGTATGTTAATGGGTTACTAATCAAGGAGGCAAGGAGTGTGGTAAGGTAGTTAGGACGCAAGGAGTGAGGTAAGTCAGTTATTGAGAAAGTAAGTGAGGAAGTGGGGAAGTTGGCAAGTTAGTGAGTTAGAAAGGAGGTAAGGAAGTAAGGAGACATATATTGTAAGTCAGTTATTGAGAAAGTAAGTTAGGGGGTAGGTAAGTAAGCAAGTTATTGAGTCAGAAAGGAGATAAGGAGTGAGGAGGGAAGAAGAAAGTAAATTAATAGGTAAATATATCATTAAATACCTAAAAACCTAACCAGAAAACAACCACATCTTTAAAGCACAATGCATTGTGGGTCCAAAGTGAATCTTTGGTTTAATAACTTTTCTACGATTTCATAGCTACGTTTATTTACCCAGAAGTCTTTGTTGCTTGTATATTTTATGATTTTGATGTCAGATTTTTAAAATGTGGTTTCCAAAAAGAGCCTCTTTTAAGCTTTAATTCTTAAATCCTGTTTTACTCTAAATGACAAAACATGTTCTCAGCATATGCTAGGAAAAGAAAAACTTGTGGGATCACTAAAAGTTTATCAGGTTGTTTCTTATCTTACAGAATCTGCTGCAGGATAAAAGTTTGCATTTTTGACTGTATTTCAGTTTGCTTCCAGATGAGACTGCAGCATAACTGTGAAGTTTTGAATATGAATGTCCTCCCTCCCCATACACAGCGCTTAATGTTGGCAAAGTTGTTGCAAAAGCAAACATTCCCTGCGCCTGTTATGCAACAACTTTTTTATGCAATAAACCTTCTCACTCTGAGTCAAGCAGCTGAATAGAATCAATAAAAAGGCTTATGAAGCCATGATCCCACAGTTCCAGTTCAGAGTGCATTTATAGAGCTAAATCACCTCAGTAGTAACAAGTTGAGTGTGTTTCCTTAAAATCCTCACTTCACCCCTGTAGTGATCAGACCTTATCAGACACTACCAGACGTCACTGATGTAAAGACACTTCTTGCCTTATTGCCTGCCCATGCTGAGCATCCTGTTGACTCTTCAGCCTTCTTTCCAATTTACACCGAGACTTTAAAGCATTTATGTCTTCTCACACATTAATCAAACTTTTGCACTGTTGGATCCTCCTCTGCTTCACCGGCCTACTTCAGTAATTGGATTCCCAATGATCCAATCGCAGCAGACACAGACTGTTGCTGAGGTGACTGATCGAAGAGATTTAAAGCATTCTTTCAGAGCTAATCAGACACCACATTTTGAAAATGTCAGTGTTAAGTGTACAAGTTAGAGGGGGTAGGTTAAGAGTAGAAAACATGGGACTATCTCTGTTTTCTTTTAAGTGAGATTTGCCCTTGACAACATCAGAGTGACCCATAATGACCCCTGTAGCACTGATATGTTCGCAGATAAGACACTTTCAACAAAGAGAGGCACACAGAAGCCAAAAAAATTAGATCACAGTCTTGATTTAAGACACACTTAACATTCTCCCCCTTCTTTGTCTTAAAACTTCATGACATTTAGAAACTATATGAAAAGTCCCGCATACCTGCGTCCTCTTGGCGCAGTGCTGAAGGAGCTGTCAGGAGAGAAGATCAAAGGGAGATGTGTGCTCAAACTCGAAGCCACAAAACAACGGGAAGGCAGAAAAGCATGCTGGAGCTGCCACAGGAGTAACAAGGTGGACAAGCTGTGCAAAAATCTCTCCCTCCCTCTCTTCCTCCCTCCCTCCCCCACTTTTTCTCACCCTCCCCTCCTCCCAAATCCATGACATAACACTTGGCTGGAGAGCAGTCAATGGTGACTTTGCTGTGAGACAGATAATAAATAAAAGAGAACAAATCTTCTGAGTTAGTCTCTAGTCTGTGTGTCTTTGGGGTCAACAGGCATCAGGTGTACTGTGTTTCATCCATGTGAACAATAATCTGTGAAGTTTAGTAATCACAGTCCAAAAAGCAGATTATCAGTGAGTCCTCAGTGTGGCACCGGGTGGAAAACGTGTGTCAGTCTGGGAGAGGAGCTATTTCTAAAGCTGGACGTTTCAAGTTCTACTTCCCTCTGCTGGAGAGACACGTTACCAGACTGGAAACTATGCCAGGAGGGTTTACTGAGGTAAACAGCGGCTACAACCAGTCAGCTTAAAACCTTTGACCTGACCTTCTGCCATCTGCCCAGTGACACCATGTGATTCATTATTTGTTTCATGTTGCCTCCTCCATTTTGTCCTGGACACTCTCTATGCTGTATTTAACTTTGTGGATCAGTTGTTCTGTGTGTTTGGTGCTTTGAAAATACACCTGAGGCACACTTCAACTGCAGGGAAAGAGTCAGGGTTAAAAATAGCACAGTTCAGAGTTTTTAGTTACAACAGCAAAATGCTGAATTCACATGTGGAGCAAATTCAAGGTAAGATAGTGTCAAAACAAACAAAAAACAAAAGAACTTCATTCAAGTTTGGCTTTTAGGATTTTTTTCATACAAAATCCCATCGTAATGCTCAGACACTATTAAACTTGTGTTTTATGTTTTCAAATACTACTGTGGAAAGAGTTAAAGTAAACAATTAAGACTGTTTCACATGAGCATAGTTACCCACTGTCAAAAGGACATAAGTCTTGCCAAGCTGTGCTCGCAACAAAATAAATCCAAGAAACAGTTTTTAGCAGTGAAAAGAAAAGATCTTGTTTTACACTGCCAAACTTTGCCAGTTAGTTTCATGTTTTCTTAGTCAAATTTCTGTAATATCAGGCTGTCTGTAGAAAGAGAGAAATAGCATTTGGAAACAACTGATTTTTGTTGTAATCCAATTTAGAAGTGTAGATAATGAACAATCAAATACATGAAGAAGACTATTTTGATATAACTAAGTTATCACAAGGCCTTTGAATAAAAAAAAAATATATATTTTTTTTTACGAATTGATAAATACAATAGTTTAGATACGGAAACAATTGGGTCAACAATTTCTAACAAGGTAAATGGGAAACGAATGATTAAACTATATATTTACATAACGTCAAAGCAAAAGCAAAATTATCTCATGTCAAAGACAATTTGACGTTCTGTTTCTTAATACCCGAAACATATGGATAATATTGTCAGACTACCTTGAATTCGGTCATTATTTTCCTATTTTTGTCCCTTTTTACACTACGATAAGCTCGTCTACCATCTCGCACCCGATTGGCTGCTTTACCGGAAGTAAACATCATGTGACGCTGCAAATCAGCTGATCCTCCGTAGACATCTTTACGAGTCACGACTGCAGCGATTAATTCATACCTCTTCGTCTGGGATTTTGAGGTATTTAATCCACCTTGTAACGTTAGAAATACCAAATTTAAATACCAGTGTTTTCATCTTTGATTTATTTCATCTTTTTATGTGTTAAATTGTGCTTTGTTTGCTTTTTCGTCGCAGGCCCAAGCCGATCTTTGACAGCTGCAACCATGGCGCTCAGCGATGCCGATGTACAGAAGCAGGTAATGAAGCGTTTTCACCTTGAATAATGACATTTATCACCATTTTTAATTCTGGTAATGTATGAAGACATTTTAAGTGTGTAAGAAATCGTTTTATGACGCAGCGAAAATTCCAGTAGCTGCTAAATTTCCTCGAAATGTGTGTGTCAAACCTGAATGACATTGAAAGAGATGCACTTAGTTAGCATCTAAATTAACAGCAAAATTAGCCAAAACACCAACTGTAGGTGTAAGTAAAGTGGAATTTGTACATAAAAATGAGTAAGGGCTGAATAAGCTGTCCGTTTTGGTTCAGAGTACTGTGATACAGAGGATCATATTCCATGATGGTCACATGATGAACACATGCCAGGGCCTGATGAGGAACTTAAAGTGAGCCACTGTCTGGACACTACAGTCCACTAGAAAACACTTAAAATGACCTCCAGGAAAGCGACTCATGTAAAGCTTCAAAAGAAAACAGTATATATCTGAAAGATGTGGGGTTAGTGTTTGTGGCATGTACAAAAACATTCCACACTGCAGTGACAGATTGAGATCACAGCAGGGTGTGGAATAAGTTTGGGGTTTCGTTGTGATAAAGATGTCCCTTACCAAAGTGTTCAAGAGAGATTCAAGCTAAAAAATGAAGTCCCGTGCTTTCGAATGGCAAAAAATGCTCTTACTGTACGTTTTTAATGAAAAGTGAGTCTAATTTTTTCATAAATGTGTCTTCTTCCTCTTTCCAGATCAAGCACATGATGGCCTTCATTGAACAGGAGGCCAATGAGAAGGCAGAAGAAATTGATGCAAAGGTATAAACACATGAAGTTATCTGACAGTAATAGAAAAACTACTACAACCTCCAGTACGTACTCAGTAGTTTAGAAATACTTCACCACAAGCAAAATGTCTAAGATGTGGAGAGTTAGACTTGAAGGTGCAAAAACAGGGAAAATCACAGTTTTTATTTAATCTTCTATTCAAACAGGCACTGCCCTGACGTCACAATCCTCACAGCTTATGCACAAGGATAAACAAAACAATTAAAGATGTTTTAGAGCAAACATACACTAACACTATAACCAAACAAAACAGACACTTCTACCTACACAAAACACTTCCCAAATGATTTATAGAACAGTTGAAAATTATCCTCATCAGAAGATGTGTGAGTGCCCACTAGAGGGCAGTAAAGCACAACAAGAAATACTGACAAAAATGAGGGTCCTTTTTTAGATTTTCCTTTTGCATTTTTTTAACACAATTTGATTAGATATGTTGAAATTTTGTATTTGAAGACCCTATCTGTGTGATCTTGTTTTGATGTTTTTAAAGTATTTTGTCCGTCTCTGACAAATTGATTGATCACGAGTGAAACATGGCTTGTGCCTCAGCTGTATCTACATTTTTGAACAAAACTGAATAAAAAAAGTTTAAGAATTTGCTGTATTTTTTGTATTAAACAGAAAACACTGATTCCACATTAAATGAACCGTGTCTCCTCCTGTAGGCTGAGGAAGAGTTCAACATTGAGAAAGGTCGCCTGGTGCAGACTCAGAGGCTGAAGATAATGGAGTACTACGAGAAGAAGGAGAAGCAGATCGAGCAGCAGAAGAAAATGTGAGTCATGGAGACAAATCACAGAACACGTGGAGTCCTCCTTTTTTAAGAACAAAGAAATATCTGTATGCATGACACTGAGTTTCCCTAATTTTATTTAGTTGCTTCTTCTCACAATGACTCTGTTGTAACCTGGCCCCAAACTGTCTCCAGTGTTTCCGCATGGACAGAGATAGTCATCTAAATTGACCCAATGTGTTTGTGATTTGTCCATGTCACAGCCAAATGTCTAACCTGATGAACCAGGCTCGACTGAAGGTGCTGAAGGCCCGTGATGATATGATCTCGGTGAGGAGCAGTGCTTTTATCTGTTCTTACTGACTGTTCTTCTCAGAGTTGAATTTTGAAACACTCCTCTGCTGGGAAAAAAAACAAGCATTGTGTGAATGTGTGATTTCAGGACATGCTGAATGAGGCCCGCCAGCGGCTCGGCAATGTTGCAAAAGACCAGTCCAGGTATCCCGCTCTGTTGGACGGACTGATCTTGCAGGTTTGTTAAATTCTTGCTCCTACTGTATCTTATTTGATTTGCAGACCTTGTGTGTTCTTATGCAATAAGGGAAAAATTGAGCTGAAAGATAGAGGATCTTAGGGGCTAGTCAGTAATGTACATATATCATTAAACTAAAGCGAAGAAATGTGGCAACACATGATGGGTTATACTCATACCCGAAATAGAAAAAGAAAATTAAAGCCACAAAAATGATAATGCTGCTTCTCAGTGACAAAAAGAGAAAAATAGGCCACCAATATAAAGACTAACTCTACACAGTAATTTATGAGGAAAACATCCATTGATATAGGGATGGTATTAGATACAGAGATTGATTTTAGGCTGCTCAGAAGCCCCCTTTTTTTTTTTTGCAACCTCCCTTTTTTATTTACATTGTTTTTTATAAGCTTTTATTTTTGAGGACAGGACGGTGGATAGAGCAGGAAATGGAGTGACACGAGAAAGTGGGGTCCAGGTTGGACTAAAACTGGGGCCAACTGTTCGAGGGCTTAACACAGTGTTAGGCCATATCAGCATGTGCATGAGCACGCTGAGCCTTTTTGTAAATAAATAAATAAATACGTAGGGTATATTGGGTTTACATGTCTGAGACTAATTCAACAAGAGATGAGACAAACCAATTTGTACGCAAGGTATACCAAATTTCAAACTCACTAAAAGTCCCTCACAAAAGCTTTATTTATTTTTCCTAAGAAAAAAAGTAAAAGAAAGAAAGAAAAAGGATTTTTTTCATTATCCCTTATATTTTACAACAGTTTTTTTTTCTCAGAAGCACTGAAACATTCTCTTTCAAAACTAAGAGATGCTTTTGCACAGCTGATTTATGTAATTTATTCCATTCTTGTATTTCATAACTTTATTTTATCAGACAATTCAGCAGAGGTAACAAGGTCAACAATTCCTTAATTTGATACAACACCTGAAAGAAATATTTTATCTTTAAATGTGTAGTCATTTTAAAGCTCCTGCTTTAAGATAAAACTTAATTGAGCCTCAGGGGGGAATTATTTGGTTACTGTTTGTTGCTCTACTAAGAACTGTTACTACTTTTGTTTCTGTGAATGAGCTGTACTTCACATATGAGCAAAGAGGAGTCTGTGACAGTAGAATTACTGATTGTCGTGTCATTATCTGTCATCCTAACAGGGATTTTATCAGCTTCTGGAGCCTAAAGTGACCATCCGCTGCCGTAAACAGGACGTGCAGTTGGTACAGGTAAGCTTTTTGTTTAATGCATCCTCAGAACTGCAAGTCTTTTTGTCCTTTTTCTCAGACAATTTTGCTCAAAACGTCAACAAACTTTGATACAGCAAAGGTCTTTATGCTTTTAATCTACCTTTGACTCGTATCTTGGCTTTTCGTCCCTCCCAGGCCTCAATCCAGAGGAACATTCCCATCTATAAAGCAGCTGTGAAGAACAACCTGGAGGTCCGCATTGACCAGGACAATTTCATCCCTGCGGACGTGTAAGCTGCGTAACATTTGACACAAATTAGATTTACTCTGTCTAAATGAATCATATTTTTTTAAGTCACATCTTTTTTTTTGTGTGTGTTTCCATCAGTTCCGGAGGTGTTGAGATCTATAACGCTGACGGGAAGATTAAGGTGTCAAACACCCTGGAGAGCAGACTGGACCTTATGGCTCAGCAGGTAGGAATCAATAAAGTTAAAGTGACAGTAATAATGTCAGTGAAGCTTTCATTTGTATTTGAGATTCTGCAAGTGAAAGTTTAATTAATTCCTTTATTTTTCACCTGAATTCTTTTTTTTTTAGGTTTTATTGTTAAGTTCTGTTGTCATGGTGTTCTTCCGAGTTTCCTTGTCGAATTAAAGTTAAAAAAATTGTAAGGAAACTCTACCAGAACAAACGACCAAAGGTCATAAATTCAATCAAGTGTTGTCTGAGGAATGCTGTTGTGACAAAAGAAGCTTCTGACCAAACTAGATTAAAGACACGCTCGTGATAGTTGAACTTTTAAGTCTTGGTTTGTCACAAGATTGAGTGTTTTTCTGAATTGTGTTTGTTTCTCACTTTATTAAGTTGGAGAGTGTTTGCCATGTAAGCAGAGTGTTGATAAAACACATCAGTAAGAAAGTGAAACAAAAGCTTCACATAAATGAAACCATCAATGGTTCAAAATTATGGAACCCCAAAAGATTTATAAATAAAGAAATAAAAAAAACCATTTTGAATAAAATACATATGGCCATTAAATTGTAAAGTACAGCAATATTATTATAAAATGCATTTTATAATTCTTTACTATGGAACTGTTTTAATTAACTATTTCATAGTGGTTTTTTTTTTTAACAATTTCATACTTTTAAATATGATGACTGCTTATTTATTTTAAATGCCTTTATAAAATAAATAAATTTATGAAGTCAATTTTTATTTCATAATGTCATTTTTCAGTATAATGACTTGGTCTGTCAATCATTTTATAAGAGCTTGGAAAATAAATAAAAAGTCTTTATTTAAAATTGTTAAGATAATCATTATAAAACACTTAATTATAATAATTTTATATTAAAGAATAATAAAAAATATTTGTTTTAATAATATTGCCTTAATTTGAAATTTAATGGCCATATTATATATTTGTCTGTTATTTATCAAAATGGCATTTATTTCAAAAATGTAATCATGAATCTTTTGATGTTCCATAAAAAATATATTTTAAAGCTCCTGTAATTTTTTAAACAGTTATGAAGTAGACTGAAATTAATATGAATGTGTCTTCATGGTTTACAAGTGGAAACAAAACCATCAGCATTAGGATGGACTCTTTCTATGTGGTTATTTTTGATGTCTCTTATCTCTTAGTTTGAAATATTCTGGTGTGAGTAAATAAGTCAGCACAGAGAAAATAGGGTGCTTTTCGTACAATTAGTTATTTCTATACCTGTAGTTTTTTAGATTTTAACCTACATAAACATATTCAACTTTTTAAAATGGTGACTTTATTGGGCATATTTTGGTGAAGTCAACAGAGAAAACCATTCACCCTTCTGATAAGCCATGTGTTTCTGTGTTTGCAGATGATGCCTGAAATCCGAGTGGCTCTCTTCGGTGCCAACCCAAACCGCAAGTTTATGGACTGAACACCTGCGCTGTATCAGAGAAATAAACTCCATCTTTTATTTTTTATTCTGTCTTATGAAAGAAGTCATTCCTCTGTCTGTGAAATAACTGATGTGAAAGAGACTCATTGTTGTGTGGTGTATTGCTGTATTTTTCTGTGCATCAAGGGACTTCGCAGGAGCTGCAACTCAACATTACAGATGTGCATCACATGTTCTGCACAGCTGTAATGACACGTTTACTCCACTGCTTCTCCTTTGCAGGGTCTCAGTTTACACCGGTTGGTCAGGAGCGACAGGATTGGTTGGTTGCTTGACATGTTGTCCTCTTATTGGATTAGATTTCATTACAAAGACAACAGCTTTCCACTGTTTCCCATTTTCAAAGCTCACTACCCCACATTACAAGTTGTATGGGGCGTTGTGTTGATGATGGTTATCTGCTTCCACCACTCTCAAAGGATAAAAAACAACACCCCTGTAACAAAACTGAAGGGCAGACATGACCTTGCAGGGTTAATTTATTGATGTTACATCATTATTCTGACATGTATTAAACACGTGGGAGTTATCATTCCAAAGGATGTACTGTATGTATATGAGGTTTCCTGAATAAATTATACATGTGTTTTTTTTTTCTCGTTTTTTTTGTTCTTTTCTTTTGTTGATTGTGTTTCAAACTGAATATGTTATATTGTGGAAAAGTAAAACCTAATAAATTATAAATCATTAGTATCATTTCCTGCTTCTTTTTTGTGAGAGATGTCCGGTTTTCACTCCATTTCACAACACTGGCCATTCATGCTTGATCCATTAGTTTATCACATGGTATCTGTCAGACAAAAATGCTCCAACTATCCTCCTCCTGCGAGTATTATGCTGACAGGCCAGGCTGAAAGCGGAAGTTTGTGTGGAAAACAAGCAGAGCCTTTTGAGAGACAGCAGAGCTAGGACATCGGAACCAATACTCTTGTGAGTATAATGTTTTTTAAAGTAGTTAGATCTGCCTCTGAGATTTCTGTGTCCTTGTTTAGTTTTGGTTAAAGATAAGCGGGTTGTTAAGCTCTTCACTCCAGTTATCTTGGGGTTATTTTGAAAGCAAAGTAGTCAAGTTAGGACTTCTGAATGGGCTTAGTCAGCACCATAATGCAAGGCGAGCAGCATGCTGTCGTGTTGATAACCTTAGAACAAGTCTGCCAAATCTATTTACCTTTTAAAAGAGGTTAAAGCAGCATTTCCTACAAGCAGGAAAAACTATAATTTGTCAACAGAGTACATCTAACAGAGTGTGTCATTCTTTTCAGAAGTAAATGCAGTGGTCTTGCTCTTGAGACGGGTGTGATCATGTTCTAGCACCATCCTGTGGCTTCAAGAACATGGTGCACTCACTACTCCAGGCTGTGGTCACTTATGTGTCCCTCCTCTGGTTTGTAAGAGTGATTGATGCGATGCCTGATCCCGCTCAGAGACAGCTACTGATGCGCCAGGAGGCATCTCGACAGACTGGGGGCAGAGTGACTCTGACACCAGCAGAACAGAGGATAGATGCTTATCTTCATCAATTAAAGGAGCAAGAAATGAGAGCTGCTCCATTTCCACCTGCTGTTCACTTTTTTAAAGCAAAGCATCTCATCGAAAAAAGCTCCATCTTTAAGCTGCTGCAGAAGATGCCTAAAGGTCAGAAAACAAGCCACTGCTTTGATTTTTGCACATAAAAGTGTAACAAGATTGTTGCAGGTGTTTATAGGTTACAAGCAAATAGATGAATACATTTAGACGTACACTGATAATTATTTGCTGTCGTTCTGATTAAATTATAGGTTTGTAAGCAAGTATATAATCAAAACTTATTTGATTAAGTTTCGATTAAGTAAAAACTTAATCAAATAAATTATTTTTCAAAAAGGGTACTTCATGAAGTACCTAAGTATGTACTCTAACATGTTTATACTTGATATCATACCTAAAAATGTGCATACTAGAACAAGGACATAAGTATGCACTAGTACAAGTACATACTTGAGTATGTACTTTAGCAGACCGTAACGACGTATGTACTTGAACAATTAACACTACACAAGCACTTTCTTATGTATGAGTACAAAAGAACAAGTAAATATTTGTAAAGTAGATACCAAAACAAGTACTTTCTTAATCATATATATGAAGACATACATACTTAGGTACTTATTTGATCAAATATTTATTTGAACAAGAGAGGACTTTATTGGGTATGTACTTGAACACTGCATAATTAAGTAAATAGATGAACCAATGTTTATCTAAATATCTACCTAAAAAGGAATGCACTTAATTGAGTATGTTTTTATTTAATTGTGTACATGTGTGTATCTGATTACATTCATACCTAAAAAAGTATGTGCATGTTCAAGTGTGTCCTTTTTCCAAGTATGCGGGAAATTAAGTACTCAAATCGTGTGTATAAAACCTATTGAGTCAAGGTTTTATGGAAGAAAAGTTATGTTGGTTCAAACTCAGTATTCTTTTTTCTGTATTTTTTTTTTTTACGATTTATTTTGGGAAATTTTCCCCAAATTCTTTTTAGTTTAAGATTAACCATCAGTCATCATGTTTTAAATATTGTCTTTAGTATGTTAGAATTATATATGTACACGTTAGTGGATCGTTTAAAAGTTACATTATTACCTTAAATATTTTTTTGTTATAAGGCCCAGTGTACCAGCCTGAATTTGAACTTTTATGTACTTCTTTTGGTTACAGGTGCCGCTCTCCACATCCACAAGTCCACTCTAGTCAGTGTTGATTGGCTGGTAACAAATGCCACCTACAGACCAAACTGCTACATATGCTTCACTTGGGACAACTCAGTCCGTTTCTTCTTCTCTGACCGTCAGCCTTTCCCACGATGGGACTGCTTTTACTGGCAGCTACTTGAGACTTTGAGAGCAAAAATAGGAGACCCCACTGGCTTTGATAAAAGGTAGAGTAAGACAATATCATCTCCTGATCATTTAAATAAAAACATAACTGAAAACTTAACCTGGAAATTTATTTCTGGATAGTTTAATGCAGCACCTCACATTGTTCACTGAAGACCCGGAAGGGGAGTATCCAAACCAGGACATCGTTTGGGAGAAATTTGAGAAAGCATTTATTGCAGCTGCAGGGCTGATCACACACACACCTGTACTGAGGGACTACTTCTACAGGGGACTAGAGGAGCTTCAGCATGATAACATCATGTATCTAGAACTGAGAAGCGGCCTCTCGAAGGTAAAGGGTTGTTTTGGTTATTCACATCCTTCAAGGTTAGGTTTTATTTCTAGATTCTGATAAATCAATCAAATTCTATGTTTCAGACATATGAGCTTGATGGGACCATTCACGACAAAGCCTGGACGTTGAACATCTTCCAAGAAGTGATTAAGAAATTCAAAGCAGACCATCCAGACTTTCTTGGAGCTCGTATCATAATTTCTGTAAACAGGTAAATTTTAGCAGGAAAGAGACCCCAAGAAGTCACATTTGGTCTCGGTTTGGACTAGAGTTAGGATTGGGGTTTGTTTTATGTTTCTGTTTATTACTAATTTCAGGGCTTTGGGAGTATCTGAGGTCAAGGACGCAGTGAAAGAGGCCATTCAGCTCCAAAAGAACTTTCCAGATGTTGTTGCTGGATTTGATATGGTGAGACATAATTTGTCTTGTTAGATCTCTAATTTGGTTATAATCATAAACTCTTGTTCAGTGAAGTTATTGGTCTCGTTGCTATGATAGTTTAATTTGATTTGTTTCAAGAGCTGTTTGGTTAATGTTGACTTTGGTGCCCCCTGTGGGCCAAAGCAGTACCTGTCCTCTCTTTGCTGTTATCTTATGTATGTTGCTAAGTACCATTTTTTAAAAAAGGTAAATCATTCATCAAGAATTTATATACTGATGAATGTAAAAAAGGGTGTTTGAGTATGTTCCTGAAAAAGTATGTACTGAAGTATGTACTTGTTCAATCAAGCATACAGATATTCATTTTGGCTGACATCTACTCTCCTGGGGTGATTTAAAGGAACAAAAAATATCAAAAACAAACATTTTTCAGATATTCTTTCTTGTGTTTTTGAAAGTTATTTAGAAGCATCACTATTTATTTCATCCAGCATTTTCATAACCACTATAAACTCCACACAGGAGCTTGAAATAGGATGGTTCTATCTATATAACAGAGGTGAAGGGTAACTAAAATTCACCTGCAAGAAAAAAAAAACTTCAAAACCACGAAGTAAGACTTTGTAAGTTCACTAATTTAAAGAAGATTGACTGGTTTCCAGGTTGGAAGGGAGGACAGTGGTAGGACTCTTTGGTACTTCAGGGAGGCTCTTTCCCTGCCCGCTGATCTGGGTGTCACACTACCATACTTCTTTCACGCTGGCGAGACAGGTGGGTGAATCCAAAGAGCTCAGATACTTCATTTTTTTAAAACAGACTGTATTATTAAACTCCACTGTGTGTGTTTATTTGCAGATGATGAAGGCACCGATGTGGATCAAAATATTCTTGACGCCCTTCTGTTCAACACCACACGCATCGGACATGGCTATGCTTTGGCACACCATCCACTTGCGAAAGAAATTTCCAGGAAAAGAAATGTGGCTGTGGAACTGTGCCCCATCTCAAACCAGGTCAGAAAAACTGCAGTAAGCTCCTTTTTTTTTCTGCAAGTCACGTGGGCTAGCTACACTGCAAAAAAACTGAAATCTTATCAAGTGTTTTACTTGGTAAGAGCCACATTCAACTGGTCAGCCCAGAAAAACATATTGTTTCAAGTTTCAAGTGTCTTTTAAAGGCAAAAATGAGGTCTGAATTGCTTGTATGTAACAAGTAAAATATATCCGCTAAGGAAACAAGAAAAGTTTGCCTGAAAATTTGCTTGAAACTAGAATAATGTCTTAATAAAAGTGACTTTTCTCTTGTGCCATTGGTAGATTTAAAAAAACAACAACAAAAAAAAACTTTTAGCAAGTAATTCAGACCTCATTTTTGTCTTTAAATAACACAAGAGAAAAACAAGAGAAACAAGAAAAGAAGATACAAACACTTAAGATTCAGTTTTTTTGCAATGTATCACCACAAGTCCAGCAAGGTAAGAAATGATGGGAATTAAAATTTTTCATTAGGCCTGATTTTTCACGTTTTTTAAAAATTTATTTATTGCAAAGAATATTTCGTTTTTTGTTATTAACAAATAAATAAAGAAATAAGATTCTGGGTCTTCACACACTCATTACCAGGTTGTGATCAACCTCTAACCTGCAGGTGCTGAAGCTGGTATCGGACCTTCGGAACCATCCTGCAGCTGTGCTGATGTCTGAGGGCCACCCGTTGGTGATCAGCTCTGATGACCCATCTATGTTCGGTACCACCGGACTCTCCTACGATTTCTATGAAGCCTTTGTTGGCATCGGAGGGTTAAAAACTAACCTGGGCACTCTGAAGGAGCTCGCTGCAAACTCTATCAAGTAAGATTCATGATTCTTTGCTGTGGTTAGTTTCATGTTGTAATGCAAACTGGGCAAGCTGTGTATTCATTGAGGAGTGTGAGGAGGAAAATTAACGTGAAGATCTCATAAAGATAAGAAGAATTTTTCAGACAGGTGCAGGGATTTCTACAACATATGAGTATGAAGCAGTTTGATAATCAGCACGTTTTAAATGGACATACAGCATTGTTGCTTTAGACTTATGTTAAAACATAGGAAAGCATAAATCATTTTTTTAAATTACTCATATTCAAAAAACAAACACACACACATACACATTGAAAAAAAAAAAACTCATGAAAGTTTTCTTCTATCTACAGGTACAGCTCACTGCCAGCTCACCTGAAAGAAACAGGTCTGGCCTTGTGGCAGAAACAATGGGACGCCTTCATCAGTTCTAACCAATGATGACAAATTCCCCTTCTGGATCCTGTTTGACTTGAATCACACTTGTAACAGAATTAAACATAAATTAACACCTACAGTCCAAAAGCAGCCTTCATTTAAACTCTTTGTAGGATCTTTGAGGGAAAAAAAGGTAGAAATAAGTTTAGAAATGACAACTTCTGATAGACCTGATGTCAGGATGGGGAAGTTTTTGTATTCAAACAAAAAGCAAAGTGGGACCTCATATTTTTAGTGATATTGGTCAACCACTCAAATATTTAGGGTAAGATTCAGAACACTGTTTCACTCACAGTTAAAGCAGCCTATACCAGTCTGGGTGGAGATGAAGTCCACAGGCTTACACATACACACACACACACATGAAATAACATGGCACACACACAACCTCAGGCCTAACGCCTTCTTTGGCTCTGTTGCGGTTCAGCTGCTGAGGGTTGATGCGCATGCGCCCAAGTGAGGCTGCGAGCGCGCCCTTCAGTGTCTGTGCAATGACATATGAGCAGGTCTTTGAGGATTTTTTGTTTGTTGTTCATGTGCTTTATATGCAGAGGTGTTTTTTTTCTTAATCTCAAATTATGCCCTCATCTTCGACAGCATAGTCTGAAATTGACTCTTGTTTTTTTCTCTACATGCCTGCATCCCTTTTCTCACCTGAATGGGGGCGCTGCTGCCCCCCAGTTCTCCCACTCTTATCCTTCCCCTCTGTCTGTCACTGTATGTTCTGAGACGGGATGTAACTGAAATGTAATTTCGTTGCTCTAAAACAAGGGTCTTCAACCTGCGGCTCTGGAGCCTCGTGCGGCTCTTTGACTCCTTTGCAGTGGCTCCTTCTGTCAATAAAGCCTGCCACCGCTCTACCTCCACCCCTACAACATCAACAGCCCACCAACTTTCCATGCACCTGTGGCTAACCTCAAGTTTTACAACCCTGGGAAGATAACTAAATCTACAAAAAGACAAATCTGGAAGAAAATACAGGTTTTAATTCTGTGTGGATGGATTCATTTAAATGACAACTCACATTTTTTTCAATTTTAATATTGATTTTTTTCTTACCTTTTAAATGTAAAAAATGATTTTGTTTTTGAACATTTATTACATTTTAAAATTTTCTGAAATTCTTGCAATTTTTTTTTTTTTTAGAAATATTAGGAATATCAACATTTTTTTTAAATTTGCAAATTTATCTAAAATAAAAAAACTTAGACATCACATCTACTATTACATAAATTAAAAAATCTTGTTTGGATAATTTTTCAGTAGATTTTACCTGTTTATAGAATTCATAATAGTAAACACTTAATTGTCTTGTGAAGATAAAATAGATTTTGTGTCTCCTGAATGACTTTAATCCAGGTGAGCTGAGGCTTAACAGCTCCTATGAAAGTAAATGAAGACCCCTGCTCTAAAACATGCGCAATAATGAATAAAACCATGCTCATCATCATCATCATCATACAAAGAGCCTATAATCCTCATTGTTTAGCCTCAACAGTTAGCTGCTTGTCTCCCTCTTCTCTCTTCAGCTGTCCTATTAAAAAAAGTGTCCAAAATATAACTTAAAAAAACAAAAGAAAAAAACATGAAACACTTTCCATGACAGAGAACCAGGACATAACTTCTCTTTCTCCATCCATGATGTCCAGAATTAACCCCTTGATGCCTGTTGTTGCACATTTCCCACATGCCCTGTCAGGTCTTGATGCAGCTGAAATAATCTATGTATCTCATTATTACCTATTAATTCATATTCTACACAAACCAAAGATCATATTAGATCCACTATGTCACAGAATATTGGTAAAGGGTGAACTTCTCATGTCTTTATTTATAAAGTAACTTAGTTATAACGATTGTGTGTACAATACTCAAATTTACAATCTCCACTTAATTTAACATCTGTAAGAATGCAAAAACACATAAAAACAATTTACTTTAATAATTGTCAATCAATCCAGGCAGTAAGGGGTTCAACACCAGAAACTCGTCCCCTAAAGTCCAACAGCTGTTCTTGATCTTTGGCTTATTCATCTTTGTGTCTTCTTCTCTCCGATCCCCCAGGGCTCTTTGATTAGATGTTGTATATTCCAGGTCTGACCAGTGCACTTCTGAATAACAAGCTTGTAATAGCTATTAGTGCCCTTAACCACTTCAAGACATCTCTTTGTTTCCCTGTTTTGAATTTGTCCACCCTGGGGATGAAGATAAGCACATACATTATAAAAAGATAAATGCATCGATTTTAGACTTTGAAACTGACTTTCTACCTGTTTGAAATCCCACAGCATGTGAAAGCCCTTTGGATCTGTTTTGCACTCATACAGACCCGGGTCAGGTCCAGTGGCTGGATCCACCAGGCAGCGGTTTTTGTTGTATTTGTGAGATTTGATACCACCAATGTAGAGTTCCCCATCAGACATGTAATAGCAGTGCTGCACAAAAGAGCAGCACTTAGTACAAAACACTACACATAACCAGTCAGTCAGTTTGCAAACAAACCTGAGGATCCGAACCGTGGCAGTGATACAAAATTGGTGTGTTTCCAGGCACTGGGCCTTGGTCAATGCAGTGATCCATGGTCAATTCATTTTTCAACTGCCAACAGAGAAAGAGATGGTTTGAAGCTTCAGTCATAAATACTGGCACAAAGCCAGTTTATATTAATAAATATTTAATGATCTGACGTAGTTTGAGAGGAGCAACCCTGAGGAAATGCTATGATGCTTTATTCTGGTGAAACCGCTGATTTAGACATTTCATAACCTGTTTGCTAAGAGTGTCCACAAAAGAAGTCCCAAATCAAGCTCTCTGACCATGTGGCAGGCTAATTTAGATTCACTGAAGTCTTTTCAGATGAAGGTTCAACTCACCACTCCATAAGCTAGCACACCGCCCAAAGGATCCAGCGAGGGGTAAACATTATCCAGATACCACTTAAACGGCTTGCACTTCAGCTTCTCTCTCAGCTTTTTTCTCTCAGACACATCACCAAAATCTATCCCATGATTCTGTGTGAATCAGCAGGAAAGAAACAAGAGTAAGTTCAAGAAAATAATCTTTGTAATTTCTATAACATTTTTATAAATCCAAAGGTTTATATTCAGATCTTTTACCTCTAGGGGAATGCCCCAGGCAATGTTAACATTATATTTGTATTCATCCAGCCACACCTCTGCCACCCTCAGTGCGTTGCGTTTCACCATTGACCATAAATCAGGGAGGTAAGGCTTCTGTGCCCGTTCAATGTGAGCAACTTTAGAGCAAGGTATGACTTCGATGCTACCTCCACAAAGCCATACCTGCAAAACATGAAAGACAACTTAATAAAAAAAACATTTTAATCAGCCTACCTTATTCTGACTGGCAGAGGGGTTACATGTTCAGAAAAACTTTAAACTTAGCCTACCATTGTCATCAGGTTTGAGTAATTTCTTGGTCACCTGTAAACCCTGAGTTGGGATTCTTCTAACTTAGTTATCATGCTGCTGTTTGTCAGTTATACTGTAGACTGTTGATCTCCTGATCAAATAATGTTACTTTACATTACAAAAAATCATTCTGGCAAAACTAATAGTTCTCCCTCTGTTACTTCTGTACTCTTCTGGTGCTATTGAAAGGAAAGTACCTGAAGCCTCTTTTCTCGCAGGGCTACAAAAGGTCACTTCTAAATGAGCAAGGCTTCTACACGTACAGAAATTTAGCTGGACTATTTTAAAAAATCACTTTGAGACATTTCAAAACTCTTACCCGGATGCCCAGCTCCACATTTTCCCCACCATATATTTTCATTCCACCATCAAGGCTTCCGATCTCTCCGAAGAACTTACGATCAGCAACAACAATCCCCATGATGGAGGGGCTCCTGAGGGAAGAATGGAAGACATGAGAATTAGCATAAAATGAGAAATAAATCTCACATGGTTTTCTTCTCATTTGCTGAGCTTCTGGGATAACAGGAGGAAAGAGATTGATGGCATGACCAAAATATATTAATCTCATGTCTGACCTTTTCTATGATTAGTGACCAGCTACTGTCAAAGCTAGAAACTTAACTAACTTCCTCTAACAGGTATAG
Source organism: Halichoeres trimaculatus (assembly GCF_033239565.1). Classification (NCBI taxonomy): domain Eukaryota; kingdom Metazoa; phylum Chordata; class Actinopteri; order Labriformes; family Labridae; genus Halichoeres; species Halichoeres trimaculatus. Next base: position 8,617,336 of record NW_027437199.1, on the reverse strand, counting down.
AGGGATTATTTGCTTATCAACAATGGTGGATGCGCACGCAACTTGGGTGCAGAAGCACTGCGGAGTATAATGGTTTGTCAACTGATGTGGAGGATTTAACCACCAAAAGACACGTTTTTAAACTTAATGTCATCACTTTGACGGACGGTAAAATGCTTCAAGGTTTGTGAAATAGCAGTGAGTGGACAGAAGAGATCAGCAAGTGGACAGACATTAGGTGGACAGACATTTTTAGCAGAGAAACCTAGTGTGTACCCAGAGAGGCAACACAACTCTCACTCGATGCTCATGACTGCATCATCCGTGGACACTTATCAGACTGTGACATACCAGGGTGTAAACATTGTTTCATAATATTCCCTAATTTGGTCATAAAATGGGTTTCTGTTAATCATAATTTATGGGTTCACTCAGTATTTACTGTTCATATTGAGTCCATGTTTGGTCAGAACCTCAGCCCCAAACCAACTTTTTCATTAAATAAACAAAGACAAATCTGTATTTTGAGTATCAGCAGTTATTATTGCTTGTTTGCAGTCAAACCTGGTTAACTAAGGTTGGATTACGAATACACATTCAATTACACACACGCAGACGTCGCTGGTGTATCAATGTAATGTGTGACCCTGTCAACTGGTGACTCTCGGCCGTTAATCACACGGCTGCCGTCGGCTGAAAGTCACCAGTTAGCATGGTTGCTACTAACGTCAGAACACCGGTTGCGCTGTAACGGTCGAAACGTGACAGAAGTCGCCTCTATTGTGTCGTATTGTTTTAGACAGCTGTCCACAGAAAAAACGTACATTATAATGTTTCTAACAGGTTGAATTTAGTGTCTAAAAAACGCTAAGTCGTCTGAATGAATGGAGCTAAATGCTGCTTCCGCGGTCGAGATGCGTGCGCATCTTCATGATGACGTAGACTGTTAATCCCTCTTTATCTTAAAACAGAAAAATCACATGTTGTTTTTGTAGCTGTTGCTTATCCTGTCAAAGAAAACTGGAAAAATCACCCAAATTTACAAAGTCCTTATTGACTTTTATTTCGTGTTAATGAAAAACAGAAAAACACTTACTTTGCTGGTACAGACTCATCATTTAAAGCTCTCCACTCAGGGCTGAAGGATTCGTACATGCACCATAGGGCCCAGTCAAAAGCTTGTGCGTAGGGTACGTATGGGATCAGTGTCAAGTCATCGTAATTAACTTTGTCAAACACTGGAGTCAGTACAACAGTGCGATCCTCCTTAATTCGAGCTAACAGTGGCTCTGCCCTGAGCAAACAAGATGAAATGTTAAGTACAGTTTGTTGTACAACACAGAAACAGGTAATCAAACTAATAGCTGAGAAAAACAAACACTTCAACCAACCACTGCACATGGACTTCAATGTGAGCATCCAAGATGGCTACTACATCCCCAACAGCAGCCCTCCACCCGGACAGTCTGGCCTGTGTGAGTCCCAGCTGCTCCGAGTGCCGGACTCTCTTCACCAGGCCTGGACGCTCTTCATGGATGGAGCTGATGTATTCATCAAGTTTCCCTTCCAAATCCTCTGTATGAGAAAAAATCTGATGAACTGAAAATTTGCCACTATTTCTTGACAATCAGCTAAATACCCAGCCTTCCAGAAAATGTCACTGAAATTTCTAATCCCCAAAAACCAGCACCAGAAGTTTACAGTGGATGTTCAAAGCCCTCCCTGTTTTATTCTTGCACTGCTTAACCTGTTTTTGGGGAAGCAGTGATGAGGTAAAAAAAAAAATTGGTTCAGGCAAATTACTCTGAGCCCATGCAGTGACTTCATCTACAGAGTTGCGTGTTTTTGACGCATGACCATTAAGTACTGTTTTTGGCAGTGTCTCTTTGGTACATTATTGTTGTATCAATTCCTCTGAATCTTTGAAAGAAAGTTTTTTTTTTTGTTGATTCTTGTGATCTTGTAACAGAAGTTTCATTCATTTTATATGCTGATGATATGATCCTACAAAGACTCTAAAGGTCTGTTGACTAACTAGCATGAAACAAAGTCTTTCATTTGATTTAAGGACAATTTCCACTTTGCGTTGCTGTTAACTATAACAGCAGCCTAATTTGGTTAATCTGTTTTGCTCTAAATGATCGTAATGTTCAACCCCTGAAAAGCAGGCTAAAAACCAGTCTACCTACTATTACTGCTGTGATCGTCCACCAGTATGATTTCTTTCAGCAGCTTAGCCGGCGTCTTGTCTATGATGCTGCGGATTGCCCTTTTGATGATGGAAAGAGCCTCATTCAGGTAAATTAAGATAACGCTGATACTGGGAAGGTCTTGGGGGTACTTCTTCTCAGCACACCTGTAAAGAGGTGACAGACATATCAGATTTGTTTATCATTTAAGAGGACTTAAACTTGTTTTCAGTTTTAAAGGATGATGGTAGAAATTACAGCACAATGTTGATTACTTGGTAACAGCAAAGTGAGATTGAGATTAAACCAAACCAAACAATGGAAAAGAGACATCTTCCTACCTGTTGACACGGTGGCAAAATTTTGCAGAAAAGTGTGGAAAAAAGTTTCACCAGCTTTGACAGTTACACTGCAGAAGATCTCAATCAGGATCAAATATGTGTGTTTTATGCTGCTTAAGTTAAAAATCCCCTGGTTCTTAAAGAGGGGCATTGTACTTTTTTCCCCCTAAACTTTATACCATCTGTCTGATTCCGATGTAGTAGCTTTGCACGCGTTATGGTTAAAAAATGTGCCTGTTTTTATCACCGTGTTATAGAAAAGCCTTATTTCACCCTCTGTCTTTAGCTACTTCGTGTTTTAAGGCTGTGTTATGCTTCCTGCGCAAGAGAATGCAAGGGCCTTTCATGCTTTTTAACACCCCGTCCGTAGGTGTCTATTTCCAAACTGCAGGGGGCAGTGTATCACAAATGTACGCCTACCCGAGTACTGAAAAAGAGTTGAATAAGTTTGGCTTTGTTTACAACATGACATATCTGTCCTGGAGATTTTTCCAGGTTCGTTAAACCGATTTTTCTTCTCTGCCGAGAGTGGCTGCAATTTCCAGCCATGAATTATTCACTCAGTTCTCACGGTGATCTCTGTGTGAAGAGTCATACAGATGCCTGTATTTCTGCACTTCGACTACTAGAAGATCCTGTTCTTCCGTCATCTTGTCCATGCGTCTCCATCCAGCAGGTTATTAATTTTTGACAGTGGGTGGTGCGGAAATTTTAAAGGGGCTGTGTGAGGGGCGTGGACCCTGGGACGCATCAAGCATTAACCAGCCTTAACCCTTTCAGGCTCAAATTACGTTTTAGTAACAGAAAAAAATCATTGGAATGTACTGTATCTGTATATATTCAGTATTCATCTTATGCAGTTTTGGTTTCAAATTTATGGAGGTCGGTAGTAAAACTTACATGAAATTGATGCCTTGAAAATCTCTTGGTGAAACCAGGGAGGCAGCCATGTTAAAAGTGACACAGCTCTGCTAATTCGTGGGATAATGGGAAACTGTTTGTTGCTAATGCACAACTATGTTCTGCAGTGGTACTTCTGAGACAAAAAAAGTCATAAAATGTGAATGTGGAGTAGTTAGGTAACTAGCAGTTAACTGTTGCAAATCTGCAAAGTCTGCCTTGAGAGGGTTAAGGCTCCCTGCGCCACAACCCTTAACTCCCCTTTTGGTGATCGGCTCTCTGGAGGCCTGTTTGGAGCAGAGCTATTGTCACACCCTGGTGTTTGAGGCCAACCCCCTCCCCTCAAGTGTTATGAACCAGAATCAGAAAATCTTTATTCCATGATTTCACAATTCCAGCAAGTCTCACGAAGATTTAACATGCAGCATTGTTACTTTTTGTGTTTGAAATACAGGAAAGCATAATGCCATCCCTTTAATCATATTTAATACACCTTTGGAGACTTTCATAAAAAGTTTTTAAATATAAAACGTCAAAGGTACCATTTCATCTTACTTTTTGGGTCTGGTGTCGGGGATCTGTCTGTTCAGGGGCAGTCGGTCACTGAGGAATGCGTTGTAGCCGTACATCTGAAACAACTTCTCAGCCTCCTTCTGCTCCTCCTCTGACAGACCATCGCCCCATTTCTTAAAGAGATAAGAGTTTGGGTAGAGCTTCCTCACCACCTTCTTCTCCTCTTCCTTTATCTTTGTTTTCTCATTTTCCTCTTTTTCTTTCTTCTCTATGTTATCCACAAGAGCCACTGCGGAAAGAAAGGAGTTGTTGATTCTTTTATTATTCTACATGTGAATAAAAGGAAAGATGATGGGAAAAGACACAAGGGGTTTTCCCATAAACTTTCGGTCCAAGCATGAAAATGATGAATCACCATTAATTTAACTCATGAAGGCCATAAACAGATGCTAAATACTTATTTCAGTCTGGTTTTAAAGCCTGATATAACACCTTACAGGAGAATTTAATGCCAATCTTAAAAAGTTTGTTCTACTCACGCAGCTTTTGGATGCTGGCTTCCATTTCCTCCATCCTATGAAGTATCCCCTGACTCCTGATGGAGTCATTCTGATGGGCTTTCTGGAATCTCTCTGTGTGGCTGTTGATCTGTCTCTTGATGGAGGTTATGTACAACAGAGCTGCAGTCCCAGCTAAAATAAAAAGTGATCCTTTAATCCTGCCAGATCTCATCCTGCTGCTTCTTTCCAAATCATAACCTCAAGTCGAACGAATGGAGGAGGAAGATTTCTCCTACCTTCATTTTCAGTTGCTCTCCCTCTTTTCTCATGTCAACACCCCTTCTTCACATACACACCCTGAGGTCCAAAATGTGTGACCTGATATTTTGACATTGAGCTTTGTTCAAGGATTAGTTTTGTATTTGTTTTAATTGGTGAAACAGAGGCCTTCTTATGACCTGTTTGTTTTTCCACCCACATGGAGCTTATTTAGTCGAACCGTTGTTGACAGGAGCTAGCATCAATACTATTACCTCAGTAACCTTTCATCCATGTTTACTGGAGAGGCCTTTGTTCAAGCAGCTTAATTTTTATTTTACATATACTTAAAAAAAAAAAAATTCTGAATTTTCTTGTAGTGAAGCAAAATCTGATTTTTTTTTTTCCAGCCAAAATGTGGACAGTGAGGAGAAGAGAGAAGTCAACACATGAAAATGATTGTTCTACAAAAATTCATCTGCTTATAAATTATATCATGGACAGTATTCACAGTCTTGACTCAGTTTTGACAAAGCAAAAGGCAAATAGTGAGAAACTCCCAGCTTTGTGGTGTGACCAAATGTGTCTGAACAAATAGATAACCCTCACCTGACCTGTGTAAGGTCAGGTGAGGGCAATTATTGCCTCTGTTTGCCTGAATGGGAAGTATGTGTGGGGTCCACATGTTGTGTGCGGTGTGATAGGTCTGGTGGTGGTTACTTGGGTGCAGTGTAGATTTGCAGTGACTATTTACAGTGACTAGTTGCAGTGATTATTTGCAGTGTAATGCTAAAGGAGAAACTCACTGGGTGATGCAGTGGGTTTGCAATAGGATCACCCCACAGTAAGTAGCCTGTCTAGGTATGGTGTTTCAATTGAAATTCTTATAACATGTTTTAGTAAGTACTAGTTTTTTGTTTATATTTATTCATTTTTTCTACAAACCCGTGGAAATAAACGATTGCTAAAATTACTTTTGTTACCTCTGTCTTTTGATATTTTAAATTTAGAATTCTAGCACTTAAACTTAAAATAAAAAACTTAATTGGTGAATCAAATGCATGTCCCCTCCTTCTCCTTGAACCTCTAAATTCGTTTTGTGTTGAAACATTAAAAAAGGGGCGCTCCCTGGCCTGAGGGTTTATTGAGACCTTGTGTATATTTAATGATGAGTCTGGTTGCATTAAGACAGAAACACCTCTGCTGCACTGATGACATGAACGTGACTTTAAACAATAAATCAACACCACACACCCTCCCTGTTGACTTTTCTACTTGGTGTCAACTAAAGAGATATCAAGGTAAATATGCAAGCTTGTTAGAGGGCCTGTGGGACGTGTTGAGGAACAAGAGGACACAGCTTCGTCATCAGTCCCCTGCCAGCCACCACCTCCACAGACCAGGTCCACAGGGTCCAGAGGGCAGCCCAGGACTGAGCTGACCTTTTCCACCAGTCTGTTCAGTCTTACTCCCTTTTAATCCTGTCTGTTAACAGCAGGTGAAACCTTTTCTCTGTGGTGTTGGTGTCCAGTGTTAGCTCCATTAGCCATGTCTCTGTGAGTAGCATGATGCTACTCTGCTGCCATTCCTCCTGATGCTGGGCTAGCATGGCTTAAATTCCCTATGATGAAGGATGGAAGGACAGGTTGATGTCTCTTTGGCGATTAGCCTCAAATGTTACACTTCTAACATCAAATTCTAGTTCTACCCATTAGCCTTTTTGTTACCCCTTAGCCCTTGGGTTTCAAATGCATGTCTCCTGATTCTCCTTAAACCTCTAAATTTGTTTCGTGTTGAAACATTAAAGAAGGGGCCTGAGACCTGGTGTATATTTAATGATGTGTCTGACCACATCACGACAGAAACACCTCTGCTGTACTAATGACATGAACATGACTTTAAACCATGAATCAACACAACACACCCTCTCTGTTGACTTTTCTACTTGGTGTCAACAAAAGAAATATCAAGGTAAACATGCAAGCTAATTAGAGGGCCTTTAAAAAAAAAAAAAACTATGTTATTTTGTTAGGACAGGGGAGTTAAGGTTAATTTTCTGCTGTGGAAAATGACACAGGGCAGATGGAGCAAGACAGTCAGTGGCTCACAGGACTTTAAGACAGCCTCAGAAGAACCAGTTAGCAGAACCAGTCCTGGAGTCAACAGGATAGAGGTCTTCAGTCAATAGAGGATCAGTAAAAGTCCATCAGAGACGTTAAGAACTGTTGATTCAGTTTCTACTGGTACACCTTTATATGTCCCACAACAGGGAAATTTAAATTGTAACAGCAGCATATACAAAAGTGCATAGCTGAAAAACGTGACAATGAGAATGTATCAAATTGAGCAATACGGTGAGAGTAACTTTGATGTACTATCTATCTATCTATCTATCTATCTATCTATCTATCTATCTATCTATCTATCTATCTATCTATCTATCTATCTATCTATCTATCTATCTATTCAGTGTTAGATCCATTAGCCATGTCTCTGTGAATAGCATGATGCTACTCAGCTTGCATTCTTTCTGCTGCTGGGCTAGCATGGCTTAAATTCCCTACAATGGTGGATGGATGGAAGGACGGGTCGATGTCTCTTCTGGATTGGAGATTAGCCTCAAATGTTACACTTCTAACATCAAATCCCACTTCTAGCCTTAGCCTTTGTTTTACCTCTTAGCCCTTGGTTGTTTATATGCATGTCGAGTAAAGGGGTGTCCCAGTTCTCTGTAGGGTGAAGGGCAAGGCATTCACAGCCCTTGAAACAAAGACAAACTGGAACCTTGCTTGAAACCAAGGGATATGACAAATTTCCCATGATATCCAGTCCTTTGCCACTCCACATAAATATTATCCATGTTTTGAATTGTAAGTTGTGTTTTAAAATTGCTCGTTATAACCATCTATGTAATGCTGCTGTAGTGATAGCAGCTAGAGCTAATGAGAGCTTCATCCATGTTGGACCAGGCTGACAAATTCACAGCAAACAGACGTCACTACGATGGACTGCATTTAATGAATGATTAGACAGCTAGACTGCATTCAGGAGCTGAATTAGCTTCATTAGCTATGATAAGCCAACGTTACGCTACCAGAAGCAACATAATAGAGCTTCTGAAAATTGTAACGTTTGTGGAATAGTCACTTTTCATATCTTGCCCCATTAAGCTATAGGTCTTAGTGAAGACCATCACTTTGGAAAAAAGTGTTTTGTTTGGAAGTGAATAAACAGTTTCACTCCCTACAATGCAGCCTGCAAACGTCAAGAGTCTATGACATAGCAGGAATAAAGAGGCGTCTTGTTTCTAAGAGATGTGCTTTTGCAAAAAGTTAAAGATTTGTATTTGAAGTAACATGCAATTCATGGTTGGTAAAAATTATTTAAAATGTGACAGTTTAATGGATTATTTGCGCCATTATAAAACAGATGATAAAAGGGTAAAAAAAAAATGTTCTTTACACATTACAGTGTTATTTACCTTGTTTCATAACTACAACGATCATTCATCAATTTACCACACTTGTTTATCAAACAGTACCATTTACATCAAAACCCCCAAGAAAGGAAGAAAAAAAACAAAAAACACCTAAACATTTCAACAAGTAACAGAAGCTGCAGATTTATGAAACTTGTAGGATAAAATATATAATATACCAACCTGTCGATGTGAGCAAAGCTATGTGGCAGAATTAAAGTGAAATTATCATATTAATTTTTTTAGAGTAATTTTTATTTAAATAATGAAAACAACTGCAAAACAAGACTGCAGGCACCAAAGCCAGGACACAAAAATCATCACCTTAAAATTACAGAAGCTGGAGATTTACTTTTTTGAAACCAGTGAAACTATTGTTATGTACCCAAAAGTTAGGACACACAACAAAAACACTAATACGAGTAACCTTTGAAGTCAAGGACCTTTGTCATATTGTAATAACGATGGGTGATTTATGACAACTTCACTTCTGGATCCTATTTTACTTGTTCCTAAAATTTAACTCAATATTCCCTTGAATATTCCCTCCCTATTCCCTCTACACAGTCCAGGATCAAAGATAAACTTGCCCCAAAGTCAAACAGCCATCCTTGATCTTTGCTTCCCTTATTTTCCTGTCGTTGTGCCTCCATTCAACCAGGATTCTTTGATGACATATTGTATTTTCCAGATCTGTCCAGTGCACTCCTGAATAACAAGCTTGTAGAATCCATCTTCGCCCTTCACCACTTCAAGACATCTCTTTGTTTCTCTGTTTTGGATTTGTCCACCCTCGGAGTGATAGAAAACACATACACACATTAATTTAACATCCACAATTCTGTGAGCTGATCTCTTTACGGTTAACTGCAAAGCTGTGACACGTACTTGTTTGAAATCCCACAGCATGTTCTTTTGATCTGTTTTGCAGTCATACAGACCCGGCTCAGGTCCTTTGGCTGGATCCACCAGACAGCGGTTGCTGTTGTATTTGTGAGATTTAATACCACCAATGTAGAGGTGCCCATTAGTGCGATAGTAACACCTCTGCACAGAAAACAAGAACTTTATTTAAAAACCAGAAGATTGATTTATTTACAACCTGTTATTTATTTCAACGAACCTGAGGACCATAGCCATGGCATTGGTACAAAATGGGTGTGTTTCCAGGCACTGGACCTTGGTCAATGCAGTTATCCAGGGTCAATTCATTTTTTATCTGCCAACAGAGCCACAAAGAGAGGGTTACCCTTTGTTAACACCTATATTTAGCCACCTGATGATGTAACATCTTAAACCACCAAGACTAAAGTATTTTCTCTCTCTATGCAAATGTTATCTTATTGAGTCCAAACTCTTTAACACTCTGTCTCCTTTGCAAAAATCCCCCCTTAGACCAAAACACTTTTTTGAGTGGGCTGCAAACATTTTTGTCTTTGGGCTTCTCGGAATGGACCATTTGAAGAGGGCATCAAGAAATGCTCTTTTTATTGGTACCTCATTGGCTTTATTCCTCTGGAAGTTGCTTAAATGAACAACACTGTGTGCCTCCCTCTGTTTGTGTTATATAAAGAAACAAAGCCTTATTACTGCCACCTATAGGCTGGTGGTTGAACACATTTTGGACAAATAAGATCTCCACAAGTAGCTCCTATCTCATCATTGTTTAAAAAATCTATCCTATTTGTCAGAAATTGTATCTTTCTTGTAAAAAATAATGGGTCAGCCCTCTGACGCCCCCTATTGATCAAAATCACTGCATAAGATAAAGCTTCTACTCACCATTCCATAAGCAACCAGATTCTCCAAAGGATCTAGCGAGGGGTAAACATTATCCAGATACCACTTAAACGGCTTGCACTTCAGCTTCTCTCTCAGCCTTTTTCTCTCAGACACATCACCAAAATCTATCCCATGATTCTGTGTGAAACAGAAGGAAAAAAATTATTTTATCAATTTTGAGAAAATAGTCTGTAATTTTTGTAACATTTATATGAATCCAAAGGTTTATATTTGGATCCTTTACCTCTAGGGGAATGCCCCAGGCAATGTTAACATTATATTTGTATTCATCCAGCCACACCTCCGCCACCCTCAGTGCGTTGCGTTTCACCATTGAGCTTAAATCATAGATGTAAGGCTTCTGTGCCCGTTCAATGTGAGCAACTTTAGAGCAAGGTATGACTTCGATGCTACCTCCACAAAGCCATACCTGCAAAACATGAAAGACATTAAAAGAAAAAGAAGAAGATTTTAATCAGCCTACCTTATTCTGACTGGCAGAGCGTTACATGCTCAGAAAAAACTTTAAACTTCTAGCCTATCACTGTCATCAGGTTTGAGTAATTTTTTGGTCACCTGTAAACTCTGAGTTGGGATTCTTCTAACGTAGTTATTATTCTGCTGTTTGATCAGTGATAGTGTAGACTGTTTATAGATCTTCTGATCAAGTAATGTTACATTATGTTACAAAAAGTCATTCCAGCAAAACTAATACTTCTTCCACTGTCACTTCTGTACTAAGGTATTATGGTGCTATTGAAAGTAAACCTATCAGAAGCCTCTTTTCTGACAGGGCTACAAAAGGTCATTTCTAAATGAGCAAGGCTTCTACATGTACAGAAAATTTAGCTAGATGATGAAAAAAAATCACTTTGAGATATTACAAAATTCTTACCCGGATGCCCAGCTCCACATTTTCCCCACCATATATTTTCATTCCACCATCAAGGCTTCCGATCTCTCCGAAGAACTTACGATCAGCAACAACAATCCCCATGATGGAGGGGCTCCTGAGGGAAGAATGGAAGGCGTGAGAATTAGCATGAAATGAGAAATGATCCTAACAAAATAGATATGAGAGATAAATCTCACATGATTTCTTCTTATTTGCTCACCACCAACAACAATAGAGTCCCCACCACACCCATCACCACACCTACATGGGATTACCATAATTCTTGAGTGTTGTGTCTGACTTTTTGATGATTACCAGCTAACATTCTAGCTCGTAAACTAGCTTGCTTCCTCCCACAGCTTAATCTCAAAACAGATTATTTACGGGGTGCAAACAAGCTAGTGGTCTAGGCCGTGCCACCATGATGTCCCTGGTGGTGGTCCGGGTTTGAATCCGGCCTGTAGCCTATTCACCACATCTCATTCCCTACTCTCCTGTTTTTTTTACTATATGCTCTGTTCTATTTTTCCAACTAAAGGCATGAAATCCTGAAAAAAACACAAGAAATAAATGACATGTATTTTGTGTCTTTCATTAATCCTTTAGGAGAAAACTTGAAAAAAACAAAACTTACTTAGCAGGTAAAGACTCATCATTTAAAGCTCTCCACTCAGGACTGAAGGATTCGTACGTGCACCACAGGTTCCAGTCAAAAGATTGTGCAAGTGGTTTGTGTGGGGACAGTGTCAAGTCATCATATTCCACTTTGTCAAACACTGGACTCAGTACAACAGTGCGATCCTCCTTAATTCGAGCTAACAGTGGCTCTGCCCTGAGCAAATAAAATGGAAATTTGAGTACAGTTTGTTTTACAAAACAGAACAAAAAATTGAACCAATAGCTGAGCAAACCAAACACTTCAACCAACCACTGCACATGGACTTCAATGTGAGCATCCAAGATGGCTACTACATCCCCAACAGCAGCCTTCCACCCAGACAGTCTGGCTTGTGTGAGTCCGAGCTGCTCCGAGTGCCGGACTCTCTTCACCAGGCCTGGACGCTCCTCGTGGATGGAGCTGATGAATTCATCGAGTTTCTCTCCCAGATCCTCTGCATAAGAAAAATCTGATGAACTGAAACATTTGCCATTATTTCTTGACAATCAGCAAAGAACTGAAGGTCTGTGAGTGTCCATCAAAACTCTGAATATGTCTTTGACTCCTTAAATGACATCATGTGCTGTAGATGATGAAATCTAATCAAATGTGGAGTTCAAATGACTTTCAAACAATCATTTTCCGTTTGTGTAATTTTTTTGCATAGCTTTTTAGCTTTTTGGAGAAAAGAAGGTTAAAAATCTTTTTACTAACCATAAAAAAAGAGAGCTGAGTGAAATAACAGTAATGATCATTTAAACTCTGAATGACAGTGTTGCTGACCATCATCTGCAGCAGCTTTGTGTCAGATTGAAAACTGAAACAGGTTGATCTACCAAAACTGCTGTGATCGTCCACCAGTATGATTTCTTTCAGCAGCCGAGCCGGCGTCTTGTCAATGATGCTGCGGATTGCCCTTTTGAGGATGGAGAGAGCCTCGTTGAGGTAAATTAAGACAACGCTCACACTTGGAAGGTCTTGAGGGTACTCTTTCTCAGCACACCTGTATAGGGGTGACAGACAAGGTGGATTTGTTTATTTTTACTGACTTTCAGCAAGTCTCATTAAGATCTTGGTCTGTATTTCAAACTGATTACTTTGAACAATTTACTGACAGATTCAGGGGTTTCTGCAACGTACGAATAAAAAGCAGTTTGAAAATCTGCAAGTTTTGTATGAACATGCAGCACTGTTACTTTATATTTGTGCTTCAAATATGGTAAAGCAATGTCTTGAAACATTCAAGTGTGAAGATTTTCTTTTTAAAAGATTTTAGCAATAAAATGTCAAAGTTAAAATTTCATCTTACTTTTTGGGTCTGGTGTCGGGGATCTGTCTGTTCAGGGGCAGTCGGTCACTGAGGAATGCGTTGTAGCCGTACATCTGAAACAACTTCTCAGCCTCCTTCTGCTCCTCCTCCGACAGACCATTGCCCCATTTCTCGAAGAGATGAGAGTTTGGATAGAGCTTCCTTACCACCTTCTTCTCCTCCTCTTTCACCTCTGTCTCTTTCTTTTCCTCTTTTTCCTTCTGCTCTAAGTTAGCCACAAGAGCCACTGCAGACACAAAGGAGTTGTTAATTCTTTTATTGTTCTACATTTCAATGAAAGGAAATGATGATGGAAAAAATACAAAGCGTTTTCCTAGAAATCATAAACCCCTTCCAGAGTTAAGTTCTTAAAACTATTGACTAAATTATTTTACTCATTTGTATACATTATTGAATATAACCAATAACGGTTATTTCTGAATCCAGAACTAAATATTTACAACCAATAATCAGTAAAATTCATAAAAGTTCCAAAACAAAATTGTTCTCTGTACTTGAGTAAAAGTGGTTATTGTGCATCATCTGCCATAAGTTTGAACATATTCTAGCCTTTTTTTCTTTGTCCAAATCCTTTACAATCACATATCCACTGTTTAAGGTGAAAGCTTCCGTGAGGAACCATAGGTGTGCATGGATTTTTGCATTTAACTTCTTCATATTAAATAATATGTACGGAGAAAATTTATCAGGTATATTACAAAAGCCTCTGTCACTTTCAATTATTTTTTTAATTTATCAATTTATTTATTTTTGTTTTGTTTTGCTTGGCTAAGACCTCTACGTTTAAACTCTGAAAACAGATACTCACACAGCTTTTCCATGTAAGCTTCCATCTTCTCCATCCTCCTCTGCATTTCCTCACTCTCGCTGAAGTCATTGTGTATTTCTCTCTGTACTGGGCTAATGAAGAACAGAGCTGCAGTTCCTATAATGATGAGAAATAATACTTTAATCCAGCCAGCTCTCATGCTGCTGCTCCTCTGCAAAGCCCAGGTTAGTTAAGGGAAAGGAGGGGGAGGGGTGATTCCTCATCCCTTTACTTCAAGGTGTTCTCTGTCTCCACCTCCCCTTAAGCATACACCTTCCTGGAGTGTAATACGCCATACTATTTTTAAAAAAGGACTTTCATTTGCTTTAAAGGTTAAGTTCTGGATTAATTAATTAATTAAATATATATTCCTTAACAAGTGTTTTTTACTAAATGCTTGGTTTCAATTAGGGGTGGTAGAAAAAAATAAAAAAAATGATATTTCAGGATTTTTGTTTGACAATATCAAAGTCAGATCAAATCAAATTCTTTGTCAAAAAAATATTTATTTATTTATTATTTACTTATTTATAAACAGGATTGGATAAAAGTTACCACTTCTCTCCAGCAGAGGATGAAACATTTCTCCCTGACTCACATGATGTGCATTATATGGGAAAATATGTCTCCTGATATAGTCTGTAGACATTGTCATCATCGTTTAACTTTTTTAAATGGTCTGGGGTTAAAAAGCAAACAAAAAATCCCCAAAATTGTAAATATCCAAGAATCACAATTTTAATCGAGTCAGCACCCCAAAAATCACAACAGAATCGAATCATGAGAATAGCACATCGTCCTAATCCTAGTGCCAACTCACCGTGTGAGGCGTGTGAAGAACCTTAGCTCGCTCTGGCCACTTTGCAGTAGGCATCTTCCATCTTGACTGTAGGACTTTTCTCCCATACTCAGTGCTTCTGAAAATGGTACCAAAGGCTTGGTTGCAGAATTCCTGCTTGCACCTTACACCCTGCTGTTGTGCTCTCATCTTTGCAAAGCCTGGTCCTAAGTCCGCTCTGGTATTGATAGACCACCACCTCAGAGAAGAAAACCATTTTCTACTTTCTATGCTTCACAGTTGAGGGGCTGGCTATGTGGAGAAGTTGCAGGGGGCCTCCTTCATGATTGAGGGCCCTGGTCTGAGCAGTAATGACTGGGTTTTTTAACAGGACAACACTGGAGTTCACAATGACCACCTGACAAAGGACATCTTCCAGAGGAATAAGCTCACTCTTTGGGACCTTCCCAAAAAGTTTCCACTGATCTAAACCGGATTAAGAACATTTGGGAATGGGTGGAGAGGGAAGTTTACAAAAATGGACATCAGTTCCTGACAGTGGTTTCCCTCCATGAGGCCATCTTCACCACTTGGAGCTACGTTTTCACTAGCCTCTTGGAAACACCCACATTGAACTGAAACTAATTTTGTCATTAAGAACAGTTGAGCTACTTACTACTCAACATTACAAAATGTAAACTTTTGAACTCTTCCAACTGGTCTCAAAACTTTAATCAGGCGTGTAGTATAAAAAACTGAAACTTACGTAAAGCTATAATTAATCTGTGAACACAGCTAGTTACTCGAACATCACACACTGATACCAGTAATATCTGAAGATAAGGACCATTTCCACACACACAGAGCAATGTGTCCTTTTTGGGAATGTGAGTTGACAGAATATTGATTTTAGTTAATTATTACTTTTTGTTACGTATCAAATGCCAGCAAGAGTCAACTTCTCCATTGTTAGTCTGGTATTTAAAAATGACAACTTAATACTATGTTTCTTATTTGAGTTGGTCATTAAATGCTAACAAAAATTTTCCTCTATTTGCCAGCTCACCTGAACTAACTTGTCCGTCTCAGAGACAAGGCCTTTTTATTTCTAACCCGTGATGACAAATTCCTTTTCTGGATCCTGTTTGTCTTGACTACAGTTCAAAAGCAGCCTTTATTTAAACTCTTGTTGGATCTTTGAGGGAAGGGGAAGAAAAGAGTTCAACAAACGACACCTGAGAGGTCTGGTTCTGAGACAATAATGAGAGGTCTATTATTAATTCATTAACATAATTTAGTAATACCTTATATATTCTCTGAAAGACTCAGGTTTAAATAACAAATCAAGCACTTTTCACTCTGGTATTATAACATCCACATTTTCCAGTGACATATAGCGTGAAAAAAAAGGGAAATTGCTTTGAAGTACTCATAAACTGTCCCCAATATGTTCCTGATACAGAGCCCGAGCTGGCCCAAGCCTCCATGGGGCCCTGAGCAAGCTAGCTAATTTGCTGCTAATGGCTACAAAAATGTCTTTGATAAACATTCCATCACCAAGACATGCAAACATACCTTTATCTTTCTATTTCCTCCTCTTCCTTCTTCTTTTTTCTGCCCCTGAAGGATAAGAATGAAAGTGGATATATTGCAAAACAGGAGAAATCCCACACACCTGAAATTGATTTAATGTCACAAATAGAGGGAAGAAATTTCAACCTGTGAAGTTAGAAGTGTGTGCCAATAGAGCACATCTGTTCTGACCTAATTTATTTCTTTAACCCCTTTACGCTTAAGTTCTTAAAACACTCACACAGTTTTTCAATGTTGGCTTCCATCTTCTTCATCCTCTTCTGCATCCCATGACCCTGAGTGGCGTCACTGTGGATATCTCTCTTTGTGAAACTAATGAATAAGGAGCAGAGAAATGGTCCTTTAATCCAGCCAGCTCTCATTTTGCTTCTCCTTTGCAAATGATCACGTTCAGAGAAAGAAGGGGATGACTCCTCGTACCTTTTAAATTCAGGTGTCCTGTCTGTCTCCATATACCTATTGGGCATACACACTCCTATATATAATTGCAGTGTCAACCTACATCCCAAATGCCATCTCCACTTTTTTTGTCTGTCTGGGTAAAGAATATTAGCTCAGTATATGCTTCTAATGTTCCTGCTTATGTCTCACACTCTGCTGCTGAGCTATCTCATCTTTGTGAAGACCTGAGCCCAGTACTTAAGTCATATTCCTGATACTCGTGATCAAATCCTACAAGTAAAAGTTGCTCAGTCAAAATTTTACTCAAGTAAAAGTACTAAAGTACTCACTTTTCAATATACTTGTGTGTTCAAAAGTACAGGCATCTGAAAATACTTCAGTGTTTCAAAGTACATAATACATTTCCTAATGTTAGTACTTTGCTGAATTGTTTTCTTGGTGCTTTTGCAGAACCTTGGAACTCTCTGAAACCACCCAATAATATACTAACTCACTTCATGGTAACATAACATGTGCCTTAATAAAACCTGTAAACCAGATACAATATCCAGCCTTTAGCACGTCAATGCTAACTGGTGCAAGGCCTGATGTTTCCCCACAAGGTGAGGAGAAGGAGGTGAAGATGATGTGCTGTTTCTTGGTTGTGAGCTAAGAAGTGGTCATATTGACCTGCCCTTCCATCCATCTTTATTGGGAACATAAGATCTATCTTCAGTGAGATGGATGAGCTAGCCATGCTAACCCAGGAACAGAAGGAATACCAGAAGGCAGAGTAGAATCATGCTATTTACAGACATGGCCAACAGAGCCAACACCAGACACATTGGAAGAGCTTCACCTGCTGTGAGCAGACAGGATACAGGAGACAGAGACTGAACAGACTGCTGAAGAAGCTCAGTCCTGGACCCAGTGGAGGTGGAGGCTGGCTGAACTGGAGAATGATGCACAAGCTGTCAGCATCTATTTGCTTATGGACATTTTTGAACGTTCAATACACTTTCTTACCTTTGTTTTCTTGATTGCTGCAGTTACTCCTACCGAATTTCCCCTCTTGGATAAAAAAAGTATTTTCTATTCTGTTCTATTCTAAACAAAACTGTGCCAGATCAAATCCCACAATTATAAGGTTAAAACCTTGTTGTAAAAGTCAGCTGTTTGGAGCAGAGCCCCGAACAGCTTATGTATGTTTATATATATATATATATATATATATATATATATATATATATATATATATATATATATATATATATATATATATATATATGTATATATATATATATATATATGTATATATATATATATATATATATATGTATATATATATATATATATATATATGTATATATATATATATATATATATATATATATATATATATATATATATATATATATATATATATATGTGGCAGAATCAAAGTAAAATCATCATATTAATTTAGTTTTTTGGAGTAAGTTTTATTTACATCATGAAAACATCTGCAAAGCCAATGACTGCACTCACCAAAGACAAAACACAAAAATCATCACCAAAAAATTACAGAAGCTGGAGAAACCAGTGAAACCATCATTCAGTACCCAAAAGTTAGCAAATACAACAATAATACTACTATATGTGACCTTTGAGGTCACGAATCTCTGTAATATTATAATAATGATGCACAATGTAGGAAAACTTCCCCTCCTGGATCCTGTTTAACTTGTTCCTGATCCAGCCCATGAGATCTCTGACAGATTTCAGTCCACGTAGTCCAGGATCAAAGATAAACTTGCCCCAAAGTCAAACAGCCATCCTTGATCTTTGCTTCTCTTATTTTCCTGTCACTGTGCCTCCATTCAACCAGGATTCTTTGATGACATATTGTATTTTCCAGGTTTGTCCAGTGCACTCCTGAATAACAAGCTTGTAGTATCCATCTCTGCCTTTCATCACTTCAAGACATCTCTTTGTTTCTCTGTTTTGGATTTGTCCACCCTCGAAGTGATAGAAAACACAATCTCACATTAATTTAACATCCACATTTCTGTGAGCTGATCTCTTTACAGTAAACTGCAAAGCTGTGATACCTACTTGTTTGAAATCCCACAGCATGTGAAATTTCTTTTGATCTGTTTTGCAGTCATACAGACCCGGCTCAGGTCCTTTGGCTGGATCCACCAGACAGCGGTTGCTGTAGTATTTGAAAGATTTAATATCACCTATGTAGAGGTGTCCATTGGCGTGATAGTAGCACCTCTGCACAAAAATAAGTTCTTTATGAAAAGCAAGAAGATTTATTTGTTCACATACTGTTAATAATTTCAACAAACCTGAGCACTATAGCCGTGGCATTGGTACAAAATGGGTGTGTTTCCAGGCACTGGACCTTGGTCAATACAGTAATCCAGCTTCAACTCATTCTTTACCTGCCAACAGAGCCACAGAGAGAGGGTTACCCTATAAAGAGCCTGTTGTTAACACCTATATTAAGCCACCTGATGATGCAGCCCATGACAGAGCATGTGAGCAGAGCGCGAGGTTGGATTTTTATGAATAGGGAGGCGGAGCATGGCACTGTCCTGCTTGTTTTCACTCACAACAAGAGTCTGATTCATGCCAAAATCTGAGCCAAAATCCATCTTCTCCGTTCTAGGAACAGAGACACAATCTTGATTGAGCGCTGAGCAGTAATGGACGGGGCGGCATAGTGAGACTTTAAGCAAGGAGCGGGCACCTCAGGTTGCGAGGAGCAGAAATTCTCACAGCTTCACTCCGCCTACATGCTCTGGATCCATGCAGGTCTGACCCTGGTGTTTGGAGAAGAAGACACGCTATTCACCAACTTCTTAGTAGCCACCAAGATGAAGTAATGTCTTTCTCTATGCAGATGCTACGTCTTATTGGGTCCAAACCGAGGGGCGACATCTGGTTTAGAGGAATGAAGCCTATGGAAAAGTTGCTGTTCATCGAGGATCTGCTTGAGACTTGCTGTAGAAAGACCAGAAGTCCTGTACACATCTAGCCAATAAAAAACTGACTTTTACAACATTAAAAAAATATATTTACAGCCTGGTTCAAAAAATGGCTTGGGTCTGAAAAGCTGATTCTGCTATCGGCACACACTGTACGGTGAGTGATTTTTTTTTTACTTACTCAGTGGTTTAGAAATATTTGCATCATTTGATTTTCCTAGCAGAGACACAGCTAAGCTCACGTGACTTCGCTGTTGGAAAGAAAGCTGAAAGCCCAAGTCATAACCAAAGTGGCTGCCTCCACAGATCGGCTTCATTTCATGGTATCAGGAACAGACGGTGATGTCCTGGAGACTACGTCCATGTTATATACAGTCTATGGTTTGACGCTTAGTGTCTTTCATGGTTTAAAAAAATCATACCTATTTCTTACTTTGATTAATTTTTTTGTGAAAATTATGGGTCAGCCCTCCAGTGCCCCCTAACTTACACCAGACACCAACACCACATTGGAAGAACTTCATGTGCTGTGAGCAGACAGAGACTGAACAGACTGCTGAAGAAGCTCAGTCCTGGACCCTGTGGAGGTGGAGTCTGGCTAACTGGACAAAGATGTACAAGCTGTCATCATCTATTTTCTTATGGAGCTTTTTGCACCTTCTATACACTTTTTTACTTTTGTTTTCTTAATTTCTGCAGTGACTCCTCCTGAATTTGCCCTTGGGGGTAAATAAAGTATTTTCTATTCTGTTCTATTCTATTCTATTGATCAAAACCACTGTATAAGATAAGGTTTCTACTCACCATTCCATAAGCTAGCAGATTCTCAAAAGAATCCAGAGTGAGGTGAACATTATCCAGATACCACTTAAACGGCTTGCACTTCAGCCTCTCTCTCAGCTTTTTTCTCTCAGTCACATCACCAAAATCTATCCCATGATTCTGTGTGAAACAGCAGGAAAGAAAACATCATTTTATTAAGTTAGAGGAAATCTAATGTTTGTAGTTAAACTTCTGTAACTTTTTATGAATGGTGAAAAATGTTTCTATTTGGATCCTTTACCTCTAGGGGAATGCCCCAGGCAATGTTAACATTATATTTGTATTCATCCAGCCACACCTCTGCCACCCTCAGTGCGTTGCGTTTCACCATTGAGCTTAAATCATAGATGTAAGGCTTCTGTATCCGTTCAATGTGAGCAATTTTAGAGCAAGGTATGACTTCGATGCTACCTCCACAAAGCCATACCTGCAAAACATGACAGAAAATTTAAAATTTCTTCTATACTCAACTAACTGCTCAGATCTTCTGGTGCTATTGAAAGTAAACCTACCTGAAGCCTCTTTTCTTGCAGGGCTACAAAAATTGCTTCTAAATAAACAAGGCTTCTACAAGTACAGAAAATTTAGCTTGACCACATTAAGAAATCATTATGAGACATTCCAAAACTCTTACCCGGATGCCCAGCTCCACATTTTCCCCACCATATATTTTCATTCCTCCATCAAGGCTTCCGATCTCTCCGAAAAACTTACGATCAGCAACAAAGCTCCCCATGACGGAGGGGCTCCTTGGGAAGAATGGAATCAGCAGATTTAGCATGAAATGAGAAATGATTCTAACAAAATAGACATGAGAGACAGATCTCACATGGTTTTCTTCTCATGTGCTCACCACACCCCCTACATCAAACACAAAGTTGTGAGAGAACAGAAGAGATTGATGGGACCACCAAAATCCTTGAGTGTTGTGTCTGACTTTTTCATGATTAGTGAAAAGCTAACATTCTAGCTCGTAAGCTAGCTGGCTTTCTCCCACAGCTTCATCTCAAAACAAATCATTTAGAATAGAACAGAATACAATAGAATATACTTCATTTATCCCCGAGGGGAAATTCAAGAGGAGCCACAGTAGCGAACAAGAAAACAAAAGTAAGAAAGTGTATAAAAAGTGCAAAAAGGTCCATAAGAAAATAGATGATGACAGCTTGTCCATCATTCTCCAGTTCAGCCAGCCTCCACCTCCACAGGGTCCAGGACTGAGCTTCTTCAGCAGTCTGTTCAGTCTCTGTCTCCTGGATCCTATCTGTTCACAGCAGGTGAAGCTCTTCCAATGTGGCGTTCATGTCCAGTGCTAGCTCGGTTAGCTATGTCTGTGAATAGCATGATGCTACTCTTCCTTCTAGCTTTCCCCTCTGTTGCTGGGTTAGCGCGGCTAGCTTGTCCATATAATTGGAGATAGATCTTATGTTCCCAATAACGATAGATGGAAGGACTTGTCTTCTTCTTCGCTCACACCTGAGAACCAGCATGTCATCCTCACCTCCTTCTCCTCACCTTGTGGGGAAACATCAGGCCTTGCACCAGTTAGCATTGACATGCTACAGGCTGCTAACAGCTGATTTCACATGTAAAAAATGCAGCCATGGTTACATGTAAGATCTCCAGACAAACACAGGAGCAAAAATAGTAAAAATATCTCTGAAGACAAAACCAATTTGGTGTCCATGACCAACAAATAATACAAAGTTATGATCCACTCCAAATGCAAAAATGATGAAAAAGGATCAAAAATATTCCAAGAAACGGACAAAGAAAAGAGCTGTAACAGGCAGCCACAAAAGGGCGGCGCTTAGCAACAAGATGCAGTGCAAATGACCTAGCGGTCTAGATCGTGCCCCCATGATGCCCTTGAGCGGGTGGCCTGGGTTCGAATCCAGCCTGTGGCCTGTCATTTCCCACTCTCACCCTGAATTTTACTCGGTCCACTGTCCTGTTTTCTCCAATCAAAGGCATAAAAATCCTGAAAAAAATAACTAAGTTAAACAGAAAAAATTACACATTTTTGTGTCTTTCACTAATCCTGTGGGAGAAGATTTGAAAAATTACCCCATCTTTCAAAGTCCTTCTTGTCTCCTCTTTTTGTTTGATTCAAATTTTTAAAACAAAACTTACTTTGCAGGTAGAGAATCATCATTTAGAGCTTTCCACTCAGGCCTGAAGGATTCGTACGTACACCACAGGTTCCAGTCAAAAGATTGTGCACTTATTGTGTGTGGGGACAGTTTCAAGTCATCGTGATTAACCTTGTCATACGCTGGACTCAGTATGACAGTGCGATCCTCCTTAATTCGAGCTAACAGTGGCTCTGCCCTGAGCAAATAAAATGGAAAGTTGAGTACAGTTTATTTTACAACACAGCACCAAATAATTGTTGAGAAAACCAAACACTTCAACCAACCACTGCACATGGACTTCAGTGTGAGCATCCAAGATGGCTACTACATCCCCAACAGCAGCCTTCCACCCGGACAGTCTGGCCTGTGTGAGTCCCAGCTGCTCTGAGTGCTGGACTCTCTTCACCAGGCCTGGACGCTCCTCGTGGATGGAACTGATGTATTCATCAAGTTTCTCTCCCAGATCCTCTGCATGAGAAAAATCTGATGAACTGAAAATTTGCCATTATTTATTGACCGTCAGCAAAGAACTGAAGGACTGTGAGTGTCCATGAAGGCTCCGAAAAGGCCTTTGACTCCTTCAATGACATCATGTGCTGTAGATGACGAAATCCAATTAAATTTGAAGTTCAAATGACTTGCAAACCACCATTTTCCATTTGTTTGTTTTTTTTTGCCTAGATTTTTAGCTTTTTGGGGTTGGGTCTGGAAAGAAGGTTTTTTTTCTAACCATTAAAAAAGAAAGCTGAGTGAAATAACAGTGATATTCATTTGAACTCTGAATGACAGTGTTGCTGACCATCATCTGGAGCAGCTTTGTGTCAGATTGAAAACTGAAACAGGTTGATCTACCAAAACTGCTGTGATCGTCCACCAGTATGATTTCTTTCAGAAGCCGAGCCGGCGTTTTGTCTATGATGCTGCGGATGGCCCTTTTGATGACGGAGAGAGCCTCATTCAGGTAAATTAAGACAACGCTGATACTGGGAAGGTCTTGAGGGTACTCTTTCTCAGCACACCTGTAAAGGGGTGACAGACAAGGTGGATTTGTTTATTTTTACTCACTTTCAGCAAGTCTCATTAAGCTCTTTTTCTGTTTTTCAAATTATTTTGAGCAGTTTACAGACAGATTCAGGGGACTAATCAATATGAAGAAGTTTGAAAATATCACCATTAACATTTCATCTTACTTTTTGGGTCTGGTGTCGGGGATCTGTCTGTTCAGGGGCAGTCGGTCACTGAGGAATGCGTTGTAGCCGTACATCTGAAACAACTTCTCAGCCTCCTTCTGCTCCTCCTCTGACAGACCATCGCCCCATTTCTCGAAGAGATGAGAGTTTGGATAGAGCTTCCTCACCACCTTCTTCTCCTCCTCTTTCACCTCCGTCTCTTTCTGTTCCTCTTTTTCCTTCTGCTCTAAGTTAGCCACAAGAGTCACTGCAGACACAAAGGAGTTGTTGATTCTCTTATTATTCTACATTTGAATAAAATGTAAAAATGATGGAAAACTTCAGGGGTGAAAGTAACAAATTACTTATTCTCAAGTTATTGTAATTGAGTAGATTTTTTGGTACTTGTACTTTCACTAGTACTTTTTTTCAAGTATACTCAAGTACAATTTACTCCATGTAATCTACTTCACTACTTTTAAAATCACAAGTCACCACTGAGTATGCCCACAATGTAAGTCAGTATTCAAACCTTCCAGCTGCATATTGTAGCAAATAAGGCTGTTTGATTGTGACCACGCCAGTGACATCAGGAAAAGTAAACTCCACCACCACAGGTACTACACCCAATGGATCAAGCCTGCGTGTTGGAATAAGTTACATGTGGAAATCGACGTCTCACTCTCTTTATCAATTAATTAGTCAATCTCACTTTAAACGTTTGTGTCTTGGATACTTTATAATGTTAATGTCAGTATTTTTATTCTACCTTGCTGAAAAACTTGCGTTGGGGTCACATATTACGACTGGATTTTTCTGCAATGTTGTCAATATTTTTTTCTAGCTGAACCGCTGCATGTACCCTTGTGTGCATGCATGATTTTTTTTTTTTTTTTTTACAGATACCGATTACAGAATGTGTACAGAAATACGTTTTTTGCAGTGATCCCAAATTTGTTTACACTTGTGATTATATACAGCATTACATCAGCAAAGTTACAAAAATTGTTCTCTGTGCTTGAGTAAAAGTGGTTATTGTGCATCATCTGCCATAAGTTTGAACATATTCTAGCCTTTTTTTCTTCGTCTAAATCCTTTACAATCACATATCCACTGCTTAAGGTAAAAGCTTCTGTGAGGAACCATTGGATGGATTTTGCTTTTAACTTCTTCATATTAAATAATATATATGGAGAAAATTTGTCAGGTATATTACAAAAGCCTCTGTCACTTTCAATTTTTTTTTTTTTGTGTGTGTGTTTTGTTTGGCCAAGACCTTTACGTTTAAACTCTGAAAACAGATACTCACACAGCTTTTCCATGTAAGCTTCCATCTTCTCCATCCTCCTCTGCATCTCCTTACTCTCGCTGAAGTCATTGTGTATTTCTCTCTGTACCGGGCTAATGAAGAACAGAGCTGCAGTTCCTATAATGATGAGAAATAATACTTTAATCCAGCCAGCTCTCATGCTGCTGCTCCTCTGCAAAGCCCAGGTTAGTTAAGGGAAAGGAGGGGGAGGGGTGATTCCTCATCCCTTTAATTTAAGGTGCTCTCTGTCTCCACCCCCCCTCAAGCATACGCCCTCCTGCAGTGTAATTACTGTGTCGTACACCATATCATTTTTTACAAAAAAGACTTTCATTGACTTTAAAAGTTAAGTGCTGGATTAATTAATGAATCAAATATATATTCCTTTAAAAACTGACTTTTACTAAATGCTTTATGCCAATTCACCATGTGAAGCATGTGTAGAACCTCAGCGCGGCCTTTTTGAGTAGACATCTTCCATCAATAAGTATGGGACTTTTGTCCCATACTTATTGCTCCTGCAAACTGTAAAGCCTGGTCACAAACTGTAAATATTGAACAAAATGTGCCACATGACTGGCCTCATTTTGCAGAATTAACTTCAGGACATGCAAATTAACAAGTGGTGGACTGCCAATATTTTCCCCTAGTTTGTTTTGGGTAAAATAGTTATCAACCATCCACCAACTTCATAACCAGTCACTTGTAAATGGAGTGCAGGCTAAGTAGGGCATTTTTACCTACTGAACCAATGTGTTCATACAAACACAAAACTGGAGCAACAAAGCGCAAAAAAGGGAAAACAGAGAGTAAAGAAAAGCCGAATACAAAATTGGACATGTTTTATCTTTCCTCATGCAGATGAACCTGGTGTTTCTGCCCACCAATACTGGCAGCAGCCAGCAACAAACAACCAGATTTACAGGCAGCATTTCTAACAATTAACTCACTGCTGTATAAACAATGTGTGAGTCAGTTATACACTGTTAAGTTGTTATTGTTGTAGCTAAGCCTTCAAACTCAAATCCCCTTCTTTCTCTCTCAGCTGTATAGCAGTGATGCGGTCACACTGGCCATCCAAACCGTGCCGTGCTTAAGCACCATTACCCCCCACAGCGCTGTTCCCCAGCTGGAGAGTACGGCCAGCCATCACACTACCCCTAAGCAAACCAGACTTTAGCAGGTATCACATCTGCGCATGGCCCGCCTACGTCATCATGAAGCATCTGTTTACATGAAGTGCGATCTCATCAGAGTCAGCACAATGAGACACAGAGAGCACTGCTACAACTTTAGACAACTTCCTACAACAACCTTTTGACTCCTGATAAGTTGTTTTCGCCCGACACAGCCCTCTAACAACCCCTGCTTCGTTTAAAATAGTTGTTGAGAAATGCGCTCGCGGCTATACGTCATGGATCATACGCGCCATCCGCGTGCTGATGCTCGTGCATGATGTATAGCCTACTGTGCCAAAGCCCACCTCCCTGAAGCGTGCCAAATCAGAGAAGTGAATCGTGTTCAAGCACGGCACGTTTGCGGTCACACTGGCCATTCTAAACGTGCTTTAGGGCTGAAGAGTGCTTCAGCACGGCACAGTTTGCCAGTGTGACCGCGTAACAAAGGACTCCTTCCAGAGGAATAAGCTCACTCTTTGGGTCCATCCTGCATGTCCTCCATGCCCTCCATCGACTGAGCAACGTTTCCACTAGCCCCTTGGAAACACTCACATTGAGCTAAAACACATTTTCGTAGTGGTCAAAAAGAACAGTTGAGCTACTTACTACTCAACACTACAAAATGTAAACTCTTGAAATTGTTCAAATGGTCTCAAAACTTTAATCAGTCGTGTAGTATAAAGACCTGAAAGTTACATTAAGCTATAAATAATCTGTGAGTGTGAACATATGGTATCACGTATCAGAGACTGATAGGAGTAATATTTGAAAACAATGACCATTTCAACTCACAGAGAGCAGTGTGTCCTTTTTGAGAATGTAATTTGACAGAATATTGATTTTAGTTAATTATTACTTGAATCAAATGCCAGCAAGAGTCAACTTCTTGTGGCAGAATAAGTTTCTGTTTTGAGTTAGTCATCAATACTCACACATACAATTAAATTTTCTTCCATCTGCCAGATCAACCGAAATAACCTGTCTGTCCCAGACAGAAGGCTTTATTATTTCTAACCCGTGATGACAAATTCCTTTTCTGGATCCTGTTTGGACTGATTCACATTTGTCTTGACTACAGTTCAAAAGCAGCCTTTTTTTTTTTAACTCTTCATGGGTCTTGGGCAGAAAAGAGTTTAACAAACGACACCTGAGAGGTCTAATATTGAGACAATAATGAGAGGTCTTTTATAAATTAAATCACATAATTAAGTAATACTTTATATATTCTCTGAAAGACTCAGGTTTAAATATCAAATCGAACACTTTTCACTTTAGTAATATAACATCCATACTTTCCAGTAACATATAGATTGAAAAAAAAAAGAGACAAATTGCTCTGAAGTACTCATAAACTGTCACCCATATGTTCCTAATACAGAGCCAGAGCTGGCCCAAGCCTCCATGGGGCCCTGAGCAAGCTAGCTAATTTGCTGCTAATGGTGAGACAAGACATATAAACATACCTTTATCTTGGTGTTCTTCCTCCTCTTCCTTTTTCTTTTCTATGCCCCTGAAGGATAAGAATGAAGGTCAATATGCTGCAAAACAGGTGAAAACCCACACATCTGAAATTAATTTGATGTCACAAACGTACAAAAGAAATGTAGAGAATTTGAACCCCAAGAAAATATTCACACATGCATGATCTGAATGTGAAGTCAGAGAAAAATATTCACATATGTGTAGCGGGATATTAACACAGATCAAATTATGGCTGCGAAATTGTACTCCAACATTTTGTCAGATGTTTACCTCTGCCAAGGTTATGTTTTTGGGAGAGTTTGTTTGTTTGTTTGATTGTCCGTAAACAACATGACACAAAAAGTAACAAACAAATCTTGATGAAATTTTCAGGAAATGTTCAAAATGGGATACGGAAGAAGTGATAACAATTTGGAGGTGATCTGGATCACTGTCTGGATCAAGGACTCTTTTTAAAGGATTCTTTATCATTGTGAAACTCCACAATAAATGGTGGGATTGCTTTGCAAAACAATACAAGACAAGGTCACCATAATTTCTGATGGATGTAAAAATACCATCCAGATCCTGACAATATTCTGGATACTAAGATCTGGAATATGAAATATGTACTGGGTCAACATAATTTTCATCACTGTCAGGTAACAAATTATCGTACAAACCTGTAACTAACAGCAAATTGTAGCAGACAGTCTACTGAAAGGGAGTATAACATTAAAGTAGGACTGAAGTGTTGTGTGAAAATCACAATATGCTTGGTGGAGGGCTGCGCTCTCTGAGTGCTTTTCTAGTTTATTATTTATTACTAATGCCTTTTATCCTGAACAACTCAAATCTACTGCTGCAACTGCAAAAACTACTTTTCTTGTGTGAATCTGCACTGCTTGACTTCTGTACTAAAACCAATTTGTTTCACATACGAACTATTCAGTCATTTCTAAAAGGACTTTTTAAAAAGAAATACTATTAAATAAATACAAAAATACATCAGAATCCTTTTAAAGTTTATTTTACATTTATATTTACATAATGTACAGTTGTCTCAACAGAAAAAAAGTGAAAAGTAAAGAAACTGTTCAATAAAAACATTAAAAGAATCTTGGGTTTGTGACGTGAACATGGATGAGGAGAACATCTCCAGACACCACCAAGCCTGAGGTTCATACTGTGAGTTGACTAATAATGAGACTACACCCTGCGTTGGTTAACATTTAACCACATGCTCTGGTGACTTAATCAAGGTGGTTTAAAATGACAGGCGAGGCTTCAGTCAGTGACTTGTAACACTCGGGTGCAGAGGTTTGACTCGAACCAGACGGGACAGTCCCAGGCGCAGACCCTGACCAGGAGACCTCCCAGCTGGACTCTGGGATGTGCTGGCACTTTTCCCAACTTGAGCTGAAAGGGGTGGAAGCACAACGCATTAATATCTAATTCAGTTAGAAAACAGGAGAAGCCTCTGTAGCTGCGTTCACACATACACTATTCACCCAATTTCCTAAAATTCTGAGGGTGGGCTGGTGTTTTTTATCCTTCATTTTATGTAAACACAGCAAACAAATCTGTGTTGAAAAGTAAGACCAAAAACTCAATACCCGACTCCTTTTTTACCAAATGTTGTGAATGTTGTGATACAGAGCGAGCACCACAGCATCTTTTCTGTGTCATGTTCTGCCTCCTGAGACAAAACACTACACTGTGAGGGACATGGAAGACCTAATTACTGCACCTGGTGGGTTCCACTTGGGCACTCTGCCCCCTGCTGGGCTCACAGACACTGAAGGTTTTGATTTGGGAACCATTGATGTCGACACAGGTCTCTTGGGAGCAGCTTTAGCCACTGGAGGACTCCTCACTGGTGTAGAAGCTGCTGTGTGACAAAGTTTATTCACACATGACATTAGAATCACATCTCCAAGCTGAACCTGCTTTGGTGAAGTTAAACATACCTGCTGCTTGTGGTTTAAACTTTGACTGTTTAGGAGGTTGCTTTTCTTTTTTAGCGGCTGGCTGAGGTTTCTTCGCCTTCTCTTTGGTTGCTTTCTCCTTTTTTGCTTTGCTCGACTTTTTCACCGTAAACTCCTCATCCTCGCTCTCAGACGGTTCACTGAACTCTTCATCGCTTTCAGAATCTAAAAAGGCGATACTCTGACTTTAATGAAGACTGAATAAAATAACATGCGTCACACCACTTGAGGATGAGTTTAAAAAAGTGACTACCTAATGTGGGCTCATAACTGTCCTCTTCATCAGAGGATATTGTCCTCAGCGCCTCAGTGGTGGGTTTTCTTTGCCTGGGGGGAGCAGGTGGCTTGTTTTCTGATGTGATTTCATCCAGACCTGAAAGCAACGATTTAAAAATTTAATATATTTGATTCTGCATTAAACTAGATTTAATCCTGTGTACAAAAATAGAAGATGAAGGATCAGGATTTTACCTAAAGCTGCAACATCCACACTGCAGTTGGAATAAAGTAAAGAAGATGGATCTGTGTTTTCATCCACAGGAACTTGAACATTGGTAGCTCCTAAACAAAAGTATCAGGTGTTTAGGCAAACAGCTCACAATGTTCAAAAAAAGTGTGATGCGGCTTTTAATGTCTACAAATACCTTTAGGGGGAGAAACCTGATTCTGTTCTTCACTTGTATCGTTGAGCAGAGACAGAGCTATCGCTGCCTCCAAATCTCTATCATGCAACCGCTCATCCAAAGGTCTTCTGTGGGAAAGCAGGATCAGTTTTTATAAAATCAAATTTCACTACAATGATATTCTGATGATAGTAAACAAAAAAAGCTGTAAAACTACTTGCCTACCAAGAGGTGCTTCCTACATCTCTGTAAAACACATCCCAACAATATTCTATGGCAACTTAGCAATGACAGTGTTTCCCCTACCATTGTTTGGGGGGAGCAGTCTGCCCCCCCAATGGAGGCACCTGCCCTCCCTGGGAGTCATGTTAATTTTATTTTCCAGACTAAATAGCCTTAAAATACTCAGCTAATTTACATGACGGGATGTCATTTGTCCATCGCTGCGTTCACATTTCTCGGGCGCAGTTTCACGCAGGGTGAAGTCCACCCCAGTGCATTCACAGACACACAAACACGTGTGTGCATTTACACACGCAGAAAAGCTCATTCTGTATAGCAGACAGGGAGCTGGAAAAACACCACGAGAAACATCTTGCAACACTTTCTCTGTGAAGATGCAACACTCACTCCAAATCATTTCTAGACATGGACCCATGTCTCACTATTAAATAATCTGCTGAAACGGCAGACTCCTGCATGTTTCCCCTATGTGCACCTATGAAGTGTTTCAGAATCAGAATACTTTATTGATTCGCAAGAGGAAATTTCATTTCAGTTACATCCCTTTCAAGACATATAGGACAACAAACATGGGGAAATACAGAAATGGGATGAACCCAGGAGCAGCCAGCTACCCAGCGCCCCTTTGCAATAGATATGAAAAAACTACATGAGGAGAAGAGAGGAGAAAAAAAAGGTCAATTCCAGACTATTCCCAACAGGGGGTGTAGTTTGAGAACTGAAAAAAAAAAACACCTCAGCATATAAGCACATGATAACAACAAACATGAACCTGAAGACTTTAGTTTCTAGACTATCTGCATAATCTTAGTACTACTGTATGTTATTGTTTGAGTGCTGAAAAAGATTACACAGGCTGATTCAAACTTTCCATATATGAAGATTTGATATTTTTGTGCACTGTGTGTTTCAAATTCTCTGGATCCTTACCTGTTCTTCTGGCTGTTTGAGCTTTGGGAGTTGGATCCTTGACTGGAGGACTTGCTCAGTGATCTCTTTTGCTCCTGCTTTGCATCCTCTCTGGCCTTCTTGCTGGGTGGAGCCTTTGCAACGGCAAAATCCTCATCTGACAGGGCACAGAGACACAGGTAAGACGGAGTGGTAGTGAGGTAACTGTATACACAACTGTTCTCAAAAACGTAGGTGCACATCATCTTAACTATTGTGCATAGTTGTATACAAAGACACAACGATAAAAGTATTAGGGAGGGAAAGGAAAGGAAATAAAAAGACAGGGTTTTTGGAAGAAGAGGATGACATCACTTATGTTTTCTTGTGAGGGTTACAATCTAATAAGAAATCCTGTAAGAGATACACTTTGGATCACCCCTTACCTTCATCGAAGTCCTTGGCTTCCGAGTAATTCACAACCTTTGTTTTCCTGCGTGTCGATTGTAAACAATACGTTAGATTTACAGTTAGCAAAGAGAGACAGACCGAGTTAAAAAAAAAAAAAGAAGAAGAAAGAAAGAAAGAAAAAGCTTTGTACAAACCGTGATGGTCGATCCATTTCGTTTTGGTCAAATAGCAAACACTGACCACATCAACGTTGAGTTTGAAGCTGTTACATCAACCCCGCTACAAGAGTCCTGTTTGCCGTCGTAGCATCAATCACTGTCACTTCACCGTAAGTCACGGATTTAATGTGTTGACGTGGGTTCAATTAGACGCAAAACTATGCAAATATTTTTAGATTGTAAGGCTGCGGAACGAGAATAGACGTCGACGTGGTTGTTTGGGTTTGTTTTCACACAGCCCGCCTGAACCGAGGGGATGTGATGTAACTGTCTTCTACTTGGGTTTAGTTTTGGGCGGCTGACAAACAGCGGTTGGTTTACTACCGCCACCTACTGGTAGGAAGTATGGACAGGAAACCGTAATACATTATTATTATTATTATTATTATTATTATTATTATTATTATTATTATTATTATTATCATTTATAAAAATTGAATATGATTGATAAAAACATAAAAAACATGAAGTAATAATGAAATGATTTGTTCCATCTATCAATCAATCAACTTTTATTTCTGTAAAAACTTTTATACAAATACGGATCTTGCCAAAGTGTTTTACACTGGTTGAAAAAAAAAGCAATAAAAATATAAAATTGACTTATGAGCATGAAGAGTAGATAATGAACCTTAGAGTTATAAAACTATAGAACCCCACATAAAACCCAAACTGAGTATATCGGTCTCTAGTTTATGTCTTAAAGTATTGGTGTTTGTAACTATTTTTAGATCCTCACTCAGGCTGTCCCAATATTTTTGAGCTCAGTGTCAGAGAGAAGCATCACCAAAAGTTGTGGCTCCACAAGACAGGAACTGAAAGATCTGAGAGGCCTTCCTACAGAGATTGTTTTTTTGTTTTTTTCTATAGCAACTATGAAGTAAATATGGTTACAAAATTTCATCCAGTTTTATCTTGTTTTCAAAAAAATCTCATTGTCAGTCTCATTTTTTGGACAGTAAACGGTAATGCATTCTCATTTCTTTGAATAATTTCGTTCTACTTTATTCAGTCTATTTATTTCATCTGGTCAACTGGATACTTTTATTGTTATCCAGAAATCCAAAATCTTTTTTGTCTTTTTTTCTTTCTTTGCACTGTTCAAAAGTTAATAATGATAATAATATATATTTTCTTTAAAGGCCGGTTAACTGGCCTTCTGCCTAAATTAGTAAGGATACCTGATGCCTTTTCCTATGTTTGTGTTGTGCTTTTGCACTTATAGGGATTCAAGCTATGACCATCTGATTGAATGCTGGTTTTGAGAAGACTTGCCGCTAAACAAGTGTTCACTAAAATTTGCAGGGATAATACCTATTCATGATTTGACTAAGCTGTTATATAATACAGAATAATTTTGTGTGTTCACCCTGTTAAGATATTTCTTTCTTTGTCTTTTAAGACATTTTTGAGACCAAGTTCAACAAAGCAGTCCAGAAGGTGGCAGCAGGAGGCCGGTGCTTTAGTGATCTCAGAGGTACAGACTCTGACCTGCTGATTGACATGAACATGACATGTCTTCAGCAGCACACTCGCCCACACTCAGGGCGGAAACAATCACGACTCTCTCTGAAGTGTAGCAAAAAAAGGGAAATTGCTCAGTTTTTACTGAACTTAGCCGTCAAGGGCAGAGGGTTGTCATTTTCCAGCTTGTGAGTGGGTGGCAGCCGGCTGCGGTTTGTCACACAGTGGACCTGGAGGAGACGTTCAGGGGTGTGATGTTCCGTGTCTTTGGACCCAGACAAGGGAGGAAGACGTGCAGCCGTGGGGCCAAAGAGCTCTGTGGTCACACATTCCTGAACTCCTCCAGCGCTGCCTACAGCCGTGACCAAAATATCAGATCCAGTCATGCAAACACTGCGGTCACAACATCACGCTTCCAGCCACACGTATAGATGTTTATGTTGTGTCCCAGACAGTATTACAACTGGTAGTGGCACAGGTGACTTGTTGAACACCTGAGAAATCTTAAACTTAATCTCAAGATGACAATCCTGTCAATCTGGCTGTCCTCCATGTATACATCTCTTTTTAACTTAGAACAGGAAGTGATTCGTTTATGTTGTTGGAGTGAAAATCTAAACGCCTCCACTCTTATACTTCACTGCATGTTCCCAAACAAATGCACATGACCACTGGCAGACAACAGCATGTATTATACTACATATATGCTTCACTTAACTAAAAGCAGAAATATCCCCAGAGTATCACTCTGCACCTCCTTTTTGAATTTCTTAAGACATGACTTTGAAGAAAAAACACATTTTGACTTCTGTTTACTTCTACTGTTATTTTCCTGTTCAGTTAATCATTATTGTAAGTGAGACATATCATTTTTGTGTCATGCATATAGAAGCTTTCACCTCCCAATGATGTAAAAATACCAAAACATGGCAGTTGCTCCCTTTAAGTCAATTTCACAGGGTTGCTTTTATGTGATACTGTCTTTTTGTTCTTTTGTCCTTTATCTTTTTTTTTTTATTTATCCATTATCTCTTTCTTCTGTTTTACTGTCTTATTAGCTTTTTTATTGTTTTATCTCTTGCTCATTACTTTATCATCACTTTCATTATTATTTTATCATTCTATTACCACTCTCAGTATTGTCTTTTTATACTTGCTGTCCTGTTTTTTGCTCTCAATCCCTTTTTATTGCCTTTTTTTTTCTTGCTGATTGATGTTTTTAGCTTTTGTTTTGGTCCCCGTGGTCTTATTTCATATTGCATGGTTATTGTATTGTCTAAGTATGACTTAAAAAAAAAAAAAAAAATTCTGTCTGTTGAAGCTTGTGTTCTTTGTTGTTATGTCTTGACTGCTGTCAAAGCACTTTCTAAACACTTGTTATTAAAAGTGCTTTATGAATAAAGTAATAATAATAATAATAATTATTATTATTATTATTATTATTATTATTATTATTTTTATTTTTATGCACAATATAAAGGAAAACTTTCACACACAGACAGTATGTTATTTCTAAAGGAAAGGTTTCTCAGTCATACGAACAATAAAGTGATGTAACACTGTCATGGATGCCACCTGTAGTGACAGAGAATAAGGGAATAACGGAAGTTTAAAAAATTTTAATATATATCTTTTTTTTTTTTAAAACCAAAGACGTGAATATTTTTAACAGATAAGCACCGTGAGGTTGTTAGAATCAAGATTCTGTACTTATTGGATGACAAACGCAGTCTGTTGAGACATTCAGACCAACATCCCAACATTTTACTTATAACATTTTTAAACTCATTACACACCTTTTTTTCTCATAACATAATGCTTTTTCAACCCATAACATTAATTGATTTTGGTATACAACAGTACAACATTTTTTTTCATTTCTTAACATTGTGACTTTTTACTTGTAGGATAGGGAGTTTTTATTTCCCCTACATACCGTCTTGGTCTTGTAACATTTCAATTTTTTGTGACAATACTACTTTTTTTCCACATAATATAATGACCTGTGCCATTCCAATTTTTTCCCATGAAATAAGTGCTATTTTATTGTAAAATTACATTTTTCTTGTTACATTCCAACCTTATTCGCATATAACAACTTTTTCTCATTACAGCCGTATTTTCTCCATGACAACGAGACTGTGTACTTGTAGCACTTTTACCTGTGATAGACACTTTTTTTCATAACGTTCTTAGTTATTATCATGATAGTATGCCTTTTCACTTAAACATTATGAATGTTTTGTCATAACATGAACTTTTTTTGCATACTATCCTAGATTTTCGGTAAAATCACAACTTTTTTCTCTGTACATTTTGACTTTTTACTTGTAAGATGATAACTTTTTCCTTGGCATCACAACTCTTTCTCCTTACATTGTGACTTTTTCACAACATTTCAAATATTTTTGTAGCATTATGACCATTTTCTCTTAAAGTTAGGATTATTTTTTTTACCTGCAAAACCCCATTTTTTAATGCAAACCATCCCAACTTTCTCTTCTGGAATAAGGACTTTTTTTCATAACGTAACATTATTTTACACAACATTTTGAATGTTGTCTCATGTGACTTCTCATGATTTTACTTTTTTTTTTTTTTTTTTGGAAGATTCAAATTCTCTTTTCTTCAAAAGATTAAACTCTCAAAAACTTTTTTATTATTTACTGTGGCCTTGATTCTCTGCCCTAAAAATAGTTTTCAGGTTCAAGACAACTGTTAAGCTTTCAATCACATTTTATTCTTCATATTCTCATGTTATTTAACTCAGACAAATTGTCCCAATTTGGGTAAACAAACCTGCTGAGTTCAATAAATCTTTGGTAATTTTTTTTTCTTGTTATACCTTACAATAAGATGTTTATTTGTATTTGTCAGAATAATGTAGTACATGTTCAAATGTTTTATTTTTATTATTATTATTATTTCCTTTAAAGTGGGAATGTATACCTGTAGTGGTGGCGTTGCGGTTAGCCCCAGGAGATGATGGTCAGCTTAGCTAAGCAGAGAAGCACGCATTTGTCTTGACTGAGAAGACACGTGCCTTTTAAAGGAAACCAAAAGTAAAAACAAAAAAAAAAAGTCTGAGTATAGTGCATGATTATACCGAGAATAGTTTTTTGGTTGGGTTTTTTTAAAATTAGCTTAATTACACGGGAGAGTTGACCCTGTCTGTAGCAGTTGATAGCCTAGCATCCACAGTTGTCAGTTTTCTGGCATCAGCTAGTTTTTCAACTCACACTAGAGCTGACTGGGAACTTTACTGTTGACTGGTACCTCATTCAACCCCACTCAGAAAAAAAAGACACTTTTCTTTTATTCTATACTCAAAATTAACACCAATACGTTTGCTGTCCTGAGTTTTTACCATGTAGTAAAGGTTTTCAGATTTTGAATTTTTTCAGAAATGTTGAGAATGTGATATTTTATGATTCATTTTGAAGTGAAAAACAAATTATTGAAGTTACAAATAACTATCTGTGGCACACACAGGCAGTATTTTGGAGTTAGACATCCTGCTGGATTTACCAGCCAAGTCGGCAGTCGTGAGGTCATCATCGCTCTTAATTTGAGCTTGTTAGTTGGAAGTGGTCAGGAGGCAGCTTTCCCCCTCAACCACTGATGTGAATGCCATCATTATGCACTGTACAGCCTCTCAGAGTGGTAGTTTGTGTGGGGGCGCTCTTAGTCCAGCGCCATTGACCTTGTATGGTTGTTCCGGACGCTGCAGTGTTATTATTTACATTCCTCACAGAGCAAAGAAAAAATAGATTTGTCTTTTTAAATATTGACATATTTTATTTAAGATGCTTAAAATATTTGAGTGACTGCTCTGAATATGATAAAAGATTCCCAAATTGGTGTTTTGATCAGTTTTCCTGCTGGTAAATTTTGTGTTATGTGAAGTGTTTTAAGGACAAAAACTCTGTCAGGGAGAAGATGCATCGCTGTTCTGCAGGGGGCACTAGTTATTTACAAGCCTCAGACTAAATCGGTCTTAATGAGCCTCCCCAAGTGCTTCGGATATCCGGCGTTGCAGCAGTGTCACTGTGGTGGTGTTGTTGTAACCTAGAAATGGCCCTGCCTCAGAAGTCTTCAGACATGGACCAGTGGCAACCACAGCACAGCCACAGCAGCCACGGCCTCAGCCAGGGAACCAGAGTGGGCAGACACATCTGTCAATCAGTGGCTTCCGGAGTTTGTTTTCCAAAACCCCGTAATCTGAAGTGTATGCTTTCACTGACTTCTGTTTTTTTCTTTTTCTGTGTGTACACACGCGGCAGCCACAGAGCTAATTGCAAGGGAGATGAGCAACTGGAGAGAGACAATCACAAAGAGATTGAAGGAAGTGTGGGCATCTGAATGCACAGACTTCTATCTTTCAGACATTGAGCTTGACTGTTCAACATCCTTTAGGTGGCTGGAAGTCAGAGTGTGAGTCTGATTTGAAGTAAACATATTAGCATAGTTTCAGTGCAGACTCTTGTGAAAGGCTCGTGACCTTTCATCTTGTGAACTCTGGTCGCAGGTGATGACCTCTTGTTGCGTTCCTGCCAGGTGGGAAGGATGGTTGAGATGGAGGAGATTCCCATGTTAACAACTTCACAGATTGTCAAGACAGTTGTGTGAATACAGAGCTGTTCATGCGAGAGCTGAAAGACCATTTGCCAATTTATCATTACATTAATTTAATTTTGTCTAAATAGGCTAACACCAAACGAATGTTTTGTTTTGTTTCTGCTAAAGTAAGATATCTTTGCTAGTTGACTCCAAAGATTTTGTGTGCCATTAACTGACAACAGAAAGTAACACATTTCGAAGTTAGGGGGTTACCAGGTTTATTTTGTCTGTTTTCTCCTTTTTTTTTCAGGTATTTGTGAAACAGTTGGAAAAAAAAACAGTTTTTCCATGTTTTTAAGCAGAAAATGACTTCAATGGAACTAATGTAGTCAAAAAGCAATTTGCAAAATCTAAAATGTATGCCCAGATATACAAATTTCTCAAAATGCATGAGCAAGTTCATGCAGCACAAATTTACAACTCAGATTATATGCAAATAGTTAACATGTTGTAAAGATGTAACACAAAGTAGAGAAAGATTATTTGCCCTGGGCTCTGGCTCACAGGCTCATTCTGTCGTATGCACATAAGTCAGCACTGGAGTTGATTGAGGACTAACTAATTTCATTAAATAAGCTCTTCCACAGGGTTAACGTCATTATTTGTATAACTACTTTGTAAAAATTACTATCATTGGTTGTAATACCCATTGTGAGGGATTATAATCCTAATTATGTCCTCCTGTGTGCCATACACCTTTTGTCCTCTAGGGTCAAAATGACCCCACCTAGATTTAATCTTATTCTAAGCATACAATTTATACATATTTTATTTAAAAAAAAAAAGGGTGTCTTTTGATGGCAAAGGATATCTTCTGGGGTCAAAATGACCAGGGTAAAAGTTTTACGTAATGAAGAAGAAAAGTTTATGATAAGTAGAACTGATGGCCTTTTAGTCTGAGCTGAGTGAGCCAGATTGCTTTGATTTGCCATTCACAGCACCTCTTAATGCATCTTTAGATTTATTTACAAACTTTTTTGCAGCCATAAAAGCTCCATGGACAACCCTATATGTTTGAAAAGTCTGCATAAGACCTGGCGAACTTCCTCCAGTCGTGTCACTTAAATGAACAACTTTATGAGCAGAGTTGGGTGGTTGGTTTACTCATTCTGCAGCAGCATATTTTTTATAGAAGGCCCTAGAGTATTCTACAGGAGTGCAAGGTTAGAGGAGCTCTCTGTTTGGGCTTCACATTTATCTAAAGGAATCTCTTTGACATCCCAGTTAAGCAACGGCTGAGCTGTAGTGGTAAAGTGCACGAGTAGAGCAAAAGACTTCACAACTTCTCCTTTGCTGAATCATGATGACAAGATGTTGGTCATGTTTTCAGGCAGTGTTATTGTCAATACCAGACCTCGGATCAGAGATCCGCAGAATGATTTTGTGTGTTGACAAGACCTCAGGGATATAAACAGCATCAAAGGGCCGGCAATAAATTTTACACCGTGACACCATTCAAAATAGCATCTGTAACACAGCATTGTTTCCTGCGCTCCAGTATGGCACTCAAAGGGCACACGGGGAGCAGGCTCATTAGCGTGACCTTTTAACAGGGAGGTCACAGGCAGAAGGACACGAGCACATGAGACCTCGGTGACTCATGAGTCGTGGTGCCTGGAGTGCACTGTGCCTACTGCTGCCTCATCTGTCGATGGATCAGCTGTATCAAATTCTCTGTAGGAGAGCACACAGCTATGTTTGATAACTGATAAGTGTGTGTGTGTGCTTGTGACAGCAGGGACTCTGGTTTCCTCACAAGGGGCACTGCTGCTAAATGAACATGTAATCTGTGTCAGTTTATAAAAATAGCCCCAACCTTCTTACTGTGGAGAAGATACAACAACACAAGGGCCACAACATGGTTTATTCTGTTTAAGTGGTCTGTGGCGAATCAAACGAGAGCTTTAGCTTTTTGATTACACCTGTATACTCACACTAACTGCAATGCAGGGATGACACTGACTAATTCGCTGTGTGAGTAAATGGGTATCCATGCAGCACACAACATGTGAGGTTACATTTTGTAAGCTCTCATGAAGTCTACCTGAGTCAACTTTTCTTTATGTGCAATGCAGAGGATTCCTGTTTTCAGACAACACCTACTTCCACAAGTTTTCTCCGAAGTAAAGTGACATCAATCACAGTCAAACCACACGCCAGCATCTCTGTGCTGCAATGCAGTGAGTTATCATCCCTCAGACAGGCAGGTCTTGATGTCTTAACTACTGTTGGACACTAGAGGGAGATGTCCACATGTGAGTGCAGCAGGAGCAAGAGCAGAAAAGTTTTTCTTGAGATGAGGTTTGAGTGTCACTTAAACATGCAGCTGCGAATCAACTGTGGACGCACATCCAGAAGTGAAGCAGTTAAATGGAACTGAGTTGTAGCTAATTTCAGATTTTAAACCTGGGATTTTATACAACTGCAGATAAAAATGTAGAACATGAAAGTAGACTTTTGGGGACTCTGCAAAGCCACATGAAAAGTATCGCATCA
Source organism: Halichoeres trimaculatus (assembly GCF_033239565.1). NCBI lineage: Eukaryota > Metazoa > Chordata > Actinopteri > Labriformes > Labridae > Halichoeres > Halichoeres trimaculatus. The sequence continues at coordinate 8,576,953 of NW_027437199.1, read as the reverse complement.
CCTCAAACCCAAGCAACAACCTCTGGACATGAGAAATCAAGAAAAATGCTACAGACTGTAGTACCTCAAGTATCCACTTGAGGGTGGTTTCAGAATTACTGGAAACTACATACACACCAAAGCAAACAAGACAGTTTTTGCAGCAGAAATAAACATGTTTACAGTCTGGTTCAAAATATGAATACAGCCTAAATTGCTCATTTCTCTCCCAGCAGAAACTGTACAGGGTGGATTTTTTTTTTTTTTTTTCTATAACTCATTAGTCTAGAATATGTTAAGATTTTGAGTTTGCCCGATCAGAGGCTCAGCTCACCTGACTGACAGGTTGGCACCCTGAGGCCCTTAGTGAGGAGGCTCAAAGCCTGCTTCACTTCCATTATGACTCCTGCTGAAAATGGACTCAAATTCCAAGTATCAGAAACTAACTTTTCTACTTACTACTGACACTCCTGCCAAGACAAGATTTTTTTTTTTATTAGCCTGTTGAGTTGACTGACATGTCATCACCTTTCAGCATTAGCACCAGAATTACTACTCATACAAATACTTATTTTTATTTTCTTCTTACTGTTGGCTCAAAATATTGGTTAAATATTGCGTCTTATCTGTGGTGCAGCCAATTGCTACTACACGTAGCTGTAGCTGTGGCTAATGGTCTACTACCTTGATGTAAACAAACACAGATAACTTACACCATCTTGTGGCATGACACACTTTAGTTTCTAAATCTAGAACAAAAAAGAGGTTCAGTTGTATAAAGGCTGTGTCAACCAAAGGCTGGTGGTGCTAGCTCTGCTAATGTTAGCAACACTAGGAAAACAAATTTAACAATGTTAATCTACTGACTGATCCTGTGTTGAGTTATTTGAGCTAAACAATTAGCAAACTGTGCTAGCTTAGGATTCATTGGTATTTCTCTCTGATGACTTTGAAAGTAGTTGTGTTTACTATGCATCTGTTACACCTTTGGTAACCTGCTTTTGGGTATCAGACCTTAACATTGAAAAGTGGTGAAAGTGTTCACAAGTGGAACTATAAAAAGTTCAAGATAAGGCAAAATGTAAAAGTAGATGGACAGAGGTAATATCTTAAGACATGTCCTCAGGTCTCTGGCAGCTGGGTAATTGGTCTTGATGGATATCATGTTTTATTAACTTGTCCACAAAAAAGTCAAGTTATTTGATATGAAAACGTTCACAAGTTCAAAACCTGGCCTTTGACTTCTCAATAACTGTTTCACAAAGACACGGCCAATTATGCCGAACTTGCAGATGGATTATTCACAACCTGACACAGATTCTTCTGGATCATTCTTGGATATCCTTGTTTCATTAGTTGCTCTCCAGGACCGGCAGCGTGCCAAGACCTTTGATCAACTCCTTGGGGGTTTAGATTTCATCCAGCAGGGGCCGTGACAAAAATAAATGATCCGATCTTTGTTGTGCTGGCCGAATGACAGCAGCTCAGTCCAGGATGACTCACTCTCTCAGCGGTGTGCCATTCCTGACGCTCTCCTCTCCCCATCAGCCAAATTGCATTGATCCTCCACTCGTTGCCGCCTCTTGCCCACCCTCACTCTCAGACACTGTGGGACAAGGTGGTCGCATCCTCATGGCCGGCGGCACCCTTCACATCCCGTCGGGGTGAGAACGTGCAAAGCAGTGAGCAAATGTGTTGAGAGAATTCCTCACATTCTCCTGCTCGGTCCTGGTGGCCTGGCCCGGTGTTGGGTTCCTGGGAGAGAGGGAAGAGGAGCCAGAGGGGAATCGGCAGCCGACTCAGCAGCTGACACCTCCTCTGATCTCTGTCTCTTCCTGCAGCCATAAACCAAACTGCCTGACTCTTCAGTATGGCAGCCACGTAAACAAAGCTTTCCTCGTGGCCTCTAGTAGGTCTGCCAGGTTTTGCCTTGAAGGAGGAGTTTGTCATGGCAAAGAAGAAACTAAACAAAAGTTTGCCACTTTTCTCCAAGAATTTAGGCTTGACTAAGAAGTTGACAAATTTGTTTGGAAAACATCCAAGAAAAATGACTTTACTGGAGCCTAAAGGAAGACTGTGTACCTCAAACTAAGAGCCAAACACTTGAAATTATATCAGATCAATGTTTACTTTATTATAATGGGTCAATTGGCAAGTTTGACTGCATATTGGCACAGACCCTTCAGCAACAGGCCATCAATCTAATCCTCTGGAGTCAGATCACAAACGAAGCATGTGCACTTTATTCCACTGCAAATCATACTTGGAGCGTAAGTACTGTAGTACTAGTACTATAAAAAAAAATACACTTGATTTTGGAGGACACAATACCAAGACTAGAAGAAGACCAGTTGGTCAATCAGACGATTAAGGGCATATTGAAATAATGGGATGCTCTGATGTCTGCACTCACAAGACTGAGTAAAAACTAACAAATAGAAACATCAGTTGTGTTCTGAAATCGAAAGCACAACAAATTATATTTTCTTTCTCATTAATTTATCAAAAATCTGTCTAAATTGCGTGACTGGTTGGGGCTGATTCATAGCAGCTCCGGCCTTTCTGCAATCCTCTACTACCCGGATGCAAACAGGCACAGCAAGCAGATGGAATCCTATAGTTTGCCATTGTTTGACAGTGTTTGGATGTTGAAAATTGAAGATAAAGTCATTTGCCAGCTAGTTTGGGTAAACAAGTTTATGACCACTCAACTGGAGAAGTGTCTAACCAGTATAGTAGATGTTAATGGTGCCAGCCCTGCTAAATGTTGACATACTTGCTAATTTGGGATTCAGCCAAGGAAGCTAGTAGCCACACTTGTTGGAAAGAGGTGTGTGAAAGCGAATCCCTGTTGAGTTTCAATGGTTTTCATTGAAGTCTTGATCACTGAGATCAAAATGAGCAGTATTTATGTGCCACATTTATTCTAAAAGACCACTCTGGGACCAGTCTGATCTTAGTCTGGACATGTTCTCAATCCTTGTCTTGCTATAATTGTCTCAGTCTTACAAAACTCTGATCCTGATCGTGAATTTGTCTCAGCTTTGGTGGTCTTTAAACGTTCCCGACAAGAGCTGACAGCCACGCTGAGCTTGCACACTTCAGAATAACACAGCTCATCATGTTGGGTTGGAAAAACTCTGATCACATCTCATCAGAACAGACGTTTCTGTCTACATCTTTCAGCTCTCATGGGAGGCAAAGGGATTACTGGACTTAAACAGAGATCAATGGACCTGATGTGAGGCTTTAACCAACATCCAGAGTGAATGTATCTCAACAGTGTCTGCTGTAAGTGTTAGTTTCTGTATGTACTGGGTCTTCACACATGTTTCTGCTTGACTCCAGCTAGAAATTAACTTCTCTCTTTAACTACTTTACTGTAAGATTTCTGATATCATTTCAAACAACCTGAAAGATTTCTCTTTACACATTACATACTTTATCTTTAAGACAAAAATTTGCTGTGTCATAGTTTGGGATTTGTAACCACCACTGAAGTCACCCCTGCCTAGCTGTTTTTCCCCTTAGTCACTCTACACCCAGTTTAGCAGCACACACACATCTTTCTGTGCAAGGTGCACAAGCTTTACCCTTGAAAAGATATTTTTACTGGGAACACTCCCTTCTGACAAGCCGCTCTTTGTCAGCTCTAAGCTTGACACGATAATTATACAAGAAGTCGAGCACATCTCTTAAAACATTTCAGCTTCTGCACATGTTCTCCTGACGAGGCATGTCAGTTTGTATCCAGCTCCCAGAGGACTTGCTGCTACTCTCCGTGTCACGACTTTACAAAGCAGCAGAGGAAAAGAGCAGAACCCAGTGCAGTTTAGACTGCTGAATTATACATGAGCTGATTCAGCAAAAAATGAACCCCATGCTCCATTCAGGGTGGCACCGTTACTATTTTACAAGCCCCCGCTCCTCAGAATAAAATCCAATTGGTTTCCATTGATTGGAACGTTACTGCCATCAGCTCAATAATGTAAAGTTTTCTCACTCTCACAGTAGAAAGCAAAACTGTTTGAAAGCTGAGTTTGTTGGGGATTAATGTGGCCCTGTACATCTGCTGAAAAGTGGTAAATTCACAACAAATTCTTCTGTCATGAAATTGGCATTGATGCTCAATTTATTCATGTCTACATCACTTTAAAGAGGGGGTATCAAGCATTTTTTGGGCTTCATATTATATCTCTGGTACCCTTGTGATAGCTTTACATGAGTTAAAGCTTGAAAAAAATATCTATTTTTCCTCACACTTGCGTATAGGAAAAGATTCCTTCTTTATTTTAGGTGTTGTTTCTTAAAGGCTCCCTGTGCCACAAACCCCCTTCCTTCTGAATGGCCAGTCCCTCAAGGATTGAACTATAGGTGACACTTGGTGATTGAGGTCTGCTCCCCAACATTTCATTGACCAGTTAGGAGATCCTTTTATGATAACCTCATTATTTCAAGTCCCAAGAAGATCTTGCAAAGAACTTGTGCTTTATAATAACGGACCATTTCAAATTGTAAGCAGTTTACAGACAGATTTAGGTATTTCTACAGCATATGAATATGTAGACGTTTGAAAATCTGCACAAGTTTAGTTTGAACATCCAGGATTGTTACTTTATATTCATGTTTTAAATATGGAAGATCATAATACCCCCTCTTTAAACTGGCATACCTCAACATATACTGTGCTTAAAATTATGAATAAGCTGATTGTATATATTTTTTTAAAGTAGTGCCACCTGCAGGTGACACTTATGCACTGAATATTCCATTCCACTCATTTTAACTGGTGGATTTAGTTCCAAGAGGATGAATCCCAATAGCTTAGGCAACACTTTGAAACCTTACCGCTTTCTATGTAAAATGATGCTTCAACTGTTAGATGGATCTCCTAAATTTTTGTGCAGACCTTCATAGTACCAAAGACATAAGTAAGCCTGACATTTTTAAGGAACATTAACAGGAAACAGCCATAATTAGCTCAACTTTTTTAACGATTACTAGAAAATATTAAAATCCAATCGCATCACCATTCATCGAAGATGTGTTAGCATCTGAAACTAGTTAGCAGATTAGCGAGCAAAACTGAAACCATGAAAAAGTAGTACCTGTGTAAAATTTTAGCATGTTAGCATGCCTAGCTGAGCACTTACTTTATCTTTAAACTGTACAGAAAAGGGGGTAATGGTTTTCAATGAAGTGCTTTTAATGGCGGTCTCTGTAATCGCCTCTGTGTCCAGCTGAGTCTGGCTGTGTTTTAGCTTTCTGACTATCAAAAAAATTGCTTTTGTCATTTCTTGCAGCTGTTGACCACGTCTCTCTGACTGGTGGATTACTGTCTGGTCTTTAAAGCCTCCTCTTTGTGAATATTTATACGTATGGAAATACTGTACACTGTGATCTGGTGCAGTCTTTGTTTGCCATTTGTACATAAAGGCTTGGTCTGATCATTATTGCTTGCCTATGCCAGAAATTCTGATGTCATTCCAGAGAAATCCTCCGTCAATCCCTGAGTCCCCTCAGCTGTTGTTTCAATATTGTCTTTTAAACCCCGCTTTAATAAAACAGTAATTGAAAGAGCTTTCTGTCCTCCTGTATCCAGTTACTCACACCTCTGTAATACGTACAAAAGCTGTTTGTATGGCTATTCCTTCTGCTCTGTTGATGTGAATGTGCATACTAAATAGATTGTATTATTGCACCAAAGACAGCTGAGCAGACAACAGTAAACTGCAGATCCTTTACTCCTGCTTGAGTTTCTCATCTTCTGCTTTAGCTCTTATTTGTTCATTCAAGTGGAGTCTATATGCAAAATCAATTTACTGTGTATGAGGCCAAGTTTCCATCCCAGTCTCTGTCTTCTTTCTGCCTGACTGTTGGTAAGATGCAGTCCAAGCTGTTCCTGACTCTGTGAAAGCTGAACTTGTAGTTGTGCAGTTCCCACTGACATTGTCTCAACAGAAGCTAAAAGTAGTAATTTGGGCTAAAGGTAGCCCAAATTTACCACCTTATTACTTCATTACCTTAAGGAGCAGATAAATTGAATAGAAAGGTGGTAAAGAGAAGCACACAGTTGCGTTGCAGGTTGCTGGGTGCCTCCCTGTTGGTTGTGGCTGTCTGTCGCAGCAGCTCTTTCTTTTTTGTCCGTTTCTTGTAATTTTTTTGTCCCTTTTCGTCATCTCTGTATTTGGAGTAGTTAATTTCTTTGTTTGGCTCATTTGTTGGTCATGGACACCAAACTGGTTGTGTCTTGAGTGATATTTTTACTATTTTTGCTCCTGTGTTTATCTATTTTCATGTGAAATCAGCTGTAAGCAGTACGTGGCATGTCAATGCTAACTTGTGCAAGGCCTGATGTTTCCCCACAAGGTGGGGGAAAGGAGGTGAGGACAACGTGCTGGTTCTCAGGTGTGAGCAAAGAAGTGACATCATCGACTGACCTGATCGAACGTAAGATCTATCTCCAATAAGATAGATGAGCTAGCTGTGCTAACCCAGCAACAGAGGGAATATTAGAAGGTAGACTAGCATCATGCTATTCACATACATGGCTAACAGAGCTCAACACCAGACACCAATACACTTTCTTATTTTTGTTTTCTTGATTGCTGCTGTGACTCCTGAATTTCCCCTCAAAGATAAATAAAGTATTCTATTGTATTCTATTGTATTCTATTCTGTAGTATCCAGTGTTTTTGAAGCAGGGATCATATGGCCCCAAATCAGAATTACTCAATCTCCACAACAACAAATTCAATCACTTTTGGTGCCATTCTTCTTTTAGTAAGTTTCTGTGGATGATGATTGTGCAGCACTGACTTCCTGCATGCATGCTTATCATCTCAACCCTGACAGCTTTCAGCCTTTTTGTGTTTTTTTTGTACTAAACTTTTCATATCTTTGGGTTTTGGCTGTTTAACCTGCAGAAACACAGCTGGGGAAGTCATTTTTGACTGTGATTGGCTGCTATTAAACATCTTAGGCAAAATTTTCAAACTAAAAATGTAATCAAGAATAAAAGTTAGTCAATCAGAAAAGGCCAGTTGAACATTCCAGTGGTTAAACAAAAGCTGAACATGTTAACATATATGTGATATGTTAACTACGAAGGTTTTGTGTGATCATGTTACGCATGTATCTAAAAAGTGCAATTGTGTCTATTTTAGCATTCAAGAAAGGTGTTTTTAGCAAACAGCAGCCTCAGCGTCATGCCTGTATAACACTATTAGCTGAATTAATCTCAAGAGCTCAGCACCGTCTCATTAACGGTGCCCACTCTCCATTGATTGAAGTTACGCTCTGTCAATAACACAGTGGTTTTGTCTATTCAGGCCGTTGGTTGCCTTGGACTGCATAGCCACGTGCTTACTCAGCAAATCAAGGGGCTGTCTCATTAGTTTGCTATTCAATGTGGTCCAGTCTATCTGCTCCGGTGGCACCAAGTCATGCTGGTGTACTCTTTTTCTGTCAGGAGACAGACTCGGCTTTCACATGTCAATAACAAAATGTTCAAAAAACGGTACCTTTAAGTGTTGCATCATCATGTCATGTGAATGAAACATGCATTATTCCATGTTCCAAATCTGTTAACTAAGCCTCTGATTTCTAAAAAGAAAGTCACGTTTGGATTCTTCTAATAGTTTTCTTCTCTGATTCAGTCCATCCGAAACGGGCCCAGTCTCAGAGAAGTGGCTGGCATTTGAAAAGCATGCCTGTATTAGCTTCCTTCTATGCATGTTAAGACTTCATTTCTCGGACAGCGGTCTTTAGATGTGAGCTGATGCAGTGACTTCCACTACAGAGCTGTGTCTTTTTTTCATCCAGTACTGGTTTTAGACCATGCCCTTTTTGCACAGATGTCTCCCAAGATTCTTTAAATCTTTTAATGATATTATTTACCATAGATGTTGATATGAAATCTCCATATATGATGAAGTTTTGCACTGAGGATCATTATCCTTTTACCAGTTGCTCACACAGTCTCTCAAGAAAGCTTTTTTTAATTTGAAATCATGTCACTAAACTGCCGAAAACTGTTTGCTTGTTTTTCATACAGCTTTTCAGTGTTAACTTTTTGCTGACCCCACTTCTTTGAAACATATTGCTGGAATAAAAAAAGCACATTTTACATGAAAGAAAAAGCTTTCAGTTTAATAATTTGATGCATTGTCTTTGCACTACTTTCACCAAAAGATAGGATTTAACAGATTTCAAAATGTCAGAAATCAGTGGTTTTGCTATTATTGAACAAAGGGGTTGAAAATGCTTGGTAAAATTTGGGACATTTGCTAAGATTTCCCTTAAATTTTGAAATTCCCAGGAAAGTCCTGCCCTGAAGTTTGGGGAGTTTTCCTTTCTCTTATGCTTTCTTTTCTTTTCTTTTCTTTTCTTTTCTTTTCTTTTCTTTTCTTTTCTTTTCTTTCCCCCTCTTTCTTTTTATCAACTTGAATGAGGTTTTCAAAACAACACAACTGATGTGCAGTCAATTTCTGGATTGAGAGTCTAGAGTTTGGTTCAGAAAAAATCCTGAAAATTAATTTATGTCATCTGAATTTATTGCATTAGAATTTTTGCATGCATGTCTGCTTATAACAAACCAAAATGTTTAATATTAATACATGTATATGAGCTGGTAAATGCAGTTAATATAAATTCCTGAAAACTCCTGAAATTGCCTGCTAATTTCCGGAAATCTCGATGGAAAATCTTTAACTTAAAAAAAATCTCTGAATTTTGCAACCCTATGCCAAAAGATAAATGTAATGATGAAAAACATTTAAAGAACATACTAACTACAAATCATATTCTGCACAGTAAAGATTTGTTTGTTATTTTTCAGTCCATATAAACAAACTAAAACGTTTTGTTTGTTTGTTGGTTTCCCATCATGGGTGTTCTTGCTGTTTATCAGCAACAAGTTTATCCTCTCTGGTTGCTAAGGTGGGCCTGAGGCTCCCTGGCAGCAGAGAGCACCTTTGGGCCCCTGAGCCTGCTGCTCTGTGACGTGTTGGGAATTCCCCAGAGGCTCTACCGTCTATACTAGTAGCACCTTGCAGATTGAGATGCAAACAGGGATGTAAAGGAGGGTGAACCCAGCGCCCTCCACTCAGACTTACTAACATTAGATTTAGTGGGAAAATAAAATAAATATTTTTTTATTTTCATGAAGTAATGTGTAATAATAATATTTTTTCTCATGCATGTCATGCAGATAATTTCCAAAATTTATTTCTATTTCTTAACTGGGTCTCAATGCAGTCACCAACTATGATAATGTATTTGTGTTAGTCGTGGGGTGTGTTACTGACAATAATAAAGTGCAATCTGACCAGGCAAAATATGTGGTTATGTAAACTTCCTGAACAAACAGCAAAGGAAGTGTTGGACAGGATTGCCACTTGCTCTCCTGTGACTGGCTGTGACTGTTTTTACACCTTCCTTCTAAATAAGGCAGCAGGCTGCCAGGACATATGACCACCGTCCCGATTTGGGTTCTGGACACTGTATCCATCCATCCATCCATGATTGCTCAACGCCAATGAGACACACACACTCAAACACACACACACACACACACACACACACACACACACACACACACACACACACACACACACACACACACACACACATATACACACACACCCCTCCTGCAGGTCTCCCATGTGAGGAGGAGTGTGTGTATGTCAGGTCAGCCACAATTAGCAAGAGGAAGACATATAAAGTAGGTTAGTTTACTTCCACAATAAAAGCCCAACTACTACAACCTTGGAGAGAATATTTTAAACAAATTCATACCTTATTAAATGTACATCCACTATGTGATAGAAATTAATTGAATCATTTAAGAGATAATTATTGTGCAGGTGGTTAAGAAAATGAGAATTTGAACAGGGTGAGCAAGTCTTTTCGCATTTTCATATCCACCCACAATTCATGAATTACCCAGCATATTACCTGGCATTCAGTGGATTTAAGAAACACATAAAGCACAGCTGCTGATGCCCGGATTGCAGGACAGAATAGGATGTTGTTTCACTTTTTTCATGTTAGAGATGCTTTGAGCCCAGTGGCCATGTATGCTGCACCCACACCTGTGCCAAGGAGCTGCTGTTATTTCTCAAATCTCAAGATCAGCCTGAGGTGGAGACGGATGTTTTTGCCACGCTGTCAGTGGGAAGAAGTCAAATTCCTATTTGCACATGTCAATGCCACCATTGCTGAAATTAGCATGATAAAAAGTGATAAATTACAAAATAAATAAATTAAAAATAATTAATTAATTTTAAAAAAATGCTGAAATATTTTTCCCAAAAGTGCAAACCAACATAGTTTTAGCAGAAACTGTTTGCAAATAAAAAACAAATGAAAGCAAATTTCTCTATAACTGTTAATAATTGATTATTTAGGTTTAATACGTGATGACTGAACTTTTTAAAAGGAGCCTAACTGCTGCAGAAGTTGACTCACTTCCACTGATGGGGTTTTTATTTTGAAAAGTGCCCCAGGAAGCGCTTATTGTGAATTTGTCTCGCTTGTCTGCCGCTAATGTGAAGGTGCTGCACCCCCCATCATTCCTATCAGAACTGCTGCTGCTGGGCTCCTGAAACTCTCTCTCTCCTCCTATCTCCTCCTCCTCCTCCCATCTCCTACTTTTGATGGGGGGCGCAGCAGTGAAGTCACAGTGATGTCATTTTAGGATGTGAGAGTCGGGCAAGGTGAGCTGGTTTTGCGGTGAGTGGTTTGTCCCCTCCACGGCCAGCGTTGCCTGAGCAGAGGCGCGGAGCGGCGAAAGATGATCATCGCCACCGGCACCAAATCAAGCTCCGACGCGCTCCGTGCCTCTCCTCCTCCTCCTCCTGCTGCTGCTGCTGCTCACATCTCGGGCTATGGGGCCTTGATTTGCCTTGATCCCCAAATCAACCTTTACCGCCACCATGCCAAAGGACAAAACATAAGAAGAGTTGCATTTTTAGGGCAGGTAACTTTGACCACGTGCCCCAAAGGTGAACTGGATGGCCGTTGCGCAAAGGTGCCTCTACAGCATGTCCAGCGGGGCCAGGACGCACTGGACGCTGCCGGCAATTCTTGTACTGTGGACTTCTCTCTGGGGGATCGCTTCTTCTTATCCGATTCCGAGCAGGACTAATGCGACTTTATTGGAGAAGAAGTGGGAGACGCTTTTCTCGCGCTCCTATCTGGGTATAGCTGGGGGGAAATCGGAGCTGAACTGGGAGAGTGACTATTTGCAGGGCATCAAAAGAGTGCGACGACTGTACTGCAACGTGGGCATTGGGTTTCACCTGCAGGTGCTTCCGGACGGCAGGATAAGCGGAGCACACAATGAGAACCAATACAGTGAGTTTGCACCCGGACCCAGAAAAAGAGCGTAACCCTTTGCGCGCGTGCATGGCTGTGTGAAAGTTAGCGCGGGTCACTTGTCCTGCATGATATTTAATAAGAGGTGTCGGCGTGGTTGAAAGTTTCCGAAAGCAAAAACAGTGTACTGAGTCCTGCATCCGTGCAGTGCGAAATATCCTCCCAAGCCAAAAACATGACATGAATGCTTGGACCCAGTTTAGACGCTCACTTATTTTTACCCTGCAGCAGGACACACACACACACACACACACACACACACACACACACACACACACACACACACACACACACACACACACACACACACACACACACACACACACACACAGTACGCAGTAAACCGCACTCATAGGACATTTGAGTGCTTAAACTGCACAAAGGTGCATGTTCAGGAGAAAGCATCATCATCCAGTCGCAATGCACCTGCAGGGTTCCACCCATCAGTGCTGCAGAGGCCACCTCTCTGTGTGACTCCCTCCTAACTCTGTCTCCTCTCTAGGTCTCATAGAGATCTCCACCGTGGACCGAGGAGTCATCAGCCTGTTCGGTGTGAGGAGTCAGCTGTTTGTCGCAATGAACAGCAGGGGAAGGTTATACGGAACGGTACGTTTGGTGCGCGCACGCACACACACGTACACACATACACACACACAAACACACATCCTGCTCAGTGTAAGATGAGTTCATGGAGCTGCTGCATCCTGTGGGTTTATGAGGACTGTTGTGTTTATTAATACGCTCTGATGATAGGGGGGTTTCACAGGAGTCCCAATGGAGAATGCTTTAATGTCAAAATGTTCTGCTAAGAGTATTCATATCGAGGTAAAAGCAGCACTACTACACTGTTAAAGTACTCCACTACAAGGACAAGCACTGTGTCTAAAACTATTATAACAGAAAAACAATCTAATAAATATCTATATCTTGAAGGATCTGTATCAGCATAAACCATTAGAATAGTTTTGCTAATGACTTAGCACAGTTTCATGGTGTGGTCCCGTGTTTAAAGCTCCTGTGAAGATTTTGTCACTGGTTACGAAAAAGGCTGGAATGAACAGTGATGACTCTTTTTGACCCACAAAAGCAAAATTGACTATTTCCTATGATTATTTTTAGTCTTTGAAAACAATGGTGGGGGGTAGGAGTCAGACAAAGTGATGAACAGCAAGCTGGGGAAACAGCCTTATCTAACATTTTTTGCTGGCTGAGTTATTTATTTATTCATTTTTTTTGTCCTTTGTAGGAAAACACCTCATAAAACAGAGAAGACAGTATCATTTTACCCCCCAGAATCATACCAAACCATCAAATTCTCACAGGAGCTTTATTTTTGTCAGAATGCATCATTTTTCAGTTAAATGTGCAAAGCCTAGATAAACCAAGATAATGTACATGAGATAAAATTCAATGTCTCTCAGATATTAAAAACTGGTCCTTAAACTTAAACTACAGCACTGTAAAGCTATAAGTAAAATGGTAAGAAGCAGCAGAGTGTAGTAAATGTTTAGATGTCTACATGTTGGCTCTTAAGCTAAACAGTAACATTTTATTGCTGGAACCTTGATATTGTTCGTTATTTGTTGCGTTCATTAAAGCATGGACGCAAATTGCCAGGCAAAACAAATATTGAAATATTCAGGAGTAGAAAATATGCTAACTGTTGTCTTTGAAATATTTTGCATTAAATTTATAGTGAGTGTTAAAAGTTACATTTTTTGACAGTTATTAAACAGACTGTAATTGATATTTTTGTTTTTTGTTCAAACAGAACAAGCAAGCCAGACTGTACGTTTTTTGCAATGAAAAAACAAGTTGTACATGACAAGAGCAGCCAAAACATGAGATGTACCACTTTGTCCACAGGGGGTGCTAAATTTTACAGAAACAAAGTTTCTTACTAGAGCTGTGAGGAAAATAAGAAATAAATAGAATTTTGAAGGCTGCAGGATCAATACCATACACATGACCAATGTGCACAATTTAAAATTAGAGCTGTATGACATACATTTAATATCACACAAATTTGGCGCCCTCTGTGGACAAAGCGATACCTTTTATGATTTTGCAAAATTTTTCAAAATATGCCTTCTTTTTCAAGCAAAAAAAACTAATTCTGCTCTATCCTAACAGTTTAAGTATTGCTCAGTGCTTACTTTCCTGTGGGAAATTAAAATAAAGCTGTTTCATGGACAGTTAATTACTTTATCTGACACCTACTCTGCAGCAGAGGCTCTAGTATTAAAATTAACAAGGCAGAAATAATTGCTCCCTACTCCTCTGGCCTTCTTTTGCTGTTGTAGAGGTATGAATACTTATTCAAGTCTGCTTAAAAATCTGCTTAGCAGTCCTCACAGGAGCTTTAAAAACAGGTTCAAAAATTTGTGTAAAGCCAGCTACTAACACCCCAAATCCCAAATGTGTATTTGCCCATACTTGTACCATTTTCAATAATGCTGGTGTGGATTTAAAGCTCCTGTAGGGGCTCCTTTTTATGAGCTCCTTAAAAAAAATCTGACAGTGAAATAAAAGCTGTTTGTGACCCTCAAAAGCAAATGGGACATCCAGAAACAGGCAGACGGTGTTCATATTGTAGTTTTTGATTGCTGTAGGGGGTAGGTGTCACACTAGACGACCGTTAGCATGCTAAAGACATATTGTCTTTAGATTTGACTCTGGCAAATCGTAAGATTCTGTGATTTATTTGACTATTTTAAGATAAGAGGGTGAGATTTGTTATTCCAAAATGATCCCTTCATGTGTACAGAACCAGAAAATCAACACAAACAAAAAGTTCCTGCAGGAGCTTTAAGTCTTAATTTTTACTAGTAAAAGTATTCATTTTCAGGGCACAAAGCAGAAGTTAAGCTTTAATGCAAAATAAATCGTAGTTTGATTAAAATGTTGTGTTTATGAAGTAAAACGTGTCGAACTTTCACAGTTTTTCTCAGCCGTAATGTGTTTCTGTTTGCTAATGCTACACAAACCGTCTCACTGTCCATCCTAGTTTATTTTAATCATTAGGGATTATCTGGGAGTTAAAGCAGGAGGCTGGTATCTGCTTTGGAAAGGGGCATTTCTTTTTGCAACAACATGCCACCTCCTCCAGTTTCCCTCAAAGCATGCTTTGTAGGCCGGCTGTCTGCCAAAGTAAAGGTCACACAGAAACCATGCATATGTTGTGATGATCATCCTGTGCTGTCATGAGATTTACTCACCCCTCCTCCCCCTCTGCGTTCTTTTTTAGAGATTCTTCGTGGATGAGTGCAAGTTCAAGGAGACTTTGCTGCCCAACAACTACAACGCCTATGAGTCTTTTGTTTACAAGGGCTTCTATATCGCCCTCAGCAAGCATGGCCGCGCAAAGAGAGGCAACAAGGCCACCACCGCCATGACTGTCACACATTTCCTCCCGCGGCTATGAGAGAAACTGGCAATAACTCATTAATTTGCACATGTGGATGTTCTTCCAGGTAACACAGAAAATGCAAAGTCATGCTACACACACAGACGGACTGCAAGAGAAAACACAAATATTTATTCTGTTTATATATCTGTATATTTGGATAGCTATCTTTGTACATGTACCGTGCTGCTTATTGTTTTTATGGACGGGGGAGAGCTGAAGCCTTTGCCTGTCTCACTTTACCTTGGTGCTTGCTGTAACCGAACGACGTGTCACTTCCTTTTTTGAGATGAGGGATGAGCTGTATCCTGTGCTTTTAAAGAGTGAAACGAATACTTTTTATTACCTCAAAGAACCACTTTACTAGAATAAGGGATGCATGGACTTTTAGCTGATATCTGCTGAGTTAGTCGTTTCTTTCAAATCTCTGAAAGCGCTTGGTGGCTCCCTGCTTGATATCCAGCAGTGGGGGTTAAAAACTTAAAATGCACTACCTTTGCTGCACGATTTAAAGGTGCCTTGGTGTTCCCACTTGTGGCCCCCTTAAACTTGCATGTAAGAGACACCCGCTGGAGTCAGAAATAGGGCTGACACTCCGCAGAGGGCCTCAGAGGAGGAGGGGGTGTGGACTATCTCTGGTTTATTTTCTTTTCTGTAATTAGATCGATTAAGTAATATACAATCTGTGGTTGAGACCAGAGAGCGGTCGGCCATAGAAGCTGGCACGAGGCCATGAGTTTGACTACATGGCTAATAAACAGGGTGGGATATTTATCTATCAAAGCATGGAGAGCTTTTTCTTTTTGGACCTGGCTTGCACAAGAAATCGACTGAGAGGTTAGATTTGCGACAGTAGAAGCTGCACATTGTCTTGAAAAAAGCTCCTACGGTAAAGTGGGCTGCTGTTTTTTTTTTTTAAAAAAAAAGCTTTAGCCGCTCTTCAACACAATGTCGAAGAAAAATGATGTAAATAATCTCAAATGCAGAAGAAGAAGACTTCAGGAGCTTTTTTTTAAACGCTGCTTTGTTGCAGTTGCCTGAGCGAGGCAAGAAGAGTTCAGGATGCACAGTGAGCCATCGATGATGGTGCCCACAACGTTTCAGTGCAAATCGTTCCCATGTCCCCGTTTTTTTTTTTTTGACTTAACTTTGCGTGTTTGGTGGAGTTAGTGCGTCCCCCCCTTGGGACATTTCCTGCAGGCTGCCTGTGTGCTCTGCAGCAGCACTGCAGTGGCAGTGAGGTGTTGTGAGCCTGAGGCAGATTTAAATGCAATTACGGATGAGTCAATGGTGTGCCCTGAAGAACCGAAGGACAGTGCAGATGGTGGACGAGATGCACACTGTAACAAGCTGCCTCATGTCTACTCATTTAGTTTTAAATCAGATATTGGCAAATGAGCATTACAAGAGCATCTTTGCAGTATCGCAAGTTATTGATCTTAGAATTGGTGCGAAGTTAATATCATTCATATTCCAAAGATGCTCTTGTGCAGTGCCCACTTTTTAAGTCTCTAAAGTCTTCATCTCTCCGTGCAGCTTTAGCAGCTGTTTACCTAAAAACCTCAACCTCACCTCCGTCCATTCCTGCCGTCAGAGAGGAAGCAGGACTATTTAAATCCAGGAAAGACGTATGCGAGGGAGCCGGCCCGCTGTCTTTGTTGTTCGTCAGACCCCCTGCAGGAATGTGAATCTGCCAGGATGACAAGCAGCCTCCCACATACCTGAGTTTCTCCCCCTCACCACACATCTCTACTCATCCCTTACCCCCCTCCTCCTCCTCTTCCTTTCCCCATCCCCTCACCAGCTGCAGGCAGGGACCTTGGGATTCCGGCTGTAACCCAGGAGCTTCCTCCTCTCCTTTCAGCCGTTTTTAGTTCAAGGTCAGAGTCACGGACTGGCCTTGGCCTCGACCCCAGTGGCCGCAATTGTCAGCTGTACTGGACGAAGCGTTTCCATGACTTTAAAGTTATGTTTCTATCAGAATTCATGCCAAAACTACACAAGCGTGAAAGTGAACTCACCACCGGTTGCTTTCACAGGCTTCCTCTTTTTTTCAAAAATCTGAATTAACATTCAGCTCCACAACATGCCGTCCCCTCCCCTTCCCAAAACACTGGTGTTGGGGATATTTCTGGGGAGGGGACATCTGCAGAGTTAATGCAGAGTCACGCAGAGCCTCACCTCTGCTGCTGCTGCTGCTGCACTCCAGTCCTGCAGGATGGCACCACACTCATCCTCAGGAGGCTGCTTCATCTACTGGGCACCGCCCGGACCCCAGACACTTTCTCACCACATCCTGACGCAGTATCACCTGCTGCTCGTTTGTCTTCATGCACAGGTCAATTCATTACAGTATTTCTTTCACTGGGAAGATTTTTGCTTTCTACTTTTTTGTTCTGATGATACTTTGAATTATGCAGAGATGCAGGTTTATCAGGAGCTTGGCTCAAACTAAGACTTGTTGCTGCTGTAGATGAGGCTGCGTGGAATACAACAGATGTCTAGTTGGGAATAAATCATCTTTACTTCGGCTGAAACAGCACCTTTCTTTTTTTTTTACCTTTTCAGCATTTCAGCTGAGAGAGGTGGGGAAGTGAACTCTGCACATGCACAGCAACAAGCTCTTCTCATGCAACCTCACAGTCGAGATGCCTGACATCTTTAGCAGCACCTTATTGACGATTATGTCCATAAGCTTCAGTTTTCCTGTTCGGATGAGCTGGATCCCTAAAAGAGTGATAGTCTGTGTCTAAAAAAAAAGCTCACTTTTCAGCTTTGACCAAAAAATGCCATCGTTTATTTTTTTCTCTTTCTTTCCACGGCTTATCATAGATTAAATTAAATCCATTCATGGTGAGGAAAATCTTCTTAAACAATGTTTGATGTATTGGCTTGCCTGAGCCCTGATCTTAACTGGGGGAGTGTGCTTCATGTGTTGTTTTTTTAAACTCCAGCTCTGACGGGGAGTGAAGCTTCGCTCGATTCCTCTCATCTCTGTTCTCATATACCTCACCCTCTGCCTTAGTTTTGGTTTGCTGATGACTGTAAATGAAGACGAAACAAACTTCAGACATTTGTTTCTGAAAAACAGACGATGCTAAGTAAGGATATTAAAGTTTCTTCCTTTTATTTTTGTACGTATGTGCTGTGCACAGCAGTCTACTGTATTCCTGAGATAACAATAAAAGTTTTTTTTTAATTCTTTGCTTTTCAAGTGTCATTCTTTGTGTTTTCAGCAGTGCTTGGAGAAAAACTCCAACTTTTTACTTCAAAACTAAAGCCTAACAGAAACCCTGATAAAACTTATTTTGACCTTGAGAGACAGAAAAGCCTCACTTAAGACTGGCTGTTATCCCTTTTGTTGACACACAGAGACCAATTAACAACCCTGCCTTTTCATCTGTCACTTGTGCTATTTTCACTCTGACACTCATGCTCAAAAATTAGCATCTTTTATGCTACATTTTAACTCCTAAATGGGCTGTCATATGAATCATAATCACCTGAAAAACATCAAGTCCCATATCTTCAATGTTTTTCATTAGTTGCTTCAGCTTTGTTTCATTTCTGATGGAATTTATCAAGTTGTAAAATCAGCACTGTGACATTTGTCATTTCCTAGGCGCTAATGCTAGCTGCTTTGTTATCCTTCAGTGTGTCTTGGTTGTAACAGAGACTTTAAAATGACTCTGATAATTTGTTTAGCTTTTAGGTTTCCTGCACTCAGAAAACTTGTGGCTCATTTTTCAGGTTGTAAAAAAAAAAACATATCATAGGTGGCGCCATTTTTACTTTAGCAGTAGCTTGTTGTGGTCACACATGTTCTTCCTCCATGTAAGTTTTTGTTAATAAGTGAAAGCAACTTTGATCAGCAATTAATTAAACTGAATATTTTAATCTGACTAGTAAATGAAACAATACTTAATATCCTTACATATTTTTGGCCATCGTGACACTGCACTGCACTGTGTACAAAGGTTGTTTTCGTGTTTCTTTACTTTCCTTTGTTTCATTTCATCATAACTATTATTAAATTTTTATTGTCTTTTGGATTTATATTGTTGAAAGACTGCAACAACATTTCAATATTTCAATATATCAACCCAGAATATGTCACGTTTTGCAAGCTGGAACCAACTTTTCTTAGATCCAGCCATGAACCAACTTTGTAGGTTCCAAATCAGTTTTTTTTTTCCCAGTCTGAACACACCGGCTAGTTCAAGAGTAGATTTTGGAACCAGTATGGAGCTGTGCCAGTGTGAAAGCCCCCATAGAAAATCTGTTAAAATTCTTCATGTTCCCCATAATATTTACTTTTTGTGAGATAGTTTCTCAATTTGGGGTCACAGCTATTAATCAAAATGAAACAACAGAAGTTTAAAGTAGAAACCTGTCAAATTGAACTCACAAACTGTAATATGACGACAATTCACAACACAGTGCTGGGTCAAAGAGTGTAACCCCTTAAAATGCATTAATGTTGCTGCCCTGGAGTTTACAAATAAAAAATCAACCTGTTTGTAAAGCTGCACAAAATGAACTCATTGACAGAGACTGGTTAAATTAAAAAGTCTCTCAAAATTTCCTCTAAATTTTAAGAAGGGGTTTTATCATAATATATGGTTTTCTGCAACTTTCTATTAGTTTTTACCTGAAAAAATATACTCCACCTTTAAGAGGCCTTTCCTCAAACTGGTCTACAGTTTACAGAGTCCTATGCTGCGACTACTTTATCCACAAATAGCTCGGCCTGTTAAACCTAACTCCAGAGGACCAGAGCTAAACAGGCGAGTGGCTCCCTCTGGTGGAGACATGTTGAGAACAAGTTGGTGCGTAAAAGTTGCAAACGGAACAACCTTCAAATGGTGAGTAAACAGAGATCCTGGTTCATCGTGGTTGAATATTTTCACATTATATTACATATTTAAACAAATAATATGATTTACCAGTCCTTCTTGTGCGTTTTTGACATTTGTTTCCTTTTTGTTATTGCTCAATGTGTCCTGTCAAAACAAAAGTGAAAAACGTGTGGACTTTGGACCATTAGGAAACAGTTTCAGAATAATGTTTAAGGTGGATGAGTCAAGACATGTCACCAAAAATAAGAGTTCTGTCTGACCGAGAGCATCAGGGTAAACAGACAGAGGTGGAAGTGGCCCTTCCGCTGCTACAAACCCGCACATCTGCTTTGGGGGCGAGTTTCTCTTTTTTTACCCTAAGGATGTGAGCAGGAGTGGCACTCAGGGGGCTTTAAATAGGAACTGTCTCCAAACTTTGGGACAACAGAGCATCTGAAAACTTCCAGCAGCTCACAGCAGACAGACCCAGCGTTTAACTCCAGGATGGACGTCAACAGGAGACTTGGTTTCAGAGACACCGTGCTGGCGCTCTTCCTCGCTGTGCTCCAGGGAGTTCCTCTCGGGGAAACGGCCCCAAACCCATCACCGCTGGTTGGTTCCAACTGGGGGAACCCGAGAAGATACATCCACCTGCAGACATCCACCGACCTCAACAACTTCTACTTGGAGATCAAACCGGATGGCACAGTGCGCAAAACCACCATCAGGAGTTCATATAGTAAGATCCAGAGAGTTGTGTGAATTCAATTTTGTATTGTTTATTTTTTTTTCTATGTTTTATCTTTCGCACCCTGAGGTTGATTTTCTTTCCCTAAAGGTGTGATATTGCTGAAAGCTGAAACAAGAGAGCGCATCGCCATCCTTGGAGTCAAAAGCAGCCGCTACCTGTGTATGGATTTGGAGGGAAACCCGTTCAGCTCTGTAAGACAATGCTAAAACCAAGTTCGGTTGATTTCCTTTTAATTTGGTAACTCTGACTCTGTCAGAACTGTAGGATTTTTCTTATTTGGCTATCTTGATTTTTTTTTTCTTTTACGCATTTTTACGAGCTTTTCTCCATTTTTTTTTTAACTTTTACGCACAACTTCTATTTATTCAGTGGAGCCAGTCCAAGTGTCCATTTGGGTTTATTGTAACTTGCCTCAAATCCGATCTCAAAACTTTTGACTGTTGTTAATTTTCGTCATTTACACTTTGCTATCTAACCAAATTTGCGCCTTTACGCACAAATTACACACAATTTTAACAATAATTGATCAATTTGATTCCGTTTATGTGATCCCATTGATAAAGAGCAAACAAAGAGCTGAGAGTGGCGAAATAAGATTAGTCTATAGTTAAAGACATATTTTAAAAAGATCTTGGATGCATTCACTGATTTACCAGAACATAAATGAACCAAAATTGTCATACAAAAGTGTCTTTAAAACACAGATTTCTACTGTATTTGCTTCTTTTAATTTCAGTTTTGATTCTAATAAAGTAAAAGTCAGAGGAGGTTGGAAATGCATGATGCATCTCTGGGTATAAAAGAAAAAATAAGATCTCTTTTGTTGTTTCATTAACTCTCAATCTCCTTCCTTCCCTCAGCCCACCTGCCTCAGAGACGACTGTCTGTTCAACCACAAACTCCTGGAGAACAACCGGGACGTGTACTACTCTTGCCGGACCGGCATCCTCTTCAACCTTGAGGGCTCCAGGCAGGTGTTCTCCCTGGGTCAGAACCTTCCGCAGACCTCCATCTTCCTCCCCAGAAAGAACACGGTACCGCTGGAGCGCCTCCTGCTCAGGGAGAAACGGAACCAGGTGGTGGATCCCTCCGACCCGCACAACGCCTTCCTCGGACGGGCCGAGGAGGGCTCGGACTCCAGGGCTGTACAGGAGGACGACACTGACCTAGAGCTGGAGGTGGAAGTGGAGATCGAGGCCGGGGACGATGGACGCAACGTGTCCCGGGAGACGCCGCAGGCTCCGTCCGCCCACGACCCTTGGAACGTGTTCTCCTCCAACCCAGCGAGCCCACGGAGCTCCGGAACCATGGGCTGACTTCAGCTGCGACGTGTATGGATTCAGTGAACGTAATCAGAGTAAAACCAAGCTGTAGCAGATTGTGTAGTTTCAACGTATTTTAGGGGAAATGGGAATTTATCAGACTTGATTTTGAAAACTGAAGGTAGAGCAATTATTCCCTTTCATTCCACTCTGTAAAATTCAGATTATCATTGTTTTATATTTGTCAATGCTCATTCATAGAAGAAACAGTGACCGTAACACTGTAGATGAATTTCAGATTTGACTTGCATCCCACTTTAGCACAAATTTCTGGATAGTTTCCAAACTGTTTCTGCAATCCTCCTTTGAAGACACTCCACATTTTAGTTATTATTTACGCAACGCAAGTGAGGATGTGGTAAACACAAAACCAAGTTAGAATATGAATTTTCTGTTTGTTATTTTTTCCTGTATTCTCCTTTAGGTTTTACAGCTGGTCTGAAAAACAAAGTGACAGGAGCTTAAGTTGGACCTGCGTGCCCATAGTCTACGTGCAGTCATGATATTAAACGAAATTACATTAGGGGGTTTTAACTTGTAGTTTAAGGTCAACTTTAAGTTTTTGGCTTACTGAGTGTACATAGTAGATTTTAAGTTTTTTTTTCCACTGTTACATTTTGACAACAACTCCAAAACTTTAAGGCTACAGATTCATTAGTGTTCATGTGTCTATTTGTACAGCCTAAGTCTTGACTTGAAGCAATTCAGCAGAAATACAGGGTATCATCAAGCAGTAAGTCTTGGTATCAAATCTGAGCTTTACAGGTGCTGGACACCACCAACAAACACAACAGCCAGTCCCGAAGCGTATTTATTTATTTAATTCCATTCCTTTATTGTTATTTATAGTATTTATAAGGATGCTTTACTCTTAAATGTGCATAAAAAGAAAACCTGGTTTGTCTTTGAATGTATGAGCTGGTGTTGGAGATGAGTTGTTGCTGGAATCTGGGACAAAAATAAACTAACGGGCTAGGGAAAGACGTTGAGTGTTGTGTGTCATTTCTGTTGAGTTAGACTGTTGGAAGTTACAGTGCCTCTGGAAAGTAGTCACAGCTCTTCATAGTTCTACACACAACACCCCATAATGACAACATGAAAAGAGTTTTCTCTCTTTTTTTTTTTTTGCAAAGTGCTGCAATTCATGAAAAAAATTAATACTATTTAAGTGGGATTTATCATTTTTGAGGAAACGACTGACAATTTAGGACTTTTTCTCTTACTGAGGTTCAGAGAGAATCAACCTCCTGGCAATTAATGACAATACATTATATAGGTACTTAATTACTTTCATAGGTGCCGACGGAATTCTATCAAAGTACCAGGAACCAATTCACGTAAAATCAGAAGGTACCATGTGTAGGAACCAAAATGCATCCTTGTGAATGTGAGGGAGAATAGTAGGTGATATATATATGATATATATATATATATATATATATATATATATATATATATATATATATATATATATATATATATATATATATATGGGCATCAGTACTGTATCATTGGAAATGTAAAAGGTACCCATCCCTAACTATATATTTGGAAATCGCAAAAATTATGATTTAAGTTTCAAGGGAATAAGAGCTTCTAGTAAAGTACTTCATTATATGTAAGAATACATATCATTATGTATTTACCAAAGATTTGGGGATATTCGCATAAATACATTGTATTTTTGTTTGTAATTTTGTTGCTTTAGCTGCTTGAGAGAACAAACAGTTTGGATGACCAACTCCAATGCAATGGTAGAATAAAAAGCACTCTAGAAAAAAAAAAGGTGTTTTTGTCAGATTGTATTGCACAAGTAGAATAAACAGCACACAATGTGTGTACTTATCAGCACAGAGGCATCAAATCCCTGCTGTACAAGCACTAAAGAAATGACAGACTTTCTGTTTCCCTTCATGGATTTTAATCCATAGCAGAAAAGTGAAATGCCTTAGTGTTATTTTTAGATGTCTACTTTGCAGAAGTAATAGATAATATTGTTTCTGAATTATTGAGGCTGTGGTGGGCTTCAAGGGTCTAAAAATAGAAACAGAATTAAATGGAACACAAACAAGCCTGAAACAAACACTCATGAATATGTAGCACCCAGCAACAAATACAAAGACAGACGTGTTTTTTTGTCATAAGTGCAACCCTGTACTATGTTCTGTCATCAATAAATATATATGACACCCAAAAGAGACTCAGTGCTGTCATGATGTATTGCACAAGCTAAATGAGCAGAGATACCCGAAACACATCAAAGTGAAATAGCCACACAAACTGTCAGTGCTCAAAAAACAAACAGTTCTGACTTTGGTATAACATGATAAAAGAGGCAATTCAATGTAGAGGATTAAAATGTGCTTACTGGCCCACAGTCCAAAAGATGAGGAGTGCTTGATGTGACCCACTTTCAAACACACTGATTGTTGAGACGACACATTTACCTTGTGCGTTGATGTATGAAGTAAGCTGTGATGCCTCTGAGGTCTTTGATTCTCCTTTCATCGTTCATGATTGTTCCCATCAAAGAAGTTTCTCCAACACTTTACTTTTGCTCTGCATTATTCTCAGCTGAAAGTTCATCCAGGTGGTTCTTCCGGTTTGTGAAAATGCAGCGTGCAGCTAAGAGGACAGGAGAAGAGGACTCGGACCGACTCAGAGTGAGAATGTAGCGACTGATGCCCGTGTTTGGACAGGGTGCAAACAGGTGGGACATCTTGACACCAGCGGGTAGAGAGCTGTTTAAGTCTTCAACAAGGTGCTTGTTTGCCACACGGATGTAAGCACCATGACTCACAACCAGCACATGGACAGGCACTTCTTGGAGACCATCATCGGCTAGGCCAAGAGGGGCACTGTCAGAGGCAGAGGCAGAGGCAGAGGCAGAGGTCCCGTTAGCAGCTTCTGATGCTGCTGCAGAAGCGCTTGGTTCTGACCATCCGTGCTCATCCACCATTTTTTTGAAAAGGACTTTGAGGAACTTTTTGAATCGCAGCCTCACCTGTAAGCCAAGTGAGCGTTACTATTTGACTTCAGTGTTTCCTTTTTTATTCTTTTACATTTGTACGGTGTATTAAATTACACTTTAGAAACAGTTCAAGAATAAAATTCTTCAATATTGTCTTTTGAAAGCTTCTCCACAGGAAAAGCTATGCTCCATTTTTTCCAATTTGTTGGAAGAAATAGTCAAAATCGTACTTAAGATATTTCATTTTTCACATACTTCTTGCATAAACTTACTCACAGCAAGTATTTTTCTTCTTGTGGTTTCATACATTTTTGCACGTGCAGTTAAAACAAACTGCACTACTGACTATTGCAGGCTGAATGCAATGCATACAATGAACACTGTGTGGTGCTGTTGTACAAGTTATATTCTCTTGACCTTGAGTCCCAAAGCAGTTGTTTCAGACTGACTCACCTTGTCCAAAGTCTCTCCTCCTGGCGGAGTGAAGTCCCGACATGACTGTCCAGAAGCATTTGCCATGTTCTTCAAGTGCTCTTTGGGATGTCCTTCACAAACACCAAAACCCTGTATCAACAACAACAACAAAAACAGTGTTTAGAGCTCACAGAACAAAAGGGCAGACTTTACTCTGAATGCTAGAGAAAAAAACAGATAACAGATCTTACTCTTTCTCTGAGTAATGGCTCCAAAACCATGTCCATGCCAGAGCAGTGAGTGTTGTTCCTCAGAATGAGTTCAGCTGTCTGACCGGAGGAAATCGACACAGGAAATTACTGACTGAACATTGGTAAACGCAAAAAGAATCTGTACAGTCAAGTTAACAGTCATTAATACATCGTCAGCATCAGTGAGTCAAAAGACCATAGAGACATGAGTGCTGACAAAACTATTTCAGAGCTGCATCCTGTTTTTCCATTTTCCTTTATACACCATCCAGAAAAT
Organism: Halichoeres trimaculatus; assembly: GCF_033239565.1. Lineage (NCBI taxonomy): Eukaryota > Metazoa > Chordata > Actinopteri > Labriformes > Labridae > Halichoeres > Halichoeres trimaculatus. The sequence continues at coordinate 8,551,365 of NW_027437199.1, read as the reverse complement.
GAGAACACTTTTTTTACAGGTCTTACACAAAAACGTGTTCAACCCCACTTCCAAAAAAGTTGAATGCTGTGTAATATGATGAGAAAAACAGATTTTGATGGTTTGAAAATCAGTTTGAGCCTTTTCCCACCAAAAATAGTGCAAGGAGCACAAATCAAATGTTTAAATTGAATGTTAAACTCATTTTCATCTGATTCTGATGCCAGCTACATGATACAGCACAAATGGATTGAGTGATGCTCCACAAAACCACCTGGAGGTACATCTTCCAGCTTATTGGGATGGGTTTGCAATCAGTAAGTAACATAGCCAAGAGAAGCCACATCTCCCAGATAAGGAGATAGGGAAGATATTCATCACTTTGTGAGACTGAGTGAGCAAATAATTCCACAGTTTCAAATTTATGTTCCCCAGCATGAAATTTAAAGAAATCTTTGGGACAGCAATAGTAAGTACATTGTAAACAAAAGAAACAAGGACAAGAAACTGATCCTGGATAGGTATGATCCACATTGGGCTGTACTGCATTAAAAACAGACGTGTCTCTTAAGTGGGAATTACTGCATACTGAGACTGAGACATGTGCTGGTTTGTTGAGATGCCTATTGATCATAAAAGAGTTGTGAGAATTGGCAGGAGGACAATTGACAGTAGAGGAATCACTAAAATGAAATGCAATATTCTGCAATTAGAACACCTAGGGAATCATCAGTGTTTAGGTTGAGTTTGTAGGCTATATCCAATATATTGAATCACTAAGGAATGTAAAAACTTGGATAATTTGAAAAAAAAAATCAGCCTGGATTGTTGGTTTGAATCAAAGTAATCCTGTTTTTGTGTTTCTTTTAACAAAAACTTAAAATTAAAGACAAAAAAACACTGTCACACAAATAAGCATCCAGGACTGACTGTGAGGACTGAATCCAGTTGGACTTTTAAAAATTTCCCCTGAATAATTAAAGGCTTTCTTAACTTTTTCCTTGACCCAAGCAAGTGTGCCCTGTGGATCCCCCATTGACAGAAATGAATCAAGTCTGACCTGCACAGCTCTTTGGAGGTTACTGACGAACACGCTGTTGAAGGGGATGTCTCTCAGGTATTGTCCCACTGCCTCACCCTGTTGCATACCTGTCTCCGATAAGGACGTGTCCACACCTTGTCCTTATGATGCAAGAATAAGGCGTCAGCATTTTAAAAAGGTTTGCATACAAATGTAACAAAAAAGCATTGTTAGAGCAAAGTCACAAACTCACAAACTTAAGCCTACTTTACCTTGCAGCAGTTTTTCCTTGTTGTACTGTGTTTCTCCACTGTGTGAAAATAGAGCAAAAGACTGAATTAGCCTGACTATATACCTCGGTCTCACTGGCAATACAAACTGATAATACAGTTATAATCTTAATGCAACACAACAAAGAGAAGGTTAAAGGTTTTTAAGACACTTCTGTCTTGCCCTTGGTAGAAAACACACACCACAGCAAGAAATTCAGCCGCTTCATCACCAAACTGACTGAAAAAAAACTATTCCTCTGCGACAAATTCAAAGTATGAGTTATACGTGGTTAATTTGTTCAATATAAACCATCAAATTCCACTTAAAATGACCACTTACTGCCTCACTATCGTCAAGCTGAATGTAAACATCTTCACCCGCAGCTCCCGGACTACTTCCTGGTTAGAGGAGCGTGCGCAATGAAAAGTACGTAGTGATGTGACGTCACCTTCTGCGTCATGGCGCAAATCGAATCGACTATCTGGATAGAGCAGCTACATAAAGTCACAACCAAAAACAGTCCACTTGTACTATGAAAAAAAGGGAACAACTCTTTTTTAATGCACATTAAACGACAGTTAATATTAAAAGTAAGACGTCAAAATGTTTGTAATATCTAAAAAAAAAAACCGCATTTCGCCAAATCACGTTTATAATTTACAATTTAACTTACCTTACATATGCATCTGTTGCAACTACCTAAACACTGTGATATATTTCATATTGATTTTATTTCTGCATTTAGAATAAACCGCTTGTTTATGCTGTTAATTTACTAAATATGATAATAAGACTATAGTTTCAACCTAGACTTTAGTTCACTTCATTCTTTGAACCTTTATTCTTCATTAACACTTTTGTTTACCTCTGAATCCCCTTCTAGTTGCAAAAGATAGTTAAGACACAATGGTTCAGAAGCCTTTATTAAATGCATTATTAGCCTACGTGCCAGTGGAGTAAGAAGAAAATAAACAAGTCAAATGATTTTGGCCAATTTTATTGATGAGAAAATGGTTGAGGTACGCTGTGTGGTTGCACATGGGCATCATGGGAGAGGAGTCTGGGAAAACAACCACACTGAACAATGACAAACGATTCCTGTGGTTTAAAATTTGACCAAATGGGTACCTCAAAAACATAAACATTTCATTTTTTTTGCCAATGAACTGATTGAAATATGATGATGAAACTCCCAAGAAGAAAAAGAAACCAAACATTTTTTTTGTCTTTCTGTTACACACATAACATACAGCACAGGCTGCTTTTTGATTTACTTATATGAAATAACCTATTTTATAGTATAGGCACTCATAAATGCACAGTGGAAGACATTTTTTTATTTCAAGAGAAGAAGCACCTTCTTTTCTCTCATGCAGACAGAAAAAAAGTGAAACCCGTCCGATAAATTCAGAGTGAAAAACAACAAGTGTGTGATGTGAAGTTTTGATGAGGTAATGCGAGATGAGCGCTCGCTCTATCCATCCAAATTAACCTGAGGTACACAAACATAACAAAGAAGCAGCAAGAGTATGATAGAATTAAAAGATACAAATGAAACAATGAAAGAATAAAACATGCTAATCAAACAGATCAATAAACACGAGTACTTCCAGTCCCGCACCAAACTGTGACGTTCCCTCCAATACACGAACAACAGAGAAGCCAAAAAAAAAAAGACTTGTTACATTTCCGACATTTCATAATATAGCAGCACACAAGTGAATCACAATAAGGCATCTTTGTGTAAGACTAGAAAAGAAAAAGCTTCATAGCAGCAAGAGAATGATGTGTATAATCTTGTTTTCTCACTTTGGAATTATCTCTTTTATATTATACACAAACCCTTAAAAGCAACATTTTTTTCTGTTTAAAGCACTTTTTTTTAAAGAGAAACATTTGGCTTTTTGACAACAGAGCATGCACAGATACAAAAACCTTTTTCTAAAACATGAGGATTTCCTCGCATGGAAGAATTGGTAATATACAGTCACACTTTCCCACCGTGTAAACCCCAAAACCTACAGACGTCTACAATGGAGAAAACTCATCAAACTTCAGATCAGAGAGAAGCTTACATACAAAGAGCAAAACAAGATAGAGTATACTCAGGAAACATTATGTTTAACTCTTTAAAGAACTATTGGAAGTTTTTGGCTATGGATAAACGAAAAAAAAATTCAAGTTCAAGGTTAAATAATCGCATTGAAAAAAAGTCTACAAGTGACTTGGCTTTTCTTAGTTCAAAGTATTACACCAATTATCCTACCTCTACTTACCTATCGGGGCGTAGCTTTCAAGACAATGTGCGTTACCCCATGGGAAACCAGCCCAAAAAAAAAATCAAATAACTTAAAAAAAATTAAAATGACCCTAGCAACCCACTGAACTCTACTCAAACTATCCCCTTACCAATCTTAAGGAGTGTGTTTTTAAAAGTGCATCGATATTTTTCAAAGCCGCCCACTCTCAAATAAAAAAATAATGAAGAAATGATACAAGGAGGAACTGCGGCACACCTAAACTGATCAAGGATTTTTCCTCCTCCTCCTCCTGTGTTGTCACTCAAGTATCTTTCACTGCAGAAATGGTTTAGCTTAAGTCCACGTCCCTCGCTGTGCTTTCATCAAACGTTCCCTTCTTCCACATGCATTTCTTTTCCTATATAATCCTCCTGAAAAATCCTTTGAACTGCTTTCCTTTTCCTCTCAAACTTGGAAAAAACTTGCACAATCATTCTCTTTCTCTCCTAACATGACATCAGAACTGAACACAAACTCGTCTGCAAACCTATCAAAGTGTCTTCGTTGCTCTTTAACAGGCAACAGCAAGAACAGAACAATAATATTAATGCGGCCCATCTGAATTACAAGACACATACATGTGATCCTATAAACAAACTGTGGATTGAGCAGTGAAATCAAGACCTTACAAAGTCTTCAATGTTCATGTCTTACAGTAACCTCTGCTCCAGACTTCACAGCCTCTCATGCTCGTCCTCTGTGAGCAGGCCCAGCCCACTCCCGGCCTCCTTTTTTCAGCATAAATAGTTAGCAGTGCTACAGGTGCACAGTATGATGGATAGAGAGAGCAGCTAACTATAGTAGCACTCCTCTTGGTTGAATATCAGCTTAGTTTAAATGCCGTGCATCATGTTATCAACTGTTAAATCACTGCTTTAAGAAGCTTCTTGTGAGAAATGAGTCTGAATCAGAGTTGAGAAGAAAAACTCGATCGATCTGTGAATTGATAACTGCTCGCTAAAGTTGATAAAAAAGAGTAACATAACTAAATGCTAGCTAAATATACATTAACTTTATATAATTTTATGCTAGATTGTATCAAAGGAAATATGTATATTTCATAAAATTATGCTATTTTTCAAGTATGAAAATATATTCAGGTTCCCCTTCTGGGAGACCTTAGGCACTATCAAGTTTTTAGCGATTTTTTTAAATAGCTTGTTGGATTACATGAAAGTACACCCAGCCATGTATGGACGGGGCAACAAAGGAGAAAAAACTAGAAATTTCTTATCATCTAAAAGTTCATAGATTGTCACACCGTCGCTCATGTTACATCCTGGTACTGGCACCCAACGCCCCCCTCTTTGCTCTTGCAAGTTCATTGGTCGACAGCCACGAGTGGTGTGTGTGAGAGCCGGGGTGGGTTCATAAGTTGATGTCCCGTACGTCTGTGGGGGTGCTGGACTGGTCTTGCTGCTCTCTCGCCTTGCTGCCTGCTCTGATCACCGACTCCTGTCGGCACTGCTGGCCCTGCTGCAGGCTGGTGGCCAGCACACGCTCTATTTGCTCCTGGCATGCTCTCAAACAGTCCTGGAACAAAAAAAAAGATCAGATGTCATTTCACTCACACATTCTTCAGTTGCAGCTCTAAAAGTGGTAAAATGCACTTCAGACAGGTTAGCCTTCTAAACACAAGAAATCAAAGCCCAGGGGGTGCACGTGTTTTAAAATGTGTTCTGGTCTTTTGTCCTCAACAACTCACGTAGACCCAGAGAAAATTCAGTTTTTAACTCTAAAGTCAAGAAGGAAAAAGCTCTACAAACTCTGCATTAACATTCATTAGAAAATCATTCATAAAAAAAGGATGCTGAGCAAGAACAGCATGTGTGAACTTTCTATTCAAGGCTACAGTTGCACTTCCTGCTTCATAAGAATGTTAAATGTGCAACACATTTTTCAAAATACTAGCCCTTTGAGGTTCCTGTCAGGAACTTACAGAAATAATCCGCCCTGTCATTGTACTTCATGAATAGTTTGGTAACGATTTCTGTAATTCAGCAAATACTGCACACACCTACACACCACACCAAAGCAGAAAAGAGAAAGTAAGTGGTCACAAACAAGGAACTTTCATATTCACGGACACGGACTTTGTATTCAACCTCAAAAAAACTTGCACAAGAAAGTTTTTACGAATATAGGAAAAAGTAAATTTTTTCAGGATTCATTTCTGTACCTTAAAGTGATACTAACATATACTCAAAATAATTAGAGCATTTACTGATTGAGTGATAGAAAGTCTAATAACAGCATCTGTTTGCAGACAGTCCGGAAAATTAAAAAAATTGAATTTCATCTCATCTCACGCAAAAGTTGTTTGAGCTTCAGTCACATGCATGGAATACCAACAGGGAATTATGTGTGCTGCAGTAGGTGGTCCTGTCTGCATCATGACCAGAACAATGGGTACCAGCACAACACGGTGCGCAGAGCTGCACGGTGGGCACAGGACTCACTCTGACACGAGACCTATGCGTGTCTGAGGTATGAACTGTACAGGGGGGATTGTTGAGGGGCCTAGAAGGAGCCCTGTGGTCTCTCAGGGAAAAAGATTCAGGCAGCTCTGAAGCTCTGGACTCCCTTCCTTTCACTCCCCCCTTTGGGTTTACAGCACGGTCAGTCCCATGTGGCGGTCCAGAGGAAATGGCTTTGACCTACTGCACCCTGACCCTCTGAGTTTGGGTGTAAAATCAAAATATAGGACACTGGGACCGGATGTTTTTGGACAACGTGTCTTGTGAAAGCGGATCCTCTATCTGTCTGTCTGTCCGTCTGAGCCTCTCTGCAGGTCTGTGAGGAAGATGTGGGAGGTCTGCCTCACTGGGCCGGCTGCAGGACTCTTAAAAGAATGGAGCAAGGCTCGCAAAGAGGCCAACATTCCTTTGAAATGTACGGATAATTGGAACCTGATGGGCTGCAGTCGGAGCGCCTGTTGTGACGGCTGCGTTGCGGGGCCCTTGTCACCATGGAAACGTAACCACAAGCTAAAGAGGCGTACGTGTTGTTAATGTGGCCCAGTGACTTTGGATTTTGTGGATTTTCTATGCATCTGAACTGGTTAAACAATGACTCAATTCAATAATAAGAGCATACTCCAGCATAAATACTACATGAGTTGTTTTTTTCTATTTGTGTGCATTTTGTACTGTTAAATTCAGACAGCCAGAACAAAGGAACATTTTAAATATTTGATATCAGCCAGTGATAACCCTTTAAAATTCAAATTAATATCCTATTCTGTTATCCTGACAGAATATGCTAGACTTCCTTACAGAATGAACCACCCTACCTGGCTGCGGCGCGTGCGGTGGAATTTGGGGGTTACACTACCTAAAAAAAAGGGATGCACCACCTAAGAACAAAAGCTACACTACCTAAAAAAATGAGGAACAATACCTGAAATACTGGGCTACACTACCTGAAAGAATGAGCTACGCTACCTGAAAGATTGAGCTACGCTACCTGAAAGAATGGGCTACGCTACCTTAAAGAAAAGGCTGCACTACCTCAGAGAATAGGCTACACTACCTGAAAGAATGAGCTACGCTACCTGAAAGAATGAGTCAGCTACCTGAGAGAATGGGCTACGCTATCTTAAAAAATAGGCTACACTACCTGAAAAAATGGGCTACACCACCAGAAAGAATGGGCTTCACTACCAGAAAGAATTGGCTACAATACCTCAAAGAATGGGCTACACTACCTGAGAGGATGGGCTACACTACCTGAGAGGATGGGCTACAGTATCTGAGAAAAAGGGCTACACTACCTCAAAGAATGGGCCATACTACCTGAACGAATTGGCTACACTACTTGAGAGAATGGGCTACACTACCTTAAAGAATGAGCTGCACTACCTGAGAGATTGAGATAAAATACCTTGAAAAATAGGAGACACTTCCTGAAATAATCAGCCGTACTTCCATGAAGAATGAGATTTACAACCTGACAGAATAATTGACTCTATCTGACCTGACAGAATGAGTCCACACCTGGACAGAACACATTACACCACCTGAAAGAATGAGCGACAGTTTTATTGACTCTACCTGACAGCGTGAGCTTTACTACCTGGGACAGTAGCCTGACCACTGATTAATGGCATAAAATCTTAAAACAATGATATTTATAGTTGAACATTTCCATCTACCCCAGTTAACCTCTTGTTGTTACTGAGCAACCTTTTGCGATACAAACACTGCCTTTTTTTTAAATGAATAATTGTGCATCTGTGATAGGCTGGTGACCTGTTCAGGGTGTACCCTACAAACTAACCAACCATTCTCCTTTTATGTGGCACCAATTTACGCCGAAAAGTTATCTCAAGAAGCTCTTCTAGGAAAGCAGGTCTAGACAGTAGTCTTTGTGTAATCAGCACACACAGTAGCTCAAAGATCGGTCATACATGAATGCAGTCATTGAAAATGAACAAATGACTCCTCCTGAATAACTTTTTGTTCCCATGCTGGCCTTAACTCTGGAAAAGACGCTCCTCGACTTCATTACAAACATATTCCTCCACCAGGAGGGGCACGCAGCTAATGTCAGAGCCATGCTAAGAAATTGCATGTGTCCTACCACAAGAATGTGGGCTCTGAGTTTTAAGAAGCCATTCCCTCTGCCGCTGCTCTTTATAGCAGCAGTCTGGCTCCACAGCCAAGAGCCAAAAGCTTGCTCTGCCTCTCTCCATGAAAAGTAAATCGCTTCAATCTGCCACTACTGAAGTCATCACAGTTGTTTACTAAAGGGCCTTTTATTCTGCTGTCGTGAGATGTTGCAATGAAAATTCTCAAGAATGCATTGTGTTGAAGCACTAAAACTATCGAGTAATTAGTCCTGGCAGGTTGTGGTTTCCTTCACTCTTATACTCACCACCTCAGTGTTGGTGATCTTGGCCAGCAGCTCTGTCAGGTTATCGCGACTCAGCCTCTGGTCATTGTGGTCCAGCTGCAGGCCGCAGACAGCGGCTCCCATGCTGCCTGTAGCGATCATTGAAGGAGGATTCATAGCAAGGCGGTCATCTGGTGAGGGAAGAGGAATGAGTATTAATGCACAATTAGTCAAGCGGCAGCTTGAGGCCATTGTGGGAAACGGAAATCACATTTGTAGCTGTTACACTTTAAACTAGGCCAGCGGAAGTATGAGAGGAGAAAACATCTGATTCTCTCCCACATGTATCCTCCTCAGCTATCCCTCACCTTCCCACAGTCTGGATTGCGACAGACATGACTGCACCGTGTAACCTGTGTGGTTCCCTACATGGAGACTTCAGCTCTGATTAGAAAAGCAGAAAAGGAATCCTCCCACTCCCTCAATAGGTTCCAGGAACATCCCCCCTCTGCTACATATCCAAGCCTAAAAGCTTAAGCGACAACAGGCCTGGACAGAGGAGGCGGAAAAGGGGAGAACACCTCCTCACTGCAGAGCTGAGGCTGCCTTTAAACAGCTCATGATGTGACTGTGAATGAAACCTTCTTTCAGCCTCCACAGATTTTTTTTTTCAATAGGAAATCCCCGGAGCTGTACTCCAGAGTATCTTGTCTGATCACCAAGAGCTTTCCTAAATAGTACTTACTGTTCCCAGCTACAAAATTCTTATACATTCACACACAAGCTTCACAGACCATTCAAGGCAGTTCATAAGCTGACATAAAGGGCGTGGCTAACCTCTCTGGCTAAATTAAAACCTGCCATTTAATTTTTTGTAAGGCAGTCAATCAATGTATATGTATGTATTTTTTTTTTTTTGAGCTGAAAATTATGTAAAGCACAATAACCCCTCTACAATGTTTCCAATGATGGATCATCAAAAATACATAAAAATGGCCTTCCTGTGTTTTTATACTCCAAGCTTATTCTGTACTCAAAATTCCAGGAGCCATTTTCAGGTTTGATACAAAATTAATAAGCAAGGAAATAGAAGATGCTTAAGTTGGGCAATAGACTGTGTTACAAGATGGGCAACACAACAGCTCCCCAAAGGTGAGGCCAAAATATTTCGAGCTTCACTTAGCGACTGGCTGCAGCATAGGTCATGAGATCCATTGAGGACATGTCCTCAAACATGATTTTTGTTGGTTCTTATCCTGATGATTAATGTGCCACAGTTTGGTTGGTTTCAGAGGTTAAAGCTTGTTAGTTGATTGATTAATTGATGTATAAAAACAAATGGATGTGATATCATCATTGATCATTCTGTTGATGAATGAAGTTCCTGCAGTTTTTAGCAGATTAGCAAAGAAAACCTGAGGACTAAACTAAAGCGTTCTTTATGTATCCATAACGGACCACTTTAAAATCAGCTCTTGAATCTGTTCTGCTGAAGTCCTACGGATATCTTCGGTTTAAATCACAAATAAATGAAATGTCTGCTTTGGGGCCTGCTTCACGAGCCATATCAGCCATGCCCATTCACTGCCCCCAGCAGCCCTCGCAGTAGCTGAATTTTGGCTTCACTTTGTAGCAGTGGGTGGAGATGGTTGGACGCCATCCACATTTATAAGCAGTCAATGAGGTTTAAACCTCAGGGTCCTTTATTACTTATATATAACTAGCTTTCAGCTCAGATCAATCCTGCCTTGGTTGTTTTCTGTTTGGTTTGCTTGTAAGATTTCCCTTTATCAAAAGGTCATTTGGGTTTTTTTTTCCTCCAAAAGTCTGAGGCAACAAGACACAGCTGTATCATTTTCAGAGGTTTAGAGTGACTAACTGACCAAAAATGTAAGAATCCTGAAGTCAGGAGATTCCCCAAACTTGGCTGAAGGAGACACTTAAAAGATGTTTTGTGAATTCAGCCCCTGGAGGTTTTTCCACTTATACAGTTCACATGCTTCTTCCGGTCTCAGCACATGAACATGACCAATGCTAATCTTAAAAAAGCCACGTCTTGGCACACGCAACTGCTGAGTGCTGCAAAGCTCCGGCCCAGCACATAGACTTATCCCAGTGAACGCAGCTATGGTGGCCTAATAGCTTTGATTGAACCCCAGGGAGCCGCCTGCTTCATTACACCCATCTTCCCCTTCAGGGAGCAGCTGTCCATAGGAGGAGCTCCTCCATCATAAGAATAACATCTCAAGTCCATATAAAACTCCAAACATTTACATTACTGCACAACCACAGCAGGCCTTGCTTTTTTCTCCCACTGCGGCCGCTTTGTGCTCGGGTAGAACCAGCTGCTTATGAATAGCAGAGGCGACCACTGAAACACACCCAGATTTGAAAAAAAGTGACACTTAAACTGTGCTAAACAGGGCATGAAAGTCATTGTAGAGAAGCTTCTGGTTCCCAAAACCAGCTCAAGTAAACAAGTGGTTGAAGTCACGACTGAATAATGTTCCTGTTTATGTATTAAAGTGGCTCCTTTTGCATTATTCACTTTATTATGTTACTTAACAGGAGGCAGCAGATGAAAGGCCGCCCTGTGACAGGAGTGATGCAGCACTTTATGAGTATTACGTGGTCTTTGAGTGGTGTTTCTTTCCAGGATATGAAAAAATTAGAGAGATCCCAAGTATAGGCAAAGGAATGCCTTGAAAATTCACCTCAGGAGAGGCCTGAGGGGACATGTGAGTTTGTGCTTCTCCAGAGTCTCTGGTTTATTTTGGACATGAGGCCAGGATGGGAGGAGGAAGGAAGATCACTGGATCACTGCCCTGGCTTTTTTAAAATCTGGAAGCCTCCCTGTCAACAAACAATACAGGGCGAGGAGAAAGGGAGTTCAACCGCACCTGAGTCATGTGTTAATAGAGCACAAGATACAGTGTGATACAATCGCTATCGTTAACAGTGTATGTGGGTTATCTAAACACAGCACTGATAGGCGTTTTCCCAGGAACATAGCAGAGTAATATGGAAATAACCATTTTCATGCAGCTGGAGGGGAAAAAAAAGCCTTGTTACAAGCTGTGGGGAGACGGGAGAGGATAAGCAGTGAGTGCAGGGAGAAGAAAGAGGTCACAGATGACTCACGATGGGAGAATGTTTGTGTGGGAATATTCCAGTTCAACACAGCAAGAGAGGGATCAGGTAAAAAAAGAAAAAGGCACATGTAAGGACACACCGCTGCATTACCTGTGGCACAGAGGGCGATGAATGTCTGCGTGTGTTTCCGAACCATCGCCAGCTTGTCTTTGGGGATGGGCAGCCTGCGTACGATGTGATCTAGAAAATCATTGGGGATGACTGACGCCATGTTCCACTTCAACTTCCCCAGCACCACCAGTTCCCACTCCTGAAGGAAAAGAAGACAGAAAGAGTCACATCAGAGGAGTCAGAGGTTGCTGCCGTGCCTCCGCTGACCTTGATCAAAGATCACAGCCTGTCCTTCTCCCCCCCCCCGAGGAAATGGCTCTGCAAGGAGAGCAACATTTCTCCACTTTATCTCCCCTCACTGTATCTTATTATCTGCATGCCTTTCTCATTCCTCGCATCCTTTGTATTCATATCGCCAGCATGTGACAAGCTTTGCCCTGCTCAGAAGCTCTGCCAATGAGACAGCAAGGCCCCTTTCCTTCCTGTCACAAGCCTCAAACAGCTACAGTGAGCTTGCAACTTGCAGGGGCAGCAGAAGCAGCAACGGAGCGGAGGCTTCATGTAGCCGGCTCGTGCACAAGCGAGGGAGGTGGACGCATTTCATGATTTAATTTCCTGTGTTGTCGAGTAGATTTTTTTAACCAATTCCACTGAGGTTTAATGTTTTCCTGTTCGGCCTGCAGTGTTCTGAATGGCAAGAAAGAGGATGTTACACTTCTCTATTACAAAGAAGTATGGCTGCATGCACAAATGGAAGCATGTTTTGAGGTGCAAACAGTTTTTTGAAAAATTTGCAGAACAAAAGTTGATTGAAAAAAGATCTGTCATCTGCTTTTACAGAAGCAATAAAAATTGTCTCAAATAAAAGTTATCTCTGACACACTGAGTTTGAGTAGTTGTCTGAATGCACGCAAGTCTTGTCCTGCAGTAAACTTTATACCCCAGCTTTCGTCTTCAATCAATATGTCCTTGTTAGTCATCTCATAATTGAAGTGAAGCATCAGCAGAGATCTGCAATGCTTTCACAGCTGCAGCATCTTATCTGACACAACTCCAATGAAGTGATCTATTGTAACTTCTCTCTATAAAAATTTTTGAGATCATGATGTTGGATGACACCATGACCAGACACCTTTAGGCAAATCTAAAATTATATCTGAAGCGTAATTTCTTCAAAGTCCCTGCATTTCTCTTAAGATGGCTCTGAAAAGATGACATCAGTGTGACATTACTGAGTGAAGACGCGTGCATGTACTTCCTTAAAGATAAGTGGTCTATAGATCGTTTAGGGAGTTTTCAGTCAGGGTGAATGATATGTAACAGCCAGATAACAGGATTATCATATTTACCAATCCCGTGATACAACCAGATCCTGTTACAAAAAAGTAATCTTACACAATTAACACAGCATGAACGCAGCTCGTAAAATATGTGTTTGAAGTATCCTGAGATGGAGAAATAAAAATCTTCAAGTCCTTAAAGAGAGGGTACTGTGCTATTTTAGGCTTTTAACTGTCTCTCTGGTACCCCTGAAGCAGATTTACATGACTTAGAGCTCAAGAAATTCTTAATTTTTTCGCAACAGTGTTTTAGAAAACCCTTATTTCAGCCTTTGTATGGTATACTTTATTTAAACTGCTGTGTCTTTAAGGCTTCCCGCGCCACAAACCCCCTTCCCTTTGATTGGCTAACCCTCTGAAGGCCTACCAGAGGCAGAGCTGCCTTGGTGTTTGAGGTCTTGCCCCCTAAGGACTTGTCCACACGTAGCCGGGTATTTTCAAAAACAAATATCCCCCTTCATACGTTTTTTAAAAATACTTTTGTCACACACAGTGGGCAAATCCGCCGGTGAGTGCAGCTTGACGCATGCCAAACCCATAATGGGCGGTGTTTTTACGACATAAAACCCGTGCCATCCAATCAGAATGAGCCTGTTTACTGACAGCTACACAAAACCACAAATCGGGAGTTTTTCAAAATCTTCACTTTGGCCAGAGTTTTCAGAAAACATCTTTTTCAGTGATGTAAAACTGCAGTTTCATGTGGATGACAAGCCTAAATGTATAAAAATTTATGCGGTTTCCCAAATACCTGGCTAGGTGTGGACATAGTCTAATGTGTGTGAACCACAGAGAAGATGATTATGTGATAACTCCATCATCTCAGTAAGTCTCATGACGGAATCATGAATGTCTCATGAAGATGCTATTTTAAGAACAGACAGATTTAGGGATTTCTACAACGTACAAATATGAGCCAGTTTGAAAATCTGCACGTGTTTAGAATGATCATCCAGCATTTTCAATATATATTGTTTGAAATATTGGAAAGCACAATACCCCCTCTTTAATGTAAAAAAAATCATGTTGCAGTGACAGTATGTAGAAAATTTAAAGAGTGGCATGCTGAGCGCACAAGGGTTACCAGAGACAACCCACAGCCTCAGCAATTGATGAAAAAATGTACTCAATGAACTGCAAACAGTGACTCACCTCTTTCATCTAAAAGTATAGAACTAAAAAATGAGTCATAATTGTGTTTTTCTGCTAAATATAGCGGTTTCAGTGATCATGCAGCCCTGATTAAAACTCCACAGAACTTTGAGCTGCAAGAAAAATCAGCTGACTGGTTGACTGGCAGAGAGAAACTAAGTCACACCCTGACAAAAAAATGCTGATGAACTTAGCTTTTCACTTCCTCTTAGGAGAAGTGTCGCCAACTAAAGCGAACGTAGTAAACCCCAAAACCAAATCACCATCAGGGACGGTCCCGCACAGACACTGACTCAGACACACTCTCTTGTGTTTCAACTTTCCAAATCCCTGTGAAGATTACCAACTGCTGAGATGAGCAGGGTGGAGCATTGGTGCTTCTCACTTCCTGTTCATCTACCCCCGCCCTTTCACTCCCGTACCCCCTCCACCCTCTTAAACTTCCAGCAGAAGCAGGGGAGTGTTCATTTCAAGGAAGAGCGATGACATCTTTCACTGCCCCTCACTGACTTCTCCTAGCATCCTGTCAGGATATCCAGGAATCTGGAGTCTAAACGGCAATATGGAACATTAGATGAGGACTGGATGTCATTTCACTCAGCAGCTGCAGGGGACACAGGGGGGTGTATGGAGGGCGTGGGCTTCTGTAAGAAGAAGCAGGTTTTTCCTCAAAGTGTGAAATGGTTTAGAGGTGACGCAGCTGAGATTACAAAACGTTTTCTTCTTTTCTGCACATTAAGAGTTAATTTCTTTGACTCTGTGTAAAGCAAGCTTTTATTCATAAAATGAGAGTTAAGCTCCACTTTTGCAACTAAGCAAACTTGACTGACTGAAGACGGATTGTGTGACACTGCAAAAAATGCTCCAGAACACAATCAACTGAAGGGCAGTGATTTGATTTTGGGTCTGCAAAAACAAGCTTTTGGTAAATCAACTTGAGTTTTAGATTTTTAAATGTTTTCTTTCTTTTAAACCAACAATCTGTGTTTTCTTTTCTGTAAATTCAACAGCTTCAGTGTGTTGTGCTTGTCTGACTCACAGCTCTTCAGGTTTGTTGAATAGGCTCTATGTAAGCCGGAAAGAATCAAAAGTATTCTTGTAAATGCCACGAAGAGATATGTTTGTAGAGTGCTTCTATAGATGTTAGGAGGAAAGATTAAAGAGTGTTCAAACTGCAGCGTCTTTCAGTAAAAGCTTTTCTAGGAGTGAATGACCAAATCCATGTAGAGCAAGATATCCAAATTCTTTTCTGCATAACTGGCACTAGATGGCATCATATACTCCTTCAGTCATGGATCCAGGGAGAGGATGTGGCTGTGTTGTGCACACTTACAAGGAAAATGAGATACTTCCTGTGGAACCAATACAGCCATTAGCATTAGAAAACCATCCCAGGAATATGACATTGCATTTGCGCGCTCTCACGAATGAATGGGGGCTTTGGAAATCCCGGCTCTTACCAGCAGTTCCCGTGGTGTGATGGAGTTGTCTGTGTACATGCAAAGTTTTTCTGCTGATAGCGGTCTGCAGTCCTTTAACTTTGAAGCCAGAAAAATGCACACAGCCCCCAGAAGCTGCAGATAACTCTTCCGTGTGACCACCACTGCTAAAAACCGGTCCAAATAGTTAATGGCTAAAGGGAAGACGTCTTCATTACTCTTCTCCTCTTCACAAACCTAAAATGATGCAGAGAGGAGACAGAGACACACATTGGTTTTTAGAATAAGATTTCTGTTGAACCCAACATCACTCTAAACCAAACAGTCAAAAAAAAACAAAACGTAAGAATAATCAGCAAAATCCCTGGAGCTGCTAAAAAAGGAAAGCATACTCTACATCATCTACAGGTTTACCTTCAGGATGCAGTGATTTTGTTTTAAAGCTGCACTAAATTGAGGGCTATTAGTCTATTGCAGTTTGCACTAATCAAGTTCTGAATAAGAAAAATGTATGGAAGCCCTAAGATGACAAGCATCCATTCTTAAATTATCTGAGACTAATCTTTAAAATTCAAATTATATTTAATCAACAACTCTAATCTCAAATCTCAAGGTGGGAAAACACTCAGGAAACAGTCGACATGCCACATTTATTTGACCCATACAAAAAAAAGAAAGAAACAGAAAAATACCGAAATTGTTTATTAGCGTGGCTAACAATAGCAGAGCTAGCATCACCAGCTTTCAGACTTCTTTGCAGGTTGACGTCCACATGCCTGAGCTCAGTACGCAACCTTATCTCCATTTCTGTTTTAAATCTGTGCTTGTTTGCATCCAGGAAGAAAAAGATCATGACATCATAGCTTCTAATAAACCTAGCTACAGCGCTACAGCACTACAGCGCTACAGCTCAGACGTGACTATTATTATGGAACTAGTGATGACGTAAAGTAAAACACACGTGCACATCCCTGATCCTTTTATACACATTTTTATTTACTCTATATTTTGCGGCAACAAGTTAAGTTTCAGTTACTTCCTCAAACACTTCTCTTACAGCCTTGGATGATCATAAAATGTTTCCTCAAAGCTGCAAAAGCACAATAAAAACAAATCAATAATCTTAATTTATCCTGATAGTGTTGGTAATAGCAGCATGACGTGCCCGTCAATCAAAGTGACCCGCCTAGTGCTACACCAATTCATTTCTGGATTCTCAAAATTTAATTTATAGCTAACTGGATTACATTAAATTGAGCATAGCAAGATAATGTGATAGTAGATGGAAATGCATGTCAGAATCTCATGGAATGCACTTCTGCACTGTACTTCTATTTGTTCTCGAAAAAAAACAAGTACATTAAAAATGTATGGCTCTATGTCCACTTGGGCTTTCCGTAGTTTTGATATGCAAACATAAATGGACAGTGATGACTTAAACTAGACTTTTATTTCAAAAAGAAGTTAAAAGATTGAGTTGTTCAGCTTTACATTTTCTGTGCATTATGTTGCCTTTGGGTTAAAGGTTGAAACCCCATTTTCCCACATGTCTTCAATCAGTCAAAGCATAGCAGAAACAAATCAGTCAGTAGGAAGTCGCTCAGCAAAACCCCCTTGCCAGCAAACTCCTCTTCCTTGTTAGGGCTTCGCCGACTAAAAAAATGCTTTAAAATAAAATTGAATCATCAAAAGGTTTCACATGAACGCATAATATCCTAAATACCTGAATTCAAAGTTCCCGACTGTTACAAAAAGAGTATAATGTCGAAATGATGTTTTTACCGTCAATAATGAAAGTGGTTTTGCATGCACGTTGTCTGAGCAAAAGCTGCGAGCATGAGTCATTTTAAAAAATTAATATAAATTATTTTAAACACCAAAAGTCGAGTTTTCGATCATGTAAATTAAGATTAGCTCCCCCTCTACCTTCAGAGTAAGCTATTTAGCATGAATACCAAGATTGTGGCTTTTAATGGATGTAAATATCAAGCTAGGCTTTTTCTTTGAAGCTGAGTTTTCTTCGTGCTGGAATTTCCGACTCTCCCACGCCTTTGGTGAGTCATTCTCATTCAATTGTCAAATAGGTCAACATCCATGACAACTCTTCATGAACTTAAGGATAAAGCTTGTAAGCCAAAATTAAGTTTTAAACATGCAAAATTACAGCTTTAACATTTAGCTTAGCTCGTGATTGCAGAAAATGTCCACAAACCTCGTGCATCCAACCTGCAACCATTCGTCTCATATAAGGCTGAATATCCTTCTGGACCCGCTGGAAGTACGAGCATTGAGGTAAAAACCTGTCCTCAATAGTTAGTAAACTTTGCAGCACTCTGTCATCATAGAGGATGTTTGGGTCAGGCTGGGCTTTCACGGATATGTCCGACTCCAGGCAATAAAGCTCCATGACTCGGCCCCCCTTCTCCCCCTCCTCTCCTTTTTTATTATTTGTTATATCTTTGGTTTAATAATATAAATAAATATTGTCACAATATTCTCGAAAGCGGACAGGAGGAGGAGAAGTGCCCTGGATGAAGCATGAGGCTGAGACTGCTGGGTTTGCTCCACTCCTGCTGCCTCTCACTTCTTCTTCTACGTTCCAAGAAGCGGCGTCAAAGAAGCAACGCGAGGAACCGAACATCCGGCTACCGCTTTCAAAATAAAAGCCTCTCTCTCACTGACCATGCTCTTCAAACCAGTTACTCTTAAAAGAACTATTTGTTTAACTTCCGGCCCTTTTGTTTAAACATATCTAGTCTGCTTCCTTAACAATACTTCGAAAGAGGCGGACAATGACGTAAGATAACTCATTAAAAATGATATATTTTGCCGTTTAAATTTTAAGTTTCTAATCTTTTTGTAAAAGTGTTTGGTGTTTTAAGTCTGCATTTCAGAACAAAAAATGTATTGTGCGATTAATCTTTTTATAATAGCAGCTAAAATTTGCTCTCCTTAAAGTAAGTTTTACAACACAATTTTTTTTTTTCCAAAACAGACCAGGAGAAGCTCATCCATGCTCATTCAAAAGGAAAAGACTTGACTACTGCAATGGTCTTCTGATTGGACTGCCTTAAAATAATTATAACAAAAGAAATAATAATAAAAGAAAATACAAAAAAACAAAAAATTAAACAAACAAAAAACATTTAATAGTTGCAGCTCATATAAAATGCTGCAGCTTAGTCCTGACCAGAACAAAAAGATCAGAGCACATTTTTCCAGTTTAAAAGTCCTCAAACTGGCTCAAAGTCAGCTATAAAATAGATCTGAAAGTTCTGCTACTGGTCCCAAATACACAAAAGAATGAAACAATTCTGTGTTTTTGAAATCCAGGCTAAAAACCCTCATATTTTAATATGCTTATGATTGTAGCACTTCAAATCTAAATCTTTCAATCTTTTTCATCTAAAAATAATGATAAGATCTGATCAAAAAGATAATTATTTTCCATGCTGCACTCATATGTTAAGCTTTATTTTAGTCTGATTTTACCAACATTTTCATTTTGAGTTTTCTCTTGTTGATTTATTTTCCTTTTCATTATGTAATACTGTATGTAATATTTCCTTTTTTATATTTAAAATCTCATTATCTATTTAATGTTTCAGTTCTTAATATGATAATTCAACTAATGTGTTTTTTTGTGTGTGAGGTACATTGTGAGGAAATGTGACATATAAATACAGTTGCCTCGCCTTTCCAGTAAATAAAGTAGAATGACTTTACAGGAGGGAAACTGCATTTTAATGTCTCAAAATGCAAATAATTTAGTACTACAATGATATGGTATGAGAGGGAATTTGAATAAAATGTGTCGCTAAAAAGGTAAACTCACCCCATGACTATGCTTTTATTTTGATTCATTAAAAAAATGAATATAACTAAATCACATAGTTAAGAAATAAAACTATGGAACAAACTTAAGCCTAAAGTAATTTTGATAAAAATGGTACACATCAAACTGATACATGTTTAACATCGAAAAAATATATATGTGTGGGGTATCGTATAATGAAAAACTAAAAACACAATTGTTTTCAAGAATGAGTGAAACAAAAAAATAAAAAGGTGTTCAGAAGCATTTCTATCAAGAGAAATGTAAGATTATTGTATATCTAAATTTGCTTTTGTTTTTATCATTTCAACCTTCGTGTTTGCAAAGCATCATAATGCTTGGATAGCTACCTTAAGCATACTAGTTTACAGACAGCACAGCACCACCAAGTTTCCAGTATGGGCAAAATGTTGATTGGATACATGAGGGGAAAAACTCAAAATAAAAACTTTCAGTATACTGTGTGAATCTAAAAAGAACCATCTATTTCTTACTCAAATGACTGCTTTGTAGATTTTACTAGATTTTTACATTGGTGCTTTTAATCCGTTCACAGCCCTGCCACATGAACTGGATCCATGGAAGTTGGTATGATGCTGCAGACATCCTTATCCAAAGGGTGTGGACAGCACGTTGATCCTCATCCAGGGAAAAGTTTTCCGCAAAGGACTTCCTTTAGCATGCCAAAGGATGAAAGAATGAGGATGAATGAGTAAATCTGCAAAGAATGCTTATGGTGTCTCCAGGATGTTTGAGAGCGCTTTTTTTTCTCCCTAATGCAAGATGGTATCTGAAAAGGGCAGGATTATAAGAAGAAGAAGAGGAAGAGGAAGTCACAAGTTTGTCGACTCTCTGTCGCTTTTTATGTCTGGAAGCTATTTCTGAACCATCTGTTTTTCTCTGTGTAGCTTTAAGTGCTGCACTCTTATCAAAGGCATCAACACGAAAAAAAAAAATCCGTGTTACTCCTATGTGTGAGCATATTTAAAAACAAAAGAGAAAGAAAATCGAGAGCTGAGTTGAGCCACTTCTCATTGAAACGACTCCACAAACTTCCTCCTTTCTCAGCTGCCACCAAAGAGCTGAATGAGATACCGAGTTTCATTGAGAAAAAAAAGAGCACTGTGGAGCTATTATAAGAACAGACTGTGAAGTGAGAGTGGGAACTGTCTTGGAGGGAATGTCAAGGTTAGCAAGATTAGTTCTACTTCAAAGGATGGGGATTGTATGTTTGAGAGGATTCATCTTTGAATTGAGATTGCATGTCGGAGGGTTATCCTTTTGTCTGTTCATGGAGAGGCTGACAAATCCTGGGGTCTCTGTGTTTTTGTCCAAAGGGGGTCTCGCTGCTAGAGGCCAAAGAAGCCGACCATACCAGACAGTCAAAGAATGACACTTGAGGGAAACAGAGGTGTTAGACAGATAAAGCAGCCTTACCCTGCTGCTGCTGTTAGTGCATGTGTCCTATGATAACACATGTCAGCCGGTATCACACACTGAGGGCTGCACAGAGGTAAAAGAGAGCGCCCAAAGCCCTGGGAAAACGTGGAGGAGCGTGAAATCACCTTGATCCAAAGATTCCTGCTGCATACCAGTCCACTGAACCCACCAGAGCACAGGGGCCCGGAGATGGGCAGCCTGCCACAGATCAAGAAGAAGAGACAAAGAGAGAAGAAGTGGAGGGCGATAGTGGAGATCTTTAATCCCAGGGATCGGTTTGAAGCTTAACATCATCTTATGTATTTCCTGCGCAAGATCAAGTAAGTCGCTCCATGAGGGAGGCCTCTTTTCGGATATAAACAGAGGATTTACTTCAACATGCCAGTATCAGGACCAGGCTTGATTACAGGTTGCCCATGTGCTCTGAGTCAAGCTGAGTGTTTGGGTTTACTGACAGTAGAGAAGAGGATGCTATGGCTGGAATGCTGTGGTGTGAACAGTGGTGAACACTCCTCCCAGTGCTGAGTGATAGCTGGTGTAGCTCAGGCGGCAGGGCAGATAAAGTGGCTTCTGTGTGTCACATGGTTGCATACTATATGCTTTTGCATCAACTGATTACACCCCCCCCGGAAGTGGACCAAACACTCGCTCCATGAAACGTAAGCGACATACATGTTCACGGGTTGTGTGTTTGCGCTCTTTCTCATGCTATTTCGGTCAGTTTATCTGCAGCGTGGGGCACGGCTCTGTATTGCGATTGTCACACTTCAAAGCCGTTTCCTCACGCCACTCACTGCTGAGCGGCTAAGGGTCAAAGTGGGAAGGAAAGGTGCTTTCCAAAAGAAGTGCAGCACAAACATGTGGGGGACCTGAGATACACTGTGGTTTTCTCTTCCCAGCATCTCATAATTATATTTTTCTGGATTTGTGAATCCTACTCCCTAACACTTGAGTAACTCCCATCATCAATCCTGAAAATGAGATTGGAGGCCATGTGGTGCAACCAGCTAATTTGCACCAAACTACGCAGCTAGATTAGGAAACAAACGCAGCGACGTCAAGAGAAAAAGGGTGTTTTCCACAGTGTCCTAGGAATGTTTGGGCTAAGCTGAAAGCAATCATTCAAGCCCAAATGCCAACATTTAAGGAGACAATGACGGGACAGATAGCAACATCCGGGCCTGGCTAGTAGTCGTCTGGGTTGTGAACACAAGAGGGTTTCTTTTCTTGTCTGGGCCCCGGTCACTGCTGCGTACCCCCCCTCTTCCATTAAGTCTGTATACAAGTCTGACGTCCGGCAGCTTGCATCCCTCACTCCTACCAGAGCCTCGGAGAACATTGCCCTATTCTCCACAGTGCACTCAGGAGTAAAATCAGACAGAGGAGGGGAGAGGAAGAGGGTACACTTAACACAAAAGAGGTCCTATAAGATGCTAACAAGGCGCTGATACTTTCACCGTTACATGTTCTAAGGTTGTCAGGTCTTTAAAAGCAATGTGTTATTTATTTTCTTGTGAAGATTTTTGCCTCCCAAGAGGGAAGTTTATCATGTTTTCACCAAGGGGGGTACTTTAGTGTGTTTTGCCAATCAGGGCACCTTAGTTCACGTTTTGGCTCCTACTGGCTAAAATACCCCAGATGTGTCTCCAGTCCATCTCATAGACTGTATAAAATATGGATGTAGTCTCCCCAGCGTCACCCATCTGTTTCTGAAAAGGAAAATGACGCAAATCAGGAATCGTGGCCACATTGGAAGGGGCAAGAGCTTCGCGTACAGCTATAGGGTGCCCATCAGTCACGTGACCTGATTGTTGTTTTTTGTTTGGCTTGGTGGGAGGGCTGCACGATGGCACAACGGGTAGTGCTGCAGCCGCAGCAAGAAGGTCACTGGTTCGATGCCCAGCTTGGAGTTTACATGTTCTCATGTATGAGTGGGTTCTCTTCGGGTACCCCGGCTTTCTCCCACAGTCCAAAAACATGCTCACCAGGTAAATTGAGCACTCTAAATTATCCGTAGGTGTGAGTGTGTGTGAGTGGATGGTTGTCTGTCTCTGTGTCAGCCCTGCGATTGGCTGGCAACCAGTCCAGGGTGTACCCCGCCTTTTGCCCAATGACAGCTGGGATAGGCTCCAGCCACCCACGACCCTGAACAGGATAAGCAGTTAAGAAAATGGATGGATGGGTGGATGGATGGCTTGGTGTGTATGTAACTTCTGGTCCTTCCGGAGCCAGCCTCAAGCAGACACTTGAGAAACAGCAGGTTTTAGCACTCCCGCATTGTCTCATATTGTTAGATCGAAGGTTGTTGCTTGGTCCAACTCTGCTCCGTCAAGATCAAGCAGGACAGGAAGTTGTACATGGAAGCTACCTTAAAAACACCCAGTGACTTTCAAAATAAAACAAACTGTGTCAAAACCAGAATTTTTTTTAGCTCGACTACAACAACAAACAGACACATTGACCAGAGCCAGACTAGGAGTCAACAGGTTTGAGGTTTTACAGCCCAACATGAAAGAAGAGAGGCTTATCAAAGCAGGGGACTTGCAACTCCAGCTATCAGTCATGCAGCTTGCTGGACTGAACACGCAGCCAGTGTGAGCTGACAAACGCAGTCAAAACGCAACAGAGCAGAGCCGGACTGCAGACATATCATGTGAAATAAAAGTGCAAGAAATACATTTTCTTTGTTTCTGTGATTTTTTTTTTCATCCTTTTTGCTTTTAGATTTGATATCTTGGCTGAAATCCTTTGAGAAAATCAACTTTTCTACAAGTGCTGGGTTGGTAGGGACACTGAGCACAAGGGGAAAGCCTGGATTAAGTCATAAGCAGCCAGCAACATTGGTCAGATGTTAATTGGGTGAGATCACATCCTCCTCATTTCACAGTGAACAAACCTCATGTCTAGAGAAAATCACTCAGATATCGAGATAAGATGAGTTATGTGTCTGTCTAGACTTAAGTGATATGCATGCATGTAAAGTAATGTGCATGTTCATGGTACGAAGGCTCGGCATGCATCTGCAAAAGAGAGTGGCGTTCTTCATGTGAACGTTTGTCTAGAGCTCTCTTATATAACTCTTCTGTGGGGGCCCCCTTGTTCTGTTCCAGCAGTGGACTCTGAAGTTCCCCCAGCTTTCCTGCTCATTTGCTTCACAACACACAGATGTCTCAGGGCGGCGCAAAGGATGAGGGTGGAGGGGTGGGGGGCTGGGTCGGGGCCAAGAGGCAGCGGCTGCCTGTCACAAGTGAACAAGTGTGTGTGGTCAGAGATTAGGGAAGGAAGGACACAAACACAAATTCCTGCAGAGGAGCTCCTGTGGCAGCTGTAGATTTCTCAGTGAAGAGGATGCTGGACAACTGGAGCGCGCTGATTGGTCAGTGAGGGCGAGTGGGTGTGTCCTGGCGGTTGCCTGTTTCCTCTGTGTGATCTTAAATGAGAGGAGTGACAATTCATCAGTGACAGGATGTCCAATAGAAAGACAGATCCCAGGGGGTAGACAGGGGCCTTGCAGCTGGCCACTAAATGACTTCGGATCAAACAAAAGTTGTCTTTCTCTTTATTTCCTTCTCTCAAACATTCTCCGTAACCATTGAAAAATGAGGTATTAATCAGCAACAGACTGGGCACTTTCCAGTAAGTCATTTTGTGTGAGTTTATTTTAAACCAATGGGCCTCACCGTTCCACAAATAACATTGCTTTCTTCGTCCATTCGTTTCCCTTTGACTCTGCAACATTTCCACTCCTGCACACTTATGTTTCCCTCCTGAGAGAGGGGAGGAAATGGGGGGCCTCGCAATGTGAAGGAGAGCTCTTTGAAAGCGGCTCTAGCGAGGCGATATGCTCCTTATAAATGGCGAGCAGGGAGGTTTTTTAGACATGGGCTGCTCGGGCCTCCACTGTCTGGGAGCTGCCTGGTGTTTTCCTGTGTGTAATGCATGCTAACCCTGGGCCCCCTCGGCTCCAACAGCGGTATAAAGAGGCCTCTGTAAGGCTGAGTCAGCTCCTGCCTTAATTCACCCCATTGCTCTCATTGCTTGATTTAATTCCGCAGGGGGACTCCAAAGGCTCATATTTCCCCCCAAAAGTCTCATGCAATCAGAAAGAAAGATCGGAAATCAACCTGTTATCAGCATGAGCGACGCAGCCTGCCGCAACAATGATCCTAAGGATAGAGAAACAAGCCGTGAACTGTTGCCAGAGCAGATGTAGACTGAGAAGTATTGTCAGTTTAATGGATTGAAATGGGAGTGGAAAATATTGTTTCTGTGAGGTAATGACGTTGTCTTAAAATTGAAACCATTCAAGCAATGTTGGCTGACTCTGCTATTGCAAAACAGACTACATTTATCCAATTAAGGATACATGACAAAGACAAAGTGTGTGTGAATTAGGTGTGTGTGGGTTAATCCCCAGCTCCCTCAAATGTTGTGTAATTTGGCGTTCCAGACGAGCCAGAAAAAAAGAGAAAACGGAGCATACCAAGCCTATCTGCAGGAAATGCCATGATATGAACAAGTGTGGTGATGGCGTAGTCAAGGGTGGATGACAACATCATGCTCCTTTATCCCCTGACATCCAGCCATGCTTTGATCCTGTGATGGGTGGGTGGGGGGTCCAGAAGAGGTCCAGTGGAGCAGAGGGGCTAACCTGCATGGTGGCGCCCAGACCATCAGCTCGAATCTGTATCCAGCAGGGCGTTCCTCTTTCTGACCATGCCAAGGGATTTCACATACCAGGCAACATTGCTGAAATCATTCCATCGCTCAAACAAGGGCACAAATATGACAAACAGCCGAGTTCCTGCCTTATCCTTGGAGTTTAACAACAGTGGGCTTTAACAATTTTGAAAATAAGCTATTTAATCTCCTGATGACATTTATGTGAGCAGATCCCACTTTTATGTGTATCTGTTAAGAATCACGTCCCAACTTGGTAGGGTTTTTCTCTGCTTATGTAAATAGTGGAACTAAAGAAGACAGCAGGCATTGCCCCGTCAAGAATCCTCATCTTTTGAAAAAAAAAACAACATCATTGATTGATTAAAATACCAAATTTGTATAGAAATCAAGACCTTCAAAGTTTAGTTTCTATGGGACACCACGTGGCACCGTTTCTTAACTAGAAGCAGTGACATGACATTAGTCATAAATATATTTGGATGGCATATTAAAAGTTGATAATTTTGGGGGCTCAGTTGGTCAAGTGATTTGACTGCACACCCCAGGAAAAAATGTTGATCCATGTCAAATTTCGCCCTCCTCATAGCCTGTAAAATATGAACCTCACATCCGTGATGTCACCCATTTGTTTCTGATACAAAGTTCTAAAGCCCATTGTCGCCAGCAGCTATATTGGAAATGCTGAACTAAACTGAGCTTTGATCGAGTTTGGATGAGGCAAAGAGGCTGGCCCTTAAGTTGAGTCAGCCAAGCCCTTGTATGGGCAAAACTCATAAGTGTAATACTTAAAAAATTAACAAGTTATGGAAAATTTCATTTTTCCCATGCCATTCAAACAGGCTGTAAACATGTTTATTTTTGCTGTTGATGCTGCCCTTTTGCTTACTTTGTATCCAATATTTGCACAGCCAGCTTTGAACAGACCCTCAAAGAACTGCCGTTTTTAGTACTTCCACATGAGCTTCATATTTTTAGACCTGGGGTTTTTGCTCGGTCTCTTCTCATTCTCTGCTTACTAAGTTTTGTGTCTCTCTTCAGCTTTTCTGTCTAATAAAGGTAAAAAAAATGCCCAAAATGGCTTAAAGAGAGGGTTTCAATGATTTTAAAAGCATTCAAGTGTTGCCAACACCAAAATTACAATGAGTGTATGCTACACTAACATGTTTCAGCTTGAAAATTTGATGTATTTCTTTTGCACTATTTTTAATCGAATATCAGCTATGAAAAAATGCAAGTCATAAAAACTGTTTTAAACTAACATTTTGCAAATTGCCTAAACCTTTATGGAACTGTGGTTGTGAAAATTGACATTTTTGGACAATTTCACTTTTTTTAAAATACGTAATTGTTGGGTCTGGCAGATATTTTTCTAGATTGGTGAGCTGCATTCTTGTCCACAGTCATTGCATTAATCTGTATCCTAATGGCTGTAAATATCTTCTACCTTGCAGTCATCTGGAATATCAGTGTTCTTATAAAGTGTTTAAAAATAAAGGAAGGTGTGTTTTTTTCCAGAAATACCTGACCATTTCTTTAGTAAATCCAATTTCTATCCTGTAATTTGTCATGCTGAAACAGCTTAGTCAGCATTTTCCCATGTCTGTTCCCCTTCACACATTACTTTGGGTTCAGCCCTTTTTCATTTCAGAGCTTGAAATCCTGTTGAGCAGGCTGAGCTTTAGTTTAAACACAGAAAGAGAGCAATTCGACTTCCTCCCCAGACAAAACCAGTTGAAATCAAAACCATGAGATTAGTCTTAATCAAATAACAACCCTGCAGAACCAGATACCAGGGCTTTGTTACCGAGCTACGAGCCCCCCGAGCTATGAGAGGTGGATCAGACTGATCATGACACAACATGCCATAGACACACAAAATCATTTCACACCTCCTGTATATGATATTTGATCCATCCAAAAACATTCCCACAAGGACTGCCATGTTTAGAAGCAGTCTATCAGGACTGTTAATAATAGACACCGCCCAGGAGGAAACTTTTTTCCTCTTTGCCTGGAGTCAACACAGAGAAGCTCATCAATTCTTCCCACCGAAAGTCTGGGAGGAACGAGACTTATTCTAACAGTTGTTCAAATGTCAGCCATGGGCCGGCCCACGCTGGGAACAGAGAGGGTTCACAGTGCTGCTGCGGCCTGAAGCAGCGATAGACCAGTTGATCCTTGGCGACTGCTTCCCAGGACCGAGGCCTCGTCCCTGGAGAGTTCTGCCAAAGTTCCGGCAATGTCACTCTGCATCCACAGCATTGTCCATACTGGGAACTGATCCCGACATAGTGACCTCTGCACTGTTAGTTCACATGAGTGTGATTGTTAAACATATGTCATTCTTCATTTTTTGAAGTAGAAAGTCTACCTGTCGCGTCCTGTCTTGTGACACAGCTGGTACATGTTGAGGACAGGGTTTAACCTGAGTCTATGAATCCTTCTTGCGAGGCTAAAAGGAGGAAGTTAGTATCTTGCTGAAGTATCACCAAATACTTTCAGTCAAAACAATGAATTTTTTGCATTTTTCATTGCCATTATTGTGGGTTGAAGTTTCCACACGTTTTGTGATATATCTCGAAATCTTTTTGTTGCATTGGCAACAGCTTTGTTCACTTTGACTTTTCCTCAGCATATTCGTGGTTCCTAGAGGATACATTTCATCAATTTTGGTACCCTAACTTTCCCTGCAGTATGCACATCAGCTTAAAACTGTAGTCTGTGTAATACCTAAGGTCTCCAGGCGATTAATTCTATAACTTTTGCTGCGTTGTTGTGTTGACTGTGCTACATTAAATCTTTTTGCGGTGAGTTTTAGTGAGATAAAGAACAAGATAAAGCATAGCTGAATTCCAAAATGATCCATTGCTAATTTAAGCCTCTTAGCATAATTTCATTTGACCTGAGCAACCTACGCCAAACTATAGCCCAACTATACCTGCACAGCTATTGTTCTAGCTGTTCAGCAACTCATGCAAGAACAACAGCGTATCCTGCATAAACAGCCATTAGACAGTTCAACTGTACAATGTGCAATTATTCCACTCTCATGGAAATTTTCCCCGACAACCTGGGATGTCTTTGTTTCCGGGCCTTATGTAATCATTGATAACAGGAAGTAATGAGGCATATGTTATGGTAGGAACCCTGGCTAGAGCTCAAGCCCTTGCTCAGGATTCCCACTGTCACTGAGGAAATGAAAGCAAGGGGAAGTTCTCTTCATGAGCAGTGCATGAAACAAAAACATTCAAAAGGAGAAGCAAGTTTCAATCAAACAAGTGAAAAAAAAAGATGACTGTGCAATGAAGGAATGACAAATAGTCTCACAGGATGATTTTCATAAACGGCTCAAGTTCAGTCCAACACACAATGCAACTCTGGATCCATTCTTGTGACTTGGTTAAAAAAAGCAAACATTCTGGAGGAATGTGTGAAATGTGCAGCGTGGGAGGAGAAGTTTGACACATGTTGCTGTTTGCTCGACATGAAATGTTGCCAGGGCTTTCAAGGTGCGGCTTCACCTTTGCTGTCACTGCTGTCGAACTGTGATGCGTGCTCAGCTGTGAAGGGGTTTTATTGGCTAATACAAACACTTTGATAGAAAGGCTTACTCCCACATCGCATTGGAGTTTATTTATTCAACTCGACACAGCCTCACCATTGCTAAGTAAACATTACATCAAAACTGACTCAAGACCAGAACCTAACATCATGACTTCATGATATAAAAATGATTAGTTCAGTGTAATGTGTAACTCAGGAAGTATGCTGTATTTACATTCTCACTCTTCTAGCTTCATTATGTTTATTAGCAGTGAAGATTTTGGAAAACTCAGATTTAGAAATAGAGTTTTTGGTTCTAAAACGTCAGAGCTACATAACGGGGTATGCTGGAGAGAACGGCCCGCGGTCACACTACTCCAATATAAACCAGACTTTAGCGGATGTCACACACGCGCATGGCCTGCCTACATCATTGTAAATTATCTGTTTACATGAAGCGCGATCTCATCAGAGTCAGCACAATAAGACACAGAGAGCACTGCTACAACTTTTATGGACTTTCTGGTAAGTCATTTCAGCCCGACACAGCCCTCTAACACCCCGCTTTATTTAAAATGATTATCGAGAGATGCAGTGATCATACGTCATGGATCACAAGCGTGTCCGCATGCTTGTGCTCATGCATGAAGTAAACCGTGCCGAAACCCACCTCTGTGAAGCGTGCCAAGCAAAGAAGTGAATTTTGCTCAAGCACGGCACAGTTGTGGTCACGCTGGCCATTCGAAACATACTTTAGGGCCAAAGTACGGTGGCCCTGAAAGCTCACAGCGCTGCAACTTAAGAAAGCATATGCAAAACACAAGCAAATTAAGAAAACATCTTCATCAATTTGACAGTAGGTGCGCAGCACTTAGAAAACACACTGCAAAGACCACAACACAAGACATTAGACAAACACGCTGCAAATGCGTTACAACACAGTGGCAGTGCATTTGCTTTCTTAAGTTGCAGCGCCGTGCGCTTTCAGGGCCACCATACTGAAGTGTGCTTAAGCACAGCATGGTTTGTCAGTGTGACCGCATCCTAACACAGTTGCCTGACGAGGCACAGGTGAAACACATGAGGAGCAATCAGGGGCGGACTGGCCATCTGGACGTTCTGGAAAAGTCCAGAACAGCCAGTGCTGCCAGTCGGCTGACGGCTGGTTCGACCGGTGACAGCAAGGCCAACATGTCACCTTTTTGCATCTTATTTCACCAAACATCTCCCAAACTTAGACACCAGTGTGTATCATACTTTAGTTGGCCAAAACTAGCTAGCAAACAAACTCAAATTTTCTCTCTGTCTGGTCCTTAACAAATACATTATGATGCTCATGTATCTTCATAATTTGTTTTGTTGAAAACCAAACACAGCTAGCTTCATCTTGCTAATTAGTCCAACAGAGGGTTTATTTTATCTAGCATACATTAGCTGTTAAATGCTACTGTTTTTTCTTTGTGTGATCTGATGTTATTTTGTACTAACAAGAGTCTAACTGTATAGCCTGTGCCTCTTAGTCCATGACAGCGTTAAAAAGCTAAGAGCCAAGACTCACATTGCATAACTCCAAGTTTTGCTAACGTCAAAATGATTTCTCTCTCTGCTTCTGTAGTTAGCCGTACCTGCTAGTTAGCAGACATCTCTGGAATGACACCTTGAATAATATGAAGTCATCTTGACAGGTTCAAGCTCAGCATAGCTGTGAGAAAGAATGAGACAGGAATTTTTAAGGTAGACAGGCAAAAATATGAAGTGAAGTAGCAGCTGAGGGCTTGAGGCTGCAGACTGCTGCAGAGAGCAGAAACAAAGGTATCAATAGCAAACAACAGCTGGGTCTGCTTCCTCCGCAGAGGGGTGTTTGATGGATAAGGAACATGATATAGACGTCCAACCACAGCCACACAACAGCCAACATGACATTTAATATTTCTCTACACAAGTCCTGTCTGGACTAATCGTCTTGACATGACACCGGGAAGCGTTCAAATCTAAAATAAAAAAAAAAACTGCGGAGGACACGTGTCATTTTTATCCAAAGTTGTGAAATGTGCTTCTTTCTCATCTACCAGATAAGAAATACAAATATATGACATTCAGCTGGTTGTGAGAGAGCAAGCACAAGAGGGGGAAAGTGATAACACATTCCCGTATGCTATAATCATTTCCTCCCTCCGGCACAGTTTCTGCCTCGACAGCTAGCTCACCAGCTGAGAGGCAGAAAAGATGTGAAATGTTCATCAGTAGCAGTAAAATTCAAAAGATATGACCTTTTACTTTTTTGAGTAAACATTTAAATCAAACTTAAACTAGCACTTTGAGCTGTCCACAGAAAATAAGCCCTCTGTCCTCACATGGATAATTACAGGAAGTAAAAATGCTTGCTCATTATTGTCATGAGTGGTTTAACACTGACGAAACCTTTGCTATTTTGTGAATGCTTTGACAAATACTTTTCTTGATGGCTGAGAGTCTTATCTGCAAAACCCTGAGGCATTTTACAGATGATTATCCATGCTCTAAAGATGGAGGCCTCTCTTTACTTAAATTGTCTCTTTTACTGTCTTCCTTTTATCTAACGTAGGTGGCTACCTTGAAGTGAAAGTGGAAATTGGTTTCACAATCCTTTCCAAGTCATAGTTTGTGTTTTAAAAAAGAGGAAGTTTTGACATTTTCTATGCATTATGAATACCCATCCCTAAACGACATCTGTGAACATGATGAGACATTAGCCAAAGCTAGGTACTTCTCCTTACTTACTTGTAGCTTGGACAGTTTTCAGCGGGCCCATTCAAGATCTCTCATAAAAGATTATGAGAATCATCAGAGATCATATGAAGTGTTCTGAATTCACTATTATCTCAGAATAAAAAGTGACATGAATCTCATTATAAAGCTAGCTTAGCCTGGCAGCTATACCTACGTTATACTTGTCCGTTGTGGTGAGGAGGGAGCAGAGCCAGAAGGCACGGCCCTCAATTTACTAGTCAATCTACGCTCAGAAATCCAGGAGAAGCTCAAAGTAGAGCTGCTTCTCCTTTGCACCAAGAGGAGCCAGTTGAGGTAGCTCAGGCATTTTGTGAGGATGCCTCCCTGGGAAGGTGCTTTAGTCTTGCCCATCTGGGAGAAGATGTCGGGGTAGACCCAGGACACAATGGTGAGACAATGTCTCTGCTGGCCTTGGAACCTCTTAAGCTGTGTTGTGCTTTCTGGACGAATGTGACGCGCAATGAGACGCACAAGATCCGTACAAGAGAATGCGTGAGGCTTTTATGCTCAACCCTGCGCGGCGTCCGTTGGTGTCCATTCCCGAACTGCAGGGGGCAGCGTAGGCGGTATATCACATACGTACTTCTACCAGAGAACTAAACAAGAGTTGAAGAAGTTTGGCTTTGTTTCCAACATATTAACATATCTTTCCCCAGAGATTTTTCCAGTTTCTCTTAACAGATTCCTTTTCTCTGTCAAGAGTAGCTGCCATTTCACACTATGAACTGTATACCACTTTTGGCCCTACTCTACTCGGTCCTACTCGATTAGCAGCGTGTTTCCACTGGCCTGGTACCTCCTAAAACAAGCTAGTTTAAGTACCTACTCCGCTCTAGTTCCAAGCAAGCTGAGTCGATACTAAAAGATGACGTCACCTACTGTCGGCTACTGAATGGTCAGACAATGTCGTCATCTATGAGTCATGAGCGCAAAACAGAGGACAAGAGCCACCCGCCATTTTTTTTCCTCTTCCATTTGGCTACAGACTGAGCAGCAAGTATACTATTGCCTCCAAGTCTTCCATTGTTTGTGATTGTTGTGTCACGCTCAAAATGGCGTGGGTGTGGTGTCACCCAGCTGTTTTATGGCGACCCAGCCCCCTGGTGGTCAAAGAACGGGACTAGTGGAAAACCATCACAAAACAAGTAGAGTAGACTCAGGCCGAGTAGAGTTGAGCCAATGCGTGGAAGTGGGCCATTTGTTATCATGGTGTGAAAATTCATACGGATGCTTGTATTTCTGCACTTCGACCACTTCCGCCATCTTATCTGGGCAACTCCGTCCAGCAGGTTGGGAATTTTTTTAATATGTGTGTGGCAAAGAAATTTTCAGTGTGAAAAGGACTGCGCAAGGGGGCGTTGGTGTGGAAATGACGCCATTAGTTCGCACAAAGCCGCACGGACCCGCAGACGCGTCAAGCATAAACCAGCCTTCAGTATCCCCGCAGATTAGGTTGTAGAAGTGAACAGGGAAATGGGCCAATGGTCTTTGCTGGTGGCACAGACTCACATAATGGGTTGGAAGATAACTGCATGAATGGTTGGACTATAATGAAATATTTCATTGCTTGTTAATAATGTCTATTCAAAACTGAAAACCAACTAATTCAATTTTCAGGCTGGTGGAGACCAAAAACAGAGCCAAAATGGGGAGGCAACAATGGTCCCGTAATTCAAACACAAAATGGTTATTGGTTTGTCTGAACATTACAAAAGCTTGCAATGCAAGCTGGCTGTCTCATTCCTATGTGCATCCTTTTTCTACGTCAAAAACTTAATCGCTAAAAACATATTTATGATTATATCAATTTCTAACAGGTCTGTTCTTCTAAATGTGACTAGATAATACACACTGTGCCTTTAAGAGCCCACATGCACAATCCACTCACATCAGCAAACTGAAAGTAAACTTATGTTATTATGGTAATAACACCCACAATGAATGATCAGAGTCCATAACTTCATGGTTCAGTGCAGTACCTGAGAGAGCAGAGGAAAAACATTCAAAGACCAGTTTCAGAAAGCTGTTTTTCTGCTCAGTCAATAATTTTTATGCCCACAGACGCTGAGTTGCTTCTTGGCTGAAACAGGAACTTGGATGTTCCCACCACCTACAAGCTCTCTGTGACCTTTCTGTTTGCAACTGACACCCATTTATCTGTCACTTCTGTGGGTAAACAACAATGGGCAACAGACAGACGGACGGGCACGTGCCAACACGTTGAGCACTGCACCTTCTTTTAACATAGCAGGGACGCATGTTTTCCCACACAGGCTTTAGACGCCAAACATGTTCTCACAACTGTTCTCTTAGATGATAACAGAGAGGTTTATGTAATCCTCTGCATATGCAATCACAAGATCAGTGCGACTCAGTTTTGTTCTTCTCCTACCACATAGCAGGAAAGATGGTGGTATGACAGGGCAGCCTCCATAAAAGATAAAGCCTGTGCTTTATTAGAAATGAGGTATCTAACAGTTCATGCGCTGTGTGTGAAACTGGCCACAGGGTAGAGCCAGGTCTCATTCACACACCCACTGCAACCAATTAGCTTTTACTAATGCTGCCACATCAAATAGCTGCTTTTAGAATAATGGGATTAGTTGTTTCTGCATGTTATTGTCCTGCTGGTGAGATTTTCTTTGACAAGACACACATCTGAACCTGCAGAGATTTGATGTTATTTCCAGATGTTTCATCCTCCGGCCATATTTTACATGTGCAAAGAATTTAAGGATAATGCCTGGTGGAGCTTTACATCATCAGACATCAGTAATGCATCTGCATTGAGAGGCATGTGAACGTCGTCAGAGCTGAGAGATTGCACACTTATTTTAATATTACAATTACTGGCTGTTGCTCCTCTGCAGCCAGAGGTGCAGCCGTTAAGTCTCTCTGTAATGGAACTTTGTGTGGGCTGGGAACTCTCTGACGTCGGTTCTCACAGAACTTCCACATGAAAATGCTTTTGCAGTGTCATATCATGGAGAATAGGCGCAGTTATCCAGACGACTACAGCGGCGGATTGTGCAGCGGATCAAACAGACTCGCCTGGAGCGCGTTAATATCAGATTTCATTTTGAGGTTGAGGCCCTTCATTCATTTCTGACATTTACAGTTGGGCTGCTGCACCCCTTTCTGAGGCCTCTTGGCTCTCAGTCTGCACTGAGGCCCCACCAGCCACTCTGGAAAAACCCGGTGCATCTGACTTGCATTGCCTGGCTCCACTTGTGTGTTCTGTTTGGCCCGTGCCGCTGGAGGAGGAGAGTGAGCCAATTACCAGCCGCCGCTCCGAGACCAGTATGATGTCATCCTCCCCGCTTCGGCGTAACAGGCTGCAGATGAGAGGGGCTGGGCCTCTCAGCAGCCTTATTCACTTAACACAAAGCAGGAAAGTATTAAAAATAGCATCAAATAACCCTGAACATGAACATTTTCCCCATCTTAACTAACTTTCTATGAATTACAGTAGTTACTAATGCATCACGGCCTGATCGTGATGCAAAACATAGCAGATAGCAAAGATTATAGCTGACTGGTTATCTCATGAGCTTGAGCACCATGTTTAAATAAGACTGATAACAGCCCATGAGAAAGCTGTGGTCTTTTCCGCGTGGTGTTTCAGAGTTGCAGTTAGGATCTTGCCACATTTATATAAAAAATTACCTGTCGGTGTGTTTAAGGCTTGCCATGCCCTTTCCCAAACAGCGACACTCCCTAATTCTTTGGAAAGCAACAGTCTGCCAACTCCATCCCTGCAATCAAAGGAGTAAGGTTTAACAACACTGAAACACACAGTGAAAAGCAGAGATTCAGGCTTATGTAAACGCACACACTCACTAAACTCAAGAGACTACTTAAGTGCTATCCCAGAAGGCCTTGCATTTCCGAGGAAGTCTTGTAGCCACATCATAGAGTCCGAAGGGGCATGTGGGCTGCATCAGATCTCCTCTCATTTCCCTGCATACCCAACGCCCCCACAACCACACACAGACTGCATACAGACTCTGGGGCTGATATATAACACCAGCTGATAGCCTGCCACAGCTCGGAGTATAAACAAATGACAGGTTTAACTGTTGGGATGTGTTGCCAGAGATTTTATCTCCATGAGAAAGAGAATCAAGTCGGACCAAGCCTTTGAGGAAAGAGATTTATCAACAAGTGCCGGCTTTCAGTCACATGCAGATAGACAATGTTGACAGCTAGCCTAAATCAAGCTGCAAGTTATGTGTGAAATGTGGAAACAGCAGAAGAACTTACTGATGCTATTTGTACTGAAAATAGTTGGGACATCTTCCTGTTTAACAGCAGACCTTTGATTTCTAGTTTCATCTGCAAGTTGTTGTGCTTTGTGGTTACGTATTTAGCACGACGCCAACCACTGTGGTTAGCCCTGCTCCCTGCTGTATATACATTCAGAAATGTTCTGTAAGCTAGTCTGTGTGAGTGATGTGAGAATGAAAGAGAGTGAGGATTTTCATTCCAAATTCAATTTTGGGTTACATATTTAACAGGTTACACCAATGCTTACTGTTGGCACAGCATGGCTTTAAGCTAAAATCTGCAAGCTAATGCATGCACTGTGAAGATGCTAACATAAAAGTCATGAATGAAACCTGGCCCACAAGGCACTCAAAGATTTTCTAAATCTTACCAGATGTGGGAAATGTTGGAACCTCACATGATGTACAATTGTGTGCAATGATATTACAACAGGATATGCTGCTGGCTGCTTAGCTAGCTAGTATTCCCAGCACTGTAGCAGTTTCCATTCATCTCCTCTCTTTGTCAGTTGTAGTATGTTGTATAAACTATTGTGTCTTTCACTTCAGACTTTAAACTGGCTTTAAGTTTCACGTTGCCTATCGGAGACGCAGCTGCATTTTTTGCACTTCCTTTTTCAGTCGGTCTGGGCTTTCATGCTAGCTCAGGTGATAATCCACCTTGAGCTCCTTCACATAAAAGGATATCTTATGATAAATGTGAGTGGGTTTGATGTTTATTATTTCAAATCAGAGCAGCTATGATTTTCTTATGAGCAGAACAGGGAAGACAAAAAAATCTGAACATACCTCACACTGCAGAAAAATCTGGCAGGAACTATAAATTGCCTTACTTACAAACTACAATCAACACCTGGTTGAAAATGAAAGTTCATGCCCAACACTCAGCAGAGCCGTACTCGTTGTCTTTGTCCTACCTGAGGATGCTTTATCAAAAATACTCGCTGGTATTTGTTGGAAAGAGAGAAGAAACTCACAGCAAATTCCTCTCTAAACCTTCACAAGCCAGGGTTCAGATTTGACACAGGGGAGGTTTGGGTGAACCAGGGTCAGGCTCTTAACCTCAGCATGAGGCTGTGAAGGAATGGACCTCATACCTCAACAACTAAAAACACTATGGGTGAATTAGTGAGTGCTTAATGATTGAAATCTTTTCTATTGATAAGTTACACCAACACAACTAAAATTTGACCACTTACAGGAAATTCATAAGCTTTGGAGTTGCTGGCAGGTGGATTTAATTTTACTCTATGACCAGGTGTTTCTTTGCTTTCTATGTAAGGCTAAGCTAACTTCTAGCTCATATCAGCTTACCTAACACTGAAATTGGAAAGTGGCATGAAGCTGTAACAAAGCTAAAGAGTTTGAGAACTACTGCTTCGAATGTGCATCTAAAAAAAAAAAAAAAATTGGGGTGTACCCTCATTTTCATGCACAGATCGGCATTGCACATAATGCATCCCATCAGGCTAGCTGAACTGCGAAAATATAGGAGCAAGTTATTTAACTAACAATTGTTTTTTGCTATCAAAATGATGCCCATGATGGGCCAGGTACGCACATCACGCATGAACCTTGCCATAACTCGTTTCTACCCCAAATCTGCATCAGTTTCCATGCAAGATTGATAAATGAGGGCCTGTGTGAGCTATACCCTGCTTCACATTCCTCTGCCATCCAACCTCTGTCCAGCCTGGACTTTCCCACAGAACCCTAAACCCTGTGAATGAGAGTAGGCCTTTGTTTGAGGCATTTTTCATCCTGATCCCAGCAACTTCCCCATGGTGGAATGCAATAGGAATGCCAGCGCCAGCTACCTGGCATTAGAGAGTCTTTGTGCGGAAATAGGAGAGGCAGAAGGAGAGAGCGGGTCAAAGAGGTTTGACAATGGATAGCTCACTTCTCAAGGTGCCCAGCCCATTTTGCAGAGCGAGCAAGCGAACGGCAGAGCGGGTCAGATCTCTTAAACATTGCAAGGTGCACCCAAGGAGAAGTGAAAAAACGACATTGTTTGCATGTAGGCCAGTTTCACTGTGTGTCCTCCCCCTGTCAGGTTTTTCTTCTACTGTACAAATCATTAACTGGAGCGCTGATGTAGCAACTGATTGGCATGCATACACAAGCACAGCCGAAATGCATGTCTGCAGCAGTTAACAGGTTGTTGTGGGCTTATCACAAGCTGAGAGCTGGAACGTTGAGGCAGCAGTTTGCCTCAAGGTGCAATTCCATTCATTCCTGTATAGTGAGAGGCCAGAGACGGTGTATTTTAATTTAAGAGATGCCATGAGAAGAAGAGGATTTATTATGATATGATCAGATAATGTTTTGATGAATACTTTTACAGGCAAGTCGCAGCAGTCCTTGTTGATCAAACATGAGCACGACCAAAATATTGGTGTATGCTCATGTCCAAGCACAGAGCGGAGTTTGCCAACCCACACAGCTTTACTGCTATTCTTCTGTTGCTTTAGTGTAGCTCTCCAGCACAGAAAAGTGTCTTTTCTACCATAATGTGTCCCTGCATGTTATATATTCCATGGGGTACCCCACCTGAACGGTGAAAATTTAGATACTTGTTATTTTAATGATGATTGTTTTCAGATGCCAGATCTATCTATCAAGGGATCAAAATGCTCAGGTTCACCTGTTTCAAACATTTCCGTGAGAGTTGCTTTGTTGTGGTAAGATCCAGTAGAATGAAAACTTATCACATCCAAAACTAGAAAAGCACTCAGAGAGCGCAGACCGCCAAGCATATTGATTGTCACGCAACACTTTAGTCCTACTTTAATGTTATACTTCCTTTCAGCAGACTGTCTGCTACAATTTGGTGTTAGTTGCAGGTTTGTACGATAATGAGTTACCTGACAGTGTTGAAAATTATGATGACCCAGTACATATTTCATATTCCAGATATTAGTATCCAGAATATTGCCAGGATCTGGATCGTACTTTTACATCTGTCAGAAATTATGGTGACCTTGTCTTGCATTGTTTTGCAAAGCAAAAAAAGCATTTATTGTGGAGTTTTATACACATATGGTGAAAAAAGCCCTATATCACAATGATAAAGAAACCTTTGAAAAAATCCTGGATCCAAAAGGTTATCCGGATCACCTTTCTGAACATTTCCTGAAAATTTCATCAAGATCTATTCCTAACTTTTTGAGTTATGTTGTTAACAGACAAACACTCATAAAAACATAACCTCCTTGGAAGAGGTAACAAAAAAAACCGCACCCAAAAAGTGTGGGATCAGTAAATAGGCCACCACTTTGGTGTCGCACAAACATGATGGTGAGCATGTCAGAGCAGGAGCTCGCACAGACCCAGACACAAGTAGGTTTACCGGGCCCTTCAGTGAAGCCATTTCACCTGTAACCTGAGCAGCATCTGAGGCGACGGCTGATCTTCCTTAGATCCTGAGACTGATGATAAGGAGCAGAGATAAGGCGCTAACTGAAGGGTAACGACAGCTATGAAGACTAGGGTGGGGCATCAGGTCATATAACCATGCATGTCATGACTGCAATTACCATGGGGGCCTCCGCTCACCTCCTGTGAGAACTAACATCTGTAACATGCTGCCGACTCCTCTCAGTTGGAAGTCCGCTTGTAAATATAAATACCTCAGAAAAATATGTATCATTAACTACTAAATAGTAGTGCTGCTGGCTATATGGAGTCAACCGAAATGCAAGTGAATCAACCTCAACCTCAGCTCAAGTCCAGCCTAGACCAAATTTGAACCGCACTTTTTATTTTCTGTACACTTTTAGTGCTTTGACTGCTCGACATCCCCTTTTCCTAGAAAATCCTGCAGATGTTGTATTTATTATGATCCGAGTGCCAAGAATCTCAGGGAGGATGACTTCAACATGTGAAGAGAGGCAAAGTCTGTGTTGCCCAGACTCCCCTTCTCCCACCACCAGAGAGGAAATTTTATGAACTCACAGGGGAAAGATAAGGCCTCTTCCTTGACATGATCGCTCATACTACAAATTCCAGTGCAAGCCCGATGGTGTTTTCACAGGCCGCTATATGTGTTAACACCAAAAGCTGAGAAACTGTTCCTCGATACAACCCAAATATGAAGTGAGAGGAGCCATTTTTAAAAATGAGACAAGAGTGTTCGGGTCACATGTCAAAGATAAAAGACAAACCTTACTTTATGGACGCCTTTGGGTTTGTACTTCCAGATTTAGGTCAGTTAAAATATGCACGACTTGGCTTTAAAGATGGAGTAAGTGGACACATTTTCAGCTGCATGCTCTTCTTCTTCGTTCAGTTAAACTTGAGTTAGACGTCTGCAGAGCAAAGATCCATTTCCCATTCAAAACATCACATGTAAACCAAAAGATAGCTGCGTGAGCTGTCCTGCCACCTCTGCTCTGAGATATCCTGTGATTTCCTGTTATAAAGGACAGAGTCGATGGGAGGCAGTCAGGATGGGGCTTGTTAGGGGTCTCAGTTTTGACATCGCAAGGCAAACATCCTCCCATACACAGTCATCTCATAGGGGCAGAGCATAGACAGGAGCAGCCACCATTCACAAGCTTTGTCCAAAACAAGAAAGAGGAACCGAGTAGAGACATAGGACAAGGAAATGGTTCCTTTAAAGGAGTTATATATAAACCAGAACATGAATCCTGCAACCTCTAAATGAGACAGCTTCAGCTCTTCCCTACAAGGCTAAAGACTTCATTTTACAGCGGGTATGTTAAACATATTCATATCAGAATTTAGAAAAAGAAATGTAAAACATTAAAAAATTTTGCCTCAAAATGTTCCTCGAAGGATATCGCACATTCTTTTTTTTCAAGTGGGGCTGCAGGAGTAACATGTCACCATTAATTGTATTAGCAACAGTGGCTAACAGTCAGTTTGGACCCTTCAATGAGAAACATCCCTTGGGCTAGTTTTCTGCAAATGGGACAGTCTGTCACGTACTTAACAAACTTTTAGAGAAGTGTACACTGCCTAGATCATTTTTCATCACCTTGCTATCAGAGCCCTTTTTATTTACACTACTGTGGGCGCAACATTGACATGCTCTTCCACCTGCAACAAACTGAGCTGATTGAATTTATGATATTCATGCCACTGGTATAAAGCAAGTATCACGATTTTTCATCTCAGTTTGTTATTATGTTAAGCAAAGACTGCCTTAGATCACCCAACAAAACTATTATTGCTTGTAGTTTTTTGGAGCTCAGTCCTTCCCATCAGCAGCTCACAGGTTGAGCACAGGTTTTGTCACGATTTAAAGATGTTCTTCTGTTCAACTTTTCTGGTTTCTCAGTTTAACTCCTGAATGTTGAAGAAAGTTGGTGACAATTATGGTGTTCAGTACAGAAGTGGACTCTGGTCGATGGGCGTCACAGACTGAAGCCGTATGTGAACTGCTGATTTAATTTAATTCCCAAGAGTTGAGGGATTTGTTGGTACCAATCTCTCTTATGACAATAAATAGTTGTTTCGATTTGTGGGAATTTGATTGCAGCTCACAAACCTGCACCACCAAGTAAAATGATATCTCTCCAGCTCTCCAGTTGGCAAAGACACTTCTTCGCTTTTCCCTCTAGAGCATTGAGCCACCTTTTCCTCTGCTAACTTTGGCTCATGAAGGTATTCACGCGTGTCCGTTCTGATAATTCTTTGGCACCACCCGCTCCAGTCACTATTTAATTTTTTTGTATGTTTGTTTTGTTGAAACTAGCAGCAACATATGGCTGATCTGTGCGCTGTTGGTGGAAAAATGTGTTCACAAATCGTGGAAAATAAAAACACTTTCTGACTTTCAGGCTACCTGATGGTAATGTAGAGCACTTTACAAAGATTTTTGTTTTTCTCCATTTTGCTAGCTTAGGGGGCTTGGCATCAAGAATGAGTCATAGACAGGTAGGAGAGAGAGAGAGAGAACCTAGTCATTTGAAAAAAAGAAAAAAAAAAAACATGGTTCAGAATCAGATGATAAATCAAACTGAAATAATGTAAGTTGAGTAGTTTTTATGTGTGGCCCGGTACCAATTGACCCATGGACCGGTACAGGTCAGCAGCCTGGGGGCTGGGGACCACTAATGTAGAGCATATAAATAAACTGAGATAAGTGCTTGAGTCCCAGTCTTTCAAAGTAAGCTATATCATGTATCTGTTGTTTCTACTACTACTACTAGTGACATGTAACTCATACAACCAAATAACAAAAATATCCCATTTAAAAACTAGCAAAACAACAGCTAATTCTGTGCAGCTAGGCTAGAAGAGGAAGCTAGCTGGTGTGAAAGTATTAGCTGTTAGCTGCTCCAAATGTTGCTGACCTTGAGAAGTAATGTAAATAAGAGTGCGATATAGGCTTGCTGTTTTTGTAAAACATTCTCAGGTAGCTTTTTATAGGATTTGGCGCTATATAATTTAAAAAATGTTGATTAATTGAAACAATGAAGCCAAACCATCATCACCATCAAAGCTCTTGTTCTTGCATGGACCACCCCAGGAGAACAACCAGTAGGCCAATGATTAGACATCAAATTCAGGCACAACAACCTTTGAATCTGTTATATTGATCTTCACTGCTTCTGTCTTTACTGCACTCGGCCTTTTATGGCAGAATAGCCCAGAGGAAAGTAACTTAATAACTTTGACAAGTGACATGACATGAAATTATTGGTGATCATCACCGAACAGACAGAGGGTTGGAATACTTTGTGGCTGGCTGTTGCTTCAGAAAACATTTCAGTCAGACACAGGCATTTATCTAAGCCTGTGAAATCCTCCACACAAAAAAGGGAAAATTTAAGAGTGGTTCTCAAATAGCCAAATTCCATTTTCTCCTCAACGCATCGCAGTGATGTGCTCACCTAGTAACTGGTAAACACACATCAACAATGACTACAAGGCATTAATGAACCTCCATTTATTCTCCAAAGAAAACATTTCAAGTGTTGCCACACTGCAGAACCAGAGAAGTATCATGCTTTTGCTATTGCCTACGTGCCTATCAAGCTGTATGGCCTCCTTCTTCTTCTAGTTTTACAGATTTATAGTGTCAATCACATGCTGCAGGAGAAATGATACACCAAAACAATAGAACATACGGTGTCCTTGGCTGACTGGCTAACACCTGTAAGAGATAAAGAGCTGAATAGTCCAGTTTATGATCTGCCATAAAGTGTCCGAGTAACCACATCT
The DNA here is from genome assembly GCF_033239565.1 of Halichoeres trimaculatus. Taxonomy (NCBI): domain Eukaryota; kingdom Metazoa; phylum Chordata; class Actinopteri; order Labriformes; family Labridae; genus Halichoeres; species Halichoeres trimaculatus. Next base: position 8,508,077 of record NW_027437199.1, on the reverse strand, counting down.
ATAGTCCAGAGCTCAATCTCGAACAATAGAGACAAAGACCTCCAGCACGTGCCGCACATGCTGGAAAAGACACTATACTTCAGACTACATTCATTCAACACCATGAGTGTCCTGCCTTTGGCATACATTACACTGTTATTGTCTGCGATGCGTTCAATGTCAGGGCGGTGCTGGACAGCTGCTCTTCTAACATGTATTTCACACATGGTGGTACAACCTGAATTATTGATTAAGAACCCACAAAGGGAAGAAACAGCTCTTTGGAGGGTGAGGAATATTGTCATCTGAGATTTCAGCTTTCAACAATAAGGGCAAAACGTCTGGTTTTAAAGGATGAATTTAAGATGAGGTGGTATGAAATAGATAGCAGCATGCACAATACTGAGGAACTAATATTCACTTGAGTATTCCAAATTGCTGAAACTTCATACTTCTACACCTGTCCTCTTCTACATACTGTCCAACAAAATGAAGCTTATCTGCAAAAGATTTCTGAGGTGAAAGTACGCATGTCTAATCAGCAAAATACTTATCATTATCGAAAGTAGAAGTGATCATTTTATATCCTCAGTTTTATTGTCTGAATCCAATTACAATACAAATACAATGTGATTAAAAACTTTGATAACTACCGAGTACATAAAACAAATCTGATCACGTTACGTCATCGATTACCTGTGTAAAATATTTTTTGTAACTGTAGAGACATTATGGAAACACACAATATATAATAACAGAATGAACAAAAAACTATCCAATATCTGTTTAAGATTTGAAATGCTGTCACACAGGATAAGAAAAATGTCATTCATTTATAAGGGTAAGTCCTGGATGTGGTGTCTGTGACATCACCCATTTGTTTCTGATACAGAGTTTTGAAGCATATTGTCGTCGGTGGCGGCCATCCTTGAAAATCTGAACTGGACCTTGTTTGAGTAATGATAACGCAAGGAGGTAGACCTTATATTAAGCCTCTTTCCAGACTACTACAGGGCCCACCTGTCAGACAAATCAGTCATGCCCTAAAACGGGCAAAACTTGCGACGAGTTGTGACGACATTAACCCCACCAGTGCACGCGGATAGAAGAACAAGCCATTGAGAGCCATTTTGAACAATTTTGTAAAAATCATCTTTTTTGAATAAGCATATATGTAATCACACTGACAAGGCTGCCTGCAATGGCTGCAGGCAGTACTTGTTTATTAGTCCATGAGCGCAGGGGTCAGCTGATGCAGTTTATTTTAAAATGCCATCAAGTTAGATTTATTAGTTGACTCATTATCAGTCAATGTCTTAATCTTAACTCGAAGAGTTAGCTTGACCTAGCGTTTAGCATGATTTTGCATCAAGCGTCGATCTCCTGGGAGGCAGCAGTTCACGTAACAGACTAAAACGAACAGGCATTCTTCTTCATGGCCTACAAAAACAAACATGACTACCTCCAAAATGACTGTTGCTGTATTATGAATTGTAATTATTGGGGGAGCCGAAAACTGTCTGTAGGTGTCAGACAAGACACACAAAAAACAACTTTTATCGTTTATTTCAATACAAATATTCACAATGATTGAAACATTTGTTTAAAGAAAGTAGAATGAGATTTGTCGGAAGACTCTAGCACCACTTGTACCGCACAAGATCAGTGAATGAGAAGCTTCACTTTGTCCAAAATCAACACACAGAAAAGCAGAAAAGGAGCTTAACTCAAGAGCATTTCAGTCACAAGCATACATGAATTGTCTCTTTTACAAATATTTCCACTGTCAATCTTTCACACTTAGCCACTGATGACTTAAACCTATACATATTGTGCACATCCAGCCGTGGCGTTTAGCCCCACCGTGGAGGATGATACCCCCTGTACAGAGGACTGCTTCATGCAACATGGCAGTGGGAAAGACTAAGCATGAGGCCTAATGCCTGTGGCAGTGTGCAGACATGTTCCATTCTGTCAGCGCTCTGCGGCACATAGGCACCATTTCACACGGTCCCCTGACTCTTGGCCTAGCGAGTGGGAACTTTAGAGGCTCCTTTGACAGCCAACGCGACTCCCCTTCATTTGAAATTATGGACATAAGGCGTTCCTTTTTGCTACAGGCATTTATTAGCACTTTTGTGCTTACAGATATACAGAAATAATAAAGTGAACTAAATTAAGCTGAGTAAAGAAGTGTGACCATTCCTTAAAGGGAATACCAAAACCCCAATGCACTGATTCATCAGTTCACCTTCAAGACACGAGGCAGGGAGAGCAGTTTGACACCCAAAGTCTCAGCTGTTACTATGATAGGGATTAAAAAACAAAACTTCCGGCTTCACTGGTCTACAGAAAATACTGCAGAAGCTTAAATGAACAATGCTCCTCTTAGACACGTGCTCTCTGCTGCATCTCAAACATGAGGTCCTGTTAATGCACAGATCCCGCCCCCTTTGGTAGCTGCAGGATATCAGTTCCGCAACAAAACTTACCACACAAATTTTTTCTGTACACATCTTCAATGATAAATACCAAAATATTATAAATATGGTTTCATTTTTTTAACTTAATTTTTTTCTTCTTTGTACATTTCTGAGTTCCCATGTGCTGGGTTTAATAAATGTGAGGGAATGGAACAACAATGACACCTCTGATGAGTTGCTGAAGTTTGCATTTCATGAAAAAGTGCTTAAAAAAAAATCTGAATCCTAAAGACTTTTTGTGAGTGTTTTGGCAGCGCTAATGTGGAAAAAAAATGAATTCATTGTTGTTGAATGGTGACTCATTATGTAAAACACAGTGTCAGGAAAATGAGCACTGAGTCCAATAACAGGTATTTCCCTTAAAACTGTGAATATCTCAGCTAAGCATTCTCCCAAACTAACCCCCCAGAATGATTGAGTGTTGAGAATGTGTGTGGTCTCTGAAAGGGAAACCCATCACTGTTTTGAGTCCTCAGCACCATCTACTGGTGATTGATAGAAATGACTGCATATACTGTCCTCAATCTGAATTAGAAAACCATTTGATTAAAAAAGACAAATGTGGGAGACAAGTTTCAGACAATCCATTAAGAAATACATCACTTAAAAATAATAATTTAAATCACTTCATGTTTACAATCCTATGGTTATTTTAAATTCCCATGTTTCCCCTGTATTGCACCATATCCTATGTGAATTCATCTGCATCCACCCACTCAGCCGGAGTACTCAGGTTGTGGTCCACCAACTTCTGAACCTCTTCTGTACATTAACATGTATGCAGTGGGTCTGCAAAATAAAAGCATTTGGCATTCAAACAACTGTACGGTATCCCTGAGCAGACATGCATCTACACATTATATTTACTCAGAACTTGGTAAATTTTAATTATTCTCCTGAGATCTGCAACTTTTCTAGACACTCATTGTACAGATAGAGTCTCAGGACATTACCAATTGGTTTCTTGAGCATAGTGCTGAAACTCATTGAAGGCTGTCACCATTTTGGAAATGCTGACCTAACCTAGTTTTCTTTTTGTCAAAGAGGCAGAAGTGCTGAAAACTGCAGTTCTTTGAGTGTCCACTTGGGGCTGTCTCTGAAAGTCCCAGAAACCATGAACAAACCTATTTAAAAGAGCCACTCTTTATGAAGAGACAAACATGTTTACAGCCTGGTTAAAAAAATGACATAGGTCTGAATAGCTAATTTCTCTAATGGTACACACTTTACAGGGCAAGATTTTTTTCTACACATCTGAAGTTTGATAGAAAAATAAATCAAAAAATTTGCTCAATCAGAGGGGCAGCTAACCTGACAGGTCTGGCTGTTAGTGAAATGGCTCAAAGCCCACCTCACACTGCAACAACAGAAGCTAGGATGAGGCCTGGACTGTGTAACATATGGATGTAGTCACTGTGACATCACCCATCCGTTTCTGATACAGAGTAATGAAGCATATTGCTGGTGGGGGCCATATTGGGAATGCTTGCTCAAGAAGCAGGCTTTGAGCCTTCCAACTAACAGCTAGATATGACAATATGCGTCAAAACTCTTTATCAGAACAGATGGGTGACATCACAGGGACGATGTCTGTATCATGCAATAAAATAGTTGTGTTTTGTTTTGTTTACTTGATCGCCAGAAAAAAGCAATTATTAGAAAACCTGATTTTTTTTTGGATATAGCAGGATAAACAAGTCAATATCTTCACGAATGCTTATTTGGAACCATTAGAAAATAGAGTAAATCCAAACATCTTTATCCTTTGACACGTTTCCCAAAGACTAATAACCAAAAATGCAAACTGTTGCAAATGCAAACAGAGAAGGTAAGTGATCAAGATGGCAAGCGTAAAAAAAAATCCAGTACAACAAACAGGGATAAAAAGTTTTAAAAAAGGACCAGGTGTTAGGAAGCTGGTGAAAGACAAGAAAACATCCCACACAGGATGGATTTCCTCTGTTTAAGAGTTCAAAAGTTTGGAAGCCCCCATGGCACAAAAAAAGGAATCAGCCACCTTAAGCCTCTAATCATCCCCGCAGAGAGACAACAAGGCTTTTCTGCAAAGATCTGAAAAAAATCCTGCAAGTGGTTAGAGAGAAGCTGCATGATATGAGACGTGGTTAAAGCATTGAACGCTTTCAGTGTGCTAATAAAATCTTAATCTCACTAAGCATCTTGTGGCAGGATGAGGTGTGTCACAGGGTTTTGCTCTTTTTGCTGGAAGCCTGATTGAGGTGTATGAGGAAGTTATATTCTTCTTTTTTTTCTCCAAGAGTCAATGAGACATTTGTTGATGTAAGAGTGAATCTTTTGATCAATGGACTTAAACCCGTGTTACTCAACCAGTTTCTGTGGAAGCTCAGTGTCCTCAGTTAGTTAACACCAACTGCGGTTAACATACAACGATTTCAACTGATAGGACTAACTTACAAAATGAGATCAGTTACTTGGTAAATCAAAAATGAACTAATAGCATTTATATGTTTTTTTTCTTCTATTGTATTTGATATATTAAAGATTAAAGAACTAATGAGAAACAGTGGTAATGAAACCAAACAAGAGCCCTGAGGTACACCATAATCAAACTGGAGCTCCTGTGAAGAGTTCACAGCTGGTGGTTAAATGGGCTGGCAAAGGAGGAGAATTGGGAAGTTCTGTTCAGTAACTTTAATGCTACACTTAGTCTTTCAATGAAGAATTTGCCTGACATTTGACTGTGATATCATTTTTTTCGTAGCTTGCAAAGAAAAGAAAACATTTCGTAAAGAGAATAGTGACTCAGAAAAGTGATAGAGTGAGTAATTTACCTGTAACCTCCGCCATATGTTTTCTTTACTTCTTCCCAGGAGGCCTGGCATGAAAGAGAATTTCTTTACATAGAAAATAACACAAAAAACAAATATGTATTTAAAAAAGTTTGAACTGAAGTACCTTTTCCACATGGCTGTCATCTGCATAATACCAGCCCTTGTTGTCTTTATGGCGAACAAAAGCAGTATAGTGTCCGCACGAAGCAGTACCAGAGTGCACCACCACTGTGTACAAAGTGTACTTGCAGTCATCCTGAAAGAAGAAAACAATTTGTGGTTGACTTCAGATGAAACACTATGTCAACATGAGCTCACAGTGAAACACATTTACCTGAGTGAAATCAGAGGAGAACGCTTCTTTGTGGAGCTCTGAGAAGTCAAAGGTTTCTGGGAACGTAACCTTGGAATCAACTTTTCGTGTGCTACCGCTCCTGTTCCGAAATCTTTTCAGATGCACACGCAAGATACGTGGCAGGGAGAGCAGTTTGACACCCTAAGAGAGGAAGAGACGTTAAGGGACAGTATACAGTGCATACTTTCTAAAAAAAAAATGGAACAAGGCGCACCTGTTTGGTTGGGGTCTTTGATTCACATTGCTTACAGTAGCAGCAGTTTCTGCCCCTTAGCTCCTGATGTTCAAAGAAAGATGTCATGCAGCTTTCCTGAAAAGAGCAAGTGAGCAACACTTTAAAGTTATGAATACTGAAAATACTTCTTTTAATGAGCTGCCTGACAAGAGTTGGTAGATAAAATCTGGACCACTTAAAACCTGTACAGTCAGCATGTAGCTACAGCTGGTTTGCAACGGCTAGTTAGCTAAGGCTAGCCTAAAAACTGGAAACAAAGTAACAGCTAGCCTGGATCTTTCCAAAAAGTGACAAAGTATATGGATCAGTAACTTAACTCTTAAAAGTCACATTGTATTATTTTTCATGCATCTTGAGAGAAAAAGAATGACTGCCACTATCAACTTTGTCAGAAACAGAGGTGGAGGTTAGACTTAAATGTCACTACTGAGGTAACCAGAAGAGCTGCTGGACCTAGCAACAGTTGGCACTGGCTCTTAACCTGAGGTCATTACTAAGACACAACACAGCAAGTGAACACAAACCCTCATTTATATCTAATTAACAGAAAAAAAGTTTCAGATATTATTGAATTACTCCTTAAAAACGGGGATGTGTTCCAAAAAGTATCAGCACCAGAGAATTGTGATCTTCATTTATGTGCAGTGGCAAGCTGAGCATGTAGCTGGTCTGGGTCTGGTTGGAGGTACACTCTAAACACTGCACGTGTGTCTGCACCGAAATCTTGTACAGGTCCTGGATTTCCAGAGCCTGGCAGAAAAACAAAACACAACACAAATGAAATGATGGATAAAACACTTGCATGTGAAATATACACAATTTAACTGACTTCAGACTGACCAGAGCTCTGTCGTTAATCTGCTGCTGCATCAAGTTCAGGATGGACAGCAACACCTCATCTGCATCATGCTGCACGCAAACTGCAAAACATTTAGTTGAGTTGTGAGAAGAATGGCACCATGAAGGAGTTTTGGTTTGTAAAGCTTTTCATCCTCACGTCGGATGCTGTGCCTGTCCAGGCAGCGGAGGAAGTCAATATGGGCGGCTGAATGAGGGGCGTTGCTCCTCAAGGCAGAGAGGACTTTCTTCAGCTGCAGAGGGACGTTAGATATGTCCGCTGTCAAGCCAGATGAGTCCCACCTTGTACAATTCATAATCTGTTACTGATCTCAGGTTTTGGGTACAATTGACAAGCAGCTTTCTTGTTAGGTTGTAACAAGATCCTGGTAAGTCAACATTATGATGAATACACAACATAGCTGTCTTACCTGTCAAGTATGTCTGTGAGTTCCCAGGTAGCAGAGAAGGTCTGCAGTAAAGAGTTGACACAGCAGGACTGATGGTGGTTACTGAGGCCTCTCATGGCTGTAAAACACCAAAAGAAACACTGAAACCAGCTCACATTCCCTGCTATCAAGGGCATACATTTGGGTCCAAAATTTAGTAGGCATATCTTTAAAAAAACCACAAGATCCAGATGCTAACTGGTTTGGTACAATCATCCATTTTGCAGCACAGAACACCCATCTCACCTGTATATTTTTATTAAAAGCAACAAATCAATCATCCCATAAAGACAACAGAGAAAGACAGACATGTTGGGTTTATTAGTTTAAAGCCCTGCATACAGCAGATGTTTATTTTACATGGACCTGAGGTGAATGTTTTGTTTTAGTATGTCACTCCTGCACACATGAGGGATTTATTGGTTGTGAAGAGAAAAATAATTGTGTGAAATGAAGTAACAGAGGGAATTTCCCTGTTAAAACAGCACTGTGACGATAGAAGTCGGTCAGTCATTGTTTGATTCTATATTAATAAGGATATTTGCTCTCAGTGTATAGTATATTGCTTCTTTGATCTGAAAAACTACAACTGTTAATGCTTTAATCAAAGTACAATTACAATAACAAAAAAACAAACAAAAAAAAGCAAAAATCCACTCACTTATGACGACGCCTCGTAAGCCAAACCGTGAGAACAGCCTGGAGGACATCAGTGCAGAGTTAGAGGATTCTTCTTGAACTCTCTGACGGACTACAAACCCCAGGTCCCCAGATCGTACACACAGTTGTTTATCTGCAAGTAGTCTTTCGGCGAAAGAGAAAAGGAGTCAAATGTGTTTTTTAATGGAAATGTTAAAATGTGTTAGAGGAAAGCTCCTCCCACTTCAGTAAATACCGACAGCTTCGGGTTCACTTTCGTTTTATCCCCATCAGTGATAGAATCGAAACTTAACGCCAGGTACGGAAGTCCGTTAGTTCAAAAAGGTGGATGGGAAAAAGCTGAAATTAATTTGTGTTCTTGAGATGAGAAAATAATAAAATGAAAAGTGATAGGTAAAGGGTGGTTTAAATATCTTAGAGTCATATTCTAAACTGTTCACTTCTCCCATCAGATAGGTGACGGTGGCTTTCAAGGACAAGAAGCTCTTATACGATATATGAGAAAAGATCAAATCTAATTCCCTCGTGCATGACCACTCTCTTCCTTTTTGTCTTCTAACTGGTGCAATTAACCAACCAGCACATCAATACAAGACTTCTCAGAAACCTGAAGGGGGTTAATCATAAAAAAAGTAATCAACAAGCCAAACTAGATTTTATTAATTAATAAAATAAAATAAATATAGAAGGCCATAAAGTAAAAAGACATGAAACATTTAATTTTCTGTGGCGGCCACATCTGTGATACTAGAGATGGCCTGATTAAGTTTCAGGACCATGTATAAGGGCCAGTCAATCAAACATGGCAGAGTATTTAAGGTGAATGAGCAACTTAATCAGACTGTAAAACGTAACATAAACCCAAATCTATTAAGATTTCATGTAGCCTTCTTGACTTTCCTGTTGGCGAGTCATCTGAGGTGTTTCGCAATTCCTTTTTCCACGTGGGGACTTTTGCAAATTCCAAGACTACCGGCATTCAGGTCAGGTGAAAGTTAGTGCTAACAATGTGGGCTATGCGTGAAAGAACACTGTTACAACCTGCATGTTATTCAGTTGGCTATTTCTATATTTAGGTTATTCCAAAGCAGTAAACGTCCTCTACTACTAAGTATAAACCTGGTATAAAAGTAAGTGAGAAATATCAAGGTTAAAACCTAAACATATATTCCACCTTTACTTTTAAGCAAGACAAGCCAAATACATCCATAACTGAAATATTTGAGACATCCAAAATATTTTTAACAATGATGTTTTGCTTTTTATCTGTTGTGTCTTGTGAAAAGATATGGTTACCTGAACAGATGGACAGCTACAAAGTCAACCACTAGGGGGAAGTGTTTTACCCCTAGATGAGGTACCCTCGCTGCATTCTGCTTTGTCATTTAGGGCCATAGAGAAGTGGAACAAGCTCTCTACAAATTTGAAACTTTGCACAGATTTGAAAAAACAAACAAACATGTAAAACAAGGATCAGTTGAATGGAATAAATAAAATCCAAATTTCAAACAAATGTTTTGAATGTTTATTGAAAGGATTTACATAACATTAAAGCACATAGTACATAAGTGAACTTACAAAAAAGAGCTGCATGATTTATGAGCAATATCAACATGACTTCTCTCGGTTCAGAGAAGGCTTCAAAATTGATCTTCAACATTGTCCCTTAAACCCCGCCCACCCCGACCCCACCCCCCAAAAAGAAGAAAATCCATAAAAGCAAACACATTAACAGCACGCACGAAAGAATTTAACCACTAAATTATGTAATAAGACTAGCCTTTAAAATAAAGCCTCAATTCCCCAGCTGCCCCAGATTCACTCCAGGACATCTGGTACCTCACATCTAGAAACTACACGTTCTACTCAACAGGTAGTGATTTCTCTGTACATGAGGGTTTCTGCAGACACCTCTTTTCTCCCCTCCTCTCCCTCTGTCTGACAACCTTTGCCCAGTGGCAGGGTCAGAGGTCATCTGAGTGTCAGAGCTCAGGCCTGGTGTGGAGCTGATGTGTTGAGGCCTCGTCATGAGAACTGGATCTGCTGTACGGTGGGAATCTGCAAAACAGACGCAGAGTCAGGATGAAGAAGGTGGACATCACTGCCTCGTCCATGTTTATTTCCTCCTTCAGAGAGGTGTCAAACTTTGCCTTTTTAAAAACAAGCTCAAAGTAAGTCATACGTCTTCAATGAAGGGACTAAGCTTCTTCTGATGTCAATCATGATGTTAATTTAAACAGGACTGTGTAAAACAAGCAGTATTATGTTTTCAAAATGGTTGGATTTCTCAAACCCAACAAATCTAAGCTCACGGTGTGGTTTACCTGTTGATATGAGGTGGTGTACACCATGACGTTCTGCTGCTGACCGTCTGCAGTGATAATCCCAGCTGGCAAAGGATTTGCTGATGGAAGAGGGGAAAAGCGTTTTAACAACTCTGAACTCTTACATATGCACAATTTCAAACCAAAGGAAGTAAATCATTTTACTCTTCATACGTACAGAAGCTATCGTCTGTGAGATCCTCTCCCAGTCCTTCTCCTACTGACACCCCTGGTATCCCCTTCTCCCCTTTCATGGCCTGAAAATACACCAGATAAGGAGAAATCATCACAGGTTAGATTCTGTGATTAAAATTATCCACTTGTCCTCATCAGTCTGATTAGAAGTAGCAAAATTTGCGCATGTATGAAGTTGTTTGGACCAATCTGTGTCTCACCTCTCTGAACTTCTGCAGGTAAAGCTTCAGTGGCTCCACGTACATGTCGAAGCCCAGTGTGGACATGGCGAACAGGATGTCCTCCCCGTTGATGGTCTTCCTCTTCTCTTGGTGGCAGCGCTCGCTTGCCTCTGACGTAATGAAGCTGATGAACTCGCTAACACACTCCTGCACACACTCCTTGGCGTCTTTTGCAATCTATAACAAAAGTTAAAAATAATGGAAGAAGTAACATTGTAAAAGACTGGCGTGAGTTCATAGAAACCTGCAGGATAACTACATACAGATGACAAAACACTGGGAGTTTGGCTGACATAAAGAAACGCTGACACACAAAACTGACACTGGATGGAGATCAGTTTAGCCAGCACTTCATTAAATTCAAGCTTTGTGACAATAGAAGTATGATGTATTAGTATTGTATCAGTATGTATCCGTATTTTTAAACCCTCGGCCCTTTTATAAAAACACATACGAGACTACAAGACTATCAAGTAGAAGTTCTTAATATCAGTTGCGTCAGTCAGCAGCTGTGGCTGACGCAACAGGCTGTAAAGGCTGAAACCTAATCCCTGCAGCCAAATATTTTCAAACCACAAACAGCCACTGCTGCCTTGATCTGTTTGTTTGTGTTGTTGTGGGACTTAATTCAGATGATTTATTCAAATCTGACACATTAACAGAACAAGGTAGGACCAGCTGATACGCTGTCTTGTGGGTTAAAATGATTGTTTGCTGAAAGCAGGCTTTCCACAACATGTAAATGACAATGGCGCACTGCCACAAGCTGCCATGGCATCAGAACTGTGATCTTTTTTTCTCAGATATTTTCAATGTGAATTTAACTGTATGAGGCTATCAATGTTTACAGATACCTGTTATAATCTAGCTCTACGCTTTTTTTCTTGTAATGATGCATTTCACATAATAAATATCCTGTAAGTCGCGGCGTCGACTTTCGTTTTATTCGTTCCATCACAGTGTTTCTATCCGTTTATGAAGTCAGCACCAGCAAAGTTCTCTAGTCACTCTGTGTGGGTTTGTATCTACTTTAAACTTCATCCTGATCAGTTTTTGGGGACTGTAATGATGATCAAATTTGTGAATCCAGTGGTGCATATTACGCACCAGCTGTTCGTTAATCCTCCTTGTGCTTCTACAGAACTCACCTGTGGGACAGAAGTTGCAGTTTGTCTGTCTTTCCCTTCAGTCTTTAAAAATCAACAGAGGAGTTTTTCTCCAGCTTTTGTTGAACAAACCTAAAAGCCTGTTAGCTTTCATACCAATGTTACTATGTGCCTCTGTGCAAGGGTGTGTCCAGACTATCAGAATGGGGTGTAGAAATAGAAATTATCACCTTGATCTTCTTAATCTTCACTCTCTATTATAAGAACTATGAGTAACTACATTTGTTTGACTATTGTATCAAAATTATGATTTTAGTATAAAAAATGTAGTATGTGTATCAGCCAGTCTTATAAATTTCAGTTTAAAAAAAATTCTGAAGGAAACCCTATAAAAAGGGATCCCAAACTTGAAGTAAAATGTCAAATAATCTTGCTTCCTCCCGCTACTAACCTTTCCAGTCTGTGGAACGGCGTTCTTCATGATACGAGCCACATTAGCGATAGGAAGATAGATGTCCTGCTCCCTGAAGTTCTCCTTCACTCCACTGTCATCATGATCATTCAGGCTCTCATCAGCATCGTCTACAAAAAACAAAAACACACGTACATATTATCAACTTGACACAGCTTTAATAGCTAACATGTGATGGTCATCTCTTTGGCTGCCCCTTACCATCTTGAGACTGGAGGACGTAATGACCAGAGGCCATGTACTCTCCAGTGATGCCCAGCTGGGAGGCGTCGGTGGTAGAGCTGTCTCCGTCCATCTGTAACACAGAAACACACATTCATGCAGTGCTTGAGCAATATACCTGCAGAAGCTTAATGACCCAGCATGTTACAAACACTGAGGAGCAGAGGACCCTTCCTCAATAAAAGTGAAAGTTGACTTCACAACTTTCACTTGCACTGGAATAAAATACAAATAGAAGGATCTGATATTTGATGCAATTTTGTGTTTTTTATCCCCACCGTACAGCACACACAAGTGTTTTCAAATATCATGTTTATCCTAGTTTCCCAGACTGTGATGTTTAGATGCAGCCAACACAAGAACACCAAGCAAACAAAGATGCTACTGCACATGTCACGACCGGGACTGAAAATGACACAATTAACAAAGCTTTTAACATGAGCCCACTAAAAGGCTCCACAGACTGATAAAATGATGAATTCAAACAGGGCACTGCCTCTGAACGTGTGTTTTGCTTTGTTTTTAGCCAACTGGCAACCGCTGCTGACCTCATTATTCATAAGCTCATCGACTCGGCGGAAAACCAGGTCTGCTCACGTTATTGTGCCAAATTACGTTTCCAATTTTAAATTCACTGAATATGTAAGTGACGTTACACCCTTTGTGATATTTAAGGGTGTAAACAATAACAGATATCACACCGTGCTAGTCATCGAGTTGTGAACCCACCATGGGGTCAGTTTACTCAAGCCACAAGCTAAACACACTGATATGTATAAGCTAGCACAAGCTAACCTGCAGATCTCAGCCCTTATTTAGCCGACTACAGCTTCTTATAACCCGTCGCTTGTATAAATGAAACCGGTGGTTTCAGGATAACATAAAGAGGCTGCCCACCTTCCGAGGTTAAATTATTCAGGCACACAGTGTCCCCGGAGCACATTTTCATTGAAAATCCGGTGCAATTCGCGCCCACGGAGACAGTGTTGGCCTGTTCTTTGTCGTGTCGAGCGAAGCAAGACGTGGCCGGGGCCGAGATGTTAAATTGCAATTCTTTAAGTTTCACCCGCTGGATACTTCCTGATGAGCAGCCCTCATTCACTCAGACAACAAATAAAAAATCAGACAGAGACGGACATTTCCATTCGAGCTAACGAGAAATCGGTTAGCAATCATTGGCCGGAGCCAGGCACAAACCTGCAATGAAGCCCTGGTTGGTTACCTTCCTGAGACGGCTGTTTGGTTGGACAGAAAATGGCTGCGAAAGGACCAGTCCCAGCGCGGAGCCACGGCTGCAGTACTGCCACTGACCGATAGGGGATCGCGATGCGTTCAGGGACTGCTCACTAGCTCCTACCTTTCAGCTTTACTATAAAAGAAGCAGTGGGAACATAAAGACTAAAGGCTAGAAAATCAAAGACACTGGTTTCGTGACAAGTCAAATGCAGTTTTTTTATGTATGCTTTGTTTTTGATATCCAGACTAATAATTAATTTACCCAATTCGAACGCAGCAGGCTTTTCCAATGACTCATTTTTAAGTTCCTGCTTTATTGGTGCCACGCGAACGCATCTCTTCTCGTCCACATTAGTGATGGGATGTACGACTCTTTAAACGAAGAGTATTTTTGAGCTCAACTCTTTAAAAAGAGTCTGTCCAATTGGCTCATTACATTTATTTTTAATCTCCAAAATAAAGCATCGTTACCGAAAATGAATTGTGAAGTTTAAACACAAAGACTTGTCTCAATTAGACAAACATTTCCAATCCCTGATCATGTCTTATTTGGAAAATTGTAACTATATTTGCAGTGAAACAAAATATAAATAAAAGGAAAGCACAAAGGAAAAAACTAGCACACTGAACCAAGAAGATGAAAAGGATAAACAACAATCGGCGGTTATCAGTTGCTGGCGCTTCGTTCACTTCAAAGAGTCGGCTCTAAGAGCCGGATCGTTCGCGATTGACTCAGCATTACTCCACATTTTCTTACAAATGTTTGCTGGCGTGAGGGGAAAACCACTCATGTCTCTTCACATACATGCAAAATAACTCCTTAGGGCTTCTAAAAACACCGAAGGACATATGGTCTGGAAAGCTGAAGCTGGTTGAATTTAGCAAGGCGAGTTTTGTTTAGATTTTTTTCAACGTGAGTGCAAACATTTCACCCAAACATTCACATTTTAACACATTAAGAAGGTGGTGTCATCCTGCATACACCTTTTTATTTGAACTAGCAGCATTTGTTTCCAATTAAAGTTAGCTAAAGGTTTAAGAAACGTTCAGACGGTAAGCAAAGTGTTTTCAAAACTCAATGTAGCAGCTGTTTGAAGCTTGATGTTTTATTTTATCACCGCTAGGTGGCACCCTATTGCATGAAAAATCCTTTACTACTTGTTCTACATTAACTACTTGTACTCAGTTGGACGTTTTTTCAGATTTATGATTCCGATTTAGAATTTCAAGATGAAACTGTACGGTAGTTTATTTATTTATTTATTTATTTATTTATTTATTTATTTATTTATTTTTTACTTGCAAGGTGTTAACTTTTTGTTTCTGTCAATTATTCTTTTGCACTCCTCACTGCAACCATAGGCTGCATAAAACATTGCAACATCTGTGATTATAGACAGTATCCGTATGTAAGCAAGAAGCAAAATTCTCCAAACTAACTGTCTGATGACGTCATCCAGTACTGTCAATCTGCAGTCAGGAGCTCAGGGGTCAAAGTCTCTCCTCTCTCATGCTGTTAGTGACTTTCATTTTACAGACTTGAGTGTCCAAGACAAACAGACGAGGACACAACTCTATGTCTGGATCTGAAGCAGTGTAAAATGGAGCCACCTGTGGGGCCTTCATCGGAGTCCTTTGATTATGACCTGCTGGTTATTGGAGGGGGGTCAGGAGGCCTGGCTGTGGCAAAGGTCGGCAGAATTATTATTTTACAGCATTGTCAGTGGATTTTCTGCTACTAGTGCAGCTATCTACTTCCTTTGTTCAATCTTAGATTTTAGCTGTGGAATTCAGAGCAACACTCATGACAGAAAACAACTTTAAAAATGCATGAACCATGTTTTATTGAACACTTTTACATGTTATCTGAGGAAAACAATGTTAGAAACAAAGCAAACATAGCATCAGATTCCTGCTCTGTCCTTCTACTGTGATTTGTTTTGCTCACTGCTGACGATGTGCAACACTTCACGTCTTAATTGGGCACAGAGCAACACCAGCAGACATCATATATCATAAAAAGAAATGCATTTTAAACTGACAGAGGGCTATTTAGCATAATAAGCTGACAATTCACCACGTTCAACACAAGCCAATGATTTTTGCATGTTCATTAGAGCTAAAACAATTTAACATTTTTGCAATTAGCTGAATATGTCATGCTGATCGGCAGTTTAATGAAGCGTGTGACATTTTGCAGAAGTAAACAATCAGCCTATGGAGAAAAACTGCCAAGTGAATGGATAAGAAAATAAAGACTGTTGTTCCCAGCATCAGTGCCCAGAAAGTAAATGAGAAATTTTCACTTTCAGGTAGTGACACATGGAGCTGAGATTTTAGCTCGAGGAGGACAGATGCTTAACCCATTTCAATATTTAATTTCCCTCCTCTCGCTGTGCGACTCCATCACGCTCATTTATTCTGTTTTCCTTTCCTCTCGCTCATTCAGGAAGCTGCAGGGTTGAGGAGGAAGGTGCTGATCCTTGACCTTGCTGCTCCCTCTCCGAGAGGCATCAAGAGGGGTGAGAGTTTAATGCTCAGTCTGGAGAGCTGAATGATTATAAATCACCTCTCCTCTCCTTCCCTTCTGCAGCTGAACAGATTGGTTTTCTATTGGCCCTCTTTTAGCCTCATTAACTGTCCTTTCTAGTCTTATCGTTTCCTTTTTGTCCCCTCTTTTTCCTCACCTTTCTCTACTCTACTACCTCACCATGTCAGACATTTACAAAGTGCTTATCACAGTTTAGCTTCTGTTTAATCTTTTTTTATTCTGTTCTTTAGTTTCCTAAAGGCTTGTTTGAAAATGTTCAAAACTTCCTCTAATTCCACTTTTCTTTTGCCCTTTGCCACAATACTTTTGATCTCTTCTGTCCTTGGTAAAGTTCCTTGTTGCACAAAAATAAATGTCTTTTCCTTTCTTGGTGGTTCCTACTTTTCTTCATCTTTTTGATTCTCTTTCTCCTTTATCTTCTTTATTGCTTAGCCTATTCTGCCTTTCTGTTGTATAGTTTCTTTACTTTTCTTATCTTTTTTGGATTGTTCTTTCCTTCACCATCCCTCTGTCTTGTACGTTTTCATCTTTCCTTTCCCTTTTTGCTTCTTTCCTTTCCAGCCTGTACCTTTTGTACCTTCTTCACTTTCTTTTTTCCCCCTCTTTTCCTTCTTTCCCTTCTTCCCCTTTGCTTCTTTCCTTTCTCCCTTTCCCTTCTTTCCTTTCTTTCCTTCCTTTTCCTTTTCTCCTTTCCCTCTTCGTCCCTTTCCCTATTTTCCCCTTTGCCTCCTTCCTTTCCCCTCTCTTCCTCTCTTCAAGCCCTTTCTTATCCTTTGTCTTTTAACCTTACTTTTCCTTCTTTGTCTTCCTTCATTTCCCTTTCCTCCATAAATATTTCCCTTTTACTCATCCTAACTTTCTTTTTCCTCGTCCTTTCCTTCTCATCAGAACTCGGTGGCTCCAGCTTGAACACAGACAGGATTAGGAAATTTCTCCAACAGTCTTCTCTTCTGGGAAAAGCCATCCAAGACTCTGAGAAATATGGTTGGAGGTTTAAAGAGCAGGGTAATTAAAAAGTCATTAAATCATTTATGTCACCCCTGTTAATAATTAAAATCTTCCAATCAAATAAAATGAGAAGAAACTGAACTAAGAGTGACAGCTTGAAATAGCGCATCATCATAGGAATGGTAAACATAGGCAGACTGAGCATGAGTTTGTTTTATTAGCTACACGTAAGAAAAATGAGATTTCTGCCTCCTCAGGGTCCCACAGCTGGATAGAGCTGGCAGACGCTGTGAAGGAGCAGCTGCAAACTCGCAGCGGGGAGTTAAAGAGGGAACTGAAAAGATGTGGGGTCTT
Source organism: Halichoeres trimaculatus (assembly GCF_033239565.1). Classification (NCBI taxonomy): domain Eukaryota; kingdom Metazoa; phylum Chordata; class Actinopteri; order Labriformes; family Labridae; genus Halichoeres; species Halichoeres trimaculatus. Next base: position 8,490,640 of record NW_027437199.1, on the reverse strand, counting down.
TTACCTGAATGCTCGTGGTGAGATCGTAGCGCCTCACACAGTAGAGGTAGAAATCTACACAGTTCAATCTTCAATTACTTACTTCAAAAGTCGTCTCTTTGTGGGCCTAAAATAAAAAAACTGTGTCCTGACTTTCATCAGGCGACAGACCTGAACGGGCAGAAGAGGCGTCTAACAGCAGAGACTGTGGTCGTTGCTACAGGAGACAGTCCTCAGTACCTGGACGTACCTGGAGAACAAGAATTCTGCATAACCAGGTGAGCAGACATGAGACGGACTGACCTTGTAGAGTAAAATGACACCTAAAACATAACCATGACCCCTCTCATGTCTGCAGTGAGGACCTGCTCTCCTTGACTCACCCACCAGGTCGTACCCTGGTCGTGGGCGGGTCTGCAGAGGGGTTAGAGTGTGCTGGCTTCCTGATTGGCCACAGCATGCCAGTTACCGTTATGCTGCCGACTCACCTGCTGCTGGGGTTTGATCAGAAAATGGCTCAGAAGATTGAAAACCATATGATGGTCAGCGGAGTAGACTTCCTCTATCAATGCTCACTCTTGAAGGTGAATGAGTGACCTGAATGAATTTAAAACATTATGAAAGTAAAGATGTTGTCTTATTTTAACAAAGTTTTATCTGTATTAGGTGGAGCAGAGTGAAGGCTGCAGTGGGGACGCTGGTTCAGGTAAAGAAGCTATTATGAGCCTAATTTATCGAAAGTACAACACAGACTTAACACCAGAGAGAAAAATTAGAAGAACTGAGAACTAGCTCTAACTGGGGTATTGCTACCACACCAGAAAAAACAATATATCATTAGCATTAAAATTTGATTATTTATATGTTTGAATGGGAGAACTGTACGGAGAACAGTGAGTGTGATGAATTCATATTACTTAGATGATAGACATGGGGAGATTGTGCTGTTATTAAGCACTAGATGATACAATGATAATTTTTCATATAATGGAGTGCAGATAGCCCAGTGGCTATAGGTTGCACTCTGAGCTTTACCCTTGCACAAGTGGCCTGGGTTCAACACCAACCTGTGACCCCTTTCCCAAATGCCACTCTCAGCCCGTTTCCAGCTCTATCCATTGTCCTCTACTATTGCATGAAAGGTGTAAAAAATAGTCTGGAAAAATAACTTAAAATAAAAAGGTTGTCATTAAGGGGTGGGAGAAAAAATTTAAAATCTACATATTAGGATTTTTTGTTTGACGACATCAAAATCAGGATTCTTTTTCAAAAAATGTGGGTTTTTTTTCAATTTCAAATGATTAATTTCAGTCTTTGTTTATAAACTTGATTAGATAAAAAGTTAAAATTTTTCTCCAGCAGAGGGTGAAATGTTTCTCTCTGGCTCAGGTGATGTGCATTTTATGGGAAAATATGGCTCCTGATAAAGTCTGTATACATTATCGTCACCATTTAACTTTTTCACATGGCCTGGTGTTAAAAAAGAGAACTTGAAATCTCTAAAATCATAGATATTGAAGAATCGCAACTTAAATCGAATCAGCACCCCAAAAATCGTAAAAGAATTGAATTGGGAGAAAAGCATTTTGTCCCCGCCTTAGTATTCATACACTTAGACTGATTTTAAGATACATGGGGCTTTACAGAAGAAAGAATCAGTCCAACCCTTTGGAGGAAGCTTCAAAGTCTTCCAGATTGTGAAGGAAAGCCTCTTAAATAAAACATTTAGTTTTATTTTGTTGAAATGCTTCATTCATTCATTCATTTTTTCACAGCATCCAAATTTTGTCTGATTTTCACCGTTCAAATGTGAAACAATTTAGCATGTAACTGATAATTGTGATTGTGTTTTTGAAATTTTAAACCCTTATACTTTTTAAGATATGAAACACTTTAAACATTTTCCCCATCAAAATGAATGGTGATGTTTCATCACCATGGAAACCACACAGTGGTTTATACTAGCTGTTCAAAACTTTCAGGAACAACAGGTTTATCTGCCTCTGCTTACTTTTATCATTTTCTGCTTTCAGCCTCAACATTTCAGCATTTGTTACAAGGAAATGCAACTTCTCTAGTAATAAAAGAAACTACTATATTATAAAAAGAGAAAAAAAACACCCTAAACACAAATCAGAGGGCCTTTTTAGAACCTATGCTTTGATTTTAAAGATTTGGGATATTCTAGTAACGATACGTCTGTATGGTCTCTGAAAACATTATAAATTATTTTGCTGTGATCGAATGATCTGAGTGTGTTTCCACAGCTGCCCACAGAACATTCTGTGTCCTCTGTGTATTATGAGTTATAGATCAGACCCAGATCCCAAAACATGATGAAATTTCAAGACATAGTTGAAAAGCCAGTGTTGACGTGAATATAAAATGACTTTGATCACAAGAAAACATCTAAGACTGAAAATATGAACCGAAGTTAAACACTCACAGAAACATATGACAACCTGTGTGTAAAAATGTTACTCACTGCACTTAGATGCGAAACAGTAATTCATTTAATGCATTATTATATATTATCATTGTATTCCATTCCTTTTAAGGACAGACTGTACTTTTAATCCTTTCCACTTTTAATATCTGAGGGTATTATGTCTGAAAAGTAAATATATCAACATAATATGATTAATTATTTATCAAGGTTTATTATAAGCAAATACTGCAGAAGTGTTTCCTTCCTCTCCAGCACAACACTTTTTCATTAGTTTTTTCAGTAAATGGTTTTATCTACTTTAAAGCTCCTTAGATGATAATACAGACTGTGTTCTTAAATTTCTTTAATGTTTGCAAACACCAAGAAAAGACAGCCCTCAGTTTCAAAGCCCTATTGTCTGAAACTATGGAGAGATTAATCCACCGCTGAAAATAGTCCCTAACAAAACACTTAATCCTTTTATTGAGGGATGTTTTATAAAATAAGTAAAATGACCTGCTGCTAATAGAGCCTTTTGAAGGAATGAAAATGTCTGTATGGAGGTGTTTTTATGTCTTCATATCCCATGACAGCCTTTGAAAACAGCAAAAGAAAAAAAAGTTTAGAGAAATCTACTGACATGTGTTTGGTGTGGATTTTGTAGAAGCACACTTAGAGCCATAAAGTTGGAAGTTTTAAGGCTGTAAATGGTAATTAAACTGTTTTAACCACAGGTTGAAATTTGTTGTGTGATGAATAGGAGACTCATAACTGAATTTGATTCTTGACTCTGATTCTGCAGCTGGAGCTGGAGCTGTTTCTAGAAAGAGACTGCGAGTGACCTACGCCACCAAGGACGGTCAGACTAAACAAGAGGAGTTTGATACAGTGAGTCATCTGTTTAAGCTATTTTAAGAATGAATTTGTTTAATTTGTCCATAATTTGACGTTTTGCACACACATTCTGAGGGACCAGATAATTTTTACTGCCACTGGTGAAGGGGAAATGATGCGTTTAAGACCTTAAAAAATGTCTAACATGTTTCGTTTAACTGGCTAGCTGACAAAGAAATGAGTCCTGGCTCTGCTACTGAAGAAAACCATTGAGACTGAAAATCCTCAAAGGAAGATTTCACATTGCTAGTTGACGCTGTCTCTGCTGAGGGACTGAGGCATCTTCAGCTGTCTAAATTCACATCTTTAAAGGAACATTTCATAAACAGTTATTTGAAGGAAACACTGAGTATATTTAGGCAGCATGGTGCATGTGTACAGATTGAAACACATTTTGGCATTGGCTGTTTTTGTGACTGAAATGGTGAAGTGGTTGCTGATGAAGTCACCCTGGCATCCAAAACTTCTATTTTCTCTTCTCCTCTCTGTTTTTCTGTGGTTGTAAGGTGATATAAATGATAAAAAAATATAGTAATAAAGATATAAAAGTAAAAAGCCTCTCTGTGCTGGTCATGTGACTGAAAACTATGAATTACCAAAGACTGCAGTTTCAATCTGCAGAATATGGGAGTTGATGGCATCCTGCTTTGTTTTGTATGAGTAGTTTGTGAACTTCAGTATTTGATATGTTTTATTTTATAGAAATAAAGAGTTTGTGGTTGAGCAGCAGCTTCCGTGTTCTGTAAAGTTAGAGCCAATCATTGACTGTTTCTGTTTCAAAGTTCTCTCTGTCTCTCTGCACCTACAGGTGCTGCTCGCTGTTGGAAAAAAGGCCTGCACCAGTGATATTGGTCTAGAGCGTGTCGGGGTGCAGTCCAAACAAGAGTGCGTCCAGTTTGTTCACCTTCTGTTTGCTCCAAACTGTGTGCCTGAAATTTTCTTTTAATGGTTCTGTTTGTGTCTGCAGCACTGGAAAGATCCTGGTGAATGAGAGGGATCAGACCAGTGTAGATCATATTTACGCTGTTGGGTCGGTGCAGCATGGACGCCCCTCTGCTACAGGCCTGTCAATGCATGCTGGGACCCTGCTGGCCCGTCGACTCTACAGAGAAGACAACATCTTGGTAAACAGTTTTTAGATAGTTGTGAGTTGTTTTGATATTTCATTTAAATCTGAGAAAAGGAAGTCTATCTATCTATCTATCTATCTATCTATCTATCTATCTATCTATCTATCTATCTATCTATCTATCTATCTATCTATCTATCTATCTATCTATCTATCTATCTATCTATCTATCTATCTATCTATCTATCTATCTATCTATCTATCTATCTATCTGGCTAGCTAGCTAAGCTCATTAGAAGTCTGTGTTGTGTTTTTTCTGTATTATTCTGATAATAATTCATGAACAGTTTTGATATTTTGTCCAACTCTTAAAGGAAATTCAATATTTTCAACCCAGCGTCAATATATTCCTTAAATTACGAGTTTTAGATTGGCTTAGATTGTGATTTTAAGCATCAGACAACCTCACAAACAAGATCCCAACAGACAGACCTGCTGGTTTTAGAGTGATGAACTTTTTTTTCAAGCCATTGCATTACTTCCTTCTTAGCTCCAAGACTATTAAAGGACAAAAAAGTCAGACTGTGCAAATTGCTCATCTATTCACGCCTTAATAGCTTTGTTGATGTTATATTGTGAAACTTCAGTGTTTTTAAAGATTTGTTCTGATCCAACACGGCATTTTTCTCAGGCTGCACAGAGCGTAAATTCAATCCAAAGTTTGGTCATTTTTGTGATTATGATGTTTCACAAGCTGTAATCGCTGCACCATGATTAGAGTCTGTTGGCTCAGAAGGAAACACTGAAATGACTTTGGGATGAAAAAACAGAGCCTGGCCACAAGAAACATTTTTGGTCAACATACAACTTTATCGGACACCTTAATGTACCAATTTAGTGAATCTTATCCAAATTGTAGCACTTATTACTTGTCAGTAAGACCTGAATTAAAACAAAAAGGTTGAAAAAATACTACAAAACTTTTTAAAGTTTATCTGAACCGTAATTTAGACTTGAAAACAAAAACTGCATGTATTTGAGTTGATGAATTTCATTGTTCACAGTGCGATTACAGCAACGTGCCAACTGTCGTTCTCACTCCTCTTGAATACGCTGCCTGCGGTCTCTCCGAGGAGAAAGCCAACCTCACTTTTGGAGAAGACAACGTAGAGGTGAGCTACAGATTAGTGCACTAGCACGTCTCTTTAAAAAAAACAACAAAAAAAAAAAACAGGATTTCTTATCATGAAGCGTAATCTGACGTGGAAAATATCTGCCTCCTCTGCGCCCTCTGCAGGTGTATCACAGCTACTACTGGCCTCTGGAGTGGGAGCTTCCTGCGAGGAATAAAAACTCCTGCTATGTTAAAGCCGTTTGCCACATCTCTGACAATGTAGGTGTTTTCAAAACTGGACATGAAGCTGTGACATCATGGTTGATAGCTCTGTTGTTTTTCAGTGCTTCATTGAGGCTACTGTCTCTTTAAGACACTTAGAGCACTTTGGTACCTTGTATGTTCTCCAGGGACAAATTATAAAATGTGGCGTATGTTTCCGGAAAGTTTACGCAGGTATGTGTCTTTTATGCCCTTATTAGGAGATTCCAAAATTGAGCAATTCTCACGTCCTTCTCGCAAAAAAAGTCTCACGCCTTTACCTCCCTTTTTGGAACTGTGCACACATTAAACATTAGCATCCAATGTTGAAATTTGATGGCTTTTGCAAGATTTAAGAAATATTTATAATCTTTGTCTAATTTTCTTGTGTCTAAATTTAGAAATGCAATATTCTATACCTTTACTCTAACATTCTTGATATAAGCAACACTTAATTTGAATTATGTGAACTATACTGTGGCGTACTATTGCTGAAAGTGCTCAACTGATGATCAGGTATCGCTGACTGCAGCAGTAAACATGTTTTCAGCAAACTGAAACCTCACACACATTTGTGAAACCTCATCCATAAATAATTCTTGCAATTTGTGTTTTTTCCCTGAGCTTCAGTGACAGAATCACCAAGCTATACATAGTTCAAACCTCATTATCCCACCTACCTCTTGTTATATATTTAGCTCGTTCCTCAGTTGTCTTGGCACCACTTGAGATGACTGCATCTCCGAGAGCATCCCTGCCAAGCTGAGGATAACTGTGTTAATATCAATGTTCTCTGCTCATCAACACTCATTATCTGTGTGTAAATTATGTATAATGTGATCCCTCAGATGTTTTAATTGCACTTTATTCCCTGTCTGCGGTAAGTGATCATTATTGGAATACAGCGCAACTCCCATTAGCGGTAAAGTAGATTTTAATATCAATTTGTTTTTATGGCACTGAATTTACTCTCCTGTGGATATTCAAAGTCGGTCCAGTGACTCAGATTCTAACTCAGCTGGGGAGGATCCTTGTGACTCAAATTCTGTCTTCAGATTGAGACCAGATATAGTATGAATCATTTCAGTTTAGTCTGGGTCTGAGACATTGTGTACTTTGACTCTTATGAACTGAAGAACAAGTAAAATATGACAGGATAAGACATACAGCTGACTGGAAACTTGGGACCTGATTTAGACAGCTTTTTCTTTTCTTTTTTTTACTTAACATGGCAGCAATTGTGCTGACTCTAAAAGTGTGCTGAATCTAAAAGTCAGCAAGGACTTTAGTGAGTCAGAGTTCGGAGTCAGTTCAGAGTTCAAGAAATAAAAAAATCAAGCGTAGCGTTAGTTCAGGCAGGCCACGACGCCAGGCTCTAACAGCTTAGCTGTCATTGTCCGTGCAGATCAGCTGATTGCTCGGCTGACACCCGTGTCTGCTTCCTATTGGAAAACTGCATTCAGAGCGGGCAATTTAAACAGCTCCAGCCCAGCCTCCTTCCTGCTTCGTCTGATGGCCTTTTGCAACCCACCTCCACCCCAACTCCTGTCAATGTATTCATGTCAATTAATCTGCTTATGCCGTTCAGGATGGCTCGTGATGGGCAGGAATGTGTGCTCTTCCTGCCTCAGGCTTACCACGCAAGTGTGTGGAAGAGCAGGAAGTCCCCAGAACAGAACCAAACCGCCAAATAAAACTATGGAAGTTGATAAAGATTATTTTGACAGAGTGGTCTTAACTGAATTGGGACTCGATTGATAGGTTTTAAAAGATTTAACATGAGACTATGACTCATTTTGGACTTTGGACTTGGAGGTTGAGGTTGGGAGACCCACCTATTTCTGGGAGTTGGGCCAAGGTTATTAAAGTTAACGAAGCAACAAAAAACGAGGGTTGAAAAAAACACTTTAGTTAGTTGTGATTTAATGTTGACAATTCACATAAACATTTTTGAGTGTATGAGACTCCAAGGAGACAGAACTTTCATCTTTTTTTACCTGCGATCTTGAAATAGTCTCATAATAATATTAAACTCAACAAGAATCCATTTAAAACATTTAGAGAAGGTATTCTGCAGTGGTCTGCTCAAACTTGAAAGTCTATCAGTAAAATGAAGAGTGAGGTTGCGTTAGCTCTGCTTTGTGACGTTGGAGTTGGTAGATGAGCAAACAGTCTAATCACTTTCTGGATTCTACACTACACAACAAACTGAGTTTACAAAGTTAGCTTGTGTCTCCACAGGAGCGTGTGGTCGGTCTCCACGTCATGGGCCCAAATGCTGCAGATATCCTCCAAGGTTTTGTTGCAGCGATGAAATGTGGCCTCACTAAAGAACAGCTGGATGCCACAGTGGGACTCCATCCTGGGTCAGCTCAGGTCAGTTCCCCATATTTTCCACGATGTTGCACGTCAACATCTCCACTTCAATGGCTGTTAACTTCTGCTTTTGACACCAATCGATTATTCCCTCACTCGTGATATCTCTTCTTTGTCACTGCCTTGACTTGCTGTCTCAGTCTGTTTCGGAGGTCACTTTGAGAGATTATCACAATCGGTCCTTGAAAAAGCTGAGCAGTCTGGGGTCAATGCCAGAGCAGCACATTCAAATCAGTTTCCTCCTCCGAGCGCCGCCACCCGTCTGAATTATTCATGGACAATATTTAATAAACCTTGTCGCTCACAGTCGGCCTCTGTGGATTCTGACCCCACAGTACATGAGTGGGTTAATGCTTGACATTTTCAGACTTAATTAATGAAGCATTCAATGGGGTGTTAAACAGAGGTCATCGGTCCTGGAGGTGTCAGATGAGAGGGTGTTTGGAGATATTAGTTAATGGCTGGTCAGAGATCCCTGTTGGCCTGATTGATTAATCAGATTGATCGCTCTGTGAGCGGAAGGACTCGTAGTAATTATGAACCTTTTATTGACTGAATGATTAAGAGCACGGAGGTTTGGTGTTCGATTTTTGGCTTTCATTTTTTCTCAAACATACTGTTATTATACTCTTTGATGCATTAAACCAAGGGCGTCAAAACATTTCTCAAATAGGGCCACATTTGATTTCATGAAAATGACCAAGGGCCAGTGGCTCCTGCTGACACATTTTTTAACCATGAAAGTAACACATGAAAGCTCTCTTTAGCAACTTTTTATTTTATCTATTTCTGAAAAAATCAGTCATTGTCATCAAACATACTTAAAATAATACCTAACGTGTTTCTCATTTTTCTCTTGACACCAGATGATAGGCCATCAGTTTTCTGCTACATAAACATCAGTGAACTCTTGCTTACATCTCTTACAGGAGGCAGGTCTAGTAGCAATCTATCAACACCCTTACAGCAGACTGTAGTGAATTAAAGTTGAATATTTATGTGGCAGTGATGATGTGATATTGAATTAATGTTAGGTAGCCTTTGGTGCTTGAACCCTACAGGGAGTTCAGGTGATCGAAGGGCGTCTTCTTTAACCAGCAGCAAAATCAATCCCTGGTGGAGTTCGGACACTGGTGGTGGAGGTATTGACTGGTTGGGGAGGCTGATGAAGCTGCTAAGAGCAGACAGTGATACATGAAATATTTTAGCATACATGAAATATTTTAGCACACAGGAATTAATAGTTATCATAACAACTACATATGGCCAGCATGAAAATATCATACATGTGTTATATTTCCATTTTTTATTCATTTATTTTCTATTCCTTTAGAAAGACACAGAACAGAGTGGCATTACATTCTTTGAAATATGAGGGATAGAAGATGTTTGCCAGAAGTAAAAATGTAAATCAGGTACCAAAATCTGGTACTTAAATGTACATTTTTGACATCAGGAAGGGTTCTCCAATGTTGTTCTCTTACAAGTACCTTACACAAAAAGAAAGGCAGTTCAGGTTTGCAAGATTATTTCCTTGGTGAACAGTGCTTCTTGACTGTATTCTTATACTGGGAAATTCAGGAGGAGTCACAGCAACAATCAAGGAAAACAAAAGAAAGAAAGTGTAGAGAAAGTGCAAAAAGGTCGATAAGAAAATAGATGCTGACAGCTTGTCCATCATTCTCCAGTCAGCCAGCCTCCACCTCCACAGGGTCCAGGACTGAGCTTCTTCAGCAGTCTGTTCAGTCTCTGTCTCCTGGATCCTGTCTGCTCACAGCAGGTGAAGCTCTTCCAATGTGGCGTTGGTGTCTGGTGTAAGCTCTTTTAGCCATATCTGTGAATAGCATGTTGCTACTCTGCCTTCTGGTATTCCCTCTGTTGCTGGGTTAGCATGGCTAGCTTGTCCATCTTATTGGAGATAGATCTTACGTTCCCAATAATGATGGATGGAAGGACAGGTCGATGTTGTCACTCTATAGCTCACACCTGAGAACCAGTACGTTGTCCTCACCTCCTTCTCCTCACCTTGTGGGGAAACATCCAGCCTTGCACCAGTTAGCATTGACATGCTACAGGCTTCTAACAGCTGATTTCACATGTAAACAATGCAGCCATGGTTACATGTAGGATCTCCAGACAAACACAGGGGCAAAAATAGTAAAAATATCACTGAAGTCAAAACCAGTTTGGTGTCCATGACCAACAAAGAACCATACAAAGTAATGATCCACACCAAATGCAAAGATGAAAAAAAAGAGATGAAAAAGTTACAAGTCATAAACACTAAATTTCTCACATTTTGTACAATTTTAATTACCATCAACCCTGAAATATATGTATAAAAAAATTACCAGCAGTTTTTTGATACTTAAGCCCCGCCCATTTCCCCTCTATAATTGTCTAAAAAAGCCATGTGAGAATTTCTGAGAGATTGTTTTTATTTCTAACAAACACATCTCACTAAATGTTACAACCTGTCCACACCCAGCAGAGCACAAAGTGATATTGATTTTCCTGACCTTTACAGCTGTTGCAGAGCAGTGCAGTCTCCTAACATGTTGATTCGCATAATAAAGTGTTATCTCCCTCTGTGTCCTGCTCAGGTGCTCACCTCTCTGACCCAAACCCAGCGGATGTCTGAGGCCTTAATGATAAGGGGCAACTGCTGAGGTTAGGCCCCTGCTGTCAGTCACTGCTGCCCAAAGCGACAGTTGAAGACGGCAGGGGAGCACCTGCGATCACCCTTGAAGAGTGACAGCTGCAGGATGATCACATGATCACTGGATGACATCCTCACCTGAAGCCTGAGCGACAGGCGGGCGAGGATTGATGCTCTGCTGCTGACACACTTCCTATTTTCTTGCGTGTGTGCTGCTTTTTTAGGTTCGTTTGCATTTTTTATGAATGATTTTTCTTGGAGCTTTATTTCGAAATGTATAGTAATGCATTTTAATGGCTCTTAACTCTAAAGGAGTTAAGATGCTCCCTGAGGTGCTGCCCCTGAAAGCCTCTGCAAGCTTTAATACAGCTGAGTTTTTAAAGGCTGCAGGAGAGTGATAAGACCCTGGGATTTGATGCATTTACATGCAGTAAAAGCTCAGACTTATGTGCTGTGTTTTTATTGCTCTGGGTTGAGCCTCAAGGGTTTTACAGCCTTAATTTCATGTAATGAACTAGACGGGGATTATAGAATTACCCAAATTAATAGTGTTTATCGGTGAATGCACAGCTTTAATTGATGCATATGGTGCCTTTATTGCGACATTAGGCCAGAGTTCCCGATGCTCTCCCTTGTTTGCTTTCTCTCTTTTATATTCTCTCTCTGATTCAGCGACGTCAAGCGAAGCAGCTCTCTTCAAACAACTGTTGAATATTCATGCTGAATCATTAAGTGAAGTGTCTCATACAAATGAATGCAGGGACCGGAGTGCAGATATTTTTAAAAGCACGCCGCTGACCCTCCAAGTTTCCTGCACCACCTCTGCTCTGCTCTCTGCATTTCAATCAGTAACCGTCCATCTGTGTGCGTGCAACATGGGTGTGCCCCCGTGCAAGGGCGTCATTTTCATTCTCTGGCTGCCTTTGTTGCTTTTTCACGAGAGCACAAGCTTTGGTTTTTGTCCCTTCTATGGTAATATCTGTGCTATCATGCTCTGTGTGTCGCTCTCCAAGCACTGCAGCTACCAGATGCAAATTTTCCAAGATTTACCCTCCAGACCACCTTCTGATTTCTCCCCCTGACAGACCTGCTTGCGTAAGTAAGACAGATCTCCTAATTAGAAAAAGTGCACAGGACTGTGTCTCTTTTGGCATGTTCCTGAAAATGCCATTAGAGCATAATTCAATCAAAGAAGAGAAGCGTCTCTGACTTTGTGCAAGTTTCACAGCAAGGTTAAGATGCTGCAGAGGGGTCTATCTATCACTGCCTGCTGATCTTGGACTGAGTTCAGAAGTCTGAGGTGACCTTTGTGCTGTGTGAGCAGTTACCACTAGATGGCACTGCAGCTGTATGAGGAAGAGGTCTAGAAACTCAGTGCATTTTGTGATTTTTGGAGAAAAAGAATAAAATGGCTTCAAAGACAAGTGTGTGTGCTGGAAAACATATCCCTACAACATGTTTTATATCTTTACTGTTTGCTTGAGTAACAACAGGTAGGCTTTCCCTAAACTCACAGACACAACTCCATTTAGTGCAGTTGTACTTTTATAGTTAACACTTAAATCTTAGATAAACTGCTGATTTTTACCACGACATGCACAGCTACCATCCCTTATACTTTTGTTATTGCTGCTTTTGTCACACCACAGGGTTCCCACAGAGGGATTTCCTCGTCCTATTCACTGGATTTACATCTGATGTAAGTTAATCTTCAGATGGTTAGACATTTCTCCTGGAAGCTTTCATTTTGATAGTATAGACTTGCTGTGGTTTTAGGCTACTTAAAAATTTCTGAGCCAGTGCTAGCTTAAATTGTTTTGCTTAATGGAAAACAATTAACAATAACCATTATATTTTACAAATCCACTCATTACTGCACACATTTGGAGTAACCCTTTTGTACACTGTTTTGGTTTGTTCTTCTGATGTCTTTTTTTTTTTAAACTAAACTCAAGTAAAGTTAAAAGCTTTGCTAAAAAGTATTAATTTTCCCTCTTCAGTCTTAAAGGGTCTTAATTTAGATTTTAAAAGATGTATAGGAACCCTGGAGTGACTCCTGGGCCGACCTTTTCAACCATGCCACTTGCTAGTGAACAAGTACTTCTAGGAGCATGCCTATGTTCCTACAGCCAGTGTTCCCGCAGCCCAGTGTTTCTACAGCCCAATGTTCTCACAGCACAATGTTCCCACAGCCCAGTGTTCCCACAGCCCAATGTTCCCACAGCCCAGTGTTCCCACAATCCAATGTTCCCATAGTCCAATGTTCCCACAGCCCAGTGTTCCCACAATCCAATGTTCCCATAGTCCAATGTTCCCACAGCCCAGTGTTACCAAAGCTCAATGTTACCACAGCCCAATGTTCCCACAGCCCAATGTTACCATAGTCCAATGTTCCCACAGCTCAATGTTCCCAAAGCCCAATGTTCTCGCAGCCTAGTGTTCCCACAGCTCAATGTTCCAACACTACTAAGTATTTTTTTTTCTTTTTTCAATTTAGGCCCTGTATTCCCTATATTCCCACAGTTCCCACATTTCTAAAAGTGTATTTTCCCCAAATCTGGCTTTGATTATCTGACTACCCTTTTCAAACAGCCCAATTCATTTTTTCTTATAATGATTGTGAAGATTTCTGCAGCTGCTGATTGAAATAAAGTTACTTATTCGTTCATTCATATACTGTAAAGTACGGCCAAATTTAAGTCCTACGTTTAATCGCAATAAAAACGTTTTTTGAAAATAGTATTTTATACAGTTGAAGCTAATGCAGCTGGTTTGAGGTTGAGCTGATCATCCTATTGTATGAATTTATAATGATGCAGCATTACATTCAACACAGTAGCCATGGGAGGCAACAAGTAAGCAAAATATGGAGTGGAGAAACCTGGCTTTACTTTATTTTGAAGCTTTAAATAAAACTTGTGGCACTTCAGGGGAAGTGCAAAAAAATTAAGACGTTCATTGTTTTTTAAACACTCATTTTTAATGAAAGAAACTCCAATCATTTCGACCTGAGGAGCATTAATGAGCAAAAATCTTTAACCCCTTATCCCTGTCATCACACTCTGTGATTCCACAGCATTGATTTTCACTGATTTTCATGTACAGCCTGAGCGCACATCTGGACGCGCTCATTCCCTCCAAACGGGGGTGCCACCACGCCGTGCCCGTCCTCCCCCTCCGGCTTCAAGCAGTGGTACGCCCCGTGTTGGATGCGTTCAGCTCATTGACCGGCAGACAATCCTCATCAGTACCAGCAGAGCGCCCGGACCCTCCAACAAACCGGCCCTTCATTCCCCCCACAGCGCGAGCGCCCTGCAGCCTGCAGCCCCTCCGTCCGGACATGAAACAGACTCTTAGCGAACTGATGAGGATGAGCAGGATATGCCGGATGGTTTTTGTCACCTGTTTGGGATCCTTTATACTGGTCATCTTTTATTTCCAAAGTATGTTCCAGCCAGGTAGGATCCTCTGTTTTCTTCTCTCACGGGTGTGTGTGGAGTTATGTGTGATGTGTGGCACCTTGCCTCCTGGCATGTGGACACATCGATCTGTTTAGGCAGTACAGTAGCGCAGCTGATAAATATTTAATACTTGTGATGTGTTGGAGTAAAGACTCTTTAATCGATCTCTCCTGTGGAACAATTACGCGCCTTTGGATTGATGGTCTTGTTGCGCTTTTGTCCGGTTTTTGTCGCGCGGTCCTTTCTCTCTGGAAGTGTGCTTTCTGTGCGTTTGGGTGTGATTGGATGCGAGCAAGCTGGCGCTGCATGCTCGCTCGCCCTCTCCTCACAGCTGACAAGTGGCGTGGGGATGGAAGTGAGGCTTTGTGTCTTCAGAAACGTGGCTTTCTGGCGATGGAAATGGGTGCACGGGCGGCAGTGGGGTTTGGCAACGTGGGCACTCGTAGGCTGAGGCGATCCACGCTGAGGCTCTAAGATGAGACAAAGAATAGGGAATCAATTTAGAGCCCTTATCTAAAAATAAACCCTCTTCAGGGACCGTTTAGGATCGATGTCCTCTCTTATCCGCGCGCGATACGAGACGCGTTTAATAATTTATCACACAATACAGAGAATCCTCTCTACACCAGCAGGGGTCCTGGGGGGAATTTGCATCACATTATGTTAAATTAGGAGATTTAATATGTTGCTTTGCCAAACCCCCTGGTTCAATGAATCACCGCCCTTGGATGAGGGACCCGTGCGCTGTACAGCAGCGTCTCTGTGCGCCAGAATCAAAGCGTTCAGACGCGCAGAGGAGGAGCGCAGCAGTCGTGCAGCGGTGTTGACTCAGTATGCTGCTGACCTACAGTACAACAGGTTTACTGTACTGTGCAAAAAAGGGGGGAGAAAAATGTCTGGGTATCTGCTTTCCATGAACAGAAACTGAATCATCTGAGCAGGGATGATAATCCCATAATGCTGCAGCTGAAGACAGAGAGTCTGGAGGCTCACAGGAGGATTCTATGGAAATTTTAACATCTTTAACGGTCTTCAGGTGCATCAGGTTCCGGTAAATTGATATTTCTGCTTGAGTCAGTGCTTTTGTGGTTTTCTTTAAGATAAAAGAGTCAGTGAGAGTGAAACACAAGTGAGTGTGTTTTACATAAAAAGGAGTAGATGAGAACACTCATTCTGATTGATGAGACAAAACAGAGAGGAAACATGAGATAGAGAAACTTCATCCACAGCAGCGTGAAATCAAAGCCCTCATCCTGTCACATCTCTCACCAGGAAGCGTTTCTCCTTGTCTGAGTCACCGCGTTGTTGCTGCTGACAGCCTTCACAGATATCCTTAACAGAAAGAAAATCAATACAATGCTCCATTGATGGGTTAAATCGCAACACTAACTTTGCCTTTGCTCCTCTCTGATCGCTAATTAATATTTTGGAGAGGGTTGAAAGCTTTTTGCATGTCAGCAGCTGCTAAACAGATCAATAACTGGATGGCGTTCAGACCCTCTGTATCTGTTGACATTGGCTTTGCTGCAGACTTCACTGCTGTTTGTGTTCACACATAATTAACAACAAAAACCAACCATTTTCCTTTGAAACATGCTTTTTTCCCCTCCTCTATCTTCTTTAAATCACAATTTACAACAATATTGGCGAGCAGAACTCTGACTTTTGGGACAAACAGAGCTTATGTGAGTAAAAACCTGGATTTAAGGATCAAGTGGGGTAATTACACCAAATACAGACATATTGACTTTGTATTTTCAAAAAAGGTTTGAAGCTGCTGTGAGGTTTCCTTTGATTTTAGCGCCCTCTATGGACATAGATCTGCATATTTGATTTACAGATCTCTGAAGTGTGTCTTCTCGTTAACGTTTACTGTTGAAAATGTAACAAAAGTTGGTATTTTAGTGTGGTGTCAGTTGATTGGCCTGACACACAGTTTAACCCCCACAGAGCTAGCGCTACCATTTGTGAATAAAGTTTCCACTGAAGGTAGATTTATAAACCAGATAAAATAGATTTATCATTCTTCTAGCATATAAAATCTGTGGAGTTATGCTTTCATTTTGTGCTGTTTCCACCAGTGTGTTTGCAAAAACCCAGTGTAAAGCGTAAACAACAAAAACATTACGATCCAGTGGCTAATCACATGGCATCATCTTACTTTTAACATCTACGTTTTTGAGGGAAGCAGCCATGACATTTCTGTATTTAGGGAAAAAAAAGTGTGAAATTATCTTTTTTTTTTTAATTCTTTATTGCTTTTTTGAGCAATTTATTTTGTAAGTCTTGAAATAAGTCAGTAGCCTACATTTTTTTTATTAACAATTGGGATATAAGGGTTGTATTGATGTGTAGCAAACATTTTCTTTAAAAAAAAAGTGACGCTACAGCACATAAAAATGTAAAGATATGCTCTGGCAGACTTGTACTGGTAGTCATAAAGGGTTAAGGCATTGAACATGACAATGCAGACACTCAGTCTTCTGGTTGTTTGTTTTATGGCAACAAAAATGACCAAATGTGTGAGACGGTCAGGCTGGAGAGGAGCGAGGTTTGATAGTTGGCTGCCGAACCATCAGATACCACCAGGGGGAGCTTGTTTTGTGAGCTGCACCTTTGATCTCAGGTGATTGTGATATTAACTTTGACTAATTTGTACAAAATCTACTTCCTGGCTTGTTGGAGTGCCTTCAAATTCAGCTCCTACAGACACTGGAAGCAAATTATCGATGCCTGCAGGCAACCCCTCACTTAGCAAATATGCTTCTTTTATTTTGCATTCAAGAAGATCTGGAAATAGAAACTGATATTATATCTTATTCGGAAAGTGTTCACAAACAATAAGACATCAGCTTATCTTCTTCTCCAACTGATGAAGTCTCCCCCTGCTGGACACTGGAAAGCGTACACATTTAATCTTTTGTCCTCACATGAAATAAAGAGGCTGTCATCTTCTCACAAACAGTCCATGATTTCTTTGGATCTTGTAGAAAAGTTTGTCAGATGTCTTTTGGCTGAGAATAACAGAACTGCATCTTGTATCAGGAACATCGAGCAGAGTAAGACCTCTCCTTAACTGTACATCTTTAAACCAGCTTCGTAGGAGGGATCCATTGTAAAAATTGAACCATTAAACCTCTGTAGAGGACCTCTGGACCCCAGTCTCACAGCTGGGCCAGTCCCTGCAGGCGTTGCATCAGCATCTCCTGCCCTACACCTACACACACACCCACATACGCAAGCATGCACACACACAAATATGCACACACACACACAGGGGTCACAAAGTGGATGTTTTATTTAGCTGTGATGACAGGGGGTTGCATCCAGGATGTTCTGATTGAAGAGATGTCTTAAGCTGCGTGTTGGTACAGGAGCTGGGATGAGTTTTAAAGCTGCAGTGTGTGTTTATGAATGATAACACAGGCGAGATTCACACTTGTAGGAAGTGTGAGTGTGTGTGTGTTGCTGATTTTCTTTGAACCCATTTTCTGATCTGTTTCTCGATCTGTTTTTTTTTTTTAATGAAATGACGTCAGCACTCTTTCATAATCCCATAACTTTTTTTTTCCCACTTTCAATTTTCCTCTCTCAGAAACACATTTGCAGACACACACACAAGGCAGAGAGAGCTGTTGTTGTCCCAAAGAAGACGTTCGAGGCAGCGTCTCCCTGCTTCAGGCATGTTTAGCCGGCCTGGGAATCCTGTCCGGCCTCCCAGTGCAAACTCTCACCTCTCTTCCAGGACTCATGGGGTCATGACCTCTTGTAAAAGAGACAAAGAAGGGAGGAGACACACTGCAAACACTGTGACCATAACTTACACACACACACTCAGAAAGGCTGTAAATCCTGCAGTGTGTTTTCGATTCTCATACAGGCAGAAATCAGAAGAGAAGCTCTACAGAGATGGTGCGAAAACTCAGCGCTGACTTGATTCTGACTTCTTGTTCTCCTTGTGACTCAGCAGCTCCTCCATCTGTTGCAAACACCAGAGAGAATGAACAGACCTGCAGAGAGCAGGAGAGCAGGAGCGTTAGCCTGCAGCACAGTTTCAACAGAAGTTTTAGCTCCGTCCAACTTTGAATCTGTTCAGAGCGTTCTGCCAGTTTTTTGTCAGAGTCCACAGAAAGCAGGACGGAAAGTGTTTTTCCTGCTGTCATGCTCCGTCTTCGGTTTGGCTCTTTGTACTCATGTGATAAAGAAATATGACAGTCACTCAGTGTTTTCAACAGGCGTGCTGGAGGAAAGAAATTCTCAGCTTGAGTTTCTGCACAAGTCCAACCCACAGACTTTATTAAACAAAGACGTGTTCTCTGTGATATCACCAGTTGATTGGTGTTGTATTGGAAAAGTTGACTCAACCTAACCTTGGTTAACTTAAAACCAGAGCTGGGTGGGCCTTTAGCCTCTTTGCTAACAGCTACAGTGTGTCTGCCTGTCAGTCAAGTCACCCATGCCCTTATATGGGCAAAACTAGGAAGTTTAATAACTTTAAAAATGACAAGTTATGAAAACACTCAGTGTGTGCTGATTGAGCTGCAAACACGTTTATTTTTGCTGTGAAGATAGCCTTTTTTGAATGGTGTGTATGTGGTTTCTGATGCCTCAAGTGGACGCTCAATGAACTGCAGTTTTAACACTTCTGCATCAGCTTAAAGTGATACTCCGGGATGGAACAAGTTGGGTCCTATCAGAAGGTTGAGGGCAGAAATTACCCCTACAGCAGTGTTTTTGTGCAGCAGAAGCCCAGAGCACTCGCACCAAACACCCCCTCCCTGCTCCTCTGCCGATTTCCTCTGCACTCAGACGGGGCCATATTTTACTTGACCAAAAATACAAATAAACGGACTCCCACCGAAAAATTCTGATATCGGTCTGCATTCAGGCTTTATTTAAAGAATTTTCAGCACGTTACTTTCACACAAAAACACCGCTAAATAAGGCTCTAGTTCTCATCATGTCTCTTTGTCCTGGCAGACTACCTGCGTTTGTTTATATCCGGCACGCCGCGCGCGCGGACTGATACACTAATTGGCGAGCGTCTCGTAGCCAGCTGTGGCTCTGCAGCGGAGGTGGCACCGTTTTACGACAAGATGAGAACTAGAGCCTTATTTAGCAGTGTTTTTGTGTGAAAGTAACGCGCTGAAAATTCTTTAAATAAAGCGTGAATGCAGACCGATATCAGATTTTTTCGGTGGGAGTCCGTTTATTTGTGTTATTGGTCAAGTAAAAATTGGCCCCGTCTGAGTGCAGAGGAAACCGGCAGACGAGCAGGGAGGGGGTGTTTGGTGCGTGCGCCCTGGGCTTCTGCTGCACAAAAACACTGCTGTAGGGGTAATTTCTGCCCTAAACCTTGTGATAGGACCCAACTTGTTCCATCCTGGAGTATCACTTTAAAGCTGGGACACATTACAGGATTCTTCAAACCTTCACACATTTAGAAAGCACACACTTGATGATCACAAAATACTCTGGAAGACTGTTTCCTGTTTTATTTTGAAGTTCTTGCTCCCTATGTGTCTTGTTTAGTTTGACTTCCTGCTGGATTACACTCATTAGCTTAACCTGTGTCTTGTCTCACTAATGTGTTAAGTTTCCCTGCATCTTTTTGTTAGTTCGTCTTGTCTTTTGTGTCACGCTGTTTTCCCTCTTCTTTTAGGCCATGTCCACACATAGTCGGGTACTTGGGAAGCCGCACATATTTTATATGTTTAAGCCTGTCGTCAACATGTTTTCTGAAAACTCAGGCCAAAGCGAAGATTTTGGAAAACTCTGGTTTCAAGTTTCATGTAGACAATGCGAAACAGAGTTTTTGGTTCTTTTACCAATTAGATGGAATGGGTTTCACATCTGAAAAAATACAGCCAAAACACCAAACGGCAGATTTGCCCAGTGGGTGTGGACGAAAATGTTTTAAAAAACGATTGAAAGGGGAAATTCATTTTTGAAATTCCCATCTATGTGTGTTCAAGGCTTTAGTGTCTTTATTGCTCCAATTAAGTGCTTTGTTTGTGTTTTTTGGGAGATTTTAGTATTTGGTTAAATACTACTTCAGTTTATTCTACAGTTGGGTCCCCTTCTCTTGTTTTTTGCCATAAACATCCATAAACTCTCCTGTAGAATTCCTCTTATATCTAATCCTATCGGTGCCTCTGCTTCAGAATCAGCTTTTCCTGTCTACCCTTCAAACAGAGCCACTTGTCCTGGCTGGGTCTCAGTTTCACTGTAACAAGCAACCAAATTCTGGTGAAAATTGGCCTGTCACACAACCCCAAATAAAGAAGTTGTCATTTAATTGTGAGAAACAGCTGAAGAGGAAGCTAAAATTCCTAAACCTTGGAGCTGATTTGCAGGAATCAAAAATTCATGGAAGCACGCAGCTTCAAAAACGGTTGTTTCTGACGCAACTGTGAGACATGAGGAGATGCTCAGGGCTTAACGGTGTCTTTGACACAGCACCACAGGGATTCTCACTTCAGTTGAAAAAAAACCCTCTTCTGTCATAAATTAACAATGCAAATCATGCATTTTCACACGATGCTGCATGTTGCAAAGCCGGAGCTCACAGTTCTTCATCTGGTGGTTACTTACAGCAACAATTTTTCTACTTTGGGTGCAGACTGAATGTCATCACTTACTTTGTTTGTTCTTTCATAACTTGCCAAACCTTGTCTAACAAAGGTCGCTTTGATTGATGCATGTTAGCAGAAATACGGGACTTAGGTGAACAGATACGTTACACCAAAGCATCAGCAAACTCCACCGCTAGAGACCGCTGATTTTAGGGACAAAGTTTTCATCTTGCGACAGTTGCTAATTGCCTCAAATCCCCCAAAGATGTTGAAGTCCTTCGAAGACTGAAATTTGAAGTTGAAATGAAATATCCGCTGTATGGAAAACGGCAAAACTAATCCGACAAAATGACTGCCGGCGTCTGAGAAAGCCGGTATTAGAATATCACTCAAGTTATTTAAGATGCTTACTGACAGCGGTCCCGTCTGGCAAATGAAATATTGAGCCGTGAATGTCAGGCGGTGAAAAGCTTTTTCCAAAATGAACATGAGAGGAAATCCTATAACAGATTTTAAGCACAGTAACCATCATTCTACACACACACACACACACACACGCACACACACACACACACACACACATAAATAGGTGGAACAAACAGCGGGTCAGCTCTACAAATGGAGGCTGTCACTCCTCTTTTTTTAGCTTGTTTAGTTTGGGAGAGGACCTGCGCCCTTCTTAGTCCTTCTTGTCTCTCTGATTTCACTCTGAGCTGAAGGTTTCAATGTGTGTGTGTGCGTGTGTGTTTGTGTGTGTGTGTGTGTGCCAGGTCTGGGTCCCTGCTGCTCCTTTAAAGGCGGTAGAGTTGAGATCAGCGCAGTTAATGTGGCAGTTTGCTCTGCGGGCTGCTTGTTTGGTTTCTTTGTGCCATGCCTCTGGGATATTTTGGAGCCTGTGTGTGTATATGTGTGTGTGTGTGTGTCCAGTTTAACCTCTGTTCTGTATCCTTTTTAAGCCAGCTCGTGGTAACCTGGCCTCAAAGTTGCACACATTTCATGCTCTTGTGCCTCCTGAGCAGTCAGTCTCACCCAGACTCTGACCTTAATGACTCCATTTGAATCCCCAGCATGCTTCTTCTGTCTTTAACTCTGTGTGAGGGAACGATTTCCAAGACGACCGGCAGGTATTTAGAAAGTCTTTGGAAAGAATGAAATACTCCTGCCTGGAATTTCTGTGGGAAACTCTAAATTCCTCACCTCTGTCGTTGTGTGTGTCCGAAGCGTCAGCTGTAACTGATCCTGTAATGCAGAGAAAGACTGCTGAGTCTCTGGGGTCGCTGACCTCAAACACAAGGCCATGTAATGGGAGAAATGGGCTCCTGTGCTCAAACCTTACTGGGAAAGTTTCCACTCATGGAAACTTGTAAGAAAACTTTACATTCAGTCATAAGCGTTTTGTGATTTGAAACTCATGATTGTTACACTTATTAAGATAAAACGTTAAATTGCTTGGTGAAAGCAGGGTGAAAGTCCAGCAGTTGTCTTATTCACAAAAACTCCAAATTAAAGAGAAACAGCTAATCTTCTCCAGCTCCAGGATGTTTCCCTGATTAATGACTTAATTAAATTTACTGTTGATAAAAAAGCAGGAAAAAGATTTGCTCCCACTCCACAAGCAATTCAGTTATTGAACTCAGAAATGCTGCCGTTATTAAAAAAAAAAAAAAGTTTGGTGTGGTGACAGCCTGAAGATGTGCTCCGACCAGGAGCTCTGAAAATAAATGAAAAGTACAGACAAAGATTGAAGAAGGGAGAAAGAGAGTGGGTTTACTCCTACAAAGTGAATCACAAATCATGTTGTTTTTCTGAAATCTGCTCTCGTCTATTTTTCTAACAATGCCCCGAGGATACATCAGAATCAGTTGATTTAAACTCTGTTCATTTATTAAAGTGGTTTGCTTGTCCTCTTGCAGTCTTACCCAGAAAATACTTTTTATATATCTGCATTAAAAACATCTCATTGAGCTGTTCATTGCTGTGAATGAAATCTCTGTGTGTAAAGATGGACGATGTACCTCCACCTTTCTGTTGAACAACAGTGAAGCCAAACTACTCCACACAACAGGCAGGTGCCAGAAACTATAAGTGCCCCAGTCAGGTCTTTCAGGCCCCGAAATCAGTCTGGACCCCATTCTTCAACTATTGAATATTTGCCGATACAGAGACCTGGTATGATTTCTGTGTTTGCGTCGATAGTGGTTGCACTTGTTTTTGCACAAAAATAGATTATAAAGATGTCTCAAAGAGGCTGTGAGGACTATCCGGAAAAGCTTGTGTTGTTCTGGGATAAAGACTTCGCTCCACATGAGCACTAGCACCCACCGTCATAAGGACGGGACAAGGCTTGTATTTGTTTTGGAGAACAGATCTTCTTTAAACACAACTTTTCTTTATTCAAGACAACTTTTTACTGGGTACATAGAGATGAGGTAATGTATTTTTTTATAGTTATGAAGCTCTAAAGTTTGGAAACAAATTTTGTAAACTCAGTTTATACTGTAGTTCAGTAGCGCTACTCAAAGCCATAGACTGTAAAAAAATGGACGTCATCTTGCTTGGCTCGAAGTGAGGTTGCCACAAAAACTGCTCCTCCTGGTGGCTGGCTGCAGTGTAGGTCAAAAAATCGGGCTCTCCAGTCATTCCAGATGGGCTGTGGTCAAACTTAAAAAAATTAATACACCTTGTAGAAATGTTTCTCACGTCCAATTTTTTGTGGTGATTGGAAGATATTATTTGGCTGCCATGTATTCAAGTGCTCTTTTTTTCTGAGAAGTTTTGTTTTTTTATTAGTTACAGGATGTTAAAAACAAGGTTTTACGACACATTTAACGATGATTGACACCTGCCGCTCTTGTGTATTTTTTTCGAGGACTGTAAAATATATGTGGAGGTGGAGTCAAGAAGAGATTAGACTCTCAAAAGAAAAAAAATGAATATTTTTGTCACCCGGCTCAACTCAGATTCTCCCAGAATCCCTCACAGTCTTAACTGCAAAGACTCTGGTTGCACAACTGCTACCAATGGTGGCACATGCGACTGGGTTATTTTGGCTTCTAAACTGTACAATCTCTCACTCTATCACTCTTCTGTTTAGCTTTCTTCTGTCTGTTTCTTCACAGTTTAGCTTAATGTCTTCCATTACTACAAAATAAAATCAACTCAAGGAACTTCAAACTTATGCCATAAATTTTCCAAGCTAACACTTTCGTAACACCTGTGCGAAACAGCGTACTTAAATCTAAGGCTGCTCTGATTGGAATGCTCGTCTTTGTTATGTGTCTTCTCAAAATTCCTGCTCTACTTGCACTCTTCAGTGCACACAGCTCTGCTGGAGCCTCATTGGTCAACAGAGTTGTTAATCATAGTATTATACCTCTTTAACATCAAACAACTTGAAAGTAATCTGGGAAATAACTGTACACTTTCGCAATAATGTTGTGACTAAAATTCCTATGCGGCAACATGTCATCATGCATGCCTTGCTAATGCAGAGCAGAGATAAGTCGACCTGTGGTTAAAAAAATTAACTAAACTTTTCAGAAAGTTAAACATCAGGGGGAAAGAACTTTGATGTTGTTTGAAAACATTTACTGTCACATCTGCTCAGAATAGGCGCTACTCCAAGTGTTTTGGCTTCACTTTGTTGGAGACTATGACCTTGTCCATTTTTTTTAGGGTCTCTGATTTTTGCACAACAGGCATTTTGTTTTAGACTTTTAATCCATAGTCTAACTTGAGAGTGTAACACAAGTTCGACCTAATCTTCCTTTTGTTTTGAAAACAGTGGGACCCCTCCTCACACTGATTTGTTTGTTGTGCTGGATATGCACGAAGGACCTTTGGCTTCATTAAACCCGTTTGCTGCTCATCAGGTTTATCAAAGCTCTGTCTGCCTGTGTTTGTGTCCCTCACAGTGTTTTCTGATGTTATCACACTCACAGAGGTCGGCTTAGAGAAGAGATGACCCAGAGAGATGAAATAAGATCGCTGTGCCGTGTGTTTGTGACTACATTCAAGCTCCCAGCCTAAGTCATTGTCCTCTGCTCCTGTTTGTGTGTGTGTGTGTGTTATCGTGCGAGTGTATCCCGGACGTCCTGTTTGTGTGATCTTAGCTCTGCTGCTGTTTTCCTGCCCAGCTCTGCTGCTAAATCCTGGATCAAACATCCCAGCATCAGAGGGGGGAGGGGCTTATCACCAGCTGTGTCCCCCCCATTACATCCACATCCAGCACCAGCACACCCAGATTATCTGCCACACAGCGAACTGTCCTATCATCTAGGAAAAGACTGAATCCAACTAAGCTGCTGCAGAAATAGATGTGTAAGAAATGATGCAAGGAGCACCTTCAAAGTTCAAGCGTCAAATCAACTCACAGTGACTGAAATGCTGACACTTTGACTTTCTCTTTGCTTTATTTTCAAACAAGTTTGAGCTTACGACAGAGGATAAAAGCTGCGCTAAAAAAGAAATAACCGGTGAAAGATGACAGATAGTTGATGTGAGATTCAAGGAGTTTGTTGCCACTCATGCTGAAATTGAGCGCATTTTCCTTTTTTAACAACAGGACAACATCTGCTCACTGCTTCGTGACCTGAACTCCATTGCACCGCTAAAGTCTCTAAAATCTGAAATCCCGTCAAAGTGTGCAGAATCTGCTCATAATCTGGCTTTAGATCATGTAGTGTTTCCTCTCTTTAAGTGCCCCACATGTCTTCCTGAGTCTTTCTCTGAGTAATTCAGAGCGGGCTGAGTGTGCAGCTCCGCCGTCTGGACTCCGGGTCAGGCAGCAGCCGGAGGCCGATGCTGAGATCTCCTCATTTACTAGAACGGGCTGATGACCATCTGTACCAACGTCTGGACTTCATTATGAGAGGCGATGAAAGGGCCGCCACAAAGGAAGGCACAGTAACACACACACACATTGACACACACATACACTACCAGGGCCCCATTGAGACCTGAATGAATCCTGTGAAGCCTGGACTGGAAAGGTTTCTGTGTTTTTCTAGCCTTGTAAGGACACTGTTTTTATCAGTCTTTTTAAATTGATCGTCATTAAAGGGGGATTCTGCTGTTTTTTTAACCATCACTCTAAGTTTACACATTTTGCAGCTTAATGACTCAAAGGCAGACAAATTATTTCAAAGACACCCTAAGCTTTTTTAGTCAGCAGCGGTGAAATTCTCCTTGTGCATCGTATTGATCACACTGACAAAAAACAATATCTTATCAAGTGTTTTTGTCTTATTTTAAGTAAAAAATTGTCATGTGAAACTTAATATGATCCACATTTATCTGACCAGTCCAGAAAAATGTCTTGTTTAAAGTTATTTAAAAACAAAAATGAGGTCTGAATTGCTTGTAACAAGTAAAAAAAATCTGCTAATGGAAGTAGAAAAATTTGCTTGAAACATGGCATTTTTATGGACTGGTCAGGTGAATGTGGCTCATCTTATGTCTAAAAAGACATTTTCTACTGAAAATAAGACAAAAACACTTAATAAGATTTCATTTTTTCCAGTGCAGCTGGGTGTGCTGACTTTGGAAGAGACAAAATATAACAAACTAGTTTAGGTTTACAGAGGAAGAAGGAGACTCAGGTAACCAATGAGGATGGGAGGAAACTTCTTTACTCAATTGAGAGCAGGAAGTTACTTTCACTGACTGTTTGGGTTGGACTGTCCTAAAATTAGCTGAATTCACTGGTAGTGTTGACCTTGCGTGGTCTTTCACTCTCCTGTTTATCTTTCTTCTGCTGTTTTGTCCTTTTTCTTTTTGACAGTCCAGCTCCTGTGTCCACCATCACTACAAGACAATCCAAGACTTTTTTTTCAGCAGAGAAAAATACAGATCTGTCTTTTCTCTGCTAAACTGTGTTGGCTAGCATGGTGTTGTCACAGTAACTTCTAAGGCGGCATTTACACAAAGCCAAAAACAGTCAAATCCAAAAACATTTCGTTGCGTTTCGGCCTTGTGTTTCGATAAGACCGCAATGCATTTTTTCTGAAAACGTAAACTTTTGAAAACGCTCTCCAGAGTGGAGAGTTTTCAAAACGCTCCACTATCCAGCCACGTATAATCACAGAGCCTGAAACGCTGACGTCACCGCATACGCTTAACTTCCAGTTAAGCCATTCTGGTCCAGTTGGTGGCGGTAATGCGCCTCAAGGTTGGATTTCCAACAGTCTCACACAATAAAACAGCAGACAAAGAAAGAACAACCACAACAAAGATAGCTGATCTCCGAGTAGCATATATACACACATATATCCACATTGCCAACTACTGGTCTGGCATGGCTACTACATAGTTGTGACTTGTCCTCTTGGAGTCGCATGAATGTGGATCGTTTTCACGCTGTCCTCATGTAAATGCAGGTGGCTTTTGGAAACCCAAAGGAAGAATCTTTGCGGGAGTCTCTGTGTCAACATGGCCTAAGTGGCATAATCTAGTCCTGGACGACCCAACCATGGGTACAGGAAGTAACATTTAGAATAATGTTTTTGGTGCTGGTAATCTCATTTTAGATTGTAGATAAGGATCACACTGCAAAAAAAAATGAAATCTTATCAAGTTTTTTTTGTCTCATTTTAGTAGAAAATGTCTTTTAAGACTTAATATGAGCCACATTCACCTGACCAGTCCAGAAAAATGTCTTGTTTAAGTTATTTATAGACAAAAATGAGGTCAGAATTGCTTGTAAAAGTAAAAAAAAACTGCCAATGGAACAAGAGAAAAGATGCTTGTATTAAGACATTATTCCAGTCTCTAGCAAATTTTCTAACATTTTGTTCTTATTCCATTGGCAGATTATTTCTACTTGTAACATATAACAAGTTATTTTTCTGGAGGGGTCATGTAAATTTGGCCCATATTGAGTATAATAAGACAATTTTTACTTAAGATAAGACAAAAAAAAATGTATTAATAAGATTTCAATTGTTTGCAGTGAGGGCATACAAAACGCTGGGATGTTCTCAAGACCACTTGACTCACCGGTACTTTAAAATAATCTGTTAATTGATAAACAAACACAACTATTGGATAATGACATCAATGAAGAAACCATAGCAGCAGTGGACAAGCATCTCCCACATTGTAAGAGTTAAAATCATGTAATTTGTGTATAAAGTTTGGTGGATATTGAGGAGGCGACAGATTCGACTGTTTCTGATAGAATAAAAGAAATCCTCTCTGTTATCACTTTCAATAGGATATCAGCCTGTCAGTGTTGAAACAAGAGCTTTTCATTGATGTATGTTAAATCTCTCTTCACAGCTCCCTTTGGAGCAGTTCCAAACTTTTGCACCCATTTGTCATCAGAGACAAAATAAATAGAGTCCAGATTTAAAAATACCAGCATGTCCCTTTAGAGATTAACAGACAGTGACACATCAGCACCAGAACAATAAACACACTGATCCTAAGAGGAAACAATAGACAGACACATCTGCCCTTTGGAGAGCGTGTGTGTGTGTGTGTTTAAGTGTATGTGCTCGTTCTTGGGCAGACCTGTCCGCCTCCAGCTTTGCATCCCTAATAACTTCAGCTATGCGTCATCAGCAAGGCCTCCCCGCCTGCAGGGAGTCACACACATGAAACTCACGCTTACACACACACACATACCAGCACATGGGAAAACTGTCGTCAACCCGCCTCCTCTCCCCTCTGAAAACCACCGTCTGTCTGGAGAGCAGGACTCTGCTGCGTGTGTGATCCTCTTTAACCAAAACCAAGCCGTACAAGTCTATGATTGGGACCAAATTATCTCAATAAAAGTGTCATAAAACTGCACTCGTGATGTGTGTGTCCTCATGCTGGAGCACAAATGGGTGAAAGGTGCAGCGTGTGGTGGCTCAGACGTCTGTGTTAAAAAAGATGATAGCCTTTCCAGATGTTTGGGGGCTTTTCTCTCGATCTCAGAGGATCATTTTGTGTGTCTTCCGATGAATCAGAGGCGGGGACGTTAATGATAGGAAATGTCAGCATCAGCAGCAGTGTCTACGCCTCAACATCTGCCAGACACACATCGTAAAACAAGCCAGAGGATAATCGAGAGGTTTAATGTGTGTTTTGACGGGTATCTTATTCATCTCTGTTTCCCAAGGCGAAGGCTGAAAACCCTTATCTGTTTTGTGTGTGATCATGAAGTGGTACTTTTACATTCCTCATTTCTCATTTTGAATCAGCTGGTTTGTAACTGTGTGCATGTGTGTGTGTGTGTGTGTGTGTGTGTGTGTGTGTGTGTGTGTGTGTGTGTGTGTACAGGCGGGTAAAACCTTGTAGAGCAGTAAACTGAAACATGGCTTCCATCTGTCAGACTTCCATGTTCCACTGACATCTGGCCTGTCTGTGGTTAGTGTGTGTGTGTGTGTGTGTGTGTTTGGGAAAGGGGGGGGGGCGACTTGTGTGTCAGCTACTGGAAGGAAACAGGCCAGTGTTTAATGGAGTCTCCAAACAAAAGTGGATGCAGAATTTTTTTCTTTCCAGCTGGCAGCTTCAAAGCTTTGATATTTTGGGAAATATTTCCGTTTTCTTTTATATCTGTGTAATTACTGTGAAAGACAAAAATGGCTGCTGGCATTTGTGGAAGCAATATTTTATGATAATCATAAAGATTGAATGTGAGATGATTTTCCTGTTCTTCGCAGGGTAGGCTGACATTTAAGAGAAGGGGAATTGGAGAATTTGTGTTGGAAAAATTATCAGTATAAATCCATGCTGTGCAGAGCAGAAAATAGACCCCGCAACAGATTAGTTTCTTCTCTTTGAGCGATGTTAGGTATAAACACCTTGGGCCTTTTTAAACGTCTCATTAAAATACATTTTTAAAACTACAAAAGCGCTCAGAGCACAGACATCCACCAAGCATATTGTGATTGTCACGTAGCACTGTAGTCCTACTTTAATGTTATACTCCCTTTCAGCAGACTGTCTGCTACAATTTGGTGTTCGTTGCAGGTTTGTACGATAATTTGTTACCTGACAGTCTTGAAAATTATGATGACCCAGTACATATTTCATATTCCAGATCTTAGTTTCCAGAACATTTCATACTTTAACATCTGTCAGAGATTATAGTGACCTTTCCTTGTATTTTTTTTCAAAGCAATCTGACCATTTATCGTGGAGTTATATACACATATGGTGAAAATGGCCCTATCTCACAATGATAAAGAATCCTTTAAAAAATCCTGGATCAAGACGGTGATCCAGATCATCTCCAAAATTTAATCACTTCTTCTTTTTCCCATTTTGAACATTTCCTGAAAATTTCATCAAGATCCGTTCATTAATTTTTGAGTTATGTTGTTCACAGACAAACAGACAAACTCTCCAAAAACCATAACCTTCTTGGTGGAGGTGACAATACAGGTATTGATCACAGAATGTAAAAAAAAAAAAAAAAAAAAAAAATGGATGTCATTTTGCTCGGCTCGAAGTGAGGTGTGACCACAAAAACTGCTCCCCCTGGTGGCTGGCTGCAGCATACGTCAAAAAACTATCTCCCCAGTCATTCCAGATGGGCTGTTGTCAAACTTTTAAAAATTAATACACCTCCTGGAAATTCTTCTCATGTTTGATTGTTGTGGTGATTTGAAGATATCATTTGGCTGCCTGGTATACAGGTCTTCTTTCTTCTGAAAAGCTTTGTTGTCTTTAGTTACAAGAGGTTCAAAATGTGGCTGTACGTCATGTTAATCAATGATTAACAGCAGATTCTCTCTGAGTTCCTCATAGCTTCTTCTATTTTGGCTTCAAAACTGTACAATTGTAAATGGTGAAGCCACGCTGTCCACTCTGTACACAGTCAATGGTATGGATGTGTCTTTAACCCTTTATCAACCAAGTATCATAAAGCCAACCTAGATTTTATTTTGTTGTTTCAGTCAAGAAATCATGCCCGGGAACCTCATCCTCTCTTCTTACATGAACCATTTGAATTTTATCACTTGCCCATCTTGTCAAAAATTACAGCAATGAGAACAGCTTGCATCAATTATAGCTTGTGATTTGAACATCGTTGCGTGTTAATGAGCCACCATACCATGACCTCAACTACCGTACTGATAGCTGACAGGATGCTTGTCAGGGATGTTAGAGCTACACATCTGCAGATGGATGGTACATTGCTTAACAGTCCAGTCCACTTCTTTTTTTAATTCTATTTTTACCTCCGGGAGCCCACATGTGAAAAAAAACAAAATACACAAATTGTATACGCCAATTTAACTTGCATTAGGTGTTTTACGGTAGATAGATTTAGGGTTAAAAAGACACAAAACCTGTTGGTATTGCATCCTGTCTTTGGATGTTCAAGTTCCTCTCTGTGTGTGTATGTTTGTGCATCCAGAGCTGGCATGTTAATGAATGTTCTGCAGAAGTTGGATTGTTCCCTGAGGTCATTATACACGGCTGTACCTGCTTGTCTACAGACCGCCAGCAGCAGCAGCAGCATGCAGGCAGAGATGGGAATGTAATCACACCGCCTCTGCCGATAAATATCGATCTGGTTGTTAGGTTTTAGCCCTGAGCAGAGAGCTGGGAGTGTGAACGCCGCGTGTTCGCCTCATTTGGGCATTAACGACGACAGAACAGGCGGGAGCAGGGGGCATTTTTATGCAGTGACAGAACAGCTCTTAGAGCAGGTCTTACAGTCAGTGTTAACCTCTGGAGTGCAAGGAGCCAGGGGAGTGTGTGTGTGTTTATGTAAGCCCAGGATGTTGGAGCAGGCAGGCCCAGAATGTGACACAAGTGCCTCTGGAGTCTAAAGCAACAAGTGTATGTTTGTCCTCCTGGGATTCTTATCTGTGTGTGAAAGTCATTGATTAGAAGTTAGCGAAAGTAGCCGGGCATGGTGAGGCACTCAGCTCAGGAAAGGCAACCCAAAACACTGTGTAATGTGTGTGAAATGTGTGTAAAATGTGTGTGTTTGAGCAGCCAGATGTACAGTAGACTGTGTGGCATAAGAGAAGTGAATCATGGCTTTAATTAAGTGGAGGAGGGCTGAGTCGTGTCTCGTTAAACGGCTGTTGGAGGAACATTTTCACTTACCCGCTTTACAACAGCTACTGGGACACTCAGCTGAACATGGAGGGATTTTCCACTCTTCCTCCCTTTTCCTCCTCTTCCTCCAGTCTCTCTGGATAGGCTCTTTCTTTTTGGTGAAGAAATGGAATAACTCAACTCATTTTTAGCAATGCTGAATAACTGTGCATTTCTCTGGTATTCTGTTTTTAGTGAAAGGCAGTTATTCTTTTCTAGAATTCAACCGTTGTGCAGCCAAATCTTGGTGTATTTTGGTTTGAGATAATTTTAAGTATGTTCCTTACGGTTACCAAAAAAGGAGATTAATTTCTCATGTTGGTTATTTTACCAGTCTTATGCCCAATCTGCAGATGACTGATGTTATCAAACAAATTTCTCTCATTATCTTCAGATTACAAAGTTTGTTTTCTTGTGATGGAATGATTTGCTTGGGAATGTGATCAGCCGGACCACGACATGCCACAATGAAGTGAAACCTATGCCAGCATTTGTTGTGAAGCTTTGCAGCTGAAGTTAAGATCATCTTTCCAGTCATCATCTGTAATTTTTACTAATAATTAATTTTCCCATTTTTCTTTAGTATTATCTTCTTGTATCTTTATTTCTTGCATGATTTTATAGAGTTTCAAGATTTTTGTCTTTTCACTATTTCAATTTTTGCTCAAAAAATCCATTAGTGTATGTGTTATTTCATCCTGACTCCTCTGCTGTGTAAGAAGATACTGGAAAGAAGCATTCAAGAGAATCCTTAAGACAACATAATCTAAGTTTTGGAAAGAATTTGCTTGGAAAGTAAATATGAAGATCTTTTTAACACCGGAAACATTGTCAAATATAGCCCAAGAGGCAATGCAGAATGCTGGAGGAAGTGTATGGAACCAGAAGCTAACCACATACACATTTTTTACTCATGTCC
Source organism: Halichoeres trimaculatus (assembly GCF_033239565.1). Taxonomy (NCBI): domain Eukaryota; kingdom Metazoa; phylum Chordata; class Actinopteri; order Labriformes; family Labridae; genus Halichoeres; species Halichoeres trimaculatus. The sequence goes on along the minus strand of NW_027437199.1, from coordinate 8,457,859 downwards.
TGTATTGAAAAGATTCTGGGAGGTAGTTCAAGTAAAAATAAAAAAATACTTTCAGTTTAAGAAACCATATACGCCTAATTGATATCATATTTGGCCTTATCCCATTAGAAATTCAGAGTGAGGGCGATAAATATCTATACAGCATATTGGGCATTGCTGCGTTGAAGCAAATTACGTGTAATTGGTTAGATAGAAATACCATCTGTTAATAATTTGAAAAAAACAATTGAGGAGATTAAAGAAATGGAAAGAATTACACATAAAATGAGAAATCTTGAGGATCAATTCAACTGGAGTGAACTGGAGTAAATGGGTCTCGGACAAGCATGAGTAAGAAGGAGATGCCTCAGAGCCTACGGTTTAAACAATGCTCATGTAGAGCAAACATCATCCACTGTTCCAACACAGCCTCTAAAAGGGTCGACATGTATAAGCTGATTTTTTAACCTCAGTTTGAACATTAATTTCAGGAATGTATTTTCTTTTTTGACACTCAAACTGTAGATACTCACTGACCTCAGTCTTAATGTGCATTGAGTTACCCTAAAAAAACCACAGGTGTTAATGAGACCGGTTTGGAAACACTGAACTAAAACGATGTGAAAAGTTGCATCACTGGAAAATGAAAGATGTCAAACTTTTTACACACACACACCAGAGACTGCAGTTTTATTTTGCTGAAAATCAAAAAAGTTTTTTTCTCTGCTGTAATTTTTCTACAGTTTCTGTTACAAACAATGATGCATTTCATGGTGCATCCCTCCTCTTACATGCAACATTTTGCAACAAAGACAGCAAATCATGACCTCATGTCGTACATGAGATTAGATAAGACAATTCTATCATCCCTAAGGGAGGATTTACCTTGGGCTGTAGCACTCCATACAGCTTCACTGACCTTGTACAATGCATAAATAGATAAGCAGAACAGGGCACTAGAATAGAAGGACAAATTGCAAGAATAAAACAAAACGTTAAATGGTACAAATACTATGAAGTATAATACATAATTTAGTGACAAAAAAAAATTAATTGATGGTTTTGTGCAGAAGAAATGTTCAGGCCTCCAAATTATACCATAAAAACATGTTCAGCAGCAAACAGTCCCAACAAAACCTCACAATACGACTGAAATCATAACAAGTCTGTGTATAATACAGCACTGTCGGCCTCAATGCCCCAGAAATCATTGCAGCGTATAATCAATAACAGAATAATGTGGGCTGAATAAGTAATGTTTTTAGGGGCTTTTAGATTTTTCTTCAGCTTTGTTGCTTCTTACATCAATCTCCAGACAGACTTTCCATAGCAGATCTGCTCTGAAGACTCCTTTCTTTACAAATTGCTGACATGACGGTTCAAACCTGCAGAGATGAGACCATTATGTGCAGCTTCGCCTGATAAACTGTGCAGACAGACACTATATCCCTCATCATCGCCGATCCCTGAGAATGTTCCCATTGCTTTGCCCTTCTCCTTCTCTTTCCCTTCCCTGCATCCCTTTTCCCCATTATCCATCCAGCTGGGCTCAGAGTCAGAGTTTTTTTCCACTCAGGGTTATTCTGCCAGCGTGGCTGGTTTGGCGTGAGGAGCCGGTGGATGCTGCAGACACCCTGGTGCGGTGTGGCAGAGCCCGCTCAGCTGGCCGCTCTGTCGGAGACTCAAAGACTCTTCTCATGTCCCGTCTGAGAGGTCAGGGCGGACATGTTGGCAGAGCCGAGCAAACAAAACTCTCCCCGACCCTGACTCAGCAAAAAGTGGGTGTACAGATGCATGGACACACATTAACCTCAACCAACCTTGAAGACCGAGTGGTGGAGTGGTTTGACGAGGCAATCTCCCTTCCTAAATGAGCCATTCTGTCAGAAATTTAGCTTACAGCATCCTCTTGAGGGTGTAATTGTGCTTGTGGCAATCTGCCTGTTACATTATAGGATTGTTGAATTTGGCCTGAAAGTGTCCCCAGAATAAGCAGAGCATGAAGTTGCAATATCCTTATTATATTTTGATATTTTGTGTACCCTGTGGAAATGATGGCCCCAGAAGAAGACGCAGTGAAGCAAGGGCTTCATCAGAGGTGCATACAACTATAACATTATTTAAATTACAAATTTAAAGTAAAGCTGAAATAATATCTAATTGTTACCAACTAGGGGGCCCTCAGTCAGCATCATCACACCCTGATTCTACACTGCAAAAAAATTAAGTCTTACCAAGTGTTTTTGTCTTATTTTCAGTAGAAAATGTCCTTTAAAACTTAATATGAGCCACATTCACCTGATCAGTCCAGAAAAATGTCTTATTTCAAGTTAATTAGAGACAAAAATGAGGTCTGAATTACTTGTAACAAGTAAAAAAATCACCAATGGAACATGAGAAAAGTTACTTATATTAAGACATCATTTTAGTTTTAAGCAAATTTCCATGGGGATTGTTGTCTGTAAATAACTTGAAACAAGACATTTTTCTGGGCTGACCAGCTGAATGTGGCTCATTTAAAATATAACAAGACAACTTTACTTAGAATAAGACACAAGCACTTGATAGATTTCAGTTTTTTGCAGTGTAAGGGCTGTATAAATGTAAATCAAGTCAAGAGGCTCATCCTATCAACTTCAAGGTCTTTATTGATCCTGAAGTAAAACACAAAGGGTTGAAATTAACCAAAGCCTGTAAAGGTCAACTAACTATTGGCACATTTCATCCTGGCCGATGCAGACTGTATAAAAACACTAAATGTGAAACAGTGTGATATGATACAATACCATGTGGCTTAGTGATACATGGTGCTGTGCAATATAGCATGATGCAATAATATACAGTACCCTGTCATATTGTGCAATACAGTAAAGTGCAATACAATATGGTGTGTAACAGTATAATACAGTCCAGTACGATACTGTGCAAAACAGTTCGGTGCAACTCAGTATGTTGTGATACAGTATGTCGTGACACAATATGATGCAATACAGTGCTGCCTTACAGTGCCTTACAATGAATTGTGTTACAGTACAGTACAGTACAGTGCAATAAGTGACCGTCCGATATGATACAGTGCAGTACAGTACAGTGCAAAACTATTGTGCAAAACAGTATGTGAAGATACAGTTTGGTGCAATAAGTGACTGTCCAATACATAGACTGTTAAAGAGAATTATCATCTTGCTTAGCTCGAAGTGAGGTCTCCAGGAAAACTGCTCCCCCTGGTGACTAGCTGCAAAAAATCTATCTCTCCAGTCATTCCAGATGGGCTGTGGTCAAACTTTAAAAAATTAGTACACCTCATAGAAATGTTTCTCACGTCAGATTTTTGTGGTGATTTGAAAATATTATTTGGCTGCCTTGTATTCAAGTCCTTTTTTTTCAGAAAAGTTCAGTTTTCAGTAGCTATAAGTGGTTAAAAACGAGGTTTTACGTCACTTTTAACAATGATTGACAGATGCCGTTCTTGTGTATTTTATTTGGGGACTGTAAAATTTGTCGGAAGGTAGAGTCAGGAAATGATTAGACTCTTGAAAGAAAAAAAATCATTTATTTTATTTTTGTCACCCGGCCCCACTCAGATTCTCCCACATAATCCCCCATCGTCTCTACTGCGCAGACTCTGGCTGCACAACTGCTACAATGGCTGCACCTATGACAGAGGAGTTATGGCTTAAAAAACCATACAACGGTAAATGGCGGAGCAACATTGTCCGCTCTATATACAGTCTATGGTCCAATATGATATTGTTCAATTCAGCCACACATAGGGATGGGTACCTTTCACATTTGAAACGATACGGTGCAGATGCCTGGTACATGACAATCATTACCGGTACTCATCAGTACCAATTTTTGGTACTTTTTTGGGGTTGTGGGGTAAAAAACAAACAAAGTTTGTTTTAAGCAAAACAGGATGGTATGATATATGTTGTTACATATTGTTGGTATAATGAGACACAAGGAGTTATAATCCAGTGCATTACAGTCTGGCCCAATAGTTAACAGTGATACTAACTGATATGATACTGTTCAATATGGTATGGTGCGGTGTGAAACAGTATGGTGTGAAAACATATGCTAGGATACAGTATGGTGTGTGATACAGTGTGATATGGTGTGACTCAATTTAGTACACTGAGCATGGTGCAATGTGATACAAGGCGTTATAATCCAATGTGTTTAAGTGTTGTGACGATTTGACAGGATGCAATGTGATATGCTGTGATGCATTATGTTGTGATATGACACAGTGCCATACAGTATGGTGTAATATGATCTTATGGGTGCACGTGCAATATGATGCAATATGATGCAGTATATGATGGAATACAGTTTGTTGTGACAGTATGGCACAAATCACAATATGGTGCGATAAATCCCACAATACAATACGGTATATGACAAAACACAGTTATTTTATAGGATACTGAATGATACACTAAGACCCTACATAGTGCCAAATATAATTATGCAGAAAGGTTTCAATCAGTCAACAGTTGTAATAATGAAGAGCAGATTCAAAACAGAGTTATCATAAGACACTGTTCTCTGAGAGCAGCTCTGTTTGTTATGTTACAGACCCCATTGCTACAATGCTGCTCCATCACCAGATTTAGGTCTCCTGGTTTCCATTGAAATGATGAATACAGACCAAAGCCACCTGCTCCAGTCTGTATTCAACATTATTTCCTCTCACAGGAGCCCAACGTGTGAGCCAGCTGGACGGCAGCTGCACACTCTGAGGTGGGTTCAAGTGAAACTTTTTGGCCAAGGTATAAGGAAGGTGTTGTGATTCTGACTTCTGCTTCTTTGTCACCGGTTTGGCTGGTGTAGTGAATGATGCAATCTAGTGGCTACAGATTTAACCAAGGATGTGTTGCTGACATTTTTTTTTTTTCGGATTGAACCCTTTGACCTGGCTGCTTTCTGTGTTAAAACCATAAACTACTGACACCAAACTGAACAGATGTAAGTCTTTGGTTGAAGCAGTTGTAAAAATAGTTCTGAAATCTTTGCAATCTTGTATTTTATCAGTGTTTTATTGTGTAATATTCAGCCACATTTCGTCATAAGCCCCTCTCCCACTCTCTCTTTTTAACACACACATACACACACATTCACAAACCCGCCACCCTTCCAGACCACAGTGAGCGTAACGTCTGTGGTGCAGTGTCTGGCTGGGTCATGCCAGGACATGCTGAGTCTGAGCACGAGTGAGGGGGGAAAGAAAGCAGGAAAAGAGAGATGAGGAAAGAAACTGAGGAACAAAGGGGGAGAAGAGAGGGGGAGGCACCGCAAGTTCTGACAGCAGTGGAGAGAATAAAGATCACACGAGAGAGTCGAGGAGGCCGAGGATCCCAGAGCTGATGGACAGAATTAATTCAGAGCATGCCAGTTTCTTAAGCAATTTAATTTGCTCAGACTAAATAAATTAACACAACTACAGAGTCTGGGATGCTTTTGCACTTCTTAATGAGATGAGTGGCAGCTTCTGTTGCGTGCCCCTGGTGTTTGTGTTTTAAATGTGGGCCATATTTTCCTAAAGCCTGTAACATCCGGTCAGGAAGAGGATGTTGACGTTTGTCAATCCTCTCTTTCCGAGCTCAGGATTTATTCTGTTTGGCCATTTTGAGGGCAGATGAATGTGATGGACAAAAGTTTTCTGGTTGCTTTCACTTCTTCCCTCATACGGTGTCTGGAGAAGCTTGGACAGCAAGCTGGGAGCAAAGATCCAAGAAGAGTTTGACCATCTTTCTTATATATCTATCTGTTCTCTCCTTCCCTATCTTTTCTTTCTCTATGGAATTTATTTATCTATTCTTGTCTTCTTTTTCACCCCCTACTTTTCTAACTTTTCTATCTCTGTCTCTCTTTTTTTGTCTATATCCCATACTTCTTTCTCCCTCTATCTTTTCTACTCTACGCCCTCTTTTCTCCTTCTCTTTTTCCTTACTTTTTTCCCTTTTGCCTTCCTAATGTTTCTCTCTCTGTCTCTGCCTAACTTTTTCTTTTTCTCCAGCTCTTGACCACTCTGTCTAACTTTTCTCTCACTACCTGCCCTTCATAGAATAGAATAGAATAGAATAGAATAGAATAGAATAGAATAGAATAGAATAGAAAATTCTTCATTTATCCTGGAGGGGAAACTCAGGAGTCACAGCAGCAGTCAAGAAAACAAAAGTAAGAAAATGCATAGAAAGTGCAAAAAGGTCCATAACAAGATAGATGCTGACAGCTTGTCCATCATTCTCCAGTCAGCCAGTCTCCACTTCCACAGGGTCCAGGACTGAGCTTCTTCAGCAGTCTGTTCAGTCTCTGTCTCCTGGATCCTGTCTGCCCACAGCAGGTGAAGCTCTTTCAATGTGGCGTTGGTGTCTGGTATTGGCTCCGTTTGCTATGTCTGTGAATAGCATGATACTACTCTGCCTTCTGGTATTCCCTTAGTTGGTGGGTTAGCATGGCTAGTTTGTCCATCTTATTGGAGATAGATCTCACGTTCCCAATAACGATGGATGGAAGGACAGGTTGATGTTGTCACTTCTTAGCTCACACCTGAGAACCAGCACATTGTCCTCACCTCCTTCTCCTCACCTTGTGGGGAAACATCTGGCCTTGCACCAGTTAGCATTGACATGCTACAGGCTGCTAATATCACTGAAAACATCACCAGTTTGGTGTCCATGACAAACAAATCCCTTTTCCATCCTTTTCCCTCTTCCTTTTCCCTTTTTTTTTCTTTCCTCTCTCTGTTGCGTCCTCCGCAGTGAAAACTCCTGACCTCTCAGGCTGCTGCAGGCTGTCAGCTCTCTGTGTTAAAGCTTCTCTTCTTGGTTATTTTCTCTCAGGGTGAATGTATTTACAACTTGTTGACATGAATCAGACTGAAACACACGTCACACCTTTTCAAGCTATTTGTGAGTGTGCTTACTGTACTGCACCGGAGAGTTGAATCCTGGCTGTAGCCAAAACCACATCCAGACGAGCATGGCAGCGCGTCATAAAAACGGAGGTCTAATGACAGCCGTCTGCTCCTTGCAGCTTTACTGTAGTCTGCTTCACTTCACGCTCTCCTCTTTGTTTTCTTCTCTTCGGTGGCTCTAAATCCTTTTATCCCCCGTTTGTCATTTTTATAAAAGAATCGATACAGGGTGTAAGATCCGTGCTTTGACTTTACTTGGCTAGCATTATAAATCAATAACTTTATCCTTGGGGGGAATTAGTTTAGGATGAAGCATAAATACAATGTAGCATCCACTTAACACAGATAAAACACAAACTAAGACTCCAAAAGAAAAAGAAAAATCCAGCAGAGTTTGAAGCATTTCAGGAGAATCACATCACTACTACTCTTATCATTTATTGTCTGGCACTGTTCTCACGTACTTGTTGGTCCACTACACGTTTATACTCCTACCGTTAACCACAGCTTTGTTAGGAAAAAGGTCTTACTCTTTGAAATGGTATTTGACACCTTCAGTGATGAAAACCATTCATAAAAACACTCAAAAAATACCAGGACCATTAGGAATTCACTTTGTGGCGTCAACACTGTGTCTTCATTATCAACAAACCTTGAGGTTTTATGACACGCTGAACGAAAGTTTAAAAAATCCTGAGCTATGAGAGCACACTCTCCCTCTCATCAAAACATTTCAACTATTTGATGACCTCCTCTTCATCACAAAAGAGCGTTTTTTCCTGAATGATGGTTTCAAATGGTGACTGGAGTAGTGAAAGAAATGCTTTTACCAAAAGAAAAGAAAAACATGCACTTTATTAGCTCTTCAGATAAAACTGACTCTGACAGAAGCCACGATTTATCCTGTGAGAGAAGCAGAAGCATCTCAATCTGCACGTCAAGAATAACTCCTTCTGAAATCTCTGCGCCGAGCATTAGATATTCAGCCTTTGCAGAAACATTGAATTCCGATAGTGACTCAGAATCACTGCAACAGAAAGGATTAAAATATCAATAGGACTTCTGAAAACACCGCCGCAGCATAAAACAATGTCGGCTGTCGGTGTGTGTAAGAAAAACCTCCTCCACAAGCATTTTATATCTACCTTCTCAGGCTTAGCGGGGAGAGTCGGTGATTTTTTATTGTTGTGGCAGAAATGTTTGAGAGACTCTGAAAGGATGGATTAGTGATAGAGACGTGGACCAGTGGTGCAGTGTATATAAAGTTTATCCTGACACGTTGAATTGATCAATTTTTAGAATAAATCCGGAGCATTGCTATGATTGTGTCCTTGATGTTAGCAGATCAAGAGGTAACCAACGTTTTAGAGCATTAAAGAACTGAGACAGCTGTTATCTTGAGGATTTGATGGCAGATTGTGTGCTTTTGTCGTGAACTTTGATGCTGTGAATCAGAAGTAAGGTGGCCCAAAAGATCAAAAACATAACGTTACAGACATGTTACATGACATTACAAACTAGAAAAGCACTCAGAGAGCGCAGACCTCCACCAAGCATATTGTGGTTGTCACGAAACACTTAAGTCCCACTTTAATGTTATACTCCCTTACAGCAGACTGTCTGCTACAGTTTGGTGTTAGTAGGAAAATTATGATGACCCAGTACATGTTTCATATTCTGGATCTTAGTATCCAGAATATTGGCAGGATCTGGATCATACTTTTACATCTGTCAGAAATTATGGTAAACTTGTGTTGTATTGTTTTGCAAAGCAATCTGACCATTTATCATGGAGTTATACACACATATGGTGAAAATGACCCTATCTCACAATGATAAAGGATCCTTTAAAAAGTCCTGGATCTATAAAGTGATCCAGATCACCTCCAAAATTTAATCACTTCTTCCTTATCTCATTTTGATCATTTTCTGAAAATTTTATCAAGATCTGTTTGTTACTTTTTGAGTTATGTTGTTCGCAGACAAACAAACAGACAGTCAAAATCTCCCAAAAACGTAACCTCCATGGTAGAGGTAAAAATAATAGAAAAACACACATTACAAAAAAAAACACCCCAATACTATAGAAACTCAACAACATTCCAGAAAACACTACACAGTTTGAGGAAAACGTCAACATCATCGAGACCACAACAGTATCTCAGCAAACGCAATGGCATTTCAGAACAAAACAATAACATTACAGAAAAAACAGTTTGTAACAGAAAACAAACAATATAAAAAAAAAGAAAAAAAACTTAAATAACAAGGAAATTATTAAAGATTCGAAATTCTAGAAATCACGACACCACAGTTAACACAACAGCATTAATGTCACGGGAGTCCGGAGGGAAAAAACAAGAGAGGTGGAGGACCCAAATGCAGATAAAAGGAAACTTTATTTTACTTAACTCAAAAAGTCAAACTGAAAATCCAAAAACTAAAACAAAAGAAACAAAACCAAAAACACTAGAAAACTCACAAGAAGCAGTAACTAAAGACAACAACTAGAGACACAGACATTTCACAAGAATAACCAAGATCAGCACAGGTGACACAGAAACACAGGACAAGAACAGAATTACAAAGAAACACAAGAAAACCCAGAAACACAGAAAAACCTAAACCATGACAATTAAAGGAAACACAACAACTCAACAGGAAAAAAAATGAGGAAAACACAACAACATTACAGACTAAGGATAAGTTAGAGACAAACATCTTGTTTGTCGGATTGGACAAAACCTGACAGCTCAACATCATTTCCTATGTTCATTACAGCAGCAACATAATGAAAATAAAAATAAAGGACAAAGTGATGTGATGCAGTTCTTGACATGCTTTAACCCAACAAGACCTCATATTATTCAGCCAGGAAGTCAGAAAATGTTTTAAGGTTAGCGTTTCAAAAATACAATTAAAACTTTGTTTTAAAGAGTGAGTGAGATTAGAGGAAATTTACCAGATTTCCAGACGTCCGTACCCTCATGTGATTTTTAAAATATTCTTGGTATATGTGGCATGTTTTTCTGCTCTTTGGAATCTGTGAAGCCTTATTCTTAGCTTGCATGAGGGAGATCAGTGTCCAGAACACACATGCATCCAACTCCTTGCATGATAATTATAATGATGAAAGCTATAAAAACAGCTTCACATTGATTGAGGTGGTCCTGGTATTAAGGAGACGAGAACCAGTGGTCGAAATGACTGATGACAGCAGTTCTGTTGAGTCTTTGTTGAGTATGAAGCCAAAATGATGCTTGTACAAACAATGGGTTTTCAGTGAGTTTCACAGAAGTGAGTCCCGCAGGTCTGAGTGAATGGGGAGGTTTTCATCTGCACTCTGTTGAGAGTGGTCAATAAACAGCATGAACGCTTCTTCTCTGCACCAAACGAGAAGTTTTTCTCTGTGCCACTGAGATTACTTTCTCCCTTCATCATTTTCCCACTTGCCTCTGGCTCTTCCTTCTTTTTTCTTCTCCCCTCTTCTTTGATCCTGATCCCTTCTCACCTCCTTTTTTCTCCTCCTCCTCTCCTGATGTTCCTCATTTTGTATCCCGCTCGCTCTCTGCAGGCGGCCCAGGAGAACCTGACGGTAATCTGTCACTCTCCGCCTGAGAAGGAACCATCTGTCCTCTCTCTGTGTGGATGTGGGAGAAATGGTACATGGACCCGAAGGTTATCCGCGTGTCTGTGTGCTCCATGAATCATCGAGGTAGTGATTAGGAGATATTTATGAGGGCCGGCCGGGCAGCTGTTACCTGCTGATAGAGGGGGAGAGGAGGGATGGAGGGGAGGAGAGGAACAAAGAGGAACAGAGAGATGACAGAGGAGGGAGAAACATGCACAGAGCGTTCACACTTCCTACTACTACCAGCTTGCTTTGCAGGCGGGATGCGGTTGCTATGGTAACTAGAAGGGAGGAGAGTAACAACCCAGTTGGCGGCCATACACCTTGGTGAAAAAAAGTGTGATTTCCTACAGAATTTAAATCCCAAGGTGTATTTTTACCCAGTTTCTTTTGAAACATACTTCTAAATTGAAAGATGATGACAGAACGTTCTTGAAACATCTTCGAGCTTTCCTTTCATTTTCATAGGGGATTATTAGCCAGAGAATGTTTAATTAATTCCTCTGAAAAAAATCATATTTGGGTTAAGGTACACAAATAAGCTGTTTAGAGGAAGAGGTTTTCCATGTGGGGAGAAAATTAAAAAGTATGGGTGTAAAAATCTGCATCCTTCATTTGCTCACCGTCACTTTTGGTCCATTAAATCTGTTGGGGTAAGCACCCATTCACCTGTTTAGAAAGGATCTCAGGTCAACAGAGACAAAACCATTACACAGAGGTTTCACTCTAACGTACTGTAGCAGCATGAGCCAGAAAAATTCATTTACCTGCATTTAACGTCTCTTTAGTTTGCTGAAAAAATAACATCAAGCTTCACCGTGTCTGTCCTCAAACTGACAACAACAAAAAACACGTATTTTCACGTTTGTTTGTTAAATTTAGATAAGCTTTATTGATCCTGATGGGATTGTTTTAAGGGACAGGGCATCCAGCAGATTTGTGTCTCAGTGAAATCTTAATCAGACTACTGCTGACAGGAGCTGATCCATTGAGTGTCATTGTGGTGTGTCCTGTCTGCTTTTACTCTCCATACAGACTATTTTCCTGAAAATACTAAATCCAAAAAGTGTTTCACACCGCTTTGATTTAAGATACATTTCACATTACCTCAAAGACGGTAAAAAGAAAAAAGTTACTACCTTAAGCCAGGCACGCGCTGTGTGATATTTTAAAGTGTTTGACTCAGCTCCATCTCAAATTGCATGACTCAATCTCTGAGTTCAAAAGTTTGCAGCCTATGAATCATGTTCTCACACTAGATCCGATGCTCTGACGGGAATTGACTGCTCACACTAAATGTCCATGTGTTGGACTCTGTATCATTCTTCTTCTTCTTCTTCTTCTTCTTCCACGGCGTTTGGGAGCTGAACTCTTGTATCCAGCTCCTCAACATCAAAAGGAGGGGAAGATGGCAATTTGTGCCATTCTGTGTAAAGAGACAACAAAAAAAAGGACAAGACATGTATGAACTGGGAATTGACGGGGCAGGTGTGGGAAATACAATCTCTGAATTCTTCAGTGCAGCAACAGCTAAACTGAACTTTAGACCAACTTTTAGAAGTCACTTCAGAGATTGTACATGCTCTATGTGAGAGGTTGAGGCAAGTCGGCTCATGGCGCTGCCTCTACTGAGCAGTACCTCCACAAGGAGTGATCAGGATTTCAAACATGTTTGATTTTCTTCCAATCAACAGATTTGTGATCCCAATTTGCTCCCCAAACAAGCCAACAATCACACAGTGTATACTCAGCTTAAGACGTAGAAGGCACTCACCACCTCCGAAGAGTAGGCTAAATATTGCTAGCTTAACAGACAGCTGTAGTCACGTCAGTTAGTAGTTCTTCCTGTCTTTGTGGAGAAAAATTTCACCTTGAAGCCTCTGCTCTTCTTTTAATACAGAAAGTGTATTAAAAGTACTATTTCTGCAGAAACTGCCGCTTTAGCTTTATACTAATCTCCGCCATTGTTTCCAGGCTTGCTTCCTTCATCTTGCTTCTGTCATAGCTAAACCCCGCCTCTTCTCCACAAATGATGCTGATTGGTCCTGTAACAGTGCAAAGTCAGCACCCCACTTTGAAAAACACTGCTGGTTGACTTTCTCATATTCAACCAAGATGTCTGTCTGAAATTTTGCTACTTTTGCAACAGAAGAAACATTTTCACTTTTGTTTGCTTTTTGTCTCATTAAACTGAGGATTAGTAATTCCAAAAAACAAGATTAGCCAGCACAGAGCCACTTCTCTGTCTCTCAATTTTTTTTTAATACAAATGCTGGGTACTTCTTCGTAAGCTGGTTAAGCTTTTTTTTATCCTAAGCTACTGTTAGTAAAACTCTTCCTGCACAAATGTTAAGTTTTCCTCCCAGCTTAAAGAGTTTAATCCTTTCCTGGATTAACAGGGGCCTTTATTTGGGCCCGCTTTGTGTAAGACACGACCCAGGCTTTTATTAGAGAGCTGTCAGTATTTACCAGCTTGGCTCTGTACTGTTTGGTTCTCGTTTTGCAGCATCTCTATCTTTTTCACCTTTCCGTCCGTTTTTGAATTGTGATGACTTGGACACATGTTTTCTGTCCCAGTGCCATCAGGGATCGATTTCCTACTCATCCTCCTGTCAAGTCATGGCTGCGGTCAGCCGTAGATCTGACAGACAGATAACAGAGACACCTCCGATGCTGCACCGCGTCCCTGATCTGTGTCTCTCAGGGTCCAGCGGCTCATTGAATCATGCTCAGTCACTCACAAACACACTCTAACACATGGGCACGGAGGGCCATAATTTCCCCCTGCTGTCTATTTTGAGAGGACTAGCAGTCCTCGAAAAAACACACACACTATAATTTAGCGGTGCATAAATGCAGAGTCGGGAGTGTAGGCGGCATTGAAGGTATCTGAGTGCACTGAGAAAGAAGGACAGACTGACACACACACATCGCAGGAGGACACACATCCACATGAGCCAGTGCTTCTGTCTCTCACACTCCATTCAGGTCCGTGCTGTGTTTTAGTTAATTAACTCTCTGCATTTCCTGTAAGTTTCTCTATAAACATAAAAATAACACGGTACACTAAAATGGCAGGGAGCCCACTCGGAGACAGACGCTTTTGTTGCGCTTTTTGGCCGCCATGCAGTTAGTGTGTACATGTGTGTGTGTTTGTGTGTTGGCTAAGAGCAGCACTCAACACAGCAATAAACAAATGAAGGCTGGAGTCAATGTCGTGTCCGGTAATCTGTCTTCCTGTTTCTGTGTGGGTGTCAGCAGGCAACAAAGGATGAAACGAAAGGCACAGAAACACGGCCCTCCGTAATACAGCACTTCCTCCATGTTTTGTATTCGTCTCTACGTGCGAAAGTGTTTCTGTGGAGGTGACACAGAATAAGGAGTGAGAATAGTAGAGGAGCTGCTGCGTTGAATCTGTCGGTTTTAGCTGGGTGCTGATGAATCAGATTGCACTCAACCTTCAAGAGAACCGAGTGTTTTGTGCAAAGTCAACATTTGGTTTTGTTTGTTTAAAAGCTGAACTGATAACTTTTCAATGTCAAAATACTTTCATGAGAATTTCCTAAAGTCAGGATGTAACATGGTTACATAACCCGGGCTGGCTTAAGCGAGGTTTTCTGAGTAGAATCCAATCATAGACCCCATCTTCTTTTTAAGAGAACCACATGTGCAACAAACAGCAGCTAGTCCAGACTTCATTTTTCATGTGCTGCCTTGTTTACACTGAAGCACCTCAGGGAGTGACCATGGGATTAACCCACTGGCTGCCAGAGGTTTTCAGAGCAGAAAGCCACATACTGTCAGCTGTTTTAGAGCATTGTGACCGATTTTCAAGGACCCACAGAATGTTGCATTCTTTGATTATGTAAACATTGAATAGAATAGAATAGAATAGAATAGAATAGAATAGAATAGAATAGAATATAATAGAATAGAATAGAAAATACTTTATTTATCCCCGAGGTGAAATTCAGGAGTCACAGCAGCAACCCCAGGTCAATGTCGTCTCTTCTTAGCTCACACATGAGAACCACCACGTCATCCTCACCTCCTTCTCCTCACCTTGTGGGAAATCATCTGGCCTTGCACCATTTAGCATTGACATGCTACAGGCTGCTAACTGCTGATCTCCTATGTAAACAATGTGGCCATGGTTACATGTATGATCTCCAGACAAACACAGGCGCAAAAATAGTAAAAATATCACTGAAGACAAAAATGGCTCCCCGTTGCTTGTAAAACAGATTTTAAAATTGTATTGTTTTTTTTTGTTTTTTTAGCTCTTAATGGCCTTTCCCCTAAGTACCTGGCCAACCTTCTTCATCCTCATGTCCCTCCCAGGACACTGAGATTGACCAGTTTTCTTGTGCAGCCAGAGTCTGCGCAGAAGAGGCAGTGAGGGACTCAGAGAGAATCTGAGTGGAGCCAGGTGACAAAATATTTTTTTTTCTTTCCAGAGTCTAATCTCTTCTTGACTCTCCCTCCTGACATATGTTACAATCCCCGAAAAAATTACACAAGAACGTCAGCTGTCACATCGTTAAACTTTATGTAAAGCCTTGTTTTTAACCTCATATAACTACTGAAAAAGAAATTTGAATACAAGGCAGCCAAATGATATCTTCAAATCACCACAACAATGTGACGTGAGAAACATTTCTATGAGGTGTATTAATTTTTTTAAAGTTTGACCACAGCCCATCTGGAATGACTGGGGAGATGGATTTTTTTTTACCTTTACCGCAGCCAGCCACCAGGGGGAGCAGTTTTGATCCCAACCTTACTTCAAGCCAAGCAAGATGGCATCATTTTTTTTTTCTTTTTTTTTTTTTTTACAGTCAATGGTAAACCCACTGGTTTACCAGGCTGAAATTTGCAGTATAACAAAATGCTGGAGGCGTATCCTCTCGTCTGCTTACTGTCATGTCTCATGAACAGCAAACTCAAATAACTTTATCCCAAGAGCATAGTGGGAAACATCTTCCAATGTTAAGAGGTTTGGCGGGGTCCAACTTGATTTAAAAAAAAAGAAAAAAAAAGAACGTCATAAAACCAATCCATTCAACTTATCTTCTGTAAAGTAAATGAGTAAAGACAGTTATGGCTATCAGTCATGTATATCAGTAATAAGATTTCCCTGTGGTTACACTTAACGCTTAATCTTGGTGATGTATCTCTTCACAAAAGGGGAAACAGGTGCCTCTCCTTCATCTTATGAAGTGATGTTTTTTCTCTTATCACTCTGCTGAATATGAACTGCTTCAACCACGCATCCTGTGTTTTACTGGAACGGCTCAGAGGTCAGGTCAAAAATACAGCTTAGCACTTGATAATGATCCAACTCATTAGAGCTTCTCTTACATCCTGCATGCATCATTTCCTGTGCATGCATTAAATTAGCATATTTGCCAGGGATGTGAGACCAAGTGAGGATATAGAGGTTACAGAGGGACACTTCCTCGCAGTGAATATATTTAACAGCTTAGCACTGCCAGAGAGGAAGGACAAAGTATCAAGTATGGAACATTTTTTAAATTGGATGATCTAAATGACTAATATTTAAAAGACTGATGCTAGACGCGTTCATTTTTTGATGAAAGACCAGGAGCTCAGAGGCAGGTGTTTCATTTTGAAATCAACTGAAGTAGAACATTGAGTTTGTTAGAAAGTAATTTCGTATTTTAATGAGTGTGACTTTTGAACTGGCACTTAGGTGGCCCCAAGCTCACGTCCATTTCTGTTCCACGTTTGACGTCTCGCTAAAAACGGGAAGATGATGTCCTCATGTCTTGGATTGATGACTGTCTCCCTAGCTGTCTGAAACAACACCAGCCATGTTGGAGTCATTGAACACATCAGACGTGGTTGGTGATTCAGGGGTGTGGAGACAACTCTCAAACCGGTTTTACCACGACCATAAGAATGTTTGAGCCTCTCTTCCAAATGCAGTTAAACCTTAACATGTAGGTCAGTCTCCAGCTCAGCATTTTGCCACAGTATTGATTTCCTTGGGCCACTCTTCTTGGAGTCTTCTATACAACGTCCAGTTGCTCACCTAGAGAGTAGCAGATGATGTACTGGGTAATTTACCTTATCTGACATTTTCATCACTTCCACCAGCTCCACCTGGCTCAAGCTCCAATCCCCCCACACTACAGAGGGGGCAAATGAGCTTTATTTTTCTGTTGTTTGTTCATTTTTGGTTCTGAATCAGGCTGTAAATGTCTTAAAATTGACATTTTAATTTGTTATGAAGAAGCCAACACGATGCACTGATTTCATTTTAACACCAACGATCTTTGTTTGGGTGAGATACCAAAGCTCATCTCTTCAACTGTGGTCTTCTGGGTGTAAATTGACTGCCTTTGCCTCAAACTGCCACTTAATGGTGCTTTTCAACCACAGGAACTTTCCTCCAAGAACTTTTTAAAGAACTACGTCCTTTTCAGGAGCAGGAACCAGGGTTTAAATTTAGAAGGCTTTGTCTTCTGAAATATCTGACAGAAACCATAAAAGGTGAAGTGTATGTTATTTGAAGTAGTTCCAGGTAATGAAGACACAGAGGTACCTTTCCTTTTGTTGTGATTGATTGTGAGAGCCAGGTGTTCCTTCTCTGTCTACTTCTAGGAGTTCAATTCTATCATGATTTTTGGGGTGCTGATTCTATTCAAATTGCGATTCTCGATACTTACGATTTTTGCGATTTTTAATTTGCTTTTTTTAACACCAGACCATGTGAAAAAGTACAAAGAAACAGATAAATATTACACCCTCTGCTGGAGAAAAGTGGTAACTGTTTTCCAATCCAGTTAATAAACAAAGACTGAAAAGAAGAATTTCATTTTGATATTGCCAAACAAAAAAATCCCGATGTATATTTGTTTTTTTTTCCTCACACAGCTACTGTCTACAGCAGAGGGCTAGCTCTTTTTGAGACCAAAGGAATTTGGATTTTCTGGTCTAAAGAGATAAGTGATACTTCAGTGAGAGTTACATTAAGATGTGTTCAACTGACAATCAAGGAGAGACTATTTTGGCAAGTTGTCCTCTCAAGGTACCACGGATCTTGTTTGATACTGCTTTTATCAACGTATTACTGAACAAGCAAGCCAGTGTCCAAAAAAGTTCCTTCTACATCATGGGTGATCAGATACAACACTTCCATGGGAAAATCTTAGGTAAATATCCTTTACCATGGCCTTGCTGCTCTCTACTGGACAGCAATTGGCCATCGGAGACTTCCAGGGAGAATGGTTCCTGGAACTTTTGGATGAAAATGACCGTCAGTATGGTTGTGCAGGACCCACAAATGGGAGGTAAAAGTATTTTTAAGCCCTTCCTCATAAATGTACATCCTCAGCAATCTTGTCAGACATTCATTGTCGGTAATATGTTTACCCGGCACTCTTTTTACAAATTCAGCTACGCTTTGCTAGCTGTGCCAATTAGTGTGTGCATTGATTTAATGAAACATTGCTGCGTCCCAACTGTCATAACTCCAGGCTTCAGAGTGAGCTCCTCCTCCCAGTTTGGGAATCAATGCTGTGATATTTCATCACCCACCTCTTCTGTAATACTTCCCACCATCACACAAGATCAAGAGATTTCACTGAGACAGCATATGGCCGTGTTTGGGTGCTCGCAGGTCTTCCTGTCTCTGTTCAGATGCCGTGATCTCTTTCTGTCATTCTGCTGTTGCATCTTGTTTTAACTCGTGTAACTTTTCGAGTACCACTCTCATTCTGCAGGACACTAAATAAAGGCATCACAAATCTCATTAGTGACAAGAGTGCATGTGAGCAGAGAGGAATAATGAAGCAGGGGGGAAGGAAAAGACAGCCAAAAAGTTAATAGGTCCATTTCTTTTAGGCGTAATGAGGAATTGATTTTCCTAAATGTGAGCAGAGATGAAAGTAAAGTGGCAGCATGCCGCTGCAGAAACGCCAACCTCAAGAGGAACTAATGAAGAAGAAAATGACAACACACTCTCCTGCAGGCGAAGGGGAGCGCTGCGTGATAAACAGCCTATTAAAGGCTCACAATGTGTCCTTACTGCTGACACACCGCAACACACAAACACATCAGCCGCTTCTCTTACCTGACAGGAAAACAATTAACAGGTAATGAGGAGGACTCTGGAAATAATGTGTCATCTTGTTGTCTTTGTGGGCCTGCTGCTATGCACACACACAACAATTACAAACACACACACACACACTCACACAACCCTGAGTGGCCTTACACTTTTAGTATTAATACTTAATTCTCAATTTGGCTCTGCAAACAAACAAACTGGAAATCCCAAACACACTTGAACATAGCTCCACACACACACACACTCCATCTCAGGACATACACACTCGTCGACTTTGTTAAATGCACACGGCCTTTTTTCACACAGAATACACACACATGTAATCAGCAAACTTATACAACACTGTAAACCTTAATTTAAATGCACACACCCAACTCTTATTGGAGCGCATAAACACATGATCCAACACCAGCGCCAACCTGCACTAAATGTAAACACAACACTTTCATTTAGAAACACACACACACAAAAATCTGCACTCATACACACCAGATTTTAAATTCAAAAACACACAACACTTAAACCTGCATGCATGCACACACACACTCTTTCTGCACCTGTTTTGAAATTTACACGTCTCTTACCTGTGCAGTCAAGGCAGAAAAAATGTGTGACACACACTTTATTAAAACTTATTCAAAGGTGTGAACACACCTCTGACTAGAGGACAAATACATAGAAACACACACACAATCTGTTGCCATTCACACCTTCCACCTTCTGTAAAAGTGTGAAAAAACAGAATGTATTTTTAAACTTTCTTTAGGCTTTATTCTGTCTCTCTGGTTCCCTTGTAGTAGTTTTACACGATTAACAGCTCAAAAAAGAAAAGAAGAAGAGGAAAAAAAAAACTGTTTTCCTTACACTGCTGTCTTAGAAAATCCTTCTTTCAGTCTCTGTCTGAAACCTTCAACTGCTGTCGCTTTAAGACTCCACAGACCCCCTTCCCTCTGATTGGTCAGCCCTCTGGGGAAGGGATGGTTTTGAGAAGTTTAAAGCTGGATTCAAGTATTTCTACAACACACTGCTAAAAATTGAAATCATATCAGGTGTTTTTGTCTTATTTTAGTAAAAATATCTTTTTAGATTTAATATGAGCCACATTCACATGACCAGTCCAAAAAAATGTCTTATTTCAAGTTATTCGAAGACAAAAATTAGGCCTGAATTGCTTGAAACAAGTAAAAAAAATCTGGCAGTGGGGTAAGAGAAATGTGCTTGTCAAGATTAGATTAACGTTTCAATACAAGTATATTTTTCTCACCTCACTGGCAGATTTTTTAAATTCATTACAAGGAATTCAGACCTCATTTTTGTCTTTAAATAACTTGAAATAGGATGGTTTTCTGGAACACTTGATAAGATTTAATTTTTTTGCAGTGCATTTGAATTTATGTGTAACATAAAGAAGAAGACTAAGGCCACTGGGAAAAATAAAATAAAATAAAATAAAATAAAATAAAATAAAATAAATAAATAAATAAATAGATATATAAATAAGATTAAATAAATAAATAAATAAACCTTAAAAACAAACAACAAAAAAACAAAACAAACAAAAAAAATCTCCTGTTTTTTTTATTAGTATTTTTTCTGAGAAAAAAAAGTCAGAATTCTGAGATTTAAGTTAGAACTCTGAAGAAAAAAAAAGTCAGAACTCTGACATTAATCTCAGAAATCTGAAAAAAGGAAGAATTCTGACTAATTTTCACAGAAAAAAATATTTTTTAAAAATGTGGACATATTTATTATTTTTCAGTGGCCCTAATCCTCTTTGGTCATAACAGTCTGAAAAGCTGTAAAATGAGTATGAACACCCAGCGTTGTTAATTTATATACGTGTTTAGAATTTGGGAAAGCACTATACCTCCTCTTTAAGGCAATTTTACACCACTGCATTTCTCAGCAGTCTTTTCCCATCAACTCAGACACACTTATTCTACAGCTTTAAATCTGTTTTCAAGACATACATTTATGCATCACCCTCAACCATATGCATCAATTTCAACCCATTTTCAGAGCACACGCTCAAATTTTATCCCCAACCATGCCTTCATTTAGGGAAAAAGAAGTGTGTGTCTCAGCAGACGCAGCAGCTTCTCAGTTAACGTGTTCAGACACACACACACACACTTCCCCTCTACTCCCTGCTGATTAAGGCCTTCATAATTACAGCCCGCCGACTGTCCAACTTGTTCGCACTTCAAAGACGGACAGCAGTGATTGGAGGATGAGAGGAACGGCAGCATTGCACCACAGCTCTCCTATCATCCCTCTCGAATCAATCTGTCATCTTCCCTTTTCCTCCTTTTCCTCCCAAAACTAACGTGCATTCACAGCTCACCCTTCTCTGAAAAAGACTCGTCAACAAAACACACACATGCACACACAGGAGTCAAACTTAAAGGGAATGCCATAGAGTATAGAGGTCATGAAATAAGTTTCCCTTTCAGTGTCCTTGATCCTTTTTAGTCACGGTGCTCTAGCTTTTTTTTATTTTTTTATCTTCAACTGTATAAATCCAAATCCCCAGCCACAGAGCAGAGGAGCTCTTCTCTCTTCATGATGCAACAGCAGTCAGAGACTTAAAAAATAACAGTTGGTTTCTATATTAAGAGCTTGTTCACTGCTCACTTGGTCTCAGTGTTGTCCATCTGTTGCCAATCCTTATGCATGAATTTCTCCTGTCTTATTTCTCTCTCTGATTTTTATCTTGAGCTTTGATTTGTTTTATCATTATTTGAGTTGAGTACAAGAGTGAAATTAAAGGGGCTGTGAGGAGTTTAAAAGTGATTTTGAAAAGGCTCCCTTCTAGATTTATGCCTGATCGTAATCCACACTTCAAATCGTAGCACTACGTAACCATAATGACAAGTCTCTTACCTTGGCGCGTTGTATCCCATAAAAAGTTGTCTTGAACAAAGAAAATTTCTTTCAATCTGATCTCCATTTAATTCCAAAACAAACACACGCTTCACTAAAAATAATTCACGACAGTGTGTGGAGACTCCGGGCCACAAGGTGGCGAGGGAGTGCAATTAAAACAGATCCTCCTCATAGCATCTTTAAGTAGTTGTGCACTAAGGTATATGACAGGGTTGAAGAAGGAGAATTAGTTCAAGAAAATCTAAGAAAACTCCAAAGGTTTTCAGGAAGACTTTTCCCAAATGTGATGGCTGCTTCTGTGGTAGCAGCTTTGTTTTTACAGAATTCACATTTTAACAAGTATTGACACATTGTTCCACCATGAGGGATTAGGAGGATACAACATTAGCGCCAGCTTTCAGTCTGTTTATAAAGCCTCGGTATCCTGACATGAAGGTGAAGAAAATGTTACCATAAGGGAAATTAACTTTGCTGAGAATGGTTAGCCTTGTGTTCCTCCCTTAAACTGTCTTATAGTAAGTTAAAACTGATGTAGGAGCATCAGCTGTTTGGGTAATAGTTGAGAAAACTTTGGGGCCATGGTGTGATCTGTATTCTGGATTTGAACACCCTTCAAAGGTGACCGACTGTTTCCCTATTTTTTCCTTCAGTACCTTCCTCCGTCTGTTCGATAAACACACCAGCACATTCCCCCATTCATATTTCTGCTCAGTGTGGCAGAACAGGCGTGTGATCGATTACTGTGAGAAACCCAGCGTGCGCCTGTGCTGCGGGTCAGATCCACCATCCTCCGCTCCTCCAGCCGATCGACCGGGCCAGCATCGATGTGGTACGTGGACGTTTAGTGGGCTGACTGTTGAGTCCCTCCTCTGAAGTGAGGCGAGCTGCTGAGCTGGTGTTTGTCGGAGAAATCAATCTCATTCCTCTTCCTGTCAGCACCACATGGACTCCGTTTTCAGCACATGTTCGATTGGAACTGGGCCCTCGGACTTGCTGCTTTCCTCTTTGTTTTAATGCTTCAGCAGGATCAGACGCATGAGTGGCAAAGCACAAACAGCTGACATTGGAGGTTAACCGACATGGCACCTGCTGAGGCTGTGAGGAAATCGAAACTAGGGAACTTTTTCCTCATAAATCCATTTTTCAAACCCCCAAAAAGCTTCCTTTCCAGTTTTAAGTTTTATAGATATCATTACCAAAATGCACGTCAGATGTTGACGAACAGTGCAAGGATCTGCTCTGACCAGTAGAGTCTTCCCCTGCTGGGCACTAGAAACAAGACAAGACATAATCAACTACCAGAAAATATTCAGGTCAGGTTTAGTCCAAGGCAGGAAAAATTTAATTTAATTTAATGAATATTGTTTTGTTTTAAAAATGTGAGAGTAAGAACCACAAGAAAAAGTTTTTGTGTATCAGTTCAACTCTGGAACTGTCTGAATGATTAAATAAAACAATGTACAAACATAGAGCAGTTCAAGAAGAATATACAAACATGATGTCTTAAAGGTCCCATATTCTGCTCCTTTTTTGCAGTTTAATATGGATCATTGATGTCTTCATGAAATGGTAGTAACATGTTTTGGTTCAAAAAGCCAATAAATCAAGCACAGCAGCATTGTTTCCAGGCTCTCATAGCCCCTCTGTTCAGGATGGTCTGATTTAGTGGGCGTGGCCTTCATATGTAAATGAGCCACCGCTGATACCATCCCGCTCTTCCGCGTCACTGAGAGCGGCGCCACAAGCTCTGATTGCACAATGTTTAGAAAACAGCAAAGCTCGTTTACCGTAACATAACAGGCTAAAACAACAGGCTAACCGCAGCTAAAGTTAGCATCCTGAAGCTAACACAGAGACAGGGGGGACACTGAGGAAAAGCTCTTACATCTGCTCCACAGCACACAGCATTTAAAATATTCACATTTCCAGGGTCCGAGGTTTGTTGGTGGATGGTTGGTAATGCGCCTGGATTCAGGACCAGTCTATTCGCTAGCCCTCTGTTGGACTGTCCAAAGTTGGAAAAGCAGCCGGCCGTGAAGTGACTTACACACACATGCACAGTTTTACTGAGTTTAGCTGGAACATTTCCTTGATAAATGAACTCTAGCCACTTAGTCTTGTCTTCTTCTGAGATGGGAAGCTTGTGCAAGGAACTGTGGCTGTTTACAGCCAAAAACAGAGCAGTGATGGCACTCCAACTTTGACATGAGGAGTGGGCGGGGAGGGGGTTCAAGGGTCTCTGCTCCGGTGGACCAATCAGGCCAGACTTTCTCCTGATTGGTCAAAAAAAGGAATCGCTGATGTCAGCAAATCCCAAAACCCAAACAGTGTGTTTTAGGTCAGGATTTTACATTCACAAGCCCTACTAAATACAGGTTTTGTCATTAAATATCACATTTTGTGGGCTGGGAGTAAAGCCAAAGACCCACAATTTTCACTAAAAGACTTGATAAAGTGATTTTTGCACAATATGGGACCTTTAAAAGATATAAGGACATGACGGAATTACAATTTTTGTACTTGTCTCATTTATCAAATCTTTCCTTTCTTAAAAAATTGCTCCATTATGATATTAGTATTTGGTGTATCTTGCTTATGCAGTTATTGGTTTTAGTATTCTTTTATTATTTGGAAGTGTGTAAGTTAACTTTTTGATTACTAATGTAAGGATAAAAGGTGGGACTAGAGAAGCTATGTTCTGTTTAAATATTTGTGAATGTTTAAATGCAGGTTTGGCTTCACATTTAAAACACAAATGCCACTGCAGCTCATGGTCTCTTTTTCCGCCTGTGTTCATAAACTGTTCCCTGAGTCAGTGACTGAGAGAGTGAAATAAAAAGGTGATTACTGTTATTACTTTAGTGGTGGCGTGATGAGTGCAAGGTGCAGTTTAAAATGAAGAAAAAAGGATACAAAGTGGATGTTATAAACCCAGAGATTATTGTTTGGGGCTCTGAGCTTCCCAACAACACATTAAAACACCATCAATGTGTTATTAAAGCAAACTAAATGGATGACATGTCTGGAGCAGATCTGAGCCTCTCAGGTTCGTTTCCAGAGCGCATGGGCATCAAACGGAGCTAATGTCTGACTAAATAATGGAAAACAAATCCACACAGGTGAATAATTGGTTCTCTTTGGGAAAACAATCGGTGGTTTAAAATAGTGTTGCTCTCTGCTGATGCTCCGTGCTGAGGTTATGATGTGTTTGTGCAGCCGGGTTGACCGCCGCGTGATCTATCGCGCTTCTTCATCCCCGGGCCACGGCACAGATAGATCGCACAGCCAGAACTGTCCCCAGTGGTGCGTCTTAAATCACCTCAATCCACTGTGCAGGCCCCGGTTGTAAAACACGTTTAGTTCACCTTCTTTATTATATTTGTTCCTCCCTCCTCTGTGCAACAAGCCTTTGGGGTTTTATCTAAATCGATCTTCTTTCCTTCTGCATTAGTGTCTGTTTCAGCCTCTGTTTTCCCCTTAGATTCTTAAAGCCTAAGCTCTTTCTCTATATTTAGTCCCAGAGGCCAGCTGTGGCTCCAGAGGGGGGCCGATCTAGCTCGGAGCAGCCCTCAGTGGGACTCAGCTCTCCCACAAAAACCTTAATCGTACAGGCCGCACCCTGGAGAGAAGCCGGATGAATACGACGCCGATGAGGAAAGGGAGAAGAAAGAGAGGGCTGTATATTTGTCGAGGAGAATTCAGACAAGCTGAGGAGCAGATTAGAAAGCAGGAGGGGGAATAAAGAGACAGAGAAAAGCAGAAAATGAGCCCATAAAAGCTGCTCATTAGCTTTGAGCAGAAATCTCATTTTCAGCCGCTGAATGGAACAAAGAGGAGAAAGAAAAGAAGACACCTGGCATACAAGTTTTACCACCAGAAAGAAAGAAATACTCATATCATTGTGGAGGTAATTCAGAGGCTTCATCAGTTTCAGGTGAATTTATTTGTGTTGCGAATAATTCATGATCCCTCTAAAACAAGACAGCAAGGCTGCTGTTCACAGAGACATACAGAGAGAGCTTGAGCAAGGAGCCATCACAGCACTGAGACGATATAACATCAGCCAAGTTTATTATAATATATAAGAAGCTGCTTCCTGTTGTGGTTTGGCAGGTGTTTTCCAACTGGATGTGGAGCTAAATAAAAGCTAAAAGGATTGCCAAATGAATTAATTTATCCTAAGAGGGATATGAGTCTTGGTACTTAATATAACCGCAATTAATCCAGTTCATTGTTCAGTGAATTTCAGCCCAGTACAAATATTTCTTATGTAGCTGCAGGCAGAATTTGTGGGTGAGCTTTTAGTAGGAAGGAGTCCCCTGGATCTGGTTTGTAGTCAGGTTTATGTTGATTAATCAGGCTGAGCAGACTCTGCACAGCTTTAGCTTTTAGTTGTGGTTTTTGTGCTCTGAGTGCTGTCATTGTGTCAATTTCAAAGTTATTCTTGGCCTACATATATTTCAGCCACAGTCAGAAACGCTTCAATTGAAGACCCTGTTTCACCCCAAAATGCAATAATGCAGAGGAAAAAAACCCAGCGTTTACATGGAAACACAGAGGGTCTAAAAAAGCTGTAGTAAGCATACCAGGCCTGTAGTTGGCGCTATAACCGATCATCTGCATTGAAAATGAAAAATTGAAAATTCAAGGTAGAGAAGTGGTGCAACAGATGCACAGTATGTCCAAAGACAGTCAGCAGATTCAGCACAGTTGTCCGCGATGATCGTAACAATGGTACTGTTGGACTGTTGCATGTGCTTGTGCAAAACATAGTGTGACTTCAGCATTTACACTGCAACGGTGGTGGCAGTGTTTCAGGAAAAAAACACTCTGGAGGCTTTTTAAAGGTTTGCATTTTCAATCAGCTAAAACGCCGTTCCTGTGGTAACGAGAGGCTGAAGCACAACAATACTTTTGCGTTTCATCCTGAGCTCTTGTCATGTAAGATTTACTTTACTTTTTACTTTTTTTTATTAATCCCCTTGGGGGAAATTCTGTTTTTACACTCTGAACATGCTAAATATACACACACATGCACAAGCAGCACTTTTGCACCGAAACATGCACTGATCGAGG
Organism: Halichoeres trimaculatus; assembly: GCF_033239565.1. NCBI lineage: Eukaryota > Metazoa > Chordata > Actinopteri > Labriformes > Labridae > Halichoeres > Halichoeres trimaculatus. The sequence goes on along the minus strand of NW_027437199.1, from coordinate 8,431,267 downwards.
TCAGAGTGATGGTGCTGCACCTTCAGCGCGCACCTGAGCAGTTGGGGATTTTGGTGCCTTGCACAAGGGCACCCGACAGTGTTCAGGAATGTAAGCCAACACCTCCTCAGGTATCAGCCCAATTCCAATCTTGCTCTGAACCAGCAACCCTCCAATTCCAAAGCCAAGTGCCTACAGACTGAGCTACTGCCGCCCCCAAAAAGAAGGAACGCCTCACAAATTTGCGTGTCATCCTTGCGTGCGTAATTGCCCCTAAGTGCTGTCTCACTCCATAAACCCCCTTTCCTCTGATTGGCCAGCCCTACACAGATCTTGGTGTTTGAGGCCCTCCAGTTAGAAATTTTTTGTGGGATTAGTTCATAATTTCTGTAAATCTTGTGGAGATCTTGCACTAGTTTTAGAACAATTTAAGTAGTTCACAGACAGATTCAGGGATTTCTACAACACATGAATATGTAGAGGTTTGAAAATCTGCACACATTAAGTGTAGCCATCCAGCATTGTTTTTATATATCCCTGTTTGAAATATGGAGTAGCATCATACCTCTTCTTTAAAAATGCTCTATTTAAATCAAGTAACTCCTTTTTTTCTGTAGCTGTTGGAAATATCTTTTGGAAATGACTTCCCAGAACAACATGATTCTACCTCAGCCTCCTTAAACTGGATGTTTAAATGTTTAAGAGAAAAGTCTTAAACCCTGTTGGATCTCTTGTTTTGTATTTAAGGAGACTAACTGGCCAAGTTTGGACAGTTTGTTATAAACTTTACAATAGAGTTGGAAAGAAGAGACATTTTAGCAGTCAGGTTTTTGGCATCCATATGTCAGACCATAAAGTAAGAGCTTCTGTTTGGAGCCACCACTTTGCAGCAGCAGACAGAAATCATACAGTTTTAATCCATCAGAGAAGAAGAGCATACTCATTCCTCGTCCTGCAGAAGAAACACCACACGTGTGTGTGGGAGGGTCTTTTAAGTTACTTTTGTCTCTGTAAACTGGAAAACTTACTTCTTCTGAGCCTTTGTGATGCCAGCACCACCACTCCCTCCACCTACTTGTCTTTCCCACAGCTGAACTGGGAGCAGAAGTGTGCAAGCATCCCTCACTCTCAGCCTGAACGTGTCTTTTTATATGTGGTGTACACATAGACGCTGGCTGACTCCCAGTGGTTCCCATAAATAGATTCTGACACACCCTTATCCAACCCTTATTTTTTCTTGCATAAAAGTTTTGTTGTGTCCTAACGCTTTCTATAAATGTTATTATAAAAAAAAAATCTGTTGTGGTTAGGACTCCGGATTTGAATATGCTAAAATGTCATTGCTTCATTGTTGAGTCTCTGCTGTTTGACACACTTTCATGGCTCTAATTCCAGCTTCTGTTTGGAACGTTGTACAAACATCACCCTTTGTGTTTCTGGCTTCAAGCCGTTTGTCTGTGGGTTGATGAAAGGCATTCTGGGAAGTGTAGGAAACCACCAACCGAATTAGAGACAGATGAGGTAGGTCTAGGAAATGTGGGTTCCTCAAATGACAAGAGTTTGTGCCAGAAATAACTGCCGCAATGCATCAAACATAACAGAAAGATGACATGCAGGTCAGAATAAGAGGAAGGGAGTTCCTCGAACCCTCTCATGACAAACCAGCTGCACAGCAGAGCAATGCTCTAAGCCCAGATCAACACAAACGCTCTCTGATGTGACAAAGAATCTGCAACCAATAATGAAATTCAAGAGATGAATCCTCATTTCTTGCTGACATGAACCTTCTACATCTGACTTCTTCCCGCTGGTGACAGTTTTAACTATTTAGAAGCTGCACATATATGGTGTCTACTGTTGTTATATGTCTGCTGAGCTGTGCGTTGTGTTTGCTCTGATGCTTTTGCACAAATGAAGTCCCAAATGGAAAAGTTCTTGGAATTAAATTGAGTTGGCAGGCAGTCAAGCAAAAAGGGGGTTTCATTATGAGTAACGGGGTCTAGGAGCAGACTGCTGGCTGCACTTGCATGCATCTCGTTGCTTGTAGACATTTACTGAAGCTACTGAGACCGTCCTCAGGTGACTGCTGTGCAATCTGCACTCCACAAAGACTATTCCCGGGGCCAATGCATCCTGAAATGAAAGTAGAATTTAGTCGTGGTGCAATAAACAACTGTCAAAAAGGCTGTCTTGTGATGCCACACTGGATCGTGATGTTCAGGACAGATTGGACCACATTTTAAAGAGGGGATATCATGTTTCTTTCCATAATTCAAACATGGAGAGAAAGTAACAATACTGTATGTTTATACTACACCTGTGCAGTTTTTCAAACAGCTACATATTCATATGGTGTACATTTCCCAGAATCTGTCTGTAAACTGCTCAAAATGGTCAGTTCTAAAAAACAAAACAAAACAAAAAAAGGTCTCCACAGTTTTGCTTAAATAATGAGGTCATCATATATGGACCTCCTCACTGATTCATGACACGTTGGAGAGGCAAGCCTCAAACACCATAGTTTGTCCACAGCTCAACTCCTGGTGGTTTCATAGGGCTGACCAATCATAGGGAAGGGGGTTTGTGGTGCAGGGAGCCTTAAAGTGACAGCAACTAAAATTAAGTTTTTCTGACTGAGGCTGAAAAAGAGTTAACTTAACCAACAGAGTGAGAATAAATTTGCTTTAAATCATGTAACACTACTACAGGGATACAAGAGGGACAATCTAAAGTTTTTTTTTTTTAAAAAGGCACAATACCCCCTCTTTAAGTTACAACCTATTATAATAATAATAATACTTTTTTTTTAAAGGGCCTTTCTCAGTACTCAAGGACACTTTACGGTTTATTAAAACCACAATTTAAAAGACAATCACAAAAAAAACCATTATCAAACACACTGAAGCTATCTTTATATGCAAAATTTTCCATGGCCAAGCACCATCTCCGCTACAAGAATTTGAAAAAAAAAATTCAAATAGGTGAACAAGAGCCAGTTCCAGAGGTGACTGTGTTGCTCCTTTTAGAAAAAGTGCCGATAGTCAAGCCACTTTTTCTGTCAGCGCATTTGCCTGATGTTATCATAAATGTAACACATTTTATTGTACTTTGATTTTTTTCTTTTTTTAGGTTGCCTATTTGGCAACTGGCCAGGAAAATTAGCAGCTGAAAATTAGCCACAAAGGCTAAAGCTGCCTCTTTTACTTTGTAGAGTACATTAAAGAGGACTGTCCACAAAATAATAAACAAATACAAATACAAATACAAATGAATAACACTAGGAGACAAAAAAGAGTGACAACAGGCTAAAAGGAATCAGAAAGGTTGGAAAATGCTGATTGGAACAGTGTTTTGAGTTTTGATTTGAATACAGCAAGCTATTAGCTAACATCAGAACACAGCAAGTGTGTTTACATAAATAAAATGATACTTTTTTGGAAAACAACTCTCCAAGAGTTAGTGTTCATGTTGCTGTCTATGTCAACATCATCAGAGTTTCATCCAGAAAATGAGAAACTGAGCAAAATCCAGATAGTGGGATTAGCGGCTAAATGTAGCGTGGTATTACTGTCATCTGATAAGATGGTTAACTTTAATGTAATCAGTTCAGGTGCCATGTTAGGACTTTCATTTCAGTTGAGGACAGAGCCTGTTGGACATGTTTCCTGTTTCAGGGGCTTAAAAACAGCGATTTCCACAAAAACATGTCTGACTTTTCGAGGATCAAGAAAAAAAAGGGAGAATACAAACACAGCAGATCCAGACTGACTGTGTCTGCCTCCCCGCTGCTCAGCTCTCCTCAGAGCACATCAGACAGACAATGTCAGAACTTTTAGACAAACACGGCAGAGAGAAAAAGAGAGAAGAAATAATAAAAAGAGTGTGACAGTGAGGGACTCAAAGAGGCCTTCAGGTGTCGTCTGGAGAAGGGAGCGCTGCGGCGTGAGAGAATAACGATACGTCAGCGCCTGTCAGCCATCTTTTTCACCTGAGCGGCTGACACTGAAATGCTGTTGGCTTCTGACAGGCAGAAATACTGTCGGCTTCATGGCCTTGTAGCAGTCTGATACACACACACACACACACACACACACACACGCTTGTGCTTTGTCAGAATGACATCAGTTATTTTACACCCTTTTCTTTCTGCTGACTCTCCACTTTCCACTCTTCTCTCCATCTCTCTCTTTAACTTCCTCCTGGTGAAAGACCCACTGTGGCACACTCGGTGACGTAGATCAAGGTGTTGTGTCAATAGCACGCTAACGCCGAGGTGACGTCAGCCTAACAGACCGTCCTCAGAGAGCGCTGGGTGAGCTGCAGGCTCTGAAAACACAGATTGTGTGCCACATGTTTGCCTGCTGTCGCTGTAGTTCATTAAAACAGAGGCACTAAGGCTTAATATGAAATAAAATACTCGTTACTTTTCACACAGCATGCATAGAGTATGCGTGCAGAGTCTGTAATGTCCTCATAAGGCTCAGGAACATGTCAAAGGCACTCTTTATGACTCTTTGAAACAGTGTCAGGTGGAGGTGAAATGTGCTGGAAGTTCATGACCAGGGGCAAACTCTGTGTTGCTTGGATCTTGAAAGTGAAAGTTAGCGTTATCAGTTTGTTTCTTTTATGAACTTTTGAAACCATTGATTTACTTTTACACACGCTGAGGCTTATTATTTCCTCACGACACATCATCTGGACTCTTTCCCGTGGACTATTTTGCTATAACGTGTGATCAGGTTGTCAATGGTGTTGCTTTGGCTGTTGAGAATACATCAACAATGCTAAGGGTGAGGTCATAAATACTTCATGTCACTTTTTTTTTTAGTTTTTAGTTCCAGTATGTAAGCATCCAGATTTTGTGAAAACTTTGTATTCTTATGGCTGGAACCCACCAGATGTGTCTGCAGTCTAGCTTCACTTCGTCACAGCACCAGATCAGATACGTTTCCATTGAAGTCAATGTGTCACCTTGGCAGCAATTGGCAGCCATTGTGCAGCCAGAGTCTGCACAGTAGAGAGGGACTCAGAGAGAATCTGAGTGGAGATGGGTGACAATATTTATTTTTTTCTATTCACTTTTATACTTCACAAAAAACTACAAGAATGTCAGCTGCCAATCATTGATAAATGTGACGGAAAACCTTGTTTTTAACCTCTTATAACTAATGAAAACAAAACTTCAGAAAAAAGAGGACTTGAATACAAGGCAGCCAAATAATATCTTCGAATCACCACAACAGGTGGATGTGAGAAACATTTCTAAGAGGTGTATTAATTTTTTTAAAGTTTGACCACAGCCCATCTGGAATGACTGGGCAGATGGATTTTTTGACATATTCTGCAGCCAGCCGCCAGGGGGAGCAGCTTTTGTGGCGCCCTCACTTCAAGCCGAGCAAGATGACGTCCACTTTTCTCACAGTCTATGGTTGCAGCTAATACGGAGCCATCCTATTTATGCTAGATGCTGAAGCTGTGATGCGTCACTTCACCTTAGGGAAGATGGAGTGGGACAGTGAGTTGTGCACGGGAACTACTTAAAAGCACCTAGTGACTCTCAAAATAAAAAAAGGGTTAAAACCAGATTGTAGTTAGCTTGACTACAACAGACATAATGAGTGCAGCCAGACCAGGAAACAACAGAGCCAGACTGCAGACGTATCCGGTGTGTTTGAGGCGTTTGCAGCTGGTTGTTCTTGTGACCTTTCAACAGTCCGCCTGAAACTTTCTCTCAGTGACTCCTTTTCTATAAGATCAGTCATAGCTGCAGATTTCTTCAGGACCCCTGAAGGGCACACTGACTGATCCTGAAACTGACAGACCAGGTGGAACAGAAGGAGAAATTCACTTCTTAAAAAATGATGCCTGGCATGGAGATAGGCCTGTCCATTAAACCTGACTGAAGGTAATGGTTTTCTCAGACCATTACTCATGATATGATGGTGGGTTAGATGGTCCCTGCTGAGCGTTTTACAGAAGATCACCATTTCTGCAGCATGATGTATGGTGCAGGCGACAGCTGGGCGGTACATCACTCCAAACAAACATCATTTTTGGAAGTTGAATATTCAGCAGGATCCACAAACAGTTGGAACCCATGAACCACCAAGCTCCCCTAAAAATCAATGATGCTGCCACAGCCGTGCCCTTAGAGACCTCCTACGTGGCTCTGGCTTGTTTGAGGCCCCGAAGCACCATGGGAGGTCTGCATGAGACAATGCCTCTCTCAGCAGGGTGCAGGCCATAAACATAGCAGCTCAATGGTTGTGATACGAGGAGTGTGTGAGTGTGTTTGTTCAGCCAGAAAGGATAAAATGCAGGGAAGTTGCCGTGACCTCATAAAATGGAAATAAGCTGCTCTGTGCACAAAAAGCTACAGGGATGCATTTTCACGCAATTAGTGGATTATATAGTGGACACATGACAATAGCTGAGCTGTCAGAGTGGCTTTAAACTCTGGAAAAGAGAGGATTGGTGCAGCAGTTACTCTAAAAGCTGATGCATTTTGTTAGTATTTAATCTGTCTGTGGATGTTTTTTCATCATTTTTGTAACCCAGTGAAGTTGGGTGACTTTTAGTTAAAGAGGTTTCATTAAAGTCTCGTTAACTTGCCGTGGTGTTTTGCTGATGCAAAGTAGCTTCTCCCGTGCATATCCATTCGTGATCTATCATTTAGCAGCAGGAGCCTTCAGGGACACAGGTGGATTTATTTGGCAGATTGCATCTATAATAGGAGCAGAGACTTGCATGTGGCGCGGCTTTAATTCAAACCTCACCTTCAGACGACACAACACAAGGACTGGCATTTTTGAAAACTTCACTCTCACTCTTCAAACGGGCTAAAAGGTCAGTCTGAGATTTATTCTTGCGCAGTCACTCTCACCTTTTCTCCCAACCTTCTGTCCAGCTTTTTCATTTCTTCCTTGATGTCTATAGAGAAAAATACCTGGCTATATTTTTTAATACCAGGTTGCAGATCCATGATAAACCCACCATTAAGTGATACCCAAGTTTCATCGAGCAAGAACAATAGCCCTGGGCAAATGCAGAGACAAAGAGAAGGCAGTGTACCATCACGATGATTCTGGAGCCTGAGGCGTCTGGTTAAATGGATGGATGATGTTGCTTTCTGCACTTTTTGGGTTTTTCTGACCTTAAAACTGGTCACTTAGCCATAATTTAAATTGCTCTGCAGCTGCTCCCCCAGCTAGATTTAGTCATTTTCCACCTTTCTGTGTGTTATTTCATAAAATAAGTGGTGTGTGCACTGATGCTATGTTCACACTTAACAGTTTAGGAGAATACCTTCAGGCAAGGCAGGATGACTTGATAAAAAAAAAAAAAAACTTAAAGAGGGGTTTTTTTTTTTTTTTTTAACCCTTTAACTTCTACTCTTTCTATCCCTTTAAGTTTTACTTTTTAAATTAAAAAATAAATAAATTTAAGAAATAAATAGATTAAAAAATAATAATAATAATTAATTTAAAAAAAAAATCAATTTTAAAAACAAAAACTAAAAAAAATGTTTTATTCGTATTTTTTATATTGTTGTAGCTCTATGACCAGAAACAATAATAATAATAATAATAAAAAAAAAGAAAAAATATTTCAAGCTGTAGGGACAACACAATCAGGTTTTACTTAGTTTTTTACTCAGATACAGCGACTCAAAAACTATTCTACCAAATGGTTGAGTGACAAGTTAAAGAGTTAAGGCGTCTCAATTTCCTTTTGGCTTTACTTAAATTAAAGCTCAGTTTTTCTCACCCTGGTATTTTGGAAAACTCTTGTTTCAGCCTTTGTCTGAAATGCTTCCTTTTAGCTGCTGTCTGTTTAAGGCTCCTCACTCCACAAACCCCCTTCACTCTGATTGGTCAGCTCTCTGGGAGCCTGTTGGAAGCAGAGTTATTGGGCTGACGTTGGTGTTTTGAAAATCTGCTCACGCTCAGTTTGGCCATCCAGCATTGTTACTTGGTATCCATATTAGAAATGTTAGAAAGTGTCATACCCCCTCTTTAATATTCGATTAGAGGATCAGGAGTAAAGAATATCTGTCTCTTCAGTCTATTTAGAAAATGTCTTGCTGTCAGCCTTGCACGTAACATCATGTGACCTATCACATATGTAATTTAATCTGTCTGCTTTCTCAACCTCAGTCACACTTCATTACAAACAACCAGCATAGTCTGAATCCTGATGATGATCAGCATCATGATGCACGCTATTTAACCTCAGTCTCTATTCCTCTGTTTTATTAGCTTTTACACTAATTCTCAAATATTCAAAGGACTTTTTATTCCTCATATCTCAAGCTATATTTGATTATTTCTGTTGTTGCCATTTGTTTTAATCTTTCACTAAGATGCATGAGCCAGAATGCTCCTTTGTGCTGTGATATTAGGCAAACATCCTCTAACAGATGATAACGGATATCTAATGTAATCTTAGTAGCAGTTTATGAGATGAAAAAATCTCAGTGTTACTGTTTTTTTGTTTTTGTTTCTTAAAAGATAGATTAGTGTTGTAGAAAACCATCTGGGCCCTTTCATGTTTTGGTTTTAAATCAAATTTTCTTTTATTGTTAGACTAGAATCCTGACGTTAACGTGGCCACAGTGCAGTCCCTGATTAAAGAGTGTGATTTCTGACACTTAAATAAAAAACAGTTCCAAAAATTATTAATCTGATTTGTCTCTAAAGGGTTTTCTCATGGAATTAAGTTCATGCGCACAGCGTTGGGGTCAGGCTCCTGGTGAATCATCAAGCTACTAAGAATAATTCAGGCTACAGAGATTTATAAGACCCTGTGTATGTGTGTGTGTGTCCTCTGTGTTATAAAGTGCTTATCTCTGATTATCGTTGGCCTGGTGAGGCAGTTATGTGGGAGCCGGACTCCGTCTGGGTATTAACCAGCATGATTTTTTAATTAGCCTGTAATCAGCGTGTGTGTAATGAGCCCCATTAAGACAAAATTGGAGGTCAAAGGTCACAGCTCAGCCTCGCTCCAGCGCACACTGTGAACAGGAGGGATGAAAAAACTCCTCTTTTTCTTCTAACTGGACAGATTTGTTGTCTTCAAACCTCGCACACAGTGATACAGATGTGAGCTCAGACTCTGGCACGTTACCGCCTTGTGTTGAATGAATCACATTAATCTCTCATTTCTTCATTCACTCGTGTTTGTTTTATTAGATTGTCTGTCAGCAGGATGCTAATTAAAAGGATGTCCATGACTACTGGGGGACAGTTGGGCTGGAGGCCAGAGAAAGATTGATTTAAAGCTGGTGGAGATCCAGATGAAGAATTTCTTCAGATGAAACGAATGACTGCCCTGAAGGCTGAAAAAAGAGCAGTTTCAATCTCAAAGAAGTTTACGCAAACTGCTGCACTCAAAGGATAAACCAGAGTCTGACTCCTGCAGAGGAGTGAATCATCAACACAGACACTTACTTTTTGTGGCACTAAGTGTTTCTGTGTGTCAAAAGGTGCTTTTCAACTGCATGAACTCCCTGTGGGGATTCAACAGCAGGAAGTCTAACTTTAGTTCTTCTAGTTGTTTTTTGTGATGGAGGCTATGACAAACGCCAACAACTCCCTGAAAGCCTTCTCCTTCCAGAAAACTTGAGTGTATCTCCAGTTACCATTTTAGGTGTTAGCAGGCTAATCTTCTCTGCTTTGGTTTCATCACACCTGTGCTGACAGGGCTACCAAATGACATGATGCAAGACTTCCTTTTTTCTATCTCTGCTGTTTTCTCCTTGTGCTTTAAGCGCATGTTGTAAAGCATCTGACTGTTAACGCCACATCTTGCACAACAACTTCATCATTTTCGTCAAAGTACTTCTAGACATCACTTCTCTTGAGTGATGTTACAGATGCAGCAGACAGTTCTGTATTTGTTACGCTTTTGCTTTCTATGTGGCCAGAGAAGTCATACATTTGCATCCTATGAATTATTTTCTTACCTGGTTTATTCATGTAGGTGAAAACAAAAAGCTGACACACATGTAACATTGCATGGGTTTAAGTTTTTGTCGCCAGAAGCAGCACTTGCACAGGTGCCGAGTAACAAAATGTTACTCAAATAATCGGGTCAATGGCAAGTACCCGTATCCATCCCTATTTGAACACACAAGAAGTACTCAGAAATGCATCCTAGTCTAGTTTCTTTCCCCCATTGGATAAGTGTTTGATGAAAATCTAAAGACATTTGGGGAGGATGCAACTCGTTGTAGGGATGGGCACCCAGTTAGGCACTTTTTTTAGGTACCGACCGAATTCTGTCAAAAGTACCAGTTCACATGAAATCAAAAAGTACCATGTTTAAGTAACTGAATGCATCCTTGTGACTGTGAGGGAGTGGAAGAGTAGGCGCTTTTCCACGCTTCACATAAACACAGTATTGCAAGGTTGATATTTTTTACCACATGAACACACAAAAGTACTGAAAATTGGTACCGTTGAGTTCTGGTACTGATTCCCAGGTACCAGGTATCGGTACCGCATTGTTTGAAATGTGAAAGGTAACCATCCCTGAAACGAAAACCATCAAATATGCTGAACCATGAGTTGATCTCTGCCATGGCTTAAAAATCAGTTTTCATGCTTGAAGTCGAGCATCTCAGGCATTTTAAAATGACTTCATCCTCAGCGCTTGTCTCCTTTCGAGTTTCAGTAAACCCATTTGCATTGCAATAAAGCAAGATCCAACCCAACAAAGGCTAAATATCCTTCATGCTAACATGCTAACTGTAGAGTCATCTTTGCTGAATGGCCTTTGTCGTTGTCTTTCTGCCCTCTACTGGTCTGGTCGTTAAGTGCAATTACTTTTATTGTTCCTCCATACGCTACGGATAGTTCTCACAGGACTTCAGGCCTCGGTGGAAACGCAGAAAAAAGTGGACCACATGAACGAGGGTTTGGGAGTTATCCACCTTGTGCCATGAGCCTCAAATTTATGGTCTGACTCTTTGACTCCACTGTCAGGAACTATCTCTGTTTTATTCTCTATCATTCTTCAATTATTGATTAAAGATTTCCATAGATGTCCTGAGAACATTTATCATACTGGTATAAATTTGGGGAGGTGATCAGAGTAGACAGTCATAAACCTCCAGACAGAGAGCCTTACCTATTCTGTTACAGAGAATGGTTGATGATGTTGTCATTGCTCTTCAGGTCACACCTGCTCCACTTTGCCATGCCAGTGAGTTCTCCTCAGCTCAGAGCCAGCACAGCTTGGGGCTCAACTCCATGTTTGTATTTTCATGCTTCAAAATCAACAGCGTAAGCTCCGGCTCTATCACACTTCAGTAGCTCTGTGCAACCGTGCAAGCAGTGGTAGTAGCTGATTCAAACAGCAGGCATCCACAAAACAAATCCAGCGTCTTTGCTTTGGTTCCAGCATCACTTGATTACCTCCCTCCACTGAAGAGAGGACGGAAAAGTTAGGGATTTAAGTGGTAATGGTTAGTTTAAGTATCCCAGAATCACTTAAATGCTTTTTCAGAAGCTTTTCCACAAGAGGAAACTTCTTCAGAAAAGTGTTTTTGATTCATGTTTTGCCAAGAAAAATTGTCGAAATGAAAGATAATGAAAGCTGGCACCACATACGATGGAAAAAGCCAAAAAGCTGGGACCAGGTTGCGTCTGTGTGCTGTACATGTCGAGGCGTGTGTGTTTCTGTGTGCACTTGCATGCACTTACGTTTTGAAGTGCCAGCTCTTCCTTGGATGTGTTTCAGCTCTACAGCTTTGAAATAATCTCTCTTGGACGTCCAGCAGGATCCAACATCAGACACACGCAGAGAGACTTCAAGCTGAATGAAGCCGAATTGAACCAAAATCACAGCATCGAATACAGAAACAAAAAGAGGAGCTGAAAGTGTGTGTGTTAGTGTGTGTGTATTTGTGACACGGAGGGTTATAAATTGCTACAGGGATGCATGTTTGAGTCTGGACTGGCAGATATAATCCAGCACTGTTAAATATTACATAGCCTGCAGAGGCTGCAGTGTTTAATGCACTAGAAAAGTTCTTATCCTGAGGATGGCGCTAGAGGGAAAAGCACAAGATGTTAATAATTCAAGTTCTTCCTCAGGGAATGCTCCCTGTAAATTGAATTTCAACTCCCACGACTTGATATTTATTGGAGATTTGAAGAAATGATGCCTGCAGTTGGCACTAGAAATGTTGAGATGAAGAAGAAACAATATATTATATCAACTCTTTGGACTGGAGTAGGTTAGTTTTTGGCATCAGAAAGTCTTCCATAATACAATATCTTCTGTTGGTTTGATGGTAGACAGAATTTTGTGGGTTCTTTTTAAGCTAAAAACTAAAACAAACCAGTTTTGAAATGATTTAAAAAACTGATTGTGTCAGTTGTGGCTGAGTTTTCAGAACAGGGCATGGAGAAGGACGGCCAGACAGCTGGAGTCAAGATGCAGAGGATTTCCTGCAGTAATAACTGTAATTGATTGTTTTCTGCCTCCATAATTAACTTCTCTTTAATCCACATTGTCTGTTCTTGAATTGGAAAACAGTGAAGTGCGCAGACTTTTGAAGGGCAAGGATAAGAAACGAAAGGGACAAACAGTGCGTCCTCGCCACTGGAGAGGGCACTACATTCTGATTGTTTTTGAGGGCATTTTTTTGTTTTAACCAGCCTAAAGGGCAGTTCGGTGTGTTTCACCAATCAGAGGGGCACTTTTGTGCATGTTTTGGCTCTTAAGAGTGCAGTTTAGAAAGGAATAGAAAACATTTTATTTATCCCCGAGGGGAAATTCAGGAGTCACAGCAGCCAGCCTCCACCTCCACAGGGTCCAGGACTGAGCTTCTTCAGCAGTCTGTTCAGTCTCTGTCACCTGTGTCCTGTCTGCTCACAGCAGGTGAAGCTCTTCCAATGTGGCGTTGGTGTCTGATGTTAGCTCTGTTAGCCATGTCTGTAAATAGCATCATGCTACTCTGCCTTCTGGTATTCCCTCTGTTGCTGGGTTAGCATGGCTAGCTTGTCCATCTTATTGGAGATAGACCTTACGTTCTCAATAACGATGGATGGAAGGACAGGTCGATGTTGTCACTTCTTAGCTCTCACCTGAGAACCAGCACGTCATCCTCACCTCCTTCTCCTCATTTGTGGGGAAACATCCGGCCTTGCACCAGTTAGCATTGATGTGCTACAGGCTGCTTACAGCTGATTTCATGTGTAAACAATGCGGCCATGGTTACATGTAGGATCCCTGGACAAACACAGGAGCAAAAATAGTAAAAATATCACTGAAGAGAAAACCAGTTTGGTGTCCATGACAAACAAATGAGTCATACAAAGTAATGACCCACTCCAAATGCAAAGATGACGAAAAAGAGATGAAAATATTACAAGAAATGGACAAAGAAGAGAGAGCTGCCCCAACGCTTAAGTGACCTCATGGGAGGTGTCAACACACCTTTCATATCACCCATACTACCCATACTGATCTTGGAATCCTTTCTCCAAGGTAATTATGACTCATGTTATTTCTGTACCTGACTTTCTGTCTTGCTCGATCTGTGTCATGCTCTGAATTCCTGAAATCAGGAACTTCTTTGCTTCATCTTAAAACTACAGACTTGAAAAGTTAAAGTCGAAACTTTTAGTTTGTGCACCACAGCAAACGAGTTAATGTTGGTGCTGTAAAACTCCCAGGTCCCCTAAGTGAAGTTACTTATCTGTTTGCACCTGAAAGAAAACAAAGCATGGAGCTCCACCTTCATCATGTCTCACTTGAGAAAATCAATATTGTCTTAGTGTAGACATCGCAGAACCAAGGCTAAAACCCCCCCGCTGCCATCACATACATACCCACACACACACACAACCACGCTGTTGTTCCCTTGAGCATGTAGAGATAATGCTCTACATAATCTACAGAATGAATTGTGTGCTGTTTTTGTGTGCTAGTGTGTTTTCTGAGGTGACTTCAGGGTGAAGGGTTTCAGAGCGAGGTCAGCTGTGCTCTTATGTGAAAGGTAAATCTCTTTTATGTGTATCTCTGTGTGTGTTCATAAAAAATGAGTGTGTGTGCTTTGCGTGCTAAGCTGTTTCAGATCAGAGCGCTGTGTGAGGTTTTAAAAGGTTTTAACCACCGAGTGTTGTCGTCTAAATGCTGATGAGCTGGCTGCTATCAGATCGCTGTTTTTAATGAAAGTGGTTTACTCAGCATGTGTGTGTGTGCGCGTAGGTGTGTGTATGATTCCTGTCATATAAATGGTTCTGCATAGACTGCTCGACTGTGGGCGTCTTTGTTTATGGCAGCTGTGTGATACCCTGGCTGGCTGCTTATCTTTTTTTTTCCTGTCGTTCTTATTACAGCTGTCTGTCTGAGTGTGTGTGTGTGTGTGTGTGTGCACGCCTGTGTGTGTGTGTATTCCCGCTGTGGTGATCTCTCTCACTCTGTTCCTCAGTCTGACCCAGTGAACTGATTCAGCAGCAGCAGTGCAGGGACTGTTTATGATTGTGAAGGCAGCACAGATCTCCCTGCAGGGTTCGGGTCTGGGCACGTATCACTTTCTACAATAAACAGTATTGTTGGCGTCCTGGAAACATATCGTTTGAGATGTATTCGCTTCGTCTAGAATGTCTTAGTTACAGTTTATTTTTAGCTCAGGGGGCCCAGGTGGAAATAACAAAAGCATGACGAGGAGCTTCAAAGAGACAGAGAAGAGTGTGTGAGATATAGCTCAGGTATTGATGTTTAGAAAGGAGTCTGGGTGGATTCAGCTCTTGCAGGTAACACAATGAGGGACTAAAAAGAAGCTTTAATGACTCCTCTTGCAGAACTGGGCTGAGACCACAGACTGTATAATAAATGGACATAATTTCTGTGACATCACTCATCTGTTTCTGAAACTGAGTTTTGAAGCATTTTGTCGGCAGGTGCCATACTGGAATTAGGGGCATTTCCCATAGGGCATTGCCTGTCAATCAGCTGAGCTAGCCCTCTGATTGGTTAAACTCATGATCTTGATATTTTATAAACTGCTGAGTTACAAAAAATTCACCCAGGCTGTAAACATGTTTATCTTTGAGATGAAGATCAGCTTTTTTGAATGGGTGTGTATGCAGTTTCTGGTATTTCTGCAGCAAGCCTCAAGTGGACACTCAAGGAACTGCAGTTGTTGGGCCTCAGGTTGTCACATGTGCATAAGGCTATCCAGTGACAGTAAGCTAGCTGTCTGACTAGCTTAAACAATGTGTTTGACAGACAACTTTAGTACACTACTTGTTAAACCAACAAACACGTCTGCTTACATATACTTATATACACACTGTCACAACACACTCACAAAAAGTGTTAAATGTTTTATATCTGATCAAGAGAGGCAGACTTTTAAATGTTTCCATCATTAGACCAAAACTGTAAAAATCCAAGATGTGAATTGATGCATTAGACCATCATTCAATCAATCAATCAAACTTTATTTATAAAGCACTTTTCATGCACAAAAGTAGCAACACAAAGTGCTTGACAAAAGAAAACAAGAAGTAAATAATAAATAAATAAATTCATTCATTTTCCAAACCGCTTACCCTGTTCAGGGTCACAGGTGGCTGGAGCTGTCACTGGGCAAGAGGCAGGTACACCCTGAACTGGTCATCAGTCAATCACAGGGCTGACACATAGAGACAGACAACCATTCACTCACACACTCACACCTGCGGACAATGTAGAGCAACCAATTAACCTGATGAGCATGTTTTTGGACTGTGGGAGGAGTAACCCTAACCCTAACCCTGCAACCCAAATAAATAAATAAATAAATAATACTTATAATAATAATAATAATAATAATAATAATAATAATAATAATAATAATAATAATAATAATAATAATAAGTGACCTGATAACCCGTAATAAATGCACACAGCAGCGTACAAACCCCCACGCCCAACCCACCAACCCACACCCCTGGAGCACAAGGTAAACAGAATTTAATTAAAATCTGTGCAGATGACCTGAGGAACTGTGGAAACACTATCTGGAGACCTTAACAAGGAAACCCTAAAAGTAAAGTAAATTGTTAAACAAATAAGATAATATGAAAAGTAACAAGTGCAGTGAAAGAGAAGATGAAAAAAAATTAAGTTGAAACAGATAAAAAAGATGAATATATTAGACTCCCTTACATTTCACAACCCCCAGATGTGGCTGTGCTGGCTGAGTTTGAAGCTTGAAGTCATTTTTTTGCCTAAAAGGTAAAAATGCTCCAGATCTTAAGTCCTCATCCACCAGTTACTGGTGTGAGGTTAGTTCTGGCAAGCTACCAAGTTGAATATGAACTCAAGATTAATGATTTGAGAAGCTAGAAAGAGGCTTTGGAAAAGATGCATCTTGAGAAAAGGACTTTTCATGCTGACACAGAAGCATAACATCAGTTTTTCGATATCCAGGATCTTACAGCATACCCTGCGTTGTCCTCTGTGTGACTCTGAATGGGACCATAAATTACAAAATGAACCTCCGTGCTGCACTAAAGAGGACTTAAACCAGAGAATGGGAGCATAAACTCATTAGGAGAATGTTTTCAGAGGGAATAAATCAACCCAGAAGTGGACTACTTTTCTAATAGACTTTACTGCTGTCAGATTATTTTGCAACCTGCTTTTGTCCCTTTAACAGAATACAGGTTTTACGCTTTCAAATGACTGGATTTTATTATCATGAAGCTTTCAGTGGAAAATGTGGTGAATCAACACAGGGCCAAGCGCCTTTGTTCCTGTTTTTTATTTTTTGTCTTTTGGCTTCCAGCACATCAACCGTCCTCCTGTCGTGTTCCTCTGCTCTGAACCTTCATGTCAGATGCAGCGCTGCTTGTTTTCAGTCGACCCATGAGGAAAACCAGCCCGTGTTTGACCCGGCGTCCTGCTGTGCTACACAGGACGCCCACTGCTGTCAAGTTCTGATTCAAATAAAACCAGTCAGGATGTGTGTGTGAGTTACAAAAAGCGCTTCGCCAAATATCTCCCGGTTGAATCCCTGTGATTTATGGAAGCTGCTTTTTGGGTACCCTTCTCTTCTCTTGACTTTTGGCAAAATTCACCCTTAAAAAGTTGTTTCGGGGGAGCTATTTTTCTGTTTGGTTGGATGCAGGGAGCTTACTGTAAACACATTTTTCACTGTGAAACATTTTTGAGGGTGACAGTGGAGTTAAAGAGCAGGAAATGTTCTAAGCAGAGGAAAACATTAGCAACTGTGGTACAGGAGTAAAGCATATCAGGCCTAACAGAGAGAGATTGATATCATCGAATAAAGTAAAAAGATAGAAAAACTAATTATACCTGATTTGAATACATGAAGCACTCAAGGTAAGTTACAGCCAGTAATCTGAGACCTGCATTTCCTTTGTTTCTTCAGAGCTGAAGAGATAGCTTCAACCAATCTCTTTTAGTGTTCACGAACATAAAACCCTGGGAACAAAGAGATGACCCTGTCTTTGTGCTAAGCTAAAGTACCCGCTAGCTTGCTTTAGCATACAGATGAGATGTTATCGATCTTCTTATCTTCATTAACAGTGAAGCCTGATTCAAACAGGCTTTACACCGATTCTCTGAGAGCTCTGGAAAGTCTTTCTGGGAAATGTACTTCAGGACTCTAAAGTGAAGTAAAGGCAGGTGGAGGAAAGTGGGTTTATTGAGGAGAAGATCTGGACACTTTCTCCTTGAAGAACTCCTGCAGAGTGCTGAACACTGTCATTGATTATCCATCAGTGTGAGTGTGTGAGATCCCGGCTCTCCAGTGTTTAAGGCCTCTGTGGGAGCTTTAAACTTCACATTTCCTGGTGTAGTAAACCTTCCTGAACCCAGCTGTTAGCATGAGCTCAACCCTCCTCTGCCTGCAGCAGCTCCACCTGGGCTTCATCCCTCCTCCTCCTCTTCCTCTTCTTCTTCTTCTTCTGAGCATATTGCCACAGGCAGTGCTGCAGTCGCTCCTTATGTTCAGCTCGAATTGATAACTCATCTCTTTAAAAATCTCTTCACGTCCGCTCTTCCTTCGCTCATGTCTGACGGAGCTGCTGTGCCCGCCTCATTTTTCATGTGGCACTTCTCTGTCTCGCTAAATAAACCAGGGTCGCTGTAATATTCAGCTCTATTTCTTACATCTATTACCACACGCCTATGGTTTTGATCCCTGGCCTCTTGACTGCAGGTTGGTGGTTCTCAAAATGAAAAGCATTTTTTAGATCGCAGTTACTGTTAAACTCTGCTGACACGTTATGGCAGAGAAGCGGGACTGTAATGTAAATGCATTAGCAGCTGTGTTTCCCTCAGGCTTTACGCCTCCAGCTCCACTGAAAACTTTAGGAAAAGAGTTTTTCTAAATGCTGCTAAAAAGAAAAAAAATCACACCCGGGAGCTTTACTACTGCATTTATTCATCAGTGTTCTGTGTGCGAGGAGCAGCTATCTCAGATGAAGACTCTGTGTGACCTGTAACTGAATATATACAAAAATAAGAACAGCTACAACAACGAAGACGTGAAGTGTGTGCTCTTTGAACTTTTGACCCCAATCCTTGCTCAGGGCTGTCCTTGGCTTTCGATGTGAATACTAATCTATCTCAGTTTTATGGTACGAGGTGAGCACCCTATAAAGTTGTTCTTTTGATTCCTATAGGTATATTTATAGAGTCAGCCATGGACTATTTAATAATTCAGAAGAACTTGCATGTATAATTGTAAACAGTCATAGACTCAGTGTTTAAATAATGTGTTTGAGTGTTGGCTGTTATGAACTTTGAGCCTCCTGGTTTATGTCCGGTAAAAATTTTCACGCAGCACATTACTCCAATTAATTCTCCTCCATTGGATTTCACCCTGAAATCATTATATAAATATATTATTACATTATATAAAATTAATTTTTATATATTAATTTTATATATAAAATAATTATTTTTTTAAGTTACTTTTTGGGCTTTTATACCTTTAATTGGATTGGAGCAGAGCATGTGAACGGAGCAGGGAGTGGAGGCAGCCCTGCTCAAATTTTGCTTGTTTCTGCTCACAACAAGAGTCTGATAAATGCCCAAATCTGGGCCAAAATCTATTCAAGCACAGTATCCAAGTACAAATATTTTATTACCTCCTACATATTTGGGGTCTTAAGGCCCATTTGGCCCAAAATGTATCAGTCTATTTCAGACGACGTTACCGTCACTGCTTACATACTTCCATACTTCCATATGTCCTTTACGTTGGCACTGCAGTTAACCAATACATCCACCAAGGGTGGGCAACCCAGAGTCAAAAGTTTATGACAACAAAACTCAACAATCATGGCGACTGTGGAGGAGGTATTAATCACGTACCACTTGCATAAAAGACAAAAATGGAGGCAGCGTTGTAGCAGGCGGTGGTCGGTGAGGAAGTTAAATACATCACAAAAGTTCCACCATTGTTATTTTCTCTGCGTGTCTCACTGAAGCTTTGTATAGGGCAATAACACTAACACTGCCCCCATGGTTTCCAGTGATATTGCTCCGTTTAGTCTGTATCCTTAAGCTTCATGGAAACGTGCAGAAATACGGACGAAATGAATGCAGAGCACAGACAGAATGCTCTGTCCGTATCTTTGTCCCTATGAAACATTGAGCATAAATGGGCCTTAAGGCTTCAATTAAAGATAAGTAAAATATGCACGCACACAGTTTTGGAGTGAGTGTGGAGCAAGTGTGGAATAGAGATGCAATCTCCGTTGAGCGCTGAGTGGTAATGAGCGGAGCGGCATGGTGGGACTTTGAGCAGGGAGAGACCTGGGCGAGCACTTTAAGTGGCAAGGAGCAGAAATTCTTGCCGTTCCTTACATACTTACAGGCATGAATCAGCTTGAGGGAATCACAGCAGTTCTGTGTGATAATAGAAAACTAGATACTTTGTTGAAAGAAATTATGCAGTGTTTTCCGTAAAAATGCAGTTTCTGGGTTTGCACCTTGAAGATGACTAAACCTCGGTCTCAGCTACCCCCTTGATGCCTGTTGTCGCAAATTTGCGACATACCCTGTCAAGTCTTCATGAAGCTGGAATCACCTTTGTATCTCATTGTTAGCTATTGATTCATTTTCTATGCAAACCAAAGATTGTATCAGATCCACTATGTCACAATATATTGTTAAACTTCTCATATCTATATATGATATAACTCAGTTAAAACTATTGTGTTTACTATACTCAAATTTACAATCTCCACTTCATTTAACATCTTCAAGGATGCAAAAACACATAGAAACAATCTGTTTTTATAAGTGTTAATTCATTCAGGCAGTAAGGGGTTACAAACACTTGATGGTAGCTCTATCTGATGCACAGACAAAAGAGAGCCAGTCTTAGCATAGCTGTTTGCACCTGAAAAGATAACCTAAATGTGTTCGCAGGGATCACACAAAGGTCTAAATATTATGGATTCCCCATTTCCTGAGATTTTATTTTCTTCAAAAAAGGAAACAAATGTCAACAGCTGCTGGTTTTAATTGATATTAACAACATCTACTGAGTCCTAAGTTGCGGTAGATTTGGGGTAAAACTGAAGAGGTCTTTAAATCATGGATGATTACTTGCCAAGCAGAATAAGTTTTGTGCTTTGTTTCATAACTGGAAGTTATTCTAGTCATGGTTAAGGGGCCAAAAAGATGAGAGCGTTTCATAAGATCTAAAATTAGCAATCAGCCCTGAGCACAGGATGAGTCACAAATGATTCAACATCAAAACACCTGCAGAACAATTTTCTGTCATTGGTGGGACGAATATCAGTATAACTCAACGGAAACTTAAAGTAAGACACTTTGTGTTGGGTGGATTATTTCTTTGTTGTAACTGTGTGTCTTGTTTGTAAAACCTGTTTATTTCACCTTTGATGGTGCCACATTTGTAAGGAGCGGAGCTATGTTTGTGGTTGGAATTTGCTGAATCTGCCAATGCCAAACACACGTCCTTACTTTTTGTGCTACGTTTATGTTAACTCAATGAGAAGTTTGAGTTTGGCTTCAAACACAGCTCCCCTCTTATGAGCTCAGCCAACCTCTTCATGTTGACATCATTAGCGCTCAGTTTCTCCCCTCGCTTAAAGAAACCTCACGACTAAAACCCTTCATGAATTACTCACAACGGAGAGTATCTTCCAACTTCAGATGTTTTATGCATTCAACCCCTGAGTGCAGGCAGAGAGGACCAGAGGAGCCATCATTTCACTCTTTGTTAAGAGTCAAGCTGCTGCGTTGCTGATTCTTCTCCCAGCATGCCTTCTGTTTGCACCTGACTTCCTCCTTACTGCTAATCTGTGCTGTTTTCAGGATGACGGCTCAGCTTGTCTGCTCCCCGTCAAGCCTTCAGGGATTGGATATCTCCGTCTGATTACGTTTTTTCATCCTCACCCAGCTCCATTCACACCCTTCGTTGCCGGGTGGAACGTGCGGCGAGAGGTTGTAGGTGAAGGGTGTGTTTTGGTGTGTGAGACTCCCACAGGGCGTGTGAGAGGGGGTTCATCGAGTTCACCCTGATCTCGCCGGTCTGCCGCTCTGTATCCAGGCAGAAGTCTCTCCTCTCCGTCCTCATGACTCGCCCCCTGCTGTGTTTGCGGTCTGGGGTCTCATGTTTTTTTTTCCTGTTGTGTTTTTTTTCTTTGCGGCGTCTGCTCCAGTGCCCCAGTCGGCCCCGGCTCATGTGACAGGGTCTCCTCCACGCTTGGGCACCTTCAGTCTGAATCGACGCATGGTTGACCGCATTTCCCTGCTGGTCCATTTCCACTCAGTCAGATTGTATATATGTAAGTGTGAAAGTGTGTGTGTGTGTGTGTGTGTGAGAGTGTCTCAGGGGAGGGGCGGACCATAAACAGCCATCACTTGTTGACTTCCTGCCATCCATCACAGCATTGAGCTCCATTTGGTCCACTTTACCACCGTCTCCTCCCGCCTCCTCAAACCATTATTAGATTGCAAACTTCTGATATGATGGAGGTTCTTCATAAAACTTTATTTAGTTTGCATATTTTATTTTTCAACGTGTTTGTTGGATAAAAGTTTGAGGAAACTCAAGGCAGAAGCACATCCTGGGGTTTCCCGAACTAATAAAAAGTATCTTTACCAAACAAAACTTCTATTTAGAGTTTAAAAGGGAAACTTTAAGCATCATGGGGTGTTCCAATTCTTTGTTCAACAGCTTCTCATGTAAATATTTAAAGTCCCAAGACTGCTTTGAATAACAGGATCAAAAAATCTTCCATTTCAGAGCTCTTTATTAATTTGTCTGGCAGTCCGCCTCGTGTGTGTTGGTGTCATCACTTGAGCCATACAGACTGAGCCAACATCTGTGGTCTCACTTCCCATCAAACAGCTACTGGGTTTTGAATTCCTTTCCTTTTTAGTGAAGGGAATGTTGACTCAGGCAGTGACGGGGCAGCTATGACTCAGGGGTCCCGGGATAGTGGCAACTGGCAGATGTGGAAGCGGAGAAGTGATGTAATGGTCAAAGAGCAGGCAGAGGTTCAAATCACCAGTCATTGAGCGAAACACCCGGATGACTTTACCCAGGAACAGTTTCAACTGCAGGGGAACTCATACTGCATCTTTATTTGACAGCCCTGAAATAAGAAGCAGCTGCTCGGACCTGTGCTCCTGCAGCGGATAGTTTCCTCTTTAATATTTACAAGTTTTTACAGCAGCCCTGCTGTGGGATGTCTATCTGTGGACCCAGTAGGATTCAGTTTGCAATGCACAACATTGAGAAACTACATATAAAATTTAACACTCTGCAAGTTCTCATGCCTATAACTTTGTTATCAGATGATAAGTTGATGTGAAAACTTTTGGACTTTGGATCACTTGAAAGTGAAATGTGTTGATTCAAAAAGTGCACTGCAGAAAAACTGAAATCTGATCAAGTGTTTTTGACTTTGACAAATTCTTTTTACTCATGTTTTATGTCTATTCTTTTATCTTGTATCTTATTCACTCTCTTGTACAGCACTTTGTTTTAACTATGGTTGTTTTTTAAAGAGCTTAGAAAATAAAGTTGGATTGGATTGGATATTTTCCATAGAAAATAACATTTTAGACTTAATATGAGCAACATTCACCTGACCAGTCCAGAAAAGTGTCTTTTTTCAAGTTATTTATAGACAAAAAAGAGGTCTGAATTGCTTCAACGAGTAAAAAAAAAATCTTCCAATGGAACAAGAGAAAGGTTACTTGTATTAAGACACTTTTCTAGTTTCAAGCATTTTTTTAGCAAATTGTTCTTGTTCCATTGGCAGATTTTTTTTACTTGTTACAAGCTATTCAGACCTAATTTTTGTCTTTAAATAACTTGACATAAGACATTTTTCTAGACTCTTCAGTTAGATGTGGCTCATATCAAGTATGACAAAACAGTTTTTGCTTAAAAAAAAAAAGACAAAAGTACTTGATAAGATTTCAGTTTTTTTAGCTGCGGCATGAAAGAAAATAGATAAGTACACTGCAACAAATCAAACCTAAGCAACTTATTTCTTGTAATAATTTCTTATCAGACTCAATATAAGCCATATTCACCTTACTATTTTATGAAAATGTCTAATTCCATGGTATGACAAGCCAAAAATGAGACCTGAGTTGCTTGTAATGAGCAAAATAATTTGCAAAAGAGGTAAGAAAACTTTAATTTATAATTTTCTTGATTTGAAAAGTTTTCTTATTTCTTGCAGATCAGGGCTCTAAGGACAATTCCTGCACTTTCAAGGTGCATGCAGCTTGCTTTAAGTCTAATGAGACACTTTTATGAGAAATAAATGCTTTTGATTTTCTGCAGCATATCCTGATCTTGCATCACAAAGCCATCATCTGATTCTTGCTGTTTTGCATCGAAATGGTGTCCTCTAAGCTAAACCCAGATGAGGCAAACTGATAATATGCAAATCCAGGTATCATTTTATCTCTACACGCACTCTCAAAGATAAGATTTAGGTGCTTTAAAGGCCAAGTTTACCCCGCTTTCTGCCTCTAAGGCTGCACATACATCCATAATCTCTGGGCATAATAGCGTTCCTAAATACCAAGTGATTACTGTATTTCCCCTCGTCAGGCATTAATTATTGAGCTCATTAATGGAGGATGCCTTGAAGCTGCAAATGTATTATTTATTCCTCAGAAACAACATTTATCCCAAAGATTGGAACTAAATAATGACCGAATTCATTAAACATGTTTTTCGGGGGGTATAAATGACCTCATCCCCAAATCATTACTGCGGTGGCTGTGTTGCATTCTGCTCCCCTGGGGCTGGAGAAATGGAGAAAAAGCAACAGATCCTGACACTATGATAAAACCTATTAATAATATCTCTACTGTTGCATTAATTTAGGTATTTTTGCTTACTGTGTCCTTGAATCTGTAATGGCCAAACTGAAAAGTCGTGTAGGACTGGCCACAGATTTAAGACCTCATTTGCCTCACCCAGTGATTGGGAGTCATTACCTGATACAGAGCGCTTTGTAACTCATTATTTGATTCATTCTGCTCACAACTTAAAGGGTGCATGTTGCAGGTTGAAGACAACTGTTAAGAAATTGATAGGAAAATAAGTTAAAAACAATGTCCTGAAAGAAACTCCTAAGTTAATAAACCACAGGGTCGACTGGAGACGTTTTAGTGCGGGCTTTTGTGATTCCGCATTTAAAACTGGCATTTGAACGTGACGTCACAAAAGAGCAAAGTCCCTTATGTCACGTCAAATGACTTTATGCCAAAAAAAAGAGAGTTTTGAACTGCTATACCGTAGTGATGTTTGATACTACCAATTTCTTTCCTGTTTCGATACAGAGTAAAATTCAGGCTGGTATCGGCGATACTGATCTGATACGGATACTTAATGGAAATATATGTAATGTGTCTGGTAAATCTAAAAAATAAAGTGCATTTCAAATTGTATCATTAAAATGATATTGCCTGTACAATATTTAATTAAGATTTACATTAAATGTAATATGTTTTTCTTATCTGACCAGGACTGTTCTATTGCAATTGTCTGTGTTATTCATTGGCACCTGGTGTATGTAATCAGCTTAACTGAATATTTACTATTACCCACTTACCCAGGCGGAAAAAAAGTAGTTCCTGCTAAACAGCATATCATTCAGATACAGTCTCAACAGTTTGGTTACTTTTAACTGTGTTTTTGTTAATGATTTACCCGACCTCAAATGACTGAAGTATCAAAAGTATCGATAATTTGGTTTGAGGATCGATTTTAGAGCACAGAAAGCTGGTATTGGAAGTATCAATATTGAGCCGCACATCACTACCATACAGAAAAAAGACACTTCCTCCTCTAAATTTGAGCGTTTTTTTGTTGAACAACATATAAAACCAATGACTAACATTTTCTACTGCCATTATCAGACCATTCTAATTGTTAATTTACAAAAAAATGTAACCTGCAATATGCCTTTATCAGTACAACAATGTTATCAGACGTTGACAGGATGACCAGATGACCAAAGGCTGAGATCTGCGGCAAAATCAAAAGACTTGACGTCTTAAAAAGGGCCACTTAAACCACGCCCTGCAGGTCTTTGGCTTTGGTTTGATCTATATCATCTCCGTAACTAACAGTAAAATACATCAGTGCATGTTACCGCACTGCGTCTGCTCAGGAGTAATGCATCAGTAATAGAGTCCCTCATGTTAAATGAATGAAAAGCTTGTTGCAGAGCGATACAGAGTGAAACTCTCTCTGCCTGCTCAGAGCAGGCTGTGAGCTCCACCACTCCTCCTCCTTTTCCTCCTCCTCTTCCTCTTTCTCTTCACCCTTCCTCTGCCTCCTCCTGACCTGCTGCGTCTGCCGCTCTGCTTTCTGCTCCACTGTGCTCAGTGACACCTCTGATGTGTTAAAGGAGGCCTGAAAAGCCCGGCTCACTGTTCCTGTGTCATGATGAAGATGTTTTAGGGGGCTGTCAGGGGCTATCTTTGTCTTGGGACTGAATTCATATTCTGTCTCTGCCTCACTGCCTTTGTTATCACCCTAACTTTGAAAACAGAATCACTTTGTTGTCTAGGTGAACAGTAGAGGCCTGTATCTGGAATGATCTGTGCGTATACAGGCTTCTGACCAGTATCTGTTATGTTTATGGAGAGGCTACAGGAAGATCTGCTCCATCACAGAGTCTTTAAGATATTCTATATCTTACAAATTACATTAGGTTGTGTCTAAAATGCTTACAAAGCAAAGTTTGTTTGAATCCTGGTGTGCTAGAAAAGGAGGAGCGGTTCGGGGGTTCCTGTTTGATATCCTTCCAATGCTATTGCAGGTGTGGGTCCAGTGTAATGATACTGCCAAAGAATGCACTATTGGGCACTGGCACTTCTCCATGCACTGCGCTAATACCTCAATTAGATTCAAGAAGGAAATTGGTTTCTGTTAAGGTTTCATTAGAGAACAAAATCAAGTGTGGTGTTGCAGGACGTGTACTTTCAGCAATTAAGGTTTTTTTTGTTTTTTTGGGCTTGTACCAATATTAGATCTATTTTTTAAACAAACAGGGTACTCTGTAGTTTTTATAAGAAAAGAGAAATACAATATCAGATATTCTCTCTTAATACTTAAGACCTGGGGACCTCCCCTCAACATTTAAAAGTCAGGGGTGGAACTAGACTTTCTGACTGGGGTGGCACAGAGTTTTGTAAGGGTGGCCAAGCGTAAATTCCAAACAAAAGAATCAGCAAATGTTATTTTATATAATTCCCAACCTTTAAAGATATATTAAAGTGGGGATATTTAAATCTGTTAAACTTAAAAGACTTAAAAAAATATATGTTTCTGCTGTAACAACAAAATGGTATGGTTTAGGACTCAAGGGAAGCCATTGAGGTGGTCAATCTGATTCAGAGCCATGGTTAACCCCTGGCCCCACCCCTGATAAAACAATAATTTTACTAATTTGAATACAGTTCAAGAAGATCTCTAACACAATTCTAGGATGACATATCTTTTACCGATTTTTGTGTCGGACTTTTAGGTCAAATCTTTTCATTTGATGGAGAGATTTTGAGTATAATTCCTCACTAGGTGGTTTCCAAACTTGGGGCACGACTCCTGGGAGTCATGCTAGCTAAGCACAGCCAATTTTTATAAAAACTGGGTAACCAGGTTAACTGAAGGTTTACATTTAACCCCAGTGAAACAACACAACTACTAAAATGAAGGCAATAAGCTACAGAGAGTCATACCTGGTGTGAAATGTGGCATGTTGTGTATTTCAGAGTCACTTTTTGATTGTATCCTTTTGAAATGTTGGAAGTTGTTTTTTTTAGCTTCCACGGCTTGTGAATTTATAGTTACTTCTGTATTTTTTTCCAACAATGTTTCAAATAGCTTCTAAGGATTCAGAAATTTGTCAAAAGAAGATTTGTCAGGTTGTGTGTTGTGTCTCAAGTGGGGAGCTAATTTGTGTTGTCTAGGCCCCACTGAAAAAGTTCAGTTTCTGAGATTTATGCAAACTTATCACCCCCTTACATACTGCAATATTTAATCATTACTCAAAAATCAAACAGACCACCTCAACTTTTTTTATCTTGGTCTCAACAGCGTCAGAGATTATACGCCTGAAGTTCATCTTTCCTCCTTTCAGGAACTATTTTTTCACTTGCCCAAATTGTAGAGGAGTTACGGTGATAGGAAAAGTTTGCTTATTTTCTGTAATAGGAGCAGGTGCAGTCCCATGATACACGTATATCGCCGTTAAGTTTGCCTTGTCTTCTTTAAGGAACCATTAAAATTTTCCTACTGGCTCAAATATTTAAGGAGAAACAGTACCTTGGAGAGCATTTGTGAAACAGAAGCTCAGACTCTCTGATGGGATTTAAGGAGTTTTAAGCTCATTCATTCCAGCGCAGAGGCATATGGGGCTAAAAAGTAGTCCTTGGCTCTGATGCCAGGTGTTCCTGTTACTGTTTTCACTCCTTGTCAAACTCAAATGTGTGGAAGGACAAAGTAACCTCACATCAAGCTGTAACCTTGATGTAAAATGCTTCCTTTAAAGGCCATAAAAGCTCTGTATTTCCAGTCTTTCCTCCTCTTGAGTGGTAACCAAAGGTTAGTGGTAGCGCCATCTGTGATCTGTCAGTAAAACTATCTTATATAAAATCAAAACAATGATGCATTGATGGTGGCCACCGGCCGCTCAGTGGTTGTACAACATCCAGATGGCTGCTCCACCTTTGTGCAGCACTTTGGGGTCGTGCAGAGACATTGACAGCCATCAAGAAGCACAACTTGTAACAGAGCAGCAGGAGCTCCTATCCAATCAAAAGACAGAGAGGGTGTGCAGCGGGCTGTCAGTGTGTATGTCATCAGGTGCAGACTCAAACACTGCGAAGGCGTCAGTTTCAGAGTCGAGACTTATTCCCTCTTAACATCTCGTCAAGCTCCGTTTGCTTTAGATGATTAAACACTTCTGAAGTTTGCTGGCTGATGGTAAAGAGTGGGAGGATAACACACACACACACGCACGCACACACACAGGAACCTGACTTTATATTTTTGCTGATTTGGTTAAAAGCAGTCTAAAAAAACTATGTAGGTCAGCAGAATAGTATTAACTTTAGATTTAATGTCTAGACAGATTGAAGTCACAAAAACCTGCTGTTTGGAAATATGAGTACACAGAGTTTCACTTTAGGAGGACGCAGTCTGTCTGTTCTGGGATGTTTCCAAGAATATTTATTGATGAATCCATTTGGAGCACAAAGGAAAGACAGGAACAGGAAGATGCAAAGACTGCCTGTACTCTCCTTGTTTTTATTACACTGAAGGGCCAAAAGACAAATAAACAAAGAAGAAAACACAGAGTTTCTATTCAGTGCAGCTCATTCTTGCCTTCCCAGGGAAAAGAAGCTATTACCAACAGTCATTTCCCTCTCTCAGTAGTTGTGGGATTGATCCAGACATGATTTGGTTCCTGTCTCCTCTCTCAAGATTTCCAATCGAAAAAGGTATAAAAACTCCAAAAACAAGGGGGCTTCAGGCTTGGCTCCTCTCATTACAACTATTTGTTGCTGAAGTAAAGTGAAATATGATTGTCAACATGGAGTGTTTTATTCTGAAAGTCTACTTATTGTTGACTTGCTGTCCATTGCAATCTGCTTTGTGCAAATTGATACAGAAGTCTTGTTTATCAGCTCTCAGCCAGAATACATCAGAATAAACCCAGTGGAAGTTAAAACGCTGACTAGAATCAAAACCTATGAGACTCTGTGTCATGAGGGAGTGGAGACATACCGTTAGCAGATCCAGTGGAATACAAGATGAGATGACACAAGATATCTGTAGAACTAGAAGATCTCAATCGCAATCCTTAATTTCCACTGGGAAAACCTCGATTTTATCTCTTTTTTTTTTTAATCTGAGGAGAAGCTTGACCACACTGTTATAGCCAGCAGTATAAAAAGAAAAGAGGAGCTAAAACCGTGCCCTGTTGAACTCCTTCGTTGGTTAAAATGAGGTCAGACTGTTATTATGTGTAAGAAGCAAAAAACATCATCAAAATCCCAGAGACAGTTCGACGTGGCGATACAAAGCACTCACGCAATCACAGTTGGGTTACTTTGGTTGGTCATATCCACAACATGCATGTGATACTTAAACCTCAAGAGCAGACATGAGTCAGTTTGGGAGTAAAGTTGTAGAATGGACTTAATGATGAATCTAAAATGCGTAATTCTGTGGTTCATTGAATACGATTTCTAATTTAAATTATCATGTATTTGGTATTGATGTCTTATTCTGAATTATTCAGTTGATCCTATGATGGTACAGGATAAGCAAAAAAAAAATTAAATAAATAAGCCACCAGGCTTCAGTCTAGTACTTTTTCAGTTTTGTCTGATAAATTATTATTATGTTAAAATGAATGTTTTAAACCAAAATAAACAAAGCATGCCCTTTTATGTATATAGGTCAAGTAAATACAGTTGCGGAAATATAAGGGTAAACATTCACTGTTCATTGCAAAAACAGAGATCAAAGAAAGTGTTTGTCTTTTATTTATTTATTCATTTATTTATTTATTTATTTATTTATTTATTGTTGTTTTAAATTTGTCTTAGCTTTAATTACTTAAAAAAGAAGAATCTAATTGTTCATTTTCAAAAATGTCTTAGTCTAAGAAACTAAGTGTTTAAATTGTTCTTACGGCAGATTTCTTTACAAGGAAATCAGACGCCATTTTTGTCATTTGGTATTTTAAAATGAGACATTTTTTCCAGCCTTGTCTGGTGATTGTGGCTTGAACTAAGTCTGATTTTTTTTCTTTTACCACATTGTGGACATTACATATTTGCCTCTCGGACCCAAAATACTTCATTTTTTAAAACTTTGACCTGTTTGCCACATTTGGAGACAATGCCCACATCATCTTTTGGTGATATCACAACATTACACCCATATTAGTAAAAGACAAACAAACAACATATTCAAGTACAATGTCACCAATAACCAACTTCCTGTACAATGTGCAAGTTTAGTTATTATACTTATTAGGTCTTACTTATCACAAAAAGTAAGGTGAATTAAAAAATGCACACCAGAAAAAAGCTCTTAAGAGGGTCTGAAGAGGTTAAAATTGTCTGGACACACCCCACACTGACTTCATGATCAGAAGTGGAGTTTTCAAATACACAAGAACACTTTCTTGAGTCATATATTTCTTCTGAAGATTATTGACTGACACGTCTTTCCTCGTGCACAATGCTGTCAAACAAACTTGTCGGATTATATCGACACAGACCAATGATAAAGCAGAGTGGAGCTGAAATCCAGTAAAGAGTGATATCAGATCTCCTCCTGACTCTGAGCCTGAGGTGTGTCTGAAACTGTCAGAGCAGTAATTGCTTGTGTATTATCGTCATGTTGGTAATCATCATTAAGGGGATTAGACTGTGCACTCCAACCAGGAAGAGACACACACAGCCATTCAACACCGGAGACTTGATTGGTTTTTATACACTCACGTACACAAACCACTTCCCCGAGTTCTTACTGAGCTTTGTTGAATTAAGTTGTGCCAACATTGCTAATCACCTGTATCTCTGCTTCTCTGCTCAGCTTGCATTGTTCATTTAAATCCCAATTAGGCTGCAGCTCTCCAGCTTTGTGAAGGGCGATAACAACCCAACACACACCCACACACACTGCAAAAATGTGGAGTACTCAAAGTCAGTGTGTAGACCCAATCATTCCTCTGTCTGTGTGTGTGTGTGTGTATGTGTGTGTGTGTTGGCTGATATGCCAGTGGCCCAGTGTGAAGTGGATCCCCGCGCACTTTCCCACTGTGAAGTTAAGATTAGTGACAAATTAATCCTCCTCCAGCGGCCTATAATCCTTCACTGAGAGATGGCGGCAGATGTTGTGCGTGATTGCTGGCCTCTACTGAGCATGTGCGAAACTGAGCCCGCTGTTTACAGAGCGCCTTGAGTGTAATCAGATGCTGAGGAAATATATTATGCAGGGTGATACTTAATGACTGCAGTGAGAGTTCTGTATTAGATAACTTTAATGACTGATTACTGAGATGATTCAACAACAAAAACAAACATTACGAGCGCCACTAAATGTGTATTTACCGCACTGCAGGCTGTCTCATTGGCTTAGTCTAACTTTTGTTTGTCTCGCTGTTTATCTGTGACCAATTAAGTAAAACCGTCATTTAGGAGGATACTAAAAATAGCATTTTGTGCAGAAACGGGAACAATAATATTTACCCCGTCCATGTGCTCCAGTGGATTGTTTTATTCAACTGCAGCTAAGTTAGCCGTAATGGCTGCATATAGAGTTGATTTACCACAGTCAGGTTCAAACTTTATGTCTAGGTGTCCATCAATGTTATAAAAGGGATTCCAATATAAGTATATACTTTAATAGTCAGTAGTGAGGTCATCTGACTTTGAAGACCAATGTTGGGAATTTCCACAATTCCTGCCCTCAAAACAAGCCCTCCCATTTAATGTTGGGCTCGAAAACCTGAAACCCGTTGACCCCTTGCCTAGCTGAGATCATTATTTTGGTTTGTTGTTGTCGCGAAGCTTAATACAACCTAGTTTTGACACATTTTGTTATATTTTGAAAGTCAAAGGCCATTTTGATGTAGTTTCTGTGCACAACTTCCTGCCCTGCTCAATCTGCATTTTGTAAGTTGACGCATCACTACGGTGGCTGATTGGTGTCAGCCAGTTTGCAAAAGCAACAACACAAATGCGAATACAACATCTGAATGCAAATACCACAACACGCATGCAAAAGCAGCAACACAACAGATGTTAAGAATACAGTTATCGTAACAGAAACAGAAAAGTTGTGAAAGTAAGTTAATGATTGTTTTCTTTTATAACTTAAGCAATAATTAATATAGCTCTAATGCTAACATAAATAAAGAAATATCATTTCTATGAAGGATATCACAAGGTGGCACCCCTACAAAGCTATATTTATCATAGATGTAGTGAATCATTTACTTACTTTTACCACTTTTCTGTGTCCGTTTGGATTAGTAACCTCTTTTAACTTCTGTTGTGGCCGTACTTCTATCATGTTGTGGTGTTTGCATTCATGTTATTGCTTTTGCATTTGTGTTGTCGCTTTTGTTAATTGTCTGACAGCCACCCTACATCACAGCTCTGGCGTTGTTACAAATATAGGGCAGTTGGGTATCTGCCGCAACCTGCCGGAGCAGGGATGCAGCCAGACCGCAACAGGGTGGATCCAATGTGAGTCGACACACTGGCTTAAATAGAAACCTATCTGACCCAGTGCTGTGACAGAGCATAGTTGGACCGCAGATACCTCTGGTGTATTTTGGTCGTAAGAGAATTGGTGATCCGCCCAGTAGATGATTTGAAGCCATATTAAAGGTCCAGTGGAAGCATTTGAATCATGGCGTAGCAATTTCATTGAGTTGGTTAGTGTGTGTGGTCCAAGGATTCTCATGTTTGTGGGTTTTCTCAAGGAAAGGCTTAGGCAAGGGTTAGGTCAGGTTGAAGTTGGGGTTTAGGACCAAAAGTTGTTAAGAAAAAAGCTATCATCCCAGCTTGTAAGTTGCAAAAATTCTTTTAGTGAACATACCTTGATCTTTGATCTCTCAGTCTCTACATATTTCTGCAGCTGCAGGTTGAAGCAAGCTACCAAGGCAATGCTGAAAGTTTCTGCATCTTTAAACTGATCTTCCATCCTTTATTTACTGTACACCAGTGAATTCATTTGGGATTGCAGAGGGGGCTGGAGCCTTTCACAGCTGTCACTGGGTGAGACGCTAGACGAACGACCAAACACACTTACTCCTACTGCCAATTTGGAGTCAACAATGCACCAAATGAGGATGTCGTTGGACTGTGGGAGGAAGCCAGAAAGAGCCCACACATGCCCAGGAAGAACAAGCAGTGTGAGGATCATGATTTGCCTCTTTAAGTCCAGTAGATGACAGAAATACGCATCAGAATGCGTCCAACAAGGGCCTAGGTTAAGAAAAAAAATCTGTCTCCACCGTTAACCGCCACTGTGAGTCTTGTTTTCACCTTTCTCAATGTAAGACTTAATCTCCAAGGTTACTCCTTCACTTTCAAGAACCTTGCACTTCATAGAATTCTCAAGAAGTAAAGAAAAGAAGAAGAAAATGTCACAAAATTTAAGCTAACGACAAGAGGAAAGATACCTTATTCAGAGCTCTCTGAAGTTTGTCATCATTCATGATTTACAACTTCACTTTCTCAGAGTCTCCTCTCTTGGCGCGCAGCTTTGGCTGCTGTTCTTGTTTGGATGTCACAGTTTTGTCCTTTACTTTCAAAGCCAACTAAACATTTTGTCGGATGTTCAAGCAGGCTGGCAAAATTTCTGACCCTCTCAGGCACAAATCTGCTCCATTTAGAGGAGCCGTGCTACAGAGGCATCACGGAAGTGTGGAGTTTTAAAAAGGAAGCTCTTTAAGTGTTCCCTCAGGTTTTTTAAGGATGACAGAGAGGTCTGATTGTTGTACTGAGCTGGAAGCTTTCCCAGCGTCTCCCCCACCTGCTTTCAGAGGAATAATAAACCTGAAATCAGAGCGTTTCGGAGCTTTTTCAGCAGCAGCGGCGGCGGCAGCATGATGGTGACAGGGAGGAGGAGAGGAGAGGTTCAGGGCCGTCAGTGTGACAGCCGCCCCGCTAAGTCTGATGAAAGCTGAAAGCGTGTGTGGATGTTTGAGCAGCACACAGAGCATCTCTAAAGTTTAGAGAACAAACTGGTGACTGACTGGTGTTTGGGGCTGGCAGAGGAAACACTCAAAGAGGGATGGAGGAGGAAAGAGAAGGAGAGAGCTGTAAATGAAATTCTTTAAAAGTTAAGTCTCGAAAACTCTGCTGGCAATCACAAGCTTCTAGTTAATTTTAAAGGCTGAATCATCCAGTGAAAAGTAACACTGTGATTCACCTGTAAGAGCATACACTCACCAGCCACTTTATTAGGTACACCTTGCTAGTACCAGGTTGGACCCCCTTTGCCTTCAGAACTTCCTTAATCCTTCGTGGCATAGATTCATCAAGGTACTGGAAACATTCCTCAGAGAGTTTGGTCCATATTGACATGATAGCATCACACAGTTGCTGCAGATTTGTCGGCTGAACATCCATGATGAGAATCTCCCGTTCCACCACATCCCAAAGGTGCTCTATTGGATTGAGATCTGGGGACTGTGGAGGACATTTGAGTACAGTGAACTCATTGTCATGTTCAAGAAACCAGTCTGAGATGATTCCAGCTTTATGACATGGAGCGTTATCCTGCTGGAAGTAGCCATCAGAAGATGGGTACACTGTGCTCATAAAGGGATGGACATGGTCAGCAACAATACTCAGGTAGGCTGTGGACTTTAAACCATGCTCAGTTGGTACTAAGGGGCCCAAAGTGAGCCAAGAAAATATCCCCCACACCATTACACCAGCAGCAGCAGCCTGGACCGTTGATAAAAGGCAGGATGGATCCATGCTTTCATGTTGTTGACGCCAAATTCTGACCCTACCATCTGAATGTGGAGCAGAAATCCAGACTCATCAGACCAGGCAACGTTTTTCCAATCTCCTATTGTCCAGTTTTGGTGTTGCTGTGTGAATTGTAGCCTCAGTTTCCTGTTCTTAGTTGACAGGAGGGTCACCAGGTGTGGTCTTCTGCTGCTGTAGCCCATCTGCCTCAAGGTTGGACGTGTTGTGTGTTCAGAGATGCTCTTCTGCACACCTCGGTTGTAACCAGTGGTTATTTGAGTTACTGTTGCCTTTCTATCAGCTCCAACTAGTCTGGCTATTCTCCTCTGCCGCTCACTGGATATTTTCTCTTTTTGGGACCATTCTCTGTAAACCCTAGAGATGGTTGTGTGTGAAAATCCCAGTAGATCAGCAGTTTCTGAAATACTCAGACCAGCCCGTCTGGCACCAACAACCATGCCACATTCAAAGTCTCTTAAATCACCTTTCTTCCCCATTCTGATGCTCAGTTTGAACTGCCGCAGATTGTCTTGACCATGTCTACATGCCTAAATGCATCGAGTTGCTGCCATGTGATTGGCTGATTAGAAATTTGCGTTAACGAGCGGTTGGACAGGTGTGCCTAATAAAGTGGCCGGTGAGTGTAAGTGGAGCTGGTGTGGAGGTCAAAGCTGAGGCAGAGCGGAGAGATGTTGGAGGAAAAACTATAACCAGTCACAGAGGTGACCTGTTCGTTAACACAGGTGACAAAATCTGATAGAAACAAGCCTGATCCTTTTCCTAAATCTTTATGAAGGTGTTTTCATTGAGCTCAGAGAGCTTCGGTCACTTGTTCACACAGCTGAGCCTGTGTGTGTTTGTGCTCTCAGCGTGCAGTCTGTACCTGTCAGCACCAGAGAAATGAAAAAGGTTTTGCTTTCCCATGACCTTACCTGCTTCCAGACCCGAGGAATCCAGCCTAAGCCAGTGTGCACAGGTGAGACGATCACAAAGTGGGGGTAGCAGTTGCCATGGTTACGGCTCGGTTCCCACCAACCCGTGAGCCAGGTGCTGGCATTGAGACGGTGCGGGTGACCTTATGTTCCCTGTGAATTTGTGGGCGTAACTGAGTCACACACAGGGCTCTGTGAGTAGAGGTCCTAGAATGTGTGTGTTTGTGTGTGAGTAGAAATGTGTGTGTGGGGGTGGGTGTGGGATGAACAGTCAGCAGGCGGACCACAGACAGGATTACTGGCAGATTAAACAGTTCATGTCTGTGTGTTTGTGTTCATACCTAGAGGCACTGGAGCGCAGTGATAAGGCCTGTGTGGATGGATTAAAATTACCAGTATGTGCCTGTGTATGTGTTTTCATATGTGTGGGTAGTTTAATACTACGTGAGGACAGAGAGATTTAGAAATATGTGCTTTTATCTACTCATTAGCATAAACCTACACAAAAACGTTTCACTTTAAATCGGTCAAAATCAGAAAGAAGACTAAAAACAGTAAAAACAGTCAAAAAGTCACAATGACCGATGTCTGAACTTGACAGGAAGTCAGTGAAATATCCTTTTTATGACTCTCAACCTTATAATGCCATAAAAAATGCCCTCAAATAACTCTCAAAGGCTGATTTTTGCTGAGATGATTCAGAGTGATCCTCATTTATTTCTTATCATTCCACAGAATAAAACTAATTGAGGTTCAGTAAGGTGTCTGGAAGTGATACAGAAAGGATTACTGCAGAAATAGACCTTCATAGTGAAGTCATATCATTTTAAAGGAAACATCTGTAAGTCTGGTTTATACCTCAGTGTTGAAGCAAAGCCAGAGGTTTGTGTTGATGCCTACAAACAAAGACTGACGTGCATCTCCTCCAAAATGAAACAACATGTTGTCTTCTCTGTGGCATCAAATACAATCCTACAGAACAGGGCCCGTATGCATGACAATGTATTTTTACTATTTGGTGAAAAGAAAATCTTATATTCGTGTGCATGAGTCAGGTTAACGGTGCAAAAGAGTGTGAATTTAATGGAGGTAGACCCAACTGTAACAGAAGCTAACGGCAGGGTTACAGCACCTGTTCGGCTGTTTAAAGGTGACATTGTGCGATGCGTTATGGTTAGAGACAAAATATGCAAAGTCAGTGGACAATCCTTTGGAAAGGTGGCGATGTCTAGCCATACAGCAAATTTAGATTTAGGAGACACAACATTCTTTCAGTGAACAGATGAGATAAGGGGGACAATCCAAGTCTCAAACCAGTGAGGCTCTCTGCCGTCAGTTTAACAAGTTTAATTCGCTCTTTGGTTTTATACGTCTGGGTCCCTCCAGGATGTGTGCGGTGAAATGTTGGAGTTCATAAACTGCTTTAAGAGTTATTCATGGAGGTAGTGGGGCATTGCTGCAGTGCCAGTTCCTCAAAGCAGCTTTCATTATTGAGGTTTTCTACTGGGTGCTAGGAAACACCACACATACTTACTCCATTCAAGATCCCCAAACTTTCTCTTTCTCTTTGTTTACCTGACTGACTCACTGATAACAGCTGTTTCTGTATGTCTCGTGAAAAAATCTCCATTTCTCCGGCTGAAAAATATTTTTCTTTATCTTCTCTCAGTCACACAGTTACCACTCACCAGGCTTACTGCTGTTTATGAGTGGTAGACATGCTCAGTCGACTTTGTTTGAGGTAATCTGCACCTGTGTCTCTTTCATGGTGTAATTAGTTAACTGGCCGATTGTTTGCGGTTGTGCATGCGGCTAACGCTGCAGCCACGTGGGCAGTTCCATAACAGAATGCTGGGACTAATAGTCCCATTTGTTTGATGACTGAACGTATACGGGCCCAGGTGTTTACCTTGTTTTTTTATTGAACTTATCATCCTTATGCTATCACACTAACTCACGTGATGGCATGTCATCTCTGTCTCTACATGGTAGCACATTTACAATTCTCAGCTCGCTGTATCCTGCACACAATAGACCTGGAGGAAATCAATTCTATGCTTACGAGGATCATTTACCAGTGTTTTCAGATGTGCGTTATCATTTAACCCCATGTCTTATGAAGGATTAAATGATTTTTCGTTGATATTGTCACTTAAAGACACTTAAATGAAACTCAGGTGTCATGTGTCGGACTTTTTAGTTATGTGTATTTCTGGTGTGTCTGTCTTGTGTTTCTTTGTTTCATTAGTTATCCTCTGAGTTTCTTTTTAGTGATTCCAGTCCTTGTGTTTCCCTCCAGTTTTATGTGTTTCATTTCACACCTGTATTAATTTGCCTTTTGTCTCTACAGTCTCTTGTGGTCTTGTCAGTTACTCTACTGATTTTTTCATTTGTGAAAGTGTTTTTTGTATTTTTTGAGCTTTTCATTTCTGGATTTTGGATTAAAGAATACTTTTTGAGTGCAATCCTCCCTACTTCCCATGTTTCTGCTTTACTCTAACAGTAGTAGCTGACCAGAATGGACCCAGCAGATTTTTGTTTTATGTCCTCTCAGTTGCCCTGGACAGGGACA
The DNA here is from genome assembly GCF_033239565.1 of Halichoeres trimaculatus. NCBI lineage: Eukaryota > Metazoa > Chordata > Actinopteri > Labriformes > Labridae > Halichoeres > Halichoeres trimaculatus. The sequence goes on along the minus strand of NW_027437199.1, from coordinate 8,392,780 downwards.
TAACTTCTCCAAGGACCACATCTTCATGTCTTGCCCCCTTCTAAGGATTTTTGAGTGTGTATTTCTTTTTGATTTTGGATTAATCAGTATTTTTTTTAGGTTAATTCTGCAGTCAGGTCCTCTTGCTCTTAAGTTGTTCACCTACTCTGACATTAGGCACGGCAGTGACATTGAGGTATTTCAACTGGTTTAAGTTACTCTGAGGTTTTGAGTGCAGTGATAACATGTTTCACAGCTGCTGATGGAAAAATCTATTGAGGACTTTTCAAAACTTAATGTACGTTGTCCTCACGACTTAAGGGTAACCATTGTACTGCAAAAAACAGAAATCTTATTGTTTTGTTTTGTTTTTTCTTAGTTTAATTGTCTTGTTATATTTGATTTGAGCCACTTTCAATTGATCAGTCTAGAAAAATGTCTTGTTTCAATTTATTTAAATACAAAATGAGGTCTGAATTGCTTGTAACAAGTAAAAAAAAATCTGCCAATGAAATTAGAAAAAATGTGCTTAAAGCTAGACTAATTTTTTAATATGAGCAACTATTCTATTGTTTAATTAACAGATTTTTTTCCTTGTTACAAGCAATTGAGACCTCATTTTAGTCTTTCAATAACTTGAAATAAGACATTTTCTAGATTGATCGGGTGAATGTGGCTCATATTAAGTTCAAAAAGGCTTTTTTTGCTGAAAATAAGACAAAAACACTTGATAAGTCAATTTTTTCTAGTGTACGAAGCATGCCAAGGCTGAGAAGTCATGAGGAGTCTCCTCAAATTGAGATCTGTTTTTACGAGGATAAAATTATTTGTTTTGGGATCCCCAGGTGCAAAGCAGTCCAAAAAAAAGTCCATCTGGGTTCTGTTAAAGTTTGTGTGGTTGTAATGTTTTATTCCAGTGTTCCCTGACGGAGCTTATTTCCAGCAGAAATTGGGTTTTGGGTTCTTGGTTGCATATTTTGTGGCAGCAGCAAAGTGGTGTAAAACAAACTCATTATTTTTGTGCTGACTTCATTTTACATCCACCTACAGCCAGGGTTTATTAAACAGAGAAGTGTCCCTCTCAGAGCGCTGAATCTCACTGTGCTGTCCCTTATTGAGGACAACAGGTGACAGAATCCATTGAATCTGCTGGTGTTCACACTCTGCACACACCAGCTTCTTCAACCTGATTCATTTTGTCTCCTGCTGTCGTTAGCAGCCGGCTCTCTCTGGTGCTAACAGACAAACATCCTCCCAGCTCTGTGACCCGTTCAGTGACACACACTCGCACAGACACACACTCGCACCGTGGCTGAATCCTCATTACCTCCAGCTTGTGTCCACAGCAATCAGTGATCACGCCAGCTCTGCTGAATCAGCCCGCAGCCAGGGGTGAAGCGTGCTTTTCTTTCTAGGCCTGAAAGCAAATATCCCGTGATTGCATTATTTCAGCGAGAGCTCTGAGAAAGCAGTAATTGCCTGTTTACACTTCTGCAGGAGCACTCAGTGTTTGGGAGAATTATTAAAGAGTGGCTTTAGCAACAAGGTTATCTATCATGCTCTTTGTTTACGTGTGGATTCATGATTAATCGTGCATGTACAGGAAAGTGTGTGTAGGTGTGTGTGTTTTCAGTGTGTAAATGCATCCCTCTCCTCTTGCCATGCTCCCCTCGGTGTTTGAAGGTCACGCTTGTCTGTTGGGGCTCGTTACGCTAACAAGCGCTCAGCTCACTCCCAGGGGCTCCGTCAATGGACCCAGTCTGGGCCAATAGAGGGATTACGGCTCACATGCAGGGATTGTGTGTAAATCTGGGGTCTGTTCTTTAATTTTTAACTAGGATTTAAGAAAAAAAAGAAAAAAAAACACAAAATCAACAGCCTGCCATGAAATATGAATCCAGACTTTGCTTTGAAGTCCAGAGACAGGAGGGGGAGCAGATGAACCCGTATTGATTTCTGACAGGAAATTCGGCCTCTGCAGCAGCAGCAGGAGAGGAAAAAAAACAGGATATGAAAAATGAAAATACAGACAGTTGCAGAGGACATCATCATTATGCTGGTACTGAGTGAGCACTGGCAGGAAACAGAGACAGATTCACATGTTTATAGTCAACAGATTTGTAAATTTACAGTTTAGCGCATGAGCAGGTGTGAAGATGAGCGAATGTGGAATGTGACATTATCAGCTTCGCACAGCAGATGTGCAAATTTGCTTCCTCACTTTGCACATTGTAAATAAACATTCATACAAAGCAATGCCCAGCAGTGCAAACACGTATAATCAGCTCATAATCCTAAATCATGCACAGATTGAGAGATATTTGACCCCAGGGTGCAGACATTTCTGTCTTTGTGGTCACTTGGTGACATTATGTGAGCAGAGATCAGAGACACTGTCTCACCTCGGGTGGCTGTTCCATTTATGATTCATGCTCTACATCCCATTTCATTATATGATCACACTGTTTCAAATGTCACTCACAAATGGGGGCTTTGGCATTTGGAAAAGAGAAAGAAACTGTTGCAAATACCCTGAATTTTAACAGCGAGTTGTGATGTGAAAATGAGCAAAGATTTAAACAATATCTCAGTAAGAAAAAAAGCAAGCAGTTGATTTTTTTTGAGGAACGTGGAGACGGTTAAGTTTCATTTCAGTTCTTTAGTCCTGGTGTCCTCCTCACTGAGAGATTGACCACTCTAGGGTCATGTTTTCACGTTTCTCCTGAAAACACTAAAACGCAGTGAAAAAAAAATCTGTGTTTACACGGAAATAAAGAAAGACTAAAAATGCTCATACTTGCATGACATGCTAGCAAATGTTAGTCTGAAAACAGCATGGCAACAAACCTTGGGATATGGATGACTAAAATACACAAAGATCCACACAAATAAGCCAAAATGAACATTAAATACAAACCAGTACAGCAGCTCCACCACAAATTCTCCTTCCACATTTCTAGTTTTTATCCTACAGAGGTGTTCATATATCAACCCTGTTTATAACAAGCATCTTTAGTGCTCAGTAGAGCACCCTGAAAATGTGAAGCATAGCCAGACTTCAGCATCTGGCAGCGTTCCCCAGGATTCTCAGTCCATTCCTCATGGGAAATAGCCTCCAGTCCATAAATATTCTTGGGTTGTGTGCTACAACCACCGTCTTCAAATCCCACGAGAGGTTTTCTACAAGGTTCAAGTCAAGGGACTGTGATGGTCGATGCGGGATTTTTTCTGAGACTGAGGCTTGGTGGACTTTTAGTCTCAGGCTTTGGGTTTCCAGGACTAGGTGCAAAAAACTGATGCTGAACAAGCACCAACTCTTTGTTGAGCTAGAGCAGAGCATCAAATTTGTCAGGGGCCAGGGGCAGGGTTACGATCAGCAGTGGAAAAAAATTTTCAAAAGAAAAGCTGCTGAGCCAGTGGTCTGTTTTTTTGTTGGAGTTTCTCCTTTAAGACTCGAAATGAAGGGAAATTGAAGCAGCAGTCCACGCATACGATGAGCTCCCCCATTCTCGTTTTGTGGGCTTTTGTATGGTGCAAGTATGATTGGGTAAACATCTACGTATGCAGTGTATTGACGTTTTACGGTGGCGGGACGGGATTACAACCAGCCCTAGCACAAGCACAGAACAAGCACCTACTTCTTTTGATAGGGGTAACTGAGCTGCCCTTTGGATCCTTGACCTGTTGCAGGATCCAAGCTTCAGCTTTTCTCGAGGATGGTTTCCATAGCCAGGAAAAGCAAAGTGGCCCCAGAGCTTTACAGCAGCACCGCCATGCTTCATCATCAGTAGGGCTGTCTTTTCAACGTGTGTTTAATCTTCCTGGGGCCAAAAAGTTCACTTTTGGTGTCATCCCACCTCTGAACAGAACTAAACGTTAAGTGGTTTATTCATTTGATGGCATTTTTTATGATGGTGTTCTTCTACTCTTCCCATGCAAACTGACACCGTGTCCTGCTCCAGCTTCTTATGGAGTCATTCAAGGCTTTTAACCACCTAAGAAACTTTCAGCTGAGGTTGAAAACGTCCTCTTTCTGCCTTGTTCAGGAAGTATAGTCGCCGTTCTTCTAAATGGTAACTTGCAAACGATGCTCCCAGCTGCATGAACATTCGATGTCTGTGATATCATTTTGTCTGTAGGTTTGTCTGGATAAAGAGGCACAAAGGTGATCCAGAATAATCCAAACAATAAAACTATCACCATTTCTTTACTTTGTTCAAGAGATCTGAAATAACTGTGTCTGGTGTTTAGTACTGATGGAGATGTGGGGCACAGAAGTGGATGAAGTATGTGCGTTGCTTGTTATTCTCATCATCACTCCTCCTCATGGCAGCAGCACATGTTCATGCATGAACATGAGGAGGGTGACGTTTGGAATAAACTGCCTTTAAATCCTCAGCTTTCTCGTTAGTGCTTCATTTTCCTTTCTGTCGATTCTGCGCCGTCCTTCAGCTCTTTTCCATGCACAGTAATTGGAGAGTGTGTGTGAGTGTGTGTGTGTGTGTGTGCCGGCGGGGGCGGGGTGTGAGCCACTGCCAGCAGCCACCGCTCTGTATCGGGTTGTGCAAAGAGCTGGGATGCAGCCAAACAAACGCTGAACTGTGACTTCGCCCTTGGCTTCCAGTCACTGCTCTCATTATTTATCCCCGTAACTCTCTGCCTCCTTCTCGCAGCGCTTGGTCGTTTACAGCCATGATGCTTAAAGTGGTGTCCTCCAGGACTGGTCCCCTGTAGTCCACAAGCGAAAGTTGACTCTTTCAGGAACACAGCCTTGAGAAGGAGACACTCTTTTCATTTATCAGCTCTTTCCTCACCACAAAACCAATCACCAATGGAGGAAAACGTGCTGTTGCTTATCTGTCACAATAACTACTGGTCACCACAGCAAGACTGGCTTTAAGAGGAAGAAATCACACAATCTCCCCTTTAAAATCCTAACTCTTTAAAAGAGTCTAAATGTTTCTTTCTTAAGTTGATACTAGAAGAAGCTTTGAGGTTATGGGGAATGTGTTAATGAATCAAAAGTCCCAAAGATGTCTCTTTAAAAAGCTTCCAACCGGGGAGAAGCCTTTATACCTCCAGGCATTTTTATGTTTCCATCCTGCAGGCGGCCAAATGAATAAACTGGCAGCACTGCTGACTAACAGCATCATACTCAGTGTGATTCATAGATCCTCCATCTGATGGTTTTATCTTGTCTTCAGACAGGTTGCCTGCTAACAGTTCCTGTAAAGCACTCTAAACAGGAAGATTGTGGTGAATAGAGGGGAATTGAATGTGGCATTACTCTGGAATTACCCCTTGAGTGACTTCGTATAGCTTCAGCTGAGTTGATAGTTTGGATAGAAAGTAAAAGATTCTGACGCGCTGTAAGATTGCATAAAAAAGTCAACGCAATGAAGCAAATAGACCACAGCAGCGATGGTGTGAATGTGGAATTTTCCTGTGATTACATCAGAAAATGGGCGCCGGACTCCATCAAAAATAAAACAAGCTTGGTAAAAAGTTGTGTGCGTGTCTCATCCTGCAGACAGACCTGACAGAGCATGAATCTACTTCAGACTAATCTGCTTTTTCCAATCAAGTTTCACTCAGAAAACTGGAATGAAAACTCATCTACATCAGTTAACCAAGACAGTGACAAATGAGAGTTGGTGTGATGTCAAAATCAAAAAATGAACTTAAGATGTTTTAGATGTTTGTTTAAATTTGTGGTTTGCATTCTGTTGGTGTCCCAGTATTTTATTTATTCATTTGTTTTTTATTCTACCATTTTTAACCAATTAAAGAATCAGTCCCATTACAATGTCAAACGGTGTAACTGGCGTACTAATGAAATAAGTTATTTATTATAAAATATTATCTCAGAGTATCAAGAAAGTCGCTAGATTTAAAATAATTTAAAATCTTTCATTTTCAAAATGTGGTATGTTGCTAAATCATGTTCACGGTAACTTTTTTGCACAATATCAGATTTTTATGAGAAACATTGGTCACACCAAGTGACATTTATCAGTTAGACTATTGATTCTCAAACTTTGATCAGTGATGTACCCCCTGTGAAATGTTTTTTTTTTTTTTTTTTTTTTTGCTAAGACGCCTCTGACAAGCTCAAAGCAGTTTTGGTTGATAAAAAATGATGTAAAACAAAGCGCTATACTAATAGTGTCTAGTGTATAATATCAAGTTTATGAACTTAAACTTACATTAGATTCAAACATTGACTGGATAAATGGAGTCAACGTAAGTTCATGAAGGACACGGAAGTCATACGCCCAGCTGTGATCAGCTGACAGACTGATGTTCTAACCTACCCCTCTCAACCAATCACAGCGTGCGTCTAACAACAAGGCGGTGTATTTAAATCACGTCTTCATTCTCAGTTATTCCTGCTACCTCATTGTTGCTCAGCTGCTGCTGTCACAATCATCCCACCTCCACCCCAGCCTCCTCCTATTTAGCCTCATGTATGTATCTTATTGATCTGTATGCATTCATTTGTTCTGTATGTATACGGGGGGTTTGCTATGCACTCCCTGGAAAGCTCGAGCAAGCTGCTCGGCTAACCCAGGGAGTACTCTGAAAAGCAGAGCTTTAACGCCAATTCTAACTGTATCCATTTGGCAATAAATGGTTAATCTATGACGAGAGTGTTCCTGACTGAAGTGGTGTTTAAGGAATTTGCTTGGTTGTTATTTTTTGAATATACATTTTTACCCCCTGGAGTGCCCGCAAGTACCCCTATTTGAGAACTCCTGAGTTACACCAACTGGCCATATCTTTCACCCAACCCTATAACGCCAAAAGCATCATGTTTCAGAGACCTCTAAATTATCAACCTATAGGTTTCTTAAAAACCTAAAAGAAATAAAAAAAGGAATGCCACAAATTACTTATTGACTACAGGCAGCTTCAGTTGTTTTTTGGACCATTTCCAAATAGCTGCTTTCTGACACTTTTTCATAAAGAAGATCATTGCTAATTTTCAGGAAGCTGCGGTAATGTCATCTAAATTGTTGCTTATTTTTTAGAAAATATTTTCTGCATTGAAATAATGCTTATTTACTAAAAACTTTACCCAAAAAGTTGCCAATAACACCCAATTTATCAAATGTGATACCAAAAAAACATTAAACAAAATAATATTTTTCATTTTTAAACCAATTTTTTTTTCTTTTTTTTTTTCTATTTTAAATCTCAATTTCAGATTTTCAGTATAACTTCAAAATTCCAGCTGAGTGATTCCATGACACATTGACAATCAAATACAAATCAAAGAATCCAACCAATCAAATATATTACAGTTTCTTTCTGATCTTGTCAAACTCACACATGGGAATTGCAAAAAAAAAAAAAAAAAAAAAAAAAAAAAAAACACAATTGGCACTTAACAGTCATTGTGTTGAGATCCTGTTCGTTACGCCAAATTGTTGCAGAAATATCAGGAATCTGGAACGTGTAAATATGATCCAACTCAGACTAGAAACACACTGTCTCTGTGTACAGATAGCTTTAAGGCAAACACAGGTATTATTGTGTCACATACAGAGGCAATTTACAGAATTAACTAAGGAAAGGCATAAAGCAATATGAAAATTCCACCACAATATTTCTATTTTGCAATATTTTGTGTGGCCATTTTTTTTTTTTACAAAGGGTTTACATCTCAGTCCCTAAAAATGAGGCTTTACAGGGTTAACTTTGGTTTCAGTGGGTAACAAACAGGAATAAGTACAAATAATCCAATGGATAGATGTGCATGGGTACCACAAGGTGAACATTTGCTTCACTTTGAGTCTGATCTGAGTTTCTTTTTTTTGGCTGTTTCATAAGCAGGTAGAAAAACTCCTTACAGAAGCTTTGAACAATGTCAAAAATCAAACTTTCAGCAAAAAAGTGCTAACATTTCTGTCTCTACTGAAGTTTCTCCTGCACACAACTGAGCAAAATTGTTTCAAGGGCTGAGGTTAAATGTCCCTAAATAAAAAACTCTCCACTGATCGCTCAGCCGTCATCTTTGTGCCTCTTTTTCTCAAATGGTTTGATTTATTTGAAGGTTCTTATTGGTCTCCTCTGTGTTCTGCAGTCATGCGGAGGAACCCCTTCATGGTGGACGGCTGCTGCAGAAAAGGATCCCGCAACGCCCTGCAGGAGCTCTACAACCCTACCCAGGTAGGAAGATAAGCATCCTCTATCTTTCTGTCCATCTCTCTTGACCCTTATCTGATCTTTCTTCTGCACCCAGCTGTCAGAGGTCTCACCAACAAAACCCTAGAGCCCAGCTGCCTTTAGCTTGGAATCCAGCTTGTTTTACTTTCTCTTTGTTTTTAGCTCCTGAACACGGGTTGTTGTTCCTCCACAGACTCTGACACATTTGTCAAATCTCAAACATCAACCTTGAAATGACAGGGCCGACCCAGGAAACAGAATCAGAGTAATATCTGTAGTCTTTGCACTAGTCTGGAAACTTAAAGTCTGAAGGACCATTTTCATGGTGTCAGAAAAAAACAAGAAGTGACAACAGCAGGGACAAGGGTTTTGCAAAAGTCTGTCATCTCCCCTCATTCAAGGACGGAAAGGAAACAACGTGCTATCAAGCATCTGCAGGTTGTGTTCATCCCTTGTCTCTATGAGTAGCAGCACTATTATTGCTCTGTCAGTGTCTGTTCCAGGCTGTGACGCCTCATCTTATTTTCATAGTTTGAATATAAAGAGCTTCAGAGGTTGAGAACATGACACCTGCCATAACGCTATGATTGCCAGCATGAAATTAAAACATATTCCAGGCTGCAGCTTTAATGGATTATCTGCTTTATAAGGCGGTTTACAGTGGGGGCGGTGCAGTGGCAGAAGGAGATGGAGGCGTGATGAAGGTACAGGACAGCCAGTGTTAATGCTTACTATTAAACCTGCACAGGCCAAGATTGGAATGAAACAGGCGCTGATGATAACACTTGACAAAATGTGCAGGAGAAACGTGTCCAATCCTATTTTACCAAATGATTTCTTTGTCATCTTTACAAATTCAATTTGTGTTTTTGCACAATTAATTACAGACCTTTTTTTTTCTTTAGCTTAAGCTCCGGGCTGCTGACCACTTTCCAAAGCATATGATACATTTTAGGATGATTTCCAGCCTTGCAGGCAGCTGTTAATTTTAAGGGTAAAAAGAGGCTTTTTGGCAGCTAAGTTCGTGCAGGAGCAGCTGCCAAAAAGTATTGCATTCATAAGCTTTATTGTACGGAAATTAAATTTGGATGACAAAGAGCAAATGTTGGATGAAGGAGAATGCTTACTCACTCTTTAAAAACCTTAAAGCCCCTCTTTAATGGGATTTCTTGCAAGTTTTTCAGGTTGCGTGTTGAGTAGGGGAGCAACAGTCCATACGTCAGTGTCAAATTATCACTAAATACAAGTAAATACTGATAAATCATATAAGCTAATCAGTTAGCTGCACATAGAACAACACACCTGTAAGTGCTGGGATGATATGCTATTCTATGGATTAGATTCTATTATGATTTTGGGGTGCTGATTCGATTTAAATAGCGATTCTTCGATATTTACAATTTTGCAATTTTTTGTTTGCTTTTTTAACACCAGACCATTGGAAAAAGTTAAATAATGATGATGATGATGATGATGATAACGTCTACAGACTGTATCAGGAGCCATATTTTCCCATAAAATGCACATCACGTGAGTAAGAGAGAAACATTTCACCCTCTGCTGGAGAAAAGTGGTAACTTTTTTCCAATGTAGTTTATAAACAAAGACTGAAATGAGGAATTTGAATTCCAAAAAAAATGTTTTTTGGCAAAGAATCCCAATTTTTATATTGTCGTACAAAAAAAATCTGAATATTAATTTTCAATATTTTTCTCCCACCCCTAATGCTTGTGCTGCTGACTTTGATTCTGTTGCTTATACACTTATTAGTGTTTAGCACGCATGAGTTTGGTGTGTGATAAGTCTAAAAAAATGCTGTGTAACTGCTGATCATTTTACAATTCTAAGTTAATGAAGGCTTAACTTCTTAGTTTGGTAAATAAATAATCGTAGTTACAAATAAACTAGGGGCCTTGACCATCAACTAGCTGCCTTGTAAGTGGAGGACTCAAAATTAGGATTTTTGAACACATGGAAGGTACAATTTTCTGAACAAAAAATAGTTAGGCACAACTTTAACTTTGAAATTCTTAGTATTAAGAATTCAAAACTTTAAGTTACTTATGAATAATGAGTTACCTCAACAAATCGTTTGTTGTTTCTGATGTAAAATTCTTTATTTGCCTGAAAACTCAAAAATCCAGTCCACACATAGCTGGGTATTTTCAGAAGTGAATATCTCCCTCCTTGTTTGTTTTTAAAAATACTTTTGCCACACGCAGCTGGCAAATCTGTTGATAAGTGCGGCTCAAGACACATCAAACCCATATTTGGCAGTGTTTTCTAGACGTAAAACCTGTGCCAGCCAATCAGAATGAGCCCCCATCATTAAGCTGTAACACTTGAGAACCGAAAACTTTGTTTTCTAGCGTCTACATGAAACTATGAAACTGGAGTTTTCCAAAATCTTTGAAAATCTTGGAGTTTTCAGAAAACATTGTTTTCAGTGACATAACGCTGCGGTTTTGTGTGGATGACAGGCGTAAACGTATAAAAATATGTGCAGTTTCCTACATACCCAGCTATATGTGGACATGGCCTAAGTAAAACAATAGCAGAAGGATCACTTTGACACCTTTTGTATCAAAGCAGAGGTCTTCAACAGGGGGTCTGTGGCCCCTCAGGCAACCATGGAGGTGCTGCAGGGGGTCCATTAAATTTTTAGTTGATTAGGCAATTTTTTTAATATTTATATTTCTTCCCAAATATTTCTATTTGTACTCATGTTGTTGTCTATGAACACACAATAACTGTTACATGGAGCTCTAGCTCCTGAAGATGGAGGAGGCCCCGCCCTCATTGCTGCTCTGCCAATCACACGGCCATGTGTTTCGTGCTTGGTTGCAATATTATTTTAAAAGAGGATACCTTGGTGAGCAAACAAACAAACAAAATCAGTCAACAATTGGCGCCAGTATATTATCATGATAAGCTTACTGACATTGTTATGAGCAAAGCTTTGTTTAGCTTTGTGTTGAATGCACAATAATAAGGTATGTTTATGCCCAGTTTGATGTGAAACACAATAATAGTAGGGGGTCCCTGCTTCATCTCTCCATTATTCAGGGAGTCCTTGGTCTGAAAAGCGTTAAAGACCCCTGTATTGAAGCATAGCTGTAAAAACATTAATACTTTATTCCAATTAAACATTTGAAAGGCTGATCACATTTAATAAATATGTAAACAGCTTAATTAAGACCCTACTATTCTGTAGAGAGGGAGTAAATACTATTATCTCCACAGCAGTGCTCCTGCAGAGCTCAGCTCCGCTCTGATGCTGTTGTTGTTGTGATGCTCCTCTCTCTTGTTCTAAAGTTTAACAACATCATTAAAACCAACAGAACGGCTAAAAGCCCCAACTCCGCGTTCGAGCTGCGGGCGGAGAAAATGAAGCCAACACTTTGATAAACTGTTTGAAAAATGATCCTCTGCGGAGGAGATTTCCGAGCGTCCTTGAATGCATCAATGCGGACAGTTTTCACAACACCCCCTGCTTGCAATGATAATGTAATACTAAAGAAAGCAAAGCAACTTCATATTCACTGTGATGGATTACCAGTCTGAAGGAAGTGAAGTCAAAACCAGCAGGAGCTGTGACGGTGTGAAATCAATTCAGCAACTTTATTCTTTTAAGAGTTGTCGGGTATAAAAGTGTACAAAATGTGCAGTTAGAGGCTACACTTTCTGTTTTGGATGAATGAATGTTCTTCAGACGTCTGTCTTCAGGTGTGTTTGAGTTGAAATGCAGTGCAGCAGCAGCTGAACGGAGGAGCAGGACAGCAAGACCCAGCTGGAGGTGATGCTATCACAGTGACGGATTGGATAGTTTCTGCTCCTCTTCTGTTCTCCCATCACTGTCCTCCTCACTATCTATCACTACCTGAAGGGCTGTCCTCTTTCTTCAGGGGCTAAACCCTCACCTGTCTCCTTCCTCACACCTTCAGCTGTTTTATATTCCCTCTGCTCTCCTCCACACACTCGCCTTCTCTGCCTCTTTCCCTCCATTCCTCCATTTATCACCTCACACCTTTGAAACGCACACGCTGGAGCTTTAAGTGGTTTTCTGGCCGGCTAAGATTAGCTCAGGTGCACGTGGACTCAGTGTAGGTTAATTTTCCGTAGAGGGTTTTTCCACACGTTTTTACTCATGTGAAGCCCCATTGATATATTTCTGTGCGCACAGTAAGCTGTTTCTGCAGGGAGAGTAAACTGTAGGGCAGAGCTCGGGGTCGGTGGTCAGGTTGGAGCTGATGCCTTGTGGGAATTAGTTTGATTTACACTGAAACAGAAGACATTTTTGGCATTCCTTGATATTTTTACCTCTTTATGTTTCAGACTTAAGTTAATGGTCTTCATAAATTGGAATATCATGATTCAAGAAAAGACTGCTGGCTGACAGTTTTCCAGAAGACGATCATTGACAATCTCCACAGAGAGGTTAGGGCACAAAATGTTAGTGCTAAAGAAGATGGCTGTTCAGAGCGCTGTGTCCGAATGGGAAAAGAATTGAAGAAAAGATAAACAAGTGGCAGGGATAACCACAGCCTGGAGAGGTTTGTGAAGCTGAACCCATTTAAGAATCTCCATCAAGAGCCACCAGGCTCAGACGTATCTAGGAATTTAGCTACAACTGTGTTCTTCCTCGTGCCGAGTCGCTCCTGATGCAGAGATAACATCGAAAGAGTCTTACCTAGGAGAAATAGAACCAGACTATTGCTCCGTTTTCCAAAATCCCTGTTTAGATCGATAATGCTTGCATAAAATTTTTATATTGCTCTTTAAATCAAAACCCACTTCATCGATAACAAGCATTTTGAATCATTTCTGTCAAGCATAGCATAAAAAGAGCCCTCCTCAAAATCACAAATAACCTTCTCTTGTCCACCAGTTTTGGCCACATCAACAGCAATCTCAGCCCTGCATTTGACATTGTGAGCCTCAAAATTCTTCCTCCCCAACTAAAACATACTGTGAAAAACACTGGAACGGCACACTACTGGCTAAAATCTTGCTTTGCTAACCAGTAACACTTCATTCATATCAACAACTGCACATCTAACACTGCTTCTCTGTCTCGAGGCGTCCCTCAGGGTTCGCTGCTTGGTCCCCTTTTGTTCTTTGTAAACCTGCTCCCCCTTGGTGATGTCATCCATAGATATATACAAACACTAGATGACTCGTGCACACTGGGAGTCAGTGGGAAGCAACGTCGTCACAATGGCGGCCATCATGGGACAGGGCTGCTCAATCACTCATAGCATTTAAGTCAATGGAGCATGGACTTTGAAATAACCGTAGATTGCTCAATTTTCAACTGATTTTCAAATGACTTTGTTATAAACGTCAGAAATGTAGTTGTTTTACTGCATACTTAAAATAATTTAAAATATTGAATTTGATATATTGAGCCCATCGTTAGCCATGCTAATATGGCTTGTAATAAACTGATCCATTCGTAAATTACCTCTCAAATTCAGCGAGTTACGAGTGTTTAAGTGAGTAAAGCATCCACATATCTATGATATCATCTTTCTACTTGGCCTTCATTTCCACTGCTACGCTCAAAACACAGACACACACACACTCCACAATCATTAATTGTCTTTTTGAAATTCAAAACAAATATGCTTTAAAATTTCTTCTTCCTAAACTGCAACAAATCTTGGCCCCAAGTCCCTCACAAATCCCATTTTGAATTTTAGTCTCACATTCAATAACTTAACCTTTAACCTTGGTATCTGGGGGGTGGTTTGGGGTACCATGCCATCTGTTGGCATTGGTCCACTGTGGTTTCTGAAGTCCAGAGTCAATATAAAAAATTTTAGAGCATTTCTTGCTTCCAACTGTTGCCAGACAGACTTGGCACCTTCCCACATCACCAAAAGCACTAAAAGCCAGCCAAACGACCATGATATTGTGCTTGTTTACTGTGACTACAGTAGCTGAAAAAGCAGTTTTTTAGTACTTGGAAAGTCTTTTTGGAAGTTAATTAGTTATGATTTCTAATTTGATTTCAGAGCTCTGAGTCTAAAAACTGACACCAAAGAGGGTTCTCCAGAGGTTTTGATGTCTTACGTAGCCGACAAGACGTCTATATTGGACGAGTTGGGAGTGATTTCTTGCTGGAAAGCTGTCACTATCTCAAGCTCTCTCCAAGAGTCTTTTGGCTCAGTTTGATATCTGGATTTATACACGACCTGTGGTTTCCTTTCAAAAATAAACCTGAGATTGATCAAAAGAAAAAATTCAAAGTCCAGTCTCCAATTAAAGGCTTACCTTCCTGCCCGCTGTGGCCTTGAAGGTGGCTCGCAGAGATCCTCGTCTGCTATTTTTACCCTGCGGTGTGTTTGCACATTGCTCTGTGTCCTTGGGGCAGACATGACTTCATTAATCAGATTTAAAATCTGAATGAGTTGATGAGCCAGATGTAATAAGACCTGCAGAGTGGAGATGGCCACACACGCTCAGATATGATCTCAGAGCAGCGCGGAGCAGGGAACTGGTTTTCTTACAGTAATAATCTTTTCTCTTCATGGAAATGTTGGTCCTTCCTCCCGGTAATCACAGACCGGCTCACAGAGAGAAGCAGACGCAGTTATTACCCTGCCAGAGCTCACGGTGAACTGCTGATTCAGAGATCAGAGCTGCGGCTGCAGATGCACACTGATCGTTTGTGCAAAAATGGTGCAACAGGAGAGAATGAGTCACCGCTAACATGAGCACTAATGGAGTGTCCATGTGATGTAAGTGTATGTTCATAGTCTGTCTGTGTGTCTGTTATTATGCGTCTGCAGAGGATCAGATGTTCTCACAACAAAGAATGCAGAGGGAATCATCCAGAGTAAAAGCTTCTCATGGTTTCTATTTTGTGTTTAAAGAGGGGGTATTGTGCTGTGCCATATTTTTAAGACAGATATAAAGTCATAATGCTGGACGTTCGTAGGAGATGTGCGCTGATTTTCAAACTACTTCTTATTCGTATCTTGTAGAAATCCCTGAATCTGTCTGTAAACTACGGAAGAGGATTAGGGCCAATGAAAAAAAAAGAAAAATGCGTCCAATTTTTTTTAATTACTATTTCTTTCTGATTTGAATTCTGACTTTTTTTCTCAGGATTCTGAGATTAAAGTAAGAATTCTGACTTTTTTTTTCCAGAAAAAAAAGTACGATTTTTTTTTTTCTATCAGTGGCTTTAATTTTCCTCTGTAGTAAACTGCTCAAAACAGTCTAAATTATTAATTTGGCATGAGATTTTCAAGAGGTCTTCATTACATAAGGATCCCTTAACTACTTCACATCACACATTAAAGGGGCGGGCCTCAAATACCAAGGTCTGCCCATACCTCTGCCCCCATTATAGGCCTCTGTAGGGCTAACCAATTAAAGGAAAGGGGGTTTGTGGAATGTGGAGCCTTAAAGAGACAGCAACCGAAACAAAGTGTTCAGACAAAGGCGTGAATAAGAGTTTTCTAAACCTCTAAAAGCTTATTTTAAGCTGTAAATCATGTGAAACTGCTACAAGGATACCAAAGGGACAAGTTAAAGCCACAAAACCGAACATGATACCCCCTCTTTAAATCTTCAGTGAGGACAAGAATTTAATCATGTTGTATTGGAATCACATTTAGTGTTTCATATAGGAGAGTAGAATATTTATTTTTCTTTAATTTGTGTGTATCTGATGCTATAACAACAAAAGAAGTACCTGTATCGCTTTTTGCCACCAGATATTACCTGTCTGGATGTCCCTCCAGCTGCAGACATTCGGCTAACCCCACAAGCTCTTCTCTTTGTTGCTATATTTGTCTGTTCATGAGTGTGTGTGTTTCCTCACGCTTTCCCGGCCCCTGCCCTCCGTAGAATTGGCACCCTGAGCGAGATTATGCAGGAACACAGCAGCAGACGCTGGCATGGACTTGAAAGACACGTCGCACCTTTCACCCACAGCAAAGACGCCGCCGTAGCAGCTGAGTGTTTCTCTGCTGCAAAACCATCAGGGCATTGTGGGGACGGCGCTAAGATGTGCGAGTGTGTGTTTGTGGGGAAGCTGGATAAGTCATTCTGGGTTTAAAGACAAAGGGATTTAGAGGAGGAGGCTTTATTCTTTTTGTCTCTGTCCATCTCTGGAGGCTGTGGTGAAGAAAGGAGGTGAGAGGAGAGAGACAGAGGGATTTAGAGGAGATGAACACTGTTTTCTGCTCTCTGAGAAGATAAACTGACAGGAGGAGAGACAGCAAAGCACTGACGGGGACAGACAGGATCACGAAATACGATTTTTTTTTTTTTTATCAAAGGTTGGTTGTGATGAAACAGATGTTGATTTGTGATCAAAACCAGACTGTCTCTTTGAGATCATCAAAATATGTCAGACAGAAAAAAATGTAAGGGTTCAGATGGATGTCATCTCCATTTTTCTTTAAAAAAAGCTTTAAACCTAAACTACCTACTTTTTATCAGAGCCCCTGGACCAAAGTCTGTGTCTATGAAATTAAGCTGCTGTGATTATTTTGAGTGGTCAGGACTTTGGGTTAATCTTTTTTAACAAAGGCTTAATGTAAAAAAAAATTGGGAAGGTCCCCAAAAGCTCTCCCAAAATTTTGCAAAAAGTTAAGACTTTTGCAAGATCCTGAAAAAAATTCAGAGATCTTGTTAAACTCTTCGAAGGTCCAGGACACCTCAATGAGATTGTGAGGGATTTTTTTTCATGATCCTGAAACAACTTTTGCAAGATCATTTTGCGTGATCTCAGAAGAGATTTTTAGGATCAGGACTTTGGAGAAATTTCTTGAAATTTTGCTCAAATTTTTCAGACTCTTTAAATAGTTTCTTTGGATATTTAACTCTTTTTTGGATCTCACAAAGAAACTTGTTAAATTATCTCAATACCAAAAACAGTATTTTGCAAGTACAGTGACGTTTTGTCAAAAGTAATCTGTATTTTCCTTCAATTTTTTAGGATCATCAAATGATTCTGAAAGACTTTGGTTGTGCTTTTTTTTAACAAGATCATGCATTACGTTTTTTTTTTAAATGATCTTGCACAAGTATGATGGGATCTTGCAAAACAGTCCAGGCATTCCTTTGATTTCTCAGAATCTTGCTGAAATTTTCTCTGTAGATTAAACAAGACATTACAAAAGTCTCTTGGGATTTTGTAATCGTTTGTTGAGATCTTGCATAAGTTACTTTGATCTGGTTTACATTTTTTCAGGATCTTGCATTAGTTTTTCTGAATCATGCAAAAGTGACTGTATTTTCTAGAGTTGGTGGTCTGGATTTCTCCAAAATTAACCAAGTTCTTGCTTAGGTTAAGTCCTGATCCCACAGTAAACTCAATCGATCTTGTTGGATCTGTTTGGAATCTTGTTTTAGTTTTTCGATATTCTAATATCTGTTCAGACCCTGCAAAAGTTTCTTTGGGTTTCTGCTTATGTATCTCAAAATCTTTCCTAATACTGTAAGGATTCTTTAAAATGTAGGTATTTCCCAGAAGTTTAATCAGGATCTTACAAAAATCTTTCAGGATCTTGCAAATGTTAGTACAGAGCTTCTGAAAAGTTACCTTTATCTTGCATTGATCTGTCTGGATCTTGCAATAGTTTTCAGAGTCTTGCAAAAGCTTCTTTGGATCTACCTGGAATTGAACCTGGATCTTCCTAGAGAATTGAACTGAATGTTGATTTCTTTTCTACCTGTAGAGCAAAGCAGGGGCCTCGCAGGATGTTTCTTTTATCCCAGCGGGGAAAGAAGGAGCTTTGGACTCTTGTGTTTTTTTCTGCTTTTGTTTCTTCCTATAACACAGACTCTGCTTGTCCCTGTCTCAGATGGTTTGTTTGTCTGTGTTGCTATCGAGCTTGATCTCAGCTTCACAAAAATGTGAGGAGAGTTACTTTTCCAGACAAATGGTGAAACTGCTGCTGCTAAATGGAGTCTAGTGGCTCCTTAGAGAAGAAAGTAACAGCTGCTTCTGGTTGTAAAGCATCTTGCTTTGTAACAAAAACAACTGCCTCTGTAGAGATCCTCTCTGTAGTGTTAATCTGAGCCTGCTTGTGGATAAACAAGAGCTTTTATTGCCTGTATTTGATTAGATTTTACCCCAAGAATAACTTCAAAGCCCAGATACCCTGACTGAAAGCTGCTAATGAAACCATAAAGCAAATCAGGTTTACAACTTTGGAATTCCCCTTTAAATGAAGCAGTTTGATTTTCTTTCCAATTAAAGATTGAAAACTGAGGGCACAGCTGCTGTGCGATTTTTTTCCCCTTCACCTCCTTCTCACGTTTTTTTTTTCTCTCGACTTTTTTTTCTCCCTTGAGGCTGAACACGCCGAGCAGAGAGAAAAAGGGTGAAGTGCTCATGAGAGGAAAGAGAAACTTTGATGGCTCTAAGAAGAAAGTCAGAGTAGTTTGTCATTATCTTGTCAGTGCAGCTATAATTATACCCACACTTTTCTCTTTCAGATATACTGACACACACACAGATACACACCCAGAAACACACTGCTAGTGACAGCGCTGTACATGCACTCACAAATTATATGTTCTTCGACTGTTCAGCAGCACAGATACACACATGTCGCATTTACACACAAAGTAAACATAAAGTATATCATTAGTTTTCAGCTGCAGCCTCTTTGGCTTTAACCATCCGGTCTTTCATGACCCTGTTGGAACCTTTAGCATCTTTGAATATGTGTCATATGTTGTTGATGCATTCAAAGCTGTGCTGACTTTCCTGCGGGAAGCGTGCAGCTCTCTGATCTCAGGTTACAGGTGTGAAGAAAGAGCGAGTCAGACGTGGCCAGGTGTTGGTTATCCTGAGGTTTAACCTGAAGTGACCCCAGGTCTCAGTTTATTTTGAAGAGTCAGTTTGGGCAAAAGTTGTATCATGGTGTGTTGCGTTTTTGTACTGCTGATAAAATAATGGTATTAATCAGCATCTCCTGGAAGATACACTTGATGTTGTCTCTGTCATACTCAAAAGTATAGACAAGATCTTAAGAAAGTTTTCTGAAGCTTCCAATCATCTTGTAAAATTAAACCTGCATTCCCCAGTAGTTCAATCAGGATCTATCAAAAGTATTTTGATATTTTGCTAAGACTTCTCCCAGAACTTGTAAAAGTCTCATAGAATCCTTCTTAAATATCCTAAACTCTGTCTTAAGTTTCTCAGGAACTTGCAAAAACTTGTCTGTAATTCCCAAAAGAGACTCAGGATCTTGCAAAAGTGTCTTTGGATTTTGCTAAAGATTCTTGCTAAAGTACCATAATTTTTTTCTTAAGTTGCTAAGGATTTTGCAAACTTGTACCTGCATAGCCAAGAAGTTAAATCAAGATCTTGCAAAGGTTTCGTGAAGTCTTTGTAAGATTTTTCCCAAAACCTTTCAAAGTCTCTTTAAATCATGCTCATTTATCCTAACCTCTTTCTTAAGTTTCGAAGGATCTCGCAAAAAATGGGTAATCAGGATCTTTTTATATTTTTTCAGATATCTTGCCTAGATTATACAAGATCTTACGGTAGCTTTTTGGAAACATGCAAAAGTAACTCTAGATTTCCCTAAAAGTTGACCAAGGTTCTTCTTGAGGTTTAATCACAATCTACAGTATATTCCTGAGATCTGTCTTGAAATCTTGCTAAAGTTTCTTGGGATCTTGCTCAGATTTTTTTTTGACATACAAACATTTCTTGGGATCTTGCCTGTGTATGTTAAAATCTTCCCAAACGTTATCAGAGTCTAAAAATCTTGCCAAATTTACCAAGATCTTGTTTAGCACTGTCTCGATCTTTCAGTAGCTTGTAGAGTCTTGCAAAAGCTTTTTTGTCTTACTCACAAGTTTAACCCAAATCTTTAATACCAAATCTCTCTAAGTTTTGTGCAATGTTGCAAACCAATCAGTCTTTTCCTTTATGACCTCTAGGGTAAAGAAAGAACCTATCTGGATGCTTTTAATCACTGCACCCTGGAAGATGCGCTAACCATTTCAACAAACGCAGTAACTGGTCAGCTCTACATATATTTTGATGTGATTTGTCAAAACTACAAGACCACGATTCCTCTAATGGAAAATATCTTAGGAATGAAAGTGTGTCATCAGCATAAAAAGTGATGCAAGGCATTTGACAAGTTATCTCTCATATTGTTGATTGAAAATAAAAGAGGTCCTAAAACCCAACCTTGGGGCACACCATTAAAAACCACTTGTGGAAACAAGGTGAATCCAGTCACCTGAACACATTATTTTTTCAGCATCTTATCATTCTTTGAATTGGCCCACATTGTCTTAGCTTTATTACATGTGTATTAATGAAATTATACTTAAAAATCAGAAAATAGTGCAAAAACTACACACTTTTGTGTGATTTTTAGCAACACTATCAAGAAAAGAAGAGTATGAAGGCACATTTTATGGTTTGATTTCTGCAATCTGTTTATGTTAGTTCCGTGTTGAGGACACACTGATCATACTAATGGTGAGTTCTGCTTTATGTTATGAAGGTTATTAGAAGGGCTTTAGTGCTTGGGGGTTGGAAAAGAAGAATTTTATTGCTGTGTGTGTTAATCCATATTTCTTGAGCGATACTCCGGCCTCAGGATATAAAAGAGCCAATATCAGAGGCATTCAACCATATGGCGTCAAGGACCAAAACTACACAAGCTTTCATTGCAGCACTTCATAAAAGCTGCACTAAAAGTCACAATATCTGACACATACTTTTCCCCCTGTCTCCTGCGAGTCCTCCAACTTTATGAAAGTGCAATCACAAATCAATTTTCGACTGACTCTACCACTTACTTGGACCCTGCAAGTGCGGCTCTCAAAAGCGAGACCGGAGAGTTTATCAGCGAACATTTCGCATTTAGTCGCTTTAATTTTGAACGTTTTTCCTCCAGTTAGTTCCCTCTCTCTGAGTCGTTTTTCCTGTCAGGGTGGAAAAACCTCAGTTAGACCATCATGGTAGTAGTAAAAACCCTCCATTAAAATCTCTGCCAGTGAAATTTGTACGGTCTCACGGTCTGTTAACAGCTCCTGTAGGTGAAGCGAGGCCTCAGAGTTTCACTGCGGCTCTCACAGACAACCATCACTGAAGTGTCTGCAGTAAACTGACCTCAGCTGTGAGGGGATAATGGCGCTTTAGTGACTGATTGTGTTATAATTATCAGCAATAATCGGTGCTGAGATCCCAGCAGCAAATAGCATCATACTGAGAGTGTGTATTTGTGTGTTTTCGTTCGGTCTTATTGGTCCCAACAGGGAAGCCCAGTGCTTCTAGCCCCTGGCATACACACTGTGTCCATTCAGTGCCTCCCTGCAGTGCCCTTACATAACACCAGCATGAAAATCATGAATCAGTAGATTCACTGCTTTAGAGATGCCTTATTTTGCTGCTTTACAAAAAGTTTGCAGATGTCTTGAGGTTAAAAGAAGCTAACTTTTGATTATAGGGTCGCTGGTTTCAGGCTCAGCTGAATATTGCAACAGTTATGTAAAAGTTCAACACCTCAGTGCAAAGTTTGAATGTGGTTTAGGAGTTAAAATTGAACTTGATGAATTACTGTAAACTCATGGAGCAGTTAAAGCTGAAGAAGAATTTTGGAGAGCAATTAGAGAATTAACACTGTTGGCCTCAAACCACTCATTTCTCAAGATTGTACATAGAAGCGGCTGTAGCCTCTAAAAGTGCTTTTCAACTGCAAGAGCTAGGGACCTTTCGCGGTAACTTTTGGTTTCTGTAGGCTTAAACTCAGCTCTTTAGCATTGCATTGGTCTTCTTTCAGCCCAGTAGTAAGGATGCATCTCTTCAATTTCCTAGTATTAAAGAGTGAAGTAGAAATCAAGTTTAGAACAGCTGTTGAGGCATGGAAGAACTCCTCAGGATTGCATCCTAGTTTTTATGTATAAAAGGGTCAAAATATCTTCATCAGCTAAGTATTGAGTGATAATCTAAAGATATTTGAGTGGGATGCTCTTCGCTGAGTGTCACCAATTCACAGGGTCGCTCTTTAAGCCGAAACACGGGTCAATCTCTGCCAGTATTTCAGCTGTTTGGGAACAGCTTTGGAACCAGTCCTGTTGCGAACTTATTTAAAAATGCAATAAAGCACCAAAAGCAGCACAACCTGGATATTCTCCATGCTAACAGGCTAACTGCCACGTCACATACAACACTGCCAACCAATATTTCACCTTCTATGGTGCCATTGTTTCTTAATGGCCTTTGTCGTTGTCTTACAGCCCTCTACTGGTCAGGTAGTAGAGTGCAATTATTATTTTTTTCTCCTTACATCAGTTGAACTAAAACTTGTTTGTTTTATTGTGATGCACTTTCTTTTCTTCTCTTTTGTTTTTTTTCTACTTATGCTCTGATAGGTTAAACTATAAATGTGCAAAACAAAGGGGTAGGACTAGAAACGTTTTCTGACTTCATCCTATACCCTATCGAACGAGGTATAATGATCCATGTTATTAAATTTGTCTCTTTAATTGTTTTGTTTTTTCTCTGTTTTAACATATTGTACATCTTATTTATCTCTGTTCTGTTCTGTTTTGTGTTTAATCCGTTCAAATAAGCAAATAAATAAAATGAACTTCTAGTCCAAAAGCACCTGTGTCTTAAAAGCTAAGCTCAATGTCAGTCCTCCAAACCTGCTTTTATTTATTTATTTATTTATTTATTTATTTGGGGGGGGGGGGGGGGGGGGGGGGGGGGGTTAGCAGGGTAGACTCAACTGGTCTCACTGGATTTATTCCCTCAGTTTACAATTTCTTAATTTATTCATCAATTTAGTAATTATTATTATTTTTTTTTTATTTTTTTTTTAAAAAGTTTCAATTACAAGTTTAGAGTCACCTTTAATTCAGCAATGATGTTCATTTTGCAAATTATGGCAGAAGTCTGATAATGTGATTGGGCATGGATACCTGCATTTAACAACAGTTTTAATGTTGCTATATTTGGATGAAGACTTGAACCTGGAGACGAAGGTCCTTAAATCATAATGAAAATATTCTGAGTGATTAAGGTCGTGAGAATTAGCCAGGGATAGGTTTTGATAAGATTTTATTGATACCAGTGCCTTTATCGATTCTCTTATCAATTCCACGGATGAATTTTCTGCATACAAAAAGTTGGCTTTACAGATTTTTTGTGTTAACAGCATTTTATTGAGTTTATAGGTAAATATGAAATTATTTACTGGATCTGGAAATCTCTGGACGAGGATAAATTAAACATTTTTAAGTGATGCACGGTCTGGATGCTTGGTGCCATTTCTGCTCATTGATTTCCATCCCTAGAAGAAGTGCCCATATCCCATAGAGTTTTTTGCAATCTACTGTCATCCACGAGTGCAGTCGCCCCCTGCTGGCTGTAAAAAGACTACAGGTTTTACCAGGCTCTCCTCCTTAGATAACTGAGATTCAGTCTTTTCTCTTTTCTCACAAACACCTTTGCGTTGTTTACTCTTTGTTTAGCAGGAAACGACAAACCCACTTGTACCTATCTTGACAAAAAACCAAGATGGATCGTTGAAGTGTGTGATGCATTCATCGAAAAAGGAAATGTGGAGCCACCTGTTTTGATTGCTTGTGACAAAACATTTACCTGTTAGAGGAAAGGACGAAGTTTGAGCTTGTTTTGAGTTTGTTGTGTAAGAAAATAAGCTCAACGTTTCATTCATACAAAGATATTTCCTCCAGCTGCATTTCTTTGACACTGAGGTGCCTTTGAGCTGCTCAGCAGACGTCTGCGGTTGTACTCAGATTTTTCCAGGTATGAACGCGTGGAGCAGCATGAATATGAAGCAGGGCGCTCCCGAAAGAGTGAGCATGTGTTCTCAGTTGTCTCCCTGCATAAACACAGGTAAAGAAACATTTCCTCGGGTCTTTTCCGTGTCGCAGTGGGCGTGAGCGGTCAGCTGCTGGTCCCTTTCTGCTGCTCATAAATGACTTTATGGAAAGTCAAAGCGCTGCCGGCCTCAGTGGAAAGGATGCCTCATAAACTGTCAGCATTGTCCCGGTTTACCGAAGAGCCTCGGCTTGTTGCCTTTAAGAGACTCAGGTGAAGCTCTGTGCACTTGTTTGGTACAGTCGTGGCACACTGGCAGCTTTATTTCTGCAGCTCTATGAATGCCAGTCTGTAAGCAGAGAGGGTCAGAGAGACAGAGTGCCTTCAGTGCTCAGTGTGTGTCAGAGAGTGTGTACGTGTGAGACAGAGAGGTACTTTGATGAATGCTATTGATCTTTGTTAAGATGACTTCACAGCAAGAGAGAAGTGAGAGAAGCTGAAGACGAGGCTCAGAGAGCGAACGGTGAAAAAGAAAAGTAGGAAAAACGTCAAAGTAAAAAAGAGAAGAATGTTTTTCGGCTGCGGCACTTTACTTTTACCTCTTTCACTTTGCACATCAGGAGCATAAAGCCACCGACTTTCCTCGGCAGTTGTTGCCTATTTCAAACATTTTCCAGAGACACAGAGATGTAAATACTTGAGAAGCTGAACCAGAATAGTCTCGCTGAATATAAACAGGGAATTAATTGGGGAAATATGCAGCCAGTAATGGCTGCTGCAGTGTGTAAATTGCTAAAGGAAGCAGTTTTTTTTTTTCCTGGAGAAAATATGTCTCTGGCATCTCTTCTAAACAAAGTGCTCTGATGCTCTGCAGAGTCCTGGAGCTGCAGATCACGATGCATTAGCATCTCATTTTCTCCCTGACAGTACTTACAGAATATTTCACAGAGACGTTTCTCTATGTAATTCCAAGCAGGGTTTTTATGTGTAGATATATCTTTAAGGGACAGATTCTATATGCCCATTTCATCATTACCAGGCGAATCTTCTAACACAGCCTCAGGCCCTGAACCTGAAAAATGTAAATTTTGACCCACGCTGTGCAGAAACTGGACTAATAAACCTTTAGAGAAGCATTACAGAGCCTGACAAGGGACCCAATTATGTTGACAGTCAACTTTCAAAGTGCAAATTTCTTCACAAACTGCAATGAAAAGTTGTCTTAAAACTCCTGTGAGAAATTTTGAGCTCAGTGTTAGTTTAGGCAGACTATGAAGGCAAGCGTCTTTTCTGCTGCGTCTGAGTTCAGCAGTGTCATGTGTATCATCACTGATGCTCGCTCTGTTCTGTACCCATGTGGATCTTTGCTGCTGCTCCTCCTGCCTCAGCTTTACATGTATGCTCATAAAGCAGTGACATGTGCTCTCCCCACATCGGGCTTTCACATTCATCATTCATGCATGGCAGGGCTGGGGGGTACCAAATCAGAGCCTTAAAGCTAAATATTAAAGGGCTGTGGCGACTTTCTGGAAAAGCTAGTGTTTTGTCTAGAATAAAGACACAGTTTCCCATGAGCACTTGGAAAGCCATTCATCCTTTAACACTGCTTTTCTTTGTCTAAGATGACTTTTTACCAGTTACAAAGTTGTGTGGTAATGATTTTATTAACAGTTACCTAGCGCTATTTCCAATGCAAAAAACCTTTCTAAACACAGTTTGTTGTGTAGTTTAGTCCCACTGCGTGGTGCTCTGAGATGTGTCCGAAACGCTAGTGAATCCTGGTTATATCCTGCCAGTACCAACTCCAACCTCACCAAGCAGAGCTAATGTAACCTCACTCTTCATTTTATTGATAGACTCTCAAGTTTGAACAGACCACTGCAGAATAACTGCTGACTGTGGGTTGGATGGACATTAGCATTAACATTTCGACCCTTGTATTAGCCTGAGCTCTATCACTCTCCTGTTTTCTTTTTCTTTTTGACAGTGCAGCTCCAGTGTCTGCCATTGTCATGGTGACTTGCACAGGCTGTCTACCAGAAATAATCTGTTTAGGCACTGCTAATCTCACTTTGAGTAGTGGATTACGGTCAGGTTTATACATAGAAATGAGACTTTTAAGATCACTCAAAAAGTCCTCTAACTTATTGAATACAAATAAATAATGTTTTTGACAAGAGTGGTCCTGTCTGAGTTGTAGATTTTGGCGCTCCCCTTTGATCCAGGGATAGGTACCAAATTAGTTACTTTTATAGATACCAACTGAATTTCATCCGTAGTACTGAGACCAATTCTAGTAAAATCAAACGGTACCATGTTTAGGCACCTAAACACATCCTTGTGCCTGTGAGAGAATGAAAGAGTAGGCAATTTTCCATGCTGGACTTGAACACAGCATTGCAAGTTTATATACGAGGGTGGGCTAAAAAGTTTGTAGCCTGACCAGCAAAGAGTTTACCATTGTCATGAAACTTGGCATGAATTAAACTCAACATTTTCTGACACCTACGGCATGGTTTATTTTTCAACATGATCCATGTTTTTTCAGCTTGTTGCTGTGGCAGGACATCCAGACCTTGGGTCATCTTTAAGGCTCTTCCTGCCCTTCTTGAATTCAGCTGCCCACTTTTTAACAGTTGATGAAACTGGAGCATCATCCCTCACTGTGGTAACCATGTCAGCGTAAAAACCGCCATGATGCCACATTTTGTCTATATTCACAAAATGTCTCTGGTTATACTTCCCAAAGTCCTCAAACACTACATCATCGTCAGTTAATCTTAAAATAAACCATGACGTAAGTGTCAGAAAATGTTGAATTTAAAGCATACCAAGTTTCATCACCACAGCAGAACTTCTTCCTAGTCAGGCTACAAACTATTCAGCCCTCCCTGATATTGAGAAATAAATATGATAAAGAACATATAAAAGTACCAAAAAGTAACTGCTAAGCTAGGTTTGTTTGCTTTTCTTGATCGTCAAACTCCAACTTTAAGGTGCTTTAACCTACGGTGTCCTGAAGCTTTTCACCCTCTTTGAGTGGCTTGAACCAGGAGACCTGCCCACTTCATCCTTTGAATAACTTCCTTGTTTACCTCCTTTCATCAGTCCTTCCTTAATCTCCTCCAAGCCACGTCCTCCTCCTTCTTTTTATTTTTTCACCACCGTCAGCAAATCTGTAGGCAGCTATTCGTTACAGCTGTCGCATCCACGCTCCTCAGATCATCTTTCAAACTCACGGCATCTTTCAGTGACAATAATACAGTCCCGGCGAGGAAATGAAGACTTGAAAATGAAATGTGCAATCTCTGTGTTCTCTTATCATCAGTTTCTTACACATTTCATGCCTGAGAAAAAAAAAGTGCTGTGACGAGAAAGGAGTGCTGTTGTAAATGTATACTGGGCTCATCTTCAATTTGCTCCGACAGCTGAAGATACGAGCGTAGATATTCCCATTAGCATGCACAGCACTGATAATAACACATATAGATTGTGCGCTTCTTCATCCTTTTGACTCGTCCTCCAGTTTTCACAAACATTACCAGAGGGATTGGATTTTGCTACCAACAGAGGATGCAGAATCTCACGTCCTCACATTGAGATAACACATGTCACACATAACGCTGTTGCACAGGAGATCTGCTGACCGAGTGAGTCCCTCCTGGGAACTTTACCAATCAGGAGAGATCAAACTAAATTGAGCTTTTCATGTGAGGTAGCTCTGTTGTGTCTCAAAGCTGTGGTTTTATGCTCACTCTTCTGTCCTCTTGGGATTAAAGGGTTTATTGTTCAGGAAAATAGGGAAGTAATGGTTTCCTCTGTCCCACGGGAACGCTCTGACATGGCCAAAGGTCAGTGATCTCCATCACCGCCTCCTCTCAGACTGTATCGACGTATCACCTCCCTCATCTCCACTTCCTTTCTCCCTCACATCCTGATGCCTTTCATGAAAACGACAAAGACTGACTGATCCGCCCAAAGAGAAGAGAAAATGGCAGAAAGTAATCCTGAGGAAAAGAAGAGAGATAAGAAAAGGAACACGGAGGCAAAGCTGCAGATGACAAGATTCCCCTCCCTTGTCTTTTTCACCAATGTTAATTACAGCGTTTGTCCTCCTCTGGGACGAAGCGCTTGCGTTGCCTGCTGCAACGTTCGTGCGAATCGACGGCCCGACGTCTCCGAGCGGATGAAAAAGGGAGAGATTTTCATCAACAAAAAGCTGCTACTCGCTGCGGCGCTGTTACGCCTTAGAGGGCTTTGATGTGTCAGCGTGAGCATGAAGAGGGAGGAGTAGAGCGCACACAAAGCGAGGAGAGGTGGGAGGCAGAAAGAGAGGCCTTCTTCTTGAGCAAAGATGTTCATAATCCATCATGTCTTGTCAATTTGCGCTCATGAAAGAGTTAAAATGAATATTTGATGTGGCAGGGCAGCATGAAAAGGTGATAGAGAGGAGCAGTAACTGGTCAACACAGAGGCAAAACATCAAACTGAGGCTAAAAGTTGAAGCGTACAAAATGAGAGGATATTACTTTTTGTGTTAGATTGACAGTAAATGAGATTACAGGTTACCTTTTGATTGACAAGTCAATCAGGGGATCCTGTCTGTAATGATGGAGGCTCTGCAGTGTTTTAGAGGGTCAGGGGATGAGGATGACACTCTTTTTCTGCATGTTGGCAAAGGTTTAACTCGCTTGCATGCACCAGATAGATGAGCTTTCTGTGTCAACCTGTTGTTCTTTTTTTTTCCATTTCCACATTAAACTGTATCTTTCAGCCTATAAATATTGATTAAAAAATGGTGTTTCAAGTTTGCTTTGGGGTGCCCAATGTAAAATCACAGTCACTGTCTAATAGGCGACATTTTGTGAAGATTTTTAGTTCAATTTTCTCAAATTCAGCTTGTTTTTCATGCAAAACTGAATTTCAGCCAGGACCACTTTGTCAAAATCTTTATTAACTTGCACAGTTTCATTAGGCAGTATGGTTCTGTTCTGCTCTTCTATATGCTTGTGTGGAAAGCCTGAGGCAGGAAGAGCACACCTTCCTGCGCATCACGAGCCATCGTGAACGGCGTAAGCAGGGAGCACAGCAGCAAAAATAAAAACCCAGACAGAACAGAGCAATCGACATGTATACATTGACAAGAGGAGGTGAGGTGGATATGGGTTGCAAAATGCCATCAGAGGAAGCAGAAGAGTCTGGGTTATAGCTGTTTAAATAGACCACTCTGAATGCAATTTTCCAATAGGAGGCGGATACGGGAGTCAGCCGAGCGTCGTGGCCTGCCTCAACTAATGCTACGCTCAATGTTCTATATACTTGTTTAAAATGTGTACACATGAAAAATAAATCTAAATATAAATGTTGAATCCTAATCTCAACACTAACTCTAAATGGGAAGTCTATATCTAAATGTTAGAGCTACATCCAAATACTAGATATAAATGTTAAATCTTAATACTAAATCTAAATTTGCGTGATTTAGTAATTAGATTTACATTTATTTTTCATGTGTAAACATTTTTAACAAGTATATAAAACAATCTGTTTTGCATGGATTTCGGTCTCAAATGAAAGAAAAACAAGCTAAATGTAAAAAAAGTGACCTTCACAAAATCCCCCCCCCCCCCCTTTTTTTTTTGTTTTTGTTTGGGGGGGGTTACCTGTTTAACAGTGATTAAAATGTTACATTTGCCATCCCATAGTTGGCAGGGATTTTTTTTGTATTTACAGTATGTGAGTGATACTAGCAATATAACTGTTGTTAATGGTGTTGTAACTTAATGAAGTTTTTAAGCTTTTCAGAGCTTTTTCATAACTTCTCAGGCAATAATGATACATCAATAAAAATTTTCCTCATATAGCTCTTTTCGATTTAAGTAACAAAGTGCTTCACAACAAGCTATAGAAACAGGTGAAAATAAACAGTAAAAACAATAACAGGTAACACAAATAGCAAAGATATAGAATAAATCAATTGAGTAAAAAATAAAATAAGATAAAGTCATAAAACAAAAGCTTTTCTGTAAAATATGTCTTCAGTAGCAAAATAAACCCAGGGGAGTGATTTTGGAAGTCCGTTCCAAAGTCTTGGGGCTCTCACTGAGAAAACTCTATCGCCCTTGGTTTTGAATCTAGACTCTGGAACAGCCAGTAGAGCACTGCCACAGGATATCAAACTGTGTGCGGGTACATACGGGTTTGTACATACTATGGCTCCGCAGACAAAAGGCTACTGAGATGGGACGTCACAGTGATAACATCTATATATTATACAGTCTAGAGTTGTCTTCTCACGAACACTAAAATGTACTAAAACACAGTATTCTCTTCTAATTTTGAAGTGCCTTTCTTTTGGAGAGGACAGTGGGTGAAACAGGGTGAGGAGTGACATGTAAGAAAGGTGCTGATAACCCTCTTATGTCTAATTGGATAATGAATGGAAGAAGCTACATCAGTCATTTTCACTGCTGCCATGAATCAGTACTGCGCTCCTTCTTCCAGCATCCTCCTGCAGGCTGAATGCATGATCTGAGATACCATCTCAAACTTCTGCATGTAAAATAAATCAGCAAAGAGTGATGAGGCTGGAGTCCGGGTGCCAAACACAACATTCTGCTGCTGCAATAAACATGTCTGACCTTCAAATCCCTGATCCTGCGTTGGATAGAAATAAAATATGACTTTCATCTTGAAAAAAAAAAAAAATTTTCTCCCAGCCCCTCATGGCATTGATTATTCAAGGAAATATAGACAGAGTTAGCTCTATGTGCAGCCTACAGTATGCACTCACATGACTCCTCTGTGGAGCTGATGTATGAGCATGACTTTCCAGATTTCATTCAGAAATATCTGATTTTAAAGTCATGTGTGTACCATGACTCGCTCTTAGCTGCTTCTATGTTTCAATCTGATAAAAAAGGATAAGATACTCTCCTTCAGCTTTTCTACAGCTAGCTGTGCACGTGATGAACCGCTTGCAAGGTTATAGCTTGACTTCAAAGAAAAGTACATACAAGCCTCTTTAGTCAGGCTGTCTTTGGGTATAACCCTTGGTGGTGGTCCTCGAGTTATTTCAGTTCCTTGGGTCTCTCTCCTTCTCAGCTATGGATGGTTTAGCACTGAAAGGACACACTTGTTGTGAGAGGAATGGAGCGGTAAAGATGCAGGCCACAGTACAATCAATTAAGATTCCTCCAGGAAAGCAGGGCACTGCCCTGGAGGGGAATTCAGACCCTGAGGAAAAATAATCAAGAGGCACTCGAAAACATTCCTGCAGAGCTGTTTAGGCTTCCCCCCCTTCGCCTTTAGACTTGTTTCATTCCTCCTGAACCTCCTGTGGCCCACTCCATCACCAGTGCCTCTGTGGATATGAAATATAGCTCCGATGATGAGTGATAGCCGTCCAGACCAGAGCATATTAAACACTCAGTAGCTGTAATATTGTTCAGTATCATTATTTTCCTCATATTCGTAGACTGCTCCCCCCGACAGAGTCTGTGGAGCAAGAGGGAAAAGATGGAGTCAATAAAGAGATGAGTGTGATGATAATAAAGGCTGAGATTAATAACTCTGGCACATTATCTGTGTGACTGTGTCCCTTATCTATCTCTCTTCATCTTTCTCCTTTGGTTCAGTTTCATTCATTTCAGAGTGCTTTACTGGCACACGTAACTCCTCCTCACGCTGCCAAAGAAAGAACACAGGAACACCTATGGAACAAGGTTGAATAACAGCAAAGACTAAAGCTACAGTGACTTTGATCCAGATAATTTGTTAATTTTTAACAAGGCGTAGAGGTTGTGGTTTCAAGATCTGAGGAATAGAGGTAGTGGTTCGTCTTTAAGTGGAGCTAATTTGGTCAGACGGGTTGTAGTTTATCCTGTTGATGGCCGAGGTGGAAGAGATAAGAGGCAAGGGGCTTCCTGTGTCCTAATATTGCCACTTGCAATGTTTGTAGTTATTTTATTTGTGTTACCCAATCCTAACCCTTCTCCAAGGTAGGGGTCTTGTATAAAGCCCAAGTGGTTAGGCCAAGGCAAAGGGTCTGGAGTGCATTACGGTTAGAATTATAACATTTTTCTTCTCAGCTGTTCATATTATCTAGGAAACTGTGTGAACTTAGAACCACCACAATAAGTTGTGGTATATATGACCAGGACACACAGATTAATTTTGTCTGATGACATCACAGGTGACAGAAATGAGCAATGCTGATGTTGACGGTGTAAGACAGGGAGTTTCTTTCTACCTGTGGCTCAGTGGTAGACTGGATTATCCCTTAGTCAAAAGGTCAGCAGTTTCACATGTGACACAAGGAGCTGGTACCAAAGCAGTGTAGGGATGTGTATTAATGAAGATAACACTGCGTCTCTCTCATCCTAGCATTCTCTGCTATAAGTGTGAACATGCTGTGAATGGGTGAAATTGACGGGTAGTTTTAAGGCATTTTGAATGATTGGAAACTAGAGAAGAGCTCTATAAGTACAAGTCCATGTACTATCAATTTCTTCTTTGATCTAACAGCAGTTTCTCTTCCTCTCCTATCCCTGCCTCTTGCTTTTCCCGAACAGCCTGAGTTGTCCGGAGCAGCCGTCTTCCACCAGGCCAGGAGGGATCAGGTAGTGGACGCCTGTCGAGTCTACAGTGCTTCAAGCCGCAAGCGGAGAGTCTTGACACCAGGAGACCTCAAACACCTTGTAGTGGATGAGGACCATGAGCTCATCTACTGCTATGTCCCCAAGGTGGCGTGTACCAACTGGAAGCGAGTCATGATGGTTCTCACAGGCCGGGGCAAATACAGGTGAGTCATTGCCTTGCAGAGTGCTTTTTGCAATACCCAATTGGAGGACCTTTGATTGCTCATTTCTGCATTGTATTTGTCATTGTAGCATTCCTCACTGTTCTGGTTCCTCTCTTCCACAGTGACCCCATGGAAATCCCCTCCAACGAAGCCCATGTCCCCTCCAACCTGAAGACGCTGAACCAGTACAGCATTGCTGAAATCAATCACCGCCTCAAGAACTACCTCAAGTTCCTCTTTGTCCGTGATCCCTTCGAGAGGCTGGTCTCAGCGTACCGCAACAAGTTCACCCTCAAGTACAACTCATCCTTCCATAAGCGCTTTGGCACCCGCATCATCCGGCGCTACCGCAAAAATGCCACACAGGATGCCCTGATCAATGGTGCCGATGTCAAGTTCAAGGAATTCGCAGAGTACCTGGTTGACCCAGCCACGCAGCGTGATGGCCCTCTCAACGAGCACTGGCAGACGGTGTACCAGCTCTGTCACCCATGTCACATCCATTACGACCTTGTGGGGAAGTATGAGACACTGGAAGAGGACGCAAACTACGTGTTACGGCTGGTGGGTGTGAGCGACTCCTTGCGCTTCCCCAGCTACGCCAAGTCCACTCGTACCACAGATGCCATGACAGCCCAGTTCTTCAGCAATATCAGCACTCAGCAGCAGATCCAACTCTACCAGCTTTACAAGTTGGACTTCCTCATGTTCAACTACTCCACACCCAGCTACCTCCGGCTGGACTAATGGAGGACAGAGCTGGGACTCTGAGAGTGGCTGCCTTGTTTGAGGAGAGGCAAGAAAAAGAGTGAAGGGCGGAATAATTTTGGAGGCAAACTTGATTTAAAAAACTGTTGTAGGCTTGGGGTCCGAATTAGACTTACAAACAGGTGCTGAAAGAAAGAAAGAATGGTAATGCGTGCTTAACTGGGCTTGAATTGATGAATGTCCAATCCACTCTGGGTGATACAGGGACACTGTTTGGATTTGAATGTGGGCTAAATGAACCAAACGCATGCAAAGACTTAAATGTGTGGGTGAAGCAGGTCTTCAAGGTGTTTAAAACGTATCCTCAGAGGACGGACTCGCAGAAGGAATCTCCAAATGATGCACCCTATGTGTTTTAACAAACTGCTGACAAATTAGGCTGCTTCTGATTCTACAAAGCAAACAGCGGCCTCGCACGCGCCCTGACCCCAATACATCGTGGGAGCTAAGCTTATCTCCCCTTCCCCCTGATCAATAGAGAAACTCCGTCAAATTGTAAAACACGAGTCATGTCCTCTGCTGCGCTGTCAGCGCGGTGTGTTAACGCCCATCACCCTTGCCCTCATTAGATTCATGTATTTCCGAGGGAAGCTGGCTCATCACCACCTCAAGGACGCCCTGTAATGGATGGCTACTGACTTCACTCTTAAGACCTCTACAGATGTAGGTGTGGCAACATGGCACAAGCCAAGGGGTTTTAAGGAAACAAGTTGTCGTGGGTCTCTGTCTTTATGGATTCAGGAGAAGGGGCAACTTGTGCTGGAACCTGAGGACCCTGTGACTTCTGTGATTGCGGTTAAGTCTGGAAGAGCTTCATAAATCTTTGCCTGTAACACCAAGCATCCTTAACACTTAGAGCTATGGGATGGTACAGGCTGCTCTCATGTGATGGGCACACCGGCTGCAAGCGACACATCAGAGCAGGAAGTCTGAGCTGAAAGGAAAGAGACTCAGAGCCTGTGTGGGTCTGAAAGGGTTAAAGGCACTGGATCTCATAACCCCGCCCTGCTGTAAACCATGACGCCCCGCCCAGGGGGCTCAGTGGACGCTTCCAGGGCCCACCCGCAAACAGACCTGTCTTTTATGACCAAACATGTCTTTCAGTAAATTAAGAATATCCTTTTGTCTTTATGCTAATTTTTATTGTCTAATGAAGCATTGCTGCGAGCAGCAATAACAAAATATTATTTAATTTGCATTGTTGATTAATTAAACAGAGAAAGGTTTAAGTTGTGTTTCTTGGCTGATGGACATGTTAGGAGATTTTTTAAAGCTGAACTGTGTTAAGAGTTGTTTTGTCATTTCTTCAACACAACTTGCCTCCTCCCCGGTACATTACAGCGTTTTGATTTCGAAGGGTGTGTGTTTGCCACATTTCAGCATATTGCTTTGTCCTTCTGTGTGTGAAATCAGCACAGCGTTACAAGTCAATTTACATTTTCTGTTGTCAAATATTTGGTGCCAAAAGGCTGCAAGAGTGGGAGTGTCAGAGATCCACTCTTAGCGTTCAATCTGTATCATTATCCTCCTCTCCCCCCCACCGCCAGAGCCTGAGAGGTAGCTGCTGCTCTCAGTGCACATATCTATTGCCCACATCACAGAATCAGAGACTGTATGTCATACTTTAATGTGATTAATGCTAGCAATGCTAAGCAATGTCAAGGTTAATAACTGCACTCTCCATCACGCTGTGAATTAGATTACGGGCTGATGTGTGAGCATTACAGAGAAGGAGGGAGAGACTTGGTCTTGTTTGAGTTTTAAAATCTAAATTCTTTAAGTGAAAGAGACTTTTTAAGAAAGGCTGCTTCATATGTTGACTTATATTAAATTACTGTACCTCTGTTCAACAAAATCTGAGTAAATTCAAGGATATCAATCATATGGTGTTGGACTAATGTGTGGATCTCACTTTGACATTTTTTAACACAAGCATTGCTAAGCCACATCTTCAAATGAAGAACTTCTTACCCATTGTCTGTCTACACATGGTCCAACTCCATATGGTTCTTAAAAATCCATTTATACTCCCTTTACATACAAAAATGTATCAGTCAGTTACAAACGATGTTATCGTCACATCCCACATACTTCCGTGCGTCCTTTGCATTGGCATTGCAGTTAACCAATACATCCACCAGGGGGGTCAGCCCACAGTCAAAAGTTTATGACAAAGAAACTCAAATACAAGCATGGCGACTGTGGAGGAAAAACATTAACAAAGGCTGCGTTGTAGCATGTGGTGGTCGGTGAGGCAGTTAAATACATCGTGAAAGTTCTGCCATTGTTATTTCTTCTTCGTGTCTGACTAAAACCTTGTATCGGGACAGCAACACTGCCCCCACGGTTAACAGTGGTACTGCTCCATTTGGTTTGTAACTGCAAGCCTCATGGAAGCAGAATGAAAGCAATTGATGGACAGAAGGCTTCATCCGTATACGTACGTAACATTAAGCCTTCAAGGGGCTTGAGGCATGCCAAACACATTTTTGTCAGTGTTTTCCAGACGTAAAATTCGTGCCAGCCAATCAGAATGAGCCCCTGTCATTCAGCTGTGACAATTGAGAACCCAAAACTCTGTTTACCGGAGTCTACACAAAACCATGAAACCAGAGTTTTCCGAAATCTTAATTTTGGCCACAGGTTTTTGAAAACATTGTTTTTACAGATGAAATGCTGTGGTTTCGTGTTGACAACAGGCCTAAACGTATGAAAATATATGCAGTTTCCCAAATACCCAGCTACATGTGGACATGGCCTATTTTAAAAAAAAAATGTAATAAACCCCAAAAAGTTACAAAATGCTCAGCCCAATAAGTAGTAACATTGTGCTTTTGGTCATTTATTAGATTTTAGGTTTTATTACATTTCAGGGTTGTTGTTATTAAGTGAGCTCTAACACGGCTCAAATAGGAGGTTTCTTGGGATTGATGCATGATCTTAATCCTGATCCGAGTAAAATACCTCGTTTCAGCTGTTGCTGAATCATTTGTAACCTTTGTTATAGCATTCAGTTTGACAGTTTGTCTCTGCAGACCTGCAATTCAAATAGAGCAGAGTCCACCAAAACAAACAAAGAAGGGGCTTTAACAGGAAAACAATACACAAAGCAACAGAGGTATTTCATTTGTAAGACATGACTTGCCGAAGTTTTTTGAATTGAGGAAGGAAGAGTAGCCAATAAATCGCAATTATTCAATAAATCTTAATAAATCAGTATATCAAATGAGTCAAATTTTGCATATTAAGCTGCTCCTGTCCTAAATGATGCATATTTTTAAATCAGTTAACTGAACTGAATTCTCACTCCGTAAACCTGCTGTCATGTAAAACTGCAGTGTGATGAAAGCCCGGCAGCTCTTTCTTTCTTGCCTGGAGGAAACTGAGCAGGTTTATCCAAACCATGCTACCAGGCACAGCCTTAAAAAGAAAAAGACTTAAAATATGTTTCTGAAAGGTTAGAAGTATCACATTAAATGTGTTGAGTTTCTGTTGCAAATATCACAGTTTTCCTTACATTTCCGAGCAGGTGAGACTCTAAGGGAGCGTCATGAGACTATGAGCCAGGGTTTCTCAGGCTCTCCTTTTTCATTTTTTATACTTTTATTTTTCAAGAAAAGTTCTCGAAGATAGTTTTCAGTACAATAATAATCAGTTCATGGAGTTTATTTTGGTGCTCGAGGTGCGTTTTATTATGGAGTTATGTGCAGTGGTGACCCAGTGTCTTTAAAAAGAAGCTGGAGAGTCAAAAGTCAGCATAACTGATAGGCATGATGACCAATCTGAGCTTATAAATAGATGTAAATGTCCTTCAGGAAACACTCTGGAGGATGTCTGAGCAGCAAACC
This sequence comes from Halichoeres trimaculatus, assembly GCF_033239565.1. NCBI lineage: Eukaryota > Metazoa > Chordata > Actinopteri > Labriformes > Labridae > Halichoeres > Halichoeres trimaculatus. The sequence goes on along the minus strand of NW_027437199.1, from coordinate 8,355,426 downwards.
GCTTCATGTAGCTTTTGAAGTGTTATTACTGTATACATGCATGTGCACATGCCTGTGTGTGGGTTATAACGAGAGAACAGCCGTATGTCTCTGCACCACTGGCACATCTGGCTCTAATAAAGGAGCAAAGCTACCGGCCTGGTCCGTGGCCCCGACCATCCTCCTCCTCCTCCTGTAGGAACAATGGCTGTATTCTCAGCACGACCTCCTCCTGGGAGAGTCGCAGAAAAATACACAGCTCACACATTAGTGCACCCGCTGATGTTGATGCCACGCAGCATCTTACTCAGCAGCCGGTTTGGGCTGGAAGAAGCTCTCCACTTAAACACACCGACCGAGCCTCAACTTTAACTGCTCATTTAAAGCCAGAGTGGAAGAAAGACGATACACAAAGGACCTCTTAGCCTGCAAACAAGCCATTACAGAGGCCTCTTCTTTCCGCGCTCTATTTTCACCTCTCCCACCTCGCTCCAAAAGGAGGCTTCCTGTACGAAAAACAGCAGCAAGTCCGTGTTCATGAACCCTGGAAAGGGCAGACTGCTTAAGCAAACAGAGCAGCTAAAATGTCTCCACGGGGAAACATTGAGTGCAGATCCCGGCAGATTTTCTGCCTCTGATACAAACAAACAACTAATTTTTTTACGGCAAATTGTCCCAAGTCCTAATCCTCCTCCTCCTAACTCAGCCTGTAACTGCCCAGTCGTGTCATACTGCAGGAGAGTGTATTTAAGTAAAGCAACCAGACATATTTATGTTGATTTGAACGATGTCTATTCTTAGACTGATTCACATCTCTCGCTGTTCTGCTGCGCTGATGACAGGCAGATTTTTGATCTAAGGGAGGATATGGTGCTATGATTTCTGTTTTTTCTTTATTATGTAATTTATGCAAACATTTCCAAGAACATACAGCCAAACAGAGTGTGTCAGTACAAAGAAAGAAGAGAGGAATAGGCTTATTTCCCAATGAGAGAAACCCAATGAGAAAATCAATACCACCCTTATTGATTATGACGCTAAAGCAAGTAGCCGTTGAACTAAGTTAAGCTGGAAACAGTTAATTATCCAAGCTCTGGCTTAAGAGATAGAGTCCCCAGCCATGCTTGGGTCATCAGGTGCATTGTGGGTGTCTGTCTCTACATGGTGCATCCTCCCTTTCTTCCATTCTCAAAAAAGCAATGCTAATCTGTCAATATTTGGCAGGTGTACCATCCTGGTCCAGTTTGTTCACTCACTTAGCTTAGTGTTAGCATGCTAACTTTTGTTCATTAGCACGCTTAACTCAAAGTAGCTCAAGCTGAGACTGTCAGGACTATGTTGGTAATGAAAACATGAAGTCCAACAATGGTGACCATCATACTGCAAATCCTGACTCAGCATAACTCATAACAGCCATAATGCACCCAAGCCACTAATTGTTGTATTTTATTGTTAGCATATAAAATTAATGTTTAAATCCTGCTGGCAACCTGATAAAATCAAAACTTGTAGGTGGTAAATATACATATATATATATATATATATATATATATATATATATATATATATATATATATATATATATATATATATATATATATATATATATATCCCTCACACTTATGTTATAAACACAAAAATTTGCATCAGAAGCTGTAAATATGTTTACTTAATGCTATCAGATTTGGATGTCTGAATGGGCTCCAATGGGCCTCTAGTGGACGTTTTAGGTACTTCATTTTTTTTCTTTTCTTTTTTTTGTTTTGTTTTTTTGTTTTGTTTTTTTGTTTTTTTTTTACTTCTGACTTTTTTTTTCATGAGATAGCATGCTTACAAATTCCAAACTGCAATATTGTTCTTTTGACTGGTTGCTTTGGCAGGCAAACATTTTTAGCCATAGTTAGCCATAAAACAGGATTCATCACTTTTAACACATTCCAGTTTTAGTCCACTAGCACATCTAAAATTTTGCAACTGGTGTTTTATTCCTGTTTTAAGTGCTTATACTAAGCTAAATGACTTCTAGTTATAGCTTCTTTTTTTCCAGAGAGACATGAGTGTGGTATTGATTTAAAGGCGTATTCCCAAAAACAAACTACTCATTGTCGGAAGTTCATGTTTTGGATTAATTAGTCAGTCATTCAGTTGGAGACTGTGTTTTTTTGTTTGTTTGTTTGTTTTTTATTTATTCTGGCAACAAAAAAAGAAAATTTTTAGATGAATTTAGTCATATTTTTGATCATCAGCACAGAGGGACAAAGCTTTCACTCCATCTCCTCCTCTCAGTTCATTTCTTTGCTGGGAGGTTTCATACACTTATGATATGATGTCACTCATTCTGCTGTTTATGTTGAACTGTTTGGATTTATAATTAATTTACTCCTCTGTCTGGATGGATCTGTCTCCAACATACACACACACACACTTACACAGACTTTTACATGGATTTGTATGGCACTCTTCTTTCTTTGTGCCTTTCATTCTCAGCAACACAGAGCTGCTGAAAAGATTCAGAGCGCCTTCTTTCTGTGGTCACCTGGGCCTTCCTACTACACACACACACACACACTCACATATATAGAGAGTGCAAGAAGCATTCATATATTTTCTAAGTGTCAGCCTTTTACCCCAGCGTCTGCCATCAGGATAAATCGTTCTGCTTCCCGCTGAGCTATTCCACACACTCTGTTGTTATAGGTCATCAATACAATTATACAACAATCAGGAGCACAGCTGAAAAGATCACCAGCTATTGAACTACATCATGCTTTTTGATGTCACCCATTAGCCTTCCTGTTATTCTTCTAATAAACACCTAATAACAGAGAACTGGCAGCGTAGCAACAAGGAGAAGTTCAGTTCTAAATGAAAAGAAGAAAAAGCAGCACACACGTTTTCAATGTACATAAGAAAAAAAATCCATTCACACTTCTAAAATTCCCTCCTCAGCTGCTACATGCTCCCACAGCAATATTACACAGTTCAGCCCCATGTGACTGCAGCAAGAGCCCACCAAGAGCAGGGAGAGCTCCTGAGGCTTTCAGGTTCTGTTCACACCTACATGAGAATCTTTTTCCTGAAAAGGTTGTCAAAGTAGATTAAAAAAAAAACAGGGTTTATCTTCATGGAGATGAAGCCTCTTAGAAAAGTGTCATTTTTATCTTCTCCATTTGAGAATGATGACATGATGCAGATCTAGTGAGCTTCGCCTCAACATACAGATATTTCAGATTGGTCCATTTCGCCGTGACATGAACTAATCGGTTTCTGTGTTGATCCGACATCGTCTCTGATCTCTTCAGCAGCTCCATGTTCTGCCAGATGGTGTGGATGTAACCAGTCTCGTAGGGCATGTGTGTGCGTGTGTGTGTGTGTGACCTTTTCAAAGAATGAGTCCTCAGAATCAGCCGTTGGTTCTGAATTTGTAACACGCCATCATCATTGTGTGCATCAGAGTGCCTCATGAGCTGTAACTACAAGAGGAGCAGCTGGGGAAGGTTGTGTGCGTGTGTGTAGGTGGTGTAAGTGATTGTGTGTTTGTGCTGTTATCCTCTCTGCCTTAGAGGGGTCATCCCTGAAAAAAGAAGGCCCCTTGTTCAAACAGGCGTCACTTATTTATTTATTTATTCTCAGACATCTACCCATCATCCTCCTCTCCACACCATCACAGTAACACACCTAAACTCTTTCTGTATCTCTGTTTCCTCCAGGGGCGGCCTCTCGCTGCTCGGTTTTTACTCCGTTCATTCTCTGGCGCTCTCGCAGTGAATCATGAATAATTGACTGAGTGTTTGTGCACCAGGTGTGGGATGAGCGATGTCGATACTCCGGCAGCACAACCCGCGCTGCATCCTGTCTGATGTTTTCACAATAAAATAACACTGAAACTCCCTTGTGCCTCCCACTGCTTATTTCACTATGTCAAATTACATTACAGAGGAGAGCAGCTCTCTGAGACCTCTGACACAGAGAAGTCCACGCAGCACTTAAACACACCATGCAGAACAGAGAGTTGGATCCATAAATCTGCTCTAGTTTCCATGCCTGTCTCCATATTTTACAGAGACTGAAGTAAACGGTAATCTAAAGTCAAACTCCATTTTGAAGGCAGTATACGTGACTTTATCTGTGTGGTTGTGAGGCTTTTCTGTGAGCCTGTGATCATCCTGGCCTGAGGAGAATCACATACCTGCACTCAAGATAATTTAACCCTTTTGCAAATAAGGTTTAATGGCACAATTTACAAACTTAAATCAACAAACTAATCAAATATGAATAATGTCAGTGCTTGACACAACTCATATCTGCAAGTGTAGAAGGAAATTCACAAACTAAGAAATAGATATAACTTGATATGGCCCTGAAGTTCACCAGGAAACAGTTGGAAGTTGGAAGGGTAGCCAGCCATCAAAAGTCCAAATGTTTAAAATCAATTTTCCAGACCAGAGTTTCATACAAGTTTCAGTGTTTTTTTAAATTTTCTATTTTTTTAATGTATTATTTCTTATAATAATAATAATAATAATAATAATACTATATTATTATTATTATTATTATTATTATTATTATTATTATTATTATTATTATTATTATTATTAATAATAATAATAATAATAATAATAATAATAATATAATTTCATTCATTTATTTAAATTTTTTCAAAGAACACACTGGTCTCTTGAGCATTTGTTCATCACTTCCACGTAATGATCTAAAATCAAAAATGATGTTGCTATTCAGTCCTCTTACTTGAATTTCAACCCTTTTACCACATCACTTTAATTGAAAATAACCAGAAATTGCTTTCTCGAATAAAATTGGTTTGACCTGTTCTTTAAAGAGTTGAATTATTTGCATGAAGTGTTGGAGTAAATATTGTAAAAAAGAAAAAAAAATGAAATTACAAGAGTAAAACATCACACTGTTGAAAAGTTTGGCAAGATTGTATCTAAATCAAGTCAAATGTGGAAAAAAATGGTTGTCCAGAGAGAATGTTACTTTCTTTTCCTCATGGAAAAGAAATTATACCTGAGTGTTGGTAACAAAGTTGTGCCATGTAAACAAATGAAACATAATAAAAATTGTACTATTGGTGTGTAAGCCAAGCCTGTCAAGCCTTTGATAGTTTATCACCTGTTATTGATGAATATGTAAAAGAGAAGGTTTATTTTTCAAAAATTTAGAAGGCCAAATGTCCTCCAATTCTGGAATGGCCCATATCAAGCACATTTAAGTTCCCAGAGATACAAGAAGCATTGCTAGTAAGTTTCCAGAGAACTCTATCAACCGCTGCCACCAGGTTCCTGAGGAGGCAAGTTAAAAAAAGGGTTAAACAACCCTTGGGTAACTGCAAAGTAAATGGAACTGTATGAGACTCTGTATCAGCCGTATGTCAGGAAGAGGAAGAATGAAGCACATATTGTAAAGAACACCTCACAGCGAAGCATGGCGGTGGCTCAGAAAATGCTCTGGGGGCCACCATGCTTCCTCCGGCCCTAAAATAAACTAAAACTTCTACCACTGAGCAACCAAAGAGGAGCAGAAAGCTCTGCGGAGTGGAATAAACTGAAAACAGAAAATCACATGAACCCAGCTGCCAAACATCACCACCATCCACACTTTCCACAACGATCCTCCGGTCACACAGCAGTGTCAGCAACCAATCACACCTGGCTCATCATCTGTTTGATTCTCTGCCCTCTGGTAGACAACACAGATCCATCAAAGCAGAGAGCGCTGCGGTGATGATCAGTTATTTTTTTCCTCCTAGCTGTTTGACTGTGCAGCAAATCCCTCAGCAGCCACACACTCATACACACACACCATCTAATGACCAGACAATCGCTGACACCCCAAGCTGATCATACCATACCTTTCCTTCATATTCATCCTATACATATCCTGTACTAAAACTGCTTTTCTCTTAATCCACACTGACACTACTTAGAGTCATGCCTCACTATTTCATAAAGGCTCCAATCCCCTGGAACAGGAAGTCATTGTAACACATTGGCACTCCTGTTTAATGTCTGTGATAATGTCTCTGTGCTATCACCACCCTGCAACATTACCACCTGTCAGTACCTCATCCACGGCTCCCATGAGGGCGATCGTTAAATGGTTTCTTTATTTACAGGGTTTGTAGAAATGGATGCAAGTGACTGAGTCTCCTGATCTAATAAACTGCTGAACACTTGGGCTCTTTCTTCTAGTTGATCATTGTTTTCAAACAGGATGTGTCATTCATCGGTGCATGCTTAAACAGCTGGTCCTCAATAATTTACACTGCATAGACCCAAACTGAAAAGTTGCTCACTTTTGCAGTTTGTATACCAGACAGGTGTCAGTAAATTTTGATCTAATCAGACTGAATGGTTATTAAACAACACATGAATTATCTATATAGCACCAAATCATAAGAAAATCAACTTCCTGTTGATTCACAAAGACGGACAATCATCTCGTTTCTCTTATTCTCTATCTTCTTCTTCTTCTGTGCTCAGAGGTATTTGGTATGATAATAGTTTCGAACCACTTACTTCTGAACTTTAAGTATTACCATATTGTTTCTACCTATTTTAATCATTTTAATTCACAACTGCTAGCAAGGCCGCCCAGCTCAATAATGGCTCAGAGTGGGCCTGAAAGCCCGCCGCTGCTACTTCTTCTCAAGTAATTTCCAATGTATGAAAACCTTTTAAGATTATCCATGATGATTTCTGATTTTCATTTTCCCTCAGCAGAGAGGCTCAGAAGTACAGAAAACTGCATTTTATTACACTTTTTATCAGATATTGTACTACCCTTTAAAAACATCTTTTCTTTCCTCTTAACTGTATCAGGTTTTGCTGTCTCCTGAGTTTGGAACTAAGTGGTATTTGTCAGGAAACACACTGGACCAAGGTTATTTTAGTTAACAAAATAATGAAAATGAAAGGTGTAAAAGAGTTCCATTAAATAATAAAAACAAGGCTTTAGCATAAAAAAATCCTGTCTTAAACTGTATTATGAGCTTACAAAACTAACTGAAGTAAATAAAAAGTGTAGAAAAACGTCTTTACTTTTTGTCTCTGTCAATCTGTCTCATATACAATCTCACTGTTTTGGATGGATATAAACTGTTTTTGTTTTCTGCCCATTTCATGCCAGTTGGTGCATGTGCATGTCCATACTTTGTCCACTAACAGAACATCAATGGAGAAAGCATTGGGATCTCCTTGAATGTGACTGTGTCTCTGATAGTAGCAGGCGCCTCGCAGTGGAAGGTGATTATGCAGAACATTTCTCAAGAGGAAAAATCCCACTCTTCTCAAAGTCTGTTTTAAAAGCCCACATGGAGAGGCTAACCTAGCTTATTTTGTTAAGGTAAGGGAGAGCACCCAGCCCTCTTCCCCTGAAACAGAGGCTAATCCCAGGAAGCACGAGACAACAGAGAGCAGACAATGTCTGTTTTTTTGTTTGTTCGTCTGTGAACAACATAACTCAAAAACTAACAAACAGATCTTGATGAAATGTTCAGGAAATGTTCAAAATGGGATAAGAAAGAAGTGATTACATCCAGATCACCACCTGGATCCAGGACTTTTTTAAAGGATTCTTTATCATTGTGAGATAGGGCTGTTTTCACCACGTGTATATAACTCCACGATACATGGTCTGATTGCTTTGCAAAACAATACAAGACAAGGTCACCATAATTTCTAACAGATGCAAAAGTACAATCCAGATCCTGGCAATATTCTGGATACTAAGATCTGGAATATGAAATATGTACTGGGTCATCATCATTTTCAACACTGTCAGGAAACAAATTATCATACAAACCTGCAACTAACACCAAATTGTAGCAGACAGTCTGCTGAAAGGGAGTATAACATTAAAGTAGAACTTAAGTGTTGGTGATAATCACAATATGCTTGGCAGAGATCTGTGCTCTCTGAGTGCTTCTCTAGTCAACAATGGGATGATGTTTAGAGTTTTTATAACACAATGCTTTATATAACAAAAAGACCCCATATAACAAAAAGACTAAAACTAATAAAAACTAAACCAAATCTAAGCATTTTCATGAAATAGAAATGAAACCCGCTTTAAAAACTTATTAAAACAGAACTAGAAATTCCCAAAAAAGCCAAACATAAGGAAAAGGCCTAAGTATAATTGCACTGGACTGATCAGAAATCTGTAACAGCACTCCTCTAACACTCCTCTTTCTGTCTTTCAGTACCTGTGTGATGGCTCACTGTTGGTTAGATTTTGAAGGACTTGTAGACTTCATATTCCTGCCTCTGGTGCACCTGCCAGCTGTAAGCCACGGCTCATTAAAGCTGCAGCCGCTGTGTTTGCATCTCAGCCTCCGTCTCAGCCCGCTTCAGAGCGTGCACAGCCTCTCTACAGAGACCACCAGCTCTCTCATTACACCAACACGGAGCTCTGCCGCACTCAGTGGTTCCTTTAAAGTGTCCCGCCTTCCAGAAAAGCCCCCGAGTCCAAAATCTACCACATGAAAAACAAGTAGAAAAAAGAGAAAGGCAGGGGAAGATTGCTCTCATGTGTTTTCAGAGTGTAATTCGTTAAATGTACAACCCACTGACTGACCTCTGACCTCTACACTCAAACGGTGACACAGCACGGTGACTGCAGGCTGGATTCAACTCTCAGTCTTTCCTGTCTGGCAGCGAGGGCCGTTGCATATTTCAGGTTTATCAGGCAGTAAACAGAGCGGTGGGAAAGAGGAACAAAAGAGCAGAGGAGTGAAAAGTGTCCAAGGCCCAAGGTCAGATAGTGACTCTAAGGTTTGACACTGTTCACATATCTTCAGGCTTAACTGGACATTATTCTCAGGACGGATTTGGAAAAGCTAATTTGTATCCTCTAGTAACATTTATTTATCAGTTTGGAATTTCAATTCTTTAAATGTATTCATAATTTATTCAATACATGATTCACACATTTTAATCTGGAGAAGTAAAACAGGTTTAACAGGTTTCTCCACAAAGAGATCCTCCGAGGGTTATACACCCACAACTGACTAGAACCTGATATGAAAGACATCTTTCAAAGAAACATTTTCAAAGCTCTACACTGAGTTATTGCTGCATCCATTCATTGAGAACCCGAGCATAAAACAGTTTTTTTTCTGATACACATTAGCAAACAAAATGCCAAAATCAACTACTACTTCTATGAAAACATGTCTTCAACCTTGAAAAGGTGACCAAATTTAAACTTTTGAAAGAAATCAGCAGCAGCAAGTTGTTCTAAAAGGTTCTACACGTTTACAGGATTTTTATTTAGGATTCTGTTTTTTTTTTTTTTTTGTTTTTTTTACATCAGACTTAAATCCCACAATATAAAAATTTAAATATCATTACATTACAGTTATTTTTATTTTTTTTTTACTTTGGGGCATTTTTTCCAAACATTCTAAATTAAAAATTTAAGTATTATGACTTTAATATTGTTACATTTTATTTTTATTTTTTTTTAACAATGCAACATTTTGATGTCATAAATTTTCAAGTTTATTTGTTTAAGGTAACTTAAGTCTCAAAAAACTCTATCTTCAAACATTATGACATTGATGTAATTACATTACAATGTAATTTTTAAACATTTTGGCTTTATTTTCAAAACATTCCAACTTTTATCCTTATACATACCGACTTTGGTAAAATTACCTTACCATTTCAGTCCTCTTACCTTGAGATTTTAATATTGGTAACATTCCAAATTTATTTATCCTCTTAACATCACTCCTTGAATTTTTAATTTTAATTTTTTAACATTATCCTTTGTCGTGAAAACTTAGTTTTAGAGCAAAAATATAAGTGCATGTAAGAATTACAACAACAGGAACAAAACAGTAAAATTACATTGAGTAGACTTGTTCCTTGACGCCTGTCTAAATAAGTGCGTTTAGGTGTGTATAAGTCACCATATAATGAGGTTCATGAATTCTGTAGCCAGGCTGAACATTTACATGAGTCTACACCTGATTCTCAAACCCACTTCACATGACCTCCCCTATAAGCTTTTTCTGTCACTGCCTGTGGAGAAAACTCTCTTTCTGGGTCAGTATTTGCTTGAATCATCACATGTTAAAACAGTAGCAGTTCCTGGACTGTTTTAGACCTGAGACCACCACCCTTGTCTCATGGTCAGTGGTTGAAATAAAAGCACCGCAGTGCAGTGACGTCTGCTAAAAGCTGTAACAGGATCTTTAAGTGTTGGGTAATAAAACTGAAGCTGCTCAATCCAAACTCTGCTGTAAACAAGAAAATAAAAGAAAAACAGTGACTGCTGTTGTTGTTTGGAGGAGCTACAGGGTGCAACCACCTGCCTGAACCAAACCCCCCTTCAGCCCTCCACCCCTCCAGCAACCACACTTTTAGAGACACACACACACACACACACACACACACACACTTGGCAGCACTCCTCTTCCTGGCTGACCTTGTGGTCTCATCTCTGAAATACACGTCGCCCTTCCTACCCTCTGCAGCTACACACCCTGTCATTAGAGAAAGACCAACAGCAATCTGTCAAAGTGTGTGTGTGCCTCTGTGTGTGTGTGTGTGTGTGTGTGTGTGTGTGTGGTGTGTGTGTGTGTGTGTGTGTGTGTGTGTGTGTGTGGGGGGGGGGGGCAGAAAATGAGAAAACAGCAGCTTCATCATCAAACTAAGAAAAGGCGACAAACGAAAGAGGAGGCTGTGAGCATCAGGTCTCTGTTGAAATTAATTTATCAAGATCAACAAGAAAACCTTAAAAAAAAATAAAGTTAATGAAATATGCTTTTTTTTATTATTTATCTTTTTTTGTCTTAACTTTGGCACTTTGTAACCTGCCTATCAGTGTTTTACTAACCGCACTTCACACATGTGAAAGGTTTCTTGTTTGTTCCGAAGTTGAGTCTTACGTGAGCTATGCTGAATAACAGCCCCAATAGGCCCAGACTGAATTGTGTTTTCTGTATAAGAGCGTGACAAAAGGTTGAAGGTCGTCTCTTTGCCTCGTCTTAGAAACAAATCTAGATTGAGTTCAGTGTTTCCAGTATGGCCTCAGTCAACTCAGGGCTTCAAAACTCATTATCAGAAAACAAATGCGTGATGTCATGGAGACTATATCCGGACCAAAAACCTCTAAATGTTGAATCTTACTTTAATCCTTTTCACAGGACTATCTCCGCACTCAGCCTGTTGTTACAAAGTAACTCTGGGAATGCACCAGATACATCTTTGTTCTGGCTCTGCTCTGTTGTGTATTGACAGCATACCCTCCCATCAGTCAGCTCACACTGGCTGCATGTCCAGGACCTTGCAGGACTGCCAGTCAGCTATAGTCGGAAAATCAAGGAGTTCCTATGCTTCCTGCTTAAAAGCCTTTCTTCATTCATGTTGGGCTGTAAAACCCCCAAACTGTTGACTCCTTGACTTCTTGGCAAAACACGCTTAACTGCACCCTTGGCTGGTTAAAACCAAGCAGCAACCTCCGGTTTAAGAATATGAGAGTATGCAGAAGTGCTAAAATCTGCCGTTTCACGCGTGTCTGCTTGAGGCTGGCTCCTGAAGTACCTGAAGTCCCATACACACCAAGCCAAAAAAAACCATTTTAAAAGCAGAAATTAACCTATTTACAGCCTGGTCAAAAAAAACATCTCCTGTCTGAATTGCTAAGTTTACTATCAGCACCAACTGTACTAGGGGTGAATTTTTTTCTAACGCAGCGGTTCAGAGGATATTAAGATTGCGAGCTTGACCAACCAGAGGCGCCCTATAGCTGTATGCAAAGCCTCTGCCACTTCCAATATGGCTGCGATAGCCACTTTGCTTGATTCTCTGTTCAGAAACAGACGGGTGATGTTGGGGAGACCACGTCCATGTTTTATACAGTCTATGGTTAAAACATGATTAACTGCCATCATGGGGGGCAAAAACGCACGCTTAAGGGCCCTTCAAGACACACAGATTGTAGTGTCCTTCTTGGTAGTAAGAACGCGCTCAATGTTCCATTTTCCTTCTTTTCAATCCTGACTTCCTTTCCTGCTTGATCTGCTTCTAATAAAATGTAGGTCATAGCTCCATCATTCTGCAAAATTAGGAGGCTTGCGTATCTGCTGCAACCTGCCGGATCAGGGACGCAGCTGGACTGCATCTGGTGTATTTTGGCTGTAACAGTCATAAGACATTTTGATGAACATGGTCCCTTTGTTTAGAGAAACTGGACCACAACAAACCTCAAAGAAGACCATCTTGAGGTGAACTTTGAGTCGTCCTCAGAGCAGAGCAGAGAGCAGGGGTTCACTCCTTATTGAAGGACTGATGGTTTAATATCTGTTTCTTCCTCCATGTCGAGGAATTCATGGGAAAAACTGCAACCTGATTGACACAGAGAGCAAAAACTGAAACCCATCGTCCTCAAAGGTAGATAAAATCCATTTATGATTAATCAAAGAATCAAGCGTGTTTTTTCAGACTCCTGTGTTGAATTTCCCCTCCATTCATCATCTCCCTGCAGCTGATTGGAATCGATCCATTTCATCCATGTTTGGATGAAAACAGAGCCACGGTGGCAGCTCTGAAGCGCGACAAAGCACACTGTAAACTTCAGATGAGGTCTCTCCAAATCTCAGGCACGAGTGAGCCCATGACTTCTTGTTCTCCCATCATGTTCTGCAGCGCCGAGAGTAATCCCACTTGACCACGGGGAGGAATCAGTACATGAGCGTGAAGCGTGAAGTGATGCGCTGCAGAGAAAATAAACGCGATAAGGCGGTTTCATGCTTTCTTTTCGCAGATAACATCAGATTTCTGATTTCACTTTCCCATGACTTGGATAAGATGGCTTCAGATCTGAGTGTTACAGGTTCAGATTCTGAAACGCACATCTCTATTTTATCAAGAAGAAAGAGACGTTTTCCTGCCCTTGAGCAAAACACTTCTTTCCCAAACCAGTCAGCTGTCAATGCATGAGTGTTCAGGAGGGTTTTACTGTAAAACATTGAGCTCGATTAGAAGATATTTCATCCATAAAGATGACAAGTGCTGGCAGGACACTCAAAATGAATAGATAACCTGATATGATGATAAATCACCCGCTGATCTATGCAAATGTGACATTTAGAGCTGCAGACTAAGTGGACAGAATAGAGGAGGGTTTCTCAGCTCACATCAGAGGGATTTAACTCCAGGAGGGTTAATGTAGCCGTAAAAAAAAAATGTCACCCGTCAAAAGGAAGGGGAATTTAGAGGGGATGTTGAGCTGTCCGCCCACTCTGAAGTCTTCATTAGTAAACCTGCCGCGCAGGAGCGCCACTGCTGAGTGTTTAAGCCTCAATAACAGCAAAATATCATCACAAAGCAAACAATTTCCAGCCAATCAATAAACTTTGGTTCACAGTCAGAGCCAGTCCTTTAAAGTTCAGCCGTGGTGAACTATGATGTGCAGACAGAGCTGACCTTTGAGAGAGCAGAGAGAGCTGAAGAGTACAAAATGAAAGGAGTTATCCTTTTCACTCTCTTGCACCATCTGGTGTAATATTAAGCTTTAGTGGAGTAACCTCTGAACAAAGACGGGAGCTTTGATTGGGAGGAGAGTGTTTTGCATGAGAGGGACAGACTGGGTCCGGCTGGAATAACTTCTTTCAGACATCATCAAATATCTCAGAGATTAACAATCGTCTTGACAAACACAGCCATGTTTAAAAAACTGATTTTTACACATGCTGAAGTTTTTGTTTGACCTTTTCTCCATCTGTTACAAAAGACGAGGCGAGTTCTACGACCTAAACTGTAGCCAGTCAGCAGGGGGAGCTCTAATGTTTCAGGTGTCACAGTTGGTGAATTCAAATGGTGCCTGTTTTAACACAATCTGTGGTGCAATCTCTGTACTGTAGGATGTCAGGATAGGATGTGCTACAACCCCAACACCTGCTCCATGTAAAACAACTTAATAATGACTTTGCTCTTTTAACAATTTAATTAAATGCAACATTAGATTTTCAGCTTTTAACATTGTGACTAAACTCTAGAAACATTAAACCACAGAATTTCAACTTTACATAAAAAAACCTCAAAACATCACAACTTTAATCTTTTCACATCAGAGCTTTAATCACATAACAACTTAAATCCCATAACATCACAACTCTAACCTTTTCACATCGCAACTTAAATCTTTTCACATCACCGCTTCAATTTAACAAAAAAACTAGAATCTGTGAACATCACAACGTTGACCTTTTCTCATTACAATTTATATCCCATATAATCTCAATTTAAATCCAATAAAATCACAACTCTAACCTTTTCACGTCACAACTAAAATCTTTTCACATCACAACTTTATCCCCAAAACATAACAACTTTAATCCCATTAAATTACAACTTTAATCCCATAACATCACAATTTTAATCCCAAAACATCACAATCTTAATCCCATAACATCACAACTTTAATCCCATTAAATTACAACTTTAATCCCATAAAATTACAATTTTAATCCCATTAAATTACAATTTTAATCTCATAAAATAACAATTTGAATCCCATAAAATCACAATTTTATTCCTGTAAAATCACAACTTTAATCCCATTAAATCACAACTTTAATCCCATAACTGCACAACTTTAATCCCAAAACTTCACAACTTTAATCCCAAAACATCACAATCTTAATCCCATAACATCACAACTTAAATCCCATTAAATTACAACTTTAATCCCATAAAATTACAATTTTAATCCCATAAAATTACAATTTTAATCCCATAAAATTACAATTTTAATCCCGTAAAATTATAACTTTAATCCCATGATATCACAATCTCAATCCTATAACTTCATAATTTAATCTTTTTACATTACAGCTTTAATCTCATACTGTTTTTAAATGCCTTAATCCTCTATATTACAGCTTTTATTTGGCCAAATTAGAGCTCTATTCTTGAAACCTTATTTTTTCCCTCATAGGTTTTTTTGTTTGTTTGTTTGTTTGTTTTTTTTACCATTGCAGAAATTCAGTGTCACTACATCTAGTTATCTGTGTGACTGCCTTGCAGTGCTACCTCATGCTGATTATTCAGATACCTGATGGTGACAAGAGCATGAATATTTAGTCTTCACTTTGCACACAGGCTGAGGGGGAATAATTTGAGGTAAACACAACTTCATGAGCTGTGTAGAAATGAAGACTGCTGCATGTTTTTGTCTGTGAAGTTAAATTCACCAGCACCTGGATCTCTTTGTGTGAGTCTAACTGGGACATTTACAGGAGAGGAGGTGGGCTTTGTGACCCATACAGTAGTCAATCAGTAGAAGGAGCTCTGAAAGTTTTGGCCTTACTTTTAAAGCGTGGCACGTTATCCATAAACAGCCCATGCTTTTTGAGTTTTTCTCTACCTCAGCTCCATATGGTGTAACATTTCCGGCTTCAGGGACTGGCAGAAGTAAAAGAGTCAAACATCAACACAGACAGGTCTATATGTTCCTGCACAGTCAATGATTCTTCACAGATCTGTGCACTTGTCTGAGGATGACCTCTAACAGAGGGAGGCAATAAAACTGTCTCTCCATGGGGTTTAGCAAATTGCATTTACCTTCCAGTCAGGACGGCCCACATATTGGAATAACAAAGTTATTGATGGTTGTAGAGCGGGTTTGTAGAGCTGGATCTGCTTTTATGACTCTGTGCTGCCCGTGTATTAAAGTCCTGACAGAATCCCCCGGCAGCAGCTCTGCTATTACATGCTGTTTGACAGACGGGATATGAGGGTGGGCAGCTACATATGCAGCATGAATAATTACTCCACGAGCCATAATACGCAGTGTTTCACCTTCAGGCTGCTCCGTGAACGCCACTCATCCTGATGAGCTGTCTGCACCCAGATTGTTTCCGGCTCCAGGCTGAGATAAAGACACCACAGGCTCCGGACAGACAGATGGAGAATCCTCTTTTCCTTCAGGAATCTGCACTTCAGATGATGTATGGATGGAGGTGCAGGATGTATGGGACCCAAGTTTACGTCAGCTGGTGTTTTCTTTTTGCTTTGTGCTTTTTATTCTCTTCTGGTGTTGCTGGGAAGTTGATGCACTGATGCAACTTAAATGACACAACTTTTGGTCAAAGAAGGCATGAAAACAGACGACAAATAATTTTTCATTTAGAACATAGAAATCAGCAAAGACAGGACACTCAAACAGTCCAGTTAGACTCACAAAAGGATTTGTTGTCTTGTGCAAAAATATGCACTCGCTTTCATTTCTGCACTACTCAGTGGAAGTTATATTTGAGGAACAGTTTTGACACATGCTGAATTTTTGGTTTGACCTTTGCTCCATCTATTAAGAAAGACCAAGTTTAGTTATTGTAGTGATTGGGTCTTACTTATCCTAAATAGCAAGTTGAATTAAAAAAATGTACACCAGACAAAAGCTCAGGTCTTGAGAGGTTGGAGATGAAAATCTATCCCAATAAGAAACAGAAGAGCCATTCCTAAAGTAGTCAGCTTACTTTCAGAGTCTGAATGGTCCAACGATGAAGGCAGGCTAAGTGTTCTTCTTGTAATATTCATCAAAAGATGGAATTAGAATCGGTACAACTAAAACGATACCTCATCCCTACTTAAGGCCTAGCATCTTCTCAGCATATCAACTCACAACGCAGATTCATTCCCAGCTCTGACTTCCGAGGTAGGAAGGAATAACTTTCAGCCCTAAAGGCTTCCTTTTATACCCAAATCAAGTCAAGCTATTCCTCTCAAAAGTCTGATGTTAGTTTGACGAAGGATTGCAAAGACATCCCCACAATGATGGATTTCTGTTCCTCTCATAGCACTTCACTTCATAACAAAGGACGGCATCTAGAAATAACTCTCAAGGTGATGGAGCTGCATCATTTGATGATGTTTGGGAATAAAAACCAGCTGGCAGAAAGGTTTTCTGTGAGTGTGTTGTGTCACAGAGTATTAGTTGTGGAGGTGAAAAGAGCCATGACACCCTGCAGATGTGATGATACATCAGCACTGACATGTTTTTCTAGCACCCAGTCGGAGCTGGATGGAGGGTGAAGGACGGTTTCTGTGTTTCCTCTGGAGACGGGCGATGACATCAGATCAGACTTAACTCTGTCATTCTCTTTGAACGGCGGCCCTCACTCTGTGTCCCTCACTAGTGATGGGCAATTAGTTTGTCTGGAGCGCTCGCAGTGCCGTCACACATGCAGCTGTGATTCTCCCCACAGAGGGAAGGCTGTCACACTCCTCCTGCTGGGTCTGTTTGGGTTTGGTGCCAAATGAGATTGATAACAGCCTAAATAAAGACGAATCGACCGGCGTTTCACTTCGAGAGCTCTGAGCACCCACTCCAGGCTGAGTCATCCGTCCTCGGTAACAGCGCTATCGATCTTCACTTGTCGAAAGTACAGTTACTGTCAGAATTAAAGACAGAGGACACAGTGAGGAGGGTGCAGAGGTCATAGTGTCACATCCAGGCCACTTTCCAACTGTCTGGGTTTTTTCTAAGAAATGACATTTAAGAGGGCGAGATGTTGTCTGTGAGTCACATCACTTTGAAGAAGACAGAGAACAAAGTAGAGAGATGTAAGAGCTCAATAATTCCAAGAGGAAAATTCAGATTTTCTTCACTATGACTGCACAGCGATGTCTCTGAGCCCTGAGATATTTCTCTGTTTAACCTCTAAGAGCAAAAAGATGCTCCGGATTTAGCTCTCTGTTGTTTCAACCCCAGTCAGACAAACTGAGTCAGACTGCTCAGGCCTTTTAGTCATGAAGAGTAAAATATAATCTTACTAAACGCTACTATCTGAATTTTTATCCCTCTATTTCTTTTTTTGTAACATTTTAAATTTGTTTCTACTTAAATCCCATTTTTTTCTCATCTCGTCTTTATTTTGACATTAATCTTAAAAAAAATTCAACTTTCTTTGACTTAAACACTTAAATATGACTTATTCCAACTTTAATCTACATTCAGTATAACTGACAACATTTTAAGTTTATTCGCGCAAGAGTTTAACTTAATTTCAACTTCCACTTTATTTAGGTAGTGTCTGCAGAGTTTTACTAAAATCTGGAATGTCAACTTCTACAGGAATAATTGTCTGGGCCTATATAAATGTGTGTCAGTGTCTGTATCTGCCTCAATTCTTCACCTCTGCCTGTATGTTTAAGTTGTGGTTGTATCAGGACATTTCTGGGTGGAGAGTTACTTCAGCCAATCACAGCGCACCCAGTGTGCAAGTGACTTTGTGTGCTGATTAGTGAGTGGGAGAAGCTATCCCAAGCGGCTAAGATAGTGGACGTAACACAGCGGAAGAAAAACAACCAAAGTGAAGCGAAACACCAAAAAGATTTTACTAAAAGGTGTGAAGCTTAGCTCAACTTTTACTCAATTTCAGGCTCTGGGAAAGCAGCGTGGGTGGAAAAGTGACGTGAGTTGGCTTTCTGCTGAGCAGGTATGTGTCAAATAGCTGGGATTAGCTTGTGCCAACATGTCAAGTCAGTCCCTACCTTTAAACAGGAAACTGTTAAAGGATAAAGGATTATTTAATTCTAAACTTATTCAAGTTGAACACCTGCACATGTAAAATCAATTACAAGTTCAGACTCATAACATTTCAACTTTGTGTCAACTTCCATCATTTAAAATAAGTTTTATTTGACTTTAAATTCATCACAGAATAACTTTTTTTTTCCAACTTTTATTAAGTAACTCTTCTGCCTTACTTTGATTAAAACTCATAACACTTTAACTTTGTTTCTACGTTAACTCAAAAATTTCTGCTTTATTTCAAATCTCTTAACATTCTTACTTTAATTCTGTAACACCTAGACTTTACTTCAACTTTAATCATACATATATATATATATATATATTTTTTTTTTTTTTTGCTTTGTTTCAAGTTTAAATCGTATAATGTGACTTTGCTCTAACTTCATTACAATTCTACTTCATTTCAACTTTAATCTGGTAACTTTCCAACTTTATTGCGTATGCATTGCATTAATACATTAATATTCCCATACATTTTTTAAATTATTATTTTTATACTATTTTATTCTATTTTATTAGTATTATTTTTCTATATATATTTATTTTTATATCTTGTATCCTAACTTTTTCTATATTATATCTGCATTTTCATTATTTTCTTGTTAAGTGTTTGCACCAACACACCAAGACAAATTCCTTTACATGCAAATGTGCTTGGCAATAAAACTTGATTATGATTCAGATTACTTGAACTTTAATCTCATAACATTTTAACTTTCTGTCTCATATATTAAGGCTTTACTATTTAAATGATTTTTCAGTTTGGCTCAAGCATATAAAACCTCCCTGAGTCTAATGACTTGACGGTTTTCAGTGTTTCCCCCTGAGCTGTTTTCTTTTCTACTCCAAAGTTAAAGGTTCCTGGTTTCACTGTGATACACGGTTCAAACACGTCTGAGCGCTGCATCTGTGGAGAAACCTGTTTCCACTTATGTTACCAGTATGAAACATCTATTGTTTTCTTGAGCTTCTGTTGGGGTGGATTCACGAGCTGGCTGCCAGACTTCTCAGAGCCCCCCTGTAAGTCTGCAGGCTCCAGATTAACATGCTGCTAATAGCCCTGAGGGTGGCTGGATGACTGACAGAGGAGGAGGAAGGGGTCAAATTTCACAGCCCCACTTGTCCTGTCTGGGTCACCAACGTTCCCCCCAAAACTGCAGAGTTCGATTTATCAGGCCTGCACTGTCGACCTTGTTAAACCTCAGCCGTCTAGACGCTTACAGAGGTGTGTTGTTAAACTCTGCACGTGCACTCACGCTGTGTGAAATGTATTAATCATAGCTATAACCTTAAATAATACATCAGGGCAGAGTTTGCATGCTGCCAATCATGATATTGATCATCAGGTATTTCAATGACCTGCTGTTGTTGTTCGTTAACAACCTCCTCGATGCATCAAAGACCTTCAGCTAAAGAACACAACTGAGATAATCTATGAGCATGAATAATCTATACCTGCTGCCTGTAGCTTTGATCACTAGAGCTAAGAAAATCAATCCTGAAGTTGTGAATGTGAATGAATCTCACCGAAGAGGTCTAGAGGATCCATGGGATCTACAACCCCAGACTTTGAATGAAGATCATTCACAAGAAGACACACCTACACGTCTAACTTTGAAGTTGAATCTTATTTCCACGCTGCCATGTTTCTGCAGAGAAGTCATCCAGTAAGGGAGACGTCTGCGCCTCATCAGCCCTCGCTTGTTTCCCTATCAGCAGCAGAGAATCGATTCTGAGGAGACTTCTGAAGAAAACTTTGATGTTTAGTGGCGTGACAGCTTCGCAGGGATGTCTCACTTTACCAAATGAGCCGACCCATTGGTGCTCATCTGAAATGGCAGCTGTCATGCTTATCACCCGTCAAGGAAGAGGAAATGAAAAAGACACAAAGGCCTGTCCGGGTTCTTAATGATTGCAAAGGTCATGATTCCATCTTCCTCAGGGATTTGGAGTTTTGATTTTTTATAAACAGTTGAGAGTCTGTTCCTGTTTGATTAAGATGTTTGCAATCACATCATTAAAAAATCCCTCTGCAAAAAGTTTGAAAGTCTCTTTATTTAAAGGCCATCTGCGAATTTCCTGGAGAAATACTGGCTTCTGACTGAGCCTTTGAAATCCAAGCTAGTCATGAGGACTTGAAGTATCCACACAGAGATGACGTGGCCCTTTAAAACTACTCCATTGACATCAAGATAGTCAAATGAATAATACATGTAAAGACAGATAGCCAAAGGAAATGAAGTATCACATGGTGGACTTGATTTTAGAGTTTTAACGAGGAAAACACACAAACTTCTAAATTAAAAACAGCGTCAGTCCAATCTATGAGGACACTACAACAAAGTGATGGAGGTGCTGCAAACTGGAAAACCAGGCAACATGGTGGAGAGGGCGTAGAGTGTATAGAAAGATGGGCAACATAACAGCTCCTCAAAAGTGAGGCCAAAACACTTGGAACTTAAACTAAATTACGACTTCATTTAAATTTCAATACAACATAATTTTGGCTTTAATCTCTTACTCAGAATTAGTGTGACAAAGTGCTTTAAGTTATCTTGGCCGCAGGTGCTGCCATCTCATGCCAGAATAAGTGTAAAAAAATGATACTAGGATTTTTAATCTCCCACACTTTAACTTTAACTGTGTAACATTACAATTTGATTTTGAATTCAATCTTGTTCATAATGGCTTCAATCTTTTATATTTATCATGCCTTCAATCTCTTACCTATTGACTATTTTCCCACTTATTGTCAAGTAACGATTGTCTTACAGCTTTAATTCTGTAGATTACAAAACAGTTTCAAATTCAATCTTACACATTAAATACAATTTTAAATTCAATCTCATAAACTACAACTTTACTTGGCTTAAACTTGTATAAATGGCCTTTCATTTCAAGTGTTATGGAACATATTTTCTCAATTATCATCTTGTAATCTTACATTTACTTCAATCTCCTGTATGCCAACTGTATTTTGACGTAAATGTTGTACATTATTAATTTTTTATTTTTTATTATGAAATGTGAAAATAAAAACTTTCAATTCAAATTTAATCTTGTACAGTACAAGATATTTTCTAGACGGTAATCTTGTACATTACAGCTTTATTTTGCCTTTAATCTCGTACATTATGACTTATTTTTCACAATAATCTTCTACAAAAGTTCTGATTCATGTCATAAACTTAATTTTCTCAAATCTAATCTTGTGCATTTCAACTTTATTTTAATTTTTTTTTTATCCAATCACCTTTTTCTTTTTAAACCTAATTCATATTATTTTAGATTTAATCTCATAAACCACAACATTTTTATAGACTTAACTCTCATACGTTACACCTTTATTTGGACTTTATTCTCCTTGGTGAATACTGTACTTTCAACATTAATCCCAAAACTGCACAATTTATATTGTAATATAATCTTGTACATAACATATTTAATCTTTCACATAATGACTTTATTTTGGCTCTTATCTGGTATGTTATTACTTTTTTTCATCTTTAATCTTGTAAAATTGGAACTCTTGAAACACTGAATTACAATTTAAAAAAATGTATTTATTCATTTATATTTCACCATGGCAACAGTCAAATATAAATTAATCTTGACTGAAATATGTGGTGACATTGCACTTTTACTTCAGGTACAGCATCAAGCAGCAGTGCTGGCTGAACTTCCCGCAGCGTGAGAGCAAACAGAGCTCGTAGAGATCTCGCTGTTCAACACAGGCTTTGTTCTTCGTGCTGAAAATCTATGATGGCTCGAGTCCCAATACGCTCCAACTCCACAGCCGCTTTTTCCAGGGAAGAATGTGGGCGTATGTGTGACATCTGTGCAGAAAAGCACGTTTTCATAAACAGAGGTCAAGAAAAGAAGATGAGCATCTCCCAACTGTTGTCATGGAGACCATCAGAGAGGAGAAAGATGATTTCTGACGGCAAGCAAACAGAGAAGAGAAGATTTTTTACCGTTCATTTCAGTCAGATCTGTTTTTTCTCCCTGGCTAAATAATATCTGCGATATCATCTGCTGCATTCAGAGCTCACGTGGAGGCTGTCTCTTCTTTTCAGAGCTGTAATGATTGCGGCTGTGTGCCCGTGTGGATAAGAGGACAGCTTCTGTCAGCCAAACTCTTCAACAAAAATAACCAGAAATGAGACGCACTCAGAAGAAAAGACTTTTATTCAGACGTTTTTGGCCCATATGAGCCGGAAAAGCAAACAGAGAGTATCAAACCAAAAGGAAATGTATCCGCTTTGAATCCTCCTGATCCTGACAACTGTGCCATCTAGAAGAAGCTTCTGCTGTTATTACTCAGTGGATATCTCTTTCTCTCCAATGAAACTCCTCAAAAACACTTAGAACAGACCTTAAAGTGAGTACAAAAAGAAACCATTGTGTTACATTTAATGCTGTGGGAGAAAATGCAGTTATGGCATGAGAGAGAAAAATACCTTGTTAACATTGAATCTCAAGAGGCACATCGGAGTTTTAGCGTCACCTGCTCGGCTCACATGCTGCTCTACTGTCAGGTCAGGAAGGTGTTTTCATTTTCAGAGTTCAATTTCAAGTGAGATCATATTCCCCGTAGTTTAGAGGGAATTGTTCATCAACCAGGGGGCTTACACTGGATCAATAAACAGATACTTTTTAATCTGTGCACACCGACTACAATATTAGTCTGATAAAAGCAAAAAAGACATTTTGGAAAGAATAACTCATGATTAATTGTGTGCACGCATGTAAATACTATGCATGCATGCACTGTAAACAGCATATGATTAATGTGCAAACATCCCCCACGACCAGACCCCCAATGAGGCAAACAGAGAGGAGAAACAAACAAACAGAGGAGGAAATGAAAGAGAGGAACACAGGCTGACAAAATACACAAAAACTGACATGGTTTGGTTTTCATGAGCGTCGGAGGAGCTGCAGTTACTCTAACGGAATATAAAAGGAAGCTACAACTGAGATTAAAACAGCTACAATGATACATGTTGAGTCAATGTCTGATCGTTCACTGAGGCCTGCAGCTAGCTAAACTTTAGCATGCTAGTCAACGGGAGCAAAATGACAGGTTTGGTTTTTAATGCTTAAAAAAAAGACAGCTTTTTCTGAGTGATAGCTTGCTGTTAATGAGACTTCCTTAAGCGATGTGACTCGATTGCTTACAGTCTTAAGCTAACTGAGAATTTCTAGCTGTAATAATTCAGATTTAGGGGAAGTAAATGCAATTCTTAGTTAGTACTGGCACTGAAATGACGACTCTTGCTGAGCTACATAAGCTAATTATGCTAACACTGAATTTCTGAAATGATAACATTAAAAAAAGAGGAAAAAGAAAAAGTTAAAGAGGGGTTATTATTCTGTCTCTTATCAAAATGCTCCATGCTAAAATAGCATGCCATCCTTATGATGATGAAGTCATCCCATAAAGATCTCTGCTTCATGCGCTGTCCAAGGATAGGCCTCAAACCGCGAGGACTAACTTCGAAAGGCCGGCCAATCCAAAGGAAAGGGGTTTGTCAAGTGGGGGGGCCTTAAAGAGACAGCAACTAAAAAGAAAGTGTTTCAGACAGAGGCTGTAAAAAGGTTTTCCAAAACAGTACGTGGAGACAAAGAGGGTGTCTGAGCTGTAAATCAATAAAGCTGTTACAGGAGTATTTAAAGGGACAGGACAAAGCCTAAAAATGCATAATACCCCTCTTTAAAGGCTCTTTCCAAAAAATGTTTTAGAAGTAATATAATAATATTTCAGGCTGATCACTTTCTTATTCCAACTTTTAGTCAGCTTCCAGGCTTTCTTTCTGCCGGAGAAGAAACCACTGTAGTTGAATTTTGCTAGAACACTGAACAAAACAAGCTAGTAGCAGCTCAGCTCGCAGCCCCCTTGACACTGGCAGAGCGTCAGACAATGAACACTGATATTCAATGCATTTCTATCCATTCTTTTTTAAACTGGTTGAAATAACTAGGCGTTTTGGGGTTTTTTTGCGGGAGGAGAAACCTCATGTTCTGTCAGCGCTGGGGTCATCTCAAGACTTGGTTTGCACAGTTTATAGTCTCTGTAGTTAATAATACGCTGGTTGCAAGCTATTAATGTAACACATAATCCTCTCTTTCGAGTAGCCAGCAGTGAATGCTAAAGACTGCGGCTCATGATTATCCAAATACACACTTTTAATGCATATCTTTCATTTTTGTTGTTTCTGGAAATGGAAATGAAAACCACGCAAATCCATGAATATGACTTCAAATGTACAGACCTGTGCACCTAGCTTTTAATGCTAAGCTAAGATTGTGCAGGCACTGTGTTCGGTTTAGTGAACGGTCAGTTTGCTACAACTGGGCTGCAGGCTAGTATCCTAGCTGTTCCTTCTAAGGAGATACTTCAACTAATGTGTTCATTTTGACGCCTCTAACTCTTTTTTTTACTGGTTTTTGATTGGTCGAGGACATTACAGACAAAACAAAGCAGGTAAAGTAATGGAAAAGGTATAAATATTAAACATTTAAACATAAAAAACAGACACACCAGCATGAGCCAACAGCATTCATGCGTGTTTGCTTAAATTCAGCTGGGAGGAATGATCCAGTTTTGTTAGAACAGCAGGGAGATGGAAATACTGAAATCTGAGCTGAAATAAGTTTGGACACAGAAAAGCAACAAAATCAGACAAAAAAAAACAGGTAAACAAAGAATAAAGAGTTAACTTCTCGTACCATTAATACAAATGAAATGTTTTTCCCTTTTTGCCCAAGTGTTGATATAGCAACGGCTGTTTCTGCACTTCCTCACTGACTCCATGATTCAGAGCAGAAGCAAGTAAGACAGGTAACAAATTGTTTGATACAGTTGGTGGTAAATCTCCAAAATATCTGCTCGCCAAGGATGTTTTATTTTGAGCAAAAGACCTCCAAAGCAGAGCAGACCATCTCCAAATAGCCACAAGGATTCCTCAGCTCCCCTTAAAAAGACCAGCTTGATTATATGCAAGTGCTTTGGTGCAAACTACGCAGATCACAATCTGAGAACAGTCTAAATTTATGGAGTATGATGTGAGTAGAAAAAAAGCCAGGAGCAAAAAATAGTTCCTAAACCATCCAGTGGTTTGAGTGAAATGATGCAGAGGAATGTGCTGGCCAGTGACAGAGAGCACCCACATTCCCACAATGCTTCAGGGCTGTGAGAAGTTACAAGGCAGGTTCTGTCAGAGGCCGCCTCAGTCGCCCACGTCACTGTCCTGGTCTCCTATGACCCACAGGAAGTGGAAACTGAGCGCCAGCAAAGCCGTGCCCAACAGGTCTCCCAGAGCGGTCAGGTAAGGGATGGAGAAACTGTCCGGGTCTTTGCCGCTGCGCCACATGGAGTGAACCATCCAGTCTGAGATACACAGCAGGAGTAACACCTGGGAACAAGACACGGGGGGATAATCGATTCATATCATCGTACTGAGAGAGGCCTCCTGTGTTATCCAGGTTTATTCACATCTCCATGAAAGTAGAATCATTTTTAGATTAAGAAAACTCTGATGTCCTCAAAGAAATGTAAACATTAAAAACCCATCAGGCAACAAAGAATAATTTATAGCAGCTGTTTTAAATCTCATCTCAGCCGAGGCAACATTTGAGATGCATTTTAATAACTCTGATAAAAATACATAAACTACCTGAGTCATGCACATCCCCTGTCTACCTGCATATTTCATGTCCCTCATTCCAAATATTTCTCCTGACTGCTTCAAGCTTCAACATTATATTTAATTGAGTTGTTGCAGTGAGAGTAAGCAACATTTCTGCACAGTTTGTTCTGATCTTAGGGTATCTGTACAACTGACCACAGAGGAGAGGCTGACAACTCCACAGCTGGTACAAGTCAGCTTGTTGCTCCCTCAGGTCTTCATAATTTTAAAAATATTTTGATGGGGGATTTTGGACAGACTTGAGTGTCTGACTTCAGAAGATCAAACTTGCTTTAAAGAGGGGTTACTGTGCATTTTTTGTAAGCTTCATACTGTCTCTCTGGTACCCATGAAGAAGCTTTGAATGGTTCAAAGCTAAAACAAACAAACTGTTTTTCTCACACTTGTGGTTAAAAAAAACAAAAAACCTTTTTTAGCCTGTGTTTGAAACACTTTGTTTTGGCTGCTGTTTCTTTAAGACTCCCTGCTCCCAAACCCCCGTCTCTCTGATTGGCCACTCTATGGAGGCCTGTGCTATGGGCAGACCTCTGTGTTTAAGGCCCACCCTTTCAAGATGCTCTGAACCAGTTCGATGACCCTTATGACATGACATTTAGCTAGTCTCTCGAAGATCTTTTTTTTTTTCTAAGAACAGACCATTTTTTCTCTCTCTTTAATTTTTTTATTTCGTTGCCTGTAATAATATCTCACCTCTCTTAGGCTGATGTTCTTTCTCTTTTTTATGTGCCATATTTTTTATGCGTCAAAGCACTTTGTGAACAATTTGGTGCTATATAAATAAAGTTTATTATTATTATTACATTAGTGTTTTTAGCAGTTTAAAGAAAGATTTAGGGAATTTTACAAAGACTGATGGTTTAATAATCTGCATGTGTAGTTTGAAGATCAAGCAATGTAACTTTATATCAATGTTTAAATAATGGGAAAGTATAATACCTCCTCTTTTAACTTGTCCATAAAATGCTTTTACCATTGATTCCTTTGTTTCACTTCAGTTTCTCAACAGCACTCCCAAATCAGACGAGATTTGTAATATCATAGTTGAATAACAATGCAGCCGCTATTAGATTAACCTTTTCAAACAGCGGATTTTCATGGCACATTTTAAATCATTTAATCACCATTATTTCTTATTTTTTATGACAGCATTAAAGCAGGCTGGAGTCTCAGTTGGCTGGTTAGCTATTGTCAGCTACAGCTCAGCAGAAATGCTGCCAATTCGAACGTCATGCTCTAAGCAAACAAGTTCACAGTTTATTCAGTGTGGCATGGCAGATAAGTTTCCCAAGTGTCCAAATTTAGGTACAAAGACTGGAACCAGCTGCTTCCAATCCTGAATTTTCGAAGATTTTATTCTTTTTTGATTCAGGATTGGTAGAAGTGGCAACAACAAAGAGAAATGTGACCAATGAAGAAGACTGAGAGGAGCGTTATTTTGAGCAAAAGGATAGAAAGAAAGGTAAGATGGTTTTAAAAAAAAGAAAGAAAGGAAAGGTTGTGTTCCTCGAGGCTGGGATGATATAAGTGCTTCAAAATGCCGTGCAGAATGGAATAAACACTTAAACTGTGCAGAGAACAGAGGAGGAGGAGGAGGAGGAGTAATGGACGAAGCAGCGGACCAGGAGACAAGTTAAGAGAGTGTTATTCATAATTCAAGTTTCCACGCATGGAGGGAACGCTGCGCAGAGAAAAAGAGAAGTCTATTAAAAGATAAGGATGGGTCTATAATTTAAGGGGAAACGAGCTGTCTCAGGTTGCCAGCGCAAACATTATAAAAAAAAAAAAAGAAGAAGAATACAGTCATTAAGACCATATTGACATGCAAAGATTACAGCAGCGATTATGCTACCAAGAGAACTGATGAAGATAATTCATCATTTTCTGTGTTTAATACACGGGTTCAGATAACCTGCCGATGGCCCATTTTTCTTTGCGAGAAGCGAAGCTCTTGTGATGAAATATGTAATCAGGTTCAACAACACGGTGCTGTTACAGTCCTGCATTTCTAACCAATAGTTTCTATAGTCATGACATAAAGGAAGTTTCCCACCAGACAACATCGTTAGCCTTTTGAACTTTGCAGAATAAATGGGCGTCCCAGTGCCTGCTTTGGAAATTTTTGGCAGTATAATCACATTTCTATAAGCGTCTTTCAACACTCGCACAAAACCATTCTAGATGTTGAACTATAGCTCAACCTTTTCATTACACTGTATGAGCTCTCTGGACTTTGTAAAGTTTAGCACAGAGCTTCTAAACTCCCGGAAAGTGATCATTTTTACTTGCACTCAAAAGTTTTCTTCTGTGTACAAGAAAATTATCTGAATGGAACAGGATAGCATCTTGTGCACACAAATTTATCTTGTATGAACAAGATCATTTATAAGTTACTTTCTTGTAAGGACATTAGTTAGTATCTTTTGCCCACAAAAAACTGTTATATAACTACAACAAGATGATTGTGAGAACATGCTATTATCTGGCTTGCACAAGATTTTTATCCTTAAGTATCAAATTATACCAAGTGCAGAAGCCTTGATTGATTTTATGCACAGGATCATTTACTCTGCAAACGAGTTCTCTTGCGCTCATAAGTTATTATCTTGTAAGCACATCAGATCATGTGCACAAAAGGTATTATATTGTTTCTGCACAAAAAAAATACCATGGAAAAAATATAATGTTCAAAAAGATTTTTGTATTGTGTATGCAAGATGTTATCTTGTACGCAATCTAGTTATCTTGAGGTTAGAAGGTGATAATCTTGAGGAAACAAGTTATCCAATTAGAAGACATTTTTAAGATTATTGACTATCTTGTAGGAACAATGTTTTTTCTTTTAAGGATGATAGTTAGAATCTTGTGTTAATGAAACAACAATTTTGTGAAAACACAGGATAATTATCTTGTTGGAACACATTACTTTCGTCTGCACAAAAGGTATTATATATTGTGAAAACAATATCCTGTTCACTAAGATTTTTTTGTATTATGTGACCAAGATTATCATTTTGTGAATAAGTTATGTTGTGGGCAAAAGATTATTATCTTGTAAGATCAGTTCATCGGAAGCAAACTGGTTTTCTTGTTATCTTGCGCTCACAAGATAATCATCTTGAGGGAACACGCCTTTATCAAATGAGTACAAGTTTAATATAAAGCAGTAAGATTATTGTTATGTTGTGGGATGTGTTTTTTTTTCAGCAAGCCAGTCAAGATCTTGTGCTGACAAGATAGTGAGCTTGTTTGGAAACATCTTTTATTCTGTTCACCAATGTAATATTTTGTGTAATCAAGTTATCTTACACACAAGTTATTATGTTGTGCACATTAGGTGAGTATCTTGCAAGAACAAGAAATTTACAAACAAGTAATCATCTAGTGCTTACAAGACAATCTTGTGGGAGCAAATCATTACCCTGTACTTAACAGTCAATGTATTGCATGCACAAGATAATTGTCTAGGGGAAGTAATTCATTATCTTGTTAGCACAAGTTAATACAAGATGTGTAACTTAGTATCGAGAGACATAAACCTGCTTTCACAAGGTGGTTTCCTGGTGTGCACAAGATAAAAATGACCCCTTTGTGGAACTAGGAGCTAACAGTTTGAAGGTTTTTAGGCTTGTTTTATTTTGGATAGTTCCATCTGCAGGAGAAATGTAATGCATTCATTGGTATTTTTCCAGCTTTGATGCAGTTTAGTAATTTGAGCATCTTCAAATGTTTTGTAACCTTTTAATCTGGCAACTGGCAAACACGGCCCCCTCAAGTTTTTTTTTCCTGACAGTTACCTAATAGAGACTTTTCACAGGCTTATGTTTGATCACGGGACACATTAATCAGTGGGTCTCAATGTGAATTCCACGATTTTTCTCAAAACTTCCAATTGCTATCCATCATTTACCCTTCACAGCTCCCCATTACAGATTAAAGTTTGTTTTTTTTCCTGCTTACAAAGACAGGAAGGAAAAAGTTTGACGCTGTTTGTTTTCAAAGATTATGATCCAATTTACACATTTAGAGAAAAGAAATGAAAAATGAAAGAGACAAATATACCCGAGCGCTGATCCATCATGCAGCTCCTGCCTCTGTTTCTGTATTTGGTCCTTTAATCACGTCTGAGTGGCAATAGAGGAGCGAGGAAGTGTCTACAAGATAAAGCTGTTTGATCCCCTGTGATGGCCACATTTGCCTGCATCTGCCTTTGTATCAATTCCTCCAATTACAAACCACTTACACAGGTGTCAGACAGAAATATGCAGCTGAAAATTAGCTCCTGAGCAGTTTTCAGTTTGTAGTGAAAGCTGGTGGAAGAATGAGTTGATTGCAATTCCTCTGGCTCTCTGGAAAACTGGTGCTCGATGACAGCCTGCACAAATTCAGTGAACTCCGTTTGATGCTGGAATGAATGCAATCATGGAGGTTTCTTTTATGTTTTACTTCAAACAGAAAAACTATTTTTCATGTGTCTAATAAACCTGTCGCTCAGATGATTGAAGCCTTGTTTGAAATGATGAATCGTCGTCTTTTAAATCCTGTTTCTTAACAATGCTTTCACTTTATCTCACACACAACAAGAAAATGTTCACCATTG
This sequence comes from Halichoeres trimaculatus, assembly GCF_033239565.1. NCBI lineage: Eukaryota > Metazoa > Chordata > Actinopteri > Labriformes > Labridae > Halichoeres > Halichoeres trimaculatus. The sequence continues at coordinate 8,324,568 of NW_027437199.1, read as the reverse complement.
GGCTGTTTTTAGATGTTGAGCAATGGTACCTTGAATTTTGAGTGTCCTAACTAATATGTGTTTTTTTCAGTCTCTTGGCTGATTTTTTGATTTTGGTTGTGAGTTAAACTTTGGGTTACGAGCCAGTTTCAGATACCCCATTACTGACGCAAAAGCCCCACAGTGAAAACTGCAACATCCGTCCAGCATCCTGTGTCTCACTCATTCACTGTAAGCAGGCGGAAGCATCAGTGTTGTGCTTGCTGTTATTTTGCAGAAAGTTGCCAATAGGCATGTGATGGCACCATTTAATGACACAACACGAGTCATTTCAGAAACATTCTGAAAAGGAGGATAAACAGACCGCATTGGACATAAAGTGAAGAAAGCGTGGCGGAAAGGGAAAAATCAGCCAATAAGGATTGAGTTATTCATTTGAGCCTTTCTCCAAGGTAAATGCTGAATATTATACTAAATAAAACCAGTTTCCTGTTGTACATTCTACTGTGTTGTGTTTTCACACAGTATTTATTATCTATAAGTATGACTTTCTTAATTCAAAGCATGTAATAAAAGCAGTTACAGTGTTTTTTGGGGGGGGGTCTGGAACAAATCAAAGGCATTTCAATTCATTTCATTGGGGAAAAATGGATTTGGCATACGATTAAATAAAGTTACAAGCTCTGTCACAAAAGAAATCAAACTTATAAGTCAAGGCACCATGGTACTCCAATGGATATAGTGCATTTTGATTATAATAGTCCTTGATATCTTATCATTATTATTTGGGATTTTTTACAGTCTTCCACCTTGCTAGTCAGTGTAACATATTACTGATACATACAAAAATTTCTGGATGGACTTCATGTGTGTATGCATACAGCCAAAATTCCCACCCATACTTTTTCCCATCACCCATGGCAAACTATGGGAAAAGTTTTAAAAGTTTGATGTCCACATCCGTCTGTCCGTCACACAATTTTCTGGCCGATCACTGATCTTTAAAAAGCCTGACCTGCTGATACCGATTTCAATTTTTTATTTTTTTTATAACAAACAGCATATACCTTCAATGTTCAGATCTTATCTTATTGAAAATAATTAAACAATACCTGTGAAACAATAAAATCTTTATGTCTTAACTTAAATAACCGATAAAGTGTCCTGAGTTTTAGGTCTCAGAGCAAAAAGCAACAATGGCTGGCTGTCAGACCTTCCCAGAGGTATATAAGATCAGTTTCATATGTAAAGATGGGCCGAGCCCCAATCACCAGTCACTGATCACTGATCCCCCAAAATTAAGGAAATCCGCACCGATCGATCAGTGCATGTCTAATCAATACCAATACTTATCTGAACAGATACCTATATTAATTTTACCAACGGATTGATCATTTACTGCTGATACTGGAGTTTGTTTTTCTAGTCTGTATCAGAAACAATACCCAATACCAGAATGGAATTGGAGTATCCCTTGTCTGCAAAACCATTACAATGTAGTTTTCACGGCATGATTTTGATGTCATGCCCTGCCACTCAAGACTTCCTCCCTTCAACCACTGTCGTATGACACAGAGGACTTCACGCCAAGATGGGCACACATGAATGAGAGACTTTGGAAATTTTCAGGGGGGTGACATTCCTAGAAAATTTCCGGATGCACAGAAGTTGCAACATCTCTGGTGAATAGTTCTAATTTTGAGAGAAGCTGTGATGGTTAAAGTGTTTTTCTAGTGCGAAAGACTAGTCTTGTTTTAGCAGCTGACTGGTTCAGACTTTGTATATGAAAAAAACTAAGACAGATCTAGGAGAGTAGTGTTATGATTTTGGCCCATTTTAAGTAGTGCAGACCACAAAATAAGTGAAAGTTGGGAGCTGTTTCAAAATACTACAACGCTGTCAGCTTGTTTCAGAATCATATTCACATCCCCTCACATACATGCATCATCTTAAGCGAAGCTGTTCACTGCCTATTTGCTCAGACTTACCTCCCAACACCTCCTCTCTCTGTGTGTTTCAATTTGGTATGCAAGAATATAACAGGCATAAATCCTGTGTCAACAGAAACCAGCAAATCCAGCCTGAAAGAACGCACACTGTGTCACTTAATGTCACTCCATTAGCTGCTTTAGAACACTGCAGGTGTTTATCATCTGGGCCGACATAATTGGATTTTGTTGTAGTCTTGAAATATAAGTGCTCGCTGAAGTGCTTGATTTGCAGACCATTACGAGCAGTTTCACATGGCTGATCTAAAACTGGATGATAACTTACTGAGGTGCATGACTTGCATAGAGTTCAGCTCAGGAAGGAGGGTATTATACACAGGCTCAGGTTTGTTTACTGTAGTTCTTTCTATATATATATATAGGCGCTTCATTAAAAAAGCACATTTGAGAGGCAGAGGTGCTCTAACAATACTCAAACTGAGCCTGATGCAACCAATCAGACATACACAGTATTAATGCACGGCCTGCTCTAACCTCCTCATAATCTGCATCTAGCATTAATCATCCACTGGCCACCCACCCAGCCAATTATTTCTCCGATTTGGAGGCCAACACCTTCATTTTTAATTATGTCATGAGCCACAGTTTTCAAGGCAACATCCTGATGAATGAGTGTGTTCATAACCCTTAACTGCGATATGTGTTATTCGTTGTATTGTGTGGAGGCCTCTTGGTGTGTTCTGCAAATATGAGAAAACAAAGTTTTGTGAGGGATGTGAAGATAATTTAAAGAGGGGCCTGGTGTTTCTTTCTAGGCTGCATATCATCCCTCTGATACCACCGTAGGAGCTTTATGGGGTCAAAAAAATCCTCATTTTTCTGACACTGCTGTATTAGAAAACCCTTATTTTAGCCTCTTTCTGAAAGACAACATTTTAGCTGCTGTCTCTTTAAGGCTCTTCACTCCACAAACCCCCCTTCTCTCTGATTGGCCAGCATCTTGGAAACATGTCAAAAGCAGCGCTAATGCTGGGTTCAATTTGTACTTGCAACTGGGAAGTCGGGAGTGGGAATGACGTAATTTCCAAGTTAAGCGTTCCAGTTACCAAGTCGGAAAAACTTGCCATAACAGCACCCTAACACTGCAACAAACACTCGTCAGGAATTCTAAAATAAAAACAAAACAATTGGAGCTTAATTACTGTTTACCCCTGAAGTCAGAATTTCCGACTCGGAACTTGGAGATGGTGTTAGTGCCCCAACTTCAAAGTCGGAAATTCTGAACTTTGGGGGCATTTCAGTTGGGCGTTCTCAGAAATTCCGACTTCCGACTTCAAATGGAATGCACCATAAGGTCATGCCTTGGTGTTTGAGGCCCACCCCTCCAACGTGTCATGAATGAGTTGGAAGATCCTTACGTGATGACCTCAGCTTCTGCAAACCTCATTAAGACCTTGCAGAGATCCTGCTATTTCTTTTTTTTCGGACAGACCATTTTGGGCTAATTATAGAAAGATTTAGGGATTTTGACAATATAGCGATTTGAAAACCTACACGTTTAGTTTGGACATCTAGTTTCTTTTGTTTTGACGCTGTAAAGCCATGACCATCATGCAGCCCAAAGATTCCGATTCTAATCAACACTTGTGGAAAATTGATCCCTAGTGTCAGGATGTAAGTCTGCATTTCTTAATTTCTATTGATGGTTTTGGACGCAGTCAGTGCTCAGCTAATGAGACTCAACATTTAGGTCATGAACTTCCATTAGGCATCTGTAGTCTTATAGTCTCAGGAGGTGATGAAAAGGCTGGAGAGTGAGCAAAAGAAGACTTCAAACATCTCTACCTCAGAGAGAGATGGTTAATTGTCACTCTGCATGCTGTGGATTTAGTGCCCTCTGTCCTGGTTAACGAGGCATGCTGTTACTAAATCCCCTTGAATCTGTCCAGTTGAGTCTATCTCCAAGTGCACTTGAAATGACTCCGTACACTCTGGTGTCCTGAGACCCCGGGAAATTTCTAGGACCTCTCTCAGTCGTTTGGGTGCTCGTTCCTGGTGCCTGCGTGTTTCATTTCCGTGTAATTGCCTTACAAAATGAGTTTGGGATGCATTAAGGTCCAGAATGACTTCATTATCACACTGCCACATTCTGTTCAGGTCAACATCATCATGCTGCTTCACTCAGAGCGTTTCCAGCTTTCCCACAGAGGGCTGCTCAAGGCAGGCAGAAGGACGGAGCAGTCCTGTACCAGGCTCTTTCGTTAGTCATCGACAGCTTTCTTCTCTACCCGTCAAATAACTCTCAAACTCTCAATTTGTTTAGATTTCATCTTCTGCACCATCTGGCCACCTAAATGTTCTCCTGTGATGACTACACTTGTTTTCCTGGAGATGGTCGGGCGTTAGAAGAAAAAAGAAGCACATTTGATCCATCTCATACTCATTTTGGAGTGGTCTATCCCTCTACATGTAATGGACTGTACTTATAAAGAGCTTTTAAGGGTTTCAAACACTCTACACTAAGCATCAACCCTCACCCTATTCACAATCACTCATGGCTTCTGAAAAAGGTGAAATCTGCTCATTCACACAGATACTGAGCAGGATGTAGCTCAAGGCCCAACCACCTGAGTTTGACTGTGGGAATTTATTTTCCGTCCCCAAAAGATAAAGTCTCAAGTGCTGAAATTGCGAACCAGGATGCAGGTTTCTGACATCCCTCCCAGGAGTTTCCAGACAGGATATAAAAGTTATTTTGTACCAAAGTGACCACTCTGCTACATCAATGATCTCTCCACCTCTCTCTGTGGTACAAAGATTACAGGTAGTGCACTGTAAAGATGTTTTTAGAGGATGCTGCAGGACAAATGAAATGCTTGTGGCTGCTGGGATCAGTGCTATCCAGGCTGTCTTATGTCTAAATATATCTGATTGTGTCTGAGAATAAGATGCTATAGTCAAACAGAAAACTGAGGGATATCAGCCCAAGTGTGGAGGAGTTGGTTCTAAAGCCTCATTTTAAGATGATAGTTTTGATAGGTATGATTTTTTGATTTTTTTTTTCCAATTCAAATTTAAATTCTTCATTTCAGTCTTTTGATTATAAACTGGATTGGAAAAACGTTACCACTTCTCTCCAGCAGAGGGTGAAATGTTTCTCTCTGACTCATGTGATGTGCATATTACGGGAAAATATGGCTCCTGATATGGTCTGTAGACATTATTAACATCAGTTAACTTTTTCACACGGTCTGGTATCAAAAATGCAAACTAAAAATCACAAAAATTGTTAATATCAAAGAATCGCAATATAATTCAAATCAGCACCCCAAAAATCGTAATAGAATCAAATTGCGGGAATTGCATATTGTCCCAGCCCTATTGATTAGTATATGAAATTATGAACTTTTAGTCTATCTTTGCAGATTTCCACCATGGTCATGATCAGGCTTTGTACACAAACAATGCAAAAACTGAAATCTAAAAGTTTTTCTTATTTCAAGGAAAAGTTGTCTTATTAGACTTAGTGCGTCTCTTACCGTATTGTCAGATTATACTTTAGCTCCACAGCTTTTTCATCTAGGCCTTACAGCTTAAATATCCTGAAATGAAACATTTTACTAATGTGTCTCATTAAGTCTCGGGGTGTGCCCATACTGATCTGTGTTATCGATTATCGCTGTATCGGTGCCCCTCAAAGCTGGTTTGGTATCAATGGGCAGAGATGCATGGTGCGGATCCAGACCAATAGCTCTATGCCTTTTTTTTTTTTTTTTGCTTTTTTTTTACCAGCACTCTCTGCTAGTTTATTTGAAATGTTGCCTCTAGTACACTTGCTTTGTTTTTTGCTACATTACCAGTCAACAAGGTATAAAAGTTTACATTTGAAAAGAACTTGAGAACATTCTGAAGAATTGTTTTTATAGTAAACGTTTAAATATTTCATAGTTTAAATAAGTATTAGCTTCAGTAATTCCAAACACTCATTTTTTAGCCTTTTACCCAAATCATTACCAGTCTTATCCAACAGTAGTGCATGCAGGTTTCTATTTAACACTGGTATCGGATCTGTATCAGTCGTTGGTATCGGATCCACCAACGTTTTTTAACTACTAATGAGACAAAAACCATTGCTTTGATTTCAGATTTTGCAGAGTGAGGACTTTTGTAGCAGAATGATAAATACAGAAATGCACAGTAGACATAAGAGGAAGTGCCATAAATGCCCAACAGCTGCTGCACTGACAAGACTGCCTGCAATGGCTGTAGACATAACTTAATCATTTTATTCAACCTAAAGAGAGGAGGGATCGGCTGATCTTCATTTCAAAATGTGATAAGACTGATTTGTCCACCATCTGATTACCACAAGACTTAAAAGCTTGCTTAGATTTCAGTTTTTGCATTGTGCTTGTGCCCATGTATGAGTGACAGTGACTCCCAACCATGCTAGGATCGAGGAAGTGTGCTGTGCTTAAGCACGGAGCAGAGCACTCACAACTAGGCATGGGAGGCGAAGCATGCTTCAGGCTCTGAGAGGTTTGAATGATTAATGTCCCACCAACAGTTAATCTATATTAACATATTTTCATTGGAGTCGACCGCTCAAATTACAGCAATAATCATGTAGAGCTGAAAGGGAATACCCTGGATTGAAGGAAGTATAATGGTCATTTTTAATGTTAATTATGCAGTAAGTCTTCATCTGACCTCCTAATGGAAACGAAAAGAAAAAGAGAACCGAGAGACTAGGATAGCATAAAACTGAAGACCTCTGTGAGGGAGTATGTTCTCATTTTCAAAAACACTGAAAATTTTGACAACCAAACAGTACATCAAAAGCTTTCCTCCATATCTGGATGTAACCTGATGGTTTGTCGATTACAGTTTGGCATTTTGCCTGCAGCATCTTCTTTTTTGGAGCCACGTTTCATAAAGAAGTGGATCCATATTACACCCCCTCCATCTTTCATTGTGTTTATTTCTTCAGCAGCACTCTTGAGTAGTTTAAGACCTCAAACGCAGAGCTACCAGATAACAGATCACTTGACTTTGTCAGAGCTGGGATGAGCAGAAACCCTGATCTGTTGAGATAACAATGATATGATCTGAAACCCTTAAATAAGGAGATTTACTTCCAGAGCAACACTGTGTTAAAGAGGTGCAAACACAGCTGGGTTCTGAACCTCATGACTCCTGGCTTGAGTTGCATCAAACATTGAATTACCACAGTCATGCATAGCCAGCACGGTTAAACTTTGTGTAACCTTTTCAGAGTTTCTTGACACCTACTCTGTCAAAGGAATACTTCTTTCTTTGACACTTCTGTGGCTTTTTGCACCATGCTGCCAGGGTTTGTTCAGCAGTGTCTCCTTCTTTGTCTGCATGTGCTGCTGGCTAATGCAGCACTGTCAGAAAATGTGTTGTTTTAGCTTGTTTTTTATGTCAGTGCTCTTGTAAGGTTTGTCCATATTTTATACACTGTTGTACAAAATCCTGAACCACTGTTTGCCAAAGAAAAAGAAGCAGAACTCTGGTGAATTCATTCAATGTCATTCTTCTTCTTTTCTCCCCTCGGCGGCTGCACCGTGAGGCTCGCAGAGATATCACAATGAGTCTGCAGAAATGTTTCAATTTCTCCCCTAATTCTCTACGGCTTTTCACTTTAAATAGAACATTATCAAACCGCAGCATGTGCAATTTCTGCTTATCACTGCTATTAAAGAAACAGACTGCTACAGTACTTTCTGCTTTAACTGAATGACATTATCAAATTCCACCATGCTGTGGACATCTTTGCCGAATTGGGTCCAGGCTCGTGGCGGGACAAAAGAGAAAATGTGAGACTACATTTTAAGGTTGAGTCTCAAAAGGATGTGTGTCCGTATTTAGATCATCTGGAAACTGGGTATTTAAAATACAAATTTGCAGGTGTAAACAACTTACTGGCACAAAAACTTCAGCATTGCTCCACCAGGTTTCCTTAACCTGTGTCTATAATCCCTGAAAGCAAAAGAAAAGATCTGCAGAAAGGGTTTATTTTGCTAATAACAGTTCGGGATTATTATGTTTATCAAATTATTAAATTAGGAAACAGTTAATGACAGAAACCAAGCATTTTTGCACTACAAAGCTAAAAACAGTCACCTTAACTAGAAAAACAGAGAAATTGCTTTTCTACCTCTAACTCAATCTGTTGGCATGTTTCTGTTATTATTAGTTTTTTTTCAAAGGTTTGGTCTGATGCAGTGTTAGGCCATGTCCACACGTAGCCAGGTATTGGGAAATCGCATATACTTCTATACGTTTCTGTCTGTCATTCACACAAAACCACAGCTTTATGTCATTAAAAAAGGTGTTTCTGAAAACTCCAGCCAAAGTGAAGATTTTGGAAAACTCTGGTTTCATGTAGACGCCGGTATACATAATTTTTGGGTTTCAAACATCACAGCTGAACGACTGGGGCTCACTCTGATTGGCTGGCACGGATTTTACATCTGGAAAACACTGCCAAATATTGGTTTGGCATGCCTTGAGCCGCACTTATCAGCGGATATGCCCACTGTTTGTGGACTTAAGTATTTTAAAAATGAAAGAGTGGGGTTATTTGTTTTTGAAAATACCCGGCTACGTGTGGACATGGTCTTAACACATGATGAAAGACCTTGAAAACACAGCAGATCAATAGATAAACAGCGGAAGAATAGATCGGAAATCCCCAGTTTTTGCTTCACCTGTGGGCATTCACTCACTGGCCATTGTATTGGTTACACCTGATCAACTGTTCATGAATGCAAATATCTAACCAGCCAATCACATGCTCAAAGCATTTAGGTAGGTAGTCATAGAGAGAGAAGACAATCTGAAGAACTAATTTTGAACATTACGATGAGTTCACTGTACTCCAATGGCCTCCACAGTCGACAAATCCTGATCCGGTAAAGCACCTTTGGGATGTGGTGGAAACCACATCTCAGATCCCACATCACAACAACAACCTGCTAACTCTATACTGTTCAAGCATTTGCAGTTTGGACTCTACAGCTTTGAAACTCAGTTTTAGTTTCGGCTTTCATGTCTATATTGGGAGACCATAGACCAGTGAACAGTTACACATGGACCTAGTATCTGTTATTTGTTTCTGAAGCAGAGTTTTTCAGTCTATTGTTGGTGGGTGCCATATTGGAAAAGCTAATCCACCAGCCAGATGGTAACTGTAGCTCATCTAAACTGTGTACTAACTGCCATTAAATCACTACAAAAGAAAAAAAGTTTTTATGTCTGGCAAATGGTCAAAATACTCTGAGATCCAGAACTGGGGAAAACCTGAGAGAGATCCCTGAGGAACTCCTTTAAAAAACTAACAGAATGAGGTCAAACACTAACTTTTTTTGGTTAAACCATAAAAACCATAGTCTTTAGCCATGTCAGAAACCCAACTTGGCTTCAGTTGAACTAGTTTAGTGTAAAGATGCAAAGCTGAGGCCGGCCTTTAGCCTCTTTGCTAAAAGCTACACTCTTGTTAAGTCAGCACCTCTTTAAAAAGATAAAACTGTGCTTCTGAAGCAAGAGGGCTCTCAAGGAACAGCAGTTTTTAACACTGCTGCACTGGCTTCATATTTCAAGACTGGAGGTTTCTGCTGAATAAAACTCATCATCAAGGTTTATCCTTCTCTTTTTCACTATGTATTATTGAATTATTGTCTCATATATTAGCTTTTTTATTGTTATTGTCTTAGTTATCACTTGCCTTGTAATGCTACTTGTAGCGATTAAAATTCATCACATCTGCCAGCAGAGGCAATCCTATGGGCTTATTCTTTAAATGATTGAATCTATAAGTCATTAAATACCAAATAAAGAAAAAATAGGGCCCTTGTTTCAAAATACAGTAATCATCCAACAGCTTGACTTTACCTCGGGACCTTAAATGGACTGTGATTGGATTAACAAACCCTTTCCACAACCCTAAAAATATCATTATAACCCTGTAATCAGTTGTTTAGTCACTTAGGGTTAGAGCAGGGCATGAAATAAATGCATCTGATAAAGTGATTTCAGTTATCTAAGATGCAGAGATACTCAGCACCAGGGCTATTTGAGGACACTTACTGAAGCTATTGACATCCGTAGCTAATAGCGCTGTCATTCAAGTGTCTAAACTGAGCCTCTGTGATTTCTCTCTTCTCCACGGTCGAAACAATCAGCCACAAACAAGGACGGAGAATACATTAAAATAGATGTTCCTCATGGGATCGGGTTTTATAAATTAAAATAGAGGCTGACAATCCTAAACCCTCCAAATGTGGAGCTTATGTGTTCATCCGAGTGCACTGTCAGGTGAGATAATGTGAGTGGCAGGATATTTATTACCGTCATTAGTGTCTGGGTTGGAGTGTAGGTGGAGAGGCTGAGAGAGGGTGAAGTATACCTGCTCATGATCCTCACACACCTACACGTTTGTTTTCAGAGAGATGAAGACATCAGTGAGAGCTGTGCATTGAACATATTTCTTAACTGCTGAGCAAAAGAGCTGAACAGTTTCACCCTTTCTGGTGATGCATGCGTTTCAGGCGTCTCTGAAACCTTGTCAGTCGTCGTTTCACATTGATATGCGTGAAGTTTATAGGTTTTAGATTCATCAAAAGTGGACGATGATGACACAAGCTCAATATTCACCTCCCAGGGATCTATAAAAATGATGCCAATCTCCAAGGCTGTGACTAAACTGCATTACAGACACACTGCAGCTGTTTGATGTGCTCTCTGGAATTGTAATATGACCACAAATCTTTCACACTGAGCAATGCAGAAGCATCAGCGTGGTAAACTTTGCAAAATGAGCCTCATAACGACCACAAATCACAAAACAACCTCTCATGAAAGCTGTGGAGGGAGACAAACAAAGCACCAGACGAAGAGAGGCACACTGCAAAACCTAAAATCCAAGTGATTATGTCTTATCTTTAGCAAAAATGGTCAAGCCAAGAAAGTACTGTCTTTCAAGATAGTAAAAGACAAATAATGACATCTTAAATTGAAGAGTTAAAAACTTTTGATGGATTAAGAAAATGTACTTGTTTTTGGTGTTTTTGATGTTTTTTTCCAAATAAAAAGTTAATCAATTCTTTGTGGATTTGTTTTGGTTTCCATTACTTTTGTAGTATTATGCTAATTATGCTGATTATTGATGCTTAGTTAAATGCTAAAATTATGTATTTTCAGTTTTGATTTATGTAAAAGGCTTCTATGGTTTATTTCAACATCAAATTTGTATCGATACTTCATGCTTTTGAATAGTTGTTTTCTTTACTTTTGTTTTGCTGTTTGGACCCCTTTCTATTGAAGAGTCAATAGAAAGAACAGAATAAGGTGTTTGGCTTTGGCAGAGAAGATCAACGACTCATCCCACAAATAAGTGCTCCTCACAAATGTGGCACCATTTAGAGGGACATAAACAAGCTTTCCAAATGTATAGGATTTATTTCCAAGGGATTGTAACAACAAAGAAATTATCTTCCAAACACAAATTTCCGTACTTTTTGCGCTGAGATTGCAAAAACAAGTGGAGTTAAATCTTTTCTCATTAGGAAATGAATGAATGAACCCAACAACCACTGAATTGCAGTGACTAGTTGGCAAAAAAAAAGAAAAAAATCACTAGGGCTGTCCAAATGGAACTATAACGCCAGTCTTTGCAAGTTTCTTTGTATATCTCCGGTTTGTGTCCGCTAGGGCTGGGATGATATGCTATTCTCGCAATTCGACTCTATTACAATTTTTGAGGGTGCTGATTCGATTTATATTGCGATTCTTCTTACGTTTTTTGCAATTTCCAGTTTGCTTTTTTAACACCAGACCATGTGAAAAAGTGCAATAATGATAATGATAATGTCCACAGGCTATATCAGGAGCCATATTTTCCCATAAAATGCACATCACGTGAGTCAGAAAGAAACATTTCACCCAATGCTGGAGAAAAGTAGTAACGCTTTTCCAATCCAGTGTATAAACAAAGACTGAAATGAAAAATTTAAATTAAAAAAAAAAAAAAAGATTCTGTAACGAAGACTTCAGATTTTGATATTGACAAGCAAAAAAAATCCAGATATATCGCTTATCAATTTTTTTAGTGTCCACCCTCAAGAAGAGACATAATTTTTGGTCAGTAGTTGAAATCTACTGTATTACTTTTTGTTACTTCTATGGCTCCCAGGCTCCAATGAGAGGTAACATCCAAGGTGAATATAATTTAGCATTTTTCTTCAGTTTTTATTTTTATTTATTTATTTATTTTTTAAATTTCAGTACAGTTTTAATTTTTTTTTTAGTAGGTTTTCTATTTGAGTTCTTATTCTTTTGAAAATGCTCAGTTTTTGTTTAGTTTTTATTAGTTTCAGTATTAGCTTTACCGTCTTTTTTGTTATATATTTGTTATGTATTATTTATATTTTGTTATATGTTAAAGGCAAGATTCAAAAATGTCAGAAAAATCAATGTGTGATGAAACCATCTTAAAAAGGTATTGACCGCAGACAGATGAACAGTCTTCCTCATGAAAGTGGTCGTGATGTCATTGTGTGGTGTGAGACTGATACATTTTCTCCTTTGGTACCATAAATGATCAGAATGGAAAATGAAAAGCAAACTCATGGTTGGTATATTTTACTAAATGTGTATCAAAAGGACAAGTTTGTTTCTTAGATTAACACAGAATCTATTCATGTCTAAGTATTTAAAACAAGTTGTACAAGGAATATGTCTTTAGGAAAACCTTCCAACTTTCTTATTACCAGCAGCATTCAGCCTTGTAATTAGTGTCTGCTATTCTGCCTGTGTCTCCGCAAATACACTGATGATAAAGCAGATGAAATTAGTTTTTGGTGAATGCTTCAACAAACAATAGCTCTATAATAACCTTGCCGCTACGACACACTTTGTTAAACTCATCTTCCAAAGGCAGTTTTTCACTAAGACGGATCAACAAGGACAACAAGGAGTTCATGAATTATTCTGACGTCCCGTTCCATGAATGACTTAAAGCTTTAAGCAGCCTTTAAAGCATGTTGAGCATTAAAAATCGAAGAGATTATGTGATGTTGGAGGCTCTGATGTGAATCAATATATCGATCTGTGTTTTTTTTCCTGGCTGTAAATATCAGGATGTGAATGAGGCTAGATTCAAACTCTCTTTCCTCCTAACCCCATGGGCTTGTCTCTGCCATTTGATGTTCTATCTGGGCCTAAAGCACCCTTAAAGCAGCTCTACTGGCCACGGACTTAATTGATTTGGAGAGTCTCCAACTCCTCAGTGGTCAGGATTACATCCTAATGTTCCATGTCTGCATTAAAGATTAAGTGGCGCATTAAAAAGCCTTGAGCACAGCAAGCATCCAATGCATACATAAAAACAGTGAACTTTTAAAATTCCAGCAGATCATGCCGAAGTAAAAGCAGTCACTCATGACTTCAGTCGTTGCTTCATAATTATCTTAAGTGCTGCCAAAACAGAAACGTGCATTTGCGAGATTCCTTCAGGCATCGCCTTGAACCACAACTCTTGAAGAAGTCTCTGGGATCACTACGAGTGGAAGCACTCGTCCACAGAGCAACTTTCAAAGGAATAAAATCCCAAATCATCTCTCAGAGGGTGATTTCCAGAATAACAAACAGAAATACACAAGTTTGGTTAGATAGTTAGGGCAAACTTGCATTGACCAGTCACAGATTGACTTTTTTTACAGTCAGCCTCTCAAACACGCTTTATTAATCTTCCTCTCGTTGCCCAAATAGCTGCATCAACATTGGCAGCTGAGCTCACACACTCTGATTCCAGCCCAGCCTCTTCATAAAGCAGCATTAAGGCTACACTCACAAATCATCAGGAGTAACACGCCTTTTGTTTGTTGAAATAATGGCCCTAATAATTTCATCTTGGAAAAATAAAACAGCATCTAAAGCCCTGTAATACAGATTTCACTGACGGCGTAAAAGTTGGCAAAAGATTTTGTTGCTGGAAGATCAAAATACCAGCATATGACACTTTGTCTGAGCAATTTTGTTTCTAATAAAAAATCTGATATTGAGCTAAACAATTATTAAAAATATGATTTTAGTAGGAATGGGTACCTTTCATATTTGAAACAATACAGTACCAATGCCCAGTACCTGGCAATGGGTATCTGTAAAATGTCAAATTATTCAAATCAAATGATCCAAAAACAGAGGCAAAAACATTGATGTCTACAGCATACTGACTTGCTAAGTGCAATAACACCCTTATTATTAACTTTATAAATGAAATATTTTAAAAACTTTGAGATAATATTTCAAAACAAAAAACCTATTTCATTAGTACACTTGCATAACTTCCAGAAAAGTGACTTATTTAATACTTGTCATGATTTTGTGGTTACACCATTTGACAATTTAATGGAAATGAATCTTTAATTGGTTAAAATTGGTAGAAATGACATATAAAATACTCTGACACCAACAGAAATACAAACTAAATATTTAAACAAACATCTAACATGTTGTTTCACCAAGTTCAAAGCTTATTTGGGACAACATACTTAACTTTATTTTTCACTGTCTTACCTAAATACTTCCACCAGAATGTTCAATTACAGGAATAAGTAAAAGAGCTAGCAGTAAAATCAATGGCTGTTGGTGATAGAGGTGTGAAAAATATTGATACAGCTATATATTGTGATACTTTGACCACTGATAGAATATCAATATTTTAACTCTTAATATCAATATTTTTCTAAAAATAAAAACTCATATTTTAGCCAAGCTGTGAGTCAAATGTGACTTCCGCACCTCCACTGCAATAGATCTACCCCTCTGAATGTTGCCCATAGAAAGTGTAATAAATACAATCTCAAAATCTTTTAAAATATTTTTTTTCTTAAACTGATAATGTGGGTTTTGATGCCGTACACATCAATGTTTTCTCTCTCTTTTTTTGCAATCAGCTTTTTATGAAGTGAGTTTTAAACAAAAATACTAACAACAATACAAACCACATACCCTGAACACACACAACAGCCCCTGCAGAGCACACAATGCAACATAGAAATGTTTGCAAAATCAAAATCAAAGCAATTGGATAGAGTAATAAATAGGATTACAAGACAAACATACAATTTTAATACAGATACAACCATAATTTTTTTTTTTGCTGCAGTCATACCAGCCAACCAGAGTTTAAGTTCTACCTTAGAGATCTGGAACGTGGGATCTCCATGAGACTTGCTGAAATGATGATGTAATCTCATAAAGATCTACTGACATGTTCATGACCCTTTGAGGGAAGGGCCTCAAACACCGAGGTCTGTTCCTTACAGGCCTCCAAAGGGCTGACAAATCAGCAGGAGAAGGGAGCCTTAGTGAGACAGCAGCTAAAGCAAAGTGTTTCAGACAGAGGCTGAAATAAGGGCTTACTGAAACGCCAGCGTGAGAAAAGAGAGGATTCTTTTGAGCTGTAGATCAGACCATAGTGACACTCAGGAGTTTCTTCCCCTGAGTGACATATAATCTCCTCTTCACCCTGTTTAATACTGCTCTGCTTGTTTGGGAGTGAGTGTGTCTGTGTAAGAAGAAGTTTAAGTCCCACTGATGATGAAACACCAAAACAGAGCCAGACTGAAAAAACGTGAGATGACAGCAAAAAGAGGTTTGTTTGTTTTTGCTGTTCAGAAAGAAGTAAAGAAGCGGTAATAAAACACACAGCTGCTCAACTCAAGTTTTAAATCATAGGTAAAGGCTTTCACAACTCACAACAATTCAAGCAGCATAAATCACTTTAGGAGTTAAAATATACTACAAGAGATTCAGGCTCACCTGCAGCATAGCAGCAGCCAGGTACACGGACATGAAGATGGGCGTCAGAGTGGTGTGTCCGCTCTTCATTAGGTGGATGGTGTAGAGGAAGATCAGGTGACCGGGGATCACCAACAGGAGGAGCACCTGAGCAGAGCGATGGTTGGCTCCTGAGGATGGAGGATCAGGCGGTTAGAGGTGGATGTGAAGAAAACATTGATTTGCAGGTAGAAGACATGAAATTGAGCATTCATAGAAGAAAACGCTGAACAGTTTTGTGGCAGTTTATGCAGCAAAAACGAGCCCACCCATTATCCCCAGGATGCTGAGTCCTGTTGGTTTTTATTATAGATGTCTAACAAGGGATAATTCTACACCTGAAACAGCGGGGCGCAGCAATTACCTGCCTGCTAGTGCAGCGAGGCAGCCAAGCAGCAGCTTGCCAGGATCAGGGCTTAAAGACAGCGTTTTAAACCGTGAACGTGGCTTACTGCACAATTTAAAGCCTGTTTATAATCATGAGAGCAGTTTTATCGACACACAAAGCCCTGGCTGAATAGTGGATAAGTCTGGTTGTAGAGTACACACTTTCAGCTTTACTGACCTGTACCAAAGAATGTGCGGCACGGGTAGTAGCAGCCTTTGGCCTCATCAGGAACCTCTCCAGGAGCGCAGTGGAAATGCAGGTGAGTGGAGATCCTGCTAGACTGGATGGCAACCAGGTTTCCTCCGATTCCTGGGGGAAAAAGAAGAGTGAGAGTTCATTAAGAGAGCAGACAGCTGTTCATTACCATCTTTTCAAAAACCTTGAACAGATTTCAAACACAAACTCCAAAATCAATCTCAGAGGGGAAAAAATCAGATTAAGTCAAAGTTTTATCAAAGAGATATAACTGTGCATAATCATCTGGAAAGACTTCCTCTTCAACAGATATCCACTATTAAAGAAGGGGTTTTGTTTTTTCAAAGCTTTATTCTTTCCTTCTGCTATCCCTGTATTATCTTTACATGATTTACACACTGCAAAAACTGAAATCTTATCAAGTGTTTTTGTCTTATTTTCAGTAGAAAATTCCTTTTTAGACTCAATATGAGCCAAATTCACATGACCAATCCAGAAAAATGTCTCGTTTAAAGTTATTTAAGGACAAAAATTAGGTCTGAATCGCTCGTAACCAGTAAAAAAATCTGCCAATGGAACAAGAGAAAAGTTACTTGTATTAAGACACTGTTCTAGTCTCAAGGAAATTTTCAAGCAATTTTTTCCTGTTCCATTGGCTGATTGTTTTACTGGTTACAAACGATTCAAACCTCATTTTTGTACTCTGATAACTTGAAACAAGACATTTTTCTGGATTGATAAGTTGATAGTGGCTCATATCGAGTATAAGACAAATTTACTTAAAAAAAGACAAAAACACTTGATATGATTTCAGTTTTTTGCAGTGTAGGTGAAAAAAACCTACTTTTTTCACTTTAGTGTTTTAGAAAACTGCTTCTTTTGAGGCTCCCTGCTCCACAAACCTCCTTCCCTCTGATTGGCCAACCCTAAGGGGCAAAGCCATGGGTACACCAAGCAGCAACCTCCAGTCTAAGAATATGAGACAATGCTGAAGTGCTAAAATCTGCTGTTTCTTGAGTGTTCGCTAGAGGCTGGCTCCAGAAGTACCGAAAGTCACACACTCACCAAGCCAAAAAAAACATTTTAAAAGCAAAAATTCACCTATTTACAGCCTGGTTCAAAAAACGTCTCCTGTCTGAGTCGCTAATTTTAGTGTCTGCACACACTGTACAGGGTGAATTTTTTCCTAACTCAACAGTTCAGAGTATATTAAGATCGCAAGCTTGTTCAATCAAAGGCACAGCTCAAGTCACGTGATGGAAAGGCGCCTTATAGCTGTACGCAAAGCCCCTGACACTTCCAATATGCCCGCTTTAACCGATGTGGTCCATTTTCCATTTCAGAAACAGACGGGTAACGTCGGCGAGACTACGTCCATGTTTTATACAGTCTATGACCTTGGTGTTTGAGGCCCGTGATCCTTATGAGATGTCATCATTATTTCCGCAAGTCTAGAGAAGATCTGGTGCATTCCAGCATTGTTACTTTATATCCATGTTGAAATTGGGGAAAGGATAATATCCCCTCTTTAAAATCACACTGGTAAGTGCTGTGTTGGTCTACAGGAGTCGAAGTCCTCAATTAAGTTAATGAAGTTCTCATGTATCCTTGTAATCAATGTCCTAACGTTGAATTTTATTTTGAAAGAGGCACGAACAGATACACAAACAGAAGAGTGTGGGCTACAGCCTGCTCTGACAAAACACAGGATCCTTTAGATTCACATAAAGCAGCTTTAAAACTTTTCCTTCAGCATGAAAAACTAAGTTTCCAGTCACAGTCTGGTGACAGAGCTCTGCAGGGGGGCTCACACACACTTACAGGTATCATCCACAAACAAGCTGACAGGTGAGCACGGAGCGGCTCTGAACAGAAAAGAAATCCTCTAAGTGTGCCTTTATGTGAGCGGTAACCCGTTCAGGGATGAAGTGCGAGAAGAGTTTCTTTTATTCACAATCATAAAAAATGTATTATTCCAGTGTCTGCAGTGCAGCGGGTAAACAGCTCTTCTATACATGGTTGACTTTCATAGACTGAAGTGGTCATGTACTGCAAAGCAGAGGCAGGAGGTGTGTGTCTTAGACCCCCCACTCCCTAACCAGGCTTGTTATTGTGGTGAGTATATTAAATTAACACTGCCACCACCTCAGGGCGATGTCGACTTAATTCAATCCACTGAGGCTCTTTGTCCGCCTGGTGACATTTTATTGGAGCATTACCAGTGCTCCCACTGGGGCTGTAAAAACACATAACTTCACAATGAGCATTTACAGTTGCTCTGCACCGTTCCTCCTGCTCGTGTCATTACGCCACACTCCTGCTCTCATAATCTGAATATCACTCCTGTGAGCTGATGTGGCCTTGTAAAGGAAGAGTTTGTGTTTTTCTTCTTTTAGTTATTTCCAGTCAGAGCTAATTCTGGGACAGCAACATGCATGAATATGACACTTAAAGCAGAATTAGTAAGCAATCTGGCATTCCACAGTTATGTATGCTCCAATTTTTCTGTCAAAATATGGTTAAAATTAGATTAATTGCGCACTTGGAGGGCACAGTGATTCTGACTTTCTGGCTTTTAGTCCTTCAGGGTGTTTGGGGTTAGGATGGGGGCTTAACAGGCGGAGGTTCGTCTTACGATCTCAGCAGGGGGGCAAGGGAGAGTGAGATTTAGGGTTTTTCTGACTTATCCAGGTCACTGGGTCTGACAGGAGGAATGGGGATGAGGAGGATAAGGGGGTCTTGGGCTGTAGAAAGGCTTCACGGGGAGCGGCAGGGGGTCGGACTGCTCTGCCTAGAGGGTAGGGGGGGACATGTGAACTGTCTGCACACTCATCCCATCGCTACTCCTCTCCTTCATCTTTAATTTCACTTTGTTTATCTGAGCGGCTGTGACACCAGGATGCGACTTGATGCCCGGATGAAATTTAATGAAAAGGGAAACATGGAGAGGAGAGAGATATTGGAGGAATTGAGACATAAGGAAGCAGTTACCTCTCATCTCAAAACAAACAACAAAGGGAGGGGAGAAACAAATATGCCAAGATGACAAGGGGAGATTAAAGAGTCTGATGCTGTGTCTGAGCGTTGCTGGTTGCAAAAAACTGTGGTGCATAACAAAATGTTATACTAGCAGGTTTTAAAACAACATCAGGAAAGAGGTGTGTTATTACGTTTCTAATGATGCCCCAATTGGCTGATAGTACTTTTTTGGAACTTGTCTGTGACACTCAGACTGTTTTCTCTTTTAAAGGGGCTGTTAGGAGTTTGAAAGAGATCTTGAAAAAGTCTCCCTTTATAGGCCAGATCATAATCCACACTTTGAAATGAGATTATCAGCGCTAATAATGCAAGTTACAGGTTATTTTGAACTACTACTTCTTAGCTTCTCGATCTGGTCGACCAGGACAGGATTGAGTTATGGCACATCTAGGTCTCTATGACAACACCACGTCGGCTGACGGACTTTAGTAGTACGAAGAGATAAAACACAGAGATCTGTATTTTCTCTGCTAAAAACAATTTCTGTGACTAATTTTGTAGTGATAGTGGACACAGGAGCCCAACTGTCGGACAGAAAAAGGACAGAAGAGAGGAAGAAAGCCAAAGGGGAGAGTGATACAGCCCGAGCTTAAGGCTAATCAGACTTTAGCTCGGGCTGCAGTGGTCTGTTCAAACTTGAGAGTCTATCAATAACATGAAGAGTGAGGTTACGTTAGCTCTGCTTGGTGGATGACTGGCAGGACGTAGCTAACCAGGATTCACTAACGTTACACATTACAGACAGGTCTTAGAGCACTGCCAGCTGAAATAGATATAAACAGCTAATTAACTACTTACAAACTGACAGTGTTTACTTGTTGTCATGTTAGCCTACAGGAGCACTGGGCTGACGATGTTGCTAATATATAACCAGCTACTACACATTTCAAACAGTAACGCTACGTCACTGTAATGATGAGTACCTTGACGCGTTGTATCCAGTAACAAGGTGTCTTGAACAAAGAAAATTAGTTTTGGTCCGATCTCCATTTAATTCCAAAACAAATACACACCTCACTAAAAGTAATTTACGACAGTTTGTGGAGACTCCGGGCCACAAGGTGGCGAGGGAATGCAATTAAAACAGATCCTCCTCATTGCATCTTTAACCAAGTCTTTGTACACAGCAATCCAAGAGCAGGAGGATCACAGGCTGTAAAATTTTAAGAAATTTGGGACTTAAACAAAGCACAAAGTGACTTCACTAACTTGGCTTTTATTTGTTAAAATGACGACCGCCAAGGAAGTCAGCTGGGTTAAAAATAGGCTGATATGTCTCTGTGCAGCTGTATTTTTTAATTGAGCAGTAAATCTCTGTGATTCTCCTTTTGTTAACTTTGATTTTTGTGCAAATTAGGCAGTGACAAAGGAAATGAGACACCAGATTTGTTATATTCGTAATTTCTCATTACGTTGAGTTTGTTTATTCATTTCACATTTTGGGTTTGCACCACATTAAAGCTCATTTATATGCTAATTGATGGTTGGCTGCCAATGTTTGTTGTTTTTAACAGATAACTCTCAAATAGTGATAAAGTTTTCTATTTTTAGTTGGAGTGTAAAATGAGGAAAACACCTCATCTGACTCCTCTCTTTGTTCCCCTCCTGTGAAAGCTCATAAACTTTTTTATGCTCTGGTTTTAAAACAAACAGCTTTGTTTACCTGTGCATATCAGCTGTCTTTAAGCTCTCTAATACAGAGACTTCTCATGGATTGTGGGGACTTGAGAGTCAAGTGTAACGCCAAAACGACTGGGTTTAACAGCAATACTTGGGTCTGTTGGTGCCATGGCTGTAAAAAAGCTGCAAATGTGACACACAGCGAGATGCTTAAAGCATTGCTTTGGCTGCATACAAACTAAATTCAGTACCCTCCTGCAGGGCTGTGCAGAGGTGTGGGTGTTATAATCTGCTCTTTCAAGTGTAATTGCTGTGACACATTTGGAAAATAACATTTTGTTTTTCTGATTCAGCACTTTGTTTTCAATAATGGCACTCTTTTCTCTTCTTCTTCTTCCCACTATGTCACTCGACCGTCACTGCTCAGTCTATTTTCGTTACAGCAGCTTTGAGAGTGGATCTGTTTGTTAAGTGGCTTCGGCACTTTTGCACTTCAAATTAAACACAACCTGTTTCAATTCATGATACCAAAAAAATGTCAAAGTAGAGACACTTTTGAGAACTCTATAAATGAAAACAAACAGCATCACTGTTTATCCACAATCTAATGTATTCTCACAACACTTTAGTCCTACTTTAATGTTATACTTTCCTTTCAGCAGACTGTCTGCTACAATTTGATGATAGTTGCAGGTTTGTATGATAATTTGTTACCTGACAGTGTTGAAAATGATGATGACTCAGTACATATTTCATACTTCGGATCTTAGTATCCAGAATATTGTCAGAATCTGGATCGTACTTTTACATCTGTCAGAAATTATGGTGACCTTGTCTTGTATTGTTTTGCAAAGCAATCCGACCATTTATCGTGGAGTTATATACACCTATGGTGAAAACGTCCCTATCTCACAATGATAAAGAATCCTTTAAAAAAATCCAGAATCCAGACAGTGATCCAGATCATCTCCAAAATGTAATTGTTTCTTCCTTATCCCATTTTGAACATTTCCTGAAAATTTCATCAAGATCCGTTTGTTACTTGTTGAGTTATGTTGTTCACAGACAAACTCTTTTTTTACCTCCTTGGCGGAAGTAAAAAAAAAAAAAAAGTTCTCAATACTAATGCAAATAACAACTGAATTCTAGATTAAAACACAGGAAAGGACAAATGATTGTAATGGATACAATGCACTGACCATGTATAACGATGGACAACATAACAGCTCCTAAGAAGTGAAGCTAAAAGACTTCAAAATGTCAGAAAGAACATGTAACCCAGCAGAGAAGTAAAACTTGCACTGTAGTGACCGTTTACTGGGACCAATTACTGGGCTGTATAAAAGATGGATGACATGGCAGCAGCCAAAAAGTGAAGCCAATTTTTCACGCCACCTCTATTGATTGATCGCAGTCGAGGCCATAAAGTCTGCCTCCTTCCCGTTGACGGATGGGAACAACTATACAATCAAAATCAATGTCAAAATTCCTTGCTTACCATTAGCTTGGCTGGCTTTAATTCATTCTTTTTTTCCAAATCTTGGTGTTAATTAGTTATTTCCTGATTAAGACAAAATAAGGAAAATGTCCAGTTTGACCGCTCTGTTGATGAATGAGACTCTTGTAACAGGTGGTTAACAGGGTAAGGGAGGAACATTGGGAGAAAATTTAGCTAACACTTTCTCATGGGTCAATTAAGGCTCTATAAGCTTAGGACTTCACCAGTCTGAGGAGGTTCAGATATTTATCCATAAATAAAATTAGTGTTTTGGTTCGCAAAAAATCAGCACCAACTTGGTCATTTTGGCTTCACTTTTGTAAGAAGAGAGAAGGTGGAAACGTATCAGCCATATTTTTCTAAAGCAAATGGAACAAACAAGACGAGAGCCGCAGCTGAGAAATGGCAGAAACTGGGAGTCTGAATTAAATGTAGCACAATACCTTTTTAAGAATTTAAATATTAATATGAACTGAAGCAGTCACATGCTCATTCTGGAGTCACAGGGGGGTAGACTGGATAAAAAGCCCCCAAATATCTAAATGAAATAATGGAGGTCAGTGTGAAAAATCAAGGCTTTCTCTCACTATTTTTCATTTAACCTGCCTTATCACGTCGTACACATCTTGCGCCTCACTCTGTTCTAATCAAATATACACACACCATCCTTTCACGCTGTCTCTTCCATCTGCCCTTCGTTCAATTGTATTTTTTACTAGAACAGCAACCACAGTGCATTTTAATCAGCTGGAAGACGCGAGCAGACTGCACCACTGCCTCTTCACCCATGAATGAAATGTTGTTAGAAAGTTTGCAGAGGCCTAGTTTTGGTTTTTTTTTTTGGACTCCACGAACACAATGTATCCCCGCAAACTCATAAACAGACACATGCATGATTCCCCAGCTGTTTAGAGTCCCGATGGAAAACCAATTAGAGTCAGAATCGTGCTCCATCTCGTTAAATGTCTCTCATTAATGCCATTTAAATTAAAAGCTTATCTTTTATTGTGAAGGTGCCAGCGCCCCTGGCAGCAGAGGCTGTGCCAGTAGCAGTGGGAGATGGAAGCGGGAGGAAATGGAAGAGGACCAGTTCTGTGAAGTGGAGACAGACGGACTGTTAAGGGGCTGCCTGAACCGGCCTCATTAGGCTACTTATTTATGCTGATGAGCGTTTGGAGTCTGTATTTGGTCACTTTCATTTATCCATGGAGCGCTGTTGACTGAGCACACTTCTGTTTTCACTCTCACACCTGGGAGCTACACAGGACAAGACAAATAGACTCCAGGCGTGTCATCCATCTTGGCTTATAAACACTTTGTCTATAGCTCAGCTAAAGCGGGTCAAACACTGCATTAATTGCAGACAGAGCAGAATATAAGACAGAGTTTCTTTGGAGACAAAGCTGAACAGCTTGTCTCCGTCTGCTATGGAAAATTTTAATTGAAGGGCATCACTATGCTTATTGAGACGCAACCTCATCGAGAAAGCCTTAATCTAACCACTGTCTATTACATGTTTCACCTCACCACAAATACCCACAGAAACAGACTCAAGTGAAAACACACAAACAACATTTTATGACCCCTTTTAGCTTTGTGCTCTTGCTAGAAACTCACTTTGTCAACATGAAAAAATGACAAATCTAAAATTCAACCACTAATTTCTTCTAATGAATGACAGGAGCCACAAACATGAAACATTCTCCATCATTTAAAGAGAATCTTTGGAACAATGATGGAAAAATCTGATGGTTGTCTGTCCTTTAATGAGGAACACACAGTATGACCTAAGTACAACGCTCAGTAATTCACACAGAACTCTGTACTGATGCACTTTATGGTATTCAACAAGGATTTGCTTCCATTATAATATAAAATCTGATATCTGTATGCAGGAGCAGCACAAATCCTCTCGGAAACGCTGTCCCTGTACATCTTGTTTCCTAGACTGTAAACAACAGCAGCACACAGGAAGGGAAATTTGGGATATCAGCCGAAAGTCCATTATCTCAGAATACTAGCTGCATCAGGCACCAAAATAAATAGTCTGTTACTCCCACAGGCTGCATCTCTAGATTAGGAATTCATTGTGATTTTTAGTGTTTGACACTGTTGTTTATTTATGCTGAAATCGAATCCTTTATGCTAATGTCATCTCACCTCAAAGATGTATTTTCCCTGGGCCTGGTTATGAAGCAATACACCAACCAGCTGAGGTAGTAGCATCGACTGTATATAGAGTTGACAGCATGGCTCCACCATTTACCATTGTACCATTTTGAAGCCAAAATACTCCCATCACAGGCGCTGTCATTGGTCGCTGTTGTGCAGCTAGAGTCTGCGTGGTAAAGACTGTGAGGGATTATGGGAGAATCTGAGTGGATAAATGTGACGTAAAGCCTTGCTTTTAACCTCTTATTACTAATAAAAACAAAACTTTTCAGAAAAAAAAGAACTTGAGTACAAGGCAGCCAAATAATATCTTCAAATCACCACAACAATCAGACAAGAGAAACATTTCTACGTGGTGCATTTTTTAAAGTTTGACCACAGCCCATCTGGAATGACTGGGGAGATGGATTTTTTGACCTATACTGCAGTCAGCCACCAGGGGGAGCGATTTTTGTGGCAACCTCACTTTGAGCCTGGCAAGATGACGTCCATTTTTTTTTTTAATTACCAGAAAAGAAATGTTTTTGTGGTAGGTGCTGGCAAAACGGTTGTGATGCTGTGAGATTTGGAATAGAAGAGATCCATAAAGAGATCCCTGAGGAACTCCTTTAGAGAAAAAAGAAATGAGGTCATGTGCAAACTTTATTAGGTAAAATCATAGTGTGAATGAAATATGGATGTAGTCTTTGTGATGTAACCCACCTGTTGATTAAACAGAGTTTTGAAGCCAATCATACAATATTGGAAATGCTGACTCAACCTAGCTTTTTGAGAAAAAACTCACAATTTTCTTGCTTGTCAAGTTGCAAATTTACAATTTTATAAAGCAGTAAATTGTATCTTGTTGTACCACATACCCTTCCTGAATAGTCCATAGATGTAACCATCTATAGCCTTAAACCTGCTTGCTGCAGTGAATTTCTTGCTGGATAAACGCCCAAATGTACGGCAATTTTCAAAGTCCAGATTCCTTTAATAAGGTGATGATTCCAGGCTAAAATCAGCAGTATCTCTTTATTGCGGTGTTAGAGTAGGAAGTCAAATTTGATAAGGCTGTCAAATGGGTCCATGATGCAGTAAATGGAAAAGGGGCGGCAACAATCTTGTTAATGTATGACTTAAAAACTCAAACATTTTTAAGTTTGATTTCTCATAGATTTATGACTTTACATACTCAAAAGTTTTGATTTTTTTTCTTGAAAATTTCCTAATTCTGAAGTTTTGTAATATCTTTCAAAGTTATGATTACAGATTAGTTCCAGAAGCACACAAGCACCTGACGACTACATGTCGAGGACCAACCTGTCAAGCTGTCACACCTGTCCTTTTCCCCTCCCTATCTCATGGCCTTGTTATTTAGCTGGCTCAGTCAGGCTATCACAAACTGTCTACAGCTGAGAGCTTCAAGTTTCTTTTGGAGCCACAAGACTTTGTTGCAGTTGATGCTGAGGGGAGAGAAACTGTTATTAATGCAGTGTGGAACGAAAGATGCTTTTCAACCAGCATGTGAAGGAGGCAAGAGGCTACAGGAGGAAAGCAGGATGGGTTTTCCAGATCAGTGGGGACAGGCGTTACAGCGCTAGATGAGGTGCAGAAAAGCCAGTGTGGTATTGAATTCATCTGAGGGTGGACAACAATTCAGAAATCTTCCCTGAATGATCACAAAAGCAGCTGAACTGAAGCTTTGACGGATGACAACCACAGTTTGTGTAAATGGTTGATCTGCTTTGTGTCTGCTTGACATGAAAAGTGTGTTTGTCTCTTTTTTTATAAATGCATATAACAAGTTTATTCTTCTGTATTGTAGATGCATTCTGAGGCTTTCTCTCACTGGCATTGAAAGATGAACAATTAAAAAGACGGGTTAGAATAGAATCTGACAGAATGTGAGGGCCCTGTCAGTTACAGTGATGGATAATGAAAAAATGTTACTCAATCAAAGCTCAACTTAAACTCTCTGCATAAGGTCATATTAGTCAACAAGGAGGCAAAGAAACTGCAGTCATGTCAGGCTGTATCAATCAGAGATTGCATTGTGGGATTTATTGTTGTTTTAATGTTAAAGAGGGGACTTTTTAAGGCGTTACACTGTGCCTCTGGTACCCCTGTAGTAGCTTTGTAACATTTACAGCTCAAAAAATACCTACATTTCTCACACTGATGTTTTAGAATAACTTAATTTCAGCATCTGTCTGAAACGCTGCTGTCTCTTTAAGACTACCCACTTCACAAACCATCTTCCTTTTGATAGGCCAGCCTCCTTGAGGCCTATTCTGGGCGGAGCTATGCTTGGTGTTTGAGGCCCACCCCCTTTATCTCATCATTTCAGCAAGTCTCATGAAGATCCCGTTAAGATCTCGTTAAGATCTCATGCTATTTTAAGATGTAGTACAGACCATTTTGAGCACTTTGCAAAAAGATTCAGGAATTTGTGTCGGTTTGAAAAATTTGGGGGTCGGAAAAAAAAAATCAATATATCAGGATTTTTGTTTGACAATATCAAAATTGTGATTCTATGTCCAATTTTTTTTTTTTTTTTCAAATTCAAGTACTTTATTTTGATCTTTGTTTATAAACTGGATTGGAAAAAAGTTACCCCTTACATTTTTGGGGAAAATAGGGATCCTGATATTCTGTACACATTATGATCATCATTTAACTTTTTCACATCGTCTAGTGTTATAAAAGCAAGCTAAAAATTGCAAAAATCGTAAATATCCAAGAATCACAATTTAAAATGAATTGGCGCCCCAAAAATCACAACAAAATCGAATCGTGAGGATAGCATATCGTCCCACACTAGAAAAAAATGCACATATTTTGTTGGAACATCAAGCACTGACTTTTTTGTATCAGTGTTTGAAATATAAAATGCCTGTTTTAGATTATGGAGACCTTTTGTACATGTATGCCTCTGCATGGTCTCCATATGGTGGATACTGCCTACCATGCCTCCTTGAGGTCCATAACTAACTGTAAACCTCTGAGACCTCAAGGTCTGGTTTGGCAACCCGGAGGTTCACACATTGGTACACTTTTTTCTAAAAGGAAGTTCTTGGTCTGCTGCCCTACTTTTTATGTGTTTTTATCATGCAGAAAAGTACTGGACAGTACATGCTACGCTCTCAGGACCTCATTACGCCCTCTGTCCCAAATACTCGGACGGAAACTGAGAAAAGGGCGTTTGGGTACTCTGCACCCTCATCTTGGAACCAGCTGCAGAATGACTTAAAGCTCAAGGAGCTGGTGTCTTTGAATGTTTTTAAATCTAAAACGAAGGACATGGAGGCTGGATCTATAAGATGTCAGTGTTTTAGCTTGGTTGTCTGAATAGTTGTTTCCTGGAACGTGACTTTAATCCATTATCTTGTGTTTTATTGACTGTACTTTGTCCCTTTTGTGATTCTTGTCTGTAACTTTGTGTTTTTGCTGCTGCCTGTCTTGGCTCGGTCTCCCTTGAAAAATCTCAGTGGGACTGACCTGTAGGGATGGGTACCTTTCACATTTGAAACGATACGGGACCGGTTCCCGGTACCTGGCAATCGGTATCAGTATTCAACGGTACCAATTTTAGGTACTTTTGTGTTTGTTTATGTGGTAATAAATATCAATTTGTTTGATAATAAAATGTGCATTCTTTTCAATTTAACATATTTATTTCTCAATATATAAACTTGTAATGCTGTGTTCATGTCCAGCATGGAAAATTACCTACTCTTCCACTCTCTCACAGTCTCTGGGATGCATTTAGGTACCTAAACATGGTACCTTTCGATTTTATGGAAATCGGTACCCAGTTCTTTTGACAGACTTCGGTTGGTGCCTATAGAAGTACCTAATTCTGCACCCACCCCTACCAACCTAGTTAAATAAAGATTAAAAAAATAAATATGGGACAGTATCATACCCCCTCTTTAAGATATTTCACAATAAGTATTAATAAAAAGATGTCACATATAATGAAAACATAGCACAAGTTGTTTTTGGCTGCGGTTTTTGCACACAGGTAATGAAGGAGCAAGACTTTGTGTAAGAAGTTCATGGACTTCACCCGATTGACCCCACTCTTTAGGTGGGTAATGGTAGGTGGGTAGGTGAATATGGGTCAATGAACACACCACATTCCTGGTTCAATTGAGCAGAACCCTGTACGTTTGCGGTACAAAAAATACAGGATGGAGGATTACAGCAGAGCTTTCTTAACATTTGTATGTTTCTTTAGTGAATCTCTCAGAACAGAGAGGTATGAAATCAAACTCTTTGCTGAGTTTTGGGTCACATTCTCCTCATCTTTTCATGCGCTGAGGAAGTGCTGCAAATCAAACTGCAACACCTTGAAACCATTCAGAGGAAGGAAAGAAGCCAACAGAGCGACTCACCGTTGATAACCGGGGTGTAGACTACGATGCCAGCTAGATTTGGGTCAGACACCGTTTTGTCCAGGATGAGCCCTCCGATGCTGGAATATAATAAGATCATTAACTGGGGTTAAACACTGAGTGTGTGAAAGGCAGAGAGAGTCAGACAAAGGCGGCATGGAGAGGGAAAGATAGGGTATTGTCTTCATCTAAATGATGTTCGCAGTGGATTTGTGTGCTTCTCTGTAAATGCTTTGTCAGCTGGACTGAGGGGTGAAAACTGAGGGAAAGCCAATAAGACAGGAAGGGAAGATTTTTAATAGTTTTCATCTAATGGTGTCTTGAACTAATATTTACTTGCTCCTCTATAAAAGCTTGAGAAATGTGGAATCACCACCGAGCGCTGAGAGGCCAGCGAGACAATCAATCCCTTCCTACGGGCTGCATTAGTAAGACTGCCAGACTCAAGGGGACCCGAGGGTGTGTGTGTGTGTGTGTGTGCGTGCATGTGTGTGAGTGAGTGCTGGGATGCTGCGATTTGTTTAGGGATGAGTCATCAAGCAAACCAGACACTGGGAGCTGCAGACGCAGAATAGCTGTTCTTTCCGCTTTAGAGCCCAAACACACACAGTATCATAGTCACACACACACTCACAAGCATAAATACACACACACACCTGCTGATGACCATGGCGGTGATGACTGGCTCCCATCCGGAGTACAGCAGGGTGCGGCTGGCCGGGTGTTTGGAGGAGATGACGATCCAGAGAGGAGTCAGACACATGAAGAAAGCACAGACCAGGGACGACACGTACGGGTAGGAATCTGGGGAGGGAGAAGAAATGCTTTCATTTTTCCTCCTTGGGCATGAGTTTGGAGCATATCCCAGCATGCACTTGGGAAACTATAGACAAAGCAGCCCAGTAACAAACACAGAGCCAGTATAATACCTTGCTTTTAGACAGATTTGCATGGATACTTTTCACTCTCTAGTGACTACATTTTCTGTTTTCTCCTTTTCAATGCATCTTTTTTATATCAGTGTAACTCAGCAGCAGGTTCTCTCCAAAAGTTTTCGTTCTATTCTCACCTTTCTTTCCTTATTTCTTCTCTGAATCTGTGCACATAGGTATCCTTCAAGCTGCGTATGATTGTTTGAATCATAGAGATTTGCTCGATATGCAAGCTTTTACACGAAATAAAGGAAAAAAGGAGCATAAAATAGGGAATTCAGGGATCGTAAGAAAAAAATCCTTGGTGTATGTTTTTTGATCTTAATCACAAACAGTTGTAGCAGTTATCAGAACTGCTCCTGTAGCGAGGCTGGAGTGACTGCAGCATGCATCAGTGCATTGAAGCTACTTATTTTTTTACAGTCAAAGGCAAAAATTAGTTCAAAGTATCCCAAAGTAGAAAGGATACCCGCAGAAAAAGAATATTTTTATTTAGAGATACACTTTGAAACCAGGAGCAGCTGTTCTATAACCTTATTGTACTGTGTCATTTTTATGGTTTTACATATTCTTGGGGATTCTTGTGTTTTCCTTGTGTTTCTTTTTTATGGTTGTTTCTCCCTGGCAGCGACAATAGCTCAGTAGGTAGATCGCTTGGCTTTGGACGTGGGTTCGATACTCACTCTCTGCAAAGAGTTAGCCTCATCTGGCTTTTTGCCCATTGACAGCTGGGATAGGCTCCAGCCACCCTCGACCCTGAACAGGATAAGGGGTTCGGAAAATGCATGAATGAATGAATACTTCTTCCCGTATGTTGTAGAGGGATTTTCCTCCTGTCCCTGTTTCCCTCTCTGTGTCAACTGATCCTAATATAGACACCAAGCAGTCCGGGTTGGTTCAGTACGGTTTGGCACAGTTTGGTACAGCTAAGCCTGATCCCGTTTGCGTTTCCGCTGGAAAAATGTGCCCTCTCGTTGTAGGCGCTGTGTAAACCAGATGCTGAAAGCCACAGCTGTTAAACAATAGCATGATACCGTAGCAGCGCGACACAGTTAACCCCACTAATAAATCCAACGAGGAAGATAAACGTGACATGGTAAACAAAGAGATGGTAGACATCCAGCATTTTGTCCTCTTTGTGATTGGCATGTAGCTCTTTGATACAAAGGGCAATCAAGCTTTGTTTCAGAGAAGTCTGTGTGCTGCCAGGAGAAATGCAGCCGCTGACGGGGTGAGTGATGATTCTTTTGATCAATTGATTTGCAGTGTTGTAGCTCCACCTTTTTTGTTTATCTAGGCCTTTTTCACAAGTAGCCGGGGTTTTTCAAAAACTAAGTTTCCTGTCATCTACACCTTATTAGGGATGCACCAATATGAAAATTTTGTCTGATACCGATATCCGATTTTAATATTGTTAAAATGGTGAGGTGTTCAGGGCACATCCCACCGGGAAGAGACCCCTGGGCAGACTCAGGACACGCTGGAGAGACTACATCTCTCAGCTGGCCTGGGAACGTCTTGGGATCCCCACGGAAGAGCTGAACGAAGTGGCTAGGGAGAAGGAAGTCTGGGCTTCCCTGCTTAGGCTGCTGCCCCCGCGACCCGACCCCGGATAGGCGGAAGAAAATGGATGGATGGATGGAAGTAATGGCCAATAACCGATATTTACTGATATTGATGTTGGTGGAAATAAAAAATCTGCGATGATGTGTCAAGGTGGTTCAGAGAGAAAGAGCCGTGTGATCGTGAAAAAAGACGAAGAAGATCATGGAGTGGTAAAGGATAGGGCGCCCAAGATAAACACGATCAAAAAATTATATATTTTGTCTGTTTTTTGGATCAAAAACAGGAAGAGAAACGAAAGAAGAGGGTCCACTCTTTTTAGGTAGTTGTAGTGTTAACATAGTCATAGAAAACAATATTATTTGAGTCTTGAAAGATCGTTGAAGGTGCTCTGAAAATGCCAGCAGCTAATGAGTAAATATCAGCCGACACGATCTGTAAAAAAAATAACCAACATAGGCTGATACTGATATATCGTGCACCCCTACACTTTATATATGAACCAGAGTCCTCCACCTCTCCTGTTTCCTGCTGAACCCTGACACTTATTCTAAACCATCAAACTCTATGGACACTCACAGTAATTTTACACTTGATAAAAACAAAATCGAAGTAAGTTTTTACGTGTTGTTTCAGCAAAATTTGCATTTGATTTAATACGAGCCACATCCACCTGATGGGTCCGGGAAAAGGCTTTTCTGAAGATAGCAAAAGACTACAATAACATCTGAATTGCTTGTAAAGAGTAAATAAAATCTGCCAATGGGGTAAGAAAAATGTGTTTATTGAGAACCCCTTTAACATTGTGGTGTTTTCCACTGAAGTTAATGCAGCAAAAAGACAGATCTCATTTTTAGCTCGCCATCACAAGAAAGGTTTCCTCCCCTCTCCCTCCACAACTGAACCTCTTTGTCCAGACTAAAGCACAACACAACTATTCTGAAAGTGTAATTAGGGTAAAGCACCTGCTAAGTGCCACCACAGGTTTCCAGCTGGATTCTGGTCCCGGCACTAAATAACTGTCATTAGGAAACAGTCCCAGATTTATCATCTCTGTGGTCCCTGAGCCGGAGAACAAAAAGAACCCACTGTTCGGCTCGAGGTATAATGGGCTCCTGCAGACCTTCATTCCCAAAATATAAAGCTGAGGCAGAGATTCTGTGGCACACATTAGAGAGGGAAGGCTTGTCCCAAATGCATCCAGCTCCTTTACAGATGCTGACAGGGAATCTGACTCTTATTTAACATGCACAGACTAAGCTAGCTATCAGCTGCACTCCAATTATAGTCCTCTTCAGGTCAAACTGTTTACATGAACCCCTGACAACCTGCCACTTAGTCTCCCTCAACCAGTGCACAAATAATTAATATTCCTGTCCATCCTTGGTGGAATACATTTCTCTTAAACACTCTGCCAGGAAAAAGAAACGTGGCTGCCAACTGCTTCAGCTGAGGAATGGCACGGCGCTCCAAATGCATTGGACATGAATGATGTTCCCAATAGTGATGATAAGTATGACAAGCCTCCATGGTTTATGATGACAGGAGTGTCCTAAAAACCCAGCATGAAGCTATCCGAGAGGAGTACGATGTTTCTCTCAGAGGGGTTAACCATGCATTTAAAGCTGGATTAAGAGCCTGTCAGGGTTAGTCTAGCTTAAGAGCTGTATGTAATGACGAGGTCCTCTGATAAAGCAGGAAATTAAATTAAATCCACGTTTCTGAAAGTCACATTCTGATGTACGTCGGGGTGCGATGACAGACTTTAAAGCTATGTGATTGAATTGTTGGAGCAAAACTTGAGTCACTGACATAAAATGTTCAGCTTTCATAAGAGGGTCAGGGCCTTGAGGGGAGTGTAAGCCTCTGGAAGTGGTGGTTGGTGGCCTCAGGGGGAGAGATCCAGAGTGGAATTAATAGCAGACTATTTTTCAGCAGGACATCCAGGCGTACTCAGGGCTGCATCTCTGTCTACCATTTGAGCATTTTTCTTCTTCTATCCACATAAAATCCTGATTTAAGATAGATAAACTACCAGATAATTTCCCCTTTGTTCTCACATATTGTGAGAAGGGAAACATACTCTGCGCACAAATCAAACAGAAAAAGACATTCTTTGGTTCTTTTTTGTCCTCCTTGTTGATGCCCTATTCTTTTTTTTAACCTAAGTTTTGTTTCAGAGAAAAATTGAAACCTGTTTTGCAGCTAGTCAAAGTTGCAAACATTTTTCAGAGAGTAAAGAGATGCAATAAAACAGGCATAAGTCACAGTTGTCCAAACTTTCTCACAAAATGAGGTGATAATAGAGGTGAGACAATACTAGCGTAAAGTCAATTCAAAGCTCAGCAAAGCACTTGTGATTCAAAGTAGTGACCAGAGTAGCTATAGATAAACCTGTACAGACCCATGCACCCATTGGGGCAACCGGTAAATCAGCTAAAGAATGTAGATAAGCTGACAGTTAATATACTCATGCAAACTTAAAACCAAGTTTACAGTCTTAAACTAGAAAAGCACTCAGAGAGCGCAGACCTCGGCCAAGCATATTGTAATTGTCACCAACACTTTAGTCCTACTTTAATGTTATACCCCCTTTCAGCAGACTCTCTGCTACAATTTGGTGTTAGTTGCAGGTTTGTATGATAATTTGTTACCTGACAGTGTTGAAAATTATGATGACCCAGTACATATTTAATATTCTGGATCTTAGAATCCAGAATATTGGCAGGATCTGGGTCATACTTTTACATCTGTCAGAAATTATGGTGACCTTGTCTTGTATTGTTTTGCAAAGCAATCCAACCATTTATCGTGGAGTTATGTACACATATGGTGAAAACGGCCCTATCTCACAATGATAAAGAATCCTTTAAAAAAGTCCTGGATCCAGACAGTGATCCATATCACCTCCAAAATTTAATCAGTTTTTCCTTATCACATTTTGAACAGCTTCTGAAAATTTCATCAAGATCTGTTTGTTAATCATCAAATACTGAGAAATACCCAAAAAACAAACGATTTCCTGTGCTTTTACAGGAAGTCGCCCCAGGAACTGAGACATTTGGAGGAACTATTTGATGTTTATCGACAGGAACTCTAAATTTAGTTCTGGGGTATTTGATCCACCCCTTGAAAGCGGCCTGTCTGGGGGCAGTACTTCTCAAAGGTCCAGGAACTTTGGCAGCAAACATCTATCCAAGAACAAGTCCCTACTAGGTATGTTTTTTACTTACATTTTCAGCTTTGTGCTACAATTTAGAGTTCCTAGCTTAATGAATGAACTGCTATGCAAAATGCGCCAAAATTATAATGCAAAGAAGAACATTAATGATGACTTATATATGTGTGCATTCTATAATGTTTTTTATATGCATAGATCTGCAATCTTTAGTGTGAGACTGATTCTGAGTACATCAATTTTTTTGGTTGTTGTAATGTACTTATCACTGTGCATTTCACTTAAAGTTGTATTGTATAGCTTAGAGGCTACATTTGTGATTCAATTTACTGTTTACTTATTTCCTCTGCCCAGTTCCCACTGACAATAATGCACCCTGTTTTTTAATCAAGATTTTGTGACTCTTGCTTGTTATTGAAGAAAGCAATGAGATTAATCTTGTTAAATGTGAATCTTCTTTATGCTTTTGTTTTGAAAGTTTTGTACATTTGGATACGCCACTTCATAAACAGCAACCCTTTATACAAGCAGATCACCTGCTGTGAGAACAGAATTGCCTTTGAAAGAAGAGTTCTGTTGGTGATCCTCTATCAAACTAATTGTTTTTTTTCCTCCTGCAATGTAACTGGTTTAGTCTATCTTGTTCTGTTTTATGGGAGCTTTATGATAAACAAAAAGGAACACAACCGGGTTCACAACACGTTTCTAAATTGTGGGAAATGAAACAAAACATTAACAGAGCAAATGTTTAACTTTTTAAGAAGTTTAACCCTGGTACTTGTGTGTTTCCATGTGTTGTTTGCTCCTTTCTTGTTGCTTTAATCAACACAATCTACACAGGATATTAGACAGCTGATGGAAAAACAGATAAACCGCCTCACTTGGGTAGTTGAATCTTTAACGTATTATTTTCAGGTCCATAAAAATGCAATAATAAAGACATTTCTGATGTAACACTTACAAGAAAGACTGCATGAGCCTCTCCTCAGCATGAATGAAAAGAAATCTTGATCTGTTTATATGGGAAACTGGGTCTTTTGCATCAGCACGTGGAAAATCCTTACAGTTTGCATTTTCCACGTTGGATTGTAAACTGACATTTCTTGCATCACACCCGCCCGATGCTCAGTTTGTATCCACTGTATCAGTGTCTGAAAAATGTGAATGAACAGGAATCTTAATCGACTTCTTTATGGGAAAGTGGACTTTCTAGGTCAGTGTGAGAGAAACCTACAATTTGCATTTTCCACATTTTACAGTAAGCATGTCAAACAGCCTGAGACCTGATCTCATAGAGTCTTCAATTATCTGCGTAACTTATTTGTTCAAATGGTGATTTTTCAGATAATACGGACACTTTTAAATGAATCCTGCATCTGCAGAGCTGCTAAATGGTTTGCTCATAATTGCAATAGCAGAGCTATTTTTATTAGCAACAGCTCTGACTCATCCCGCCGGCTACTTTTGCTCAAAATTGCTACTATAAATTGTTTGGTAAACATGTTGGCACACAAATCTAAATCTCTTCTCTAGCTTTTCAGCTTTCTGCCTCAACCCTGCACCAAATAAATAGCTGATAACATCCTCTGTTTTTGTTGAACTGTGTGGAATAATGGGGGGTGTACGTATGACTTTGTTTCTGCAGGTGTGGAAGCACCCAGAGTCTAGACCCAGACAGATTTATTAACCCAACTCTATCACAGCCCCTTTTTCATTTCTTGGATTCAATTCTCTTGAGTTTTGCCCTGAAATGGCCCGGTGTTGACGAATCCACACAAACATACTGAGTGTTCTTGTTCACAGTGAAGCTCTGGCCCCATTTCTTAGTGTCTGGACTCCTTCTGATGCTCTAATTATAACAGCTTTTATCTACTGTTAAGTCCTTTTTGTAACACTTTCTTCACAATTTTTTTTTGTTGGAAGTATTTCAAAAATAAACCCAACTTGTCTCATCTCATCTCCTCTCTCAGAAGTCATCAGGTTCATATCTGCATTCATCATCACAAGATTTAAACTCATGAGCTGAGAGCGACACAACCTTTCTGCACCGCCCTGCTGTGGAAATATCAAATCTGGAGCGTGTTTAATACAGTTAGCTCCCTGCGCTGAATTGTTCCCTTCACAGTGGTGAAAATCTACGACACACAATTACATCTGACAAGGTTAGTTAGCGTGAGGCGCTAACCACGGGAAACAGCTTCTAGTGTCGAGTATTACAAGGTGGTGCAACACAGGTCTGCGTGTGAGATGCATTAAACATGAGGAGTGTGTGGCAGGAGGGGAAACTGAGAGGCAGGGCTGTGTGAGAGATGAGAGTGAGGCAGGAGGGACCTCTACTGGCTGACAGAGGGAACTGCCTCACTGCAAAGCAACACAGTCATTATAGATGAAGACTTTGCTGGTTTTAGAAATGTTGTTGAATGTTTGCTAACTTTTTTCTCGTATTTCATGCCTGTGTGTTGCTGTCCTTAGCGGTTCCTGTAGTCATGTGACTAAGGTTTAGGAAGTATAACATTAAAGTTTTTTGTGCTGTTGTTCTCAATAAATGAGAGCTCCACCGAGCCAACTCAACAAGTATAAAATTCTTGTCGTCTGTCAAGAGTTGTTAAAAAAACAAGTAAGTTTAGAAATACAACATTTAAGAAAAATAAGACTTTAGATGGCCATAACACGACTTAGCAGAAGTGAAAGCAATTCCATTTGAAAGCCTTGAAAGATAAAATTCTGTTTAATCCAAACCTGATCTTATTGCAACATGAAACTACAAGTTTTCTATGTTCAAACACGACAGTTTGAAGGCAGATGACAGATACACAACTCCATTTACACAATGCAGAGAAACAATAAGCGTTCTATTTAGGGATGCACGATATTGGTCGTTTTTTTTAACATATCAGCATAGGCCGATGTGTGAAAGTAGGAAGATATATTTACTCATTAGCTGCCAGCAATTTTCAGAGCATCTTGAACCATCTTTCAAGACCCAAATAATATTGTTTCTATGACTATGTCAACACCAAAACTACCTAAGAAGAGTGGACAAGGAAAACAAGTTTAAAAAATAAAGGGAGATATTGAAAAATTCAGTTTGCATAATTTTCTGTATGTTCACAATTAAAAAATCTCAGTTTGTTTTTTTTTTTGTTGTTTTTTTTTTACCAATATTGCCAAATATTGGTTTTCGGCCTTAGCAGCAATATTAATATCTGATACCAGTATCGGCCAAAAATTTCATATCTATGCATCCCTAGTACTGTTGTTTACAAGAAGTGGACGGAATTGTACCTATCAAATGCTATAAACTGATGCTTTCCCCTAACGTCCGAACTTCTTGTAACGTAAATGCTAAACTAGTCAAACTAAAATGTTGTGTGATTCCAAAGGATTATTCTCCTATAAACTGCCTTTTTTCTACATAAGTAAGGAAGCTTTAGAAATCTGTTTATAAAATCTGCAGCACATAACCTGAAAGTATTTTTCAAAACGGAGAAATCTTGAATTGCATCTGCTGTTACTGATATCCTCTGCTGTCGTAATGTAATTTTACCAACAGGCTCTCGTCTCCTCAATGAAATGATTAACTGACTTTCTACTGTATGGCTGAATACATGTAAATGGGTGATCAAGTTGGTGAAAATATCAAATTTTTTTTTTTTTTTTTTGTCAAGTTGTTTTTTGTGCTTTTCATGCCTTTAATGATAGAGGAGAGGACAGTGGACAGGGATGGAAATGAGGCAAGAGTGAGGAGCGACATGCAGGGAACAGGCCACCCGCTCAAGGGCGAACCTCATGGGCCATCTGAGCCCCGAAGATATCAAACTTGAATATCAAACTAGCTCATCATTGAGGTAAATCAAGCAGTCACAGAGTTGAAACTGTCATTGTCACAGTAGTGACTGTGTGTGTGTGTGTGTGTGTGTGTGTGTGTTTTTCCACACTAACGTTCTGTTGAGTTACACAGTGTTAGCTTGTTATTGAATGGGACTTAGAGATACTGATAGCGTGTCCACCAACTACTCCACCTGCTGTTTTTCATACAACTAAATTTGTATGAAAAACAAAACCTTGTGTGTACCCATAAACCCCTGACTGCAACTTTATCTTGAAGAATCTTAATTACTTTTATGCTCATTGCAAAACCAGTTTGTTATTGAGAATGTATGATTAGGTCCCTTGACAAATGCACAAGTGTGAACATTTCCCAACCTTATTCTCTTTCCTGCCAGTAACATTCCTACATATTGGGCTAAAATAAGAGGTATATGTCGAGCAGGGTTTGTATGCTTTACACATTGTATAACTGTTTGACAACATCTTATATATTAAACATACTTATTTAGACATCTCCTTTTCATCCTGCCTGCACTACACAGCCAGAAATATTCTGAGCTGTTAAAAAGAATCTGATAGAGAAAACTCTTCCAAGTGAAGGTCATGTGTGAAAGGCAATTTCCTCTAACTGGGCCTGAAAGACCTGAAATTACCTTCAAAATGAAAGAAGTTTGTGTGTGACTGAGGTCTAAGGTTTGTATTTTGCACAAAAGGAGAGCAGAATAAAACAGGGAAATTGTGTTTCACTCTGTAATATCAGTTTAATGTAGCCCGGGATGTCTAATAATCATGTGCAGCAGAAAGCTAACAAGCCAATTCCAGATAAGTGCTTCCCCGATGGGTAAAGGCTAATCTGTAAAACAACCTTCTAATTAAGATATCAGCTGCTGTAGTCACACAGCTCCTCTGTAACTGTAGTATCAGTAACGTTTCACCTACCCAGGCACTTGTAGAGGCCCTGGCTTATCCA
Source organism: Halichoeres trimaculatus (assembly GCF_033239565.1). Lineage (NCBI taxonomy): Eukaryota > Metazoa > Chordata > Actinopteri > Labriformes > Labridae > Halichoeres > Halichoeres trimaculatus. The sequence continues at coordinate 8,285,009 of NW_027437199.1, read as the reverse complement.
GGCCAGGATCGCCAAGGTTATGAGGTCACCAAAACTGGCAGCGATGGGTGTGGCTACATTGTCTGGGTTGATGCCGGTCTTCTTCGAGCCCACAATTACACCCACCATGATGATACCTGGATGTGGCACAAACAGGGGGAGCATGTAAGGCCCTTGTAAAAATAAGTGACTACAAGACATTCCAATACAAACAAGTGGACCAAATGCGCCATCTGTAGGGATGGGTACCTTTCACATTTGAAATTATACCGGTACCGATGCCCGGTACCTGGCAATTGGTACCGGTGTTCAACGGTACCACTTTTCGGTACTTTTCTTGTGTTTCTGTGGTGAAAAATATCAATTTATTTAATATTAAAAACTTCTTTTTTTTAATTAAACATAATTATTCTTCAATGTATAAACTAGCAATGCTGTGTTCACGTCCAGCATGGAAAATCTCCTACTCTTCCACTCCCTCACAGTCACAAGGATGCATTTAGGTACCTTAAAACGGTACCTTTCGATTTTACATGAATCGGTACCCGGTAGGGGTGGTTATTAGCAAGAACCTCTTGTATCACAATACTAAGGTCAGGATACAATAGTATCGTGATATATCATAATATCACAATATTGGGATATATCGCGATATTCTACACAATCAACTTAAAAAAAGATGATGTTCATGGACATCAAAATATTACTCAAAATTAAAAGGACCAATGAAAACATTGATGTCTGGCAGTAGTGGCAGCAATGGCATACTGACCTGCTCATTGCAACAAAAACCTACATCATCAAGTTTAGAAATTAAACAATTTTTATATACTTTGGGATAATATGTATGATACAATCTATTGGCAACATACAGTTAATTAGCTGCCGTATTTCACTTCAAACTCGGCTGAAATATCAATTTTCATTTTCACAAAAATATCAATAGTTACAGTTGAAATATTGATATTGTATTGGCGGTTACAGTATCACAATATATAGCCGAATTCATTTTTTTTAACACACCACTTTTACTCGGTACCTTTCACAGAATTTGGTCAGTATCTATAAAAGTACCTAATTTCCATCCCTAGCCATCTTCATACATTTCCATATCATTTTGGAAAAATTGTGCAAATTAAAACACTGAAACCAAGAAATGAAAGCAGGAAGTCTTTCTAAAAGTGGTGCAAAGAAATACTGTTAACACTGTTAAAGCAGATAAACTGAAGACATTTGGTGTCACTTCCTTGTATTCTAACTTGAGATCTGAGTGTTTTGGTTTCACACCTTTGTTTTTCTAACTCAGAGTTTAACTTTATTTTTTTATCTTTATCTGAAAAGAAAGGAATCAGCCAACAGAGCAGTGCAGGGCCTCCTCTGTTCTTGTGTTTTCTATACTTGTGTACAGACACTGGTTGTAAACTCGACTCTCTGGTGAAGGCACGCAACCACTGAGCAGTTATTCTCGTTTTTTTCTTTTTTTGGTTTGTTTGTCCAGGACTGAAGTGACCCGGCTTCTCCACAGTGACAGAGTTAACAGCTTATTTTAAACTGTGGCGCTCTGCTGGGTGTGTGTGTGTGTTTGTGTGTCTGTTTACCCTGCAGCAGAGAGGCTATGAAGGCTGTTGCCACACTGCTGGAGCAGAGCAGCACGGCGTGGCTCATCTGGAACTTCCCCTCTGGGATCCAACCGAGAACAACGGCCGCCACAGCAGCCAAGAACCCCACCACAGTGGCCTGAACCTGGAGGGGAGAGGAAGGAGATCACGGCTGGGCTTTTTTTATTGACAGTAGGAATCAACATGTGTGAAAACAGACAAACCTTCTTTATAAACATAGATATCAAACACTAAAGCCAACACCATGTCCACAAAAAGTTTTTGCACTGATTACGTAACATTTCCAGCTGGCAGATGTTGTTGCATAACATATCAGACATCGAGCTCGTCAAAACACTGATATTGGTGGTGTTATGGTGGGTTTATCAGTGTGTAGGTGAATCATTAGCAGAGTTGTACTCAGTCATAGAGACAGACAGACAGAAATCTATGACACAGTCAACATCAGATCAGCTCAGACATGAACCACTGTGTGTAGTAACAACAAAACAAACCATCAAACATACAAAGCTGAACCTGGATACGATGATATATAGAAAACAAACCAGTCTGTGTTACTTTAACAGACAAAAACTGTTTCACCAATTAATAAATATGCCCAATAAAAAATTGTCACTTTCATTCATTTGTATAATAAGAATAATATCTGTTGGATTAGGTGTGTGATTACCTGCTTTAGTGCAAGGTTTCCGATAATTAGATTCCATTTCTCGATGGGAGAATCCATTTTCCCAACATTCACCTGTGTTGAGAAAAGGAGACACAACAAACTTAATGCATCAAGAAAATAATCTCTGATTGCTCTGATTCTTGTGACGCAAACTGAGAAGTTCAACACAGAAAATAAAATCATCTTCTTGACTCGTTGTGTGTGTTTTCTGGCACTTCAGTACTTGAGGTGTCAGCCTCAAGCAGATACTCTACAAACTGTGGTTCTTAATAGGGATGGGCAATGACTTTCAAATATTCAAATAGTGGTTAACATAAAAAAATCGGATAGTTCATGTGAAGATTGCTTTGTCCAGTCTGTGGCATATCACAGTTTTATGCAAGATGCCAGAGCTGTTATGTTTCAATTTCACAAAATCTTCAAATAATCTTAAAATAGTTTGCTTGAAATGCTCATCCCTCATTTTTAACACTTTGTGCAGAGCCTCATACTTTTAGATCAGAGGTTGTCGCTTGGATAAAACCTGCAGTACAACTGAAGCCAACTGTAGCCCATTTCCCTTTTCCTTACCTCACTACAGACACAGCTGCAGCTATCACCTGTACTTCTACAGTTTTTAAACTGATTCCTACTGTGTAGTTCATAAAAATCCCCTCAGAAACGAGGGGATATGCCTTTACTCTGACATCATTATCTTCGCGCTAGTCATGATTATTTCTGGAGCTCAACCAATTACATTTTGTAGATAACCTAGCGTATCAGGTTGTTTTTTCTTCAAGGGGTTCACAATTTTCTGGACGATCACAGATCACTGATCTTCAAAAAGCCTGACCTGCTGATATCAATTTAGGCCGATTCAGATTTTTATTTTTTATAACTGACACCACATACCTTCTATGTTCCGATCTTATTTTATTGAAAATCATTGAACAATACCTGTGACACAATAAAATCTTTATGTTTTCACTTTAACAACCAATTAAGTGTCCTGAGTTTTAGGTCTGAAAGCAAAAAGCAACAATGGCTGGCTGTCAGACCTTCCCGGAGGTATATATGATTGGTTTCATGTGTAACGATGGGCTGATCACTGATCCTCCAAAATTAAGGAAATCGGCACTGATCGATCGGTGCATGTCTGTTTTCTTCCATTTTGGTGAGGTGTTAAGGGTTAAGTTCACAAATTGGGTTTGAACACTTAGTCTGTGTTCAATTTTAGGCTCAAAGGTGGAAAAAACTGCTTTACTGTGATTGTTAGAGCTGATCTAGCTCGGTCTTTCAGATGTTCAAAGATTTTTTCAGAACGTATAAGTTAAGATGAGGGACATGTGCTGACATGTAACACCAAGAATAAGCCAGAGAAGTCAGAAAGTGTCTTTTTCAAGTTTATTCTGAATATAAATAAGACGTGAATTCCCTTTAGGTTAAAAAAAACTGGCCAAATATGAATTCAAGGTTTTTTTTCCTGCGCATTACAAGAAAGTTAATATCTTGTTTTTGTTGCGTATCTCAAAAAAGATATTTTCTTGAATAGCTGATCAGTGCATCTAGTTTTTTTTTCTTTCTTTTGAAATAAATCAGACAAAAACACTTGTTTGTTGTTCACTCTGTTTAGAGGGCTACATCAGCCCCTGAAATTGGTAAAGCTCTGAAACACAGCATCCGCCTCCTGATGAAGTTTGATAGTTTCATCATTTTGCCTCTGCACATCCTGTAGGCCTAAATTTCTTCCTCCACAGCCTGTGTTTAATAATAATAATGTGCTGAAGCTAGCACATTATTAAAAACCAATCTGATGTGTAAACTTTTATTTGAATCCTCTAGGTTTAATATTTAATGTTGACTGCTTGCAGAGGATGATGATTAAGCCGCCCTGGTTGTTTCTCTTTCTGATTTGTTTGCTTTTGTTTGGTGTTAAAATTGCAAACTTGTGTTTTGCATCTTAATTTATACACTCTTAAAACTTTTTGAACATATGCAGGATTAGTTTTATTCATTATTGCTGGCAGTTTTCATTTGAGTATTTGATTTTTCAGCGTAAATACACCAGAGATGGACATAAGGCTAATTTTCATCCATAGTCCCTGGCACAGTTAGAAACAAATTTTTCTATTTATCTTTTTGTGTTTGTACATTAACACATTTTTAACTTCATATGAGAAGGTTTTGCAGGATTAGTCGTAGGCTTTAAAAGCTGTTGTGCGTTTTCTTCTGCAGGGCTTAGAAACCCCACACCGTGGACCACCATCCGTCTCAAAGCTGAGCCAGAGGAGAACAACAGCAATGTGAAGATAAATAGTTTTTCTGGACGACACTGAGGAGGATCAGCTCACACAGAACTCTGCTGTCCGTGTTGACACAGGGCTGTGAATGTGGAGCCTGTATGCAGGGAGCCAAAAAGCAAACAAAGAGAGAATGCTGTCCCATCACTTCAGCATTTTCTTTCAGTCTGTAGCGTTAAGGCAGAACGTGGGCGCACAAAGAGTCTCTTGACATATGTTAACAAAAATACACTTCATGCATTTTTCTGATTTGTGCAAGGAAAACCTGTCACGCTCTCACTGCCACTCTCAGAGGTTTATGAATGAATCTGCCTTCTGACTGTTCTGCCGTCCAGGCTGCAGCCTCACCTTACTCCACTGGAAATCTCCCTTACTCTGCAACATCAGCAAATTCCTTAACTCATTCCTAATCCCCTCCCAAAATCCTGAAGCCTTTACAGAATGCTGCAAACTCACACTTTTAAAGGTTGTTTTTCTGCTTGGAAGAGAAAGTGAGTGTGGAGACAACTCTACTGACGAGGTCAGTATTTCATTCGACTTTCTTTCAAATTTTCTACTTTCCTTGTTCCGCCTGACAGAGCAAAGGATTGTAGAGCTGTAATTACAGACTGCAGCAGCTGCACAAAGAGATGACCTATAATAATAACAACACAGAGAGGCCTTTGGTGATTAGACACAAGCACAAACAATGACGCAGCACGACCAGTCAGAAGGTCAGAAGTCGCAGAGAAGTAAAGTCAATATGAAGTAAACTCAAGACAAGAACAGGAGTACTTCTTAAAAATCACCAACTGTGAGATAAAACTACTTTGTAAGAAAATATCTGATTTTATTTTGTCATCTTTAAGGACAGAGAGTTTGGCAGAAGATTATGGAAGCCCTAATTTTGAGCATATATCTCAACTGCACACTTTTAAATGTATGGGACAATGGACGTAGTGACAGATCCCCAAAAGTGAAGCAAATTTTTTTTTCTACAAGAATTTTCATAAAACCTGTTTTTTAACTTCTGTAATGAATCAATGTTGTAGCCGACGACACTGTTGTGAATACAATTTGTTCACTGGGGTGTCTGACCCCGTCTCAAAACTTGTTGGCAGTACGGTGTCCGTGTGAGCCGCATCAGCTGTTTCCAGTTCTGCTACATCCTCTGCTTATTCGGGAAACAGGGCAGACTGAATGTGGGGCACTACACTAACTAACTTCTTTCGCAGTAGTACTGGTGCAACCTACTGAGGGAGTTGGTCGTACCCTTTATTTATTCATTTATTCATTTATTTATTTATTTATTTATTTGGGTCTAGTAACTCTAGCTATGATTTTGCTAAATGTTTTAGCAACTGTAAAAATTAAGTTTGTCTGCAACAAGCACTAGCTGACAAAACAGGTTATTTCTTTTATGTAACTTTAAAAGAAGACAACAAAAATGCTTCTTAAAAGTGTTAACATGTCAAGGTTATTATAGTTGACAAAAACATTTTCATTGAAAAAAAATAAAAATAAAACAAGGCTTTACATAAAAAAATATCTAAAATTCTTAAGGGGGTTTACAAAACTTATTGAAATAACCTAAAATGATAGAGAAATTGTCTTTAGTTTTCATCTTTGTCAATCTGTGTCGCCATGCCTTGAAAAATTGTAAACGAAAGAAGCGCAATGGGCTTACCATTGCAAAGGAGCTAGGCTACAATGATGCATGGTGTAGGAAACATTGTCAATTAGATTCAAAAGTATAAATCCAGTTCAAGTCATAAATACTCATTCATAACTTGAAAATCAAACTACATTCCAAATAAAAGTTTTTCAAACATGGTTTCTGTCTTACGAGTAAGTTCTTATCATCCTGATCTATATCCAGTCTTAATTAGTTTTATGATGCCATAAAAGAGGTAGCATTATTGACAGTACACAATTCTGCAGGGAAGTATTTTGGTTTCATTTTTGTACAATGATAAAAAGTGAAGACACATCATTCATCTTTAATTGAAGTTAATGGCCTGAACCAATCATCCTCTCTAGATGGTGTCATTGAGTCTGTGTTTGTGTTTGTCCACTCACAGCCGTTGACAGCCTCGATGCCAGCGTCATCTCCAGGTTCCCCTTGAGGCCGAGCAGAGCAGGAACCAGGATGAAGATCTCTGTGATGTACTGGAACGCCTCCCAGTGCTGCGAACACACAGAGGAGTAAAACATCAATTCTGACCTTTTGCATACTCCACTTTCAGTCGCACTCATATGACTTTCAAATTCACACTCAGTGATATTATTAAGATGGACTCATCCCTGATTTGCATGTGAACCTTGGACTGAATGTAAGAAGGTCAATGAACTTGTCTGGGTGACAGTTATTCAAAGGAGGAAGGTTGAAGAAGATGTTATGGAGAATTATTACACCGCCTGTGTCTGTAGTTATGTAAATGGAGGGAGTAGACACAAGTTTTCAGTGACAGATTAGCAACTGACACATTTTTAATAACTTGTATATCAGGTAGACGTCTTTCTTCAATTCTATCCTACCATTGTTTATGAAGTCCGACTAATTTTCCAGACAATTATGAGTCATTGCAACGTTTTAAGGTTTAATTAACTTCCACTTCTGCCTCTGATCTGACTTTGCAACCTGTGAGAGTCTGATAGTGTTTCTGCCCCTTTGGACTTTGCTTAAGTGATGACACCATGTTCTCAGTAATCTCTCTGCTTGGAACATTTTGTCACACCTTTGAAAAACTGCGGTGGAAATGAAATTAAAGTTTTATTAATCTAGATTTAAACTCTAATGCCATCCTGTCCAATCTTGTGTGTGCTGTAACTCAGCTGACCTGAACGATATCCAGAACCATCCCTGCTGAAACGGTTCCAAATCCAGCCAGCAGGAAAGGCACCAAGATCTGCAGCGCCATGGCCAGCGGTGACTCCTTGGGCATGTTCTGCACATTAGTTCCCTGCCCTTCCTCCTCCTCTTCCTCCTCTGCATCCGCCTCCTCCCCTGACAGCCTCCTCTCAGCCAGCATGGGCTCTGTCTCTGAGTAGCCTCCATCTCCACAGTCAGACAAAGATAAAGAGGAGCGAGAAGCTCGGTCCATGAGCCGTCGGCTCTCTATGTGTGATGTCTCTTGTCTGTAGCCGTTCTGGAGAGGGCTGGCCTCAGCTTTAGCTCCGATATCCACCATCGCCAGCCGCTCCTCCTGCAGTTTTGTGTAACCAGTGGGCACCATAGTGTGGAATAGAGAGGCAATCCGCCCGGAGGAAACAGGCTTAAGTGAGAGACCGCTCCACCCGCCACCTGCTCCGCTCATACGCACCGTCAGGCTAGAGCCAAGGGACTCCCCTATTGCTCCTCCCAGGCTCTGGATACTCATGATGAGGTCTCGGGCTGCTGTGTCTCATCTCCTGTCATCTAGTCTGAGGGCGATGTGAAAATAAGACAAAGTAAAACTTGCTCACACGGGCTCAGGTGCACCATCCATGTTAGAAAACAGCCTCAGGGACTCGTCAGTCTAAAGAAGGCAAAAGAGAAGAGAACAGGTGAGAGCGCAGGAAAACACAGCCTGAGGTATTATTCAAGACGGAGCAGCTGAGTCACTTCTTAGTCAGAGTGGCAAAACAAGTGGACCTCGGTTCTTAATATGGAGCAGCTGTTATAGAGTGGAATCAGTGAAACTGAGAAAGGAAAGAAGTTTTGGGTGCGGTTTACACTATTTTGAATTTGCCAGTTTCTTTCACCATCAACAGATTCACCTACCAAACACTCACATTAAAGAGGCAGCAAAAGGCTGATCATACTACCCCAAAGACATAAACAACAACCAATCGTCAAAATATCAAAGTAAACTTTCTTTGTTATAATTAACACAAATTGTTACTGGTGGGTCACATACTGCATGATGCAATCTGTAACTTTATTTTCATGAGTCCTCCAGTAAATGCAACATTTGAACAAACTGTGCTGTCAGTTCACAGAGGTAAATATTGGGATAGCTTGTACCTACAATAAAACCTGTGTTACTGAAGACGTGCAGCACACAGACAGGAATAATTACAGACTTATTCACACATACAAATTAACTTAAGGTGAAACAAGTAACCGACTTGTGAAGTGTTAAAGTTCATGTAGATGTAAGTTATAGGACAAAAGGACCAACAATTTTACTATCAAGAAAAAAAATAGACACAAAAGACAGATATGCTGTTTTTATCTGCGAGTGAGGGTAACAGGTACCCTGTCTAAGTTTTACGACATGAAGCAGTGAAAAATTATTTATATCCACTTTGTTTTATAATGCTCGGGCCTTTCATTAGTTATCTTTCAGTATCCGTTTATTTTATGGCCGCAATTGTATACAAGGTCTACATCTAGCACAAATTAATGTGCACTGGTTACCTTGACTCACGAAACGTGAGCTATGTAAGGATGTTTGTTTATGTGAGCTAGCTGTAATACTGTGCTATGTTAGCTAGCTGTGTAGGAATCAAAACAGTAAAGGAGTCTCTACTTTCCCAGCCCGAAGATCGCAGTCAATGGTCTTAGCTAGTAGATAAAAACAGAACCAAATACTAACTCTATCCGCCGCCTCGTTTTGTATCTTTTTCATACGTTACCTTTCCGCGACGGACACATTTTATCCAGCTGAGGGAGATGTGCGCCTTGCTTGACAGACAGTCAAGTAGCCAAAGAGCCGCGTCAGACAGAAAAGTGCCACCAGAGATCGTCTATCACAAAAAGATGTACCACTCAATGTCAATTGCACGCACGGGTCAACCGGAAAAGACGGTGTAAACTGTTAAGCAAGATAAGAAATAAAATAATCCTTAATTCCTTCCACAACGGAAAATCAACAGAAGTAGCCTACAAGAACGAAAATATTCACAATAGGCAAGTAACATTCTCGATCTACACATAAGCAACTTAGAGTGTCCTACAGAGATTAAAAAAAAAAAAAAAACAGCAAATATTTTACAATATAAAAATTATGAAACATAAAACGCTTAAAAAAGATAAAAGAAATCAAAAAAACTAGACTTTTGGCAATAAGAATGAATAAAAAAGAAGAAGTATTTAACGGTAAAAAAAAAAAAAAAAGAACTAGAATAAATAGAGCGTTTAGAAAACTCTCGGAGTGAGATGTCTTAACTGACCTTTTCTGTCTTCTGGTGAGAACAAAAAGTGCCACACACTGATGCTGCGTTTACGTGACAGGAAAATGAGCTTGTATTGTTGGCGAAATTTGCCTAAAATACCCCTTAAGTTATTGAATTATAATGAAAGTCCAGAAAGCTTTCCTGTTCGACCTAACAGTTTACAAGGCTGGATCGTCCAACCCACGGGATTGTGGCAGTGCAAAACAAAAATGCTCCATTTTTACTTTGATATGCTTTTCAAATTATGCTATTATTGATTCATTTATATTTTTTGCCAAGTCGTTAATTTGTTTAATATAAATATGGTCCTCCTGGTCGATAGGTGGCGCTGTAGATGTAGTCATGTCATTGTTTTATTCGTCACCTCTCACTCGGATGTTGATCTCTGGCGACACATGTTGAAGAAAAGATATCAGTGCGGCGTCTGAAATGGATTTAAACATGAAGAAAACGAGTTCACAGGATCTGCTTTCATGCGGCAACGAAAGAGGTCTGGGTGGTTTCTGGTTACTAACGTATCTAAACGAAACAAGTCGATAGAAGGGATTATTTCCCTTTTTTTCTCTCTGAGTTGTCCTTGTTCCTGCAAGTCCTCCAATGGAAACTGTCGAAAACAGTGTTATCTTCCTCTACTTATTGGAAATTTTTTAAAAGTTAGAAATAGAATAGAATGAAATCCAATTTTGTTTTGATACAGCCACTGAATTCCAACCACTCTGTTCTTGACTCTTCCTGTGTTAAAGATCTTTTTTGTGTCCGTTTGGAATCTTCTTCATTGAGCCTTAAATATTTTCACATTTTATTTAATGTTGCATTTTTTATCACGCTTTCTTGTTGACTTATGGCTGCTGACACATAATGAAACTAAACTAATGAGTATCTTGTTCTGTTTTGCTGTCAGGTCTCAGTGAAAAGCTTCTCCTCAAGCCAAAGACTGGCAGCTCCCTGCAGACAGAGAGAGTCCCAAAAAGCAGTGGTGAGATAAAACACCTTCTCTGTATAATGTCTTGATTTAATACAAAAAACAGCATGAATCTGCAGAAATATGTGAGTAAATACTTAGAATATAAGTTGTTGGTGTTATATTTTTGTGTCCGGCTCCATTGTGTGTTAGTGTTGGAGCGGCTGCAGAGCTTCCTGCCTCAGATGGCCGAGGCCAACGAGAAGCTGAAGCAGCAGATGGAGGAGGCTCCTGCTGGATGCTTCGACATCGAGAGTGTGGAGGAGGCAGAGCGTGTCATAGAGATGGTGAGTATCATTTAACCAAGAAAAAATGTGAAATGCTCTAGTTTCTGTACGAGTTTAACCCTTCTTTTTCCTCTTGTCTTCAGGATGTAGCTCTGGTGGAGCTCAGCGGCTCAGACAGCGACTCTGCAGCTGAAGAGACTTCAGACTCTGATGAGGATTCAGACTCTGACGAGGAGATCGAGATCACAGAGCAGAACTTGAAATTGCCAGGAGACAAAGGAAAGAAGAAGAAAGCCAACATCCAGGTTGTGGATCAGACGGGGGAGTAGAAAGGTTGACTGCACAGACTCTTCGCTACGTGCTGAGTTTCCTTACCCAAGGGACATAGATAAAACTGGAGATGGATTTTGACTTTCTTCTCAGACATTGCAAACATTAAGCTGCTGAGTGGAAAGAAGCAGAACTTTTTCATCCCCATGGGAACATCAGTGATTATAAGTTCAGAAATGTTAATGGTCGGTGTCACAGAAGTGCCTTTGGAGCCACAGCTGGTGGATTCAGTGATCAGCTACAGTGGACAACCAGTTGACCACTTGTCTTTTTCTCTGTACCCTAAATTGACAATGGAGATCACTTTGTTTTTGGTCTGTTTTCATCAACTTTTACTTCATGACGTCAGTTTAAGCTCAAAGCTACTTCTTTTATTTCGCCCAGGAGTTTATCTTCGAATGAAATAGATAGCCAGAAAAGAAGAATACTGAGTTGTTGGGGAAAAATACGGGAATGACTTCAGTTGATCATTTTGATCAGCTGCAGTAGAAATGAGTCAGTGTAATTCAATCGCGACAGTGCTCGCTAAAGTGAAAACAGTCCTGGTAACAGTGCTTATTTTTGCAGCTGACATGCCTTACTTGTCATTCCACTGATCAAACAACATCCAATAAGTGTCACTACAGAGACACACCTTGACAAAAACTCCAATTTCAGACACCTGAAGTTGGAGCTGCTGCTGTATCACCGCCTTAAAAATTTGATTTATGTTGTGTGAATTTTGAATTATTTGTTTGGATTCAACACAGAATTTGTCCAACAGACTAAGATTTAAAAAGAAAATCAGCAGTGTGCAAGCACGTACTGTGATCTGCTAAATTATGTTTTTGTCAATGTGTCTGGTGTCTTTGAAAAGGGAGATGTAATGTTATGTGCGTAAAACATCATCTTCCTCAGTAAAAGAAATTGTCTTTTTGAGATTTCAGTGCAGTATTATACACAAATCTAATTACTTTAAAGTCAGCTGTTTGAAATTTAGACAGAGTTTTTACACTCTGAGCCCAAAAAGAGTTTTTTACAGCCAAATTATGCTGACAGCCTGGTTAAAAAAAAACCAGCTTCAGTCTGAATATCTAATTTTTCCTACAGGACATATCGTACAAGGATGTTTTTTTTTTTTTTTTACACATCATTATTTCTTTATTTATCAAACTTAGGCCAGTCTCTAACAAGCCTCTAGCAGAATCTCAAAGAACTGCAGTATTTAGACCTTCTGCTTTATCAGCTTTATTATTGAACTAATGTTGCTTTTGTTAAACCCCACAGCCAGGTCTGGAGCTATTCAGACAGCATTTTGATAGCACAGATAGCACAAACTAGTAGAGATGGACTCAGATCGCCTGGTGCACTCTTCATGTGATCATATCACATTGCGGTCATCTGTATTTCTTAGAGTACTATTGTGTTTTGACCTTTCTCAAAGGACCACATTTTTTTCCTTGACAGCAGAGAAGTTAGTAATGTGACCTTTATTTTGTTCTCTGGTGATGTGTAATCAAATGAAATGTGACTTTACGTCATAAAACAACCTGAAACCAGATACATTTCTTTTCATTTTACACATTGCAAATAAGAATTGTGAGGACGAAAAGAATGTGAGAAATCTGTGTGTATTAAAATTCAAATCAAGGTTTATTCACCGTTTTATGACATCTGTGGGTGAAAACAAACTGTTCACTGAGGGGATAACTCACCTTTTCTCAGCTGGTGAGCCTATAAAGAAACCCTTCATAGCCCTTTCTGCCTTTACTTACAACAATGATGGACAGATAGAAAAACTTTACAACTTCTTCACATGTACGATGCAGAAAAACATCTTGCAGGTGTAAAGTTACTGAATACTGTATAACGACATGGTACAGTCTTCCTGTCGGACAAAAATATATTGAATAATCCCTCTTTTTTCAAAAATATTCACTAAAAAGTCAAATTTGACACAAGGATATGAGTCTTGATGAGTAATATATGTTTTTTTGTTTGTAACAACAAAAGTTTGCTTGTCATGTGGTCATGCAGTTTTACAAACTGGTTTGAGTCTATTCATGATTAAACTGATAAACACTCAATCTGTGACGCCGCGAAGAAACCAGTTCATCCTTAAACGAACCTCGCAGCAATATCAAAAAAATTAAAAAGAAATATTAAAGTCCCTTAAAAAAGTGAAAAGTGTCTGAGTTAGAGGATAATTTTTTTGAATATTCTGACAAAGCAGGAAATCAATTTTAAGTTCTGTTTTTTGCAGACTTGCATTGTTTTCCTCGTTAAGACTTTAATTGCGTCATCAATCCCTTCTTCCTTTGCTGCCAGTTTGTTCAACAGCCTCAATGTTGAATCCTGACCCAAGAAATGGTCAAACTAAAATGAGTATAGAAGCCTTATTATGCTCTGATGTGATTTCCTAAAAGTGAACTGTAAGTGTGGTTACAGGTGGAGGTGAACACCGCTGACAAAAAACCATAGTGTGACAGTGACAAAGGCTTCAAAATTTTAACCTAAAGTGCAGTTTTACTCTGGCTTCAGTCTTTTGTTTAGTAATATCAATTTTTTTCCTCACTGAAAGCTCAGATTGTAACCTCTGTGTCTGACATGATCACAGAAATGATCCCTGCAAAGGAACACTTTTTTAAAAATCACTCTTCAAAGCCACCAAACTCCATTCAACAAATCTGAAATTCAGTCCTCCCATTTCGAGCAGTCACTGCTCTATTGTTTAGCTTTTCTGTGTTTAAAAATATTGTACAGGATCCTACCAATCAACTGAAAAACACAGTCAAACAAAACTACCCATCAGAGGCAGACGCAGATAAACACAAACTGCGTTTTTGAAAATTGAGTCTGGGAGCTTTGAAAGAAAGAAATAAGAAAACTGTTTCTGGATTTTAAAAAAAAGTGTAACTGCAGAGTTTAAGTTTGTCAGACATTAAGAATAACTGAGATTGTAAGTGATGAAACAAAGACTTACAGTGGTCTGAGTTTACCTAAAGAATTTCTTTGCTTGCAAAATACTTCAATGTTTTATGCCTCTAAACCCCCAAAAGGTTTAAATTGACATAATGTCCCTTTAAATCATCTATAAGTTCACTTTCTCCCAAAGATTTGACCTCATGGCACGATGTAGTGTACAGACAAAACAGCAACTACTTTGATAATTGGATAGACTTATTAAAAATAGGTTTCAGGGTGATAAGAGTGAGTGTGTTTTAACATAAAACACACTCTTTTTGAAAACGCAGTCGGACCCAGGTGGCATCTGAAGCAGAGCAGGAAAAACCAGCTGTCGCTTGTCCACGATGTGAGTTGTGGTGATTAGACAGGCACGTTGTCCAAACTGAGATGAACAACAAAGCTTTCCTCTCATTCACACATACACACACACACACTCACACACACTGTCCTGCAGAATGTAGCTGGGTGTCTGACTGAAGCAGACCAATGAGGATCAGAGTTCATTCAGAGAGTCTTAGTACTCCACAGTCACTGCTTTGGTCTTGAGGTATTCCATGAGAGCGTCCTCTCCTGTGGAGGAAAAAAGGAAACACACACATTTTTATTTCACCTTAAGAAACATATTTCAGTTTTGTTAGAAAAACAAAACAACAAAAAGTTTATAATCCTCCATTAGAAAGAGCCACGTCACATGTAGTCTGTCTGCACTCACCGAGGTCTTTACCGAAGCCGGATTGTTTGAAGCCTCCAAACGGCGAAGCCACGTCAGTCTTATTGTACGTGTTAACAAATACCGTCCCTGCCTCCAGCCGCTCACTCACATACATGGCCTTGTTGATGTCACGGGTGAACACACCAGAAGCCAGGCCGTACTCTGTGTCGTTGGCTCTCTGCAAAACGCCGTCCACATCGCTGTGGGTTTGGTGGAGGAGCAGAATGGTTACACCAGGTTAAAGACTCAAAGGGAAATCAAAAACTACTCCTGGATGGCTTACCCATCTTTGAATTTGGACACCACCATGACGGGGCCGAAAGATTCTTCTTTGGCGATGAACATGTGGTCCTCTACATCAGTGAACACAGTGGGCTCCATAAAGAAACCTGAAGCACAACAACAGAGTTAGCAAGCTGGAGACAACAACAACCAACAAGAACTACAATAAATCCAAAGAAAAATAACCCACTAGAACGTATTTCCCTTTTCAAAACAAATAAGGGATGCATCTGACTCTTCTAGATGCAGGACCTAGAGCTGTCAAACAAACTCATTCCTTAATGTTAGCATACGGTTGCAGCTTGGACACCAAATCTTTAAACATGAGGATTTGGCCTGTTTTTTTTAGACCTCTTTTTTATTTTCATTTTTTTCAGGGCTACTGCTAGAAAGAAAAAATACCTAACTGTTGCAGTTTTGAATATCCTAGCTTGATGTATAGCCCTTGAGCCTAATGCTTGAATTGGCAAAGAACTTCGAGGAGAGGATTGAAAACATGATGAAGTATATCTTTAAAGTCTCCCAGTCTCCAAAACATACTATTTAGCCAGTTGATTTTTGTTAATCCAACCATTAAATTTGAAATTTTATCTTTACATATTGATAAAAGAAAGAACTAGTATGAGTTCAGTTTTTGATCCAAGGGTCATCTAGTGTTTTCCTAGCCTTTAAAGGAATTTAAACAATAAAAAGTGTTAGTGTAAAGTGAATCAAAGTTGTCTGAAAATTGATTTTTTTATTTCTTAGAAGTAAATACATTTTACTCAGGCCTTATCATTTAACCCTATAGAGCCCAGTGTAGGGCAGGTGCTACAGTTAGCGTATTAAGTTTTGATTGGCTGGATAAGAAATGTTGATCATCCTGTTTGCTGATAAAATCTTGGGAGTTACATTTTCATGTTGCATTTTGAACATGTCCCAAAGCGCTGTTTCCTTCTTCTGATGTGTTTGCAGAAATCCACTACGAGGCGTAAACAACAAAAACATGACAGTTGTTAATATCACTTCCTATGTTGATCTCACATCATCTTGTTTTTTACACTTACATTTTTGAGGGCCACAGCCATGACGTTTCTGTAAATTTTCATTTTTATGATTTCTTGTACTTATTTATTTAACAATTTATAAAGTAAGTGTGGACACAAGTCTATACATTAAAGTTGGGATATAAGGGTTGTCCTTATGTATAGTCAAAGTTTAATACAAAAAAGACACAACATGTGATATGAACCTTTGCAAACCTTTCGCATGAACTTTTGTTCCTTACTACTGTGTCTGACCAAAGAAATCTAAACTGGATTGACGATGAGTTGTGCCCTTATGATACAGAACTGATGGTTAACACCAACTTTTGGAGAGATGCAAACCGTTACCTGGTCTGTCCACCTGTTTGCCTCCATACACCAGCGTGGCTCCCTCCTTCAGTCCCACATCACAGTACTCCAGCAGCTTATCCAGGTGAGCTTTGTGGTTCTGTGGGCCGTGGTCTGTGGAGCGATCCAGGGGGTCTCCGATCTTCATCTTCTTGATCTCCTCCACCTGAAAAAGAAGGTGTGGGTCTTTTTCCGTTTTTTGTTTGCTTGAGAATTAAATTCATATGTGTAGAAACCAGTTTTGTTTTAAGCAGGTGAAGTGTTTTGTTCCACTCACCACTCGGCTGATGTACTCGTCATGGATGCACTCTTCCACAAACAGGCGTCCAGCAGCGATGCAGTTCTCTCCTTTGTTGAAATACACAGAGCTCATGCCCTGCAGAGAGGCACACACAGAAAATTTACTGAGAATATGAAGGAAACAAAGAGTAATACCACCCTCACCTCCTCTCCCTGTTTCTTACCATGCGGACGGCCTTATCCATGTCACAGTCTCCAAAGATGATGAGCGGCGACTTCCCCCCGAGCTCCAGAGAAACCTTCTTCAGGTTACTGACCGCACAGCTGCAACACAAAACCACAGGTAAACAAAAGAGTGTAAACTCACACTTGACTGTGACTTCAACCTACAGAGGAGCCATTTGTTTTGTCAGTTGGTACCTCTTCATAATCTGTTTGCCGATGGGCGTGGAGCCAGTGAAGCCAAGCTTGCGGATGTCTGGATGGTCGGATAAACGCTGTCCTACCATCCCCCCTGGAGGACAGAAAAAAAGCATGAAAGAAGCAGATGTTTTATTGCCCCTGAAATGATCTCAAGTCAGTGCTTACATCTTAAATAAAAAAAAAAAATCAGGAAAACGTTACATAAAAAAGAGACTTTATTTTATAGATCGTGTGTATCCAGCGTCTTTGCTCATACCTGAGCCCGGCAAAATGTTAATGACTCCTTTGGGAATTCCAGCTTTCACCGAGAGCTCAGCAAACTTCAGAGCTGTTAATGGAGTGACCTGTAAATAACACACACACACGCACAGCATGTTAAAGAATTGTACATGATCCAAAGCAGCAGTGAAACTTATAACAAATGGTTGACTAACTGCATTTACTGTGGATGGATTTTCAAAATAAAGGTCAAAAGGGTTTTAATATGTAAGGGTTTTCTTTCTTGGCACCTGTGCAGGTTTGAGAACAAGTGTGTTTCCAGCAGCGAGACACGCAGCGCTCTTCCACGCCAGCATCATGAGAGGGTAGTTCCACGGGATGACGATTGCACACACACTGTCACAGGAAGAAAACATTAACTCACTAAAAACATGTGTTTCTTGGAAAACTGTACGTTAAGTGTTTCATAGACTTGGTTTTTACCCCAGAGGTTCTTTCTTAGTGAAGGTCAGATTGCGGTTGGGCCTTGCTTGGTTGATGGGGATCGTCTTACCCTGTGTTAAACAAACACATGTGTTTCTGTTATCATACTAAGGCTCAGAAACCGTACTTCATGTGTCTGAACGGCGACCTACCTGGATCTTGTCACACCAGCCAGCAAAGTATCTGAAAGTCTGGATGGACATGCCTACATGTGTCTTCAGGGCCAGTGTGTACACAGCTCCAGAATCGATGGACTCGATGGTGGCCAGCTCCTCCTGGTGCTCCTCCATCAGGTCTGCGAGCCTAGAGGACAGAGGAGGTAAAGTGTGAGTATCCAAGTTTGTCTGACAGCACGTTTCTGTCTTCAGAGTCTAGATCTGTGAGTTCTGTTTGTTTATGTAATCCTACTTTCATCCTCTAGGTGGAGCCACTCACTTGTACAGCAGGCTTCCTCTGTCTCTCGGGTTCATCCTGCCCCATGGCCCGTTTTCATATGCTTCTTTAGCAGCTGCTACAGCCCTGTCCACATCTCCCACTGAGGCGTAGGACACCTTACAGATCACCTGGTGACACAAACAGTCTGATAATGTTACAAAGAAGGCAACAAACTTTTTTTTAATGAGGATTAAAGCTTCAGTGTGATCATGTGACTCACAGATCCATCTGTAGGGTTGATGGTGTCATAGGTCTTCTCGTTTTCTGCATCCTCAAACTGGCCATTGATGAAACACTGGTACGGCATTTTCAAAGACATGTTGTTCACATCTTTGGTTGCCTGTGAAATGACCAGATCAATAAGCAAACCACAAGCATCTACGCTTCATGATTTAGGGATAAACTGTCAGTCTGGGAAAAGGTTGGCTCACATAGTCGATGACCAGCTCCTCCTCCTGGTCCTCTCCTCTCAGCTTGCGGACAAACATCTGGACGAAGTCTTTGTAGGTGGTAGCCATGTACACGTCTTCTGTCTGCAGCTGCACGCCAGAACACTTCTGCTTCACCTCCTCCACCAGCCTGGGTATAAAGGGTTCAATGTCAGTATATGTTTGTGTATTTGTTTTTTGGCTCAAAATTTCACACTTTTTAGCATATTCTTGTTACATTATTGTAAAATCAGCTCTCTCAAAAATACTATTTCAACATATTGCTTGTGGGCGAGAGACAAAGGAATGTATCAGTTCTTTAACATTTCTTTGTCAGTTTTTTGTGGGGTTTTTTTGGTCATCTTTGCATTTGGAGTGGGTCGTTACTTTGCATGGTTCATTTGTTGGTCATGGAAACCAGACTGGTTTTGTCCTCAGTGATATTTTTACTATTTTTGCTTCTGTGTTTGTCTGGACAGCCTACATGTAATCATGGCTGCATTATTTACATGTGAAATCAGGTGTTAGCACCCTGTAGCATGTCAATGCTAACTGGTGCAAGGCCTGATGTTTCCCCACAAGGTGAGGAGAAGGAGGTGAGAACGACGTACTGGTTCTCAGGTGTGAGCTAAGAAGTGACAACATCGACCTGTCCTTCCATCCATCGTTATTGGGAACCTAAGATCTATCTCCAATAAGATGGACGAGCTAGCTGTGCTAACCCAGCAACAGAGGGAATCCCAGTGGGGATGAACGCCACATTGGAAGAACTTCACCTGCTGTGAGCAGACAGGATCCAGGAGACAGAGACTGAACAGACTGCTGAAGAAGCTCAGTCCTGGACCCTATGGAGGTGGAGGCTGGCTGACTGGACAATGATGGACAAGCTGTCAGCATCTATTTTCTTATGGAAGGACCCTATTGCACTGTACTCTTTCTTACTTTTGTTTTTCTTGATCGCTGCTGTGACTCCTGAAGTATTTTCTATTGTATTCTATCCTAATAAGTAAACAAGCATTTGATTAATTCCCTACCCCTCCTTGTATCCTTACCTGACCACATCCATGGAAGCAGCTCCAGACTTGAAGAAGTCTGTTGTGTCCTCAATAGCTGCGACGTTGCTGAGGATGCCCTTCCAGATGTTCTGTGCCAGAAGTGTCAGAGTGAATTCCAGGTGAAATCAATTGTCCAACATAAAAATACTGCATTAAATGAGTGAAATTACTCACCTTGATTTCCTCCGCCATCTTCTTCTCGTCATCGGTCAGTTCCACACTCGAGCTTTCCCCTGACGAGAAGTACTTGGACGCTGAGATCATCTTCCCATCTTCAAACTGCAGGTTTTTCACCAGGAGCTGTGGAGCAAAACAGAAAGGAGGATAAGCAACAGAAACAGAAGTTAAACACACGCTGAGCTCTATTTGAATGAACCCTGTAGACATTAAACCTCCTGGAGTGCAGCCAACTGACAGAAATATATTTGTTTAGTAGTAAGACAGCAATGCTCACAGCTTTCCCGTCAGTCCCGTACAAGACAAGTCCTTTCTTGGTGACAAGGCCAGGCTGGGATGCGCCCTCGATTTCCAGGGGCTGACCGGCTGGTACGGAACCACTGAGCATGGATGAGCCATACAGGGTCACAGTCTGAGGAGAAACAGAGAAGTAACGCAGATGGTTCCAATATTTTCATTTTCGCGTCTTTATGGAGAATTGG
The DNA here is from genome assembly GCF_033239565.1 of Halichoeres trimaculatus. Lineage (NCBI taxonomy): Eukaryota > Metazoa > Chordata > Actinopteri > Labriformes > Labridae > Halichoeres > Halichoeres trimaculatus. Next base: position 8,264,550 of record NW_027437199.1, on the reverse strand, counting down.
TTACAGAATCAGGACGGTAGACCTGAGAGGACCCCCATATTTTTGGGACATTATGTGTCATTGATATAAAAATAGAAGAAAAAGATGCTATTATGTCTGGTAGTAGTATTCCAGTTGGCATTTACAACACTTGTAGTTGTCACATTTCAAGACTCTTTTTTTTTTCTCTAAGAAGTATCTTAAAAAAAATTATCCACGTAACCATACACTTAAAAACATGTGTGTGTGCATTTGTTCCCATTTGTTCCAGGAAACACACCTGACCATCAATGAGAGTCCAGGCACCAGGGACTTTGTCATGGCCACGGATCCAGTTGTGGATGGCCAGGGCCGGCTGGGCCAGGTTGACCTGAGGGACAGACAGACACGACAGTCAAAATGCTGACAGGTCAAACTCATTTTCAGACCAGCTTTCTGAGAATGAGAGGGAAGCTCAACAGCTGGCTGCCACTTGCTGAGAGACACATGGAAAACCAATGCTTGAAAGTAACCCGGCGAGCTAAGAATAGCACATTGAGACATTCTGCCAACAACGTGGCTGAAAGAGACGAATCAGAGGGCGTCTAAGAAAAGCCCCACCTCTGCCTCTCCTATCTGACATACTTGGACATGAATACGCTGGAGAAAGAGTAAATTTCCATGCTGGTCAATGAATGAAGGTGTTGTAGCTCAGAAAGGCTGGGAGCAGCAGAAAACAAGCTGTTTACTTTGTTATGTAAGAGTTTCAACACAGGGACGCTTTGAGCCTCGAGGTGGGTGTACATAATGAAACATATCAGTGTGCCGCATCAGGGCAGAAGATATTTCCATTAAGAACCAAACTGCACAGACAACAGTTAATTTACCTTTCAGGGCATAAATTCAGGAAGTCATTCTGGAGTGAGAGCTTTATGGGTTTAAAACTAGTCTTTACATTGATTGTAAAAAAAAAAAAATGAACGTAATCTTGCTGGGCTTTAAGTGAGGTCGCCATAAAAACGACTCCCCCTGGTGGCTGGTAGTAATATAGGTCAAAAAATCCATCTTCCCAGCCATTCCAGATGGGCTGTGGTCAAACTTAAAAAAAGTGATACACCCTGTAGAAATGTTTCTCGCGTCTAATTGTTGTGGTGATTTAAAGATATTATTTGGCTGCCTTGTATTCAAGTTCAATTTTTTCTGAAAGTTTTGTTTTCATTAGTTATAAATGGTTAAAAATGAGGCTTTACGTCACGTTTGACGATGATTGACAGCTGCCGTTCTTGTGTATTTTTTCAAGGATAGTAAAATATGTCAGGATGTAGAGCTAAGAAGAGATTAGACTTGCGAAAAGAAAAAAAAATAGTATTTTTGCCACCGGCCTTACTTAGATTCTTCCAGAATCCTTCACAGTCTTTACTGCGCAGACTCTGGCTGCACATCAGGTACCGATGGCTGTGCCTGTGACGGGGGTATGATGCTTCAGAATCATACAATGGTAAATAAGCAAGAAGCAGGCATCAAGAATACTTCACAGGTCTTGATCTGAAGATTTAAGGGGCCTAATTGTGCTGTATGAGGATAAAAGTGCTTAATTCAAGTCTGTTTGGAGCCTGATAGTAATATTTAGTACATGAAGTGAGAGGTGTGTGTAGTCCAAGTTGGTACCCAAGGCAGGTAGCTGAACTATCAAGTCTTGTTGAGGATCTGGGATTTTAGAGCAAGAATATTCTTGGACATTATTCTAGCCTGAGAGAGATAGGATTTCACCACTTGTTTTCTGCTGTCCATCAAACTTATAGCATTGCTGAATGCTGTCTCAGTGTTTACAAAATATCTGATGATACTAGATAATAGATTGAGGGACCAGGCAAAGTGACTACAGTGTGACTCTCACCTTGGAATTGGACTTCTTCTGTATGCCCTCGTAGCTAGCTCCCTCTTCTGTCTGAGGAACTTTAGGGGCCTTCCCATCAGCGATGAGCTGCACGGATTTCACCTGCACAAGGAAACAGCACAACAACTCAGTCTGTGAAGTTAAGGTTGCTCCCATATTTGAATAAATGTTAAGAATCCTTATATAACCAGAAAGGAGCAAGTGTTTTTCCAAGTAGGTGTGATTTCAGGGTGTTACCATGGCCTTGATGCCCTCAGGAAAGAGGAAGCGGTTGTAAAGCGAGTCCACAGTGTCATTGGGCTCCACAGCACACTCCTTCTGCAGAAGGATCGGCCCGGTGTCGAGTCCATCATCAGCCCAGAACACGGTGAAGCCGGCTTTCTTATCTCCCTGGATGAGAGTCCTGGTGGCACACATACATACATACAGAGAAAATAAACACTTGGAGAAGGGCCATAACACAGGTATTTTTAGGGCCAGTTAAGGATGAGAAATATGTCGTAAACCTGAGTTAGTGGAGCAGAAGAGATAAAGACAAGATAAAAGGTGAACACACCGGCAAAGAATCATACTGAAGCAGTCATACTATTGATAAGAGTGTGAAACAAATGAGCTATCTACGATTAGCACTGAAGAGGAATTTAGCTAAAGTTTGACTAGATTTAGATTACACATTACTTCAAAATATCTCTGCTGTTCACATACCATTAGTTAAATGCCCTTTTCACAGTTATTGCCAAGCAAATTTAATTTATTATTATTCCATCATTAGATACAAAGTCATTTAAAAAGAAGACTACTTCAAAAACCAAATTAAACCCTTTTCAAAAATTAGCTTTACTGATATTTAGTGACCTATGGTAAGAAAAAAAATTCCCAGCAGTTGAATTTGACTAGACCCAAATCAAACCTACTTCTTCTAATCTAGCTAGCTTTTAGAGGCTCATATATGGAAATCCGAGTGTAGTTTTTAATTTTAAAATTATTTTAACAGTGCTCATTTTCTTGCCAGTTAAAAAATCATCCTGGCATCCTAACTTCTGAAACCAAAGGCAGCTCTTATACATGTATCAAACAAACCTTAGTGATGCAAAGCAATGGAGGCTAGTTTCAAAACTGCTGAGTCATGTTATCTTTAAGGGTAATCTGGCAGCAAATTAAGCTAACGGCAGTGTATTAAAAGTCTTAAAGGGTCTTCAATGTCAAAGTTGTGTTATAACAGTTGTAAACAAACAGAAGCCATTTATTTGCACGCAGTGATAACAGCACACAGAGATAGTGGCGGGTGGAGTGGATACAAGCTAGCAAGAGGAGAGATAAGAGAACCGGCTCACTCGGGGGTTGTGGTCAAACAGAACTGGTTTAATCCTCCTGCAAGACAGACAGATAGCAGCAAAACCCTTCTTCTTTTTACTCTGACCTGGACCTCAGTCTGACTCCAGCCTGTTCCAACTAAAGACCATTAGCTTTTCAGTTTTTCTGCACAGCAAAGCCTCTTATCAGGAAGCTAGTTTGTGTAACATTTATTAGCTGGCATTGTAGCAGCACTCGGAACTAAGTTTATTGAACTGTGCAAAGATTTGTTTAACCACTTAAAAAATATACTTCAAATACAAATGAGAAACAATACATTCCTGGAAAATTTTCTTAAGAGATGTTTTCAAGTTTTAATTGAGCTTTTTTCTATTTTTTTCCCCCAAGTTTTTGTCACATTCTATTGAATTTATCTAGCAACCAACTGTTTATTATTTCTTGTTTAGAGGGTAGAAACAAATGCTAGTGAACAGTTTTGGGAGCATATTCTTCTACTAATAATATAACAGTCTAGTGTTTCATTCGTTAGCCCAGAGCTGTAAGTAAAATTTACTGACAGGAACAACACTAACCTTTATAAACAGTAACAAAACCTGCAATTGAAACAAAGTCATGCAGGCTGATTGTCATTAAAAAGTTGTGATTGATGATATAAGAGAATACTTAAAAAGGTTAAATTATTCAAATATCAAGCCGTGTTTGTAAAAGTGCGAAGAAAACATTATTGTATTTCCCTGACGGACTGCAGCAGCCATAAGTGTCTCACACACTTTGCAGCCTGTCCTGCAGTTGTTAGTTAACACATAAAGTCTGCTTAGGTTGTTTGGCCACCTGCCACTGTCTGTTGAGCATTAAGTGAATGTTGTCTTATTTCCTTACTGCTGCCCATTCAAGGCCAAACAGGTGGTTATTTCCTCATTTGATGCTGATTGGTTATCTGTTATACCTCCTAGAAACATGTTACTGTTGTCGTTCTTGCTCAACTGTAGATCCACGTGGGCAATGAGCCAAACGTAAACTCAAAGCAGTGATACCTTTTATCTTGCGGTCTGTTAGTAACCTGTCAGGGCATGTCCCATCAAATACAGGAATGTTATACATAAATATTTAACAAAGTGTGAGTATATAAGCAGCTAGTGAAACACATACCACAGGCTAAGCCTAGACTGTTACAATTTTTATCAAACTTCATAAGAGCTATGGAGTTGTAGTATCCTTTCATTTCATATATCACTACATACAATACCAAATCTTGCCATATCTCATCATATCACGAGTTACCCTGGATTTCCAGACCCTTGATTTCTTTACGTCTAGAAATATTGAGCGCCTCCTCACCAGTTGATGGCTGAGGCTCCTCTGTGCAGCGGCAGAATGGAGGGGTGGTAGATGATGGAGCCGTGTGTCGGGTGGTCAATGACGTTCATGGGGATGAACTGGGAGCAGAAGGGCATCACGTTGAGCTCAGCTCCCACCGCCTTGTATGCGTCGACCACTTCTGGGATGGGCTTTCCCTTGACTCGCCACCGAGGGAACTTGAACACTGGCGTCCCGTCTTTCTCTGCTGCCACGGCTGAAGAGAATAGAAGAGGTTACGGATATGTACACTTAAAAAGAGCATGTCATCTACAACTCAGCTCAACAACCCAATCCAAAGACAGTCATAATCAGTCTTTGTTGAGGTGAGATCTTAATCATCCATAACAGAGTCTAGTGAATCTGTTCCTTCTAAGAAAAGAACCCTCTTTCTTCTTCACAGATCCTGCCTGCAGGTCAAGGGGGTTCATGGGAAGGTTAGCAGGGTTTACAGTTGGCTGTTTGTCGCCGGAGCGGGTGAGGGGGCAGTAAAAACCTTTAGATTGTCAACCAGTTGGCTGGATCGCTGCAGAGCGGGGGGATGGTTTAACAACGCTTTCCTGCAGGGGACTGTCACTGTGCAGGCCTCCTCTTTAGCCTGAACTTTGTTGTGAAACAGGGTTTGTTGCATGTTACAGTTATCAGTGTTCACAAGTCACTATGGCCTGCCATTAATCCTGCTCTGTGAGACACTCAAACCACAAGTTAGATCAGGCACTGACTGCTTCTTTAACATCTATCAGATTAACTCTGCCTCAGTCACAACCAGTTCTACCTGCAGTACCTGCACACACACCAACACCTGCAAAGTGAATTGTCTCTAGTGAGTCCAGCAACAGCCAACAGATACAAGTAAGCTTGAAAATTCAAACACACCTACCTATCATGTAGGACATATTTTGGAGTATTGTGCATGAGTGTTTTTCTAAATGCATTTTGAACGCATCATTTTCTTGCATCATGTCCCCACACCTATTGCTGAAAGGCTAGAAAAAAGCTCACATGAGGTCAGGCGCAGCAGGAACATCTTTTGTTCGTACAATTATAAGTACAAAGCACAGAAATAGCTGGATATTAGCTACACTAAAGGAAAACACAACAACTGGCAGAGGTCCAGCCAACAGCTGAAGTTGATGATGATGATGATGATGTTTCCAGGAAAGATTGCATCATACTAGAGAGTGCAGCCGGATTGTAAACTTTTCACCTCAGAGCTACATCTCTGGGCCACACAGGGCCTCTCCTCTCGCGGACAATGGAGGCACTATCGCGCAGCTAACACAGGATAAAAGCCTGTCTTTGTCAGGGGGCACAGCAGAGTCAACAACTATCTAAAATAGACACAGCGAAGGCTTCTGATCGGCTTCCGATCGGGACCATCAGAGGCTGTTTGGTTTGACTGGAGTGGTCTTCCCATGACTGCAAATAGGAAGAACAGCCTGGACTATAGATGGATGCATGGATTACAATGAATGTAAATCAGGAGAACAGGTTAGGCACATCATGCATAGTTGTAGGCATAGGTGCACAAATCAGAGAATTGGAGGACTAGAAGGTGGTGAACTTACCAAGAGGATCAGCCTTCCCATCCTTGTCGGGGACTGTGAACACACCCACTACTTTGTGTCCCTGCTTCCTCAGGTTGGTGTACACCTCCTGGCCGAAGAGACTCTGGCCAATGATTGCTAATTTCAGCTTATTTTGGTAGTAATTCTGTAAAAGAGCAAACACAGACATGGTTGTTTAAGTTAAACCTGTAAAATTCAGTCGTGTTTCGCTCATGCGCATGCTATACTTCTTGCACATCCTACTTTTTCATATGTTGTGGAAATCTAACTGCAGGTGTTGATTCTAAAAAATACACAAGATCTCCACCAGATCATCTTCATGAGACTGGTTGATATGATGAGGTTATTGCATAAGGAACTCCTAACTGATTGACACCAGTGGAGGAGTGGGCCTCAAGCACCAAGGTCTGTTTATTGCTCTGCCCCCTGACAGGCCTCCAGAGGGCTGGCCAATCAGAGGCAAGTGGCATACAAAAAAAAAAAAAAAACAATACCCACTCTTTAACCCCTTCATGTTAACCTTAACCTTGTGTTTGCAGCGAAGTAAAACAACTTTAGCGATAACTGCACTAGACTATTTTAAACACTCAGAGTCAGAAAACCCACAAATATTCTTTGGAAGGTAAACTTCATATTTTCTTGTAAAACCTGGTGAGTTAAAGCTCATATGGGGAATTCTAAGCTGGTTTTGACAGTTTGAAATGAGTCAATTTTTTTCTTGTTAAAAAAATAAATCTTTGAAAGTGCAGATGGCCTAGTGGTCTCGGTTGCGCTCTATGAGGTTCGCCCTAGCGCAGGTGTTGCTGCCAACTCTCACCCTGTTCCCTGCTTTACCCACTGTCCTTTCCTACATTAAAGGCATAAAAGCTCCCCCCAAAAACACTTAAAAGAAAAACGTCCACTTTCACAAGTTTGAGTCATGCTATACAAGACATATATCTTTGTCTTGAGGGGGCGCCAAAATCAACACACCACAAAACTTCCTCACAGGAGCTTTAAATTGTTGCAACAAAGACTAGATTTCCATGATCTTTAAAACCATTTTAGATCAACAGAGTATGAGAATAATTCTGTCGGGACATATTTTTGACTGATATGTGAGAGTGACGTGTCTTCTGCTGTAAATCAAAAATATTTCAGACCAGCAAAAGTTATTTTGAATGTTTGTTGGCTCAAGTCATCTATCAAGAACATTTCCTTACTCTTTTTTTCTCTCATCAAACTAACACTTGTTTAGATGACGTTTGCAAGGACTGGGATCTTGGAAAGCTGCAGATCCTCTTAGTAAATCAATTACCCAATGACAGAAATGTTGAGTCACTTATTGTCTCAGTTTTATAACTTAATAATTCACTGAATTTGAGGAAGTCTTGAGATTTTGTTTTACGCATGAAGTGTTTTTTATTTTTATTTTTTATTTTTTCAGGAAAACTAATTGATGAAAAAAGATTGGGGATGGGATTGAGGGGCCCCATCATGCCAGCTTTCACAAGGCCCCCAAATATCTAAGTCCACCCCCTGTCCAAGGGTCATTAAATCTTTGTCTTTGGTTAAGAGCAGCTCTAAAAGAAGCTATTGGCTGAAAGTAAGTCCTGCCCTCACCCAGAGCAGTTCCTCACTGTAAGCTGCACACGTGTGTGTGAAGTATGGGGAAGGAGGTCTCAGGTTTCTCCTACTCAGATGAATGGACCTGTCAAATGCATGAGGCACCAACTCAAGCGTGCACACTGCAACCTGCTTCATAAAGCATTCACTGTTGCAAAACACAAACTGTCATATACTTCATAGGCTGACTGCCCGTTTCACGCTTTCATAAGAGTCGTTTGCAGCCCTGCAGGATCCAAACTAAGCTGAGGGGAGATCAGGCTGATGCAACTCCTGCAGGTCTTGTACAGTAGAGGCCGGTTCAGTCAGAGCACACAGTGAGAGCGGAGACAGTAACGTGGCAGCCTGGCACTGACACACCATTGCTTGCTGTGTTTGTTGGACATACGGTAGCTGGGGGCTTTAAAGACCCAGACCTGAACTATGACTCACTGATCCACAACCAGAGCCGTGCGTGGCTCGGTCCGACAATAACCTGCCATGCATTTAATTCTCTATTATGTGATTCTATGACAATGCAATGTTAACATTTGAAGCACTGATCATTCTCTGGTGCAGAAAACGCAACGTTACTCACGGACGAGGTGGAGAATTTCCTGAAGACTTGACTCGCCGTCCACAACATAATGGCGGTGTTTTGTATTTTTAAAAATGAATTTAAAAAAGAGAATAAATCCAAATGGAGAAAGCAGACTGTGTCAGGGCTGCTGCTGAGGTTTGTACGCTGCTGGCCACACACACACCTTCCTCAGTGTGTGACAGTGTGTGACTGTATGAGTCAGAGGAGTGGCCGTGGTCAGGTCTCACCACAGCCAGCTTATACTCGACAGCAGCGCAGCAGCGGACACTCTACGTGCTGTTTGGTACTGTACGTGCGCGCTCACACGAGGGGTTCACTACTATTCCTTCGACCGCGCGCGGTCACGCGTGGGAATTCATTCAGCCCTAATAGCCATACCCGGAGCCCTCGGTCAACACTGACTGTTTGCTAGCTAACATAATTTATACATTGTTTAAACAAATTTTGATATGAAAATATTAAAGTCAAAAACTATTTTGGGCTTAAATATGTACCAAAAATATATACAGAAAAAAAAACGTTTATGTTTGTGCATAGCCACTATCTGTTGTTTGCTAAATACAGCAGAGTAGCAGATGCTAACATTTTTTAAGTCTAGCATTCGCAGAACTCAACTGTCTATTGTCCTAATTTAAAAAAATATATATTTTACTCTTCATTCAATATTTGACATCTCTTTTTAATATATAATTTTCCTAGCAAACAAAGCTTCAATGTGGTAATAAATTTCTTCTTTCAACTGATAATTTGAAAACTTCCTCTGGAATGTTTTTAGAGAAATGACAGCTAAAAAAAAAGAATTACATAAACTTTACATTTAAGTTTTTTATTTTACTTTAATTTCGAAAATTATTACTACTGAGAAGCTACTTGATTTTTGCAACTTAACTCAAATGATAATGCTTTCATAATGCATTAAAGCACCAAAGTACACTATACCTAATCTTAAAACTTCACCTTTATTGTATTAAGCTTTGAATACTTCTGGCATTTTACTTGATTTAGTCTTGAATAAGACAACAAATAAGCCAATGACTTATATTAAAGACTGCAACAGATTTTGATAAAATGTGTTTTTTAATATATATTTTGTTGAAAACATCCTGACATAGTCTGATAAACTTAATTGATTTATGGTCTTTATATCTTTTATATTTCTACTGAGATACACCACAAAAGTGAAGTGAGCCTGTAACCTCTGCAAAGCAGTTAGGTGGAAAGTGCCAAAAAACCAAAGGCCATGCTGAGAGCAAAGTTAAAACTAAATCAACCCTGAAAATTAACGACTGGTGAGTGTCACTCAAGCATACATGTTTTGAAGTCTGGCATATCTATGTTTACCCCCTTGGTAATTCTGGTTTAAGGATTGACTAAAGCTCAGAATCAATGTTAAAACAAGCTTAGAGAAGTACTTAGTGTCAATCTCCAAAGTCAGCCTCTTTAAAGGCAAACCTGTGATTTTTTAATCTTGTTTAATTCCTCTTCCATAACTCCAGCTCTTCGCAGCATTTATCGTCACTGCACCTGTCCAGACTCCCACACAGAACAAGATCTGACCAAACAATCATCTAGTGCTGTCCACACTCAACTGCTCTGCACAGGTTCATGGTGAGCAAAGGTTCAAAGTGTGTGTTCACTACCTGCAGTGGGTCTGGCAGACACGCGCACGGACACTTAGTGTGATCTAGTGATACAAAGCAAATGACTGTAGCCGAAAAACCTGATAACCTTCTGGATAGACCAGTGACATTTATTCTACCAATTTGTTGTCCTTTAAAGTGTCATAAAACTGTTCATTAACCATTCATTGCGTGTCAGGACTGTTGCAACATCACCTTGATGATGACAGCAGCAGCAAAAACAAATTCTTTCAACATTTATTGCAGATCTGACACATAACACTTCCAATGGGAAAGTTCCCAAAGATAAGGCGGCCAATAAAGTTAATTTCTGGGCTGGTGGATTACGCAACTATTTTGGAGCAACATGAGTGGAATTATACTCCAAGCGTGCCATCTGAAAGGTTTAATCAGCAAGGTGACTTTTTTTTTTATTCTGAGTGGTAAAGTTTAAGGTCAACGCAAGCCCAAGATTGTCAAAAGTCGCTTCGAGCAAGGCCATGGAAAGCTTTCCAGTGAGGTTGTTTTGTAGTCCTGAGATGGCAAAAATGGTCAACCAAAACTCAATTCAAAATGAAGATTTTCAAAGAAATTAGTTTTCATCAAACATACATTTTTTTTTTACTGATTGAATTTTACTTTTGGGATAACAAGAGTGTATCAAACTTGATCTAATTTTGTTGAAATGCTGAGTCAGCATTTCAACAAATTGTTCTCCTGTGAGGGGCTCAGGCTTATAGTTCTTCCGTTTGTAGCTTTTTCTTCATCTTCCAGAAAAAAATTTGGCCACGAGCTCTTATAGTTCTTCTGTTTGTCGCTTTTTCTTCATCTACCAGAAAATGTTTTGCCGTGCTTCTCCTCCTTGGGCTTTGAGAAAACCCCCACAAATTATACATTGAAACGTGCGGTTTGGCCGGGGATGGTGTGCTATGACTTTTTTTGCTATTACACCAATCTTTAGCTGAGTAATTCCCCCAAAATGGTGAAAAATGTCTCATAAGGAATGAATGGGAATCTAGGACCGTCTCCCCCAGATTTCCACTTACTTTGAGATGCTAAGTCTTTGGCATTCTTCCACTTACAGACTTCATTTTTTCTTTGAAATGATCACTGATCTTTCAGCTCTTCATAAATGAAACAACTTTTAAGATATCTTTAACAGTTTTTGAGACTTAACTGTTTAAGCAACATAAACTTTCAGGTTTTCACTCAAACCTCAGCTCATAGAGTGCAGAACTTCTTCAGTTAGAGTGGAGGAGCCTTCGGCCGAAAAATATTAACTTTATCAAACAAATCATCATGACTTCCAGAATCTTCACTGGAGAAAAATAAAAAATACATTAAAACGAAATGCAACTTCTCTAGTTATTCATATCCATCAGGAAAATAAATATTCAATATGTTTAAAGAGGAGATATTATTTATGTAGATTTTCAAACATATATATTTAGCACAAGGTCTTCATGACTTACTGAAATAATGAGGTCATCACATAAGGATCTTCTAACCAGTTTATGACACACTGTTTGAGCAGGCCTCAAACACCAAGGTCTGCTCATAACTGTGACCAAACCAGACCTCCAGAGGGAAATTGAAAGGGAGGGGGTTTGTGAGGTGGAAACCCTCCAAAAAACAGCAGCTAATATGAGAATGACGTTGGTTTTCTAAAAGCTTAGAGCATGAAATTAAAGATCTTTTTTTTTTTCGGTATTAATCACATCATGGGGCTCCAAACCAGTGTGTGTGCGTTTGTTGCTGACCGCAATGAGAGGATTGTAAAGTATGAAATCAGAGCACCCTCTGCTGGACAAGTTACAATGTTGCTTTCTGCAACAATCTCTTAATAAGTGCACAGCTACACAAAATGACTGATTGATGTTTGTTTAATTTTTGAATGTGTGTTTGAGAGGTCACAAAGGATCCAGAGAGACGCCAGGGGAGCAGCTGTGGTTTATTTGTGAATTGTTTCAACAACAACAAAAAGAAAACTAACAGTAAGAGCACTGGTGGTGGATGTTGCTCAGGGGGGCATGGTATGAGGTCCCACCTAAAACTGCTGCCTGCCTGAGAGATCAACCTGTTGCTTTTTTTTTTTCTTTTTTTTTTACATCTGTTGTGAAATTTTTTGAACAAACTGACTCAGAATCTGTGTCCACCTCTCTTCCAAAAGGGCTGTGTTGACTTAAAAGTGCTGGTTTATCATGTTTTTACATCCTGGCTGCTGTAATCATTCAATCACACAGTTCAACAACAGGTCTGAAGAGTTTGTTATGTGCAATTAACTTTCCCCCTCAAAAAAAAAGGAAAACAAAAAACAAAACAAAAAAAGGTGCTTCTGGGTGAGAAGCAGTCCTAAAAGGCAAACTGGAAACATGCCCCAAAATCTCCTAAACCATTTGAAAATAATGAACTAAGCAGGAAAAATCACTAGTAGATGACTTTTCCGAAGATACTGTGATCAGGTTGTGGGAATAAACGAGAAAGAGGCTTAAACTTAAAAATAATTTCGAATTTTATCTGAGATGATAGGCTCTGATATGCTGTAGGTAGATGCACCATGATTATATTTTTTTCCATGTCTTGTCCTGTGTTTGCTGCTAAAGAAATCTTCTATCTGGTTTTAAATCTGGATTTACTTTCAATTCAGTGAAAGGCCGTTCAGTTCGTAGTGTAAAAAGGTTCCAATAGTTTTAAAAAGCAGCGCTGCCACAGCGTTGTTGAAAAGCCTCAAGTGGAGCTTATCAAAGGAGATTTCACGAGGGTCAGGCACCTTTTTACCAAGACATACTGTAGGACCCATGCTAGTGCGACACACTCTACATCAAGTTACAGGTGATAAACAACAATACGGTTTCTCCCTTTTCACATCACTGTCTCTTCTGGAGTGAGGAGGTCACAGGAAGCGGATTCCTGCTCCAAACTGGACGCCATCACATATCCTAGAAAAGGAGAGAAGATGAGAAAGGTTTTTAAAATTATATTTTAGGCTTTAATGGCCTCAGTTACACTGAGCCAACCTTGACGTAGTCTAGCCCCTTATTATGCTAATCTTTCAAAAACACTGAGCCATAACAATTACCCAATTTGGTTCCTGAAGCACATTTCTGTCTAAACCCTTCATCTTACAAATTTGAAACTCAAAGTGCATCCTTCATTTCAACAATGGCACAAAGAAAGAAACATTTTACCCATTGAAGAGGCTGCGATACTAACTGGCTAACAGAGAAAATATTTTAATGAGCCCCTTTTTGGAAAAATCCAACAAATCTCCATTAGGCCTTCACAGACTGCGCTTCAGCCTTCTCTTCTCTTTTTCCATCTTTACTTTTCTTATTCAGGTTTTAATTTTGTACGACCTTGTGTGTTTTCTATTTTTGCCTTGTTATTGCCTAAAAAAATAGTGCTTTTGAAAAAATAAATTATTTGTTTGGAATAAAACCATTTTTTGTGATATTTTCTTGAAAAGGGGCATTTTAAAATTGGTGTAGGTGGGGAGTTCTGATTTTTGGAGCCAGCCTCAAGTGGAGACTCCGGGAACTGCAGGTGCTTGTATCTCCCCAGTCGCTTAACTTTTTAACTCTGGAGGTTGCATGATCGGAATAACAAGGCAAAGGGGCAAGGGGCAGATTTGCATCTGGCCTACTTGAACAACAATGACCCTTGAACAGTGCTTTCCACACTCAACTGCTCTACAGAGAACTCTACAGGGTAGTTTGGTCAAAGTAAAAGAGGTAAATAGCCACAGAGACATCAGTAAGAAGCTTGCAATATCTTCTTTTGAGCTCTTGTGTTAGGCTTTAAGCAGTCGACATCCTGGTTTTCACTACCAGAAGTGACCATATTTCTCTGAGTATGTAGATACAGACCTCATTCACAAGCATCCTGCAGTTTTTAGTTGTAGTGTACAAAGCGGCTTACCTGTCTCCATTCTGGACTCCCATGGGCACACAGTAGTTGAGCTCCAGTCTAGCGATGTTGCCGAGTCGCAGCACAATACCCGCCCCGTACGACCAGCGAATACACTCAGCCAGCTTCTGAAGGTGAGCTCGGGGGCCCTCACCTAAAAACCACACAGAGTTACAACCACCTAGAGACGACTGACACACTGAAAGTTTTACTGATTGATCCTTTAAAAGTAACTGAAACTGAACTGTTAGCATGACTGTTTAAAAGATTCAGCAGGTTTTTATTCAGCCTGTGCTGTTCTCAGGTGACCCACCATAGTTGAGGTTGCAGAGGTTTCCTGCATTGAGGAAGAAATGCGTCCTGAAGAGGTCCCCGAAGCCCCCCTTGCCAGGTCTGAAGGGGAGTGGAGTGTAGAGGTGCAGACCACCTGCCCAGTATGCCTCTCCACCCAGATAGTCCCCTGAAAAACACACAAAGCCGGTCAAACCTAGTGAGGCTATCATACGACTTAAATATTTACAATTTTTTAATTTTATTTCAATTCTCTACTTCTTCCTCTAAAATCCACAACACTGCTCCTGTTGTACCTCTGTCTATGTACTACAGTTTTTTCTGGGTAATCTTACACTGACTCAGATGATGAATTAGCAAAGTGAAGCCTAATAAAGACCTACAGGGAGGGACTAACGCTTCCATGCATGCAGTATGTCACCCACCTTCTTAGTTGGGATGATTTAAGATCCGAGTTTGTGTGGCAGCAGGATGAATGAGTGAAATGCATGCGAATGAAGTTTATGAGATGGGTTGAATCATGCTGTAAAACTGAGTCATTTAGGTCTAAAATGTCTAAAGTCATAAGACTTAGAAGTTTTTTTTCAAGTGTCTTGATCAAAAGCAAAAATTATTGGGTTGTTATACTCTTTGTCTAAAAAGATATCAAGGTCAAGATAAAAGGCAGGAGGTGGACACTTTTTGGTTTAACTTAAACTGAAAATGAAGATCTCCCTTCACAATGACTTTTTTTTAATTTTTCACATTCAGGTTTTGTTTCTGACTTTGGTTTTGTTTTGTAATGACAGAAAGAATCATTTTTGTTTGGTTTTTGTGTGAACATTCCTTTTGTTTGTTACCTTCACTCTGTGGCCCGATGCTGTACATCCCAAATCCCCTCACACTAGTGGGGCCTCCAAGGTAGAACCTGCAAATAATGAAAAGACAAAACTTGTATTTTGACATTGAGTCAGCTGATCACATGACATCAGATTTGAGTGGATATAAAATTTCTGAAAGCAATCTCAGTCAGAAAAGCTCCTCTGACCATTTTTCAGTTGACAGCCCTGTGTGAGTGAGGTGTACCTGTCAGCGATGCAGGACGGCTGTCCTCCGATTGGATAAAGCATCCCACCCCACAGAGACGCAGACAAGACCTGAGGAGACACAGGATCATCACTTTATAAACACAGATATAGAGGGAAAGCATTCAGTTTGACAGAACTAACTCATCCAAATTCCATTTTCAATAGGATTTAAAGTTCTGATCTGTCTTGGGGCTGGATCAGCATAGTGGGTGATTTTGTGTTGGTCTGCCAACGTTTTTGGAAATTGTCTAAAGATTACATCTGTTGTGATTTGGGGCAACATAAATAAAGATTGATTGATACAGTGTAGCTTTATCGCTCCCTAGTGGATCAAGGATGTAACTTTCAGAGCACCACTGCACATTTTAAAACTACAAATAAGATCTTCAAGCTTCACTGCAAACACCCTGAGGCTCAATTTACACGCAGAGAGTGTAAGAACAAATATTACACAAACACTTAGCCACAATAAAAGTGGAAGCAAAAGGAGAGTCAGGGACTGTTTTTCTGTCTTACTGAATCCCAGAAGAGTCGTCTGTTAAGCTGCAGCTCAAAGTCCTCCTTCAGAAAGCTGGCGTCACCTCCTGTGTACCCAGCCAGTTCCTGCAGAAACAAACACACACACACCTCAGTGTTATCTTTGTAAGACTGTACAGAGCAGGACAACAAAAGGTAGCCCAGTGAACTAAGTTGACTTAAGAAATGGAAGAATTTGGAAGACACCAAAGGGAGCATAACAATGTACGCCTTGTTTAGTGCTCTTATTGTTCCTAAAATTGCTGAAAATGCTCGAATTGGGAGATTTTTCACCGCTGATGTAATGCATACTCTTAAATACAACTGTTTTTGTTTGTTTACACTGTAACCCCACAGGTTTTACTCGCCCTCACTCACCTGGTTGATCCGCAGTAAGGCACCTCTGCTCGGGAATATCGCCGAATTCCTCGAATCAATCGACACAGTGTGCTGCAAACCAGCATAAGAAGAGTGAGAATAAGTTGATACAGAAGGAGAAACTGAACAAAGAGGCGTGATTTCGCATGGGAATCGAGAGAGTAATGGGTGTTAGAATAAATCTCCTGGTTTTACCGAGAGGGCAGATTTCAGCGAGTGTCCACTCTCCTCTCGCACAGCGAAGGAAGCGCTGCGAGCAAGACAGCCGAGCTCCCTCCAGACACCCTCCCACTTCAGCGTGTGGTTTGTCACCCCCAGAGGAAACTGCAGCAGGAAAAGAAGAGACAAAGATTCTTTCTTTACTTGAATTAAAAAAGATACAATGTTTGTCCTGCAGAAGATTATCTTCTATCCGGCTTACGTTTAGCTCTGCAGACATGCCTCTGTCGGTCTCTTTTAAGGAGCTCCATGGGAACTGTCCGGTGACTTTGTACAGGTTGAGAGTGAGGCTTAAGACAAAGAAGAATCAGACAGAGCAGCATTATTATTTAGTTACCTTATAGACAACTTCCTGAGTTGAAAAGCACCTATTTGTGAGGACACAGACTTAAATTTCATCATGCAAAGAAAAAAAGGACAACAGAGGAAGACAACCTGCAAAGAGACACAACTTAAACTACAAGTTCATGTTTGACTTTCACAGCTTCATGCTCCACCTGTGTTTGTATAGAAAGATCAGCAGCAGTAATTTTTCTGTGGTTAGGCAGTGAGAGAAATGGGTTGATGGTGGTCTGACATACTTGCGTTCAAAGTGTCCAGGCTGGGGTTTGAAGAAGGACAGACCGTATGATGTTTCCTTTGTCCCGTAAGAGAACTGGAAGGTGAGTTTCTCAGCTCTTCCCAACATGTTGGGCAACTTCAGACCAAGTACCTGTTGGGAAAGCAACAAGTTAGCTCTGTGATCATAACTCATTTTCAGAAATAAGCCTTATTTTTACACATCTTGGGGTCCAAACTGCTCCTTTATACAGCTTCATTCTGCAGCTGTTTAATTCCCAATGTGTGATCATTGATGGGACAGGCACATGATCAAAAAGTATGCCAATCAAACATTTGCTACCAAAATGGGATTTGCTGTTCTCCCTCTGCCTCATTTTTTGAGTTTTGTTCATATTTATGTCTTTCAAAAGCGTTGTTTGGATCCAAATTAAAGATTTTAAACAACAAGAACATAAATTCACACAAAAGAAAAACTGTTAGTTAAGGGAGCAGTGTTTGAACTTCTTTCAGTGAAGTCTGGCAAATTTAAAGAAAGGTATAACTTATTTCAAGTTGAATAGAGAAATTGGTCTTGAACAAAAAGGAACGTCTCTGCAGGGATCTTTTTGTACAGAAACTTAAGTGTACTTCACACCAAGGATTATGCTTAAGTGTTGGAAGATGTCTAAAAGTGTCTCCCCTCTGCACTGTATTTCTGAGCTGATCATACAGATAGAAAGACATCTGACATGAATCATAAATGTTGTTGGTCTTTACTCACCATGCTTCCTTCATTGTTGCCGACCATCGTGTTGTAGCTCCCCGTCAGCCTCTTGATCTCTGTCACTTCAAAAGTTACATCCAAACCGTTTGGCAGAGCATCTTTTCCTGAGGAAACAACAAACCAGGAGTGAGGATGCTTGTTTCAAAAAGCATGTTGTCACAGTCAAAAGCAAGACGTGGGATATTTTACCCTCGGATGTATCGATCAGGACTTCCACCTCCTTAAAGATCCCGAGGCGCAGCAGCTTCTGTCTGGCGACGTGAGCTTTCTTCATCACCTTTAACAAAACAGCAACACAGCTCAACACTCAAAAGCTCTCGTAGGAACATAGAATGTGCTTGACAGTCATGAATACGTACGTCAATCAGGTTTTTGGCGCTGAAAACATCAGAGATCTCATAGCCAAGAAGATCCTCTTTGGTTCTTCCCAGACCCTGAATGTTGACGTGTTGGACGACCACCTGGCAGCAAAGAGATTTAATGTCTACAAACCACAGACCACAACCTATGAAGATTTTTTCCCAGTCTCTAGAATGTTGGATGCCCGCTTTGAGATACATTATCAGAAGAAATGTGTGAAACCTGACACCTCAGTTGTCACAATCTATCTTTACACATGGATTTTACGGGAGTGAAAATAAGTTACTCCACCAATAACTAATCTTGGGGTCTCAAGAAAAAAAAAGTAAGCCCCACATGTGCCACATTTTGAACCACACTAATAAATGCACTTACATCTTTGTTCTCAAGAATCTCCTGCTTGCCTTCCTGCTCCATCTCTGGAGCCTCCACCAAGTCATCAGGGTTCATTCCCAAGTCCCTGCCATGCATCGGGAGAGGATCCAGACTCTGCAACCAGTGATAAGGATAAGAAGAGAGCTTTAAATAACACGCCCCTCAACCACAATCTGATCCACAGAAAAACAATAGATACAGAGCATTTCATGAATCAAGAAGAATTTTGACTTTCTAGTTTTTGAGCTCTCTGGGCCACCGTAGAGATACGGTGTCGCTTCACCTCTGCAATACACCAGCATAATAAAGAGGCATGTATAGATAGCACATAGAGAAGGCTGTAGACATGTGAGAGCAGGGGCAGCACAATCACCGGGTGGGGCTGAGGAGGAGTGTCTAATGCCCCACGACCAGTAAATGTCACTTCGCATTACAAGGTGAGTCACTTCAGAGACCCAAGTTAAGATTGTTAGAACATGTCGTGCATTATTTTTGATTAGCAAAACGCCTTTACATCAAATAATACAACATAAAATAGTAAAAAGTCCTCTAAACATTCACCAAGATAGGTATGAGGAGGTATTTGGACATAAATATGCTTATCTCTAAATTTGAAAATGCCGCCATGCCTTTGCTGGTAGCGTTGTGGGTGTGTAATTTTGAACAGATGTAGTTACATCACGGCCAAACACAGAATTTTCTCATTTTTAATTACATTTAATTTGTCTCTGTTTGTCAATGTTCATTCAGTCTATCAGTATGTAACAGGACATCGAGTACTGACGCTGGTGAGTCTGCAGCACTGACTGACGTTTAACAGGGAGGTCATGGTCAGTAATCCACACAAAGGCCACCAGTGTGGGTGAAAATGAGTTTACCTTAGCATGGACAGTCCCCATGGTCGCTTCTCGCTCCTTAAAACCTCTTCAATCTGGATTAACCACTCTGCACACAAGACAAAACAGGTAAATGACAGCAGCTTCTTTCTTCACTACCAATCCCCCTTCAAGGGAGACGCCATGACAGTTGGCGAGGTCCCGTGCTGCGTTCAGGTATACTTCTAAAAATACGGCAAATCTAAACGCGCTCTTAGGTTTTTATTCCTCAGTACGTGTTTTCTGTATATTGATGCAGTTCTTTATGTTATATGTGAAGATAAACTGTCACATGCTAAGCAAAGTTCGTGCTCAGATGTTAAAACCGGTAAGTCTGAAGCGTACTTCTGCTTTATCCTACGTTTAAGCAAGTTAGAGTCTTGCAGGATAGCGGTTGTTGCTATACCACCCTAATAAGAACGCCTGTAGAAACAAACACAAGTCACGGTTATTTTCTAAACGTTTTTATCAAAATTCGCAAGCAGTAAAATTGATAATTGTTCGCACTAAATGGCAATAACTCAAACAGCTCGGTTAAAACCAAACTTACTAATGTCTTTGAAGGCATCACCCTGACTCCTCAATGTGATAGGACGAAGGAGAATATATTGAGGTGGGCGTGGCAGATTGTGTTCATAGCACAACTTCTCCAACAGATGGTGCTGTTTGTATGATGTAAATTTAATACAAACGATTGTTTAGTTTTCAGTTAGTAAAATTAAAATGCAAACAGTGGAGAGAAAGGGGGCAGCAAACTTGTAGCAGTAGCGTCACCCTGGATAACTTTAGAGCTTAAATTAATTCCTCCAATATTTAATTTAGAACTTTGATCGGTTATTTATTTACCTTTATTTCATCATACATTTTGTTTGCAATCGAAAGTCAAGAAATTTTGTCATGGGTTTGAAAAATATTACAACATGACCAAAGAAGGCACAAATTATAGTAATTTTTTTAAAAAAAGTTTAGCAGTTTTAGGTATCACAACAGAAAGACTGATAAGAGCCTGCTTTTTAAATTTTTTTTTATCCTTTTCAACAAACTGTTAGAGCTTAAAATGCCCAATCTTAGCCTTTATATTGCTGTAATTTAATAATATAGTGCATTAATCAGACAACTTGAAGGTATGGTGTACTGATACATGTAATTTTTCCCATTTATTATTTTTTTCTAAATTGAGTATAAGTGCTGCATGGCTACATATAAATGGTAGTAGGATAAAGGAGCTAATAATTTACAAACAAATGATAATGAAGGAGGATGTACTGATGCCAAATGTTTTGGGAAATAAATTCATCAGATTCAAAGTCTATTTTGCTAGAATTTGTGTAAAGAACAAAACAAAGATTCAGTCAAAGAGGAAATCTTTCTAACGTCTTGAAGTTTCCTCAGAAAGCACCCAAATGAAAACTTTCTCTTGTAATCTGATAAAATTGCACGAACCTGTTCCTCAAAATGCATAGTGAAATTTGGTAAGAAACCACAAGGTGGCAGAATTTCTTAGCCCTGAAAACCAACCAAACTTAAAGTCTGTCCTGATTAAGTGAACAGTCAGTTAGTATTGATGGAGAAACTCTATTTTCTACACTTCCACTGGAGCTGAAGCTCAAGCACCCAACAGGTCTGTTGTCAGTCGATGGACTCGAGTGATAGATTATAGAGTTTTGTGTTTGAAATAACTTCACTATGATTATCTTCTGTGTTTTTGAAGCTGCTCTGAAATTAAGCTTCTGCAGTGACTCAAAATAAAACCTCCTGCTAGTAAATGATCATTATGTAATGTAATTCAACACTTTTACCCTACCCATGATCACCCGATGAAACCATGCTCATGCACTAATGGCATGCTCCTGCAAGGAGCTGGGATTGAACCCACAACCTCTAAAAGGGACAACTTGCTGTTTGACTGAGCCACGGTTAATTACTATTATTTAATGTTGCAACCCAAATCATCAGATGTGAAAATGATATTAGAGTAAATGTTCCCTTCACAACCCCTGCAGTAGATGGCAGTATGCAGCTTTACCCAACATAGAAAAGAAGAGCACAGACAACTAGAAAGACTTGGGAGTCACTTTTTAGAGGAGTTGAATTAACTTCACTAACACAGATGTGTCATGTCACACCTTTTATGCAACGAGGATAACTTCAGCATCATTTTATACAATAAGCATGAAATACCTGTAGTTTTTTTTTTTTTTTTTTTTTTTTAATATGCCATTTGATCCACAGAAGAGACCAGAAAGACACGAGAGACTTTTAATTTATGCTACAAACATTTTACGCCCCCAATGACCCGGATTATAACTGGTAAAAATGTAATATTGCTTAATTGAAGTTTTGAGATCTCTCCAGCCCTGATAACCTCCATCATGAGGCTGAGCAGCTCCTTCATTGAAGACTCTCTACACCTCCTTTCTCTCCTCTACCGGCACAAACAAGCCAATCAGAGCGCCCCTCTCTCTCTCCCTCCACATCTCTCTCTCTCTCTCTCTCCCTCTTCCGGCCGCTGCCGGTCCACCAAAAGCGGTCCACCTCCTCTCCTATCAGACACACACACACATACACACACACACACTCCCTCATACACACACACTTGCAGTCCAAACCCCCAGAAAAGCCCTGCTGAATCCTCACACCGTCTGTCAGCATGGGGAGCGCTTGTTTTTCCCGGGACGTTTGTTTGTTTATCCTCCTCATAAATACTTGCAGGGTGATGGGGGATGTCGGACTCCCAGGTAAGAGCTCCCCTTTCCTCTCCGTGCGTCTGTCTGTCTGTGTGTGTGTTCGGCTTCGTTGTCAGCCGGTAAATGCACTTTTTGTTTGCTCCAGACTCTCCGGCGTGGAGGAGAAAATGATGGAGACCTGATCGGAGGAAACTACACCTGAAACAATTCACAGAGATAACTTAAGATTTTAAAACACCTTTAAGAACATTTTGTTCTCTTAAAACTTGAAATTAAGTCACTTCTGCACACATTCAGTATGACATGTGTGGATTACGTCTTTGTAATGCATAGTAGTGTGAGAAAATAACATAAAATACAGTTGATTGCATTGAAAGAATCTGATTTCCCTGCGCAAAACTGACATTTTTGAGGAATATCTATGATTCATTCATTCGGAAAAGCTTTGTGTGAATTGCGTTTCTCCCTTAGAGTCATGTGTGATGCACAAACTGATCTCCACTCGGTTTCCCCAGCCTCTTAGACTTCACTGCAACTTCTGCTTCCTGCGCGTAAAAGGTCAATTTCACTCGGAAACCGCAGTTTGATCTCAGGGTTAAGCGCTCATTTGCTTTGATTCTGTAGTAAGAGAGAGCTGCTTGTTTTCTTCTTCTTCTTTTTTTTTCTTTCACCCGCCTGGAAAATGGTGCTAATGATTTAGAGAAGGTGGTTTAAAGCGGGAGCACCTTGTCTTTGGTGGCCAGTCCGGGGAGGAGGGGGAGAATTGGAGGCTGTGCGTAAAATGTGGATCGAGGGGGGGGGGGGGGGGTGGCAGGAGGACCCTCAAAGTCCCAGGAGAAACAGGCTGGCAGCAGGGACTCAATATCGACCGTGTTGTAGCAGCAGCAGCAGCACATTGTTCAGCCTCCCACCGCTCAGAGAGGGTGAGGAGTCAATATTGAGACAGTGAGCTCTCATGCAGAGGAGGCTTTGTTAAGAAGCCACGAGGAGCAGCAAATAAGCCCATCTACAGGGAAACATCCAACTCTTAGAGCTTTTTCAAGACCCTAACTTGTTGCTTTTCTGTCTCTGTTTTCGCTTCAGCTCCAGTAAAACACACGCAGACTTTTTTTAACAGCAAAAATATTTATTGTAAATTCCGTTTTATCGTTTATTTATTGCCTTTATGGGGCTGAGCCGGGCGGACAGCCAGACAGAGAGCAGGGGCTGAACCACAGGCAGCTTCCCGCCGGGTTGCCTAACTTACACACACATACACACACACACACACTCACACATACACACACTGTTTATATACTCTGATGAAGGCAGAGGACGGGCAGCTCTCACCGGCTCTGTGGTGATGTAAAGGTCTCCTGAATGCTCCAAATGTTAGAAAACAGGAGATCCAAGATCTGTAATTAGGGCCCCGCCTCCTCAGTGTGTGTGTGTGTGTGTGCTGTGTAATGAGTTAGCCCCCTGCCCTCAGATTTAGGCCCAGGTGTGACCAGCTTGCCTATCAATCAATAGCCTGATCAATAGAGGAGCTGTTAAAACAGCTGTTCTCTGAGCATAGACCTTGACTTTATAGCTTCTTCTAACGGTCCATGATTAATTCCAAACATTTGGCAAGGTCAAGCTGTTAGGTTGTGTTCTTTAAAAAAGTAAATCTGGTTAAATCAAGTGTGTTATGTACACAGCAGTGGAAATATTTGAAAGCAGCAAAAGAAAAAGGATGAGGCTACAGATTTTAAACGCTCTAGGAGTCACAACACAAGGCAAAAAAAACCTAACAGGAACTTCAATTAATGTGTCTTAATCACAGCTGAGTTGAAAGTCTTGAACTGCATTAAACAAACTGAAAAAAAATCTGGATTTTCAGGCCGCAAATCTGATTTTTTTTTTCCCCAGGTAAAATTTCCACATTGAGTCAAGTGTGGAGCTGATGTGAAACTGCCATGCCCTTATTCCTTCTTTGCACTCCCACGTTGCTCCCTGACACGATGTAATACCAGTGTCCCTGAGTGTGATTAAAGACTGGGGAAACACTAGCTGTAAGGGACGTATGTGAACAAGAAGCTTTGGAAAACTAGGGGGCAGACTGTCCTGGATTTTTGCAGAAATGGCTTAAGGGGGCTCGATAGGCAAAAAGTGGGAATTTTGACTATATTTTTCTCAGACTGTACAATCTTCAATAAGTCATTTGCTGTACAAAATGTATGTTTTATGCTCTTTGAAGTTTTCAAATTTGGAATTATAGTTGAATACATTGAATTCCTAAAGAAGCACACCTAAAATACTCACCACACCCATTCTGAGGTGATTCAAAAAATGCTACATCCTCCAAACTTTGCTTGGAGATTTTCAACATCTAGAATGGTGCAACCTGATACTCAGAGATTACTACTGCACAGGCTCCTCAGTTCGTGGCAGGTTGCACAGCTCTGTCAAACACCCTAAAAGTTTCAGTCTGTTCTCTTTTAAAGTTTTAAAGAAATCACGATTCTTAGATAGTTTAACTGCTGAAATGCAGAATTGG
The DNA here is from genome assembly GCF_033239565.1 of Halichoeres trimaculatus. Taxonomy (NCBI): domain Eukaryota; kingdom Metazoa; phylum Chordata; class Actinopteri; order Labriformes; family Labridae; genus Halichoeres; species Halichoeres trimaculatus. The sequence goes on along the minus strand of NW_027437199.1, from coordinate 8,240,137 downwards.
AGAAAAATGGACGTAATAAGTTCAGATCTTCCTCAGTCACTTCTGAAGGCTCCTGGCTCATAACAAGGGCCTTCTCATTCTTCTACATTTTTCTTAAAAAAATATGATTTTTTTTAATCCCTTACTCCTTTATCAAGCCATCTTAAGATATTTTAATTTAAACAGGCCACTGTAGCTCATAGTTTCATGTCCAAGACCCACAATTTCAAGAAGGAAACACAAATACTCTGGTGACAATTTCTGATTAAATTACTACAACACAAATACATCAGTGAACACAATACAGGCTACGGTTGAAGCAACACACAGTTTTAATCAGGAAAATTGTTCAATATCAACCAAATTTGAACAGATTTGGCTCAAATTTTTCAGTTTTTTCTTGTGAGGATATATTAAAACTTTTTTGCCCTGATCCTTCAAACCCACCTGGTCTTACAAAGGAGACATTGATTTGTTTATCTTTTTTGTTTCTTCCTTAAAAGCTTGTGTCCTAAAATCCACTCAAGTCTTTAAAACAAAAGCTGGTAGCAAGCCAACTGTGTAATTTAACAAACCCTCTTGGACTCAGGTGTCAATGTGTATTGATTTGTGATGTCTGTGCAGATGCAGATGAGTGCGCCGAGGGTACGGACGACTGCCACATTGACGCTCTCTGCCAGAACACACCCAAATCCTACAACTGCATCTGCAAGCCGGGCTACAAAGGAGATGGCAAGCAGTGCGAGGGTGAGTGACCTTTATCGGACGCCTTTTTTATCAGCTTTCTCTTTGTCTCCTCTGTCTCACCTCTTTAATTGAGTATCAGTGCTGCATGGATACTTGATGATACAAGTGGTATTGCTGGATGTGATTTTCTGTCAAAACTTTTGTGCATCTTCAAAGTCGATCTTTTTACTGCGTGTTTAAAGTGAGAAACACATCACAAACCTTAGAGTGAGTTAAATCAATCTGTGATCAATCTCTTTCTATCAAGCAGAGTCGAGATAAAGACTTGTCCTTTTTTCTTTCACAAATCAAACACTGGCTTCCTACAAGGCCTGTGACATTTGCAGCCTTCTATCCAACATATTCTGGGTTTCTAAGCAGGCACCAGGATAGAGGCATTTTGCAACCCTTTGAGTATGTGTGATATGTGAAAGGAGCACCTGCAGAAAGTGGACAGCATCCTCTCAGGTCTGGAGTTTGATTCCTTGTCAGGGCTCGACATCTTTTGTGCTCTTTGGCATGAAATAATAATATGTCATTTGAGAATATGACTATGGATGGTGCACCTCTACCTACTCTGGTTGTGCAAAAGTGAAGCCAAAACCTACCACAACAGCTGCTGACATCTTGCGCTGGTGATGTGGGTTTTTTTTTTCGAGATGGAGTCTGATCAGTCAGGATCAGCTGGTGGAGCTGTGATAGTGATGTCCCACCCTTTCAATCCACTGTAACACAATTTTGACTGAACCAATGAAATGTCAGAGATCCATTACATCTTTAAGGTCTATCATTTGACTTTAACTGCTTTTAAGCATCAAATAACTTGTAACAATTTCTGTTAAATTTTAGGATAATTTCTTGAAAAGCTGCCCTAGGAATTTAGCTCATGAATACTGGAAATTTTTAGGATTTTGTTACAATCAGCTTAAATGATTTTTCTAAAAAAAAAATTGGATTTCTATTAGAATTCTTTTTTTTTTTCCACCAATCATTGTTTTTGTTGTTCTGTGGCATTTGTAAATGTTGTATCAGGCATTTTTGCATGTATGTTTGCTTATCATTAATATTTATGTCCATATTCATGACAGTTAGACTCAGTTAGGAAAAATCCTGAAAATTCCCTCAAAATCCAGTTGTAATGTCTTTTAGAAATATTGCATTAGACATGTTTGCATGTAGAAAACAAACCAAAATGTTTAATATTAACACATGCATATGACCAGGTAAATGCTGTTAATTAAATTCCCGGAAATTCCTGGTAATTCCCATTAATTTCTGAAAATTCTAACAGAAAGTTTCCAATGTTGAAAATTCCTGTAATTTTGTAACCCCAACAAGAAGTGACTACGTTGATGAAAATCCCCATAGTAACAGTCCCATCTGAGGTGAGCTTTCTAACCTTTACTACAGTGAATTAGAAAGAGAAGCTCCAGACTTTTGGCTTCACTTTTGATGAGCTGCCATAATGTCAGATCGGTTGATGTATTTGTTTCTTGGACTTACAGTCCTCAAAGGCATTGCTCAGTCCAGGCCTGCAAGATTTAATAGTAAGGTCAACAGGGGGCGGGGCTTCAGCCAAATTTCCTCCTGGATGTAGGGTGTCAGCTGTGATCGTCCACTTGTATAAAACTAGGCAGACTCTTGACAGATCTGTGCACAATAACTAGGCTGTGCCGTGATCGTAGATAAGACAGCTGTTAAACAACCCCCACATAAACACACCCTCAAACACACACCCTCCTCCCCCCACAGGTTCTCCTAATTAACGGGGAGGAAGTGGACTGAGCGAGGGTGTTAGGGTGAGACGGGGGCAGCACCTGGCTGTGCGTTCACACCTCCACTCACTTCTGCCTCAAAGCACATCACAGCTGGAGCTCCGTCAGCTGCACACATACCCACCCTCCCCTCCTCCACCTCTTTTTCTCTGCAAGCTCATTCCCATACACACACATACACACACACATGCACGATGTAATCCACTAATCTTTTGCAATGTACCGCACGCTCCACTGCTCATAACAAGACAGATTGCCTTTGTGAAAATGATGCACGCTCTTCTAACATTTCTGAAACCTCGGTGATGATTCTGACAGCTTGGGTCATGTTTTGGTAGTTTTGGCAGTTTTTCTTGTCGGCTATGACAACAAATAAATCACTGAGGTCTGGGATCATGGGGGAGTTATTTAAAAGTCTGACAAGACCAGGAACATGACCTTTAGAGGATAAGACAGGGTGTAAATAACGCCAGATTTCTCAAGACGGTTTTTAAAGACATGGTGGAAATTCATGACAGTGCAGTTTTGGAGATGACTCCAACAAGGGCCATGCTCCGTGAAAGACTTCTCAGCAGAGGTTTTAAGTTTTTATTAAAGAAAACAGGTTGGAATCAGGCAATTTTTTTTCTACAATGCCCAGAATGCATTTCCCCATAGCACTTTCCTCCTTCTGCCCCCGTGACCCAATCACGAATGAGTGGATCAAACCAGTCGAGGAATGGACTTTGCCAAACTGGGCTGCATTGGGATGCAGGTTAACGCAGCAAGAAAGATACTGGTTCATTTCTCCGGTGCCTTTCTGTGTCGTGTTAGTACAACCGACCCGTGCATGGCTGGCTTCCTGCCTCAGCTCAAAACTTGCTTGTCAGGTGGATTGGTCTCTCCGTGTTGCCCATAGATGTGAGTAGTGGGTGAATGCTTGTTTGTCTCCTGTCCAGGTTGTCCTCTGCCTCTGACCCAGTGACGGCCAGGATCGTATCCAGTCTCAGTGACCCCATTTTGGAGACAACAGTATAGATACTGGCTGTTTCTGCATTGATGGAATTTTTTCTTTCAATCAGGGAATAGTTTACACTTCCCCTGTTGGTTCAGCTACATGTACTGACACACACACAGACACACGCACGTGTTATCGCACAGGCAAAATAAGATAGCACCGTGTTACGAGCTTGTGATATGCTTGGCACCAGAGTAATGGGATTGAATTCCATAGGGTTGATGTGCAATGTGGTGGTATGCACTCGGATAAGAGAATAAGGAAATGAACAGCGAGGATGCAAACTCTGAGGAGGAGGTCTCTCCTTCACGTTGCACAAGTTTGTCAACTATTATTACTTGGCAGTGTTTTAAGAGGAAGAAGACAGGCTCTACTTTCTATATTCACTAGTGTGATGCAAACAGACCTCGGTGTTTGAGGTCCATCCCTCCAGTGTGTCATGAACTGGTGGGTAGACCCCTCTGGTTATTTAAAAAAGGAGGAAGAAGAGAAAGAAAATGTTTGTTTTCATAGAGTGTGACTCATGCTTCTTCTTTTGTCTGTGAGACAGAACTGTGATGTGTGTCGCTACAGGATAACGTGAAAGTCACATGAAATGGGACCTGGCTGTTTAGATCGTGGTCGTCCCCGTTATGGATCCGATTCTGTACCACATTTGAAACTGACCTGAATCTGAAACTAAAATGTCAGATTCGTTGAGATTTTCACTTTTATCACCAAGCGAAAAAAATAAGATTCAGGTCACTTTGAACTGCAGTGTGAACACAGCTTTAGATCCATTCAGGGATTAATACAACTAATGAACATGTAGAGGTTTGAAAACACCATGAGATGCCTTTACTGGTGCCTGCTCAGGCACTTTTATTTGTTTTTTCATCAGGCAGAAGTTAGCCCAAAGTTGAATAAAGCCAGCAAACTCTGTTAACACAGTTTAAGGTAGTTTTGACTCTTGATGACGTTCATGGGTTTACACACAAAAACACCTTAGGTGAACTGTATTTTCCAACCAACCCTTCAGACGTCTGAAGGTATTGATTCTGTTATTAAGCAGCTTTGATGTCCTTACTGTTTGCCTTACCACGCTTGATTTATTACACTCGACAAGCGCATACACACTCACACACACAGTCTGAACCCAGCGTCATTAAAACTCCTCTGAGGGGAGACAGAAGACGAACATTTTCAGGAATATGATCTCCGTCCTGTAAAGCTGCTGTGTGTGCAGATTTGTCCTTCCAGCTTCTTCTTTTTTATGACATCACCTCTCTGAGGCCAGCAGAAGAATTATTGAATGTGTGTGAGTGTGTGTGGGAGCTGTGCTCTGCTTGGATGGAGCGTGAGTGTCAACTTTATTACATCACTGTTCCTCATCCAACAATTCAACGCTGTGTGTGTACGTTTTTGTGTGTTTGTGTGTGAGACACCCCTGTCCCCTCTTGACTGTACGCCAAGATCTGTCGACTCCCCCACCAGTGATGAGGCAATGGCCAAATGAAGATGGATGGTGGATGGAAGTTGACCTCTGACCCCTTTGATTAGATATGGGCTCTGTAATTGGCCGGCTGTGTTTTCCATCAACAGGCATTACCAGGCCACTTTGATGGCCAGTGCCATTAGCGGCTGTGCTATTCCTGGAAGCACCTGGAAGCAGCAGAGCGCCTGTGCTCGTTCGCTGCATCCTTCAGGTCTTCTTCTTTATCTTCAGAATTGCTTCATATCAGAGGACAGTTACTCAACACTGGAGGAAAACACGACATGTTGACGAGGAGATACCGGATGAAACTGAGTTTGTCATCAAGTTTTTTGTCCTCTTATTGATCCGCTGCCTCTTATCTCCATCTAAAGCGTCTGAATCGATTCAAAACTCCCTTCATCCGCATTTTAGAGTTTATGTCTTTGAATTCTGTGTAGTATGTTGAGATATGTACGTTTTTCTTCCCCTTTTTAAAAATGTTTTTTGGCAATATGTCCAAAGTCAGCAGTGACGAGAAATGAAAGATGCAGGCTGAAGAGTTCTTTTATCACAATGGCAACACAAACCTTATCAAAGTTCAGGTAATGGTCTAAAAACATTCTGATTTCTGGTTCAGTTTTGTAGACTTTTGGTACAGTAAGACTAAAAAACAAACAATTTCTTTGATTACAGAGTGCAGACCTCCGCCAAGCATATTGTGACAGTCACGCAACACTTAAGTCCTACTTTAATGTTATACTCCCTTTCAGCAGACTGTCTGCTACAATTTGGTGTTAGTTGCAGGTTTGTACGATAATTTGTTACCTGACAGTGTTGAAAATTAGGATGATCCAGTACATATTTCATATTCCAGATCTTAGTATCCAGAATATTACCAGGATCTGGATCATACTTTTACATCTGTCGGAAATTATGGTGACCTTGTCTTGTATTCTTTTGCAAAGCAATCCGACCGTTTATCATGGAGTTATATACACATATGGTAAAAACGGCCCTATCTCACAATGATAAAGAATCCTTTAAAAAAATGCTGGATCCAGACAGTGATCCGAATCACCTCCAAAATTTGATTACTCTCTCGTTATCTCATTTCAAACATTTCCTGAAAATTTCATCAAAATCTGTTCATTAGTTTTTGAGTTAAGTTGTTCACAGACAAACAAACTCCCCAAAACATAACCTCCTTGGCGGGGGTAATGAAACATAAAAAAGAGCTAAGGAAATAAAAAAAGATTTGTAAAAAAAAAATTATAATAATAATTATTTGTGTCTAGGATTAACCCCCTCCAAGCACCAAATATGAGCAGATATTATTTAAAACTTTGTAAGTTTAACGGTACAGACTCACCCCCTGACCAGTTCACCTGGTTGCTCAATCCTCATATCCTGCTGTTTTTTTTCAGCTCTCTTGCTGCATTGATGAAGTGTTCTCATTGAAATATCTGATGTGTTTATCTCTCTGATCAAGCCTTGGTGCAAACCTCCTAACCTGCAATCGTTTCCATCTGCATTGGCAAAACTGTAGTAAACAAGACTTGGATAAAGATCAGTCTAAACTTTTGATTGGGACACGTAGACACTGACCTTGTGTCCACTTCTCGAAGACTTTGAATCATCAAAACACCCTTCTTACAAATTTCTTACAGAAGTTTTGCTTTACCCAAGTCTGACAGTTGTATGTAGTTAAAGAACTAAAGGAACCATTGCAGTATGTGTTATAATATTATATCTCACCTTTTTCTTCAGAAACCAACGGGAACATGGATGGTCTTGCCGAACACTTTACTTATCAGGCGTTTCAGAGGTTCCAGAGGGTGTAGCCTGAGTGGCTCCACACTTCAAACTCTGGCTCGATGTTTCGCTTTTGTAATGTCTGGGATTCAAGCCTCTGTGACCAAGGGAGATGACCTGTGCTCTCAGCCTCGACTACACCTCAGCACTACAAATTAGAAGCTTGTAGGCTACATTGTTCAGCTGGGAGCTTGCAATTTAAGCAGCACTTGGCTGGATCGCGTCCACAGACCGTACGCATGATGGATGGAGCCACTGTGACTTCATCTATTAGTTTATTGGCTGCCTTTATAAGCAAGAAGATCAACATTTGAGTTTTAAGCAGGTTTTTTTCCTGAGTCAGGAGTAAGCATTTTGCTGGGATGAGAAGGAAAACTCTGTTGTCAACTAATCAGGATTTATTTTTCATCTTACTATGATACAAATACACTTACTTACTTACATACTTACCAACTTACTCACATAAGTTACCTCACATACCAACTTTCATACTTTGTCTAAATACTTACATCCCTAATTACTTACCTACATAATGAATACTTACATACATACTCACTTGAATACTTACATACTCAATGGATACTAACTTATAAACTTAAGTATTTACTAACATGCATACTGACTTACATGCCTGCATACCTACCTACATACTCACTTGCATACCTACATACCCGTTTAAATACTTACATGCATACTTACGTACAAACCTACATACATCCTCACTCGCATACTTACATACTTAATGAATACTTACTCAGAAACTTAAGTATATACTAACATGCATACTGACTTACATATCCACATACTTACCTACATACTCACTTGCACACCTACATACCTACTAGCTTGAATACTTACATGCATACTTACGTACAAACCTACATACATACATTCATAGTTGCATTCTTACATCCATACTTACCCACAATCCTACATACATACTCACTCGCATACTTACTTACTTACTTAATGAAAACTAACTTAAAAACTTTAGTACATACTAACATGCATACTGACTTACATACCCACATACTTACCTACATATCCACTTGCACACCTACATACCTACTAGCTTGAATACCTACATGTATACTTGTGTACAAACCTTCATACATACTCACTTACATACTTACATACTTAATGAATACTAACTCAAAAACTTAAGTATATACGAACATGCATACTTATTTACATACCCGCATACTTACTTACATACTCACTTGCTTACCTAGATACTTACTAGCTTGAATACCTACATGCATACTTACATACAAACCTACATACATACAGACTTGCATACTTATTTGCATACTTAAATTCATACCTTCTTACTTGCATAGTTACATACTTAAATACTTACATGCATAAAAACTCGCATACTTGTATACTTGCATACTTACTTCTACCAAACAGACCCCATGAATTCAACAATGAAGAATTGATACTTCCATGAAGAATCCAAACTTTTTAGTTTCACCATTTTAACATGTCTATCTCTGCGGTTAAGTTAGACATTTTTAAGCTGACCTCATTGAGCTTGATTTGCTTTTGGGGACAGCCTCTAGTGGTCGTTTGAGGAACTGCATTTTTGGCAGATTGTTTTGATTTTGCAGTAAGTCTAGGCTTCTGTCCTAGCTTCTGTCTGAAATAGATGAGTTCTCAGAGTGATTTTCTCAAGTGAATGTTCTCTGAAATCTGATCTGGCGTTTATGAACGCTGAACTCTCTGTAGACTTTTCCACGAGCTGATACCGCTGGCTCGTTATGGAAAAATGTGAACTTTCATCCCCGTGCTGTCAAATGAAGAGCATGTGGGAGGAGCTGCTTTCCTGGACATGTGTATGATTGTGTGTGTCTGTGTGTATTTGGTGTGTGTGTGTGTGCTGAACTGTATCAGAATTTCCTCCCTGTTTAAAGAGAGATCTGGGGGAATTTGATCGAGTTTTGTGCACTTGTTTACCGAGGAGAGAGTCAGAAGTTATGATAAGATGGATCAGTGTGAATCAGAGAGGCTCTGCCGTGTTTTCAAAGTTCAGGGCGGAAAAACACCACAAGTTTTGGAAGATTACTAAAGGCATGCCTCCTGCAAAAAATCAATCTTGTCAACAATATAAAATGTCAAGTGCTTCAATCTCAAAAATGCCGCTTTGAAATCCAATTTCTCCTTCTGTTTTTTTCACGTTTTGTTGTTTGAACACGGCTTGTGTGCTGAGATTGCTTCTGAAGGTGAGGCACTTTGAACAGGTTCAGGTTCAGTGGCCTGTGCACACTTTTTTACAGTGTAGATGCTCCAGAGGGATGAGTGATGTGGCCGGTTGCCACAGAGCTGGCAGAGGCCTGTGAAAGCACCCTCCAGTTTACTCAGCATTTGTCACTTACAGGCTAATTGATTGGTTTTCATCAGCGCTGCCCGACGTGCTGAATAGCTGCCTCTTCTCCTCCCTCTCATTATGTTTTAACACCAAAAGCCTCCTCAATCAACATTCACAAACACTTTTGTGTCTCAGCTGAAGTCCGGGGTTTTACCTCTGTGCCAGAGCAACTAATTAAGTCTGAGGCAGGTAGATTAAAATGTCACTTTGAACACTGTAGCTCTGTTACAGCACACAGAGTTTGGCTGTGCAGTTTGTCTCTTTGAGACACTTAGTTTGTGCTCTTTTATGTAGATAATAAAGATAAAATGCGTCATTTTGAAAGAAAACTATGCATGTAGCTAAATTTGCATGTTACTGGGGAAAACAAAAAACCTGGAAGCTGAGGATGCAATTCATCCTCAGACTTAGTTTAGCATGATATTTGATGGATTTTTTGTGGGCCTTGCAATCTTATGGGAAAGTTATGCATGGGAAACTTGTGTTAGGCCACTGGAAATATTTTGTTATAAAGTATCCAATATATTAACAACGAGAGCACAAAGTTGCACTCAGAGTTATTCAATCTCTTTAGCAAATGAGATTTATAAGCAGAACAGAAAGATATTCATCTATTGGCAATAAACAAATCAAAGCAGCGGCAGTAGCTGCTTCTGGCAGCAGGATCAAGAGGTATACTTTGAATCATGTCCTGTTTTAACCCTATAATGCCAAACATTACCTATTCGATCCATGAGTTTTGAAGACTTCAATCTCATCAACATGAAAAAAGTTTTCTTAAAGATCCTTTTTACGTCTTTTTTTGTACTCTACCCCATTAAGGATTACCAATCTACTACAGGCAGCCAATGTAGGTTGGCCCTCTTAAAATTGGCTTCTCTCATGAAATCATACAGACACGTTTTTCAAGGAAAATCTTTTATAATTTTCATGAAGTTGTGGTAAGAATAAAATCTTAGTTGTTTCTCATTTTTTTAATGTAAGTGTTTTTTGCATTTAAAGGAGGCATATTAACAAAAAAAAAAAAGAAAAAGAATTTCCTAAAAGGTTGCCAGAACCACCCAAAAGTGTCAAATGTGATACAAAAAAATAAAATAATAAAAAATATTATAAAATAAATTAAATAAAAATTAAATAAAAAATTAAAGAAAACATCGCAAACAGAATTATATAGCAAGGTTTTTTTGTAGATTTTGATAGATGGCTTATATAAATAAATAAATAAATAATTTAATTTATAATAAATAAACTTCTCAGTCCCCAAGAAATAAAATTTTCTGACTATTTTTTTTGATGGGTCAGGCTCTACAGGGTTCAGGTCCAACAATGCCCAAGCTTTGGATGGCTTCACATTTTCTCAGTATTCCTTTAATCCATCTTAAATCCCACATGTTGCAGGTTTCCAGTTCCAGAAGGAGAAAAGGACCCCAGAGCATCCCTGATGCGCCACCATGCTTCACTGTAGACAGGGTGTTCTTTTCAACTTACTCCAAATATACAGCTGATCCACAGACCTGAAAAGTTAAAGAAAATTGATTAATTTCAATTGTTCTTTTTTGTTTTGTTAAGTGAAAGCAGCTGATAGTTTTTGTGTTTTGCTAAAGAACTAAATATATAAAGAGAAGGTGAAGTCTCATCTGTGACTGCTCCTAAGCTAACATCATTCACTTTGTATAATGATGGATGATCTGTCCCCACCTCTCCCAGTTGTACAAAAGTGAGGCCAAGATATCAGCACATGAAGGCATCTTACACTGATTATATCATTTATGTAAGTTTGAAGCACACACTCATGGTGATGGAAGGTTCAGTAACTCTTGTGTTAGGGTTTGGAGAAGACAGAGGCAGTATCGCAATTAAGAAATGCACGTTTTTCTGTTCAGTAGCCAAAACTACTTGAGTTAATTTCCGAAATCCTTCATGCTGTTGGTGAATGTGGCAGCTCAAATTTTGGACGAGCATTTTCCGTCTGATATCCTTGCCGAGCAGCTCAGGGTTCTGTGCCTTACACTTTGACATTTGGAATTAAGTGTAGAAAGCAGGATTGCAGATGCTATACTTTACATGAGTTTAGTAGCATTTAAAAATATGACATCTGATTTCTTGGAAGTCTTGTGGTCCGGACCAAAAATGAATCCAAAAGGAGAATGTAAAAAAGAAAATAGAAGGATTGAATGTGTCTGAAAAATGTGTCTGACAGTGATGACTTCTTCTCCACTAAAGCTCAGGGAACAGAATGTCCCCCTGACTTACAGTGAGGATCTTCTGAATGACAACCCCTTCAAAGCTGAACACTAGATTGAGTTCCCGCCTCACTCTGCTCCACAGTGACGAACACCTGACCTGCTTTACAGACAGACAGAGGAAGAGAAAGGGCATCTCATGGGAAGAATGGATGGCGAGGAAGACGGGGCAGGTGGGAGGGCGAGAGGGAGAGGTGGCAGACAATTACTAGGCCATTGTCTGCCTGGCGTCTGCACCTCCGTCATCAGTCAGCCGCTCTCCTCACTGGCTGGCCAAAGACACACACACATACTTCATTTCACACAGCACAGATTGCGTCCGTGCACCTCCCTCCCTCTTCTGTCTGATTCCTCCTCTCAGACTCAGTGGAGCAGGTCACATTCATTAAGGCTCAGACTTTATATATAGATACAGTGACCTCATGACTGCATCTCTGAGCCACTTGCCGATGTGTGAGGGATGATGTCTGGAGCTGCAGGTTGGAAATGTCACTCAAGGAAAGCTATAAATCCTGCACAGTTCTCTACAACTGGGCTATTTCAACAAGTTTTCACATAGCTGGGTTACTTTAAAACTTGTTTCAATGGGCTGATTTGGTATACTAGCTGCAAAGCAGTGGTGGCTGCTGGTCAGTCAAGGAGGGGAAGCTCATTTTTTCTCGGCCTTCATCATAAATTTGTTTATTTATTTAAACGTAATTTCTACCCTCGGTGTCAGCTTGCTAGCAGCTGGAGCTGCTTCATGAGACTACAACAGGCTGTAAGTGTGAGTGACAGGGGGAGAAGCTCCGCAGCTGTAGCTGTAGCTGCTTATTGGTGAAAAGAGAGAGAATCTTTTAACAAAACACTGGTCGTTTTTAAGAAAGGTAAACTCACTGGGGATCAATAAAGCCTCCGGATCAGTCCAGAACAACTGAATGTGAAACTCAGAAGATGCTCCGGTGAAGGGTTATACTTCAAGATCGCTAACTGGCTAATTTCACTGTCAATCAAAAAAGGATTTGGCCTCAGACAGATCATCCAATCATCATGCAGAAGCTCAGTGTCCAGGCCAGCCCACTGCCTCATAGACCCCCAGAGACGCTGAGCGTCCCATGGGTGGGACAAAGCCCAGCGTTAATCCAATGACTGTCCAGTTTCCACACTGGAACAACCCACTCTACGCTTCCCCGCTGAAGTCAGAAGACGCTCAGCCTCCGACTCTGTTAAAGCGCTGAGACGCTGCGGGGATGAATGAGAAGGAGGTGGAGCCAGTTACCTGTGATAGGAGCTGATTCTGAACAAAAGATGAAGGAATTCTAGCGCATATTTTGTCAATAAAGTGAACACACAGCAGAACATATCACCACATAAAGCGATCGCCACTGCTGCAAAGGCATTATAACACATAAGGAGCAGTGCACCCCATGAAATGTGAAAACTAGGTGCACAGAGGTAGAAATTCTGTTTATCTTTTACAGAATCTTAATCTTGCTAAACAATGCTCTCTTCAAATTAAAAAAAGTAATTTGAGCTTGCAGAGCATAGGAAATGTTGGTCTAATGTGCAAAGATTGGTGAAGTTGTTTGCGTTATTTTGTACTTTTGTAGTTTCAGTATTGACCAATCAGGTATCAGAATTCGTCATGGACCAGAAATACATTTAAAAAAAAGACACAAGCTGAAAAAAATATCCATCAAAATCCACCAAAATGATTGGCCTCGACTTCATAACCAGGCAGACCCTCTGTGGCTTTGACTTTCTCAAAGCAGCCAGCAGCTCTCTTCCACTGGTTAATGAAATGTGACAAGCCCAAGTCCTAAAAGAATTAATACAAATATTGAGTTTATTTTGTCCCGCCACCCGACCTCATGTACAAACACATGTGATGTGGAAATGGTTGCTCAAGTCTGGGAAAACTTTTTGATCAAGAGTCAGAGACAAATTTGAGACTCTGTTTCTCTGCTTTTTTTGATGTTTCTGTCAATCAGGTAAAAGCCGCATTTCATCCAGCCACTTAATCTGAGTCTGGCTGGTTGTGATGCAGATGTCTTTGGACGTTCCTCTCCAGGCCTCTCCAGCTTGGCTCTGCAGACAGACTTCAAACTCTTTGTGTGATAGTTCTCTTAAACCTGCATGATTCAGTTCCCACCCGACCCCCTGTATACTTTGATTCTGGGCAGTAAAGCAAGGCACGGGCCCGTCACTGAAGCCGCCTAATTCGTTTGATGAGATGTGGAGCATAAACGTTTCCCCAGCAATTAGAAAATGTGTGAGCGGAAGCAGCAGTGAGTACGAAGCTGTCAAAGCTCAACGCTGTCAGATGTCCACAACAGCTCAGGGGCAGGAAATGGCACTGCTTGGGGCCAAACAGAGACCATTTAAGGTCTTTCAATCTCCGACATCACTACAAAGTTTATCCTCCTCTGGTGTATCATGACAAGAAAACACAAAATCTTTGGATTGGTGTGACTCATGAAAGAATATATATGTTGTCAAGCCTCAATCAGAGGAAGTTACACATCACTTTTTTTTACATTAGTAGTAAATGGAGGTGTAATGTCCATATCTGTGTACAGTCAGTGTTAATTTATGATACTCCGATTTAGAGTTTATTGCTGGTTTTACTGTATTTCCTTGATCTTTGAGTACCTGATTACCATTCTTGTTCCACATTGTTTCAGTCTGTTCTTATTTAATATAACTTATATTAGGTTATATCATTTTAAAAGCTATGTTGAATTTTCTGTCTGCTCAATGTGAAGCACACAGGGCTGCATGCTTGTTTGCATCAAAATAAAAAAACAATATATTTGGATTGGATTGAATTGAATTGGACTGGACTGGGTTGATTCAAAATAGATTAGATTGGACTGGACTGCACTAGACCAGATTACTCTGAATTGATAGGATTGGACTGGTTAAAATTGAACTGGACTAGATTGGATTTGGTCAGATTTTACAGGTTTGGGTTGGACTGGATTTGATAAGACAGTAATGGACTGTACTGGATTGGATCAAATGTGACTGGCCTGGATTCCATTGAACCGGATTGGACTTGACTGGTATGGCTTGAACTGGACCAGATTGGAGTAGTCTGTACTGCGATGGATTGAATTGAATTAAACTGGATTAGATTAAACTGGCCAGATTGGATTAGGTTGGGTTCGACAGGTTTGGTTTTGACTGGACTGGATAGAATGGTATTGGTCTGGATTCTGTTGAACTGGATTGAATTGTACTGGTGTGAATTGAACTGGCCTCGATAGGTTTGGTTTGGACAGGATTGGATGAAACTGCAAACTGGATCAGATGGGGTTGGATTTGATTGTATTGGTATTAATTAAATTGGACTAGAATGGATTTGATTGGACTACAGTGGATTGGACTCGTTCAGATTGACTTGGATAAGACCAGATGTAAGCAGGTGACATCAACACACTCTAAGATCCCACTTGGAAGACCAGAGTGTGTACAAAGTTGCAGATTTGTGTTTGTTATTGCCTTGTAAATCACTTTTTGTTGTTGTCCTTATTTCTTTTAAACTTCCTCCATGATTGTTGTAAAAATAAAAACCTATCGTCAGTGAGTGCTACATTGGAAATGAAGCTCACTTTAGCAGGAGTCAGTGAGGCAAACTTTTAGCCTGTCAGTCGAGTCACTTGTGCATCTAATTTTGCAAAAGTCAGAATTTTAATGTCTTCTAATCCACTGAGTTATGGAAGAATTCCCCCCCTTTGAATGTGCCTTACATTCAGCCTAAAATAGTTTATTGCACCGTGCTGTAAACACGTTTGTTTTTGCTGTAGAAATCTGCTTTTAGGAAGAGGTGTGTATGTAGTTTCACTGTCAGCCCCAAGGAACAACCTGTTTTCAGACGTGGCCAGCTCAGTTGAGTGTGCTCTCAGTCCGCCTGTTTAAAGCGTCTCAGGCTCCAATTAATCACCTGCTGCTTTTGATTCACCCTCAGCAGTCAGTCTGTCTCCCCCCTCGTGTTCTCCTCTTTTCCTTTCACCCCTTCATCTCCAGCAGATGAAAAGCAGAGCACAGAGGGAGTGCCACATCGAGCTGTGCCGCGCCATCTGAGCTGGCAGAACAGCAAAGTGTCTAAACAACCTTTCCCCACAAACAGCCGCCCGTTCCTGCTCAGCAGCTAATTGGTTTCAAATGCCTTTAAGGAAGAGCCAATGATGGCTGTGAGAAGTTTATATATACAACATTCACAGTCTTTAATCCGACATCATTGATTTTTCTGTTTTTCTTCAAACATTTGTCATGTTTTCCGTACATTAAAGATGAATCCTGGCTCTTCTCACTCACATGAACCTCAATTAAAACCCACTCTGGAAAAATTTTGTCTGCTCTTCAAAGAATGTTCTGTTAACCGTATCATTTATAACTATTTAACGTAAAGAGGTGTCATTTATCTTAGTTTGTCTGGATGTAAGTGTTCCCGTAAACCCTAATCATGTGAGTGTGTCCCTCAGACACAGGCTTCTTTTGTCAGTGTGTGTTTGTGGGTGTGTGCTCACATAATTGACTTCCGGTAAACATTTCTGCGATGCTTCACGGTGCAGAATGTGGCATTGATTTGGCTTGTGTCATGACAGTTCCTAACCAAGTGAAACCTCTCGGATGAGGATCTTTTCATGTTTACATCTGCCCTCTTTTGGACACTTCAAAGCGCTTGTACTTGAGCCAAATTCAGGATGTTAATCAGCTGAAGGGAAGTGTTTTGCAGATAGAAAGTCCTGTGGTATGTGTTTGTGGTCCTGGGTGTGTGTATACGCT
The DNA here is from genome assembly GCF_033239565.1 of Halichoeres trimaculatus. Classification (NCBI taxonomy): domain Eukaryota; kingdom Metazoa; phylum Chordata; class Actinopteri; order Labriformes; family Labridae; genus Halichoeres; species Halichoeres trimaculatus. Next base: position 8,224,011 of record NW_027437199.1, on the reverse strand, counting down.
CGGTGTCCAGGTTTGGATTATGTCCACATGCTGGATGTTGAGGATCTGAGGAACGTCAGTGTGTTTGTGCGTGTTTCAATTTTCTGGAGCAGACCAAACCCGGCAACCCAAATCCCTGATGCTTCCCGACCACGCACCTAGAAACTTAGAAACTCTGCACTCAGTGTTTGTGTGGCTGATATTGGTGTTGACAGGAAGAAATACAGACACACACACTGCCGATCTGTTGAACGCGGTCTTTCATCTACAGATCTTCTTTCACGCTGCTCCTGTCTCCTGGAAAATATGCCCGTATAGCACTAATTGTTTTGCCAAATCCATTTAAAAGTCACCATAATTGCTGCCTGGAGTGTGTTCATTGGCAGTGTTGTTTTTCCAGTAAAAGAGGTTCATTCTTGTTATAACAGAAGCTGTTTGAAGGTGGTTTAGTTTGCTGAAAGGAAACCAAGTGCAGGGCTTTACATCGCATGTCCACGCTGGATGAAGATGAATTTATGCTACGAAATACACTTTTTAAAATTTAAGTTTAAGAAGTGGTGGTTGCGTGGTGTTTTAAGGACATTGACTTGAATGGGATTGCTGAATTAGGCACCATAAATTGAATCATCGTATCAACAACAGTGTTGTCACAAGTATTCCTGGTTGTTCGTTGTGGTTTTGTTAGCAGTGTAGTTTATGACACAGCACTGCTTCTTCTGTTTGTCTGTTGGTTTGTAGATCAAACACTTTTATCCTGACTAAAACGTTGCAACAGTTTTAATGGCTGTAAAATTTGAGAAATCTCTCCTTTCACTGTTTTTGATAAAAGTCCCAATGTTATGAGAGTGAGGTCCCAAGGTCATGAAAATAATAGGGGTGGAAGAAAAAAAGGATATACGATATATCAGGATTTTTCTGTCTGACATTAAAATCAAGATTCTTTGTTGAAAAATTTTTGATTTTTTTTTTTTTCAAATTTAAATTCCTCATTTCAGTCTTTGTTTATAAACTGGATTGGGAAAAAGTTACCACTTTCCTCCAGCAGAGGGCGATGTGTTACTCTCTGACTCACGTGGTGTGCATTTAATGGGAAAATATGGTTCCTGATACAGTCCGCGGATATTATGATCATCATTTAACTTTTTCCCATGGTCTGGTGTTAAAAAGGAAACTAAAAATCGCAAAAAATCGTAAGTACAGGAGAATCGCAATTTAAATTGAATCGGCACTCCAAAAATCATCATAGAATTAAATCGCGAGAATGGCATATCGTCCCAGCCCTAGAAACTAAAGTCATAATGTTGCGGGAGTGAAGTCCTGAGGTTACGAGAATAAAGTTGTTGTGCCAAAGTTCTAATGTTCAGAAAAAAGAGTCAGAAAATAGTTGTAATGTTATGAGACTGAATTCTTAAGGTTACAAAAGATTTCCCAATGTTATGAGCAGGTATATTCAGCATTTAGAGGTATATTGGCATTGGCCTTTTATTTTAGTCAGACCAGTTGAAAACAGTGTTATTTTGGCTCTACTGCAGCGGGGCCTCTCAGTCTGAAGTCACTACCCTGTCTCGAGCAAGGCTCAGATAACAGCCAATCAGCAGTGAAAGCTGTGCATGCACAGTGCTCCCACACTCTATGAATAGGAGAAAAGGTTTTGCAGAGTGGAGAAGCTCCAGAGAGAAGATGTATGTTTTTAAAGCAAGTTTAGGCGGCAGACTCTCCCAAAATTTTATTAAATATCACAGTTTTTTAAAGTCTTTATTTAACTTTACAAGAAATGCCACTGAGCCTGAGAGCTGTTTAACAAACATATGCGTTAAGACATTTAATTAAATTTTAGTGCTGGTGTTTGTATTATTCCAAATTTTGACACCAGTATTTACACTTTCGCTGCAAATTGATTTAGGCTCCAAACATCGGGTATCGACTTCCTTGATGGCTAATAATCAGTATCTGTATTGGCACTAAAAAACATATCGGCCTACCTCTGGTTACTAGTAAACTAACATTACAAGAGTAGAGCCGTAATATTATGAAAAGTAAGCTGTACAGTTATGACAGTTAAGTGGTAATGTTACAAAAAAGTCAAAATGTTACAACAATTAAGTGAAGAGAAAAAGTCATAATTTCAATGAGACTTAAGTTGTTTCGTTATGAAAACAAGGCCATAATAATATGAGAAAGAAGTTTTAATATTATATGAGTGAAGTGGTACTGTAACAAGAAAAGGGGTTTTGAGTTATGAGACCAAAGTGGTTAGCAATAGCATAGCTGTCATGTTCCCAGATGCTAAACTTACAGCCATACATGACTTTGGTATCATCAAACTGACACAGGAAGAGACAATGAGAAGGGGATTTGTACCTGAAATGTGGACTGGGGTTTTCCTTAAGCATGCTGCATCTCCTGCTGTTCGCACAGAAGGGGGATGAACTGTCTAAGTGTCTCTGCATGGCAGCTAACTCGTGAGCAGCTCCAGCAAAAGCTGACGCTGGCTCAGCAGAAAGAGGACATGAAGATTCCAGTCTGTGTAGCTTTGAAGATAATGACAGTGTACTAAAAAAAAAGCTGATATTTAGCATTTTTCTTCTTTCTCTTTCAGACATGGACGAGTGTGAGAACGACTACAACGGAGGGTGTGTTCACGAGTGCATCAACATACCTGGAAACTACAGGTGCACCTGCTACGATGGATTCATGCTGGCCCACGATGGGCACAACTGTCTGGGTAAGAATGGTATCTAAACATTGCGTGTGTGTGTGTGTTTGTTGACTGGTGTGTATGTCTCTTTAAGCCAAGCTATAACATGTTTGATGTTTTATTGAGCGTTTGGTGAAAAGACGGCTTTCAGTCAACTCTCTTCCCTTGATGTGAACTATTTTAGTTTGAATTAGATCCCATAAACATCTTCTTGTTACTCATTATGTCGACTGAAGGAAAAGTCTTTGATTAATACCTGCTTTCATGTGGCATCATGGGATTTTCATGTGGATATGCTGATACACAGTGAGACTGAAACATAAAACTTGTTTTCTTGTCCTTGTCCACATAAATAGCAGACTTGAGAGGATTTTGTTTTCACTGTTTTTGTTTGTGTTTACATATTAATTTGGCTTTTCGGTGTTTGTGTCTGGCTGCAGTGAGTGAATGAGTCTGCCAGTGCTCAAGAGAGTACACTTAAGGGTGAGTTGATGTTCCTTTGTGTGTGAGTATGTGTGTACTGTAAGCTCATCTGGCTCGTAGACAGTCCCTCTGTCATCGTTTGGAGCCTTTCCATGATTTGTGCTGTTTGCTGCTTGTTTTTCCGCTCCGTTGGGAGAGCGCTCGGGGTTGAAGAGTTCTCCTTCAGATATCTGGCTGAGCTTTATTACTGACAGATCCAGCTCATTTAGCCTCAGTGCTGCCTTATTGACTCACTGTCAGCCAGACTAATGTTTTTTCTGCCCCGCGCAACAAGTAGTTCTGCACGGATGTGCTCCAACACATTTCATCCTGTCAGCCGTCCGCTGCTGACTGACGAGCGCTCAAATGAAATCAGACACATAAAAACATGCGATGTTGGATAACTGGGTGTCTTTGCCGGGATGTGTTTTGGCATCTGTAAGTGCTGCAGCTCATTCTTTGAGCCTTTGGAGAGCATGAGTGAGAGATTGAGTGCTAATAGCGGCAGCCAGCGGTGCAGACGAGCTGCTGAGTTGTGGATTCACCTCACAGGAATGACTCTCAGACAGCTGAAATAAAGCAGAGTTTAAGACGCCCTGACATCACAATTTACATCTCGCTCCATGTACGACACAGAAAGACATGTTCAATAAAAGCACTGTTAAGAAATCCTGCCGGGCTCCTAACCGGCCCCTGAGGTTTCTGTTGGAGCAGATATGTTTCAAACATTGGCTGTTCTGGTGAAATTATGTTTTTCAGAAGTTGAGCTGTCATTAGTCACAGACTTGATGAAAACATCAGGGTTTTCTTTTTACACCACATTTCCATTACCCAGCACTTAAAATATCAGGAAACCATCACTTTTCTGTCTGGGCTTCCAGATTTGACATCAGGTTTTATTCTGAGAAGTGATTTTAGTCACAGAGAATGTAGCAGCTCTATTTTATCAAGAGGTGTTACTCTGATTGACTCACTGTGTTTTCTTTCTCTGCCAATTTACAAATCCATCATTAAAGATTTGCTGATATTTGGTCACTGATGAAAACAGCTTGGTAATCTGGCTGTTTCTCATTTCATTTCACAAAGTGGAAACTGATGCTGCAAATATGATCTAGATGTTAAACAGAAGAGAAACACTTGGTGTTTGATAATTGAGAAGTGGCGAGGAAAGTGAGTTTCCAACCTTTATTTTCATCATAATAATAATCCTATCACATAGACTGAGAACAAATACCACAACAGATTAAACTTAAAGTGATCTCTGGCTGACAAAGTTTAGCAGAGAGAAGAAAGATGTGTTTTTCTCTGCTCAAAACAATTGCTTGGAGTAATTTGTTAGTAACGGTGGACACTGGAGCTGGACTGTCCGATGGAAAAAAAGGACGGAAAAGCAGAAGAAAGGTAAAGAGGAGAAGGATAGAGCTATTGTTGATTCCAACCCACAGTCAGCAGTTATTCTGCAGTGGTCTGTTCAAACTTGAGAGTCTGTCAATAAAATGAAGAGTGAGGTTACGTTAGCTCTGATTGGTGAGGTTGGAGTTGGTAGAAGACAGGGGGTGGGACAAAAAAAAAGAAAAACGATACAGTGGGATTTTTGGTTTGACAATTTCAAAGTTATGATTGTTTGTCAAAAAATGTTTTATTTTCAAATTCATATTCTTCATTTCAGTCCTTGTTTATGAACTGGATGGAAAAAAAGTTACCACTTTTCTCCAGTAGGTGAAATGTTTCTCTCACTCAAGTGATGTGCATTTTATGGAAAAATATGGCTCCTGACATAGTCTGTAGACATTATTATTATCATTTGACTTTTTCACATGGTCTGTTGTTAAAAAAGCAAACTAAAAATCACAAATACTGAAGAATCGCAATCTAAAATCAAATCAGCACCCCAAAAACCGTAACAGAATCGAATCAGTAGAATAGCATATTGTCCAAGCTCTAATGGATGAGCACCAAAAAACACTTACTTTACCAGTTATTCCACGGACCCTTTAAGCTAACATAAAGGTATGATAAATTCTAATAGAAGGAACCTCAGCAAAAAGAAAATTTTGGTAGTAATGGATTTTTTTTTAATCTTTACTGTTATATCCTCAATCTATAGAAAGGACAATAGGCCTCTTAAGTTGTAGGTTGGAGTTCATAAATAATTATGTGAACAAATAAAAAGAACAGATAAAGCAATTAAAAAACAAAGTCAGACTTCTGAGATAAAGAGCAGAACTATTCAAAAAAGTAAGATTTCTGAATCCATCTCAGAATTATATGAACAAAAGCTCTGACAATCAGACTTAAATCTCAGAATGCTGACTTTTCTCTTAACGACTGTAATATTGATATAATAAAATATTTGCCTTTTTTGATTTCTTTAGAATTCTAACCTGAATCTCATAATGAAGTCCTTGCCTTTTAGGAGTTTTCCCTCTTTGTTTTTCTCTTCTTCCTAGAATTATGACTTCTGAATTTTATAAACAGTTCCCTGAATTCTCCTTACTGGCTTAACCTCCAAAAGTACAAGATTTCTGTCAGTGGCACTTGTGCTCATCCATGTCAGTTGGTGGCTGTTGAACAAACTCTTGTCTGGTTAGTCAGTGCGTTTCTCGTAGTAGAAGCAGGAGAAGGTCGTTCTCGGTCACCTGACTGCTGCTGAATTTACATATCATATTCAGGTCGGGTCAGACCTTTTTTATCCTCTTTATTTCTTTTAGTTTGCACCTTGTGAAAAGGTCATTTTAAAGAAGAAATGGAATTCTCTATATGTGTGCCTTTGTTTGTTGTTTTCAGCGCCCCCTACAGACAAAAATCTACTGTTCAAAACAGAAAGTTTGTATAACTCACAGACTGTAAAACCATGTCCCCTCCAAGTGGCGTCCTGTCTTTTTGTTTTTGTCACTGACAGGCTTGATTTATTGTCCTGCTCATGTTTGGAAAAGTCGCAGAAAGGATCCATAAATCCTTCCTCCGGTGGTGGTGATTATGGTTCCTGTTAACTTCCATTCAGAGCGCAGACCCCGTCCCTCTGTTTCCACCGTTAGCTTGCTGCGTAGCTGTCGTGTAGCTGTATGAGTTGAGGTCATCTGACGGAGGTTTATGGGATCTTGCACACGTGTTTGTGCCGCTAACTCAAATGACAGTGGCTGAGTCATGTGAGAACTGTCATCACCTGCTCTTTACGAGAGGAAACTGGAAGCCAGAGACTTCCTTTATTGGATTGGATGAGGCCTTAATGAACTGTGGGTAATTAAAGTGGGTTACTGAGTTCAAACGAGGCAGTAAAGCGTGAAATCAAACGGAGAGACTTGTGTGATCAAAATCAAAGCCAGGACAAGCTGTGTCGCTTCTTTTTCTCTCGTCTCCTTTACCATTGCTCTGTTTTCACTGGTTGTTTTTTCTTTTTCTCATTTGATGGCGCTAATTACCTCACTGTCCTTGATATTTTATTTGATAGATGAGTTCTTGCCTCTTTTCTTTCTTTGTGCTGTTCAGTCTCCTTCTACCTTTTTATTGGATTCTTAACCTGACAGATTGTTTTTCTATATTTTCCACTCTTGTACTTTCTTTTCAACTTCCTAGTTAATCGTTTTTTTGTTCTTCCAGATGCTGCTACTTTTGTTACCCCCATCTTTTCTTTTTCATGATTTTATCAATCTTCTCTTTTTTACTTCTTCTTCTTCACTTTTTGACGTCTTGTCTGTGAGCGCTGACTAAAAATAAAGCCTTAATGTGTGTGTTGACAACTTCAACAGAGAGTCAGGGACACAGCTCAATTAAATTAATGAGTGTAGGATTTTGATAAAGTCATGAAGTAGAAAAGAAGTCAAAATAGTACCAAAAAAAAATTACAATCAGTTAAGAAAGAAAAAAGTTCTGAGGTTAGAAAGTGAAGTCAAAATCTTGTAAGACTTTTTGGAGAAAAGACTATTTTGTGACCCAAAAAAAGTTAAGGTAAAAATAAGATTGCATTGTTGCAAGGTAAAGTTTCATCGTTGAGAAAAAAGTCCTGATGTTCCAAGGAAAAAGTCATATTTTTCAGAAAATAAAGGAGAGATGGTCCAGGTGTAAACTTTTATTATAACAAGAATTAAGTTTGTTTTGTAGTTACAAAAATAAAGCTGTAATGTGACATAAAAAGTCGTAATGTGACCAAATAGAAATCGTAATTATACCAGCTTAAAATTGATACTAAAGCTCTTTTGAACACCAGATGCCTTTTTTTTTACCCGAATATTTCACACGTTTTTTTTTTTTTTTTTTTTTCCGAACCTACTGTTTTTGAATTCAAGCTTTCGCTTAGCGAAAATGGCAGCTTCATTTTTTCTGACCGAGGTTGATATTTCCAAAGTTTCTCTGACGATGAGTACACATCTGACCAATCAAAACGCTTGTTGTTGACAGCTCATATACCAAAACATTCAACATTGATTGATTAAACCTGTCCCAGCAACCGGTTGTTTACAACAAATGACATAGAAACTACAAAGATAACGATAACAAAGACATCGTTTGGAGGAGAGTAGCTGCAGATACTGAATATGACGCCTTCAATTTTTTGCAATTTTATGCCATTTATTCGCATCGCTGTTGGTGTGCAAAGGCCTTAAGTCATGACATTTGTAAATTGATGACATTTGTGACTGTGATCCCCTTCTTTGTCATTTTCTTCATTCTGTAATTCTTAATGCTTCTCTCCTTCTTTTTTCATTCTTTCTTTTCCCCTAAATTCACATCCTTTCCTTCTTCTGTCTCAGCTTCTGTCTTCTCCATCTCCTCCCTCCTTTCTTCTCTCCTTACCTCTGATGTTCTTCTGGATGAAATGTCTTTATTTTGGATGATGCAGTCTTTGAATTTTCTCTTTCTCTTTGCCTCTTTCTCTTTACTCTTCCATTCTCCACCTATTTTTTTTTCCATCTCTTCTGTCATTTTCTCTTTTCTTCCCTCAACTGATCTGTTTCTCTTCCTGGCTGCCCGTTGACCTTGTACTAACTTTCATCTAATTACCTTAATAGCTCTCTGCCGTGCTTTCCTTTCTCTTCTTCTCCGTCGTCCTTCTTTAAATCGATTTGTCAGACGGGTCGCTGAATGTTTTTACCGGACCTTCGACAGACACCAGGCAACACAGGCAGAGCTATGACCCGAGATGCTCTTATGTTTGTAATTGAAAGATATACAGATCTGTAGTCATCTTTGCACTAATACAACTTCCTGAAATCAAAAGAACATAAATTCAGCTTCTGTACCCTCAGCAAATGAGCCTAATGATGATTTATAGTGAAGTAAGCAGAGGCTGAAGACAAGAAAGAGATGTTAAAGGATAAAAAAAAAGGTCAGAGTGGATAAAGTTGTTGAAGAATAAAGGAGATCTTTCTTCCCCTCCTGAAGTCCTGTGTAACTTTCAGCTCTTTGCGCAGCGGCATCTCAGTAATTGATGTCCAGGAGCTGCAGACAGCGCTCCGACCTCAGAGGAGAACGCTGATGGATGGGTTTTGGACGTTGGCTCTCACTTCGCTCAGAGTGATGGGTCTGTGCCGTGTCTCAAACCTCTGACAGGCAGTGAGGCTTCTCAACTAAGTCTGCCAGGCACACACACCTACACAGACACACACACACTTAAGACGTGTCTGCTGGTTCAACCTTGTCAACACCTCCAAAAGTGGGCTGGAAGGGCATGGTCAGTCAAACGTGGAGTTTTTACACCTCTCTGCTTTTTGGAGAGGTACGGATACACTGTATAAAAACAAAAATGGTGTAAACTTAAAACTTCAAGGCAACTTCCTGCTCTGTTTTTTAAGCTTTGAGGCAAACTTAAAACTTAACATTTGAACCAATTAATGAGTTTTTGTTGAGATAACTTATTGTTCATACATAACTTTGTTTCAACATACAAAGAAAAAGAAATGTTGTACCAATCTGTTATTTCCTGTTCATAACTGTAGCTTTCGTATGAATGAAACACTTCAAATTTTGAGTCCTACACTTGCAGGTCAGCTAGCTGATGTTCAAGGCCGCTATTGTATTGATAATGACCAATAACCCATGCTTTATTAAACAACTAAGAAATTAAAGCTACATTAATCTGTGTTAGTAACTAGTAACTCACACCAAACTTGAACAGCACTTTATGCAGCAGACTGTTCTGGTAGGGGACCATCAGTTTCAGCTGACACATTCATACGAGAAATTTAAGGTGTAATGTCTTGAACATGTAAGTGCAGGAGCTGGAATTGAACCTTTGACCTCACCAATTGGGAGATGATGAGCCACAGCCACCCCACCGATTCACAACCTTAGACCGTACAAAACATGGACGTAGCCTCGACAACGTCACCTGTCTGTTCCTGAAACCGTGAAATGAAGCCACTTTTGCTATAACATCAGCTGTGAGTTTTGCGAACAGCTACCCGTCAGTCACATGACCTGAGCTGTGTCTCTGGACAATCAAATGATCTCAATAACTTCTAAACCGCAGAGTTAAAAAAAAAATTGACCCACTATACAGTGTGTGCCAATAGTGAAATCAGCGTTTTAGACTTAAGTCGTTTTTGAACCAGGCTGTAAATATGCTTTTTGATGTTAAAAGTCAGTTTTTATGGCTGGGTGTGTATGTGTTCGTGACTTTCTGGTCAGTCAAAGTGTTTACACCCCTTTGCCTTTTAGAGAGGTTCACCATGTTCCAAACATTACATGATGCTAGAATGCAAAGAGGGAACATTTGAAGCTAACAAATGCTAAGCAATAAATCAGTCCTGACTTTGAAATAAAGTAGGGGCTCTTATCTGGTCTTGCCATGGAATCCACTGACATCTTGAAAAATTTCCAGAATCCATGGCTGTTTTCTAAACCAGAATGTAGCATGTAGTAAGCTCTGCATTTTGCATGTAGTATTCAGTATGAGTGTTCTGTTGGGTGTGTTTTGTAGCAAACTACTCTGGTTTTCATTTTTGGAAAATGGAGCTACAGGTGATAGATTTCTTTTCTTTTCTTTTTTTTTTTTTTTTACCTCTATTGAAGATGTAAAAAACAAACAGGTGGATCTTAATATTTTAGTTATTTTGTTCATCATATCACAGCAGAATCATGATGTTTGGTTTTTAATCTTACACCAAAAGTTATATCGTTTCATTAAAAAAAAATCTAGAAGTTACTGACTTTTCACTTTTACAGCTGAGGGAAAAACCACCTCCGTATAACCTATGGTTTAAAAAGTAAATTAGTGTTTTTTATTGGCTTTAATGCATTTGTAGAGAAAAAAACCTCTTTTACAGCTAGAAGTAACAGGATTCTTTCTTTTGCATCATTTTACTTCTATCTTATGGACCGTCTAATGTTAGTGTTGTTGTATTGTAGTTACAATGCCGACTCAATCCAGTAGATGGCAGTAATTCACCAACACACTGTTTGCGCTGTGCATTGTGGCAAACAGTATACCAGGAAGACTGGTCAGTTGCATTCTGAGAAATGTTCCTGAATCAGTAGGACATCCAAGAATTTTTTGGCAAGATTTTGTAAGTTTTCGCATACTACTTACTACATACAAAATTTTGGCCAAAATAGTAGGCACTGCTAGTGTAGTAGGGGGTTTGGAGGACAGCCCATATCTAGTTTTGTTTCACCATGTTCAATCAGGACATGAAAACACGCTTTGCAAGTCTTTTATGGGGAAAAAGCATCACAGGCAATTACCGCCACCTACTGTTAAGGAGTGTAAAAAGACCAACCCTACCTGTGACCTACCGAAAACCCTGTCCACCAGTTGAGAATCACTGAGTTAAAGGACCAATCCAGAAATTTAAAAACAGGGGTCCAAAAATTAAAACCTGCATAATTACATCAACCTACCAGTCACAGCCTTTTACTGTTGTTGAAGACATATATAATATAAAACCACATATGTTTAGATGGAGAGGTTGCACTTCAGGTGTGTGTGGAGTTTTGTAGCATCCTTCTGATTCATGCTGGTTGTGTAACACGTTCCCCGGTGTTGACTCATGGATACTCCATCCTCTGATGTTTCCTGTCATCGCTAACATAAGAGCTAAATAGCACCCTGTGATACATGCTGACCTCGTAAACACGACTGTTAAGAGACTGACATGTCGGCTTTTTGTCAAACCGCAGTTCTAAATCCAGTCCCAACCTTCATCTCATCGTCAGAAAGAGCTTCAGTGTTTGTAATAATGTCTCGCTCTCAAGTGTCTCATTCAGCAGGAGATTTACTGTATGAATGAGGGAACACTACACACACACACACACACACACACACACACACACACACACACACACACACACACACACACACACACACCCACACACACACCACAGTAATGCTGGCAGTGTGTGAGCTCTGAGCTGTCAACACATCGCGCGTCATCACTGTGGCTGGAATCAGCTGTGATGAGTTCAAAGACGCTGTAAATTACATTCACATGCTCTCCCTGAGTGACAGAAATGAAGAGCCTGCTAACCGTTAGCATTCTGCTCTCTGGCTGATCAATCAAAGCTGGGAACAAAACGTCAACTCGCTGCAGACAGGAGACATTCGCTGGCTGAAGCCGTTGGAGGAGATGCTGTAAACTTCTGTCAAAGTGCAGCAGCTCCATCCGAAAGCAGCATTTTTGTCTGACTTGTTTGTTTCTTCGTCAAAGTTCGCACTCAATTTATTTCTTATTTTCTTGCACGCTCTTGGCTCGCTTGAGGAAAACAATAAAGACTTAGTGGTTTTTAATAGACCCAAAGCATGATTCTCACAAACCTCAGGAGTTTGTGGTGTTCTGACAAAAAAATGCAGCGTTTCGAGAAAAAAGGAAGAAATCATTTTGCTTGAGTGTGCAGGAAGTTACTCCATCATCTCCCAGATGCACTGTGTCAACAAGTTTGGGCACTAATTGATTTAAGATTGCATAATTGAGCCGTGATTAAAGAGTCGTCCTCTCTGCTTCCTTTTGATTTTGACTTTATTTGTTTGGTTTTGTCTTGGACACAGCTGGGCTCAATGTGTCGATCGTTCGATGCCCTCTGTGAACGTCTGAGTTTATTTTCCTTCTGACGCGTCCTGAGATCTGAGAGGCGGGGGAGGCTGGGAGAGACGAAGGGGTGAGGGGGAGGGGGAGGGTAAACTGAGGCAAAGTTTGACAAGCATGTATGAAACTATGAAGACCACATTTATGCTTCAGACATGATTTGTTTGAGCGGGATCATGATTAGTTAGCAAACATGTGTTTCTGTCATTGTAGAATGTTTAATTACAAAGAAAGATGGACTCACAGACAGCTGTGGCAATTTTTGATGCAAAAAGTGGAAAAGCATCGCAGTTTAAAACTGAATGGTTGAAGCACATTTCTCATAAAATGAAACAACAAGAAGCCGCAAAATAATGTGTCAGATTTTACCACGGGTTTCATCTCTGTGAAGCCTAATTACAGGAATTAAAAGAGACGGGTAAGGAAATTTAGAATGAACTTCACAGAACTTTAAAGGGTTTGTCATAATCTTGTTGCTGGTAACAGAAGCAACATAAATGGTACTTAAAGAGGGGGCATTCTGCTTTTTTTGGACTTTTTATCACCCTTCTATACTTTAATAGTAGCTTTACATGACTTATGGCAAAAAATAAAGTATTCTCCTCTTACTTATTTCAGCCCCTGTCTGAAATGCTTTGTTGTAGCTGCTGTCTCTTTAAGGGTCCTGGCTCCCCAAACCCCCTTCACTCTGATTGGTCAGCCTTGGCCAACTCCTGTTGACACTGAGGCTTAAGTGTAACTTTTCAGTTGTACAGATAAACATCATGGAGGGGATTTTCAATTTCTCTCTCATTATATTTAGAGAGTAAGAACCTTGTGATTTGTGGTTAAAGAGGGGGTACTGTGCATTATACTTCCCCTCTGTTACTCCTGGAGTAACATGACTTACTGCTCAAAAAAACAACAACAACATTTTTCTTACACTGGAGTTTCAGCCTCTATGTGAACACTTTGATTCAACTACTGTCTCTTTAAGGCTCCATGCTCCACAAACCCCCTTCGTTCTGATTGGCCAGTCCTCTGGAACCTTATTTGGGGCAGAACAATGGGCAGACCTTGGTGTTTGAGGTTCGACAATATGTTTTGAACAAGCCAGGAGATCCTTATGTGATGATGTCATCACTACAGCAAATCTTGTGCAGATGTCTTGTCTTGTTTCAACTTCTTTAAAGAGAAAGTTAAGGTTTAAATTGCTCGTAACAAGTGAAAGAAAATGCAATGGAACAAGATTTTAGTTTATTTTAGTTTTAAGAAAATTTTTTGGCAATATTTTCTTGCTCCATTGGCAGATTTTTTTTACTTGTTTCAAGCAATTCAGATCTCATTTTTGTCTTTGAATAACTTGAAATAATACATTTTCTGGACTGATAAGTTAAATGTGGCTCATATTGAGAATAACAAGACGTCTTTACTTAAAATAAGACAAAAAACTTGATAAGAATTCATTTTTTGCAGTGTAAGAATAATATTATTTATATCAGTTGGAGTCAGGCAGCTCCAGCAGATCCACAGGAAGTTACGATGGTGGAAATTCAAAAAGCTTTCAGTCTGTCTTTAGGACCGTAAACTTCACAGCACACAAACAAGCTCTGAGTTGTGCAACAGTGTTGTTGAAAGGCTGGTATCAGCTGGTACAGAGGCAAAGCTCAGCCAATAAAAGGATACAGTAGATTGAGCAGTTAGCAAGTGTTTGGCAGAGGCTCTAACAGCTGTATACAGCAACTCCCACCATAACATCTGACCCTCTTCTTCTTAAACTAACTCAGTCCCCAGCCTGACTGGAGGAAGAAAACCAGACAGTGCTGGTGTTTGTTTTCATCAGCTTCAGTTACGTTCATGAGTCTGCCTCAGGAACACAAAGTTGAGAAGAAAAGAAAGTTATTGGACTGAATAGTTGTGGTTTGCTCTCTTCCCTCTATTCTGAGCCACCGTGGTTAATATGATAGTAAAATATTCCCTTTCGCTGTCAAAAAGGCTCCTAAAGACTCTGTCCACTCTGCGGGAGTTTAACGAGCCAGAAACCACGTTCTAAAAGTAAAAGAAGAGTTTCCAGGTAAAGCCACAGACTCCTCTCCACTGGAAGTCCAGGAGGAGACAGCGTCTGTCCTCAGATATTCACGAATAGATGCTGCATGTGTTTGTGTCTTTAGCGTCAGGTCACACAGGAACATGGATTCAAAGGCCCAGAAGCTTCTCTTCCTTCATGGTTTGGTTTCAGAGTCTAGTGCAACTTCCCCCGTCAAGAAACATCTCCCGCTTGAAAGTGGAAGTATCTTGGCCTGCATTTTTCTAATGTTATCAAAAACTTAATCTGAGCTTTTGCTTCTGTGTTAAATCAACTCCTTTGAGTAACAAAAGCTAAGCTCATAGCTTGAAGTGCACCTCCCAGAAAAATACAAAACTTTTTCTACCAACTTGAAATTCAAACTTTGAATTATGGAAATCTTTCCGTTTTCCTAAAATTGGTTGACATCTTTGTCACTCAGCATCTTGTGTGTATTAACATCCCTCACTAGTTTAGACAGTTTCCCTCCTCTCTTCTTTGTTTCTCTATTGGTGAAGGCTGAACATTAAAGAGGGGCTATTCTGCTTTCCCATGTTGTAAACATGGATATACATTTATAATGCTGGATGTTCAATCTGAAGATGTGCAGATTAGTAAACCTCTACATTTTCATGAGCTGTATCCACAAATTTGTCCATAAACTGCTTGAAACTTTTTTTAAGAAATAGCATGGGTTCTTCATGAGATCTTTGCGAGATCTTCGTGAGACTTGCTAAATTGATGAGGTCATCACATAAGGGTCTCCTAACTGGCTCATGACACTTTAGAGGGTTGGACCTCAAACAACAAGGTCTGTCCATAGTTTTGCCCCACACAGTCCTCAAGTGGGCTGACCAATCAGAGGGAAGGGGGTTTGTTGCTCAGGGAGCCTTAAAGAGACAGGAGCTAAATTGAAGCATCTCACACAGAGGCTGAAATAATGGTTGTTTAAAACAAAGCACAGTACCCCTCTTTTACCACAAATCACAAGATCATTTTTCTTCAAATAAACTGAGAGTGAAATTAAAGATCTCCTCCATGATATTAAACCATACAACAGGAGAGTAACACTTTAGCCACAGTGTCAACAGGAAGAGATGAAATCTTTATCTAAAAACGTATCCTTTTTTATTACTATGACCTCTGCTTTGGCCTGCAAGGGACTACTAATAAAAATTAGCTTGATGGCTAACTCTG
Source organism: Halichoeres trimaculatus (assembly GCF_033239565.1). Lineage (NCBI taxonomy): Eukaryota > Metazoa > Chordata > Actinopteri > Labriformes > Labridae > Halichoeres > Halichoeres trimaculatus. The sequence goes on along the minus strand of NW_027437199.1, from coordinate 8,208,611 downwards.
GTATATTTCCATAGATACTGTGCTGAAATGTTCATGATTATGCACTGTCCCTTTAAATAATTTAATAAATAAATAAGCTTTAAGCAGGTGGATGTGACATGACAAGTGTGATCAGGCTGGTTGTGTTGTTCTTGGTTTTTTAAAAATAATAACTAATAGGATTTGACCAATCAGTATCAAGTACCTAGCGCAGTATGATGATGAGTAAGAAACCCGGTAATAAGACGAGATAAACGTCTGCAGGCTGTCGTAAAAATAAAGAGGTTTATGCTAATTTAAAACCTCTGAGTGTGTTTTTGTCTCTGTGCTTTCCACAGTCTGTCTGAGTTTGTGTAACCTGTCTGCAAGGTCAACCTCAGAGCCTCAGACTAAACACAATGCAAAGGCGTCCTGGTCACCTCCACACGATTGTACATGCTCATACACACACACACACACACTCACACTCACACACAGCAGCCGGGTTTGATCCCTGTTAAAGTCAGTCGAGGGTGGTACATGTTTGCGGCTCACTTCAGCCCCATCAGAATGCCCCATTGGAAATTTACTGGCCTTTTAGCTGCACAGCGGGGTCCTATAAACACACTGTGCGCCACTATGTGAATGTAACACACACACACACACTTACATTCACACAGCAGACAGGGTGACCTATAACAGGCGTCTGATCCTAGCACCATAGGTGGCTAAATCAAACTCCTGGCACCAGGTGGTAACAAGGGTCTGACAGCATGAGAGTCCACTGTGTATATTTGGTGTGTGTGAGTGTGTGTGTCTGCGAGTTTCTTGGATTCCTGACTCTAGTGTCATCCATCTCCATCAGACATTTCCCGGCGCATAAACTTCTACTGGCACATGTTTTTGAAGCCTAAGAGGGCGACACTACTGACACCATCTTTCCTAGTCTTCTTTATTTAATCCCTCTCTCTTTGTCTCTGACAGATGTGGACGAGTGTGTGGACAACAATGGTGGATGCCAGCAGGTGTGTGTCAACACCATGGGCAGCTACGAGTGTCAGTGCACAGACGGCTTCTTCCTCAGTGACAACCAGCACACCTGCATCCACCGCTCTGATGGTAAGACTGAAACACTTTAAAGGGGCTGTTAGGAGTTTAAGAGTGAGCTTGAAAAAGTCTCCCTTCTAGATATATGCCTTAACAAAATCCACACTTTAAAATGAGATTATCAGCACCGATATTGCTGGTTACAGGTTCTTTTGAATTGCTACTTCTTAGCTCCCAGGTTGGGCCGACCAGGGCTGGATTGATCTACGGCACCTCTAGGTCTCTATGATCTGTGTTTTTCCCTGCTGAAAAAGATTTCTGTGATTAATTTTCTAGTGATGGTGGACACAGGAGCCAGGCTGTATCACTCTATAACACAGGGGCTAAGCTGTTTGTGATAATGTTTATTCCAACCCACAGTCAGCAGTTATTCTGCAGTGGTCTGTTCAAACTTGAGAGTCTATCAATAAAATGAAGAGTGAGGTTACGTTAGCTCTGCTTGGTAGATGACTGGCAGGACATAACCAGGATTTACTAACGTCACACATTAAAGACATGTCTTAGAGCACTGGGCTGCCAGCTGTGCTAAATATGGACAGCTGCTAAACTACTTACAAACTGACAGTGTTTACTTGTTGTCAGGTTAGCCTTCAGATACATCGGAGCACCAGGCTGCCGATAGTGCTACATACAGCCGGCTGTTGCAACATTTGCTTGATGTCATGGTTCAGACTTAGCGCTATGTAACTGTACTGATCAATACCTTACCTTCAACCAAGAAAATTTGTTTCGATCCAATTTCCATTTAATTCAAAAACAAACACACGCCTGACTAAAAGTAATTTTTGACAGTTTGTGGAGACTCCAGGCCAAGAGGTGGCAAGGAAGTGCAATTAAAACAGATCTTCCTCATAGCATCTTTAAGACCGTAGACTTTATAAAAGAAGTGGACGTAACTTGTTGATTCATTGGGTGTCCTTTTAATGTGTTTTTTTTGAAGCCTTAAGTTTTTGGATGTTTTGTGCTATGACCATATTTGATGAGGAGGTAGAAAAAAGTACTACTCCTCTACTGTGGTTGAGAAAACAACAAGTGTTGAACAGGACTTGAAACAAAAAATGAGGACCATCTAGACTTCTAATGAAAGCCTTTGCAATGAGAACAATCTGCATGACAATGACTTAAAAAGGTGATAATGTGTTAATTCAATGAGGTGAAGAATGAAGAACAAATTGTTGAGTAGGGATGGGTACCGAATTAGGTACTTTTATAGGTATTAACCAAATTCCATCTGTAGTACCAAGTACCGATTCATGTAAAATCAAAAGGTACCATGTTTAGGTACCTAAATGCATCCTTGTGACTGTGGGGAATTAATGAGTTGGCAATTTTCCATGCTGGACATGAACACAGCATTGCAAGGTTATATGTTGAAGAATGAATATGTTAAGTTGAAAGACTTTGGGATTCTATCATTAACCAAATTTATATATACCATGTAAACACAAAAAACAACACACAAAAGTATCGAAAATTGGTACACTTGAGTACTGATACTGATTGCCAGGTACCAGGGCATTGGTACCGTATGGTTTCAAAAGTGAAAGGTACCCATCCCCACTGTTGAAAGGTGTTGCTTTGCTGTAGTTGATGCAAAACTACAAAGGTGGATGTCACCTTGGGGTTTCGCTCAATGAATTGATTTTCGGATGCTTCATTTGTGTGTGGTTGTTTTGTATCTCTTTGCTGTTTCTGAAATAATGTCCCTGGTGTTTTCCTCTTACCATGATGGCCCTTTAAGAGTACAATCCTTTGTCTGTGAAGCTGTGAAAGGTTTTGTAGGTGTGGGATTTGAATTCACTGACATCAGTCTTCTGTTTTGGTCACCCTTCATTCCCACAGTGACACTCAGTGTGATGTGTGACTTGTGACATGCATGTTTGACATCCATTTCATGTCTTGGCATACTTTGACCTGATCTCCCCAACCCTGTCGAATTAAATTTACGAGTTCAGTCTATGGCGGTGAGGAGCACTGATCCCGGGGTGACGAGTGGGTGGCTTTCCTTGAGATACAATACTGACGTGTTATGCTGCAGTGAAAGGAGACAGTGTGGTAGTCATGTTCAAAGACAGATGAGAGGATGTTCATCTGTCATCCTGCTGCAGGACAGAAAGTAGACGCTGGAGGAATTTAGTGAGGGGAGATCAAGAGGATGAAGAGGCGGGAAAACAGGGACCCCCTTCTCTCTCCTCGATCCTGTCCTCTTTATCCTGAGTGGTCAGTGTGAGGCTGTGTTGTACCTTCAAAGAACAGTATTTCTCAAAGACTTAGCTTAATGAATGAATACAAAGAGATTTTTGTTAGATAATTTCCCATCATGCTTCTGGTGAAAAATAATGAAAAATATGTTTCTTTTCCTCAGAAAGTTGTGTCAGGATGTCAGAGGATTCTCTGTGAGGGCATCCAGAGACAGAGGTGAAAGAGATGCAGAAATAGAAACATGTTTGCTCTCTGGAAACCCCAGAAACCAGCTTGTGAATACACCTCCCTTTCCTCATCGCTCTTCTTCTTTCATTCAGAGATATTTCTGGAAGTTTGGGGATAGCTCACAGGCGGGAAAACAAATTTAGGTGACAGCCATTGAGAATTTTACTGAAGTATTAAACCAAAGAATGCTTCACATAAGAAAAAATCCTCTTCGTCTCTTCTGGACATTAATCTAGATGAAAGCAGTGACTGTGTAAAGGTGTTTATTTCCTGCTCCTCCATAGTAAACAAGCAGTGTCGTAAGCAGCAGTGTGGTATTTCTCTGTATATTCCACTCTGGCAGACTGTTCAGAGCATTAAACCTCCACCACACTGCCCTCCACCTCGTCCAGGGATCCTCAATCAGACACTTGTCTCCTGCACAGGAATAGCAGCAGCATCCCACTGACCCCACAGGAATCTCCTCACACGTTTCTTTTCCATCCTCATTCCCAGAGCCTGCTTCTCTCCCTTCGTCACGCTGTCTCTCCTCATTTACTCTCTTCCTCTTCATTTGATCATGACAAGAACCGTCACATCCTGCACAATGTGAAGCTCACAGATATGAAACGCACATGCAGCCGTTAAACGCACTGTGTGCTGATGAAGGAGAACAATCTATGAATGAATCTGAGGGCAAGCAGGAGTCTCTGCAGCTGGGAAGCTGTTCTGTTAAGTGGAGCTCTTTATTTTGAGCTTGTTATTTAACGCTCATGTAAAAACAAACACATCTTCATCTATAGTGCAAGTACAGTTATCGTTAGTAGTATTTAGTAGTATATTATTGAATTGTGGAGGGTATTGGCTGTTGATAGTGATCTAAAGACGCTTTTCAACTGCAGGAACTTTTCCTAAACACAAGGCACCTTTTGAGGAACAGCTGGAACCAGGGTCTATACTTGTTTTAGGGGTAGTAAGCCTCTCACCTGAAAAGTCCATGAGTTAAAATTATCCAAAGGTCTAAAGGGAACACAGCTGTGATTAACTCCTGAATATTCGTCTTTTGGGTGCGTTTTGACTGTAGGAACTTTCCCCAGGAACTATGGACTTTTTTTTTTCATTTTAAAGTCATTTTGGGGGACTTTTATGCCTTTAATTAGAAAGGAGAGCTCAGAAGATTGAACAGTTAACAGGGTAAAGGCTGATTTAAGCTTGATGCCTCCGTGGGGTGGATGCAGCTTCATGCAGACAAAGGACGTCATCTTTGCACCCACGCCCCCTCGCGCAGTCCTTTTCACATGGAAAATTTCTGCGCCGCGCACACTCGAAAATTTCTGGAAATTTTTCTTTTCTGGAAAAATCTCCGGGAAAGAAATGTAAATATGTTGTAAACAAAGCCAAACTACTTTGACTCTGGTTCAGTGCTCAGGTAGGTGTACGTTTGTGATACACCGCCCCCTGCAGTTTGGGAATGGACACCAACGGACGCTGCGCAGCGTGTTAAAAAGCATAAAAGCATCACGTTCTCTCTCACTCTGATCTCCTGTGTCTCATTTCCGTGCGTCGCGCTCACATTGAAAACATAACACAGCCTTAAGAGTGGAGAGTAATATGCAGGAAAGAAGCCACAGGCTGGATTCAAACCTGGGCCACCAGTGCGAGAGGAACCTTTATGAAGCGGGACCTGGAACACTTGGCCATCAGCACTCCAGGAACTAGGAACTTTTTGAGGAACTATGTCCTTTTTGACTGCAGGAACTAGAATAGAAATTTAATACCGGCAACTTGATCTACCAATTAAAATGGCCCTACCTGAACAGTTGTTCGTCCCAGATTTTCAGGAACTAGAGGGGACAAGATCTGCAATTGGAACTTTTCTGATTGACAGAGCACCCACAGTGCTTTCATTTCACCATTAAAAAAACCCATCACACACAGCTGTGATCTTCTTTAAGTCCAATTGTGTAAATGTGTCTCTATTAGCACCTGGTGTTACAGTTTAAATAGTGACCCTGCAAACTGGAGATCTTCAGCTGAACGTGTCAGTGGAGTTTTTAACAGCTGTTGAAACATGGAAACCAGGATCAAAACCAGCTCAGACTGAATATCCTGGATGCTAGAAGGCTAGCCTTCTGGCCTCTCTTCTTGTTCTATGGTGTCAGTATTGGTGAATGGCCTTCGTTGTCATCTCACTGCCCTCTGCTGGTCTTGCGTCATGTTGCAATCCCTTTTAGTTTTTTTATCTGACCTGATCCGCAAAAAAATGGGCCACAAGAACTATGTTTTCTAAAAGCAACTATTGAGCCTGATAGTGTGAATAGTTTCTTCTGTGCATGGTGTTTTAAGAGTGATCCTGACCTCCAGCTGAACTTGGATCAGCAGCTGACGTGGATTTCACTCAGAATGACAATCAGCATAAACCAACCCTACTGATCAGATTGTGAACACCTACTTCCTCCATCTCTCACCCTAAGATGTAGAATGACTAAAGCTTGAAGAGGTGACATTAAAGAGCCATAGTTTGCATCCAAATTGACAGTGATATAAATATATTACAAACAAAACCGTAAGTGTTGGTGACAGTTCATGTTCTCAGTTCTTTCTGTGAGTATGGTGAGTGTCTGCTCGCAGCTCATTTCTTTCTTTCAACACTCGTCTGGAGGACAATAAATCCTGCAGCAATTGTTTGCTCCATTATGGTTAGTTTCCACTCTGCCGTGCTTCCCGGCTCTGTCTGAAGATCATCCAGAGGAGAGAAGCCGAAGTCTTGACCCGTCGGCTCCCAACCTTCATGAAGGGGAACAGCTCCCCCACAAAATGTATCTGATCCGTCACGATGAGGGAGAGCTATGAGCGCACCAGTCAGGTATGGCTCACAGGCTCTAACTGTGACACAAATAAAGGAGGGAGAAGATCATTTCTATTTTTGGGGAATTTTGGATCTGGCTTGTCAACAAAAGTTTCACATCACCTTTTATCACCGTGGAAAAGGTGTAAAGTTTTAAGTTTGAATCGTCAATAATTCCACTGAAGGGCGCAAATTGATCAAACCTTAAATCACTCTTTAGTTGAGGTTCAACTCAGGTTAATCATTGCCGGGTAGCATTAATATCAAATTGTTGCCTCTGACTTGACTGGGCTTTTTTGATTTATCAATTACGCCTTTTGGATGATGTTTCTGCCCCAAAACAGCGAAAACAATACGCTTGTAAATTCTTCTCTGAGCTTAACACCAAAGTTTCTGGCAAAGTTTGAACTGGCAACAAGTTTGGGAATGTTGAACACCATCTTATTTCGTGTCTGGAGGAGTCTCCATGAACTGTGGAACACCGCGTCTGATTAGGAAATAATTGGGAAAGAGTCTTCGCACCTTGGCTTGGTTATATTTCCATGTAACATTCCTGCAATGCCCTCCTGTTTGTGTTTTTTTTTTTTTTTTTTTTTGCCGGCTGTTTCTAAAATCATTAGTCTGCTGCTCAGCCCTGTGGGTATGAGCGTGGAGAGGGTGGGGGAACCAGAGGCTCTATGTGATTTACGAGCAGAGTCGGCAGAGATGAAAACAGGCTGTCTGCAGCTCCTGGAAAGCTAAATATAATGTTGGGGATTACAATTAACGCAGGGTGATGGGCTGATGCACGCTGCTTCGACATGCAGGGCACACAGAGGGCACGTGTCTGTTAACACAGCAGCTGTTAACTCTTATATGTGCTGTGCAATACAATGGGATAACTATAGGGCTGCGGCTAACAGTTATTATAAAGGCAATGAATCCAAGTTCAATTTTTCTGAAAAATAAAGTTCTATCTGCTGGAAGAGCACCCAGAGGACATATTTTTCATTGCCATCTACTTGATGAGCATCTAAAAATCACTTTTCATTGCTTCATTGACTTGAGAGCACTTTTGCTACATTTTATGAACAGGTAGAGCATCCAGATGTAAACTTTTCAACTCCATATCCAGTTGAAGGGCATCCAGAGGGCACTTTATATTTTTTATCCATCAGAAGGGCATCTGAAATGCACTTATCCTGCATTTTATCAACTGGTAAGGCATTCAGATGGCCCTTCTTTTACAGTTTATCAAAGTAAGAGCACCCAGAGGACACTTTTTCTACATTTTGTCCAAAGGAAGAACATCCTTAAGGAACCTTTTACATCCAAGTGACCAAAGAAGCATCCAGAAGCATCCATTTTATCTACTAAAGGAACTTCCTGATATTGAATTTTATATGTTTTACCTGTTTTAAGAGCATCCAGAGCACACTTTTCCATTATTTATCCACTGGAAAAACATCCAGAGCATAATTTATCAACAGTTCAAGTATCCAGAGGTTACTTTTTCTACATTATAGCCACTGAAAAAGCACTCAAAGGTAACTTTTTCTATATTTTCACCTGAGGGGCATTCAGAGGGCAAATATTCTACATTTTATCAAAAGGTAGAGCATCCTTAGGGTACTTCTTCTACTTTCTCAAAGTAAGAGCATCCACTTTCTTTCTTCACAACGGGCACACCACAAAAACCCTTTTTTCCACATTTTACCCACCGGAAGGGCATCCAGGGACATTTTTTGGACACTCTTTCCCCTGGAAATACATCCAGAGGGCACATTTTCTATGATCAACCACTGGAATGGAAAAACAGAGGACATTTTTTTTTTATTTTTATCCACTTTAAGAACATACAGAGGGCACTTTTCAACATTTTATCCACAGAGAGAGCGTCCACAGGGCACTTTTCTTCAATTTTATCTGCTGAAGGGGCTTCCTGATAGAGCTTTTCAAACATTTTATCTATTTGAAGAGCACTCACATTGATTTTTTTATGTTGTATACAGTAGAAGAGCATCTAGAGTGCATTTTTTGCATTTTATCCACTGCATCCAGAGGTTACTTTTCCAATACTTTATCCCGTGGAAAATAATCCAGAGGGTGCCTTTCCTATGATCAACTGTTGGAAGAGAATCCAGAGGACATTTTCAAACATTTTGTCTACTTTAAGATTATCCAGAGCTCACTTTTTTTTACTTTTAATCCAAAGGAAAAGCATCCAGAGGGCACTTTTCTTTAATTTCTGCAAAAAAAAAAAATCCTTCAAGAAATACAAAAATGAAGGAAAAAATTGATGTGGAAGATCATAATGTCACTGTGTAACAAGCAGCAAACAAGCATTATTGTGACACTGTATCACTCTGATGGAGAGTTGATAGAGGGGAAGGCAAAAGGAGCAAAGGATTCTGGGAAGAGTACATGGAGGGAGCTGTGCATGCTGGGGAGAGAAAGGGAAAAATAAACAGAGGCAGACAAACACGGTGGAGTGAAGCAGTGGGAGTTGTGTGCGTTTATTTGGAGTGTGTGAGGAGAGGAAGCAGACTGAGGTCGGGGCTGCTGCTGCTGCACACACACATAAACACACCCACACTCACTAATGTATAGACACGTATTCAGGTGCACAATCACACACATGTACACACTCTTGATGGAGGAGGAATTCTCACTTTAAACAAACCTCAGCAGGAAATTGGAGGTACAGAGGGCTTTAAATGGCAGCTCGAGGGCACGTGGAGACTAAAGTACAGGGAGCTCCGTCTACTTAAGTGTTATCATCGTCATTTACAAACTCTATCAAGAGCTGCAAACACTCCACCTGTCACACACCTACTCACTCACTGTGGGGCTCTGTGTGTGCGTCAGACATGGAAATACTGTCTTTAGCTCTGTGTGTAGCAGGTCATTAGAGGAGATGTTCAGCTTTAATGCAAAACAGGTAAAAATGTGAGACTCTGGAGGGATAAAGGAGTTTGTGAAGTGTCAATCTGAGGGGGATTTCCTACATTTTTGGCGACATCGAATCAGTTACAGGTCCAGGTCCAGACTGACCAATTTTTTTTTGGAAAGCACCTCAACATAACATCTGCCTTGATTTTGTGCTATATAAGTTAAGATTGACTGATTAGACAATATATGGGCGTAGTTTCCGTGATGTCACCCATTTGTATCTGAAACTGAGTTTTGAGGCTGATAATTGGTGGCTGCCATACTGGAAATGATGACTTGACCTAAATTTGCTTGATGTGGTATTATGTTAAGACTAGGTATGGGTACCTTTCACATTTGAAACAATACGGTACTGGTGCATGGTACCTGGTGCATGGTACCGGTACTCAACGGTACTAAATTTTGTACTTTTTTGGCTGTATGTGGTAAAAAAGAATCACTTTTTTTTAATAATAAGATTAATATTTTTTCTATTTAACATATGTCTTCTTCAATATATAACCTTGCAAAGCTGTCTTCATGTCCAGTATGGAAAATCGCCTACTCTTCCACCCCCTCACAGTCATAAGGATGCATTTAGGTACCTTAATATGGTACCTTTTGATTTCATGTGAACCGGTACCTGATACTTTTGACAGAATTCGGTCGGCACCTATAAAAGTACCTAATTCGGTATCCTAGTTAAGACAGTGTTGAGGCGGCCCATTAGCCTTATGGCTAACAGCTACAAGATGCCTATGGAGAAACCGAACAAGATAACTAACTCCATAAAGTCTTATACAAAAAAACTTCACCCCTTGTACAGTGTACCATTTCACACTAAAACCATTTTTTTCAACCAGGACGTAAACATCTTCAATGTAATGTTTGAAGGCCTTTTTTTACCTGCCTAAAATTTTGTGGCGAGCCTGGATAGATTGTTTAGCGACAACTTTTGATATGGGAAAAATAAAACATGGTTTGTTTCAAGAAAGAATTGAAACTAGAAATTGAGATAATATACTTGTTAGAATAATGCCAACTGAGCAAATTTCTGCTAATTTCCATGTTGAATCCAACCAATCTGACCTTTTTTTTTTTCACAACTAGCACAGTCTCCCCCTTGTGGCCAGTCGAAGAATGCAGGATTTAGACACATTTAATTTTGCTCTACTTGCAGAGGCTCTGTCCACTTCTCTGGCCTCTTGTATCCTCCCTAAAGATTTTTGGAATCAACCCTGATCTTGCTGAGCCTAAATGAAGTCAGTGTTTTTCTTTCATGTTTGTCATTTCCAGGGTTTCTCTTCACTAATGAAAATCTTGAATGGAGAGGCCTTTGTTTGTGTTTTGTATCAACTCTCCCTTCTTTCATCTAAAGGTCCTGGTGTGTGGAGGTGACATCCTGGTTTGTTTAAGTGTGTGTGAAAATGTGAAGAGGTCTTTCTGTAGCTGGTGTTTCAATGTGGAGCTGGAAATGTTCACTGCATCAACAGTCTGTTATAGTGATACACACACACTACCACATCAGGTCATCAGTGCGCGGAGGTTCTCTGAAAGTGAAAGCTATTTTTCCCCTTCCTTCATTTTATAAATACTTTGTTTAAATATTATTCCTGCCTGTGATTTTCACTTTGAAAACAAGCTCCAGTAACTTCCCTCGTTCCTCTCCCTTTGAGGTAAATAAAGTTTGGCTACTGTGAGCGGAAGGTGGAATCCATGTTTCTCTCTTGGTCCTGCTCTATTCCCCCCCATAAAAGCTACAACTGCTTTATTTTTAGTCCACAGTTTGTCTTTGGTCGGTGGAAATGTTTCATACCAGGGCGTGGAGCTGACCTGGTGTGGAGCTGCTCGGTAGCAAACACAGGAAACATGGGGAGGGGACTTCAATAACACACAGGTTTACACACTTTCAACCTCATGTCTCATCATTTTACAGGAAACTAACATCTGTGCGAGTCTGACACACACACACACACACACACACACACACACACACACACACACACACACACACACACACACACACACACAGTAGTCATAGTATTCCAGTTAAAAGGGAGTGTGTGAACCAAACAGTTCATCCTCTTTAACGTTCACAGCTGGATTCTGCGTCTACTACTGACTTTCAGCTGAGTTATTTTTGTCACTGCTATTTACCAAAGAGAACCATCATTGTTAGACACTTTCCCACCATCCAGTCAGTTTTTGGTTTCTCTTTTTTTTCAGTACACAGTGGTTATTTTAATAGCTCAGACTGATTGTGAAGTAGGGCTGCTAAGAGGTGGAAAATTTCCATGGGAATTGTAGTTTGGGTAGCCTATATTGGGAATTTTCTGGAGTTATATGCTGTCAATTTAAATACATTTTTTTCTGGAAATTCTTATGAAATTTTGCACCAGAAAGTTTGGAAATTTTGTTGATTTCTTTTTTCCTTGTTATCAACTTCACTTAAAATACTGCATTACATGTGTATGTGCACATCTGCTTAAACACACCAAAATATTTAATATTTATAGATGTATACAACCAGGTAAACGCTGTTAATGTAAACTCTCAAAAGTTTCCTGAAAATTCCTGTCAAATCCCGTTAAGTTCGTGGAATGTTCTGGTGTAGTCGTCAGGCATCAGCGGGGCCTTTTGGTGCCTGAAAGAAAAACTGTATTTGTATGGAAAGCAAAATCAGGCAGAACAAAATCTACCATATGAAATCCACTCAGCTGATGAAAAGTAATACCTATCTATGATCAGATATCTACACAAGGAACAGCTAACAATCTGCTCTAGATTAAACAATTACACTGAGACACAAACCTACATTTAGATTTCCTGACTCTCTCGAATGTTTCTGAAATTACGGTTCCTACCTTTAAGAAAAAAAGCTGGACTCCTAAATCATCACATTGTACTGTTATTTAGCAAACTTAAGAGCACTTAATTACAAGACAATCAGCTTGATTGTCAGATTCATTTTGCTGAAGTAACCCAGAATAGATCCTCTGTGTAACTTACTGTTAACAGTGAAACTAAGAGTCTCTAGAAACACATGAAGAGCAGCTCAAAAAGGAAAAAACTGAGAAATTATGAATCTATTTTGCAGAAATATCAGGAGCCGCATGTACAAAGACTAGCGTGGCTTTCCTACTGAAACTTGGTGTCCGCTCAAACCCAGAAAACATAAGCACAAAAATATCCAGATGAATGAATCTGTGCGTGAGTATGAATCCTGAAGCAGGCGGCCTGGGTTAAAATCCAGCCTGTGGCCTCTTACTGTTTTTTTTCTGTTTCCTGCTTTATTTATTTTCCTCTTAAAGGCATAAAAGCCCCCAAAATAACTTGAAAAAGAAAAAGAAAGATCCAGAGCTTTAGTTTAACCAGCTAAAAAAAGCAAGTCACAATCTTTAACCTCTGATAAATGATGCTGTAAAGATGGGACAGAATCTGGTGGCGCACATGCTCAATGCGCATCACTGGGATTGATATTAAGACAATTACACTAATAAATTTACTCACCAAGAAACCACTTAATGCGGACAGTGCCAGCTTGTAGTCTGGATTGCCCTCATGAAACCTCAAGTGTCTCATGAGCCAGTTGTCATCATGGTCCAGAAAATCCTCTGTCTCTGAATATGCATTGTCTTCTTATTCCACCATTTACAGTGAAATCTGCCAAAGCAGTCGTTTTAACACTATTTTTTACACCATTTTTGTGCGTTCGTACTCTTTGTACATGAGGCCCCAGGAGAGGTGAATTTTGCTTCCCTGTAGTGGTGATGGGAAAGTTAGACATTGTTCTCAGCTATGTACGTTTAAAAAGCAGTTTAATTTGTGTTTCTCTTGATATGCACTACGTTTCTGCTGAAATGTGCAAAGACGTGCATTCTTCTTCTTTGAGTTTTTAAAGTGGATAATTAGCAGATGCATTACCGCCACCTAACAGGGATGTGGGTTAGAAAAAACAAACACATTTTGACTCTAACCAGATGTTGTGGCTTTATTACAATCAAATTCAACTCAGAAACTTGCACCAAAATTGAAGATTCAGTATTTATATCAACACTGCACCACTGAGCAAGACAAACTGGTAACAAAATATGAAAACCAACAAAAGTATGATTGAATCATCTTTTAGAGGTTTACTTTATAAATATTAGAAAAATCAGTAACTTAACTTCTACTAGTATAGAAAACAGTAAACTGTTCCCAGAAAGATTAATCTTATTTCCTGGAAGAGAAAAAACTGGACCCAGTGTTGTCGATTGCTCCCTCTGATCTCTCCCTTTTCTGTAAATAGAGCTCAGACCTGTCAGGACTGTCTGTCAGCATCCAGCGGTTGTTAGTATTCCTCAAAATGAAGACCACATTTCCCAGTCACCCTGTTGCTTCCTGGTCACATAGAGGATTTCGCTCCTTGTCTGCTTTCGCTCGGTTTGTTCATTTTCTTTTAGAGTTCACTGAAGCGGAAGATAAACAAAGTATTTTTGTTCCAGGTTTCTACACAAGCTCTGGTTGTGTTTGCTCTGGGCCCACTTCCTGTTTGGTGTTTGAACCCAGCTGATTCACCTCCAGATTTCACCTGATGAAACGTGACTTACAAACCGGCGTAAACACCAACAGCATCCGCAGTTACTGTAATCCTGAATGGAAATGACAGGTGTCCTGTTGCTTTGAGTCCTGGTTCTGTGCTCTGTTTAAAGTTTGATGCAGAGAAAGAAGTCGAGAGAATGAGGGATGTGTGTGTGTATTGGTGTGTGTGCTGCTTGTTTCCTCCGGTGTTTGAAGAAAGGATTGTGCAGGGTTATTAGAAAGGCACAGTCCTTATTTAAAGGAGTTCAATGCAGCCAGTTAAAGAAAAGCTCTCATTGAAATTCATGGCTTAGCACCTATAGCAGTGAAAGAGACACACAGCCAGCGTCTGACAGATTTCAATTAAAACAGCATTTACAAGAGCGTGATGGAGAAGTGGAGGGAGAGGAGGAGGACGATTTCTCTTTTAGCCCTGTACTTCTGAATAAATTTAAAAGGGAAATCATTTTTTAGAAAGGAAGGGAGGAAATAATCTATTATCCTGACTAAAAACATCAAAAACCAAAGATGTTTTCATTGATTTAATCATTGATTTAATCATTGATTTAAGGAGGAAAACCAAAACAAGAAAAGTCACTTTACTCAAAGGTCAAAATGTGAGTCTGTAGTCATACCTTGGGACTATTATTGATGATAAAGCTTTCGTACTTCCACATTGATCCAATCATGAAAACTTTTTTTCTTAAATGAAACTGTTATTGTTTCAGTTGTTTTATGTCTTTATTCAGAGGAAGGGACAGTAACTAGATCAGAAAACAAGGTGACATCTGGTAGATCAGGTAGCATGCACAGACTTTGAGGGGCATGGGGCAAGAAAAAGGGAAAAAAAAGCACATACAGCAGGTTCTCTTCACTAAAGAAGGCAAAAAGTTTGGTGTTTTTTTGAAAACGCCAAACAGCGCCTATAGCAGCTGGATACCCAAGATCAGAAGATCACAGGAGAACCGCATTTCTGTAGGAATCCCACCCATGACGACGTACTTGCATGCTAACTAATTAGTATGTTTACCTCACCTGGTCCTCCCTAAACGTCCACAATTTCAGTCCATGCCTTCTCCTTTCTGTTGGTGTCATTAAAGGAAGAATCTCGTGTCATACAGGGTTCTGAAGTTTTCCACCTCCACCTCCAAGATAAACTTTTCCTCCTCCAAGGAGTCAGACCTCCCTCTGAATCTGACCTGCTTTTGACTTATGGCCATATGCTTGTGACAAAGTTTTGATAAACAAGAATGAGATTTACGATCAGGAGCCCGAACATGGTGCTTTATTTTGAAATGACCGCATACACTGATCATTTTTGTGTCTGATTTCCTGTTTGGTACGATGTACTCTGCAGCGATTGACACATTTCTGCATCACATCCCAGCAAAATTAGACTCACAGCATAAAGGCTGCGAAAAGCTGTTGGTGATTGCAGCGCTGCAGACCATACTTTGTGAATGCAATGATTTACTAGAGTGGTTCAGCGTAGTGAATCAGGGGTTAGCACATGTTTTTGCCTCACAATAGCATCAAACAGAGCAGATTGTCATGTATTAACCTACCAAGTGGGCACTTTAGCACGTGCTTTTCATCAACTCGGCCACAAGGGGGAAAACTGCTGTCTAGACCTTACCTGTACCCTAAGACTTTGTTTTAGCATGTTTTTTTTGTTTTTTTTTTGCTTTGTCTTCTCTGTTTTGTCGGTGTTTTGGTTTCAGTCATACATCTTTAAAGGAAAGGACTTCTCTAAACCAAATTGTGACATGATCTAGACTTCTCATTCAGTAGCCACAGTTTAAACCAGCGTCCCTGTTCACTGGATGGTTACAGCAGATAGCTGTGGTTATTTTAAACAATGACTGATACTTTGCACAGTAAGTTTGAGCTTTTTATGAGGTTTGGAGTCTCAATTCTCAAGGACAAATTGGTAGAAAAATAGGGGGAAAAATGTAACAGTAATAAACAGCAGCAACAAATAGATTATTTAAGGTAATAAATGGATAAAAGTAAACATGCCAATTCATCACTGCTCTGTTAATTTTTTTATTCCTACAAAACTGTTGGCTCTATGAGCTTCATTTCTTTGAGGTCATAATAACTCAGTGGTACAAAGGTTTTGGAGTTTAGAAAAGGGCTGTAATGACTGCAACATTAAGGCCTGGGTCCAGTACTGCTGCAGCTTTCCTTCTTTGCAATACTTTGTAATTGACTTTAAACATAAACAAGGCAATTGACACAGCATTGTTGCCAATATACCAAATATTCATGGTTGAGATGCTCTCACCAGCTCTGCTGTTGTTGCCTGGATTCCAGGGTGGGGTTTTGCTTTTCTCCTCCATCAGAAAAGTTTGAGGTCCAATAGCTTCTAAGACCATGTCTAATGTTTTAACCACAGTGTCAACAGGCAGAGGGAGGATGTGTTGGACTAATGTGTGAGGATTGATTTGATGTGACGTGTGCACAGGTCATCCCTGGTCTCGCCTTTGTTGTTAAGTGTTGAATACTGGTATAATGGTGTTTTGACCAATCAGAATCAAGTATGTATCAAGTACTTGTTTAAATAACCTTCACTCATAGTTATTGTTGTGTGTTTTACTCTTAAAAATTGCAACACCTTCAAAATTTAAAAGCATAATTTGTTCACGGTCAAGTGAAGCTGTGAAATGTCTCCCTGGTGAGGAGATCAGGTTGTGAGACTGGCGTTCAGCATCACCTCATTCCTCATCCGCCTCAGAGGAAGCAGGGAGGAAAGCGAGTGTGAGCCTCCAAATTATTCTTCTATCTTCATTACATTCCTCTCCTCTTTCTTCACTTTTTCTCTCTTCATCTGTCTCTGTCTTTCCCTTCATCCCTCCCCCCTCCTATAACACTCTGCCAGCCAGACTTGGGGGCTTCGGGGTGTAACTCTGCGAGAGTCGGGTTGTAATAACAGTGCTGTGATATGCTTGGACCTCATCGAGAGTCGGAGCTCCTGAGAGAGCCAGAGAGAGATGTGTGGAGATGTGGATGAAGAAAGTGAAAGAGAAAGACAGACAGAGGATAATAAAGAGACGGAGTGCAGGCTGTGTGCTGGGGGCTCTTACTGGGCCATGTAGACGTGTCTCTGTGTTTTATCTGGACCTGCTGGGGCTTGGGGTGAGGAGCTTCAGTAGCTGTAAACCTGCTGACCTCCCCAATCTAAACAAAGCTGTACTCTGAGCAACGAACACTCACTCTGATTTTTTAATGTGAACTGAGGGACTGCAGGTTGAACTGACAGATTTTTTTTTACTGTGATCTAAAGCGCTTAACATTAGAGACAACACATCCACAAAACAGATCAAAATCTTCTTGAGAAACCTTAACAACAGTAAAGAAAAGAGTTTTTTTGTCAAATTTTAGCTCTCCATCTTTTCATGTCTACACCACTGACTCATATATGGTTGTAGTCCCCATGACATCACTCATCTGCTTCTGAGGCAGAGTTTTGAAGCTGTGCATCACTGGAGGCCATATTGGAAAAGCTGAATTCAACTTGCATCACTCAGTCTAGTATGACATAAAGAGATGGGGTCAAGGCAGGCTTTTACCGTCTTTGCTAACAGCTACAGAGTGTCCCCCCTGACCATTAAGTCAGCCATACCCTTGAATTGGCAAAACTGTGTATATATATTTATATATAAATATATGTAGATGCCTTGGTAAGAGTCACATCCTCTTGACAGTCATTTCAAAAGCTCATGGGATATGTAGTGTTTTTCTTGGAAAAACACTTATTTTTAAGTAGGGCTCAATGATTTTAGAAAAAATGTGATTGCGATTTTTTTAGATCAATATTGCGTTTGGGATTGAGCATGTATTTTTATTTTATTTATTTATTTATTTATTTATTTGTTTATTTATTTTTTTTTTTGGGGGGGGGTCATCTTCTGTGTTATTTATTAAACACAAGCGCTAAATCATTCTAGGATATGACCAACACAACAAAGGATACTGTCAACATAAAAACAATTCTTTCCTGCATTTTTTAATTGAAAAAAATAAAAAAAAAAAAACATGAAAATTGACCAATTTTCAGTTGTCATTAAGAGTTACAAACACCAGTCTGATGTATGAGTCTCTGTAGCTCAAACAGTTTTTGCTAGAAGAACCAGCATGTTGACTTTTGCTGGTTTGAAGGAAGGGAAAACGAGTACAAGTTACTTCATTTCTCCAGGTCTGTGTACATGAAACGTTGTATTTTATTTTATTTTATTTTATTTTATTTTTAATTGCAGCTTTTGCGATTGAAAATTGCATTCTTTTACATTGCGATGTTGGTTCAGCCCTACTTTTAAGGATAGTCCTCAATGTGGCTGAATTTTCTAAAATAAGACATAAACACTTGTTTAGATTTCCGTTTTGTGCAGTGTTAAAATGTCCTTATGAAAATAAATTACATGAATACAAATGCAGAAGCAGAAAACTACGATAAATTGGTGTTAATCTATTGTGTATGTGTGTTAACTTGAAGAAATGGGATAGGATTCTGTTTCAACGTTTTTTCTTCTCTTTCTTCTTCCTCTTTTTCTTCTTTATCAGTGTTTATTTGGGACGATGCAGCTACAAACGTGCAGTTACAACAGAATGGTTTGGTTCGTTTGACCAAGTGTAGAGTGAACCAAACCATGTAAAAGTAAAACACTGTGACTGTTTCGACCCCAATCTACCAAGCCCCATGCACTGTCATGTGTGAAAACAACCTGTTAATACTGTCTTTGAGTGAGGTATCATTACAGTGCCTCAGATACTTACAGGAGTCATCAATTTGTGATTCTTATGAAGGCTTTGCACTGCTTGGGTTTGCTGTGTATGTTCAGAAAAATGTCATCAAATTATCAATGATTAAATTCATGAACTAGTGGAGACAAATCTTGTTGAGATCAGGCTGAGAATCTATCCGGTGAGGAATTATTCAGGTCAAACTTCTGAACATGCCGGTTCCTCCTCGGCTCGTCACGTTGGACAGGTTTTGAGGCCGCAGTCTGAGGCTCTGTTTGTTGTTTCAGGCTGGATTGTGCAGAGTCCCCCCTGCGTCCACCTTCTCCCTCTGCCTGCGTTTATTTGACTTTTCCAGGTTGAAATTGATTGTACTCACTCGGCTTTCCTATGAGTTTAGTTTTTAAACAGAGTCGATGTATGCTCTGGAAACTGGTTTTTTTTTTTTTCACCCTGTCTTCATTGTGCCGCACTCTAAGACGGGGTTAACTTATTTAAGGAATCCTATCCTATTCCAGGATAGGAAATCGTAAACACTCAATCCAACTTCCCTTTAGTCTTGTTGTACAGATTCTGTATTTTTCTCACCATGGCAAATAAAATCAAATAAATAGTGCGGTTTCCTCAGCTCAACCACTTTTGGAGGTTTTCTCTGCAGGAAAGAAGAGTGGAAGAAATTACTGAGTAAAGATGAAGCAAAGAGAGAAGAAGAAAAATGATGTGGGGTGAAAAAGAATTAGGGCTGAAATTAGAGGAGAGGCATGTAAATCAGACACCTCAGCACTTTTTCTAGAGTTTAGGAGAGTTCATTCACGCTTCTGGACAGAAACATTAGCAGTTAAAGTAATCTCTGTGTTTGAAGCAGAGGTGAGGACCGTGTTTGATCTTTTGTTCCTGGTGTAAATGAACAGTTTCCTTTGGCTCCTTTGGTTTTGGACGCTGATAAAACGGTCGGCTGTTTCTTTGTCACGCTCAGCTCAACCGACAGAGTAAGAGAAAGGGCGTTTTGTTTGTGGAGGGGGACTCTCAGGGGGGAATGGCACCTTAATGAGATACTTGAAGTGCTCATGGGCCCCATGAAGGGACATTACTAGAGAGTAGGGGGTACTAGATAAAGCAGGTACTTCCAGACGAAATGTACTGAGGAATAAAATACAAATTAATTATAAGCAATATTATAATTTCTGATAACTCTGCTCAGCTATAAGAGCTCTTCACTCAGCTCAGCCCCTGTATTTTTTAATCCAGTTGAAGCCACTGTGAGGACTTTCTAAAGACTCTTGAACTAGTCTCACTTCTAGAAATATGCCTGATCATAACCCATAACTTGTGAGATCAACAGCGCCAAAATGGGCTATTTCTAGTGCTGTCAATGGATTAAAAAAATAATCTAATCATTTACAGAATTTGTAATTATTTAATGTAATTAATCACATTTTAATCCCATATCTGCTTAAGGTCCCCAAATAAAGAATCTGAATTCTGGGAAATCACAAAATTGTAGCGTATAACTAATCAAAGAAATACAAAGAGAAGAGAAGATTTGTAAATCCACATTATTTCCAACTAGCCAATGTTAAAATCTCCATGTTTGCTGCCATTGAGGTTATGCAACTGTTTACTGCGTCTAAAGAAGCAAATTATGTTTTTCATCCAGAGGGGCAAGGTCTGGTGGAGCTTGTCAATCAAAATCATGCTTGTTTACTCCTGTGGGTGAGAGCGGTGCCCTTTTTGGATGAGAGCTCAGCATGGATATGAGGAGAAGATGTGAGACGACAGAAGCATAGCGAGATGCTGCTAGTCAGATAAGTTCTGGCAGCTCACGCTCCAACTGAGGATGTGTCCCGGTAGCTCAGAGAGTGGACTTTCAAAATTAAAAAGAACAGAAGAGCAGAGGAAAGCTAATTAGCCTTTAGCTCAGGCTGTATCACTCTATAACACAGGGGCTAAGCTGTTTGTGATAATGTTGATTCCAACCCATAGTCAGCAGTTATTCTGCAGTGGTCTGTTCAAACTTCAGTCTACATTACATTACATTAGCGCTGCTTGGTGAGGTTGGAATTGGAAGATGAGCACTGTTGGGACATAACCAGGATTCACTGACGTTGCACATAACAGACACGTCTTGGAGCATTGAGCTATGAGTAGAGCTAAATATGGCCTGGTAGTGAACTACAACACAATCTGAGTTTAGAAAGTTTGCTTGTTGTCACATTTTAAAAAATCGGCCTATGTAACTATTAATAAATACATTATCTCATTGCTTTGCATCCTGTAAAAAAATTGTCTTAAAAAAAGAAAAGTAGTGTTAAAAAATTATCTGTTCTTCATTCATTTACCTTAACAAAGTCATTTCTTGGAACATCACTACATCATCCTTACGGTGTCTTTAAATGTAGCAGCTCCTTTAAAAATTATGGTTGTCTTGATACATTCTGCTTAAATCATCTACATTTTTTTATGCTTGGTTTTAAAATTTTCAGACAACATGATCAGCGCTGACTTCACACTTGGCGAGCATCATACTCAAAGTCTCACCACAAAAGTTTGGAGGTCTACTTTGCTTCTACCACTGCTGCCTCACAGATGTGCTGTGCTCACATTTTCAGTCCTACCACCTCAACCCTAGCATCCACCTGCATCAAGATGACGAGGACCTAAGATGGGAAATAATGTTGACGATCTGAAAGAAAGAAAAAAGAAATATCAGCACTAAAAATACAAAAATAAACAAAGAAAGAAAAGAAGTCGAAGCCTCAGAAGTATGAAAAGATATATGAACAATAAAGCAGATATAAACTTAAAAAGCAATAAGGGCACATTTCTCCACTGAGGCAGAGTTTATGACCGAGGTTACGTCGAAATAAAATTGATGTGTAATAAAAACAGCACGTCTCAACCTTTCATCAGTCTGGGCTCAAAAATAGCTCAGCTGAAAACAGACTCTGTAAAAAGAACCTCTTTTTATTGAGTGAGGACATCTGATTGTGCCATGATGAGCAGACATCCACACACTCCCAAACTAACTTTTCCACTTCTTCCCAGAGCTCAGTGATATCTTTGGCTGGCGTCTCCCTCCCCACTCGCCTCTCTGGAGAGCGCTGGCCCTCCGTCCTCCGCCTCCCTGCTTCCTCCCCCGGCTCCTCTTCCCGCTGATGAAGATTTAAACTCTGGCCTATTTCAGATATTATTGCCTCAGTGCGCTCTGTAAATCATCAGGATAGGAGACCACATCAAACAGGCTGGAGTGAAGGAATGGAGGGATGGAGGGATCAGGAGACGAGTAGCCGTATCAGAGCAGACAGGAAGAAGCCTGAGAATCAGGCTTTAATGGAGTCATAAATGCTGCTGAAAGAGAGGAAATGTTTTGGGATTTTTGCGCTAGTGTGGAGGGAAACAGGGTTTCCAGGTCTGGAGTTATGAGCGTCTCTACCGTCTTTTGGGTCGACTAGGTACAGCTTGATGTCTCAAAGTTCTGCAGTTGGTAGAATTGGTCTAATTTTTTAAAACCACTGGTTCCGCCTTTGTTTTATAATGTAATGTATTCATTAGGGCTGTCACCTTCAAGCGTATGAATTCATTACACGTAAATTAACGTGTTTTAAAACTTAACGCAAGATTAACTCTTTGTCTGCCAGCCATTTTCAGAGCATTATGAACAATCTTTCAAGACCCAAATAATATTGTTTTCTACAACTATGTAAACACTAAAGCTACCAAAAAAGAGTGGACTCTCTTCTTTCATGTCTCTCTTCATGTTTTTGATCCAAAACATACTTTTTTTTTATCGCATTCATCTTCGGCGCGCCATCTTTTTATCCTCTTCATGATCTCCGTTTTCTTTTCTTACAGTCGCACCGCTCTTCCTCTCTGAACAACCATGCCACACCCTCAGTTGGAGCGTGAACTTTTCTGACTTGCAGCATTAACTATGCCTCTGTCATCTCACATCTTCTCCTTATATCCATGCTGATCTCTTATCCGAATAGAGCACAGCTCTCACCCACAGGAGCTTATGTGCATGATTTTGATTGACAAGCTCCGCCAGACCCCACCTCTCCTGCTGAAAAACATAATTTACTTCTTCAGACACAGTAAATGGTTGCAATCAAAAGGCAGCAAACAAAGATATTCTAATTTTAGCCTGTTGAAAAAAAATTGGATTTACAAACCTTCTCTTCTTTATGAATTCATTTGATTAGTCATGCACATAGACTGTAAAAAAAAATGGACGTCATCTTGCTCCACTCTAAGTGAGGTTGCCACAAAAACAGCTCCCCCTGGTGGCTGGCTGCAGTATAGGTCAAAAAATATGTCTCCCCAGTCATTCCAGATGGGCTGTGGTCAAACTTTAAAAAATTAATACACCTGGTAAAAATGTTTCTCAAGATTCCCTGATTGTGTGAAGATATCATTTAGGTACCTTGAGTTCACTGATAGCAATGTGGTGTAAGTCAGTGGCCTGCATCCAAACAGATAGACAGAAACTGATAGAAAACATGATGGTCTACCCTCTAGCACTACACCAAACCTCATCTGAGCCTCTTCAATCTGTTATTATAATAAATATTAGATATGTTTAAAACGTCTGGTTGGGCAGCCTCTGACAGAATACCTGCAGTAACCAATGAGAAGCACAGACCTGGAAGCGTCATCATCAAGATATTACAGCTCACAGTTGTGAACCAAAAGTGTGGTCAAGAATGAGTTATGCATTGTGTGAACCTAGGGATTGTGATGTTAAAAACTAGTCAGAATTGTCTTTATGTGGTTGGGGTTAAGTGGCACATCCCATGCACAGAAGCGCTTTCTCTTTCTAACCAGACTCCTTCTCTGTGTCTCTCTCTTACACAGATGGGATGAACTGCATGAACAAGGACCACGGCTGTGCCCACATCTGCAGAGAGGCTCCCGGCAAAGGTGGAGTGTCGTGCGAGTGCCGTCCCGGGTTTGAGCTGGCCAAGAACCAGAAAGACTGTACACGTAGGTATCACATCTGATCTCAGAGCTCCTCAACATCAACACATGCCTTCTGCTGCCTGATTGTAGGATCTGACATAAGTCACGCTAATTGTCTGGCCTTGTGGGACATGTTTGTGGTTTAAGTTTGTGCTGTAAGGTTGCTGCAGTGGCTCCAACATAAAAGGCAGCCATTCTCATTTCTCTCTCTTAAACCAGCCAGACCACATTGACAAAAACAATGATTTGACACCACAGCTGCAGGTCTTCTACTGCCTCAACCAGTCTGTTTTGAATGGTTAGCTCATAGCTAAAACAACCGCACGCCACTGCCCACAGCACCTACTGGATCAGATAAACATACGGGTCTTTTCATACAACTGTAAGGAGTGATGTTGCTGCTGTTTCAGTATAAAACAGCTTAAATAAAAAGGTTCATCTCTGCAGGGATTTTTCTCTGTGGTATTGTCAGACATAAAAATCAGAGCGAGCACTTCTATTGGACGCCCACTCACCGGCCACTTAATTAGGCACATCTATCCAACTGCTTGTTAAAGCAAATTTATAATCAGCCAATCACATGGCAGCAACTCAATGCATTTATGCATGTAGACATGGTCAAGACGATCTTCTGCAGTTCAAACCAAGCATCAGAATGGATAAGAAAGGTGATTAGATAGACAGGCTGGTCTGAGTATTTCAGAAACTGCTGATATACTGGGATTTTCACCCACAACCATTTCAAGGGTTTACAGAGAATGGTCCCAAAAAGAGAAAATATCCAGTGAGCAGCAGTTCTGTGGGCCAAAATGCCTTGTTGATGCCAGAGGTCAGAGGAGAATGGACAGACTGGTTGGAGCTGATAGAAAGGCAACAGTAACTCAAATAACCACTGGTTACAACCGAGGTCTGCAGAAGAGCATCTCTGAACACACAACACGTCCAACCTTGAGGCAGATGAGCTACAGCAGCAGAAGACCACACCTGGTGACCCTCCTGTCAGCTAAGAACAGGAATCTGAGGCTACAATTCACACAGCAACACTAAATTCGGACAATAGAAGATTGGAAAAACGTTGTCTGGTCTGATGAGTCTGGATTTCTGCTCCACATTCGGATGGTAGGGTCAGAATTTGGCGTCGACAACATGAAAGCATGGATCCATCCTGCCTTGTATCAATGGTTCAGGCTGCTGGTGGTGTAATAGTGTGGGGGATATTTTCTTGGCTCACTTTGGGTCCCTTAGTACCAACTGAGCATGGTTTAAAGTCCACAGCCTACCTGAGTATTGTTGCTGACCATGCTCATCCCTTTATGAGCACAGTGTACCCATCTTCTGATGGCTACTTCCAGCAGGATAACGCTCCATGTCATAAAACTGGAATCATCTCAGACTGCTTTCTTCAGCATGACAATGAGTTCCCTGTACTCAAATGTCCTCCACAGTCCCCAGATCTCAATCCAATAGAGCACCTTTGGGATGTGGTGGAACGGGAGATTCTCATCATGGATGTTCAGCCGACAAATCTGCAGCAACTGTGTGATGCTATCATGTCAATATGGACCAAACTCTCTGAGAAATGTTTCCAGTACCTTGTCGAACGGTCATTTCATGGCTTCTGGCTGCATGATGTGCAACTAAATGTCCTCATCTTTTCGGTTCTTTCAGTCGTTCTGACCTCAGTGTGTCTATAAACTGAGCTGATGTTTAAAGCTACTGATCCTACCTCATAAAGGAAAACAATCTCAGACGTTGGATGTTTTGGGATCCTGCAGAACTCTGTCATCTGTTAATCTTTACTCAATTGACTTGTCACTTTATTTTACAGCCCACATGGCAGCAAGGTATTAACACTCAGTTTCATAGAGCTGAGTTTATTGAGGTTACGTGCCGGTGTGATGAAGGCTTTAAATTCTTCCTGTAATAAACATCTGTAATAGCAATGATGGACAAGTTCCAGTCGGCCTTCAGCGGTAAAATATGAGGGTGGACATTTAATACCAAAATCATTTAAGCGTTTCAGGCCAAGCTGAAGGTGCTGAAGGATTCAGTAGAGAGAATTCATGTCTGTAACCCCCCCCCCTCCACTCCTCGCTCCATCCTTGGTTCTCAGTCTTCACGCAGAGTGCCTCCAGCCATGGAATTTAAGGCTGCTGTTTTTGAGAGGGGAAAAATAAGCTTTTAGTTACACTTTGTTTGGCAACACATCTTGTTCTTCTCTCAGACGGCGAGAGTGTAAAGATTGTGAAAGGCTTTAACGCGTCCCCCACCGTGCTTATATTTTATAAGCGGCGAGGGATGCAGTGCTGTGCCGGCCTGTTGAGCAAGGCGGCACAGGACGGCAGTAAACGGGCGATGAAAGAAGAGGTAGTTATTTCTATTACACTCCTCAAAACACAAACATACATACCTCTCCTCCAGTTTCACCCCTAGTTCTTTTTCCCACATCCTTTCCCTCCTTCTCTCCCGGCTTCATCCTTTTTTAAGTTGTTTCTTCCACTCTCCTCTCCTGCCCTGAAAACATCCAAAAGTGGTCAAAGCTGAGGAAACCACACCACTTAGAAAAATCTCCCTGAAAATGTTCAGACATGCTTTCTCTTTTCACCTCAAGAAATGTGATGATTAAACAAATTATGAGAAAGCACAAGTTTTGGATGGAAACTTCATGTTTACTATGGCAAACTCTGATCTAAATTTTTTGAGGGATGTCAAAAAATATGACTCAGTTCGCTTTTTCAAGGTTTCCAAGGAAGTAGAGTTTGACCTTGCGGATAATGGCCGAGCTTCTTGATTTCCTCTGAAATGTCCCAAAGTGAAATTTTCAGCTTACAATAACTTCTTTCTCACACCGATTTTTATACGCCAGGAAGTTTACCAGGAAGTCAGAGACCTGTTTTAAGAACACGTTTTCATTTGTGTGTAGATAGGTGCTTTTAATCGTGTGATCAACGAATCAGTCAAGTTACTCAACTTTAACGCCAAGCTGCAGTATTCAATGCCCTGAGTAAATGTTAGTCACGTAACTCAATGGAAAACAAACAAAAGCTAAGTCCCATGTCATTATTTTACACAATCCATGATATATTGCCCAATCTTAATGATGCAGTCATTTTGCCTAAACCTAACCACATGTAGGGCTAAAAGGGGGCTCTCAAACGTTGGAGGTCTTAAGATCCTGCAGAACTCTGTCATCGGGCAATCTTTACCCAAATGACTTGTCACTTTATTTTATAGCAAATCTTTGCTATATGACATCACATCATGAGACAGTTGTGCATCCAGGACTTGAAAGGCCTTGGCAAATTGCCAATTCAGGCCTAAGCTTTAGTAATGCCCTCTCAGATCTGATGTTGGCCGGCTGAACCTCAACTGTACAAGTGAAATATCGAAAACTTTTTCATGGCTAGAAAACTGGACAGCATGGACTGATGACATCATAAGTGATTGGATTTAAAAGACCTGTTAGACTCACATTTCTGACCTAAAGCCACCAAGCGGGTCAGTTTGGTTCATCTTGGTGCAGCATGCATTTTATGGTGTTTCCATTAACTACCGAAACTACCAAACTACCGGCCCATACAGTCCCACTTTTTGGTTCCCCTTCTGTTGGGTTGCCAGACACACTGAACCGATCCCAGAGGGTGGAGTTCCAACACTGAAACAAAGGTTGGTAGCACTTTTTAACAAAGAGCCACATGCTAATCATAAAGAAGACAAATAGCTGGATGTCTTCTATCATTGCTCTTTGTTTACTGTGTTGCGTTTTTTCTCTCCATTGGATTTATTTGCGAGGTATGCTGTGTGGCACTGCTATGGTATCACACTATTACGTAGCTGATGCAGCTATTGGCATCTGGCTTACACACTGCCTACCACAGGGGGGCACAGTTGGCTGTGGAAACCAAACTGTGCTGATCCATACAGGACCACTTGGTGGGAAACAGTGGTTTCCAAAGTGGGGTTGGGAATTCCTAAGGGGATTGCAAGATACTGGTGAAAGAATTGCATGATGCCTTCAGAAAAAAAATGAAACCCTTAGAAATTAAAAGTTGCACATTATTGTAAAAGTCTACTCAAACAGATATTGTGTCTACTTTTTACAAATTTAATGAGTCACTAAAGTAGTTTTTGGATTAGCCTGTTGTTGATCGCACATGGTTGTAAGCAATGTTAAACCACCTCAAGAGACAGTGGGTGGTCACAAGTTTTTTCTCTGGTGAAGGCTGGAAAGTTTGGGTACCCCTTACCAAAGAGACCTAAAGCACCAGGCCAAAGTGCCCAATCAAGCTTTTGCACTTTGTCACACCACTACATCATGCTGGATCACCCTTTTCTGCAGCTTTGAACTCAAGGATGTTGACTTTGATTTCATGGGTCATGTGTTAATTATTGTGAAAAATCCATGAGTAAGACCTGACTGTGTGTGTTTTTCCTCAGTGACATGTAACTATGGAAACGGAGGCTGCCAGCACACATGTGATGACACAGACACAGGGCCGGTGTGTGGCTGCCACCAGAAGTACGCCCTGCACTCAGACAGCAAGACCTGCATCGGTGAGTGACAATCAAAGATGGCTTTTTGTTTCACACAACATGAAGTTCTTTCAGCTGTTTGGTAGATACAGTGGAAGACAAAAGCCAGTCATACTGTTCCTACGCTCAGCTAGGATGATTTTTTGCTAAAACTGAACTGAAGTAGTGCTGCTCACTGGAATTTAAAGATATCATTTAGCATCCGTCAGTGTCTTTTCAAAGTAACTAAGATATGCTTAGTAAATTCCAATGTTGGGAAACATAATGAAGCTGAAATGGGTATTAGGTTTTGTGTAGATATGACATCCGTGTCTCTTCAGTGAAAGACCAATATATGTCCAAGTCATACTTAAACCCTGAATGTTGCACCAAGTACTCTACGCTTTACATTCATCAAGGAATTGGGTTCTATACTTTGGTACCCAAAGTAGAGTTAAAAGGGAGAACAGGTTGACTATGGGATATGTCCCTAGCAACCAAGTATATGCTTGATTGCCCTTTGACAAGCCACCTGGGCTCATCCACCAGGGGTCTCCTCAGAAACTCAGAATGTCATTCTCTGTGCTGAAGCTGGGTTTCCCAGATGAACTTCAGACAACATCCCATGTGCTTCCCATTTGAAATTCTATTCAAAGCTGGTTTGGATTTGTTAGCTGGATTTTGGCTACCTTGAAATTTGAAATAATATAAGTCTAATGTGTCCTTCCACCAATTGGTTGCCAACTATTTTTAATATATCCCATTTCAAGAAAACAAGATACACATTGGATACACCAATCATCATTCACCAGTGAGCTACATAGATAGACCCAATCTGTTGAGTAGTCAGTAATTCATCAGCAGCCAGGAGTCGCCTGCCTTGTGCAAGCCAAATTCTGGGTCTCACATAAAAAGCTATCCATTTTCACATTGCTTTTTGTTCTAAACAGCAAAGAATGAATGAGACATTCAAGGTAAGTGGAGTTATCCATAACTCTGTTCTCTTAACCTTCTTTATGCTGATTTAGTAAAAAGGAAGTTTGTTTTAATCCCAAAGCTTTTTTTCCACCAGTTTGTCTTTGCTCTTGTAGACTGTGTGCTACCAGTGATGTTTCCAGTCTCATTACTTTGAGAATCTGTGTGTCAAGTACCTGTACTCTGAGATATAAATCATCTGTGTGCTCTAAATCTAATGAATGTTATGGGTATTGTAGATGTAGGAGCTGAAGTTCAAGATTGAAGTTTAAGGTTAATTGTTGGATTGTGGTTTGTGGACTCTTTGGCTGTAGTGTGATCTTTGGTGATAGATTGTTTTTGTTCTTGCACTTTGTGTTAGAATAATTAATAGGCACATGGGAATAAACAGATGTGTTCAGCATTAAACTCAAAATGCAAGGGTCCAACGAAATGGCTAGATTGCTCAGGGCTGATACCGCACTCCATCAGGCCAGCACGTACAGTCCAGTTGCCTGATTTTGATGAGGAATGAGGACAGTTATTTTCCTGACATCGCTTTCCAAGCTGTGCTACTGTCTTTTGTCCGTACTTCCCAAAGTTGTTCCCACTTTAACCAGTTCACAAGCTAAAACTGAATCAAAGTGTTAAGAAGCAACTGAACCACACTATTTAGGCCCCAACCGACTAAAACAGCAAGAAGTACCTTTATATTGACCTTTGGGTTGATTGCTGACAAAGAGTAATACATTATCAGCAACAACTGCCTAGAAAGATAATCATTGTACTCAAATTAATTCTAAAGAGATTAGCCAAAAAAAAGAAAGAAAGCATGTTCCCCTTACTTTGTCTCATTGAAAGACAAATTTATATGACCATCTGATGTGAAATTTTCATCTAAAATAGTTTCAAGAAGAATGAACTAGTTGCCTGACTGAGCCAGTCTCTATTGTTGGACCCTAAATCTCATCCAGACCAAATCAATTGAATCAATTCAAAACATGAGATTTTAGGAGGTCCAAAACAAAAACCCGAACAAACAAGAAGGGTGGGTTAGTGGAGAGAAAAGATCTAAAAACATCTGTATCAATGGGCTAAAAACTGACGAGTTTGGATCACGATTACTTTAGGGTCCACTCTTGCCAGATTTCCTAACTTGGCTGGATGACATTTTACCAAACTGTCCATTTAATGAGCTACCTGGGAGTCCATGTGACTTTGTTTACAAGTTCTGGTTAATTTGTAATAGGCAGTGTAAACCCTAATGAATCAAATAAAAAGTAAACTTTTCCATGTGGTTAAAGACAACTACCAGGAATGTTTCTAACACTTAATATTCAGGCTGGTTTTACATGTGGTTGGAATTAAAACTTGAGTAAGATATGAGATCGATCAGCTTGTATACATATTGGTCTGAAGTACCTGCACAGCTAGAGAGCACATCAGGTTGTTTGGCTGTGGGTTGATGGAGTCCTGATCTGATATGTTGTCCTCCCTGCTGTGTTTAAACACTGGAAACACCTTTCTCTTCTTTTGTATATTTCTCAGTGTTTTTCATTTTCAATGATTGAACAGAACCGTGCTGCTTCTTAGCAGCGCCATATTTTGACTGCTGATAACCGCATTTCCTTTCCAGCTGCCCTGAAGGAACTCCGTCAAGAAAAAGCTTCGAAGAAGAAAACGATGAGATCGTGCAGGAACCCTCTTCTCCATACTTTCCCAATGTCCTGTTTCTTTTCTCTCTTTGTCTCTGTCTCTCTTCACACTTTGACGAGAGAAGGACTTCTATGTCTGTGGTCTGAGTGTCCCAACTGCTCTGTGGGCCTACCTGTAACCCCCTTCCCAACCTTCCCTTGTACCCTCTCTCTGTAGTGCCGTCCCTCTGCTCCTCCTCCCTCCTTCTCTTCCTCCTGCTTTCTGGTGATAGTAACTGATTGCCTGTCTTGTCTCAGCATCCATGTTATAGCCAAATCAGGTGGATTTGAGAGCCTCAGTTCACAAGAGGGAAGAGTGACTCTGGGTGGGGGTCGAACGGTGCTAGACTCAGACATCTCAATTGCAGCCTGATCTTAGGTTTAGCTCCCAAGAAAGCAAACCTAACCTGTTCCTCCAGCTCTCTCACCTGCTCCTCATCCTCATGAGAACAAAAAGCAACCAACTCACCGACTACCAAAACCCACAAACCACCAACAAAGTGACCTCCATGCCTCATCCCCATCCATCAGCCCCCTTTTCTTGCTCCATACACTTCAATAAAGAGGCAGGGACTTGCACCACTCACTCCTCTCCTCTCATAACTTGCATGTGTCCACTCATAGATATCTCCCACTGCCTTGTTTGCTAAACCTTCCGTCCATCTGTCTGTTTGTCTGCTTGTTCAGCTGCATGGGAAAACATGCATTGCATTTCATGGTTTCCCTTTTTATTTCTGTTTCTTATAATTTCTTTTATTCTCCTTTTCAAATTGAAGTACATTTTTATTGTTGTTGTTGTTTTAAGTGACCCTGTTCACCAATGCATTGGTTTTTAACATTTCCCTTCTAGCTGTAGTTGTAGTTAAGTGGTTTTACTCCCCCCCTTCCTTCCTCCCTCCTCGTCCCGTGTAGGTCCGGCTCTCTAAAACGCTCCCCTCTCTGGGGGCCTCCCACCACCACTTAGTCTCGCAGACTCTTAAGGAGCCAGTGGGCCCGCGGTCCTCTACTCCTGCCACCCCTTCTCAACCTGTCTTACACTCACATTTTTATCTCCCTCTCTGACAGATTTTTTCACACACTCCAGCAAGTAGTCGCTCAAAAGCACGAACACTGGTATGCACAAGTATTTGATTCAACAATTACACATTCACACAGCCACATTTCACCCGTTAGCTGAGCACCAGAAAGCCTCCATTCATCCCTGAGTGCACCTCAGAGAGTACTTCATTTTGACGATCAAGCGCCTCAGATGAGAGAGAGAAAAACGGTAGTGGGCTGGGAAATGGAAGGGACATTAATTACCCCAATATCCAGCTCCCCCCACCTCCCTTAGGTCTGTGTTTGGACATCAAAGCTCGCTCCTATTGCGGCTAAAGGCATCCATTCACAAAGAGATGCTCATTCAGGCCCTAATGACTCAGGCCCAATGAAAGGCCAACTCCCTCTCCAAGCCCCATCATCAAACCCGCCGTCCCCAGCACCACATGCATGCCATCTTAACAGCCACAGCCACCTTCCTCCCTCAGCCCTCCCCTGACTCCACTGCCCAGCTTTGGGAACATGTTTTTTCCAGCGTTGACTGTTAAAGCCAGTTGAAATGTGTTCCATAGACAAACAGGCAACCAGCGCTGCCCCAGACTGCCTCCTCCTGCTTTTTTTTTTTATTCCTCTGCATGCACCCCCTACCTTTAAAACCTCATTTCCCACCCCTCTTCCCTCATTTACCTCTCCCATTATGGGCCATGATGGGACTGATTCAGCCTTTTCTCTCACTTGCTCTTTCTTTCCCTCCTCTGTCCATCATACCCTCTTGATCACCTCGTCATTGCTCAGTTCCTCAAGTGCCTTTCTCTCCTGTCCAACCTCTTGTTCTCCCCTATAGCACCCCTCTCCTTCTTCTTCTTCATGTTCTTGTCATTGTCACCCCTTCCTCCTTTTCTTTACCTCTGTCTCTGTGCCCACATTCAAGGCAGCTTGTCTTGGAGGTTTTGGACATCCTTTCCTTCTGCTCTCTGTCTCGTCTTCCTCCTCCATCCTTACACGAGGGAATCATTGCTGACAAGCGTGGCTGTTTGATATGGAAGACAGAAACTCCATCGGCAACAACAGCAACGTCTGCATCAGAGATAAAAGTTCCCTTTACGTTGACCCAATCCCCCAAAACCCTGCACCTCTACCTTTATTTCATGTGAGCCCTAAACCTTTACCCCTTCCCTACCTACCTTCCTTACCTACCTACCTACCTACCTACCGCTTCATTTTGTAAGCTACACACTGATCATTTTCATTTACTTTGTTTTGTTCTTTTGTTTGCTCTGGGGGATTTGTCATTTGTTTGGGGATTAACACTCTAACAGGGATTTTGGCGCTTCTTCATCGCTTCTTGCTTCTTGGCTTTGGTGTTTTTGCTCAAACGCCAAGAGGGGCTGAAGGTCTGGTCATTTGGGCTTCTCATTAACCTGCTGCTCACTGTTTGTCCCCTTGTCACTTGTGTTTTAGAGAAAGATGAGGCTGCAATTGAGAGCTCTGAGTTCAATGCCACGTCAGTAGCTGATGTGGACAAGCGGGTGAAACGGCGGCTACTTATGGGTAACTCTTTTCTTCCTCTTTCTATGTGTTGCCATGGCGCTTGTGCTTGTACCCCGATTCTACTTCTCTCCGTTTCTCCTACTCGTCCTCTCTTTTTTTTATTTTGTTTATTCCTCTTTGATGCCCACTGTGTCTACCCCCCACAGTCACAGTTTTGTTGCAACAATATCTAACGTGATGAAGAAAAGGAGTTTGCTGTTTTCCTTTGAACCCTTCCTCCCTAACCCCTTCCTACCAAAATTTCAGGAGGTTTTCTTGAATACTAACAGTCACTTTCCCAGTGGTACCTTCAACTCTATATTTTTAATGTCCCCCTCCCTTGTTTTCTCATCACCCCTGTTAAAAAGACAGAGCACCTAACTCGCAAAGCAAAACCCCTTTAACAGGTACCGTCCCTTTAAGAGGCAATTAAAGACAGCTTGGTTTGATTCAGGTAAAACCATCAAAGATAACCCGTCTTCTTAAGTAAGGCTGGGCTCAGGCCACAGGAACTGATAATGAATGGGATTATGTCGACTGTAGGAGTTTACCGACTTGTTGTTTGGCAAGTTGCACACCCATTGAGATTTTCCAATCTCATTTAACATTGTTGACGTATGAGATTTAGAATCTGCATGATTCAATCAACACTTTCTAAACAAGACAACAACATCCAATTGCAGGGTGTTATTGGGATATTGGATTATGAAATGTGGACATCATCATATCGGTGTAACAGTGCCCGCAATTCAGGATCCAATACAGCTTACCATGCTTAGTTGACAATCTGATTTGTTTAATGATTTTTTTTAATTATTATTACTGTTTGTGAAGCATTTAACTTTTTAATCATTCTTATTTTATCTCAAGGAGATTTACAAAAACAGTAGGTCTAGACCAAAGGCTGTGTGTTACACGGACTTAGTCTCGGTGACATCACCCATGTGTTTCTAAGGCAGCATTTTGAGGCCTATCGTTGCAGGGTGCCTTATTTGTAATGTTCTACCCAACTTAGCTTCTGTCAAAGTGGTGTAAGGTAAAGTGGTGGGGCTACATCTAGAACCAGCCTCAAGTAGACATTTGTGGTCTAAAGCACTTCAGCACTGACTTCATTCCTCATGGCCTGAAGTTTCTGCTTGTTTTAGACCTGCTAATGTTATTTTTTTCACAAAGACCAACATCAGGACAAGCTAAGGAAGCCAATCGGAACCCACCATGAGTAAAACACTTTGAAGCTTTTTGAAGTCACATGCTAGTTTTCTACTGAGTCAGCAATTCAAATCAGCCAGTTTTAAACTGTCTCGTGAGGTATCAAGAAAACCCTAGCTTCGGCCCCATTTACACAACAACATTTCAACCCAAAACACAAAAACAGAGAAAAAAATCTGTGTTTACATGGAAATGCTGAGAAACTGTAAATGCATGCCGGGCCTGCAGTTGGCGGCTTTTGGTAGATCTCCACCAAAGTAGAGTTGGGTCAATCATTTGATGTATTGGCTACTGCTAAGTGCAAAAGTGATGCAACAGATGCACATTTTGTTGAAAGAAAGTCAGCAGATTTAGCGAACTGAGCAGCACAAGCTCAACATGGTAGTCCACAACGATCATAACAACAATACTGTTATCTATGCAGATGCACAAAGTGGAGCATGACGTTAGCGTTTCCACTGAAGACTCCGGCTTGCTGTGTACATGGCAACGGTGGCAGCAGCATTTCAGAAAAAGTCCACTTGGGAGGCTGTTTTCAAAAGTTGCGTTTTAGGCCGTCTAAAATGCAGTTTCTGTGTGAATGAGAGACTGAAAAGCAACAAAACTTTTGTGTTTCATCCTAAAACTGTGACATGTAAACAGCCCCTTAGTCTTCGAGGACAAGAACCAAATGACTTTTTTTCAACAGTAGTTTGTTTCATCACAGTTTTGATTCCATGACAGTGTCCTGATTTAAAATCTATGAACTTTCCTTGAGTTGGTGTAGCAGCCTGATTTTAAATGGATGTCTCCATGTCTCCTGCAGACTGAGCCCAGCCTTACAAATTCATGAAGTCTTTTTGTTGGATCAAGATTTTAATTAGCCCAAATGAAAACGGTGCTCTTGTCTTGAGCAATTTATCCTAGGAGACCATGCTGCAGGAGGTGACCCCTGGCTGAAATAGTGTGTTATGGTTTCACCTCAGATCACATGCCCATTGGATGTACACCTCAAAATGATCAGCATCTGTTGTTTTGGTTACTGCAATAAAATAAAACTTAGCATTAGAGCTACAGGTCAACCCTGATTTTAACTGATAGTAAGTATGTATTAGGAAATGTCATGCCCTGTTAAGTACTACTATTACAATCCAAACATTTCAGACTTCCACTTCTAAGAGTACAATCACTTGGTTTCCAATGGACTGCATCCTTTCACTTCTCCCTCACACACCAACTTTCTACGCTGTTGGTTTTCATTTGTATTTCCTCAGACAGAGGTACATCAGACAGAAATCTGTCCCGTTTTTCTCAAGCGAACACTTAAACATTTCATCTCAGCAGGTTCTGGCCCATGGGCTTGGAGGAAGGTGCTTCCTTGTCCCTCCTCTTTCACTTACTACTTTTTTCTCCCACTCAATCACCTTCAACTAAATAATACAATTTCTCCTCTGTGACTCAACCCTGCTTCACCTCCAGCTGCACCACCATGTAACCTGCCCACTTGTAGACATTTTCAAGCCAGGCGAGAATGCTATGTCAAACACTGACGATCAACAGAAAAAAATTACATAAAATAGGCCTGAGTTGTCCAAACTTACCCAATATGAAGCAGTGTGAGCAGACCACAACACATCTCACGCCGCAAAAAGAATATTGAACATAAGGCCCCACCACTTGTACCGTAGTTTCACCTCAAACGTGCGCTTGGAATGACCACAGAAAAAGCCAGTGACACAATTTTTAAAAACCTCATCATTCTCTCACTGTGAGTGACCAAATCCAAATCATCCAAACAAACTAAATCTGAGGCTGTGGTTCTCAGTGCTACAAAGGTGTTACAGTTCAAGTATCTGGAGGTCATGTTTCTGAGTGAGGGTAAAACAGATCATAAGATCCCACATCGTAAACATGAACTTAAAGTAATAATGCTGGATGTCCATTCTAAAAGTGTGCAAATTTCCAAACTGCTACATAATCATATGTTGTAGAAATCACTAAACCTGTTTGTAAACGGCTAAATCTGTATTGAAAGTAGAACAAGATCTCCGGAAGATCTTCGCAAGACTGGCTGTAATGATGACATCATCACATAAGGGTCTCCTAGCTGGCATGTTAACACACGCATTGAGCTGCTGTGACCCTTTCTGGCTTTCAGAGGGCTGGCCAATCAGAGGGAAGGGGGTGTGGAGCCTTAAAGAGACAGCAGCTCAAACCAAAAGGCGGACTTTTCAACAAGGTTGTTTTTAAATACCAGTGTGAGAAAAAGTTTTTTTTCTTTTCTTTTTTTTTTTGCTGTAAATCATGTTTGGCGGGGACAGTATAGAGTCAAAGCACAATAACCCCTCTTTAATGTCTGACAGATGTTAGCATAGCAAAGAATCATAGTTTCTAATCAAGGTGTTTACAGGGCTGACTTGTCTGCTTCTTCTAATGGAAAGAAGTCAGCTAGGTGTTTTGAGAATATAATTGAAATCTGTCCTAGGTGAGTCCTTTTAGAGTTTTCTTGGGTGGTCCAATTAATCCAAAACGTGTTAACTAAGTTTATACCCCTTGTGGCCAATGGATACTGCTGTATCTCTTAAAAAAAAGCTAGAAGACTTGTTGCGAAAAGTGACGTAAAGTTTGGGTCAACTTTCGCAACCAGTTGCCACCATGACCCTGGAAGTAAGTTAACAGAGTAAGTAGTTGTTGCACCACACAGAATGGCAGACATAATGGTTTTCGATCCTGGTTCCATCAAAAAGTCTTTGGCCAAGATATTGTGTGAATTTTTCAAAGGCAAATAAAGTGCAAACAACACTTTTGAGATTAAGTAAAAAAGTTCAAAGTTTAGCTCTTATTCTATCTTAATCGTACAGTTTTGAATGGAAGTGCCATTGACATGTTGGACTTCATTAATGCTGCTCCTCCTAAATGTTTATTTTTTGGGTTTCTCTATCATGTCTTTGTGCATGAACAAAAATGTGTGTCTCCATGTGTCTGCAGAGAGCACAGAGGCCATCCTGGTGCTGCATTGGCACAGCCCGAGCAGCATCAGTATGTTAGATTTGACACTGCCATCAGTTTGTCTGCTTCCTCTGACACACGGTGCTTCAGCGTCTGCCGTCACACGGCGCCGGCAACATGCTGATCAAGACAAATGGAACTGACGCTAATAAAAAGAGGTGTTTCTGAGGGAGCGGAAATGAAACAGAGAGGGCACAGGAGAGGAGGGAGCGTGGGCGACTGGATGAAAAGTAACACTGAGACGTTTCATGATGTGGATGTTGTACTGAAAGCTAAATCAGGAGCCAGATGCGGGACACATGTGAGCAAAAAAAAAAAAAGCAGCATAAGAGAAAGTCAGAGGTGCTGCAGTGGCTG
The DNA here is from genome assembly GCF_033239565.1 of Halichoeres trimaculatus. Classification (NCBI taxonomy): domain Eukaryota; kingdom Metazoa; phylum Chordata; class Actinopteri; order Labriformes; family Labridae; genus Halichoeres; species Halichoeres trimaculatus. The sequence continues at coordinate 8,170,835 of NW_027437199.1, read as the reverse complement.
AAACCCTGGATTCCAAATAAACCGTCACCTCAGGATGGATGGAGCTGCACTGAGGTGTGTGTGTGTCTGTGTGTGTCTGTGTGTATGGAAAGTACAGGTGTATCCGTAATGTGAATGCATGCCAGAGCCATGCCTGACTGACAGCTGATTTATGTGCCCATCACAGAGCAGGAACAGGGATCTTGTTAAGCCCTGAAAGGCGATCGTCTACTTCTCACCTTTTTTACGGTATGTCGGAGCGTTTGCTGTGACTTGGCATGATGCTTTGGTATAAACAGTGACACGCTTCTCTCTCATGCTCCCCGGCTTTAATCAATGGAACATGTGTCCTCCTCTCGTGGAAAGAGCGGTTTGCAGAGGTCAGCGTTTCCATGCCAGGAGCATGATGGACATGTATATACTTACTGTCGTCCCTCTCATTCCTCCGCTTCTCCTTGACAAATTCTAATCCCTGCACATGAAGTTGTCACGCTCATTCAAGCTGGGAGATGAGAGTTGAAATGAAGTTGTGTTCACCTCACAGACTTTGAATCTGCCTAAAGCATAACCGGCAATTTTCATTCAATAGGTTTCTTTTCAGTTTGTTTCATGTGGTGTCATATGACCTGGTGTGGTGGTATTACTTTACTCACCAATACTCCAGAATCTAAGTTTGAAAGGAGACATTTTTGGCAGCACCATAAGAATCAATATATATCTGCCCTGTCTGAAACCACTGTCTGACCAAGGTGTCCCTTGACTTAATTTCTGTACTTGATCCAGCAAATTTTCAAAGTGAATATAAAAACTAGCATTATTTATTTTTCAACGTGAAGATGACTTCTTATTTCTGCACAGGGAAAAGAATAAATGCTAAGAGGATCAATTTATGGAAAGTATGAAATAAGCAGCAATTCAAAAGATGCTTTCAAAAATAAGTGCATGTTTTTTCTTTTGCAAGCAGGATTTTACTTCAAGAGAGCTGTTTTAGGCTCTGAACTCTACCTTTGGCACCACCGCTGTAGCTTTACATGACTGTAAAAAAAAAATAGTTGTCATTTCTCACACTTTTGTTTTGGAAACCCTTATTCCAGCCTCTTCCTTAAACACTATTAGAATAGAACTTTATTTTTCATTGCAACAAGTTCAACGAAATTGCAAATTTTTTGGACAGCTATACCTTTAAGACTCGCTGCTCCACAAACCCCCTTCCCTCTGAATGGCCAGCCCCCTTAAGGCCTGTCAGGAGCAGAGCTTAGTGTTTGAGGCCATCATTATGCAATTACCTCGTCATTTCAGCAGGTCTTGCGTAGATCTCATGAAGATCCTGTTGTATCTTTAGAACAGAATTCTTTTGAGCAGTTTTCAGACAGATGTGCATATTCAGTGTGAACATCCAGCATTGTTACTTTATACCTATTGGAAAGCCTGATACCTCCTCCTAGAGAAAAGAAACAAACTGACAAAACTACTGGCCCACCTCCCCAACCTAGAAGGCTAATCATCTCAAAGAACGTTGCAGGTGTACAAAAAGTAATTTCAACATCTTTTCCTGTTGTCCAAAAATGATTATTATTGTATTGATAAATTTGCAAACCCCAGATCTATTTTCCAAAAAAATATCTTTCATGGCATGAAGAGCTGTTGAAAGCGTCCAGTGACACAACATAACTGAGAATAGCTTTTGATTAAAAGACTTCCTGTTTATATAAAAGGAGCACTTTCTTACACCACTTCTCTTCAAAGTTACCAAGCAGTTACTTTTTTTCTCCCAGAACAAAGAATATCGCCTTCACAATCCCTTTCCTTATTGGTTTTGTTAATTGATACTATTTGGAATGTTAAGATATTATTCATGAAAACAACCACAAGTAAAAAAAACTGAGACTGGTGGCTTTTAAAGGAGAGACATATTTCTGGATAACAATATTGCTGCTACCATTTGTGCTTGGAACTGGGAAGTCGGGAGTTGGAGTGACGTCATCTCCAAGTTGAGCGTTCCAGTTGCCAAGTTGGAAAAGCGTGCCTTAACAGCAGTATTTCTTTATATAAACATTAAATAATACTATATATACGGCTGATTGATTGCGACAAATGCTAGTTAGAAATTCTACAATGAAAATAATCTAACAGGAGCTTAATTACTGTTTAGCCCTGAACTCGGAATTTCCTACTGGGTGGTACTCTGACTTACAAGTCGGAAATTCCGATCTCGGGGGGCGTTCCAGCTGGGCATCCCCACTCGGAACTTGGAAATGCCAACTTACGAGCACAAATGGAACGCAGAATATTTTTCACAGTATCAAGTAAAATTTGCGAATGAAACTTCAAAGGCTCATCATGTACTCAACAAAATTACAATTGTTGTTAGTAGGGATGCACGATAAATCCGTATTAATGTCAACAATCGCTCCTCCCTTTGATCCTCTCCTTGGTCGTCCTTTCTCACAATCGTGCCCCTCTTTTTTCTCTGAACTACCTTGACACATCATCTCTTTCTTTTTTTTCTTTTTTTTTTTCAATATTGATATCAGTAAATATTGGCTACCAGCCATAACAACAATATTAATACCCGATATCGGTATTGTTAGCATTCAAGAAGACTAAACTCTGAGAACTTAGAGGTGTCCTGTCTTCATGAAAGAGAAGCTACATGCAGAAAGTGCCCTGACACACACTCTCAGACACACACACGTAGAAAGCAGGCTGGGACAGAAATATGCAGGGTTAGTTTGAGGGTGTAGAGGCTTGGAGAGGGGGCTGAGGAGGGTAAGAAAGGCTTGTCCAGCATATCAATCAGGCCCGGCAGTGCGTCTGTGTTCCTGCGCTTGGTCTGGCCCCGGGCTGGGCTGGGCGTGGTTTTGGAGAAAGAGGGGGCCTGAGCAGGACTGTACTCACCCTCAGCTAATGATAGGGCCCACTGTACTCAGTATAAATCACTCTGACCCATAAACACCACCTCCACCCACGTCACGTCTGCTCACATACATGTGCGTCTGCATACACCTGAGTCTCAGTCAGGAGTTCTAAACAATACACATTCTCACACACACAGAGACCCAGAAAGTGGACTGGGTTCTGCTCTCGTACCCTACAGGGATAATCAGACAGGCTGCCTCGATGATGGAGTGTCCCTCCTTCCAGCCAAGAACAAAAATCTCATACCCTCACTCAGGAAACTTCCCGCTCGTGACAGAGTTTAGGAATTGAGATAGTTTGTTATCCAGCTGCAAGAACTTCCACCGAGAGAAATAAGTCATGACAAGAATTGCAAAATGACGAACGCAGAGCATTGACGGATAAACAAACACCGGTTGGAAACAGAGATAAAGAGAGGAAAAAACCCAGAGAGATTGATGTTGTTTGGAGCTGCATGAAGAAACACAAACAAATCTCCAAACACCATCCTGTTTCCTGATAGAAAGCAGCAGCCATCTTGGCTCAGATGTGTTTGTGACTGTGCATTCTGAAAGGGCATTATGCTAATGCTTTGACCCCTAGATCTGGATGTGTTTGCCAGCCTGAAAGGACTTTTCCTGCTTCCCCTCTTCACTCCTCTCAGGCCCACAATCTCCTGGCATTTTAATTAAATTGGAAAAGCTGCTAGGAAGGAGGGAACATCCTCGATTTAGATGTTTCTGTTGTCCGGCAGAGGCCTTTGAATCCTTAATGTCAACTTTGCCGGACCTGAGAAGCACCTATTTGATGATGCAAACTCTTTTAATCTAACCGCTTCAGTTCCAAAAGGAAAGAGGAGTCACAAGCTTAATGAAATTTCTCAGCAACATGAAGTCTTTTCTCTGAAATTACTCAAGACAAACATGCTAAAGCGGAACAGTCACTAAGTGAAACTTCCTTATTAGGTGTCTTTTTATTGAATCCCTTCAACAAACACAAGTTAACGTCAAATTTCAGCCTCCTCAGCACTTCTCCAGGCCCATTGGGAAAGTGTGTGCTGAGCTTAGCTAAAGCAACAGCAGCCGGGCAGGTGAGCTAGAGTTACCATGAGCTCGTGTTTGTTTTGGGATCAACTCAGGCAATATTCACAAGTCCGAGCAAACTTTATCCTCACCGCGAACAAGAACATTTTTCTGGAGGAAAATATACAGGCCGGGTCCACTGAGTGTGCTCGAGACTTACTGCACTCAACTTTGCACAAACTTTGTTTTTCTATCTACTTACCTTAGCCCTTCCTATTTTTGTGTGTTAACTGATTTCTTGTCACATTTGGAAACAGGAGCGACCTTTGGGCCAAAGAGTTCTTCATCCTCCTCTCTCAGCACAGTGTCATGTGATTTTCTCCTGTGTATATGACAAACTACTGTTAATGAACGATGTGTTTACCTCTTTTTATGTCTCTCCTCTTGAAAATGTTTTGCTGTGATGTTTTCATGTGTGTTGACAAAGCTACATGAGCAAACACAAGGATAAGTCTGCACTTATTGTGTTCTCTGATTGTGTATTCTTGTCCTGCATGAAGCTTTGTTTCCACCACATCACCGTCAGTGTCTCTATCTTCACTGCAGACACGGGTCAGATGTTAACACTTCCTTCTTCTCCTCTCCATCTTTTTTTTTTTCTCCTGTGCCGCCATGTGTAGAGACCTGCGCTGTGAACAATGGCGGCTGCGACAGGACGTGTAAAGACACAGCCACAGGGGTGCGCTGCAGCTGCCCTGTGGGATTCACCCTGCAGCCTGACGGCAAAACCTGCAAAGGTCAGTGAATGCATCACAATGTGACACCGTCCCTCAGAATTTAGCTTGTCGCTTTGAGTTGCAGATTAGCAATGTTAGCATTAGTGTATGAGTCAGCATAAGAGCTGTGATGCATCATTACGCCTTAGTGCTTTCATATTGTTGTCGCAGTCCAGTGGTAGTCGTGATCCAGTATGTGAATTTCACAAAGCATGGGGGCTAAACACACTCCAGCGGCTCACACTGAACCTTTTTGACCTCCTTTACCATCCTAAAACGGTAATATGAAAGGACTGGGTCCGAGTTACTGAAGAGTGTCCACCAAGTCAAGTCCATCACATAAGTCCAAGCCTTTTCACAAACATAATATTCTGCCCTTGTTCGGGCTTCCTAGCACATTTTTGTTTGCCAAGAGCTCAATTTTAAGCTCCTTCAGGCACCCACACTGCAAAAAACAGAAATCTTATCAGGTGGTTTTGTCTTATTCTCAGTAAAAATATCTTTTTCAGTTAATATGAGCCACATTCACCTGACCAGTCCAAAAAATGTCTTATTTCAAGTTATTTTAAGACAAAAAAATAAGGTCTAAACTGCAAGAAACAATTGAAAAAGACCTGCCAGTGGGGCGGGAGAAATGTGCTTGTATTAAGACATCATTCAAATTTTGACACACATTTCTCCTACCCCACTGGCAGATTTATTTATATTATTATTTTACTACAGCAATTCAGACATCATTTTTGTCTTTTAATAACTTGAAATAAGACATTTTTCTGAAATGGTCAGGTGAAAGGGGCTCATTTCAAATCTAACAGATATTTTTAATAAAAACAAGAGAAAAATACTTGATAATAATAAAAATGTAATTGTTTTTGCAGTGCATATCCCTTTGTGTCCAGGGACCCTTTACCAATACCAATAGCTGTGCTTTGGTTTTGACCATGACCAATACAAATCCAGTATGGTATCAGTGTTAATTTAGGGACCTACAAACATCCTGGCATTGACGACGTCATAAATGCACATGGTTGTTGTGAACACAGAAGAGTGAGACTGGAACTGAATAATTCTGTCCAATGGATCGGCCGTTTGTCACCAATTTCTTATCATACCTTTTCTTGTCGAACAAGACCACACCAAATTGTAGCAGAAAGTCTGCTGAAAGGGAGTATAACATTAAAGAAGGACTTAAGTTTGGCGTCACAATCACAACATGCTTGGTGGAGGTCTGTGCTCTCTGAGTACTTTTCTAGTTGAATGGTTTGGTCTTATATCTTGAAAAATAGGACAGAGGATTGGCAAAAGTCCACCAATGGAACTACAATTCTGAACTGTTGCGTGATGGCTTTCAGGATTGTCCTGATCTAAATCTCCTAGCCATTGCGAAGATTCTGTGCTTTATGAATTGGGAGTAGCAATGTGAGGCATGTATGTGAGTGAGAGCTGAAAGTCTTTTGCAGGGGTCAGTGGTGTACCATGCAGTCTGCTATGTTTGGTATTTGAGTGATCGAGAGCCAAAGCCAAACCATCCACTTCAAACTGCACGGAGCCACGGTCACGATCACTGCTGCCGCTGCTGCGTCTTGCTGTTGATTTTGCCGCTAAGTGTCTGTCCACTTCCGTCAGCTTCCTGGTGACGTCAATGGCAGTAGTCTGAGAAGCAGGTCGTCACAGCGTTTGGCCTAAACATCCCAAACCTATTATAGTGTTCTGGCATTCTTCTAAACAAACAACCTCTTAGTGAATGAGGCTGACCTGTGGGTTCAAAAAGTCAAATACTGTGATGCTTTATTCTTCTCATGGCTGAACAAAGCAACAGTGAGAGGTCATCGGGTGGGCAGGAGAGGTTTAGTCCAACATCTAGAATATATTTTTAAGGGTTTTTCTTACCAAGTCTGAGGGAAAAAGTACTTCTCCATACCTTTTCATTTCTAGGGGTACAAAAGTGTTGATTATTGCTGACATGGTTTGCTGTCTTCAAAGAGGCTTAAAGAGGAACAGAGTAAGGGAATGAATTATTGTGGCTTAGTTTTTTAGTGTGCCATGTTTTGTTTCCACAACATGCTTAAAGTTTCAAACGCTGTTAAGAAAGCCACCACTCCTATGATAGTAAATAACACCAAGGCACTTTTAAATACCAATTTCCCCTTTAAAAATCTCTCAGTGAATACAGTCAAAAGTGATATGCGCTTGTGTCAAAAAGAGGACTGCCAAGGGACTGCAGATGTAAATTAGCTGTAAGCTTACTCAGGTACAATGCATCAAATGGTGATATTTATTTTAAATATTGTACATAGTCCTTTTATAAATAAATTAAATTAAACTTGAACTTAATGACCAACCATATAAAGTTTGCCAGGGCGTATTTTTGCATTTTACATGCTGTAGAGTAATTTTTTATTTAAAACTTTTGCTATCCAGCAATACAACCTTTGTATCTCAAAGTATAATAAAAGTAAAGTTTTATGTCCAGACTAACTAAATGAGTTTTAAAAACCTTAAAAAATGAAAATTTTACACATATTTTTCTAAATATAGAAGTGTCATGGCAGTTTTCCTTCAAAAATGTAAATGTAAAAAAATGTCTCTATGCCGGATTTCTACAAACACATGAATGGAACAAAATAGCGCTTGTTGAACATGCTGAAAATTAAATATTAAAGAGTTAACTCCCCAAATTGTATATCTAAAAAGGAATGGTTGATCTGATATACCTGGCTTCAAATGTAGGGCCAATCAAAACTTAATATGCAAATCACAGCGCTGGTGCAATGCTGAGCTCTGTAGGGTTAATGGGTGGAAACTGCCAGCATTCAAGTCAAAAGTGGACTCATCTCAGATCTGAGAGACATTCTGAGGCTGGCATGCTGGGACCAGTCATATGGATGTCTATGACACAGAGACAGCAACCTAACTTGAGCTCCTGAAAAGTGCTTAACTTATCACAGTTACATAGTATGAAACAAAATAAGCACTGAAGAGATGTTTCCTGCCTCTGTGTCATGGCTCCAAACCAGAAGTTACGTTTAAAAGTGAATATTGGCTTAAAATGAGATTTTAAAGACGCTAGTTGTAAATTTCTGTACTATTTTAACTTGGTCTCTAAAATGTACATCAGTCAAGTAAGTAAAAGAAAGTATTAGATTTGAACCTGTTTGAGCTCAATTAAGGCTCAAAGTTACACTAAACCTAAGGCATCGCACTTCAGGCTGACAGGTGTATGCAGCTATCATAGTCACTGGAGTATTTCTTTGCTTTTCGTCCAAATATGATAAATTTCTTCCTCTAAAACTGACTGTTGTGTCTCTGAGAATGATAAACAAGCTCTGTATTCATCTGCCTCACTGACAGCTGTGTTGGTGGACCTCTTTGTTGTTGCTTTCCGTTTTTGTATGAATGAAGAGGGAAAATGGGCCTCACATGATACAGTCCTGGTTAAGGAGATACGATGTCGTCCCTGTAAGATGGTGAAAGTAATTTGTCAAAGACATGACTTTGCAAACGTCAAAATCCATGTTTGATGTCTGCAGGCTTAATACAGATTAATGCGTATTTATTGTGTAGTACTGAGTGTGTGTGTGTTCTGGAGCATGTGGGTTTGCAAAATGAGTGTCAAGCAGTTTGAGAATGTGACATGTAGGTGTGTGAAGTCCTGGAGCCGGAGCTGTCTCAGGCCTGGCAGGCAGACGACGCGTCGGCAAACTTTGAGATGTTTGAACAGTGAGGCCCACGCAGGCCACTGTCTCTCCCTCTCCCTACCCTGCCCCCCCTCCCTTTTTATCCATGGCATGGCACACACCCTCACACAGACAGCACCATCCAGCTGCAGATGCTCTAAATACACCAGGCAAACAACAAATGTGCTGAACAAGACAAAAAGAAAAACCTGTCATTACCTGTTGTTAGACACCGATTGTATCCAAGTCTGAGTCTCACAGCTGGCTGAGTTTGGATCAATTCATTATTTTTTTTTAATGTAAGATTTAAAATGTAATACTTTTTAAAAACTAATCTAAAAAAATACAAATAATTTCATTTTAAAGATCTTTTTTGGATTGACATTTATAAATTTGACTTCCTGACCTACACCACTTTCCACTCCAGTCCAGTTGGTGGCAGCAGTGTGCATCTAATCTGGTTTTGGCAGCCACCAAAACTAACTTAAAAACAATGGAATTGCCTGTTTTAACACCACCTATTTGCCTGGCTTGTTGTGGTCCCAAATTTAGCATTTTGGTTTTGTGGGTAATTTTTCCTCTTGAGTTTTTTTTTTTCATTTTATTTTATTTTATTTATATATCTTTTTATTTATTTATTTATTTATTTATTTATTTATTTATTTATTTATGTATTTATGGGGGGGGGGGGGGGGGGGTTAATGAGTTCAAAAAGTTTAAATCAAGTTCTTTTTTTACACATAAATCCAAAGTGGGGGTATTATAAACTGCAGTTCACCAATTGTCCACTTGGGGCTAGCTATGACAGTACTGCAGCGAAAAGAAAAAAAAGTATTGTTTTGGTCTGGATAGTTCATTTCTTTTATGGCACATACATTACTGAGTTTTTTTGCTCATTTTTTTTTTTTAAGTTCTTTTTTGTAAAATCAATTTTGCTATACTTTTTTTTATAATCAGAGGCACAACAGTTTGCAAACTGTAGCTGTAAGTTAAAAAGCTAAAGGCTTCAACTCTGCCTCTTTTGATCAGACTACGCTAGTTGGAGTTAGCATTTCAAATATCCTAATCTTGGGTGACATCACAGAGACTTAGTCCATGAATTTACAGTCTATGGTTTCAGAAAACTAGCGAGCAGAGATCATAAACTTACCTGTACCTACTTACCTAACCCTATATGGACTTTGCTTCTCCCTGTATAATAACAAATAATAATAACAAAACCTCACGTCCAGCAGCAGTTACCACTCTGACCACTAGGGGTCTTCACTCCGGTGAGTAAACCAATATTCGTTTTGGACCCTGTCTCAAACCGTGACAACGCCGTGTTTCATGAGAGGTTAGAACATTCCTGAGACGAGAACCTGTCTCCAGCAGCCCTTCTTGCATAATTATCTGCTGAGAGGCATGCACGACAGGAGTTGCATGCTGGGAGAACATCTTGTCCACTATCCTGATGTCAAGTCTCAAGCCCGGCGGCTGGTTCGAACACTTCCACTCCGTCTCCTCAGGTGATTTGTGGTCCTGACAGAACCCAGCATTTACAGTGGTGGAAAGATGAAAAGTGCCCTCTCTTTTTTCAGGGCCTGGGTTGAGTGGGAAAGATGGATAGGAGTACAGTCCAGCTGTGCTCCGCCCACATAATTTGGCTGTGGATCAGCCCCCGGGCTTCATAAATCCCATGTGAGGATCAGTGGTGAGGGGAGCTGAGAGACACAGAGCAGGCAGCAATCATCGATCAGTGTCTATCACCCAGGAGTGAGAAGGAATACACACACTCACACACTACTTGTCTTCACACACACATTGAGCAAGATGTCAGTGAGATCACTGCTGCTGTTTGTAACTCAGCTGCAGAGCTACCAGATGAGGATGTTTGTTCTTGTTTTTTGTTGTTTTAATTCTTGGAAGTTAATTTGAACCAGTGTCAGAGATTTGACTTTGAGCCCCTGCCACTGTTTGGTCAACTACAATGACCCTGTGTGTAGTTCACTTTAAAGCAAGTGTGTCAAACTCAAGGCCCAAGGCTTGAGGCGAATGTGGCCCGCCATGCCATTTTATGTAGCCTGCACGAGCTCAAAAGGTCTGACTGCCTTAGATAAGTAGATAATAAGTAAATAGAAAAGTCAAAACAGTGCATTGGCCATGAACTACGTTTCCTATAACACCTGCTTATTATGTTACCTGTGAAGTGACGGCATCCTGCCACTAGATTGCAGTGTTTTCACAGCAGTGCCATTTTCCGAACGAGTGGAATTGAGAAATAGAGAAATCAAACAATGAATGAAGGCAGTGAAAGCTAGCTTTATTGTGGCTGAAGAAATTATCCGCGCTGCAAAGTCTTTTTCATTTTTGAAGGAGTTGCATCTATCTTGCATTACATTTAGTTACTTACCTTTTACGCCTTCTCACAGTTACATCTGTCCCTTTGAGGGCAACTGTTATGCTGATGTGGCCCTCAGTGAAAATTAGTTTGACAAACCTGCTTTAAAGTGTCACTTTATGATGTGTATCTCTGAGGTTCCCTTCTTTGTGAAATTGTAGATTTACAGCAACCTCATGTGTGATTAGTTATTCTGACGCTAAGCTCAGCTTCTCATGTGCATTAGGTCAAAAAGACTGAAAAAGCTCAGAGATTATTCTAGCAGACAGTAAACCATGTTATCACCAAGTTTAAGGGGCTGTGTACACAACAATGGTGTAAGGATGAAACCACCCGAAACACTTGCACCCGGTTTCCTGGACTGGCATGGGAATTTTACAGGGGGCTGATGGGAAAAAGCGGGAGTAATGTCTTGGCTAAAATTTTGCCTGCTTTCGTTCACACACGCTGCTCATTCTGATCATTTCAGGAAGTTTTAGTACTTGTGTGGAAACACCTCTCATATCTTTGGTGTTCCATGTCGTTTGACTGTCAGGTAATTTCTCCCTACCTGTACTGACTTAAACCTTTAGTTTGTTGTTGTCTGTTTTTGTTTACTTTCGCTTCAACACACTGTGTGGAACAGACATCTTGTAACCTCTATGACAAGAAAAAAAATGCCCATGACTGAACAAATCAGTACCACCTGCTGAAGCTTAAACAAGCATGTTTTTGTGCATCAACTCCGGTGGCTCATGTAATCACAGTTATGTTAGAGCACAGGCTACAGTGTAATTGTCAGCATTTAGCAGTTTACTAAACGTAGCAGTTAGCGGCAGGATAAGTGCCACACAGTGAGGTGGTCTCATCTCACACAGGACTGAACTGCATGATAGAGACGGACAGCTCCCTCTCCACCTCTCCGCCTCTCTTTCTCTTCCTGTCTGTGTCTACCTCGCGCTTAAGCCAAAGGGATGTGCCCTGTCGTGCCTGTCTATCATAATCATTTCAATATAAACTATGTAGGGCATGTTTAAAACCCACCGGTGTAATAAACGCCCTTTTATCTGTGCTGACAGACGAGGCGGTTCAGCCTCTCACGATGACAGACACGCCAACCTGGGGAGGCGTTCCATCACGGGGCTCTCGTGCCGACAAACGGAGAGAAAGAGTCAGAGAGAGGAGTTTTTCTCTGAACACTTTCCAGATGTTTGATTAGAAGGTTCACACTGAAGGTTGGATGAGTTACTGTATAAGTGTCCGTATATGCATCTGTTCTTCTGGGTGAACTTACACACATTATGCGTGTCAGTCAGTCCTGTGTGCATCCAGGCTCATTGGAGGGTGTGTGTGTGTGATTTTGTGTGGGTAGTGTGTGTGGTTGGTGTATTGTCTCGTACAGTGCACAGAGTGTATTGGCACATGAGACACGTCCCCACTGGCCTGCATTCCACTTCTACCTGAAAAGACCTGACACACACACATACACACAACCGTTACCGACAACCAAGTAACTAGCTGTGTTTCCACTGCACCTAGAATTGTGCAAAACCTAAATATTGCAATAAAAAATGACAATGGAAACACCAAAATTTTGAAAAACCTCTCAAATTTCAATAAAAAAGTTTTTATGCTCTCATGAGATGGTTTTTCAAAAGTTTCGATATTGAGGTTTATCGCAAAAGTACAATGGAAACTCCTTTTTTTTGCAAAAATATATCATGCTGTTAGTTCTGTGTTCAATGCAGATTACAGTATTTGTAATTAATTAATCTAATTAATCACATTTTAATCCCACATCTGCTTAAGGTTCCCAAATAAAGAATTTGAATTCTAGGACATTACAAAATTTTAGTGCATGACTAATAAAATAAATACACAAAGAAGAAAAGATTTGTGAACCCACATTTTTTCAACTAGCCAATATTAAAATGTCTGTGTTCGCTGCCATTGACGTCTATAGAGGCAGGGTCTGGTGGAGCTTGTCAATCAAAATCCTGCTCGTAAACTGCTATGGGTGAGAGCAGTGTGCTCTTTGGATGAGAGCTCAGCATGGATATGAGGAGAAGATGTGAGATCACAGAAGCTGTGTTTCCATCATACCTAGAATTGCGCAAAATGTAAAAATCGCAATAAAAAATGGTAACGGAAATGCCACATTTTAAAATTTTGAGTAAAAGTTTTTACACTCTAATGAGGTGGTTTTTCAGAAGCTTTGATATTGATGTTTAATGCGAAAGTGCAACGGAAACATATTTTTCGCAAAAACATCACGTTGTCATAACAACGCACCTATGTCACTTTCTTGTTCGTGTTCACTGCCACACAGACTCTGGCAGGACGGCTGTGAGCGGGTCAGAGAGCAGCAGGATGGAGGGGTGGAAGTGAGAGTATGTGGGCTGGAGATGATGATCTTCATTCAGTGTTTTGTTGGTGCCTGTTTTGAGTTAGCGTGATCACCGCCGACAGTTTGAGCAGTGAATAAAAACACTAATTTTGTTTTACTTCACTCAAGTTGTGGGTAATACGAGTGTAATGGAAACACCGGCAAGGCAAAGTTGTTCTATATCGAAACTTCAGAAATAACGCTTTTATTTTGCAAAAAAGTGTAATGGAAACGCAGCTAGAGACATAGTGAGACACTGCAAGTCAGAGAAGTTCAGTCAGCTCACGCTCCAACTGAGGGTGTGTTGCGGTAGTTCAGAGATAAAGAGCGGTGTGATCTTGAGAAATGAGGATGGAGATCATGGAGAGCCCAAGATAAACACGATCAAAAAAAGTCCACTCTTCTTAAGTAGTTTTGGTGTTTACATAGTCAGAGAAAATTAATATTATTTGGGTCTTGAAAGATCGTTCAAGATGCTCTGAAGATGACTGGCAGCGATTGATTTAATCGTGTTAATTTTTACAACAGCACTTGTTTTCTAAATTATTTGGTGAAGTGAACTGCTGTGAAAAGATAGGAAAGGAGCTTCGCATGTTTTACTTTTGATCCAGCATCCAGTAAAAAAATTGTGCTTAGGCACTTTGACTAGAAATGAAACCTTTCAGATCCAGTGATGTGAAGGGGTGGAGATGGACCAAACATGGATCCAGTGGAATTTGGCTGTGGTTCATTCAACACTTAAAAGAAATGGTTCCTGTGTGTTTGTCCAAGTTGCACCCTTGTATGCAGTCACTGATTACAACTTCTACAGTCCAGATTAGCAAGCTGCTTTTACCCCGTCATAACGCTGTGGTTTTCATCACCTTACATGACTGCAGCATGGCTAGCAGGCCTTGTTCTGGTCCAGTGGGGCCCAGATCACTGGCTGTTTTATTGTTGTGTAAAACAGAGAGTTTCCTTTGGCCCTCATGCACCCGTGGAGTGTTTGTTATTAAACCAAGTGGAGCGTCGGGGTCGTTTAATACCTGAATAAATACACGCTACCTCCCGGCCTGATGTCTCTCCTCTCCATCGGCAACACCCTGAGCAGAAAACCAACTTTCTCCAGGCAAACTAGATCCCCTGTACTCAGCCCGTAATTATTTGTTCAGGTTTGGGTTTCTACAAATGTATTCAGTTTAATTGCTTTTCACTGCAAATATTTGGTAAAACTATATTTGGTAAAACTCTCAACGAGGTGCAGCTCGTACCCTAGAGGTATGAGCTGCACATTCCTACAAGCAAGTCTAAATGTGGTTCAAATGACAGCAAGGGTTTTATTCTTGGTCAGTTTGTTTCGGCTCTCAGGAGTGAGGCAGATGGACGAGCGTCTTACATAAGAGCCTGACCCTGGGATTGACCCCTGGGTGCTGTCGTCAAAGGTGAGGAGTTAAGCTTCAATCGCTCCACCTCCATCAATAGCGTTTGGTCGAAGGGGCAGTGCTGATCAATCAGGTCAGTCAGGGGGGGGTCTTTATCAGGCAGCTGAGCCCCACAGCAGCATTGCGGTCTCCTCTGGAGTTGAGTTTCTCTTTCCAAACACTGGACTCCTCAAACACGGCCCTGAGGCTCACAGAGGAGTAGGCAGGGGGGTGGGGCGCTTGTTTCCTTTGGCCCAGGTGGATGTTAGTGAGCCTTCTCATTTGGCCTTCGGCCTGCAGTGCGGCCAGAACAGCCTTTACTTCCAAAGTATCTGCCCTGGAAGAAAAATTCATTTCCTTGAGGTTATCGAACAACCAGTACCTTCCATTGAAATTCCTTTTAAAGGCAACCTATTATTTACATATCAAAGTATTGTTTTCCAAAGTCCTAAAAGAAGTTTTTATTGACTAAAACCCAGAGCTGACCTTTATTTCTCAATGTTTTATATGATTTTCCACTGTCAGAGAAACACAACTCCTGAAAACATTTCAGCATTTCATCTGTGCATCAAAATTCTAGTGTGTTTGTGACTGCACATATGTTCAATTCAGTTGCATGCCCCTGCAAAAAAAATCAAACATCTATGCTGGTGTATGTATTTCCTTATTTTCGTCATCATACGGCCATTAAGCAATGTGCACTGCTTTGATGCTCACAGTCAACCCTTTGTTTGGAGATAATAGGAAACAAAAATCATTATGTTTCTTTTGCCCTGGGACTGTCTACAACAGACATAGTGTGTCTTTATGAGTTAATAAAAGGATCTCACAAACTTCATAAAACCCCACAGCTTGATGACCCGTGAGTGAGAACTGTTAGGGATACAGAGGCTGTGATGGAGGGAGGAGCAGAGACACACACAAGCAGAAATAAGAGCACATTTACATGTTTCAATACATTTGTATACTGAGGGGCTTTCAAACTCAAATGACCTGAGAGCCCCTGAGCATCCTATCGTGTCATAAGGGAACCATGTCAGGTCTTCAGGTGTTTTTTAACATGCTAGTTATGCTGCATTCAGGGTCAACTCAGAAAACAGATATTTCTTCCCTGATCCCACCATGAACTAGGTTGGCAGGAATTTTGGTGGGCTGTCTGATATGGTGTAGTGGGTCATGATTTTCAGAGCCCTGATATATTTTTTATTGAATATATTTTTTAAATTCTCTTTTTATTGATATACTGCATTACTATATCACTTATTCAATTCATCTTAGATACAATTTTTCCTTTTTTTTTTTGTTGTCTTTTTCTCTATCCGTTCATTTTTAAGAGTCATAAAATGGACTAGATACAAAAAATGAAATAAATAAATAAAATAAAAAATAAAATAAAATAATAAAACAATGTATTATTAGTAATATATACTTTTTTCCTTTGTAAATTTAGGAGTCTGTCATGTGGTCATGTAGTTCCTCTAGAGTCTAGACTTTCAGCTAAATAAATTTTATGGTAAACATCTAAAATAAATTTTCAAGAGTGCCCAGGGGAAAAATAATATTACAAGAACAAGAATAAGTGAAGAAACAATAATAAAAGTTGTATTATTATTATGTATTATTATAATTATTTGGAAAATAAAAATAAATAAATTATTTAAAAAAAACAACAAAAACTTGAGAATCATAAATAAGAAAACTAATATACATACATTTATAAAATATAATGAAAAAACAGTTCCTGAAGTACTGTCTAAATCATAATTACATTAATCACAATAACACTTATAATATTAACGACATAACATTGAATAACAATATGAGTAATGGTTACAATTAATGTATTTTCACAGGAAGTTTCTCTCCCTTTCTCTGTCTGTCACTTTCACATTTCAGCTACACATATAAGAGCAGATTGTTTCCCTTTGTCAGTTTTTGGCACATATTAATACAGTTATCCATTGCCCTGCCATAAACTTGCCATTTATTACAGCGAGACCTGGGAATGAAGATGCGAGCATTGTGTCAGAGTTGAGAGTTGAATAAAGAGAAGAATGAAATTATAAAATCAAACTCAGACATTGCATTTTGTTGTTATAATCCAATGAATGAGTTTCAGACTAAAGCTCATTAGTTCAGGGTTTGTTGACTCTTTGCTCTCACATGTTCTGTGTTTCTGCAAAGAGTGATCGCCGAAACCGCTGAACCCACCACAAATGGACTCCAAGCCGAAACAATTATACTTTAGACGCCAGATTTGTGCCCATAGAGATAAATTCTGCAATCATTCACAGACATTAGTGTATTCATTTAAAGGGAATACCTCAGCTCTGCCTCAGAAAGCTGAAGTAGCTGAAGAACTGTGTTAAATAGACTAATATTCCTCCAGCAGGTCAAGGATCTGAGGAACAAGCATATTGACAGCTTTCTCTCTCTGTTTTTAGCAGATCCGCAGCATTTTCTTGAGGAATTCCTGCTCAACATTTGTTAACTCTCAGTGTTTAGCTTCTCAGGACTCCCATTAGCTTTGTTCAACTGGAAATTCTCAGCCTCTGCCAGCTTTTGTTGTTAAACTGCTCTTAAATCTGATTCTGGGTAGCTTTAAAAAGGCCCTGAACAACACTAAAGTTTGGTTTAGAAAACTTACAAATTGTGTGTCACACGGAGGCGGTAGCATTCCGTCCCTGAGAGGTTTGAAATGTCGGGTAGAGCTGTGTGATGTTCACACACACGCACACACACAGCTCCAGGCAAGGGATAAAGGTATTGATCGCAGGCCGGAGGAAGATATTGATCGTCTAGAGTAAATGTCAGAGATGGATCCCTGGAGACTGAGCGTGTGTGTGTGTTGAAACGCAGCAGCATGTACAAACTCTGTGTGGTGAGAGTGACAAATGCCTCCTCTCCTAGGGCAGCAGAGGTGGAAAGACATAACATCATCACTGTGACTATGCATGTTTCTTATTTGTTTGATTAGATGAAATTATCTTAACATTTGTGCTTGTTTTTGCTTCTCGTTTCTCTGTGTGTGCTGTCCTACATGAAGCCTTCATCAGTTAATTAAGAGCTTCCTTTAGGCAAAGCTGAAAGCCTCTGGCTCTCCAGATGTTTGAGCATCATGACATGAAGGTGCCCGTTCATGTGAACACACTTCATGAGTTTATTCATGATAATATCCTTCTCTTGTTTGCTGTATTTCACAAATAGACACGTTTTTATATTTGAAGACACACAAATGTCAGTCATCAGCAGGTTAAACGTTTGGTTTGATCAGTAAGAAAGATGCCTTTGTTTACCTCAGATATTCATGATACACAGGAGATTAGTTACAAAGATTTATGTCCATGCAATCAGATGTAGCTAAATTAGTAAGTAGTTATATCCTCAGATTAATTGGTGTTAATTTATAACAACAATGATGACAAGGAATTTAGTCAAGAGAGCTTTAATCTGTTTAATTCCACTGGCAACAAAAGTTGCCACACCTTTTGTTCATTTATTTTGTTATTATTATTATTATTATTATTATTATTATTATTATTATTATTATTATTATTAACTACAATTATTTTTGATAATTTTATTAATCTATTTATTTTATTTATTAATTTTTTTTGATACTTCTGAAGTCTTTTGAAGCGTTGGTTTGACTTTGAGTGGCTAATTTAAGTTTATTAAAAAAGAACATGACAAAAAACATTAATAAATAAAATAAATAGTAATAGTAATAAAAATTATAATAAAAAATAAAAATGATAAATATAATAATAATAATGATAATAATAATAATGTGAAAAATCATACATATTAGAGAAGGTCTAATGAATAAGGATCGATTTTGGTCCTCCTGTGACCCTGTAACACTGTGTCCCTTATAACTGTAGTAGTGAAAAATGTATGCACTTGAGTCCCAAAATCCTATAATTCTTATTTTTAACAGTGAAATGTACCATTCACCAGGAATCTTTGCCATAGAAATCAGGGAAAAAAAGTCTTACACCTTCCCCCTAGGGAACTGTTTAAAAAAAACATTTAAAAAATTAATTAAAATTACAAAAAAAATCTTTTTAGACATACTTTGTCTTGTTGCTTGATGTTCTCATTGGGAGCTTTAAGTACTCGAAACGTTGAGTTTGAATCTTCTTTACAAGTTTTTCTTAATTTTGAAGTTAAAACAAAATATTAAATCTGTGTGATACTGTAGGCCTATTGGTGGTAGGTAAAGTAGATATGATTAGTGGAGTTGGACAGAGTCAGTTTCTGTTGCAAATTTTTGCTGCCCTCTCATGACCAGGTCAGTGCCCCCTTTGGGCAGCCCCAATCTGAAAAGTCTGGACACGCCCCTGCACACTCATGAGTTTGGGGGCGTGGCCGTAGCAACTTTTCGGCTTGTAGTGGGCTACATTCAAAATTTAATGCTTACTTCTAGTCTTAAGCTGATGCTCCTGGATCAGCTTAATTAGTTTAACAACATGTCTGAAGGTCATAAAATATAACAGACAAGGTCTTAGTTCAAAAATGTGTCTGAAGTTGTGCATGAAGTCTGAATAAAAGAGATGAAACACCAGAAGAATAACCCTCAGCATTGCTACACGTGAAAGCCTCTTCCCTCCTCACCCACTCTCCTGACATGCCTTTATCTGTCCTCTCCCTCCTCCTTCAGACTTTATCATTTCAAGATGTTCTGAGGCTTAATGTATTTATTTAAGCTCAAAGCTTATTTAAGCTCCATTAAAGGTAATTATATCCCCTGTTATAAGGCTCAGCCATCCCCAGAGTGGCCATTAAGTGTGGGTAGATGCCAGTGTTTGTGGCTGCCAGAATAATTACGGAGCTGTGTCTGTCTGTGTTGGGTCGACCCAGAGTGGTATCCACTGGTTTAACATAGGCATTAGAGCGGAGACAGTGTGGGCAGAGGGGATGTGTGTTGTGTTTGTGTACAAGTCTCTCTTGTAAACACACTTGGCTGAAGAATTATGATTTCCTCACTTTTGAAGCTCTTTTTCTTGTGGTAGTTCTTCAAAATCAACATGATTACAAAAGTATTACAATACAAGGAATTTTTTGGGTCATTTAAAGCTCTTGTTTTTTAACCAGTGATAGACCAATCCTCTCAGGTTTAGATCTTTTGATTAAAGATGAAGACACAGTTTCAGCCAAAAATAATTGAAACACCACTCCAACACCACCAAACTACATTTCCCCCAAAAAATGTTAATTTTACACCGCAGAACACCACAAGCTGTTGAAAATATTGATGACCATGTTGGAAATACTTGATGTTTTTAACTTTTTAGTCACAGTCAAAGAGATGGGCCTTAAACATTCTGGCAAACAGCTAAAACACCTTTGTAATGAGTTAATTATTTACCACAACTTAAACCACAATCGTGTTTTTCTTCCAGACTGTGTTCCTGTTGATTCCTGCTCAAAAGACAGGCGTTTTAACCCTCTACCACCCAAGTATTATAAAAGCCACCTGGATTTGTTGTTGTTGTTGTTGTTATTTTGGCCTTAAAAGAGTCATAAATTATGCCGGGAAGCTCAATTTCTCTACTTTCTGGAATCCTTTACAGTCCATTTGAATCCAATTTTTCTCTTGCACGAATAGTTGAAGAGTTACGGTACAGGAAGCACTTGTAAAAAGACAACATCTTGCACCAATTATCACCTCTAATTGGAAAGCAGTACCATACTACCCCAGATTTCACAGTGAAGCTTGCCTTTTCTTTTCTTCTTCATGGAGCTGCTGGAATTCTCTCACTGGCCCACATGGTTGAAGAGTTACGGTAATTTAAGGAGCACTTGTAAAATGAAATTGTCTGTACTCAGTTGGTTTTTAAAGAGTTGATTTGGATGTTTATTGTACTTCTTGAGCTTTTGGAGCCACCCCCTTGTGGACACTTGAAGAACTGCATTTTACGTTACTCTTCATTTAGCAACATCAGAGGTTACTGTTTACAGAGTGCAGACCTGAAGGTCAGCTGTTGGCCCTGTCATTAGGTTTGTTTGTGTTATTTTGTGACTTAAATGGTGAAAAGTTTTAAAATATTTATGTTACACGTTTAACATCAACTGTTGCCAGTGTTTAGGTACTTGTGGGTGAACAACTCCTGTGTTCAGTTGGTTGACTGTTTTGTCTTTGTGGTTTGGTCTTTTAAAATGAGATGACCTGAAAAAGCATGTAAGCCTGTCAGTGGAAAATAAGCACTTGTAGTTAACATGCTTTGAACCAACAGACTGCCTACAAGGATGTCAGCAGGTCAAAGTAATTGACTTCCTCCTCTGCTAACAAACTATTTAAATGCTAGAGTATGTAAATAAAGCCAGAGTTTAATTGGGGAAAAATAACAGAATCCGCCTTTAGTACTCCCCTCCAAGTGTGAAACCAACTTCACGGGTGTGAGACCGACACAAGTCGAATGCCCTTACCTGTTCCACTCTCCTTAAAAAACCCCGAAGCTTCATTCTCCTCCCGTCAGTCACGGGGAAATCCGTTTTAGCGGAGCAAGATGGAGGGACAATCCCTTTAAAAGGCTGCTGACAGGGCACAGCGGGACCGTTTACAGTTTACTACATTTCTACCACGGCGCGCAGCCAGCTCGTTGTGGATTCCTGTCTGGGCTCCATATTTAATAATAATAATAATAATAACTTTATTTATATAGCACCTTTTAAAAACACAAGTTTACAAAGTGCTTTAACATAAACATAAACGTAAGCACACACACAAAAAAATAAATAAATAAAATAAAATAAAAATAAATAAATAAAACCAAGCACAAAAACAAAACACACAGTTCAAGACGCACTTGTGGAGAAAGACATCATGTATGAGGGCAACAGGAAGCATAGTCAGGGACCCAGACTATACAGGAACCATACAACGTAAAATGAGACCATGAGGACTGGGATAAAAGCTAAAACATAAACTCAGTGAGATAAAGGAGGAAAAGGCAATGGAAAGTGCAATAAAAGACAGTTACAAACATCAAATATAAATATAAAAAAAACGAAAGATAAATATAAACAGAATAATGATGTTAGATAAACGAAAAATAAGAATAAATAAATAAATAAATAAATAAGTAAGAGAGCAAAAAATGAAAGAATGAAAGAATGAAAGACGAAAGACGGCATCACATAAAAGCCAGCCTATAAAAGTGGGTTTTTAAAAGTGATTTAAAAGAACCAACAGACTCTGCATGCCTTATCTCCTCTGGCAGGTCGTTCCAAAGTCGAGGAGCTCTGACAGAGAAAGCTCTGTCACCTTTCGTTTTGAGCCTTGACTTTGGAACGACCAGGAGACCTTCGCCAGAGGATCTGAGGCTGCGAGCTGGCTCATATTTAATTAAAAGCTCAGAAATGTAAGTAGGAGCACGTCCTGTGAGAGCTTTAAAAGTGATCAATAAAATCTTAAAATCAATTCTAAAACTGACAGGAAGCCAGTGGAGGGAGGCTAAAACTGGTGTGATGTGATGCCGTCTATTAAAACCAGTTAAAAGCCTAGCTGCTGCATTCTGTACTAGTTGGAGGCGAGAGAGAGATTTTTTGTTTAAGCCAGGTAGGAGGGAGTTACAGTAGTCCAGTCTGGAAAAAATGAAGGCATGAATTACTTTCTCAAGATCTGGAGGGGTGAGTATTTGTTTGATTTTTGAAATGGAGCGCAGATGGAAGAAACAAGACTGGGTGATTTTATTGATGTGGGTGGAGAAGGTGAGTTCGGAGTCAAAGATGACTCCTAGATTTCTGGCTGAAGGTTTAATGTTTAATGAGAGTGGACCGAGAGAGGACTGTATCAGGGGGGAATTTGGTATGTTACAGAGAATTATTTCGGATTTTGAGTTGTTTAGTTGAAGAAAATTTTCTGCCATCCAACAATTGATATCATTGAGACAGTTCATGACAGCAGCTAGGCCCTGTGTGTCCTCAGGTCTCAGGGGAAGGTATATCTGTGTGTCGTCCGCATAGCAGTGAAAGGAGACCTGGTGGCGCTGAATTAGATGGCCAAGGGGCAGCATATAAATAGAAAATAAAATTGGACCTAAAACTGAACCTTGTGGTACACCACAGGCAATGGTGGAAGTAGAGGAGCTGTGATTGCCTATGGTGACCGCAAAGGTTCGCTCTAAAAGATAAGACTGAAACCAGCTAAGTGCAGTGTCCTTGATACCCACCCAGTTTTTGAGTCGTTTAATTAAAATAGCGTGGTCAACTGTGTCAAAAGCTGCACTGAGATCTAAAAGGATTAAAATTGAGCCCTCCCCTCTGTCTGCTGCTAAAAGAAGATCATTGGTCACTCTGAGGAGGGCTGTCTCAGTGCTGTGACCTGTTCTAAAACCAGACTGGAATTTCTCAAAGAGGTTATTATCAGACAAAAAACTTAAAAGCTGTGAAGAAACCACCTTCTCTAAAAGTTTGGATAAAAATGGAAGTTTTGAAATCGGTCTAAAATTGTTAAAATCAGTGGGATCAAGGTTTGGTTTCTTTAAAAGGGGTTGGACGACAGCGTGTTTGAAAGCAGAGGGAAATACTCCCTCTGACAAAGAACTATTAATGATAGATAAAATGCTGGGTCCAACCGTTTTAAAAACCTCTTTGAGAAATCTGGTGGGGATAAAATCAAGACTGCACGTAGCTGGTTTCATATGGGCTAAAATATCTGATAAAAAGGGTAAGGACACCGGCTCAAAACTGCTAAAATACTGAAGAACTATCCTGCTTATGGCTAACGGGAGATCAGGAGGAGAGATCTGTTGCCGAATGTCCATTACCCTGTTCGTAAAATGAGTTAAAAACTTCTCACACATGTCCTGAGAAGCGTCAGTAAAATAAGAGGGGGAGGGGTTAGTGAGGGAATCTAAAACCTTAAATAAAACTCTGGGGTTAGAATGATTGACTAAAATCAAATTAGAATAAAATGCTGCCCTTGCATCTTTAACAGCCCTCTGGTAGTTTTTCATGGATTCTTTCCAGATGTTGTGAAAAACCACCAGCCCAGTCTTTTTCCATTTTCGTTCGTTTTTTCTACATAATCTCTTTAAAAAATGTGTGGACTCTGTAAGCCAAGGCTGGGGCTCTTTATTAGAGCTTTTTGCCTTTAGAGGAGCTACAGAGTCCAGGATGGTTCCACAAGTGCTGTTAAAAAGAGAGACAAGCTCTTCTGTGTTAAAAACAGGATTGAGATCTGGGTTGAAGGCTGTTAAAGATGCAGAAATAAAAAGCTCCGAAAACTTGCTAGCAGACATTGAATTGAAAACCCTTCGAAAAACTGGAGTATGATCGGTGAAAGAAGGCTGGGATAAAACCACAGAGAATAAAACCAGTTTGTGGTCTGACACACAGATATCCTTAGTTAAAACCCCAACAGGACTAAGTCCAGAAGATAAAACCAAATCTAGGCAATGTCCCTTTACATGGGTTGGTTCCTGTATTGCCTGGGTTAGATTAAAAGAGTCCAGAGTTTCAATAAAATCAGCGGTCATTGGATGAGAGGGACAACAAACGTGTACATTAAAATCCCCTACAATAAGAATTTTATCAAATTTACACATAAAAAGGGATAAAAACTCTGAAAACTCTTGAATAAAAACAGTGTTCGGTTTTGGAGGTCTATAGATGACTAAAATCAGGACAGGGTCTTTCAATTGAACAATAACAGCAAGGTGCTCAAACGAACTGAAGGTACTGAGGGTGATGGGGGTGCATTTAAAATCCTTCTTGTATATGACAGCCACCCCCCCTCCCCGACCTGACAGCCGGGGTTGATGGAGGTGAGTAAAACCAGGGGGGGTAGCTTCAATGAGAGAGGTGTAACTGTCCGGAGTGAGCCAAGTTTCTGTTAAAATAAAAAAGTCCAAGCAGTTTTGGGAAATAAAATCATGACATAAAAATGTTTTGTTATTGAGTGACCTGATGTTTAAAAGTCCACAGTTTGCAGGTTTGCTGTTAAAAGCAGGGCGGGGTAGCTGTGGAAGCAGGGGAACGAGGATGAGGTTTGAGGGGATACAGTTCCTGACTGGGTGAAAGTGAGGACGAGAGGAGGTGATGTGAACAGGAATTAAAGAACTGCTGATGTAACCAAACTTAGGGAGCAGAGGAAAAGGGGGATTGGCAGGTGAGTGGGCGGGGATTATTGGTGTGCTTTGTGATGAACAGGTGATACTGAGCGGAGGGGAGGGGGTGACCTGTTTGTGGGAGGATGAGCTGCTGAGAGCAGACTGTCAAACCGGTGAGGAGTGGATTTTGTACTGGAGATTGTGCGAAAGCATTTGGCTACCCCGCCTGTTGGGATGGATCCCATCATGTCTAAAAAGGGATGCTCGGTCCCAGAAGAGATCAAAATTGTCAATAAAATAAAAGTTGAGGGTGGGGCAGGTGAGTTGAAGCCAGGTGTGGAGGCTGAGTAGCCTGCTAAAACGTTCTGCTCCACGACCAAGTGTGGGGATCGGGCCAGAGATAAAAACTGTCTTTCCAGTGTCCTTGAGAACGTTAAAAAGCAAGTTAAAATCACTCTTTGTGACTTCGGACTGCTTTTTGGAGGTGTCATTAGAGCCGACGTGCACCACGATCTTCGAGACAGAGGAGGGGAGGGAGGGGAGTAAATGGAGGAGTTTGTCCAGAATAACGGGAACGGTGGCACCAGGAAAAGAGTGAGTAATGGCGTTAAAAAACCTGATGTACCTGGTTATGGAGTCTCCGATGATCAACGTGGTGGGGGGGAGAAGAGGACGAGGAGAAGAGCGCAATGAAGAGCGCGCGGTGATGCCTTCAGAGATCGGGTGTTTCACATGTGTGAAGGTTGACGCCGACGTACCAGGTGGAGTGAGGGTGTTTGAAGACGGGGGGAGCACCCCCGAGCGTCTGGAAACGGCCTCCTTAAGCAGCCGGCGGCGCTGCATCCCGGTCGAGGAGCGTGGCGCAGCCTGGCTCGAGGTGGCCATCCGCGGAGCCGACGCAGCAGAGGAGGGAGCCGCCTCCACTTGTGCTGATTCTGACGGGGATGGAGGAGCCCGTGCAGGGGCAGGATCAGCGGCGCGGACTTGAGCCCCATCTTTCAGGGCCGAGAAGCGGTTGGAAAGGGAGAGGCGAGGTGGTGAAGGCGCTCCCCCCACCGCGATGGTCCTCCGTCCGCGTTGCACAACCTCAGACCAGGCTTGGTGCCCCTGCGGCTTCGGTGTAGAGCAGTGGGCAGGGTGCGATGGGAATCCCCCTTCCATGACAGCATCGGAGTCCTCCGGCGGCCTCAGACCCTGACTGACCCCGTCCGTGTTGGGAGAGGTGGTGTAGCAGCCTGCCGGCTCCGCGCAGTGCCGCGGCGCGGGGGAGCGGATTGATCGTGCCGGGCCCTCGGCCGGCTCGTTGGCGGAGGAGTGCAGGGAGACTACCCAGGGTAGCGTGGCAGCGGAGGCCGAGACCAGCTGAGGAGCCAGAGCTGAGGGCGACAGGCCGGAGATCCTGGAGGCCTGCATAAGTGAAATGTGTTTTGCCTGAGCCGAGGCTATGGATATAAAGCCCTCCAGCAGCTTGTCCTTTTCCCGGACATCCTTTTGCAAACGGGAGAGTTTTTCTTCCAGCCGTGAGTTTTCTCTTTTGCATTCCACACACACAGCCATTTAGAGATTTTAAAAGCTTTTAGACCCACTCTTCCGGGTCTTGTTGGCGCAGAGGTGACGAGCCGCAGAAATTTTGTACTAAAATCAGCCGAAATGATTGTTCTTGTGGCTGAGAACTGAGGCCCAGTTTAAAATGTATCAAATCCAGCTAAAAGGTTAAAACAAGGTTAAACAAAAAACTATAAAAACTCGTTAAAAGTCTAGCTTTCCAGGAGAACATCTGGCGGGAGGAACAGACGCTAACGCATGCGCACATGAAACGCATGCGCACATGAGAACGAAGACTTCATTTAGATGAAGACTTCATTCAGCAGAAGCTCCCTGAGGATACAGAGTGAGAGGATCAAGCCAGAAAGGCTTGAGTCTGCCCTGATGGAAAAACACAGTGGTGACTGAGTTACTGGCTGTTTTATAAGGCTGCTATCACCCTACTCCAAAAGTGTGTGTTGACTGGACCTCTGTGTGCTCTTATCACCTCCTCTCGACCTGTAAATAGCTGAGTGTAAACTGATCAGGCTGCGTACAAATTGTTTAATACAAACATATTAAGTAAAGCCTTTAGGTGGCCTAAGTTGTGCCCTTGCACCTTAAGACATCTGTTACTCACCAGCTCACTTTAAGGATGCTCAATAACAGATAAACAATGAAAGTTCTTCTTGACTTATGATCATGCAGAGGCACAGATATCAATATATTGGAGCCCAGGGCTTCCACCAACTTTTCAAACTCCTTCAAAAGAGCAATTATCCAATCACAGCTTGGCGTGTAGCTTTGATGACAGGCCTGTCAAGCGCTCGATTTCCCCATTGATGCATCATAAGAGCTGGATGCAGGACAAGATGGTGCCCGGTCAGTCACCTGAATGAAGATTGCTCACTGAGTGTAGAAGCCAAAAAAAGTTCCTTGGCTTCTGGGTTAGTCCAGAGCAGCTCACTGCACGTACTCATCCTTTTTTTTTTGTCTCAATTCACCCGTTAGTTTGATTTAAGTTAATAAAAGAAGGAAGTTTCTAACATACGATTAAAAATGTGATGATTAAAGTGATTTAATTCTGCAATTAATCAAGCTAAGCATACAGGCACAGCTAATCAGACTGGTGTCAGTGGGCAGCTGCATCACAAAAGCTGACCAGTCATACACCTCACCTTAACATGTGCAAATAGTCTCACACAAAATTATCTGGTACTCAGGAAAAGTGCAAATACTGTTGCATTACCCAGGAATATCTGAGTGTCAATAAATAATTAAAGTTACCTCAGATAAAAGCACAGTGTGGTAAGACATTTTGTATATGCACTCTTGCATATCCTAAATGTGTCACAGTGTTCTTTATACAAATAATTTAATAAACTTTGAAGTTGTCTTTCTCTAAGTCATGGTTTCAGACTATGCTGAGACAACAGCGTAGCATTAATTTTAATAATAAACCTTAAGTCAAGATCATAGAGTTTGGTATATTTCATTAAATTGATTTGGTTCCTAAATCAGGATTCTGCTAAGAATTGCTTCACATCTTTAACATGGACCAAAAACAGTTTGAAATGGAAGATAACGGGAATTTAAATATGCAATTAAAAATTAATGCAATTAATTGCAGAATTCAGATAAATCATTAAAAAAATGGTATCCCTGTTACACAGGCTTCAAAGAATTGCTTTACATTCTTACAATGGTATTCTTACAATGAAATGGTTTGAATTGCAAAATAAGGGAATTTAAAACATGGGATTAAAAATGCAGTTAATCCCATTAATTGCAGAATTGTGAGTAATTATCTAATATTAAACAGTATTCTTCCTGTTTACATGGTATCCTGATCAAAACAGCAACACACCGGCAACATCCTGACACACAGAAAACGTCATGATGCAATTCGCGTAATCTCCGCTTTGTCTTGCTTTATCCATAGCAACAACAACAACAGCAGCACCGCAGACTTCCTGTACTCAAAAGACCAAGTTTCCTTGCAAACAGAACATGTATAGAACACAAATTAATGTTTTCTTCAATGGGGATATCCCAGTAGGCGGATACATGACCAAATATTCGGGTTAGAAAAGGAGTACCCTAGGGGTGTTTTTTTGATTTTTTAAAAACTGGAATATGAGCATATTCCATTTTTTAAAAAGGGTTATTGGTGTTTACTTGGCCCTTGCCCAACCAGGTTATTGCTAGTATTTCGAATATGAAAGGGTTACTGACTGCATGTAAACGTACTAAATGATTTTACGTTGGCCTAATAGACCCAAATGATAAAGTCTTCCAGCTAAAACTGACATGAGTTTACGTTTTGCATGAAAACTACCTTCTAGAATTTAGGACTTATTGCCACAAGTATCAGTATACTCGTGGTCAATCTCACATTTGTAAATATTAACCATATGAACTTTGCAATCTTTGTGTAAAGGAGGACTAAAAGCCTTTATCACTAAATTCTAACATGATTCAACAAGTTCCAAACTTCCTGTTTCTGTATTGTTTCCTATGAGTTGCTCCATCCCATCTTTTCATCAGTTTCCCTCTCCCTCTTCACTACCGTGAGTCCTGCTGGACTCATTTACGAGGGGCTTAGTATGTTAATACTCCCGCTTTTCACTACTTAGAGTGCCAATCAAACAGAGCTTGGTCCTTGAGATCAATCAGACTTTAGTCCCCTCTCTTTGCTCCTCTTCTTCTTTGTCCTCATCCTTAAACTTCATCACTTCCCCTGCCTGATATCCCCTCCCTGCCTTCTCCTCCAGTGAGTTTTTAGAGCCGTAATCTCTGATCAAAATAGAGAGCACATGCTATAAATAGGACATAAGGAGTAGAGAAATGCTCACTGGTTATTTAAACAGAGCTGTAGACATGACTGTGCAGCCTCGGTTCATGCGAGGGCACCGTGCAGGAGAGAGCCAGGGCATGAGGTTGAATGGTTTGGTTTTGTGAAACCAGATCTGACAGCAGGTTTGCAGTTGGCACAGAGCGAGTCGCCTCAGGCCGACTGCATTCGCCTCATTATTATTTTAGAATCTGTGCCTCTGGATCGCTGCTCCACACCTGGAACCGGAGCTCAGGTATCCTGGTTTTTATTCTGCAGGGATTCAGAAGGCGCTTTGTCCCGGAACAGCTGATCTGCTTATTCAGGATCAACGCGAATGTTTCTACCAGTGTCTGAAGACTTTCTCACAGCGTGATCAGGAAGAAATCAAATCCTTCAAATAAATGCCTGCTGGTTTTACATTTTTACTTTATTCTCCCACTGCACTCATTCAGACTTTTGAAGAAGAGAACAAAGACACTCTCTCATGGTATAAGACATTTTGGTGATGATTTGTTAGAATTTTAGGCTTTATTTGAAGTGTGAGTATGTGCATGAAAGATTGTCTGTCTCTGTGTGTCAGCCAGTCCAGGATGTACCCGGCCTTTCATGCTAAGACAGCTGGGATAGGTTCCAGCTACCTGTGACCCTGAAAGGGATAAGCAGGAGAAGATGAATGAATGAACGTTGATGATGTTTGTGTTAGTTATTTATGACACTAGCAGTGCCAGTTGGCTTTTGTCATAACTACCCAACTAGCTTCCTGGTGCTGAGCTATAGGTTCAGCACAACGTGACAAAGGGTTTCAGGCAGTAATGGCGAATGATGTATAGAAGAAAATTGAATAGAAAATACTTTATCCCTGAGGGGAAATTCAAGACGAATCACAGCAGCAATCAAGAAAACAAAAGTAAGAAAGTGTATATGAAGTGCAAAAAGGTCCATAGGAAAATAGATGATGACAGCTTGTCCATCATTGTCCAGTTCAGCCAGCCTCCACCTCCACAGGGTCCAGGACTGAGCTTCTTCAGCAGTCTGTTCAGTCTCTGTCTCCTGGATCCTGTCTGCTCACAGCAGGTGAAGTTCTTCCAGTGTGGAGTTGATGTCTGGTGTTAGCTCTGTTAGCCATGTCAGTGAATAGCATGATGCTACTCTGCCTTCTGGTATTCCCTCTGTTGCTGGGTTAGCACAGCTAGCTCATCTATCTCATTGGAGATAGATCTTACGTTCCCAATAACGATGGATGGAAGGACAGGTCGATGTTGTTGCTTCTTAGCTCACACCTGGAAACCAGCATGTCGTCCTCACCTCCTTCTTCTCACCTTGTGGGGAAACATCAGGCCTTGCACCAGTTAGCACGGACATGCTACAGGCTGCTAACAGCTGATTTTACATGTAAACAATGCGGTCGTGGTTAAATGTAGGATCTTCAGACAAACACAGGAGCAAAAATAGTAAAAATATCACTGAAGACAAGACCAGTTTGGTGCCCATGACCAACAAATGAACCATACAAAGTAGCATGCAGAACATGCAGTCTTCTCATTGCTTCAAGCTAGAACCCCAATCAGACCATAAAGCAAGATGAAACCCCAAGGCTTACTAGGTGAAATCCAATTGAGTCCAGTTTACGAATGATTTCTTAATTCTTTTTCTTTTACTTTTTCCACAGACATTGATGAATGCCAGGAGAACAACGGTGGCTGCGATCACTTCTGCAGGAACACGGTGGGCTCCTTCGAGTGCAGCTGTCAGAAAGGACACAAACTGCTAACTGATGAGCGCACTTGCCAAGGTCAGTGAGTGACATCACTGTGTCACGAAGTAGGAACCAGGTTGAAAGAGGAAAGAAGTCGTAAACAATCCTTACACATCTGTCCTGTTTTCTGTCTGAATGCAACACCCTCAGTTCCTGAAACCATCGACTGTCACTGTGATCATGAGGATGACGATATGTGAATGGGAAAGTTGAGACGCAGAGCAGCTTTGATTCTTTGCTAAAGTAGAATCAGAGAATCAATAATAATTTGATCTCTGGACCAGAACATCCTGCAGGACATCAGTCAAAAGAAAAAGAACACTTTCCATCTGCTCACAGTCCAGGGGTTACACGAGACTAATTTCCCTGATGACCTACTTGGCTTACAGAGAAGAAATTTGTATCGATTATCTCATCAGATTCAGTGGAAGATGGCGTGCAAGTTTACGTTTATATCAGGCTTCCATATCTGACTCCCAAACTGCCAAAATCTAGAAGAAAACTGAATTTAAAAGCCACGCACAGCCAACTGTCTGAGAATACGATCCTGTTTGTTTACACTCATGTGGTTTGCATCCTTTGCTGGGTGTGCACACAGATAAATATGGATCTGCAGCTTTGTCGGTACAACCAAAGGCAGATTCTTGCAAACAAGTTCACACATGTAAGATGGCAGAGCAGACAAACACGAAATGGTTTTTATCAACAACAAAACCTGGAGGTGCTTCTGTCCTCAAACAATCAAACAGTGTGAGCGCTTGTGTGTGTTGGATGACTGTGCCTACAACAAGATGAGTCTTTAATAATCTGGCGTTGAGAGCTGTGAGCCACATTAGTGCCTGTTTCCGACACACCTTTGCCACAGCAGCACCATGCCAGCTCATCCCAGTAACTGACATCTG
Organism: Halichoeres trimaculatus; assembly: GCF_033239565.1. NCBI lineage: Eukaryota > Metazoa > Chordata > Actinopteri > Labriformes > Labridae > Halichoeres > Halichoeres trimaculatus. Next base: position 8,139,262 of record NW_027437199.1, on the reverse strand, counting down.
CACCGTTTCGGCTCTGATGTGACCTTTAAAGTGAAATATCATGTTTAATTTGTCAGCGCTTTTCTTTGCGAGTTGGCTCATCCAGAGAAAACAGCTCCGGGTGATGCACTCAGGAAAGTTTGCCAGAGCAGGATAAGAAAGCAGAGCAGGAGATTAATCGTTCATTATCGTTTCCCACAGATTAATCTTTTTAATCTAGATTTATAGAGCGGCAGACAGACGGAGAAAAGTTTGATAAATGTTGGCAATCTCTGTAAAAACACCTCAACATCAGAGGTCAACAAAGTTCCCACATCCTTTTCTCTTTCCTCATTGAAGTATAAGTATAGGAGAAGATTACAGACATCACAGTATTTAAAGAAAAGTTCCAAACAAGTGAAGCAAACTCACTGGATGAAGTTCACATGTCTGTACGTCACAGATGTTGTAGATCAGACCATGAATGTGTGTAGAGTTCACATCACACTGAACAGGTCAGGAAAAAAAAGTTGCAGTGAGTTGACGAACAGTTAAAACATTAGGGTGAAATTCTCAATCCTCTACCTGGAGTAAAGATGACTCACAAAGTGCCGTATGCTACATTGGAAAAAGGTGGGTCATTTAGGTATTCAATTTATATATTTTTTTTACATTCATTAATCTAAAATACCAAACACAATAGCACAATGAAAAATAAACTAAAAAAAAAGAAAAACAAGCAAAAAAGAAGGGCAAGACAAAAAGACTGAAAAAGGTAAGGAAAAAAAGGAGAAATGGGAAAGGAAAGAGGGGAAATGACATTACAATATAACAGGAAAGCAAAGAGGAAGTTGGAAAAGGAAAAAGAGGAAAAAGAAAGAAACAAAGCAACAGAAATTTAACACTGAAAGACAGAAAAAAAACCAAAGAATTAAGAAAGACAAAAAGGTAATAAAAGAAAGGAAAGAAATTAAGGGATAAGGAAAGAAAACAGAAAGAGGGACTGTGGGAAAGAAAGAAAGAAAGAAAGAAAGAAAGAAAGAAAGAAAGAAAGAAAGAAAGAAAGAAAGAAAGAAAGAAAGAAAGAAAGAAAGCAGAACTTTCAGGCAGAAAGAGAGAAAGAGACTAAAATAAAATAAAAAAAAAACAGTATGAAAAGTAAAGAAAAAAGAAAAAGGCAAGCAAAAAAGGAACACTGCAAAAGGAAGAAAATAAAAAAAGAAAGGAAGAAACAGAAGAAAGAAACTCAGGAAAGAATGAAAGAAGTAAGAGAAATAAAAAAAACTACTATTATTAAATGAATCCTAAAAGAAAAAGCAAAAAATGGACTAAAAGAAAGAAAAAAAACAAGGAAAAAGGGAGAAAGAATGACAGAAATAAAAATCAAAGACAGAAAGAAAGAATTAAAAAAAAAAAAAATTATTGGTCAAGGGAAAAAAAATCCTTCCCTTTGCATAAAGGCACGTCTTCTCCACAGGGGGCGCTAGAATTTAAAATGAGCCCAAAGTTCCTCATGGCTGGAATACATCATAAAAAGCATAGGTATCTAAAACGGCTAATGAAATACTGAGGAAGACGTCCTTTTTTTTTAATTCAGAAAAATAAATATAATTTCTCAGATGTTGTCTGCCCATGGCACAGTGTCAGATTGCTCCTGTGAGCTGCAGGTCACTTTATATAAACTCCAAACAGGCAGCTTACTCCTGAGCCCTCTGGTGTATTTACCGAGCCAACATGCAGGCCTTTACTACTTCCTCCTCATGACAAACTCCATTATAACAGGTCGTATATTTAGCCCCCGTAAAGCCCCGGCAGGACAGCCTGAAATAAACCAGGTGAGCCTGAAATGCTGGCCTCCATTCCTGATAGGTTAATACTATTTGGTGCTTGACAAGAATACATAAACACAGCATGCACGCACACACACACTCACACACTCACACATAGATCAAAAGAATGTGAAACTTCTCAGCTTTGGTCCAGTGAAGTTTTCCGGATGTCAGAATGAGCTCTTGAGTGGGTTTAGAGTGGAGCTCATGTGTTTGTTTACTATAATGTGGTCTGTGATTAATGAGGCAGCCTCTTCAGTCCTCTGTGAGCTCTCTGTTTGTCTGGAGATGAGTCATTGGGATCTAAATGTCTGTAAACCACTCATCCTGCTGACCTTTACGTGATTTACTTTACTAATGCAGACAGACAGAACCTGAGAGCTCTCATCGGACTGATTTAGACCATGACTGATCCGCTACTGAGTTTATCTAAAGGGGTATTCTGGTGTTTTAAGCCTTGGCTGTGTCGTGTTTCAGGGCAGATGTGTGTGTGATCAGAGCATGTCCTCTAGGATTTCTGCACTAACAGGCAGGCAGGGTTATTTTATAACCCTTTTTTTATTTTTTACATTTCATGTTTCTCTCTATCCCCTCAGATATCGATGAGTGCTCCTTTGAGAGAACCTGTGACCACACCTGCATCAACTACCCTGGCAGCTTTGAATGCCTGTGCAATAAAGGATATATCCTGTACGGTCTCACTCACTGCGGAGGTGAGAGTCCCAAAGGTCAAGGTCTAAATTACGTGGAAAATTGAAGATTGAAGTCACCACGACTTTATATTCATTCCAGGGCTGTAGCCTATTGGTTTACTCAACTGTGTCACATTATATGATGCATTTTCCTATTTTCCTGATGACAGAATTACAATAGCATTAAGTAATCACAAATATAAATTGACAAATAAGCATACAAACAAAAAAAAATAAAGCAAGAATAATAGAATGTATTAGAAAAAGTAGAAAAGGGGCTAATAAGGGACAAAATCTGAAAATTAAAAAGGGACTTAAAGAGGGGGTACTCTGCTTTCCCATATTTATACAAGGTTTGCTGATATGAAGAGGTCATAGCATGAGGATCCCATAACTGGTTCATTACATGTTGGATGGGACGGGGCCTCAAACACCAAGGTTGGCCAATGGTGCTGCTCCTAACAGGCCTCTAGAGGGCAGACCAAACAGAGGAAAGGCATTTTGTGAAGTTGTGGATACTTAAAGAGACAGTATATTTATAAATGAGTAAATATAGCTTATAAAAATCACAATGCCCCCTCTTTAAAGTGCAAAATGTATGGAAGTGCAGATAAAAGCACAGTATTCCTGCTTTAATCTGACCATGCTTTCTGTGTTTGTGTCTCAGACATCGATGAGTGCAGCATCAGTAACGGGAGCTGTGAGTACGGCTGCATAAACACACAGGGCAGCTACGAGTGCGTGTGTCCACCTGGACAGAAGCTCCACTGGAACAAGAAGGACTGCATCGGTAAGCACCAGATCTGTCCCTCTGTGTGTCAGAGAGTGTGTGCGTGTGTGTGGTGATGTGACTCTGTGTCTTCCTCAGAGGCGGTGAAGTGTCTGCCCAATGGGAAGCCAGCGCCCAGAGCCCAGCTGACCTGTGCCAAGAGCGGGGGAGCGGAGGTCTGCTCACTCTCCTGCCCCTCCAATGCCCTGTTCCTTGCAGGTACGCACAGACACACACACACACACACACACACACACACATACATACATGTTGACTTACCTCTCTTTCAGGTATTTACACAGGCTTATAGTCATTTCCATACAGCTCAGCCTAACCCTAACCATTCTGCCTAAACATAACCCCCTTCCTAATCCTAACCACTGACTCCTGAATCAGTTCAACACAAATCCAGGACCAGACTTTTTTCCCCAAGAAAATCCTCAACAAAACAGTTCAAAGTAATAGAACTCCTGTACACACCCTCTCTAATTTACATCAAACACACACTCACAGTGCTATACCAAAGATATGCGTTTGATGACCTTCACTTACGGATGGTACCTGGCTCAATGTAAAAATTAAAGATACAGAACTAATCTTATTTTTTCTCAAAAATTCTCTCTGTCATAGTCAGTTCAGATCATACTGTTTTTTTTTGCAAGTGTTCATTTTTCAGAAAAGTTAAGTTTTAGAGGCACTGAATGTTAAAAAACAACACAAAAATTTTCACCATGGATTTTTCCCACTGAGGGAACATCTAATGACAAGTTAACTCTTTATCACTCAGGTATCATCCAGAAAAAAGGTTTTTTGGGGTTTTAAGCAGGAGGTTTAGGAAAAGTTACCACAGAGATAACCAGGAGTTCATAGTAACGTTGCTTTCGATCCTCTCAGCTCTTCATAACATAGTATTCACCAAGCTTTAGATTGTTTACCCACTAACAGGGATCATGAGTTGGATTAAGAGCGTCATGACCGTACTGAATACGAACCCTTAGGGGAAGGTTTTTTGCCTCACTTCTTACGATGGACTTCAGTGCAATCACATTGTCCATTACTAAATCCATGCTAAAAGGATAACAATAAGAATTTAAAACAAACTTGAAATATAAATACATCATTGATTAGTAGAAGTATGGAAAATAAAAATTAGTTAAAAGAGTGAGAAAGATAAAGAAAGATAAGATAAAATGTGAAGAGAAAGAAAAAAGAATGTCTACATCCAAAGCACTCTTAGCTAGTCAAGGTATTTTATGTATTTTTTCATGTGTCTTGTCAAACAAAGTAGTCAAAATTTGAGGGAGTTTTAGTTAAAAGAAAAAAATAAAGGATTGAGGAAATATTTTTTAATCTCTGCCTAACTTATTTCAGAAGAAAAATAAAAATTTAACTGAATAAAAACAGCTTAAAAGTAATCACCAAGCTGTTTCCTTCCCTCGCTGCATGTCTCCCCCTCATATGTATACTTTTATCTGACATGCTGCACACGTTGCTGCCCTCTGGTGGTCAGAGAGTGCACACACAGCTCTCTATCCCATCCTTTCCTTTTTCTTTTCCAAGCTGCTGGTGTTAAATGAAGCACATCACTCTCTGTGTCTCTGCGTCTCTGTGTTCGTAGCCTCCTCGGGGGGCTCTCCACTCAGACTGATGTGTTTTCCTCTCTGTGTGGTTTTCTTGGCTTCACACTTCGCAGCACTTTGGCTGCCATGCCGCTCCTCCTCCTGTGATAGTACTTAACACACATCTGTAAATTGATTACATTCTTTGATCACACCATTTTTCCAAAGCGTGGCGCTCGGTCGGTTTTGCTTGGCGGCCGTGGTGTGAGAATGATGAACAGCTACGAGGCAGGAGGTGAAATATTTGTTATTCTGTCCTTTTGGAGTGAGTTTTAATTTTCGGGAGAAGGAGCGATGTGAATTCCTGTGGCTGAATTCAGCTCGGCTCTTATTTAATCATCACGCTTTTTATGACCTTCGGAGGCTTCATCCTTCATTTCATACTAGAAATGTGTCTGTGAATGTGTGTGTGTGCAGGTAGGCGGACAGGATTCATAGATGTTTCATTTGGGCCTTTATTTCTCACTGAGGGTTTGAGATCACATGGCAGCAGAGTTTGAGGAGGAAAGAAAGTCGTTCTGCATTTGTGAGATTCTTTTTAATCCTCAGAACAGTGTCGCGGCCTCAGCATCGCGCCAAATCAAACACAGTCCTGCAAAAGAAATTCAGAAGAGTCTCAAACCTCTCACTATAATTATCATCAGCGATTACTTTTCTTCTGGCTGGAGACTAACGTGAGTGATTTGTGTGTTTTTTGCAGACTCAGAGAACAGCTACACACTGAGCTGCGGTGTCCCAGTTCAGCCTGGTAAAGCACCCCAGAAGAGGAACGCCACTGCTGCTTTACCCACCTGTGCAGGTATGCTAAGCATGATGGGAAAAAGTCATTTTAAGTGTTTAGGATGAAATATTGCTATCAGTAGATGTGGATGAAGCATCTGCAAGAGATCCTGGATCATGATCTTGGGTCTGCTGTTAAAGGTGGGATATGGTGAGGTGTAAGATGCAGACATGTTGTTGGTTCAATCGAAGCAGTAAAAGCCCTTCTTGCCTAATTTTCTATACTGCTCATGGAAGCATTTCCTTATTCTCTGACATTCTTTAACCACCCAATCACCCATGAATTATCTAATTCTATGCAATCCGCAGAGTCCCTTTCTACTTTTAAGAGATGTCTAAAGACTCATCTGTTCACTTAATCTGACTCTTCTTCCCTTTGTCCTCAGGGGTAGAATGAATCAAAAGGTCTAAGACTCAGTCCTTAGTGAATCGTCAGCACTAATTATTGAATGTTGTGGAAGGTTGAAGTATGTTGTTGCAGCTATTATTTTTTCATGAGTTGGCTAGATTATTCTACACTATTTAAAAAAAATCCTGCACTTAATGGTAGCACCCGCAGAGCCGAATAACTTGTAGCACTGTTGTCCCACTAATTAGGTTTCTTTCTGTCTTCCTTCTGTTGGACAAAAGCATTTGTTGAATGAAACTGTGAATTGTAAACTGTAAACCCAACCAAAATAAAAACACCAAAATTTATCAGATTTAGTTGTCCCAGGCCTGTTATAAGTCCATGCAGTCATTTACCTCTGGATTAATAACACAGTTTACCTAATTTTGCAGATTTTGAACATTGCATCCCTTCACAAGCCAAAGTTTACAAGTGACAAGTTTTTTATGAACCTTTACATTCTTACTGAGGCAGTGCGTGTGAATGTGAAATGAATATTCAAATGTTTGAAAACCAGAATAATGATGCTGCTGTATCTGCTCATTCTCTTCGATAATAAAAAGTGTTCCTTTCTGCTCTGTATGAATCAAGACACTCTGGCCCCACCCATCAAACAGAAGGCAAGGTTCAAGATCAAAGACGCCAAGTGTCACCTCAGACCCCGAAACAAGGAGAAACACAGAGACTCATCCAGACAGAACCTGCAAGGTAAAGATCTCCTCACACTCAGGTGATCTGTGTCTTTTCCTCCTTCTCCATCTCTTCCTCATCACTCTCCATTTCTTTGCTTTCACCTCAAAGGAGGACAGTTCCCCTGCACCGATGACTGCCAGGTAACTTTTGTCAACCTCAAGTGTGACTCGTCAAAGAAGCGTAGACGAGGGCGCAAATCACCCACGAAAGAAGTTTCCCACATCACAGCAGAGTTTGAGATGGAGATGAAAGAGGAGGAAGCTTCTGGTGGGTTGTACTTTCTTTACCGTTGAGCTAACGGACTGTACAGAGATGAGAAGTCATTAAGTTTCTTCACCAAACCATGGACAAAATGGGATGTAACAACTGTACTTTGACCCTCAGACTCATGTAATGTGGACTGTGTGCGGGAGAGGATGAAGCAGAAGCTGCAGAGCGCCATGCGGACGCTCAGGAAGTCCATCAACAAGCAGCAGTTCTACATCCAGTTCTCAGGGACCGAGTACGAAGTGGCTCAGAAACCGTCCAGGGCTCCTGATGGTGCCGAGGCCTGCAGCACGGGTCAAGTCCTCAGAGACGGGAAGTGTGGTGAGTTCCTGTAAGATGTGGCTTAATGCAGTGTTGTAACTCTTCTGTGATAATGAAGCATGCATCTTCCTCTTCCTCCTCCTCCTCCTCCTTAGTGAGCTGCGGTGTGGGAACGTTCTACAGCGGGGAGCAGGAGCAGTGTGTGCAGTGTCCTCCGGGCACGTATCAGGACACAGTGGGCCAGCTGTCCTGTGAGCCGTGTCCGAGTACTGAAGGGCAAGGCATCGCTGGGGCCAAGAATGTGTCTCAGTGCGGAGGTAAATCACCATCTCAGACACAGAAACACAGCCATGATGGTTTGGCGCCCCCTTGCGGCCTTAAATGCAAAGTACAGGAGAAAATATTACATGCATCTGATACCATACATACCACACCTCACAGAGGTCTTTGAATCTATAATTGTGGTAAAAAAGACACAAAATTTAAGGATGTTATTGTTCTCCATCCTCCCCTCAGGTCAGTGTCCAGCCGGTCATTTCTCCACTGATGGTTTCCGTCCGTGTCAGGCCTGTCAACTGGGCTCCTACCAGCCAGAGCCAGGCCGGGTCCTCTGCTTCCCCTGTGGAGGAGGCCTCATGACCAAATACGAAGGATCCGTCACCTTCAGGGACTGTGAAGCCAAAGGTAAGACTTTGAGCCTACAGTTCATGTTAAATTATATTTTGTTTATCCAATAAAGACACATCTTTTCCAAAAGAGCCATGGAGCATGTGTCTGAGCTTCCACACGATGCCTCCACAGCAAATCAAAATCCAGGGAGGGTTTGAGTTTAATGTTTCTGATACTGTTAGATCTATGGTCAGACAGTTCTTGTGACTGAACCAATGGGTTTTTTTTTTATATACTTTGGTGTTTTTTATGGGTTAAAACAGAAAATATTAGTCAGGAGCCACAGTCAAATGCACCAGGAATAAGGAAACGAGGTAGCTTTAGATACAAAGAAATCTACCGCCAGCCTGTTAAAACACGGCTTCAATAGTTTATTTTAACTAAAGCCCTACCACTGAAAAGGCCAATCATTTCTTAGATTTCTGGAGTATAGAGTGACATGGGAGTGGATTTTCACTCCTGTCCCGTCCCACTCCTGGTAAAATGACTCCCACTCCTGTTACGCCCCCATTTCTTTATCTTCTTTTATTTTTAATTTTTAATTTTTTTATTTTTATTTTTTAATTTATTGAATTTGATTTGATTTTCTTTTCATTCTTTTTTAGACTGTTTACTGTTGGCTTCTGGATAGTGTAGTTCTTTTTTACTTGCATTACATTGTAGGCTTATTGGAAATAAACTACAAAATGGCGGTGCATGTCACATTCATATTTTATCTTCTTGATTGGTTCCGACTCCTGTCTGCTCTCATTAACTTTTTATCCTGTACCGTCCCAATCATGTGATTAAAAGTAAAGTTGACTCCTGTCTCACGGGAATCCCGAATAAAGGTCAGCCTCTATTCTGGAGTGGCACCTGGGGTGGCCGATCAGATTTCAACAGAGGGCAGTGCCACCATCCATTCCCCTTTGGACACACCCCTGTGAGGCCAGACTTTTTATTCATAGCTGCAGCAAGGTTTATGTTTTTGGTTTTGTGTCATCCCAGAACTATTACCTCACATTTCTTTTAATGACTAAATCTTTAAAAAACTCACTGAATATTGTGGGGTTAGCTTTTTAGACTGAAGAACTCTGAGTATGTCAGATATTGTGGTGTATAATCGCCTATTAGCTTATACGTTTTGTATAGGCTGCTGGCCATCCTGTAAACTCTACATCTTGTTTATTGTTCCACAGACTGCTGACTTCCTCCTTCATGATTTGAGGTTTTTATCTGCCACTCAGAAACTCTGTATGTTAATACTGACATTTGCACAGAGACAAGCCATTTGTCAGCACTTTCATCGCTAATGTCATCATAAAGGATTTAGCAGATGTGTGCGCGCTGCCAGTTTGCACAATAAAGTCATCTATACGGGGTTGTTTATGCTTCGTTTATCTGCCTCTTCTGCAATCTGTGCGTGAATAAAATCCCAGCTGTGTGATGCATCCTAAAGATGGTGTGCTGTTTATCTTCACTCAGTTTGTGCTGTGTGCTCACTGCCTCCCTGCTCCTTTCCTTAGTGCACTGTGCTCCAGGTCATTACTACAACTCCAGCACACACCGCTGCATCCGCTGCCCTGTAGGGACGTACCAGTCTGAGTTTGGTCAGAACTACTGCATCACCTGCCCGGGAAACACCACTACAGACTTCGATGGAGCCACCAATGTGTCGCATTGCAAAAGTAAAAACTGTTAAACATGAACATGGGTTCTTCTTCTTCACATTTCAGTTGACACCCTCATTAAAAAAAAAGATGATTAACTAAAATCAAGCTGATCGTAACATTTCTGTAATTTTGCCCTCAGATCAGCTGTGTGGAGGTGAGCTGGGTGAATACACAGGTTACATCGAGTCACCGAACTACCCTGGAGATTACCCTTCCAATGTGGACTGTGTTTGGATCATCAATCCTCCACACAAGAGGCGCATTCTCATTGTGGTGCCAGAGATTTTCCTCCCAATCGAGGATGAGTGTGGAGACGTGCTGGTCATGAGGAAGAGTGGTAAGAAAAATAGCATAGTTTTTGTGTCATGGTTCTATCCTAAAAAACAGATTGTGTACTGTACAGAACAGAGCGGTTCCAGTTCGATTAGGGCACTTTCACTCTTTGAAAAATGTCAGTTTGACACAGTCTTTTGACTTTATTCTTCTTCTCCAGCTCTGTCCACCTCCATCACAACCTATGAGACATGTCAGACCTATGAGAGGCCCATTGCCTTCACCTCTCGTTCACGGAAACTCTGGATTCAGTTCAAGTCCAACGAGGGAAACAGTGGCAAAGGATTTCAAGTCCCATATGTCACCTACGACGGTGAGGGATTTTACTCAATTTCTAATTTTTATTGCTCATGGAAGGATAAGTTGTTGTTTCAGATATTTTCTGAAACACGGAAGAGAAAGTGTCAGATATTGTAATAAGTATGTCACCCTGTTGTGTTTCAGAGGACTACCAGCAGCTGATAGAGGACATAGTAAGAGACGGCAGGCTCTATGCCTCGGAGAACCACCAGGAGATCCTGAAGGTAAAGTAAAGTACAGTGCGTTACTACAGTCATATGGGGCTGAAACCTGAAACCTGAAGAAATCACTTCTAAATGCTTAAAAGAAAAACCCTTTAACCCAGTTTGACCTCGTATCCTAAAATGGACTTTGGATCTACCAGTGTGGGTCAAGAATATAGTTGTTTTAGGTAGTGGTTCCCAACCTTTTCGAACTTAAGGCCCACTTTTGAGTCTCAAAAGTTTTTGCAGCCAACCTCCAGCCCCAAAAACATGGAGGCCATGTAATGCATTCTTTTTTTTAGTGAAGACTGAACATATTGAATTGAACTGAACACTACAATGGGTTCCTGTTGCAAAGTGGTCCGGCCAATAACAACAAAAGTTTCTCTCCCTCATTTGCTTGTCACGTGTCTGATACTTAAAATCAAACAAAAACAAAACAGCTGAAAATAAAAGAAATAAAATCATTTTATTTTAGAAATAATTTGGCGGCCCTCTTGGATTACCTTTGCGGCCCACCAGGGGGGTGCGGCCCACAGGTTGGGAACCACTGTTTTAGGGCATCTTAAAACTGTATAGGCCATGTTTTCCTCTGTCCTATGAAAAAATACACCAGGATTTCAAGGGGGGGCCTCAGCACTGTCATGTGTAAGAGTTCAATCTCAGATTCTTAAGCTATGGTATATTTGAGTGTCATCTGCGTAAAAGCAGAGCGAGATTCCATATTTTCAAAAAATGCTCCCAAAATGAAGCACACAGAGAACTTTAAATGTCCATGGTCTGAGCCCTGAGGAACTCCAGACAGCACAGCTTTAAAATAATATTTGGGACTTTTTTAAAGCAGTCAAGAGATCTGACACATCTGCTTGTCAGAGTGGACAAAACCAGCAAGTATGAGATAGTAAACAGCTGTTTATGTGAATAAGAATCACTTCAGGGTCAGTAGGACAACAGTGTAAAGAAAGTCCCTCAGATCATTTAGTATCATGTTTGATCAGTTGCACTGTAGCTGTTGAAAATACAAAGGTTTGTATTGATCTCTTTGTTTTCATAACAGGACAAGAAGCTTATAAAGGCTCTATTTGACGTGCTGGCTCATCCCCAGAACTACTTCAGGTATACGGCACAGGAGTCCAAAGAGATGTTCCCTCGCTCCTTCATCAAGCTGCTGCGCTCCAAAGTCACCAGGTTCCTACGGCCGTACAAATAAAAGGGGGAGGTCTCAAATCTCCTGTGAGGGGAGTCCCCGTCATCCTGCGTCATTCCAAATCCAGCAACCTAAATGTGACCCCTCCCTCCCTCTGTCTTTCTAAACATGTATGCCCCATCCTGTGACAAATCATCTTCTTTTCCTGTATTTGTCACATGATGCCTTCCCATCTGTAAAACTGAGACCCCTCCCTACAGTCAGTGCTGCCTTCAGGGTAGGGTTTGACCGATATGAGTTTTTAAAGGCCAGTACTCCAACTCCAAAAATGTAGCTGGAAACTGCTGAGGATACATATTAGGTGTTTAAATTTGCCTTTAAATTAGACACTTTAATACCAAACATGTCCAGAGTGAGTGCTTTATCACAATGGTAACATCAGACCACCTGGTTGCATCAGTGAAAGTGCAATATCTGGTCAAATTAGTGCATGTATTGACTACCCAGTTTTTTTCTAAGATGAAAGACACATGGTTTTACACATGGTTTTAAAGAGGTGTGGTTGTGGTTGCTGTCTCAATCCCTACGCCACATTGAAGCCTGAAAATCTAAAGGGTTTTATTTCTTACAGATTGATACATCAAAAAAGACTGATCAATATTTTAGAAGTGTTGTTATGACAAAAAAAAGGAAGATATTGAGTCAAAAGTTGGATATTGTTAGCTTAGCTTAAGTTAGCTTAGCTTGCAGTTGTAAATTGGGAAGCAGGTTGCCTGGTTTCAGCCATAGTAAACCTAATCTACTCACCAGAAGTGTTGAGAATAACTGTTAAAAATCACATCATTACAAACGCCGTTAACAAACGTTACAACACCATTAGCATTACCGACAAGGAAATGTGCCGCGTAATAAGCACTGATATCTAACGCCTGTCATCTGATCTGGCTTGTTTAGTCAGGTGCAGGAAAGAAATCGACTAAAGTGTTGGTAGTATCAGGATTTGAATTACAAAACTAAATGCTTTTTCAATGTCCTGATAAACAGCTCCAACGTGCCCACCTGCTGCTCAACTTTTCAAATTCCTAGCCATCAGATAATCAAAATGGATTCGCTATGGAGAGCAAAATGTTTCTGTATCAGGTTGTAAATTTGTTTTGTTCTGCTGTAAAAAATGGGCATTTTATCTAAATGGGTAGTCCTTGGCTTTAGGAAATGGCCTCAAGTGGAAACCCTTGGAACTGCAGGGGCGTCACATGTACTAAAACCCAAAAAGTAGCATAAGTGGAGACCAACTTCTTTGCAGATGACTGTGAGGTGTAACGTTAAGGAAGGTTTCTTCAAAAGCTGTGGAATTTTTGTAACATTGGATGAAACCAGGCTAGTTTTTTCCTATTCTCCTTTATGCTATGTTAAGCCAGCTAGCTTTAGCCACAAATAACTGGGACCACAAAACTTAATTAAATCTCATTAAATAAATCATACCCCAGATTTTGATTAGCAGCCATATCGGTCAAACCCTTCCCATCTTCTTCTCTCCTATCCATTCCCTGGTTTCTACACTTCCATTAACAACCATCTTCACTCCTTCCTTCCTCCTGCTTTCTTTCTTTGTCGTTGTTTTTTTTTTGTAATATTTATACTGAACATGTCAGAACTTGCAGAGACCCCCGTCGAAGATGTTTTAGATGCATTTGACGTACAAATATGTAAGATGTGTATGTTTTTGTGGACATGCCTTCCGCCCACACGGTGTACGAGTATGTATCCTAAATTGGATTTTATGATGGGCCCCGATGTGCACGAGGGAACAGTTGGTGCACTTAAAACACATTTTAAAAGATATTTGAGAGAAATGTTCAAGTGGGAAGCCACTCCACAGGGGGTGGTTTTTATCCTTTAGCGCACAGGGAAAGATTAAATGGGGTGAATTACAAAGTCTATATTGTAATTTTTTTTAATAATAATAAAAAAAAGATATATAACAAGATGAGATAAACTACCTGCAAGTAACAGATTGTTACTTTAGAGAGAAATGTATGTGATGTAACTAATATTTGGAACTTTAATTGCACTTGAATTTTATATTTTAAACTGTAGGAAAAGTTACGAGTTTGTTTCCTTTTGTGTTGTTTTAAAATGTGCCACATGAAAGACAGCTGTGTTTCCTGTTAATGCTCCCACTCTGTAGCTTACAGTTAACCCCCAAATCTCTCAGTTTTTGTAGCTCCGAGCCCCCTCTGAGCGAGTTGCACACACAGCAAGGAAAACTTTTAAGCTTCAGTATCTCAAAAGTAGAGATTTAGAAAAAATATTGTGCACAGAGGATAAAAGAGACAAACGGAGACAGTTTGAATCATTGGATGGCTCTAACTTTTTACCGCCACTACAGCGTGTCTGTGTTTTCACTGCCGAGTCCTGCTTCATCCCTCAAACATAGCTGCCAGAGAGAGGAAGCATCACCATAAAGGCTTCTTGTATGATGGCATTATACATACATTACATACTACAACAGTATATGTCTAAAAAACTACTCAAGATATTAGCATTCACTACAATGCAAGCTCTCCATTAAACAAGAAGCATAGTGTGTATACTATGCTTTCCTTTATAACCCAACTTAATGTTTCTGTGTCATTCCCAGTGGTACTAATATGCCTATGAAACCTATACCGCGTATTGAAGATGGACTCTGTATCTGCACAATGCGAGTGGAGTTGAAAATATGTACAGTGTAAAACATGGAGGGTGTGAAACGTGTACGAGTGACTGGAGTGTTGGTCCGGAGGTGAATGTAGTGGTAGGGACACAGTCAGAATGAGCGCCTCCTATCTGAGTGTCTGAGTCTGTAGCACTTGCTGCTTCAACTGTAAGCTTCAACTGTGTGTCGTGTTTTTTTAAAAAAATAGGCAAACTTCTCATGCAGATGTTAAAAATACTGATGTTTAGTCCCTTGTTGGTGTCAAAGCCCATCAAAACTCCTGTTGAGTGTCACTGTCCAAAAAAGAGGAAGTTGTCAGTCCTTGTGCTGAGCATGAGGAGGTATCTGTGTGTATTAAAAACAGTCAAAATACAGGACCATGCTGGAGGTTTTGCAAGTTTCAGCCTGTTAAATACAAATCATGGTGGGTGATTTGTATTTTTCAAGACACAAGATATTGAGTGGCCTTCATTTCAGTGCATGCATCTACTTTCATGAGAAACTGACTTTTAATTACAAGGGAATAAGATAACATGGCCTGAAAAATGCAGTTTGTATGAGGAGCAAAAACAGGCAGATCACAACCTCCCTGCTCCAATCAGAGGCAAACTGACATTTGAAAGATTTATATCTCCCCATGAACAAATATCAACATAAAGAGCAGCTAACAATCAGCTCTAGATCAAATATTTACACCAAGACACACAAAGACAATCAGCGTTTATATTTCCTGACTTTCTGGAATGCATCAGAAATGATGAACCCCGCCTCCATTAACCTAACATTTGAACAGTTGTTTTCTTTTCCTTATCATGACACACCTGACAAGCTAAACTTTTTACTAATCTGAATCATGATGTTATTTTAGCGAATTTCAGACCCCTTAGTTACAAGAATATTAGTTTCTTTTCAGGCTCTTAAACTGAAGCTAAGCCACGGTGAGGCCTCTTTGCAAGTTTACACGGAGACTCCCGCAAAGATTCTTCCTTTGCGTTTCCAAAAGCCACCCCCGTTTACATGAGGATGGCGCATAGGGATGGCGTGAAAACAACCCGCGTTCATACGACTCCAAGAGGACAAGTCACAACGATGTAGTGGCCATGCCAGGCCAGTAGTTGGCGATGTGGATATATGTGTGAATATATGGTACTCAGAAATCAGCCATCGTTGTTGTGGTTGTTTTTCTTTTTCTGCCGTTTTATTGCGTGAGACGGTTGACAATCCAACCTTGAGGCTCATTACCGCCACCAACTGGACTGTAAGGGCTTAACTGGAAGTTGTGGCTGCTCAAGCAACCTGAAACAAATGATTAAGCGCTCCTTTGCAGTGTTTCATATACCAAGACTCGTTTTTATTTTGCTGAAATATCTGGTTTGGCTTTTGATGCTTTTCAAATTTTTCTTTTTCAAAATGTAAATAATCATTTATAGCAACCTACTGGCTACAACAGAATCACAAACTTGGTGTAATCTTAAAGTGCAGAAATAAGGGTCATATCAGTCATCTCTCAGTTATTTTTGAAAACTAGATGGACTGATTCTTTCCATCATCAAGTGGATCCATCTTGCAGAGATAAGCTTGTTCCTGGAACAATCTGTGTAATTTTGGGAGCAAGAGGTGATAGCTAGGTTTGCAGTGTATTTTTAGAGTAAACAAGAATTTACTGCACGCTTGATGGTCAATAAAGAGAAGTTTCATCACAATATGAGACAATTAGAAAAATGATAACATTTCTTTTTTCAAAGAACAGAAAAAGCCTTTTAGGTACACATTTTGTTCACTGAAACAGCAAGAATCAGTTATTGAAGTCATAATAGCAGCTTGTCAATCAACTGCTGTGTAGTCATTGGTAGCGCAAGCCTGCTGTATATGTGAGATGTCTTTAGTGTAGGGTTTTTAAATACCCAAAGGTAGGGATCCATTAAAGAGCTGCACCATTGAAGAAGGTTTGAAATCATGCAGAGCATTTCCAGTGAAGGGGCTGAAGCTGGCAAAACCTTATATGGTCCATTGTGACAAGACTTGGTCAAAGTTAGCACAATTTTTCAAAATAAGGCGATAAAAGTTTAAATTAACTGGTCACAAAATGCAAAAATATTTTCAAAAACTGTACGTTAGTGCAGATTGGCCCATATTCCTCCCTCTGACTCCTCTTTCTAACCATGCAGTGAATCCACTGGATCATGGGAAACTGTCATTAAGTGTTGTAACGGCCTTATTGGACAGCTGCCACACAGACGTGTCATGGTACGGCCCACTTCCTGTCAGAGGTGGGCTCAATGTGAGAGCTGAAAAAAATGATATGAAATGAAATTTATAATTGACTGTTTGTTTGTTTTTTCCTGAGAATGTATTCTATTGTGAAAGGGTGTGTGTGTATGAGAATGTGTGCAGTTTGTGAGAGTGTGTGTTTCTGTGTGTGTGTGTGTGAGAAGTGAGTTTTTGTGCTGGGTGCCTGTGATAGAGAACGAGATTGTGTATGTTTGTACTTTAGTCCAATTTGTAGAGGAATAATTTTTACGTTTGTGTTAGTCGGTTGTACCCAAAGAGAGGAACTGTAACGCAGTGTTGTGCCATTGTTTGGTCCATGAAACTCCAGTACTGAACAGATTAAATAAAACAGTAGCAGAAAACAGACTCCACGTGTGTTTTTTGTATCTTTATTTGGAGTCATCCACTGTGAAGCAGAACCAAGAAGAGCCGCATCTATCTGTTTGATCTCTTATCTTTCATCAGGTTTGACTTGAAATGAGTTGACTGTGCCGTTACAAAAGCCAGCTCAGAGGACGCTGGGAAATTCAGCTGACACCGCTAATAATTGTTATATCTTAAAAGGACACAATCAGCTCAGCAGATCTGGGCGATACACCAGAAACAGTTATCATCACCCACCATGTGATTATTCTTTTCTTTTTGTCTCACTGCAGTTAAGATTAGTTTTAAACTGGCTTTATTCTCATTAAAGGTCAAATATTGTGCAAAAATCACTTTATTAAGTCTTTTAGTGAAATTTGTGGGTCTTTGGCTTTCCTCCCAGCCCACAAAATGTGGTATTTATTTAATGAGAAAACCTGTACTTAGTAGTGCCTGTGAATGTAAAATCCTGACCTAAAACAAGCTGTTTGGAATTTCCGGGGTTTGCCGACGTCAGTGATTCCCTTTTTTGACCAATCAGGAGCAAGTCTGACCTGATTGGTCCACCAGAGCAGATACCCCCCACTGCTGGAGAGAAATCTCTCCAGCAGCGGAGAGGAGAATGCAAAAGCTGAAGAGCTTTGCTGTTGTTGGCTGTGAACAGCCACATACTTCCATCCGCCAACAAACCTCAGACCCTGGAAATGTGAGTATTTTAAATGTTGTGTGCTGTGGAGCAGATGTAAGAGCTCTCCTCAGTGTCCTCCTGTCTCTGTGTTAGCTTCAGGATGCTGACTGTAGCTGCAGTTATCCTGTTGTTTTGGCCTGTAATTTTACGGTAAACGAGCTTCGCTGTTTTCTAAACATTGTGCACTCGAAGCTCGTGGCGCCACTCTTGGTGACGCGGAAGAGCGGGGCGGTATCAGCTGTGGCTCATTTACATATGAAGGCCACGCCCACTAAATCAGAGCGTTCTAAACAGAGGGGCTATGAGAGCCTGGAAACAATGCTGCTGTGCTTGATTTATTGGCTTTTTGGACCAAAACGTGTTACTACCATTTTATGAAGACATCAATGATTAATATTAAACTGCAGAAAAGGAGCATAATATGAGACCTTTAGATAATACAGAATTACAAGATTTACACTGTAAACTAGAGTATAGAAAAAAGTTTAGATATAAAATGTAAAAATATACAAAGAATATGAAATATTAAAGAATTTTGTCCAAAGTGACATTCAACACAAGTAAGAATTTAGACTCATAGTAGTCTTGTTTCATATACATGAGGAGAATACATTTTAGATCCTTTTCATCCCCCAGAAAACGTGAAGTTATCATTCATGCTTTTATTTCCTTGTAATTTGACGACTGTAACTGTTTGTACATGTGTTTAAACTGGTATAAACAAGAACACATGTAACATCTGTTTCAGCTTCTTTCTCTCTCTCTTCCCTGTGAGTTTTGGGATCGGCTTTAAGATCGACTTTATTGTTGACTTTTAGAGCACGCTCTGGACCTGCTCTAAATTACATTTCTGATCTCCTCAGTACATACTATCCAGCCATAACCTGACGTCCACAGCCAAAGCTCTGCTCACCACCCCAGAATCAAGGCTGAAAACCAAAGGTGACCTTTGACCCTTTCTGTCAGAGTTCCCATCAGAATGGCAGACTCTTTGTTTTCTTTTTAAGCTCTTTCAAAATACATCTATATCCATCCAAACAGGCAATTTTAAACTGATTGTGTTTTAATCTTTGAAGTGATGCTTATTTAACTTTTCTTTTAACTTTTTTCTCTTGCTGTTTCACTTGCAGGATCTTAAATCCTTTATCTTTTGTTGTTTTGTTTTAAACTTTTGTTTTTATTTTTTTGATGTTATTCTTTCTTTTATTTGTGGTTTTTATTCTTGTCTTCATTACATTTCTTTTATTTATTCTCTTTAATTATTTCTTTTACTGTTGATTTTATTTTCTAAAGCACTTTGTAACCCCTTTTTGAACAGTTTTCTATAAATAGAGTTTATTATTATCAACATGATAAAATAATCCAGATTTTCTGGATTAAAGTCCTCTCAATCTGTTTCAAAAGTTTTCCAAACTTGAGATTTATTTGTACAAAAACCAAGTCTGGGTGACCCTGATCCAATCTCATAATGTGATTTCTTTATTATCATTGTTTTTTTTTTGTTTTTGTTTTTTTTTTTCAAAACAACCTCTTTTCAAGATTTGATCCAATCTGAAAGCTTTTATATGATCAGATTTTTCATGAACAGCTTGGCTCTGATGATTTTGTGTCTTTTCCTCTTTTGTCCCAGGCTGTTTCTTTTTCCTTTATTATTAAAACAAATGAAGCCACATTGCTTCTACTGTGTGTTTGACTATTAAGAATCTTTTTTTCTTTTTTTTGCCGGTGTCATGTGTGAAAACATTTGGTGGTATGAGTAATGGAATCATTACCCCGCCTGATTGTGCAAAAAGCAGATTCATCTGTTAATTAAACCAAACAGAAGTATTTTAATCACATTTCTGTCATCGTATCAGTCTGTTGTGTGTTTATCTCTGCAGTGAACTTTCAGCAGAGCGACTAATGGAGGGGAGTAATCTTTGCATCTGGCACCGTCGTATTTTCCTGCAGATGCTCTCTGCTGATTGGACGTCCCAGAAAGATCATATTGGAAATATCAGATCTGCCTGTCGCGTGTGATTAATGAAGAACGGCAAAGCATGTGAGGAGTTACAGTAATATTCAGAACAGGCTGTGAACTCCATCATCTGAGGAGACAAACACCACCACACATGAGTAAAGTTAGCGGGGTGGTGTGTTTATTTCCTGAGCAGACCGGCTCCTCCTCAGGTGTCAGCCTGGCGTTGACAGCAGAGTGTCATGTAATGCAGCAGAGACATGAGAACACTCAGACACAATAAAAAACTCTCAAACTTTGACTGAATCAAATGAATGTGTCAGTCCATGATGGATTATCTCCCTGCCTGGAAGCTGTTTTTAGATATCAAATAAAAAGAAACAAAGAGAAACAAATAGCTGCTCGTAGAAGAAGAGAAAACATGATGGAAATTCTCAGGTTTGCTGTTTTTGTGCTAAGACATCAGGGGAAATGAAAGTTGGAAGTCATCTTTTTTGAGTGGCATCTGTAGTTTAAACTGTGTCTGCGACTGTCAACGAGTCACACAAAACTTTTCACCTCGGTGATGCAAACTTTTATTGAATCCTTATAAAAAACACACAAGAGATAAAACTCAGCCTGTAAATGAGGGTTCAAAGAATAGACAGACATCAATATGGTGCAGGTAAAGGAGGAAAAGATAATTAACTACTGTTAATGAATGTAAGACGCTGCATGCATAAGTTTGTTGTAAATTTTGAATGAAATGTGTCCTTGATTTGGTGCAGTCTGTCCTGGTTCCAGGTCTCTGTGGTGAAGAAGGGATTTGTGGCTCAGGTCCCACCCGTTCTGGCAGCCCCCTCGTACTGTGAGCCATATCATTGTGACAGGAGGTTACCAATGACATTCTGCCATGAGGCTGCTGTGAAGCCAGAGTTAATGTTTGTGCAAAAAAAAAAAAAAAAAAAAAAGACATGAAAAAATGAGCTTTTTGACTGTTACACTATTTTATCCCTAACTTGAGATCATGAGGTTGAAGAAGGGGTAAAATATAGGCGATTTCCTATATTTTAAACATGGACTTAAAGTTTCAATGCTGGATGTTCCTATTTTATATTTTATAGAACTTGATATCTTCATCATATCTTAATGAGATCTTATCAAAATGATGAGGTCACCACATAAAGACTGTCTAAAGGCTGGGTTATGGTTTCCACCCAAAGTGACGTACGGAAATGAGATGCACTGAATCAGCATGGAAGAACACAGGTGGCTTTTATACTTTACAACAACACATGTGGCATCTGTTGGCATCCGTTCCCAAACTGCAGGGGGCAGTGTATTGCAAACACACATGTGCTACAGTATTAAATTAGAATAGAAGAAGTTTTTGACGCTGTTTACAATATTTTTTTCACGATGCCACTGTTTTTTGTTCTTCGGACACTAGGAGCTCTTGGTCGACCATGCATCTGAAGTAAGGAATTTTCAGATGTGCACAAGGAGTGGTACAGACCTCGTGGACACATCAAGCTGGAAAATGTTTCTGAGAGGCAACCTGACCCCAGGTAGGAGGAAGGGATGGGTGAATGGATTTTAAATAACGACTAAAGAAATGCCTGTTTCCTGAAATGAGTTGAAATTATGAAAACACAAGTGTATCTACAAGATGTTTTTGCATTTTTTAAGGTGTATTTGATTACCAATACTTTATCAGCAGAATCCATCAATCCTGTGCTATCCTTCAGAGATGGGTCTCTTTAAGGTTTTCCATAATTCTGGACAGTGTTCTGGACTTTAATGCCACCTAACAATGAAGCAGTCACCTCCTCATCCAGTAGATGGCGGCCTCACTCCAGCAGAGACGCCAAATCTCCCTGTACTATCTCAAGTGTCCTGGTAATGGATGCATGTGTCTGAGCTCCAGATTGTGGTCTATTTGTTTAGCTCATTACCAGCCTGAATCCCAGTCCAATTACCTGAGGATAAACAGGAGCAGAGGTGGTGATACGCTGTAATGCTGTAATTTCACTGATTATCCAGAACACGGCCAATAAATGATGCACAGAGATTCTTCCTTCTTTTTTTTTTCTTACATCTCTGCACAAATGGACCGATTTAACAGGCTGGAGCTTATCGAGGTTTCGTGGAGGAATAAATTCAGTGATGTGTTAGATTTGGAAGGAAAATAATAACTGGGGGTGCCATATTCTGATCAGAGAAGATGTGCTGGATCTCTTTCAAAGAGGACAGGAATTGGCTCCTGTTTTTAACAGATTCTTCATAGTTTGAAATTTAGATATATGTATATTTTAATAAGAGTGTTTTTGCTTGTTGAAATTAAAGTAAAATCAGATTCATACTGGTACTATGGTGTTTTAAAGATTAGCTGGTCTAAAAGTTAAACCAAACCGCATGATGGGGAATCTATCTATTCTTCAAAAATCCAGAAAATCACAGTCCTCATCTTTCTGTAGTACAGGGATTTTAAAAGTAGTGCTTTAAGCTGGAAATATAGTAAACTGAGACAAAGGAGGCTGGAGAATTACTCTATGGACAAAGTTTTAATCTCACAGATATCACAAGATCAAAGCTGAGAGTCAGTCCACAAACCCTGAGGGTGATTCATGTCAAAATGTTAGTTTCTCTTTATAATTTCAGTCATTGTAGGGAGGAATTTTTGGCAGATGAACTTTGTCTTAAATCACAGAAAACTATTTTTGATTGTGTACTTTTCAGACTACATGAGTTAGAGAGTCGTCTAGAACAGTGCTTCTTAAAGTAAGGGTTCTAGCAAGTCAGACAGGAAGTAAAAGTAAAAATGTCTTTCTAGACTTGGTTTGAGCCACATTTACCTGATTAGTCAAGAAAAAAAATCTTGTTTCAAATTATTTAAAGACAAACATGAGGTCCGAACAAGTAAAAAAAAAAGTCTGCCAATGGAACAAGAAAAATTTGCTTGAAACTAGAATAATGTCTTTAAACAAGCAAATTTTCTCTTGTTCCACTTGTTACAAGAAATTCAGACCTCATTTTTGTCTTCAATTAACTCGAAATAAGATGTTTTTGTGGACTGGTCAGGTGAATGTGGCTCATATTGAGTCTAAAAAGACATTTTCTACTGAAATTAAGACAAAAACACTTCAGTTTCCAGTTTTTTGCAGTGCACAAAATGACTTACAAACACTCTCTCACACACATTTCTGCACCATGAACAGTTAATCATTTGAATGCAATTGCTAAACTACCTCACATATTCAGCAGTGCTACATTTGTCTGCCTTAGTTTTACTTGATCTGTACTTGTACTTTTATATTTTTGGGTTTAGTTGAATGTTGATATGTTTTTATTTGCACAAAAGTTCTTGTTTTTTCATCCTTTGTTTAATATTTATTGATGTCTTGGATATTTACCAGGCTTAAAAACAAAATCTCAAGGGTGAAAATTAATGCAACCCATGTGTAAATGTCCTATTATGATAATTAAGCCTCTTGATCTTGAATGACAGGGTTTCAGTTTTATGAAAGAGTTAAGGTGAAGAGGTTTGGTCTATTTTCTGGTATCACTGGAGACAGATTCATTTAGTAAACAATAAGTCGTCACATTTTCTCCTGATCAGCGAAATCATGTATCTCAGGTCTTTTCATTTTGTTCAGTTTTGTCTTGATTGACCTCTTAGTTTATTCCCACAGCAGGAGGCTCCTGCCTCTGTCACTGACATTTTTGTAGCTGAGGGTTTAAAAGTTTGAGTACCCTTAAATTATAGAATCTAAATCAATATAAAGAGTCAGGTTTTCCCTGTGATCTTCAGAAGTCTTGCTGCTGGATTCTGCACCAAACAGGCTGCTGCAGGGGTCAGTTTGAGGAACATGAGGGTGGGGAGCAGTGGCTTTTAACTGGTATTATTTCAGTTGTTTTTGTGTCAGTTATTTGTTTTCTTTGTTTGACTTATGACCACCATCTTGGTGTGTTCTTTGTTCAGCTTTGGGAAACTGAAATCTCCTCATAAAAGCATCATCTCATGAAATAAGGTGTAGAATCATTCATTTCTGAAGCTGAACATAAAGTGGTTCAAATATCCCTAAAGTCTTCAGATTCAAACCTCAGAGAACGCGCAGCAGACATGCATCTTTAATAACAGAATCTTTGCATCAGTGTTTCAACAATCCCTGATCGCTGAGTCTGAGAGCTCCATCGTCCCTCCCTCCGCTCTGAACCGATCACTGGAAATCACGGTGGGCAGGTCTGAGAGGGAGGGAGACACACACACACATTTACACACACACAGGCAGAGAGTCTCTCCTCCACACGACGCTGCGCCGGTGCACCACGGGGTGCGCATTCAAACTGACCAGCGCGTGTCACAGAGCGCAGACACCTTCCTCTCCGCACATCATCCTCCCCGAGCAGCCTCACAGCAGCTGACCGCGCCACCCGGTAGGTTGATCCCACTTTATGTCCACTTACGCAGAGCTGTGTGTGTGTGTATATGAGTGTGTGTGCATGCAAAACCTGAGTGCTGATTGAAACCGAAAATCGCTGCGTATTTTCGGGTAAATCTCGGCGGCTCTGGCGCTGCATGTTCCTTCCTCACACATTAAAGTGTGGGGTTTCTGCTGTCGCCAGTGCAGTCTGGATTTTTTAATAAAAGCGTGCTTCCACGTCCCTGAGATAAAACGCTGTTAGAGAAGGAACGCTTTTATGTGGGATCAGATATCAGGAGCTTCTGGGGCCAAAATCCCCGGAGTGCAGCGCGGGCTGAGGAGGTTTTCAGGAGCTCCAGACAGATCACATGAGAGAGTCTGAGCAGCGGAGGGCTGGAAAG
Source organism: Halichoeres trimaculatus (assembly GCF_033239565.1). Lineage (NCBI taxonomy): Eukaryota > Metazoa > Chordata > Actinopteri > Labriformes > Labridae > Halichoeres > Halichoeres trimaculatus. The sequence goes on along the minus strand of NW_027437199.1, from coordinate 8,114,921 downwards.
TTGGGAAACTTTTGCAAAATGTTCTCCGAAGGGAGAATTAACCTTAACATCTTGATAAATCAGACGGACTTCTTCACTTTTATGAGTTTGCTTGAGGTTGGAATTAGGACACAGGATGGTCATAAAAGTGAAAAAGAAAGGTTTCAAAAGTTTCAAAAAGCAGTTTTCTTAATTAAGACTTACTTCCTGACTGCTTGTTTTTATTCCCTAAGCGTCAAATAATTCCACATCTTTGCGTCTCAGACTGACGCACACAAAGAAATTTAAGCGTAAATTTAAATGCAAACGATTCCTCCCAGATTCCGACTTCTCCACACTGGCTCCATCACACTCCGTCAGATCCGGAGGCGACGCTTAAAACAGATAGTGTAATACAGCTCCACACTCAGATGCGTTTTAATTTTCTGTGTGTGTCCACATGTAGCAAGAGGAGATAACCACACAGTGTAATGTGACGGCCGTTTGTTAAATATGGGAACGAGCCCGAGAGGAAGGAGAGCATCAATCAGAGAGACACGCTCTGTTTCTGCAGCTATCAGACGCTCTGCAGCCGCTCACACACACACTCACACACACACTGAGCCGAACTCTGATGCTGATGCTGCCAGAGGGTTTTTCTCCTCTTCTTCTTCCTTCTCCTCCTGTCTTCTCCCATCCTCTCCTCACTACATGGATAAGTGCTAAGATCCAGAGTCTAGAGGATTCATTGGCCCTTGAGCAGGATCCTCATGAACCTTAGCAGTCTCAGTGCAAAAGATCAAACTCTTTATCCTGCAAATTAAGGATGACTCTCTGTGGACCAAACCGGTGGCCTCTTTACGCAGATTTCTCAAAATCAAAAAGCAAAAGGACAAAACTTCCTTCATTGTTAGATTTTATTATGAAAGGCTTTTATTTGTGTATTTGTGCAGAGCATCACCTCTGTTTGAGCCACACTCCTGCTCTCAGATAATACTCCTCAGAAAGTAACAAACACAAAATGAGATGACTTTCCTGTGAGGATTAAATGAAACACCATGAGTGAGTGATTTTAGACTGAGGGACGCGTTGTTACCAGAGAAATCCACAACAAAAACCTCTGTGTGTGTTTGTGTGTGTGTAATAGACTGAGTGGACTCTAGTGTTTTCGTCTTTGTTTGTGGTTGATTTATTACAAGACAGAAAAGATGATTCTGTGAGATGAAAATTGTACGTTAAGTCTTAATTGCTCTATAAGTAAAAGAAAAGATGCATCAATTTCACTTTTTTTTTTTGCAGTGCATGCTGGAAAAACATATTTTAGTATCACACACTTGAAGATACAGCATCAAGATGACTCACATAAGGCAGAATACTTTACTTTACTTTCATTAAATTGACAGTTACAGAGGAAAAAAGCTCTTAGGGAAGCAGTTACAGGAGCTGCAGTGATCAGCCGCAACAGAAAGACACAATAACCGCAAAAAAGATGTGTGTCTTTATTGGAAGGTTTTTTATGGAGACAAAAGAATTTGAAAGTGGCTTGAAAAGCTTAAAAATGATCTGAATCCAGCCTTTTTTTATACATACACAACCTACTGATCACCACGTGAAGGTGTTTCACTTTGTTTCCCAGAAAGTTTCAGAAAAAAAACAAAACATTTTTTTTCCAATTCTGCAAATCTGGTCATCTTTAAAAATGAGCCTTTCAGCTAAGGTCTGAAGAAATCTTTTCTTTGTAGCTTTAAAAAAAATAAACCAGACAAAGTCTTACCTTTGCTTAAAAGAAAAAAAAAACTTCTCCTTTTTTTATGTTTTAATTTGGATTTTTTTGTAACTTGTTACTTCCTGCCTTTTCCTTCCCATGCCCCGCCCTCATTTGTCACACCTGTCCCTGATCAGCCTCACCTTCCGAACACACAGCCTGTGTGTTCAGTGTAACTTTAAGCTTAGTTGGACTTCTCCTGTGTCTTGATGGATTTATTTACCTGCGCCTGTCGTATTTCCTGGTAAAGGCTTCACCTCGTTGTCTTATCTGTTGTGTTTTCCTCTGATTGTCACTCACTCTGCAGCAGGCTGCGTTTGGGGCCTGCTCCCTTGTCTTCAGGCTTCTCTGCTGTGATTGTGAATGCTGAAGATGGAGTGAGTGAAGATGTATAGATATGATGAGAAAAAAGAGGGGAAAACTTTTTCTGTGATGAGACAGAGTTGGTGTGATCAGAGGGTGTCTGGTCTTTAGTGAGGGTGAAACAAACACTGAAGGTTAAATCTGTGTGCTGTGAGGCTGCGTCTTTGTTTGTATGTTTTTTAAGCTTTAGCTTTAAACTGTTTGGAGCAGTGGTTCCCAAAGTGGGTGTTGGGATCATCTTTGGAGTCAGGAATCACAGATAGTGGGGTCACGAAATGCCGTCTAAAATCAAAAGCTTTTTACACTTGCATATATCAATCATTAGGTCAGCAAGACAAAAGTAGATGTTACATTTTATATAAAACTATGCAAACAGATGATATTTGATCTGTTTGCTACATTTCTTTATCAAAGACCCCAGAGGAGACCAAAGTAGTCTTTTATACAATTGCTCTGTTGTTGCTGTTGTAGTTTGGTTTTCATCTGTTTTTTGGTTCGGTCTGTTCGTGTACTCTGACATTCAGAAAGTGTCCGGTCTCTGTAAATGTTGTTTTGGGGTCTCAGGCTGAAAAGTGTAGGGTCTCCTGCTCCAAGGAAACAATGTGAGGCAGTTTGGGGCCAGAAAAAAAAGTTATTTTAATTTGAAATCTCCTTTTTTTTAAAATGCTGCTTTAATTCAGCAAAATGTCCAAGATTTTCTTCTGTTTGTTAAATATTTCCTTTCTGATACCTCCACTGTCTCTTTCTTTCTTTCCTTCCACTGAGTGTTCTTAGTTTGGAGTATCGCACTGTGACTCAGGCTTGAATTGTTTTATTTCATAAACTTCTTTTTATTTCATGCTTAATGAAATCCTATCAAGTGGTTTTGTATTATTTTAAGTAAGAATGTCTTATACTCGATATGAGCCACATTCAACTGGTCAGTCCAGAAAAATGTCTTGTTTCAAGTTATTTAAAGACAAAATAGGGTCTGAATTGCTTGTAATAAGTTGAATAATATCTGCTGATGGAAGAAGAGAAATTTTGTTGAAAGTAGAATAATATCTTAATACAAGAAACTTTCCTCTTGTTCCATTGGAAGATTTTTTTTACTTGTTACAAGCAATTTCTGCCTTTAAGTAACTTGAAAAAAGACATTTTTCTGGACTGGTCAGGTGAATGTGGCTCATATTAAGTCTAAAAAGACATTTTCTACTCAAAATAAGACAAAAACACTTGATAGGATTTCAGTTTTTGCAGTGTATATTAAGTAGATTAGTAGATTATACGTACAGGTGTGTAGCGATGACTTGTTGCAACCCCCGTCTCTGGTCAGGTTTCCAAGTAACAATATTTTTAGACATGTGCACTTTGTGTGTCTTTATAATTAGGAAATTTTTGTGATCTCTGGTGTTCCTACACATCTGTCATACAGACCTCTGATCTGAAAATACAGCTGTCCAACAATGTAGTAAAAAGAATAAGTGGCTTTCTGGTTTTAAGGAAATATTTGATTTTTTTTTTTTTTTGCCGAAGATTTGAGTCCAAAATGCTGCATCCTGTTTAAAACCTGTCAGCTGCTTTTCGTGTTGTTCATTTCTGGCAATATTGTCCAATTAAATGTTATAAAACACGGCAACACATGTACAGATTTACTGAAGTGAAGGTTTAAGTGATTTTACATTTAGGTTTTCTGAAATGAACCCATTCTGACTTTGTTATAAATCTCCAAAGTGTGCAGCAAATATCAGGAGCAGAAGTTTTCTTCCTGACAGAGTGGGTGAATTTGTGCCTGATGTTGCATTAAAAGCTTCTGAACAGATTTCCAGTCGCTCAGCGCCGACGGTGTGATGTAGAAAATTGCATTGTGGCCGATGTGTTACAACCTCACAGCATCTGTTAATGCATCTCTGTCTCTCACTGTCACATTCTGACAACAGCAACACATTTAAATATGCAGCACAGGCCTTCAAACACACACACACACTAACCTGTGTGCACGCCACACACACATGAAATATGCACTCCTGAAACACATCCACAGAGCATGCTGGGATTTGCCCGTGACAAACTGCGACTGTGTGAAGTGTGTATCTGTCAGTGTGCTGTCAGTGTGTGAGGTTGCGCTGCATGAAGAATCGAGATGGCGCGCTGACATCGCGCCGCAGTCCAGGTGGATTTTGCCAAAAACCGGGTCCCCAAATTATCACCTCCGTCTCCCAGCATCCCCATCTCCTCAGCTCCTCTCTGCGGCTGCAGCCTCCAAAAAATGAGGCGCAGAGCCGAATCCACACGTAACAGGCCACACACACACACATGCACACACACTAGAGAGCAGCTCTGAAAGAATTCTATCAATTTAGTTTATTATTTTATTTCTCCAGAGCGAAAAAATGTAATGAAAAGAACACAGTGTGCATGGCAGCGTGCGTAGGAAACAAGATTTAAAAGAGCAGAAACTAAAGAACAGTGTAGATAATAAATCCTTTGAGCTTCAGCTCGCTGCCTGCAAAACATCCATTTTTCATTTAGCTCCTGATTTAATGTTTCTGTTCAGACTAAGATTTAAATGTGTGACTGAACACCAGCTAACAGATGTTCTTGTGCTACAGTAGCTGCAGGCGATCACACACAGCGCAGTTTGCATTTAATAGAATGCATCGCCAAATAATGTTCAACGCATGCTCCTGTTTTTCTCCAAACACCCTTCAAAAATAAAAGCTTTGCATCTTTCAAGTGCTCAGTTAACTTTATATTGCTTATATTAATGTGACATGTTGTCTTTAATATCTTAATCCTGTAGGTTTTTGTTAGTGGCAGATCTTAAAAAGTCTGGGATGCAGCTTTGATTTGTTTTTATCTCTGAATTTTGATTGAAATGTATGAAATATGTTATTTACAGGCTTCCTTTGGGCCAAAACGCACCATATTTAAGCCTCTTTCCTGATTTCATGGGCACACATTTGGTGTTAAATCCCTTTAAACGGTCAAAGATTAAAATTAAAAGACCTCAGATCTCGGGGTTTTTTGAAAATTTGTCGGTCAACAAACCTGGAAATAGTTTCATCACTTCTCTAAATCTTCACACTCCTCCAACTCTGCTCTCTTGTGCTTCTCTCAGGTGCAGAGAAAAGAAGAAGAGGAAGAAAAAAAGGAAGGAGGAGGTGATGTTCTCCTCTCAGCTCACTGTGAGCTCAGCGAGGGTTTGAGTCTGCCAGCAGCAGCAGCAGCAGCAGTGTTTCCTCAGGCGGAGAATATCCACCAACTGTCCTGAAGCTAAAACCAACAATCAGCCAAACCTCCTCACCTCCTCAGCTGCTTGAACCTCGCACTCCTCGCTCCTCAGTGCCATGGCCTTCACCCTGTCAGAGATCATGGCGGCACGGCGGCAGCAGTCACAGTCTCACACTCAGAGAGGCAACAGGGCGACGGTGGAGGTGGACGAGTACAGCACCAACCCCACCCAGGCCTTCACGTTCTACAACATCAACCAGGGCCGCTTCCAGCCGCCGCACGTCCACATGTGAGTAATGAGACACACAGGAGGGGGATGAAGGAGACCAATGAAGGAGATGTGTCCACTTTCAGCTGTTTTTCTGTCTTTACACGTTTAAAACAAGTGCAGTTTATAAGTCAGGTTTTTCTTTTCAGGCTTTTTATGCCTCAGTGCAGAAGATGGGACAGTGGATAGAGTGGGGAAAGAGGCTTCAGACTGGATTCAATCCAACCTTATCAAGTGTTTTTGTCTTATTTTCAGTAGAAAATGCCTTTTCAGACTTAATTTGAGCCACATTTACCTGAGCAGTCCAGAAAAATGTTTTGTTTCAACTTATTTAAAGACAAAATGAGGTCTGAATTGCTTGTATTAGTTAAAAAAAATCTGCCAATGGAACAAGTCTTTGTCTTTAAATGACTATATTAAGACATTTTTACTGGGCCGTGGCTTATATTAAGTACAACAAGACAACTTTTACTTCAAATATGACAAAAACAATTGATAAGACCCCTTAAGTTCAACCTATGAGTCAAATTTAGAGACATTTTTACCCTTCTTTGAAAAATCTTTCTTATCCCAAAGCCAACAAAAATAAATTGAAATCATTCATCTTTTCAGGGACACTGGTGAACCAGTGGTGATGCAACTTAGAGTCCTAACAAGGGGGTCAGGACCCTGCACTGCAGGAAGGGTTTCTTCTTTAAAGTAGAAGTTATCTATCAGACATAAAGTAAGTGCTACGCACATGAAGAGTCCAGAAAAATGTCTTCGTTCAGTGGGTTTTTTTAAATTGCTTTTTTAGTTTTGTGTATTAAACTCAGACAACATCAGACAAAACATCTGCAGACAGATACATCTGCCTCAAAGGCATTCAGGATCTATTTGGATCAGAGGTGTCAAATAACAAAGTAAAGATACTTTGTTACCTTACTTAAGTAAAAATTTGGAATAGCTTTACTTGAGTAATTATTTTCTAGCCAAGTTTTTACTTCCACTCCGCACATTTTCAGGCAAATATCTGTACTTTCTACTCCACATGTTTTAAAAATAGCCTTGCATTCATTCCAAAAAGGTAAAAACCTTTCCTAAAATCGCTAAATTGCTGAAGTCATGCCTTCTGGAAAGAGTGAATTTCATTGTAGATGGATGAGATGTATAAGCATGAAATCATTCCAACATCCTGTTGGCTTGTGCGCGATCCATTTCACCTGAACATGACACAAATCACGGTACACTTCGGCAAGGACACAACTGATGTATGTAGCATAGTCTGAAGATGTCTGTGGCACGGCCTGAGATTTTGACCTTAATGGCATTTTTATGTTACCGGTACTTTTACTTTTATACTTTAAGTAGTTTTGAAACCAGTCTTTTTACACTTTTACGTATGTTAAAAGCTTGAGTTGAAACTTCAACTTGTACAAAAGTCTTTACTTCTACTTGAGTGATGGATGTGAATACATTTGCCACCTCTGGTTTGGAAGCGCCCAGTGAGCACAGTTCATGAAGTTTCAAGCATTTCTACAGGTTGTTCTAGCTAGAGAGAGGAGCAACTTTAAGGTTTTTTTTTCCAAGTTCAGTCCTGACCCTCAGAACAGACGGTGATATAAGATCCTGCAAATGAAGACCATGAGTTCCTGTTTCTTAAAGATGTGTCAAGGTCAAAGCTCTGGAAGGAAGGAAAGCTGGCGATAAACTCACCCAGAATATATTTTTTATTATTTGATATCTTGGATTCAGACATTTTCATTTACCGGACTGTTTAGGTAAATGTGGCTTATAAAGTTTAGCAGAACAGTTTTAACTTGAAAATCAGACGTAAACACTTTAAAATGTGTCGTGTGGCTAAACATCAAATGATAGTTGCCCCTCTAATGTGGTCGATAACACTGTGTGAAACTGAGTCTTATCAGCTTCTTCACTAGTGATGGGTACATGTTCCAGTAGATGACAATAAAGGTGTAAACATGGGAAAAAAATGAATAAAAATGTCGGATCCGTGTTTTTAAGACTATTTTTGGCACATTACAAACACTTCAGGTGCTATTTTTAAATTATATCTTGGAATGAGATATTTACCTGGTGTTGTGTTTTCTTCAATTTACTTTTCCATCCGATAATTGTTTGTTTCGCTCCACACAGATCTGCTCTTTTACCTGCAGCAGTCTGCAAAAAGACAAACGGCTGCACTAGCAGCAAATGCACTTAACAACAAACGTAGAACAAGGCAAACTTAATTTATTTTCAAGACGTTTGCAAATGAAACTAAAAGGATGCGAAAAGACAAAAAAGTGCATTAGCAGCAGTGTTTCGCTGCATTTGTTTCAGACTTTTGCACCATTTCTGAATTTGCTCGTCAAAAAAAAATGTTTGAGCCGTTGTGGATCAGTTCGCCTTGGTGCCTGCCGTATGTTTCACTTCTGTTTTCTACACCAATCTGCTGCAGCTATTTCTAAAGCATATGGTATTTTTCAGACACTCTTTTACCCAAAAGGAGAAAAAAATCGTGCACAAAATACAGCAAGAAAATATCAGTTTCACTTTTAACTTCAGTTAAGTTGAGTTGAACTAAAGCAAACTGTTAAAACTTCTCCACAGGCTCCTCTTTTCATGTGCTGACATTATTATCCTCTCACTAAAGGAAATAAAACACTTTGCTTGAACTCTCTGTGTACTTCATTACTTTGTGACTCACTTCTCACCGCCTGTCCTACATGCATCTTTCCTACTTCTCCCTCTTGTTGTGGGTGCAGAGGAAGAGGAGGAGGAGGAGGAGGAGGCGGAAGGGCTGGGTGTTATCGTACCTGGAGGAGAGCTCACTAAAGTGGGCCATGGTTATTCACCAGCTCCCCTCTTCCCCCTGGAGACCCCGCGGATCTGCACGCTCGCTGGAAGTCCCACAGGACGCTGCTCTTTTTCTATATCTGCGCTTTATTCTTCCTCTATCTCTGCACATTTCTCTTTGTGTCTCTGCTCTTTTATTGTGGCCTCTCGCTTCTCTCTGCGTCTCCTCTGTTTCCTCCTCTGCCTCAGTCTGTGGGGATGATTTTCTTGCTGGATACTAATTCAAACTTCTTTCATTGTCAGCGTCTTACCGCAGAGACTTTGCGTGCAGCGCTGCGACGCTCTCCCTGTTTTTCTTCACGAACAGCCGCAGTGACCCCTTTTCGCTGTCTCTCTCTTAACTTTGCTCGTTTTTCTTTTGTTTCAGGGTGGACCCGATGCCCCATGACACGCCCAAGCCGCCGGGCTACACCCGCTTCGTGTGCATCTCAGACACTCACTCCCGCACCGACTCCATCCAGATGCCGTACGGCGACGTGTTCATCCACGCAGGCGACTTCACCGAGCTGGGGCTGCCCTCGGAAGTGAAGAAGTTCAACGACTGGCTAGGTCAGCATCTTTTAAAGTTTCAGTGTTTATGTAACTGGGTCCCCTTGTGATGGTGTGTTAATAAGGCCAGAGTCACTGCGGGGCTATATTTACTCACTGTGGGTGAAAACTTTAAAGAAAACAAAAGAGGAAGATTCCTTGAAGTTTGCAGAATCTAAAGGCCACGACAGACTCTTTCATCTGTGATCCAAAAAGCCACCGTCCTTCTCTGCTGATCCTTTTCCCTTCTTTTCTTACTTCTCAATCTGGCTTCCTGATAGGTTTGAGCCTTTTCTAGGTAGTCATGGAGTTCAGGGACGCTACAAGACCGTCAGAGATTTGTCTCAGCCTCTAAACAGAAGTGTGTTTTTTTTTTTTTAAATGTGACAAGCATCAAGACTCCTCCGTCTGCTTTTTGTTTGTCTTCTGTGTTCAATTTATCCGACAAACAGGGCTCATGAATGCAGCGCTTTGTGGCCACTGATTCTCAAATCCTTGAGGAGCTCCTCGAACACGCCACAAAACAGAGCGTTTGAAAATTGCTTTCTGCTCATAACTGCACTTCCACACAATGACAAGTTTGGAAAAGTAAGTCCCTTTTTCTTTCGCAATGAGCAGCTAGTCGACTTTTTCTCCGTTTGGTCGGAGCATGTGTACTCTGAGTGTAACAAAACTGCTGGGAAAGGAGAAAAGTAAAACTAGAAACGGATGCTGAGCTCTGGGAAACAGACCACGGTGATTTATAGAAGTATTTTGTGAGGTTTGTGTTTAACCTTAAGCAGACACTACAGGTTTAAGTCCTCCTCAGCTCTGACAGACTGCAGGAAAGTCACAGTCCACCTCTGTTTCCTTTCCCAAAAATATAAAACAAATAGTGTACTGTCAGCGTGAAACCCTGTAAACGTTGAGAGCCAAGCTTGTTCTAAGTGTTTCATTTATTTATGTTTTAAAAGAAACAGTTTGAAGAAGAAGGTATGTCTCTGTGATGTCATCCATCTGTTTCTGATATGGAGTTTTGAAGCCTATCCTCAATGGAGACCATGCTGAAAATGCTGAATCCAACCCAATGTTGTTCAAAATGGGATGAGGGAAAGGGCCTGGCCTCGTGGTTGAAATACACCGAATGTGTCTACGCCATTGGCTGAATTCAGAGTGGACAGTGTGGCTTTGCCATTTACCGTTGTACGGTTTCCAAGCCAAAAACTCCCGTCGCAGGCACCGTTATTGAAGCAGTTGTGCAGCCAGAGTCTGCGTAGTAGAGGCTATGAGGGATTCTGGGAGAATCTGAATGGAGTCGGGTGACAAAAATAGTATTTTTTTTTTTCCTTTCGAGAGTCTAATCACTTCTTGACTCTACCTCCAGACATATTTTACAATCCCTCCAAAAAAAAAAAACACATGAATGGCAGCTCTTCATGTGACGCAAAGCCTTGTTTTTAACCTCTTATAACTAATGAAAACAAAACTTTCCATAAGAAAGTGGACCTGAATACAAGGCAGCTAAATAATATCTTCAAATCAAAACAACAATTAGCTGTGAGAAACATTTCTATGACGTGTATTTGTTTTCTAATATTTGACCAGCCCATCTGGAATGACTGGGGAGATGGATTTTTCAACCTTTACTGCAGCCAACCATCAGGGGGAGCAGTTTTATGGCGACCTCACCTGAATCTGAGCAACATGACGTCCATTTTTTTTTTTTACAGTCTATGGTCTACACTCTGTCATGGCACCAGATCAGATAGGTTTCCATTCAAGCCAATGTGTCGACTTAGACTGGATCTGGTCCAGCAGGTTGCAACTTATAAGCAACAATCCTATTTTTGCTGATGCCAGAGCACAAAAACTGCTCCCCCTGGTGGCTGGCTGTAGTATAGATCAAAAAAATCCATCTCCCCAGTCATTCCAGATGGGCTGTGGTCAAAATTTAAAAAATTAAATAAAATGTTTCTCACGTCTGATTGTTGTGGCGATTTAAAGATATCATTTGGCTGCCTTGAATTCAAGTCGTCTTTTTTTCTAAAAAGTTTCATTTTCAGTAGTTAAGAGAGGTTAAAAAGGAGGTTTTACGTCATGTTTAAAGATGACTGACAGATGCCGTTCTCGTATATTTTTTTTTCGGGGAATGTAAAATATGTTGGGAGGTAGAGCCAAGAAGAGATTAGAGTCTGGATAGAAAAAAGATATTTTAATCTTTGTCACCTGGCTACACTCAGATTCTCCCAGAATCCCTCACAGTCTCTACTGCGTAGACTCTGGCTGCATAACTGCCACCAATGACGACGCCTGTGACGGGGGAATCTTGGCTTCAAAATCGTACAATGGTAAATGGCGGAGCCACACTGTCCTCTCTATACACAGTCTATGTTTGTAAAGTGTGAAGCTGTACAACTTTACGGTTGTCACTCAGACACAGAAAGTTTTACAGAGGCAGGAGGTCCAACTATTTCAGGACCACCAGTTGACATCGTTTCAAGGCATGCGTTGGTACCATGAGTTGAGTGTAAATCGATCATTTTTGTGTCTCCAGTTGCTTTCACCCAGAAGTGGTGTCCCTGTGCACTCCTCATGGCCTTTCTTGAAAATAACAGAGTATTGTCTGAAATAATTGGCTACAAATTTCTCATGTGATAAGAGTATCAGACCTTTAATCTGGCGTAGAGCAGGTTATTTTGTGTCAAAGAGATTTCTGCAGTTCATTTCCTTTTGTTGAAAGACGTGTTGGAGCTTTGCAGAGCTCACTCTCCTCGTCTTTGACTTTCCGCCTCACCAGCCTCCTCTGTGAGCGTCTTATCTCTGCACCGAGTCGGGAGCAAGTGTAAGTCTTATCTCAGCTAACTGATATCAGCTGGAAACCAGGAAGAAGTGACCTCGCAGGAAGTCGTGTGCGACAGAAAAACTGTTGAATCTGTGAATCTACAACGGTCCCCGCTATCATCTCCATCATCATCCCCATCCTCTGCATCACCAACACCAGCAGGAGTCTGTTGGCGTGTGCACGGGCCTTTGTGAGTGCGAGTTTGTGTCTTTCTTTAAGGGGGGAGATAAGGGGGAGAACTTGTTGTCCTTCCTCACATACGCGCACACAGGCTCACACACACATGCGAGCTGCAGGGAGCGCAAGCTGCAAATCCGCTCGCCTGCACTCCAGCGGCGAGAGAGGCAACGGGAGAGACGGGGAAGAAAAGATAAACCGAGCCAAACGCGCCTGCTGCTGCCTCTGAAGTCCCTCCATCCCTCTTCCCCCTCTTCTGGTCCTCCTCTCCCCCCGTATAAATATTTATAATCTCGTCTATTCCTATTCTTTCTCTCTCGTTCATTGCCTCCTGCTCCTCATCTCCGTCTCACACACACACGCACACACACACACACACCAGCTGATTCTGTAGATGAATGTAACTCCTGCTGTTCTGTGTGTGCAGAGCAGATTTGCAGAGAGATCAGATATTCATTTCCGAGGAATTGGTTCAAACTAAGCCTTGTTCAGGTAGCTGTATCAACTCTGGAACTTTATTACCTTCATCGTCCTCTACCTGCTTTGAGGCCTCATGGTTCACTTCCTCCTCTCTAACTTCCTTTCCTTTGACTCTTCTCCACTCTACTTCCACTCTCACACTAACTAGAAAAGCGTTCAGAGAGCACAGCCAAGCATATTGTGACTGTCACGCAACGCTTAAGTTCTACTTTAATGTTATACTCCCTTTCAGCAGACTGTCTGCTACAATTTGGTGTTAGTTGCAGGTTTGTACGATAATTTGTTTCCTGACAGTGTTGAAAATTATGATGACCCAGTACATATTTCATATTCCAGATCTTAGTATCCAGAATATTGCCAGGATCTGGATCGTACTTTTACATCTGTCAGAAATTATGGTGACCTTGTCTTGTATTGTTTAGCAAAGCATTCTGACCATTTATCATGGAGTTATATACACATTTGGTGAAAGTGGCCCTTTCTCACAATGATAAAGAATCCTCTAAAAAATATCCTGGATCCAGGTGGTGATCCGGATCACCTCCAGAATACAAACACTTATTTTTTATCCCATTTTGAACATTTCCTGAAAATTTCATCAAGATCTGTTTGTTACTTTTTGAGTTATTTTCTGTCCCCTTAAGTTGGCTGACAGGTTCCTTGATAAATTGCTACTTGTGAAGTCAGTAGACTGTATAAAAAAAGAAGGACGACGCCGCAGCTTCCCAAAAGAGAAGCCAAAACCTCTTGATCCTCTATGACTGATGGTTTTCAGTACAAGAAAGCAAGCAAAATTTATATTATCAGCAACATGGGCGGACGTCTAAAACCAAAAAATACAGGTTATGTAATGTAATGTTCTTTACACACGTGTTTGTCTCTCTGAGAAGGTTGCATAATTTCAGGAATTTTCAAAGTTGGAGACCTTCCACGGGACTTTTTCAGAAGCTTTTGGGAATTTATATAAACTGCATTTTGGTCACAGACATGTCTCAATATCAAACATTGTGGTTTGTTAGCAGCAGACTTTACATCCAAACGTGTAATGCAGTAATTTCAGATCACATTCTAAGAGCAACGTCTGGTTAAGACAATCATGTTCCTTTTTAAAAACACTTTCATCCACACGTAGCGGGTGAATCCGCGGATAAGTGCGTCTTAAGGCATGCCAAACCTTGATGGGTAGTGTTTTCTAGACGTACACCTGTGCCAGCCAATCAGAGTGAGCCCCAGTCATTCAGCGTCTACACAAAACCATGAAACCGGAGTTTTCCAAAATCTTCACTTTGGCCAGAGTTTTCAGAAAACATCGTTTTAGTGATGTAAAGCTGCAGTTTTGTGTGGATGACAGGTGTAAACGCATAAAAATATATGCGGTTTCCCAGATACCTAGCTATGTGTGTACATGGCTATAAACACCAAGCCAAAAAACAGACATTTAATGGGACAAAGAAACAGCCTGGTTCAAAAAACACCCTGGGAGGGGGAGAAAACTAGACCAAGAAAATTGAGATTCAGTCACCGTGTGTATTGCACACTGTCAGACCCTTGATGACTTTACACGCTAGTTTCTGAAGGGATGTTTTTTTTTTTTTTTCCATTAGACTGAAATACATTAGCTACACCTTTTATCGTGTAAATGTATTTAACTCCCAGCTTTAACATAATCTAAAAGATACGACACAGAAAATAAACTCTTTTCTGTGTCTAAGTGAAAAAAAGGCCACTTGAGTCTGAGACTTTTTTTGCTAGATGCTGGAAACATGAATATTTCTGCTGTATAAATAGGCAGATTTCCAAATGGGACCTTATGAGGAGTCTTTTCCTTTTGGAAACAGCCTCTAGTGGACACTCGAGGGAACTGCTCTCTTTACACACCTGCCCTGGCCTTAATTTTTCAACATCCCAGGTCACCACTTTCTTCCAACCTGGAGCACTGAGTCACACCATAATGACAGGATAAAGACACCTTCTCCTGAGCATGTGGAAAAAATGGCTGCGGTGTGAATGTGATGATTTCTCTTCCCTCCATCATCTCCCAAACCTCTCCCCCATTCAGCCCTGGATGGCAGCTCCTCTCAGATTGTTCTCTCAGCCCTTATTTTTAGCAGGAAGTCACTCGGCTCTTGGGGGCCGCTGGCAGCCACTCAAGACTTTGTCAGGGCTGGTGAGCGCTGCAGGAGAGGGAGGGGAGGGGAGAGGAAGAGGGGGACTGAGGAGGAGGGAGATGAAATTTTTGCAGGGGAAGTTGTAAATGAGGAGATGGTGAGAGAGGGGGAGGGGGAGGTGTATTCTTACCAGGGTGAGGTTACAGGAGAGTGGTGCCAAACTTCTTCGCTCTGTCGTGATGATCCAGCTGTCAGTCACAGTAACGGGAATCAGTTTCTGTGTGTGTGCGTGTTTTTCCTCTACACCTCACAAACCTGAGGCTGCAGACTTCAGTTTAGATTTCTGGATTTAGATTTTTTTTTTCTTGCTTTTACCTTCATCTTGTTGCTTTACTTGACTTAGAAAAATTTGACTTTTGTGCCTGGAAACATTAAGCTTTTTGATGACAAAGTCAGTTTTCCACATTCAAGTGTGAATCATTAAAGAACAAACACAAATGTATATAAATGTATATATTGTATAATGTATATTGACTTAGATCATCATGATAAGAACCAGAGCTCACTTTTCGCTTGTTTCCACTCACAACAAGAGTCTGATGCATTCCCAAATCTGGTCCAAAATGATTAAGCACAGTATCAGAGTACAACTATTTTATCACCTCCCACCTGTTTGAGGCCTAAGGCTTCAAATAAAGATAAATAAAAGTATGCGGGCACCTATTTTGGATTGAGTGAGATGCTGTCTTGGTTGAGCACTGAGCGGTAATGGAAGCAGGGAGTGACATAGGTGGGAACCTCGGGTAGCGAGAAGTGGAAATATCCCCTGATCTACTCTACTCACATGCTCTGATAAGAACTAACTCTCATCTATTAATGAAGCATCAGAATCAGAATCACCTTTATTTGCCAAGTATCTCAAGAATAAGGAAGTTGACTACAGTTAACCACACTCTCTGTACAATTACTGTATATACGCACTTAATAATACAAAAATGAAAAAAAAAAAAACTAGAGCTTGAGTAGTAAGAAAAATAATAATAATAATAATTTAAAAAAAGAACTTTGTACAGTGAATAATAAAAAAATATACACATTCAAGTTAAAATAAATTAAAAATTAAAACGCAAAAATAGGATGTCAAAGAACTGTGCAATTTGCAAAAGAAAAAATTAAACATGATTGTGAAAGAGAAACAGACAGGCTGTAGTTGTGCATTAGGTGTATGAGTTATTGTTTTATGGCAGACATGTGTTTTTATTTTTTTATCCCTTTGGTATCTCTGCACTTTCAAAGCATACTTCTACCAGCAGCACTGTGCTGTCTTAGCGTATGAGGATAAAGTAAGAAAAGAAAGAAAGAAAGAACATCTGGAAAAATTTCTGTGTATGTAAATTTATGTGTATCTCAAACACCTTTCATTTCCACCACAACCCAATGAGACAACCAAAAACTTAAAAATGTCACTCCACCAGTAGCCTTAAGTAGCCTTAACAGTAGGGATGGGTACCTTTCACATTTGAAATGATACAGTACCAGTGCACAGTACCTGGCAATTAGTTCACGTACTCAACAGTACCAATTTGATGTCTTTCTCCACAAGTGCGTCTTGAACTGTGTGTTTTGTTTTTGTGCTTGGTTTTATTTATTTATTTATTTATTTATTTTTGTGTGTGTGCTTATGTTTATGTTTATGTTAAAGCACTTTGTAAACTTGTGTTTTTAAAAGGTGCTATATAAATAAAGTTATTATTATTATTATTATTATTAATTTACTTTTTTCAGTTTAACAAATTTGTTCTTCAGTATATAACCTCAAAATGCTGTGTTCATGTCCAGCATGGAAAATCACCTACTCTTCCATTCCCTCCGTAATAAGGATGCCTTTAGGTACCTAAATATGGTACCTTTAATTTTTGATGAATCAGTACCTGGTACTTTTGACAGACTTCAGTCGGTACCTATAGAAGTACCTAATTTGGTACCCATCCCAACTTAAGGGAACTACCCAAAATGGTATTGTGCTAAACTTACAAGCAATATTGAATTCATTACATTTTGTGAATCGTCTCATCCTAGAAAAAAATAAGAATCTACAAACTAAAGCGTAATGAAAAAAAAGTGATGGAGAAATTTCTAAGCCGCCTTTGCAATTGTAAAATATTGCATTAAGAATCACTCTTAGGTCTTCAAGTGCAATTTATTTTAGTAGAGTCACAACCAAAATCCCCCCAAAAATCCCAAACTTAAGCTAAAAATTTAAGATTGTTTGTCAAAAATGTTGTTTTGTTAAACTATCAACAAAAAATGCAGCCACACTTTTTTGAAACACAAAAACGATTTATCCACAAAAATCTCCAGATAATATTTGATATATAACTCATATAACTGTAACTCATCTTACACAAGCAAACAAAGATTTGTGTTTTTGTCTTTAGGTAAAAACAAATTCTTGGAAGCAGATGTTTCAGACATCTGTTTGCAACAAGTTTGTTTTTATTCTTGCAGAGCAGATTCTTGTGTTTTGACATATTCTGGTTCCAGTGTTCGCTCAGTCTTTTGTGCTCTTGCTTGATTTTGCTTGTTGCCCACAGGAGTGAGGAGTTATGTAAACTAACTGCTCCACTTTACTTTTGTGCTCTCAGTTTCTGTATTTCTTCACCAACTAGTCATGAAGAAGTTCAGCAGGTGGTCAGACTGAGACGTCCAAACAAACTGTCTCTTAAAGGAGCTTTAAATACGGATCAGCTGTTTCTGACCCTTGTGTTTTGAATCAGTGTCTTTTTTCCTCACGTTATTCACTGATAAACTTCCTTTTCTGCTCCTACTTCCTGTGCCTATGAGCTGAACGCTGTTTCTTGATGAGCACATTGTTCTGCCTGCAGGGATTGTTCAGAGCGCCTGTGAGTGATGTAGCAGCGCTGGATTGTTGGGATGGAGGCTAATTACGCAGGACAGGTGAGAGGAGAGAGATTCAGAAAGAGCGGGATAAAACAGCGATGGTGAGGACGAGAGGCAGACCTCAAGCTCGTGTTCAGCGGCGCTTCACCACAATTGTCTCCAATAATGGCCCCTTTGATCACTCTTTCAACACTCTCACACGTACATCAGGGAGCACACACACACACACACAAGCCAACAACCGTCCATGTGTGTTTCGTAAGCCGAGCTTCTCTGAGTGTTTGCGTGTTTGTTTGTGTTTTATGGTTCCTCGCCGCTGAGTTGAGTGGCGTCTTTCTTCATGTCGTGTGATAGCGTGAGCTGGCGGAGCAGAGCGGGAGTATTCTGCTCTGAATGTAGTGTTTAAATATGGATCTTATTGTGCCTCTGAGTCGATTTGGGGTCAAGAGAGGAGCAGCTTTAATTCTTAAAGGCTTTGTTCTCACGCTCCATCCTTCTGTCTGTCTCCCTGACTGTCTGACTCCAGGATTCACTGCAGGAAAATAAGGATTAATTAACAAACATCCCTTTTTTTCAGCGTTTTTTCTCTCTTTTCCCTGAAGCCAGTGTCTGAAATATTAAAGGAGCAATCACAGCTTTTCCTCTCTTTTTAGTGAGTAATTTCCAGGTAAACAAAAAGATAGTCCTTACGTATTGAAGTGCAAAGGGTAAGAAACATTGGATAAGAAAACTACCACCTGTGGGTTTGGCTGCTTACCTGCAACTCTAGTTTCTTTAGTCTAAAAGGCAGATAAAAAATGCAAAAGTTTCCTGAAACGTGCACAAACCTTGGCCGTAGCCCTTTAATCTCTACTATGTCAATAACATATTTTACTTTCTTTACACACAAATCACAAACGTCCAACTTCTAGCTGCTTTAGTAGATGATATTGGTCTGACAAGAAAGAGAGTTTTAGCATCAACAGGAGTTAAAGTTTAACTGGTGACTTTACACATTTTTGACTGAAATTTTACTTAATTTTAATCAGTATTTTATTTAAGTAACTTTTAAATTCACTCATAAACAAGCCTGCAAAAGAATTTCCTTTGAAACCAGAGAAACACAACTAGTGTCTCAGCTCTGAGTAATAAGTTTTGCATTTTGGCAAATTTTGCATATTCATTTAATCTGCAGATTTGGGTAGACATCAGGAATATTTTTCTTTTTTTTTACAATTTTAAAATTCTAAGTGGACAAACATTAAATTTAGGTAGAGTAAGCTCTCCACACACACACACACACACACACTGGGCAAATCTGCCGAAAGTTGTGGCTTGAAGAGACTCCTGCTTTAGGACAAACAAGGAGCTAAAAAAGGCTCAACGGCTTCAACGAAACATCTATACATGGCACAAAAAGTGTTATTTTATTGAAACCAGTGATGCTGGTACCTGGTTCCTCTAATTTGACCACTTTTGCAGTAACAACTTACTTACTTACTTTTCCAAGTCACTGTGCGGCAACATTATAGACTGTATAATTAATGACATAGGCTCCCGGACGTCAACCGTCTGCTTTACAAAACAGACTTTTGAAGCAGATCAGCTATCGCGGCCATATTGGAAGTGATGGGGGCCTTGAGTAAAGCTATAGGGTCCACATCAGCCATGTGAGCCGAGGCTCTGATTGGACAAGCTCACAATCTTGATATCCTTTAAACTGCTGAGTTAGAAAAGAAATCACCCCCCAGTACAGTGTATGCCAATAGTGAAATTAGCGATTCAGACAGGAGATGTTTTTTGAACCAGGCTGCAAATAGGTTAAATTCTGCTATGAAAACAGCTAGGAATGCACTTGTATAAAAATTTTGGTCGATACCGGTGTCCAATAATTATATTGCTGTTATGGCCAATAACCGGTATTTACTGATATCAATATTGGTTCAAAAAAAGGAAATCTGAGACGGTGTGTTAAGGTTGTTCAGAGAGAAAGAGTGGCATGATCGTGAGAAAAGACAACCATGGAGAGGGTCAAAGGATGGAGCGCCCGAGATGAACGTGATCAAAATAGTACATTTTGCCTGTTTTTTGGATCAAAAACAGGAGAGACATAAAAGAAGAGAGTCCACTCTTCTTAGGTAGTTCTGGTGTTTACGTAGTCAGAGGAAACAATATTGGTTGGGTCTTGAAAGATCGTTCAAGATGCTCTGAAAATGCTGGCAGCTAATGAGTAAAGGTAGACTAATATGGATTTTTCCAGGTCGATACCAATACTGATTATTTGTAGTCACGGAGGCTGATAACTGATATTTGAAGCCGATATTAATTTCCAAAATTTCAATGTAACTGCAATAACTGTAATAACTGCACTGCTGATTGCAGCCGCAACAACGCAGTTTTAAATTTGTTTTTTATCGGCCGTCGAATCAAATAAAGGCTGATGCCGATATGCCTCAAAATCCCAAATACCGGCCCCAATAATCGGCCTGGCTGATAATCAGTCTTTCCCTACTAATGAGTAAATACTGGCCGACTTTTATACATCCGCTGATGCTGATATGTTCAAAAAATGACCAATATCGGCTAATACAGATATTGATTCTGATATATCTTGCATCCCTAAAAATGGCTTTTTTGACTTGGTGTGTATGCGACTCCGGGTACTTCTGGAGCCAGCCTCAAGTGGACACTTGAGAAACAACAGAATTAAGCACTTTCGTAGAAGCTCATATTTTTACACCGGGGGGTTTCTGCTTGGTCGCCATTTGTGTCATTGTCCTGAGTAAAAAGATATATTTGCTTTCTTTTCGCGTCTCGGGGAGTGGCGTCTCGTTTGCAACCTGTGAGCTTGGGCCCTGCTACAGGGGTCAGTAGTAGAGATAGACCGATGTGTTTTTCTCAGGGCCGATACCAATACCGATTATCAGTTGTCAAGGAAGCTGATAACCGATATTGGGGCCAATATTCATTTGCAGTAGAGGTGAAAATATTGGCATCAAAATTACGAGCTTCAACACCTAACTTTGTTTTAATGTATTCAAGCCTGTTTGTTAAACAGCTCCCAGGCTCAGTAGCTTTTTATAAAGTTAGATGAAAACTCAAAGTTTTCTATGGTAAATCAAGTTTTCCAAAAAATGGCTCTGTGTGTCACCAGTGGAATGGTATTGTGGGTGGGATAATGCTAGAGGTAGAGTAGGGGCTTCAGACAGAGAGGCATGTGTGTATTGGAGCCAAAATAACAAAGTCTTAAATTTAATTTCTTATCGGCCACCGGAATTTAAAAAATGTCGATATGCCTCAAAATGCTAAATATCAGCGCCGATAACCGGTCTATCCCTGGTCAGTAAGTCACGTCTCCTTTTCTTTCAATGTCATCTCACTTTATTCCACGAAATAATCAAGAGTTGATTCTTTAACTGTAAACAGAACAATAACTGGGATAACTTTTTCAGAAGTTAGTTTTATGGTGATGAAAGTTGTGGAACTGACCAGGTCTTCAGCTTTCAGGGCGCCCAGGAAGTAAAATTGGATTCAAGCTATTTGACCAGGAGAGATTGTTTAAACCAGATTAAATCATGAGTTTCTCTCCTGGTAGAAATGAACCCACAGGCCTCCTCCCTCCTCTCCTCACATACTTTCTCTCTGACTCTGGGTTGTGAGGTCTGCAGCCTTTAGCGTCTCTGCTACATCTCTTTATTTAGCGCCGACTCGACTCTGTTCCCCTCCGCTGCTGAATAATAGATAAGTGACGACCATGATGCGATTGCCGTGTAGGCACTTTAAATGCGTGTGTGTGTGTTTTTTCTTTGCCCGGGAGAGGGAGTGTGTGTGTCTGCTGCTCAACACCTGCATGCCTCCTCTTCCCTGCCAGCGTGTGTGTGTTTTTATGTGTGTGTTAAGAATATCTAGCCCTCCATCCTCCTCCTGTGTCAGGTGTTTCAACCCCTCCACCTACCCTCCGGACCTCCTCTTCACCTCTCCAGCTCCTTCTTTCTCCTCAGTTTGCTGCCCTTAGCTTAGTAACAGCGAGAGCATTAAACTTTCATGACTGCTGTCTTTTTCTGGCACGCTCCTCTCCTCTTCTCTTTTCTTTCCCCTCTTTCTCCTCTTCCCTCCTCACTCCTCTTTTCTACCCTCGTGTTAACCCAGTAGTGAGTGCTGCTGGAGGAGAGAATAACGAGGAAGTTTGACTCTTTTCTAGTTTTTTTTTTTCTAACATGGAAAGACTCGACAGAATTTCAAGTGACTGTAAATTTAGGCAAACCGTTTCCCATCTGTCCCTCACTGCTCTCTGTGTCTGCTATTTGCACACTTGAAAGACCGTTCTTTGTGAGTCTGTGTGTGTGCGCGGGAAAGGGAAAAAGATGCAAACGGATGTAAAAATCGCCGTAAACGTCTCCACTTTCTCTTTCAAACAAGTTCTTCTCCTCTCCGCCGCCTCTGTGGATATCACTTATTAAACAATGTGAGCCTTTCTTGTAATTTTGCCTTTTTCTCTCCGTCTCTGCCTCAGATTTGTTTTCTGGGTCAGTGTCAGTGCGTGTAGTTTGATGTAGTCTAACTGTTGCTGAATGAAGCAGAAGCCCTCCTTGTATGCAGAGGGGTAACGCACACACACACACACACACGCACACACAGCAAGGGGAGCAGCCAGACAGATAAAGAGCAGAGGGGAGTCAGATGTGAATCAGTGAGTTTGTTGCAGTGCTGGTGGCTAAATGAACCATCAGGATGGCAAAGTGTTTTATGTCTCCATCTGTACACAATCTGCAGCCTCGCTGACTGCAGATATTTAGAAAAACACTTGGAGAAACTTTGATCTGCTGCTCCTAACAACCCAAATACCCGGAGGTGAAGCAACAGGGCAGGGGTGGTGCAGCTGCTTTGCTTGGTTACATTTAAGATTTAATGGCAGATGAATCTTTTAGAATATGTATTCTTCATATTTATGACTGGAAAGTGACTTAACACAGTGGAAGAAACCCCAAACTGTCAATAAAACAGCCGTGCTGTATTTATGAGAATGGGTGGAGACGGCATCTTCTTTTGGCTTAGATGATGTTAAGATGGCAAGTTCGCCCAATCAGAGGCACAGCTCAGCTCATGTGACTGACAGGTGCCCTATGGCTGTTAGCAAGGGTGGGAGTAAAAATCAGAAACCGGTATGTCGGGATTTTTTGTTTGATAATATCAAAATAAGGATTCTTTGTCAAATATCGATTTTTTTTTTTTTCATTTCAGTCTTTGTTTATAAACTGAATTTGAAAAAAGTTACCACTTTTTCTCTCTGACTCATGTCATGTGCATATTATAGGAAAATATGGCTTCGGGTATAGTCTGTCGACATTATCACTATCATTTAACTTTTTCACATGGTCTGGTGTTAAAAAGTAAACTAAAAATCCCCAAAAATCGTAAATATGGCAGAATTGCCATTTAAATCAAATCAGCACCCCAAAAATCGTAATCAAATCGCCAGAATAGCATATTGTCCCAGCCCTAGCTGTTAGTGTGGAGACTTCAAGCCCATCCCACTTCCAATATGGCCGCACCAGTGGATTTGCTTAGAAAATCAGTTTCAGAAATAGACGACTGACGTCAGGGAGACTACATCCGTTTATTATTCAGTCTATGTTTTGAGGATTCACAGCCTAGCATGAACATCTGGGAACAGCTGGAACTCCTTGGTCTCTCGACTCTAGGACTGAACATGCAGCCAGAGTGAGTTGACAGATAAGAGAGCACGTAGTCAGCACACAACGCTAGAGATGGGTACCGAATTAGGTACTTTTATAGGTACCGACCGAATTCTGTCTGTAGTACCGATTCACATAAAATCAAAAAGATACCATGATTAGGTCCCTTAGTACATCCTTGTGACTATAAAGAATTTGAAGAGTATAGAGTATATTGAGAATAAACATGTGAAATTGAAAAAAAATGAGATTTTTGATTGAACAAATTGGTATTTATCCCCACATAAAAACACACAAATGTACCAAAGATTGGTACCGTTGAGCACTGGTACCAATTGCCTGGTACTGGACATCAGTACTGTATTGTTTCAAATGTGAAAGGTACCCATCCTTACGCAACGCAGAGGACACAGTTCTGATGTGTTCCTGACATTAGTGGGCCTGCTAGTCTGCACCTGGGAGCCTGAGTCAGGTCATTAAAACTAACACCTTATGAGTCTATTTATGCTCATGCGTCTTCAGTTTGACCTTGCAGAGCAGACGGACCTGCCTGATTCAGTTTCTGAACTCCTGCAGGTCCATCTTGCCAGGCTCCAATGACCAACAAATTCACTCGGCTAAATTCTGACCGGCCCAATCAGGGAAGAGAGGGGGGAGCTGTGGGAGCAGATGTGACGTCAGCAGACTTTCGTACTTGTCAGCATTCCTTTGATTCTTAAGTTAAATTTATGCTACCCAGATGACATAATTCCGTGGCAGATATATGAAACTGTCCGTCTGGCGTGTCAGGTTATCTTCAGTTTGACATGTTGCAGGACTGCCAGACAACTTGAGCTGCAAGACTGAGGAGTTCTAGCATCTCCCATGTTAAAGATCCTCTACTCTTTCATGTTCGGCTGTAAAACCTCTAACCTGTAAATTCTTGGTCAGGCTACCCTAGTCGTGTCAGTTTGTTGTTGTAGTCAAGCTAAATATGATCTGATTATGACACAGCTTGGGTGTTTCCGAGCACAACTTCCTGCATCACTTGATCTTCTTTTTTTGTAAATTGACGCATCACAGCTCCAGCACCCAGCAAATGGAGGCTTGCGTATCTGCTGCAGCTTGTCAGACCAGACCAGGCCAGATTATATCCGAGCAGATCCAGTATGAGTTGGCACATTGACTTGAATTGTAACTTATCTAATACAGTGCCGTAACGGAGCAGATCCAGACCAGAGATACACATAAGGTGCCTTTTGGCCATAACTCACAGAAACCGTTAAAGAAATCATGTTAAGACCGACAACCTATTGAATGATGACGAGGTTTTAATGTGGTTTTAATAATGTGGATCAACTCATACATGTTTAAATATTGTTGCTGCACAGGGATCTAACAGTAAAATCAGTCTTGAATATAGAAAAGTAGCATCAAATATAAGATCTGTGCTCATTTGTTTGCTTACCCAGTCGATGCACGCTTTGGCAAGAGCTAAGAGCATCTTTACCACAGTGGGTGACGGTGCTCTTGGGAAATGCAGTCTTTATCCTGTACATTGCTGCCACATGGCTGAGATGAGAATGGAGCTTGTGTTGCTCACTTGACGCAGCTTGATGAGGAGAGTATAGGAAAACCACACAAACCCAGATCAGACTCTAAACTTGAGTGTAAGCCAAGCTGATCTGACAAAGGGAGTTTAATTTACTTGCTGACTGAGAGTTCAGGCCCTCCTAACCCCAGAATTCAAACAGGTTAACCTGTGTTAGTATTTATAACCAGCAGTTAGTTCATTGAAGGGAAATTCATTTTCAAAATGTTATTATGAGAGATTATGAGGAGCTGTTGTTTTTGTGATTCAAGGACGCTCTGAGAGTTCCTGGTTAAACTTTAAAGCTTAATGTTTATCAGAGCTGACACATAATTGTCTACAACCTCCGTGCTTGAGTCAAGAATAAAAACAGAGCAGAGGAAAACAAAGAAAACATGACAACACTTCAATCTTTCATGAGGAGCGCTCTCTTTAAAACAAACTGAGCACGCCACACTGTAATGAGAGGTTGAACAAAGGCTAAATGTGTCGTCGTCTCAGAGATCCAGCTTGAAAAAATAGACTTGGGACAGATGGCAAGCGGCCAGTCTTGAATTCATCAGCATTCACCAGGAAGCCCACGTCGGTCGCTGTGAAAGTTGCAGCTTAATCTTCCGGCTCTTCATCCTGGAGGCGACGTCTTCACGCCGAACGTGGAAGTGGAGCAGACAGGATGAAAGAGACAGAGACGGAGTGTGGGAGGGAGGAAGAGAAGGAGAGGAGAGACGGAGGGAGAAAGACCACCTACGAGGCCGCTTGATGATGCTCTGTATCTGTCTTTGTCACTGCTTCTGTGTGTTTCTGCGAGTGTGTGTCTTTACCAATGTGTGTGTTTAATGCATTATGTTAAGTGAGGACGTTGTGGAGTGTAAGGCGGTGCTGCTGTACTCAGATAAAATGTGTGTTTTGGATGCGTTGCACAGTAGGTGGTGTTTGTGTACACCGTCTCATAATTGCTGCTTGTCTTTGTTTTGTGTCTGCTGGTGCTATTGTGTGTGTGTACATATTTGTGTGTGTGTGTGTGTGGGTGGTGAGTTAAATGAAATGAGTGAGTATTAAGAGTAAGCTGAGGTGAGAAGGCGGAAGCTTCTCTTCTTCCGTCATCCATCCCTACCTTGTTTTCACTCACCTCTCTTTTTCTCCTTTTCATGTGACATATTACTTTTTCCATCACACACACACCCACTCAGTCACACACACACACACACACTGCAAAGGAATTACAGCTGATCCCAGCTCAGTCTTTAGCGTCTCTGTCTTTGAACATCAGTGCAGCTACGTCTCCAGCTTCTCTTTGAGTCGTTGCGTTTCTGTTTGAAGCAGCCACAGATAAAGAGTCGGCTAAAGCGCGGCTGTTTGACGACAATCTCACTTTTTCCTTTTACATAAAGAAGAGATGCAGAAGCTGTGGGTATGTACACACAAACAGCTCACAATAAACTCAAAGACTTTGGTGGAAAGGGGTAATTAGAAAGGGAGTCTTATTTCCAAGTTACAGCCAGAGCACAAAGAGAGACTTTCTCAGACTCTACTTTGGTCCAATTACTTCACAAACAACAGTGGCCAAATAAAAATACACGTTTTAAAAGTTTAACTATAAATGCACCTGTTCTACAACCTTGCCCTTCTTTGATTTTATCAACCTTACAGCCATACACCCAAATATTGTTAATGAACGGGTCACATTGATGTTGACCACTGCAGGTGTTCCACAAAAACTTCTTAACATGAATTATGTTACGGTCATGTTGGGCTTTTCTTACTGCTGGACGCCTGAGAGCTCTTCTTCTCAGACAGCTGGGCCACATTTGTTTTGAGGGAGGTGACGGTTGAAGATGGACATCATGAAAACTGGACTAATTCTTTGAATTGCCTCCTTTTTCGCTTTTATAACACATTTTGTTGCCACTCTTTCTTTAGCTGTGCAGTTCATTGAGTCTGTGAGGGCTATTGGGAAAAGATAGTGATTTCCCGGGACTAAGACTTCGTTTCCCTTGAGCACTTGCACCCACTGTCACGAGGACATGACCCTTACCAAGGCGTGTGTTTGTTTTGAAGCAACTGGAGAGCAGATCTTCTTTATAACACCTACTACAACTTTTTACCAGATGCAACTCGATGAGGTAAGATATCTTCAACAGTCACATAGTGCTGTTGATTAAAACGTGACAACAAGCAAACTTTGAACTTAGTTTTTACCGTAGTTTAGCAGCCAGCTATATTAAACACTACACACAGCCCAGTGCTCTGAGACGTGTCAGTAACCTTTAGCCTCATGTCATTTGTATGAGTGCACATATTCACAAACGCCTTAGCCCGTGTTTTAGCCTCTAGCTTGTGTTTTGGTCTTTAGCATATGTATTACTGTTTAGAACGTTTTTAAGCCTCTAGCCTGTGTTTAACCCTTTAGACTGTGTTTTAGCCCCCAGCTTGTATTTTAGCCTCTAGCTTGTGTTTTGTCCTGTGTTTTAGCCTTTAGCCTGTGTTTTAGCCCCTAGCCTGCGTCTAGCCTCTAGCCTCTAGCTTGTGTTTTACTGTTTAGTCTGTTTTTTAGCCCCTAGCTTGTGTTTTGGCCTGTGTTTAACTCTTTAGACTGTTTGCGCCTTTAGCTTGTGTTTTAGCTGCTAGCTCATATTTTAGCCTCCGGTGTGTAGCCCCAAGAAATCATTTCCAGCAGAGAAAAACACAGATACCACGTTTCTCTGATTAACTTTGCTGGCCAGCATGGTGTTGTCACTTGGTCTTCTACGTGCCGTAAATTAATCTGGTCCTATCCGAACCCATGGGGAAGGTGGGAAGTAGCATTTAAAATTTTTCTCTTTTGGCGCTGATATTGTAATTTTAAGTCATTGATTATGATCAGACATGTATCTAGAAGTGAGACTCAAAATATTTTACCAAGTCCTCACAGTCACAATTTAAACTAGAGCTGTTGAAATTCATTTGAACAAACGATCCATTCTTAGCTGCTGCAAACATGAAACTGTGCTATAAAGAAATCAAATACTGCTTTTCACTTTTTAAGCATGTTTATTCCGGCTTTTATTATTGGCTTTGGCTCCATTTAAAGACAACCTCGAGTGGACACTTGAGGAACTGCGCTTTTGCACTTTCACAATTACTTCAACTTTTTCTTTTTGTTTTTCTTTTTTTTTTTAAATTTGTTCTGTCATTTTATCTAGAGAGCAACACCTTGTGTTGAAAAATGATCAGACATATTGAGTCTTGCAGTTACAGGGTGTGGTCACTTTGACAGACGAGTGCGTTTTGTTGGCAGTCTGCTCGTCATTAACGCGGCTTGTTCAGTCAATGTACATTTATAAGTTGTGTCCCAACTGAACCTCCTTGTTTTGAAAGTTTAGCAGAACAACGCAGCGTACTTGAGCAGCAGAGCTCACAGTGCAGGGTCGCCTACATCTGCAGGTTTTGAGGAACGCGCTAACGGACTGAGTCAGTCCCTCTGATGAGTTTTGGAGTTATAAATATGTTAATGTGACACGTTGCTGCTCTTGAAGCTGCTGCTCTGCACATCTGTTTATTGAAGGTAATTTCTCCAGCAGCTTTGGGCTGTCAATAAAAACACAAAAATAAAAGAAATTCACCAACACGGCCTCTCATTGTGTGTGTCAACAAAGAACAAATCAATCAAAGGAAAACAATTTCTGATGAATGAGAATGAACGTGTTGCCACAGTGACAAAAGACGGAGAAGAAAAGAGGAGAGGATGTGGGTGGAAGTGTGTGCACGAGGGTGTGTGTGAGCACGTGTGTGTGTTGGGTGGGCATCTAGACATTCATGGAGACATTCCCCAACAACGGGCTGGGTGCTTTTTGTCACCCTGCAATCTTTTGTCTTTGAATTCTGCTTTTGAGCAACAGCTAGTTTTAATTTTCTGCGGCAGCAGCACAGAGCGAACAACCCCCTACCCCAGGAACAAAAAGATAAACAGGAGAAAGGATAAAAGAAGGAGAAAAAGGAGTCAGCAAGTGTGCAAGGGGAGATGTAAGGATTTGAGGGAGAGCAGTGAGGTTGCGTTCAGGAGCGGAAACAGCTGGACTACGTTTTTTTCCTTCTGTCACTTCATCTCTTTATTCCTCGAGTTTCTTTCAACCTTTTCTCGGCCTGCGTCTGTGTCAAACGAATCCCTTCTTATCAAGTCATGCACGACCAAGACCTGCCGCGAAAACCTGTGTCCCCCCACGTGCTCCACCAGACACCCTGTGTGTGTGTGTGTGTGAGTGTGTGTGGTGACAAGCAGCTCGCAGGTACCGACATGATCCAGAAGGTTTTAACGTGTGTAAACATGTTTGTGGGTCTTAACAAGGAAACACGTTCGACTGTTTGTCCGTCCACTATAGTTATCAGTGTGTGTGTGAGTGTGTGTGTGTGTGTGAGAGAGAGAGAAAGAGAGGACTCCCACCTCGCCACAGGAAACCTTCCGGAGTTTGGCCACCATTGTTCCTGCCTTGTGTTGGGTGGTCTGCTCTTTGAAGAGGAAAATCCCTGCTCTGCCCAAAGCTCTGGCATATACAGGGGGATTACTGTCCATTGTGTGTGTGTGTGTGTGTGTGTGTGTGTGTGTGTGTGTGTGTGTGTGTGTGTGTGTGTGTGCTCTTATGAGCATGTCTGAGCACAACCAGAAACAAAAAAGGCTGAAATTTTCAATTCTGCCAAAACAAAGTTAATTCCTAAGTGTGCGTGTGTCTGCGCAGATACCAAAAACTGGTAGCCAAAACATGCAGCCAAGTAACTTCGTACCAGTGTGTGTGTGTGCGTGTATGTGAGTGTGTAGAATGTCTATAAGTGTGTGTGCAGTTGCATAAAACAAGGGCCAAATACTTTCTGCCAACCCAAAATGCTTAAATTAATACCAGTGTGTCAGAATGATTGAATGCATGTGCACAGAAATCTGCAGCCAGAGACTTCCAACGAATATCAAAATTAATTTAAAGGAAAAGTCCGCTTAATCACAGCTCAGATCTTAGTTTTTTTTTGTTTTGTTAAATTTGTGTGTGTGAAGAAACACATTTTCAGTGTCTCACTCTTGTAAAACCGTAGCATAAGTTCAGCCTGAGGATATGAATTCAGGTTTGTCTGAATAAACATACTGAAGAGACTGTAAAAAAAGCTTCTTTTAAAGGGACTACGAGGACTTTCTAAGTGATCTTGAAAAAGTCTCCTTTCTATATATATATACCTGATTGTAATCCACACTTTACAATGAGACTATCAGTGCCAAAATAGGTTATTTCTAAATGGTATTTCTAAATGGTATAATGGTTAGGTTGGGCAGGGTTGAATTTAGACACTAAAGGCCTTTGCACACCAACAGCAACGCAAAATAAACGTTATGAAATTGCAATCAATGTTGAAAGTTTTGGTGCGTGACGTGAACAACAAACGTTTTGATTGGTCGGATGTGTACTCATTGCAAGCAAAACTTTGGGAAAATCAACCTTGGTCTAAAAAAAATAAAAGCCGCAACTTCGCAAGTTGCTGGTGTGAAAGCTTGCATTGGAAAACAGTAGGTTTGAAAAAATAAATGTGTGAAATATTTGCGCGAAAAAATTCCCGTCTAGTGTGCAAAAGACTTAAGTCGTAATCACAGCACCTCCAGCTGATGAAGTTTAGCACTGAGAAGAGACATCTGTGTTTTTCTCTGCTGAAAATGATTTCTGTGATTAATTTTGTAGTGATGGTGGACACTGGAGCTGGATGTTCAGACAGAAAAAAGGGCAAAAGAGAAGAAGAAAGCTAAACAGGAGAGTGATAGAGCACAAGCTGAAGGCTAAAACACAGTCAGCAGTTATTCTGCAGTGGTCTGTTCAAACTTGAGAGTCAATCAATAAAATGAAGAGGTTACGTTAGCTCTGATCGGTAGATGACTGACAGGATGCAACCAGGATTCGTTAACATTACAAGTTACAGACATGTCTCAGCGCACCAGGCTGTCATTAGCTCTAAATAAAGCTTAGTATTAAACTATAGTACAAACAGAGTTAACAAAGTTAGCTTGTTGTCACGTTTCAAGCAATAGCGCTGTGTAATTATTAATAAAAACATTACCTCACTGCTTTTTATCTGGTAAAAAGTTGTTCGGAACAGAGAAAAGAAGAGTTAAAAATGTCTGATCTCTGTTCATTTTTCAGCAAGTGCTCATGGGAAGCGGAGTCTTCAGGGCTAATGCTAATGCCAGTTCTTGTTTTCAGAAAGTCCTTGCAGCTCCTTTAAGGCCTTGTACACACATAGCCAGGCATTTTCAAAAACAAATATCCCCCCTCATTAAATGTTTAAAAAGCTTCATAATAACCTTATAAGTGTGGCTCAAGGCATGTCAAACCCATATTTGGCAGATTTTTCCAGATGTAAAACTAGTGTCAGCCAATCAGAGTGAGTCCTGGTCATTCAGCTGTGACGTTTAAGAACCAAAAACTCTGTTTGCCGGCGTCTAGACGAAACCTTTAAACCAAGTTTTCCAAAATCTTCACTTTGGCTGGAGTTTCAGAAAAAATTGAAAATTGGTTTTAGTGACGTAAATCTGTTGTTTCGTTTGGATGACAGGCGTAAATGTATAAAATATATTCGGTTTCCCAGATACCTAGATATCCTGCTACGTGTGGACATTGCCTAAGTTTCAAGTAGTGTCTTCCTTACTTGCTCCTGAAGACACCCTCCAGTGGACACCGGAGGAACTGCAGTGGTTTGCACATCCACATTGGCTTCATTTTAACTTGGAAAGCTGCCTTTTGGTTCGCCAGTTTAATGAAAGCATAAATCTCAAGTTTTCAAGATAAAAAAGTCCTTCTTCATGATCTGAACCACAAACCACGAGCTCGGAGCCTCTGATTAAACTTCTGTCTGTGACAGGCTGATGGATCTAATAATAAAAAGTGCAGCTTGTTGGTATTCTCATATTGTCTCCTCGTGGCTTTTTTTTCTGAAGGAAACTTTCATAAATTTTATCCGTGAAATTGGAATTTAATTTCGCTAAGTAAGAGCGTGTGTGTGTGTGTGTTTGTGTGTTTGTGTGTGTGTGTAAGGACAGTGTGGTCCAGCTGGTGAAGTTTTATACATTTCTCCTTGTGATTTATTCCTCTCAGTTTACAGTTGGCCGTCAAACTTCATGGGTGAAAAAAGTGCTCACATTGCAGAATTTCTGAGCAGACACAGATAGTGTTTATTTGTTCAAAATTTATGAGCTCCTTGTTATATGGCTGACTTTACTGTGTTTGCTTCGCTGTCTGTCTCCCCTTCAAGCTCACATACACACACCTACAGCAAGTTCATCTCTTTTCCTCTCAGCCTTTCCGAGTTTTTCTCTGAATAAATTGTCGAACTCCTTCACATATGCTTCAGGATAAAGGTAGCTGTTGGATAAATGTGAAGTGTTGCACTTGGCAGAAAAATGTCCCTGACCTAAGTTAGAGTATTTAAAAAATACAAAGTATAAGAGATTAAAGGTGGACTTCACTTTTGTTTTTGCTCTTTTGCTTGCCGTACTCCCTCAGGTCAATCCAGTTTTCATCACACACAGCTCTTTGAAAGACCTGATCTCCAGGTAGAAGCAGCGATCCCATGCAGCTTCTTGGTTCTTTTTTGTTTGATTTTTTGCTTTCTATGAACTATTGGAGCTACTATGTTGCAGAGGTAGTGTCTGATAAATTTGCTGTGTTTGAAGACGGTAAAGGATGAGATACGAAGTCATGAGTCAAGCACACGGTTAAAGAATTTAGAAATGAACCGTCAGCTGTCTGAGTAAGACGATAACTCAAGAGTTGATGAAGAGCGTGAATGTTGTTTTATGAGATTACCATCTCACAGTGATTTAAAATCCATAAAAGTTCATATTAACAAAGTTTTCTTCAACATGATGCACACAGATTCCTTCAATGCTCAGTTTACAGCTCCAAAAGAGACTGATATCACTTAACTTTCTGCAGAATCGTTCAAGTTTAAGCACTCCAGCCAATAGTTGCGCTTCGTTTTGAAGCATTTAGACCTTTCTGTGTCGTTAACTCACCTTTGATTGTGGACTGTTTTAAGAAAATGGCAGTTAAAAATGCAGACTTTCCGGGGAGTACGGTAGCCTGGAAGTGCAAAACACTTTGTTGCCTCTGTCTTGCCTTTAATGCATGAATTGCTTTGTCCTGCTTTAATTGTGTCAGTTCTAATTTTTTTATGATAAGTTGTATGTCTTTTTCTTTTGTTTTAGGCCTTTGATAACCATACATGTTATGTATTTTCTTCTGTATTTAACTGTATTTTAATATTTAATGATTACATTTTAGGCTGCCTATTTTACAATTGACCAAGGGCTACAGCTGGAAATTTGCGGTGAAGGCTAAAGTGGCCTCTTTTACTATATAGTGAACTGAAGGGGACTGTCCATGGAAAAACAAACAAATAAATTTAACCAACCAAACTGAAAATGAAAAAAAAAAAAAAAAAAAGAACAGAAAAAATGTTAAAAAAAAGAGAGAAAAAAAAATAAAGACCTAAAAATTGAAACATTAAATAAAAAGTGAAAACATCAAAGGAAGTGCAAACAGAGGAAAATTTGCAAATACCAGCGAGAAACCACAAAAAAAAAAACAAAAAAAAAAACACAAAAGAGATAAACACTAATTACAAGAATAAAAACACAAACAAAAACACAAACAAAAAAGAACACAGAACTTAAGAGAAAAACATTTTCAGTTTTCATCTTTTTTTTTCTGTCTGTGTGTTTTGCACTTCAGGGCCGCCATAGCAGAGACACAGGTGCGGTCACTTTGGAAACACATATTACTCCAATTGGACGTCCAGAATTTGCGCACAAAAAGACTTTAACACCCCTTTATCTTTAATATGCAGTTATATGAAATACCTTTTTTATTGTTATTATTTTGGGATGAGCTGGTGTTTATTAAAGGACAATTATATGAGCCTTTCTACACACGCAGAAAAAAAAGGCAGGCAAAACGGCACCAAAAGCATCTTTTGATTGCTCGGTGGCGTGTGCGAGCATCTGCCTTTGTGAAGGTGCAGCCCCTCATTTATGGAGCTTTTTGGTGTCTGCTTGACAACTAAACACAAGCTCCCTCTGCCAAACAAATGGGAGCTGTGTCGGGGAGAAAGGGGGCGGACCCGGCCCAAACTGCAGAGACGGGCACTCTGTGACAGCTGCTTTCATCTCCTTATTATTCCTCCTTCACACTCAAGGATTTTTGGGCTTCCTAAAGTATTTCTGTCGCTCTCCCCTTCCTCTCCCCCCTGCTCTTCCTCTCTTTCTGTCACCGCACCATGATTGGCTGTTATGACAGAGCCGTCGCCTGGCTGTCAGACTCTTCTAAAGCTCGGTTTAATTACTCCTTTTCACTAACATGACACGTTCATGCACAGATGCATGCAAGAAGGAAAGTCGCTCACAATAAAAAAAAAAAAGGAAAACACAAACGGATGCTTTCAGCCGCACACTCCGTCCTTGCCGTAATAAAAACGGTGATTGAACTCTCCGTCAGCTGCTCCACCTGAAAGCAGACCCCAGATGTTTGTCAGCGCTGGTTTCCCTGTTTTCTCCACGGTGCTTTGAAAGCGGTGTGTAGCTCTTTTTGAAAGGGCTGAGCGTTCGCTGTGAGAGATGGGCGCAGATCGATGGCGCGGCCTGCTGTGCCAGGCTCTAAATAGCCAATTAAAGCCATTGAGACGGAGGAGAAAATGGGAGCTAGAGTGAAGGAGTGATTAGAGGAGAGATGATGAAAGAAAAGGAGGGAAAGATGCAGAAGCGGTCGCGGTTCGTCGTAAATGTTTAATATTCTGCATCGTAGACTTGGTTCTGCGTCTCCTCCTCATCATTCCTGCAGATAAAGATTCCCTGACGGATCGTTGAGCTCATGCTCCCATAAACAGAAGACAGCAGAGCACTGAGCTGAGACCTTGACTGATGGAGGGGAGCTGAGACAGATGTACAGATTTGCTAAAAATGAGGAGAAAACGATGGGAAAGCTCTGTCGTGTGTGGAAGCCAAACTGTCTGGGCCCCTTTTTCTACCACTTTAGTTTCCTTTGTTCACTACTTGTCCCTTCCTTTCCTCCTTCCTCTTCTCTGCTTCCCAATCCATCTACTAGAATAAGTGTATAAAAACATTGCTGCATCCCAGTGGAAATGTGTTTGTATTGTCTAAGATTTCAACTTCACCGACAAGATTTCACATAAATTTTTGACGCTTGCTATTTTGGGATATTCACTTTGGGAAACTCTTCTATTTGTCTGACCTAAACTATGAATCTGGCATTCAAATGATTTATACCTGTAAAATTAACAGTACAACTTCATCATAATTGTCTCACAGCCGATTTTACTGGTCAAAGGTCAACTTGCGTCCTTCCCTCCTTGTCTGCTCCTCCCAGGTACCCTCCCCTACGACATCAAGATAGTCATCGCTGGGAACCACGAGCTGACCTTCGACCAGGAGTTTATGGCTGATTTGATCAAGCAGGACTTCTACTACTTCCCCTCGGCCTCCAAGCTGAAGCCAGAGAACTACGAGAACGTCCAGTCGCTGCTCACCAACTGCATCTACCTGCAGGACTCTGAGGTCACCGTGAGGGGCTTCAGGATCTACGGCTCCCCCTGGTGAGTCACCTCAACCGGTTTTACTTTTTTTTTTAATTTTGACTTTTTTTGGCTTTTTGATCCAAGGATAGATCTGGATGAAGCTAATGTGTAGGGTTGCAAAAGGGGTTAAAAAAAAATCAGTAAATTTGAGGAAGGTTTCCTGAAAATTTCCATGGGAATTTTTGCTCAGGAATATTGAAAGTTTCCAGGGTTTTGTTGACATTGACCTAAAAAACAAAAAAATTCCCAGAAAACTTTGTCTCTGAAATTTTTTTAATTTTCTTTTTTTCTTCTTCTTTTTCTTATCAACTTCATGAAAGAAATGTTGATTTTTTTGTAATTTTTGCATCCATGTCTGCTTATGACAAACCAAAATGTTTAATACTTATACATGTATGTATACAACCAGGTAAACTCAAATTCCTGAGAAATCCTGTTCATTTTCCAAAAATTCCCATGGAAAGTTTCAACTTTTAAGATTTTCAGGAATTTTTGCAACCCTAATTGTGTGCAAAGGTTTTTGCAAAATCTGCAAAATGTTCTTTATGAAAATTCCAAAACTCCTTGGACCATTTTTTTGGGCGGTTATATCCCGTTTTAGTTTTGCTTTTTAGGAGCAAACAGCAAAGTGGAGCAGTTTATTTTTTCTGTCATGATGAATGATTTTAGGGGAGTACTAGCAGCGGAAACTGAGATGTTACTAGTAGGCTACATGGCTAGCTAGCTTAAACATTAAATAAACTAGGTCTATCATGACCGACTGATTAATGTTTACATTTTTCTGATAGAGGAACTACTTCTCAGATTGTTTCATATCCACATGAGAGGAACTTCTTAAAAGTACCAGAGATAATAGATCAAAAACTTGCGAACTAGCTTTTTGTAAGCTTGATAACATGGTTGCTCCAAGTGCTTATTGGATGCTGCTTTGACTTCAGTCATTTGTGATTAAGATTTGGTGTTTTAGGGAGTATTTTCAACGTTAGTCTATATTCCTTCTGTAGGAAAGTCATCATACCATGAAGGTGGTTTATTCCTGCTCTGGGATGTCTCAGATGCCTGTATAAGGTGACCAGCTGGTTAAGATCAAAGACTGTATTAAACATGGACGTAGTCTCCAGGACGTCACCCATCTATTCCTGATACAGTGAAATGAAGCAAGCCGTGGACGCAGCCACATTGGTCAAAACAACGGTTTTTAGTTTCCTTTCCAATAGCTACAGGGCACCCATTAGTCACATGAGCTGAACTGTGTCTCTGATTGGACAATCAAACAATCTTATTTTCAGAACCGCTGAGTTAAAGAAAAAATTCACCCACCATACTGAAGTCAGCGTTTCAGACCCAAGCCGTTTTTCGAACCAGGCTGTAAATTCGCTTTTTAATGCCGTTAAAGTCTGTTTTTTTGTCTGGGTGTGTACATGACTTCTGGTCTTTCTGCAGCCAGCCTCAACTAGATTCTCAATGAACAACAACTTTTAGCACTTGCACAGGCTTCATTTTTTTTTATCCAGATGCTGCCCCTTGGTTTAGATCAGGGATCTCAAACTCGTGCCATGGAGGGCCAAGAGGCTGCAGGTTTTCTTTCCAACCAAAAACTCCACCAGCTGATTTCACTGATTACCTCACCTTTAAGCAGAGGGCAGGGACTAATAAGTGAAATCAGCTGGTGGAGTTTTTGGTTAGAAAGTAAACCTGCAGCCTCTTGGTCCTCCATGGCAAGAGTTTGAGATCCCTGGTTTAGATGCTGAAGATGGTTTCATCTGGGTTGGGTTTTAGGCTCCAGGGTAAAGATGTCAGGTTGTGGTTCGACTGAGAACAGATTTGTAATCTAAGCTAAATCAATGCTAACTTTTTGTTGCACAAACCAGAACTCACCATCTGTGTCTGGTCGTTCAATGGCAACAAAAATAGATTCCCAAATCCTGATCATTCTGATCCAAATCAAACTTTTCCAACAACCAGATTCTGGAGTGGGACGCCTTCAAACAGAGTTTCTTACTCTCTAAGTTACCTTCCTTCCTTTCTTTCTAAAGAAATCCCCAACCTATACTCGACCTCAGTATGATCCACGATGATGAGACAAACTGCATGCTGCTATTTTGAGCCAGTCAAGGTCATCTCTCTGTTTGCTCATTTTGGAGCAAAGCTTGATCACGTCACGGCTCTTTTTGTGTCAGTTGTTTTTTTTCCCATTCCTTATTTAGGCTTTGCTTTTACATCCCAGGTTCTCTTGACGATACGAAACGCTATCGTGACAAAGCTTTCCCCTCTGTCCTCTTTTGAACTTCATCCGTGCAACTTTGCATCATCAACATGAATCATTTATTGACTTCTTTATTTGGCTTTCACTTGAATTACTTTCTATTTTTCCACTTCGAATCCTCGTGGACAAGCTGCTCCTTCTCCTCTGTGTGAGTGTGTGTGAGTAGTTAGGTGGTGGTCCATGATCTTCTGTGTGTGTGTGTGTATTTTTGGTGACAGGTTCCTGGGGGCTGTTGGAGTGTGTGTGTGCTTCTAGTGCTGCTGGGTAATTGGTTTGCTGTGATAGCAGCAGCGTCCCCTGAGTTTATTGCTCGGGTCTCTGCAGAGAGCTGCCCGAGGTGGACGGAGGTGAAGATGGAGATGAGAGAAAAGGATGAACGGAGAGTTTCGGGGGGCTCGAGGAGGGATGGAGAGTCAGACAGGCGACAGAGGGAGGGAGGGAAGAGATGATTTTATTCATGTTCACCGGCTGGCCCTGGCTGGTGTAATGGGCACATGAGGTGACGACCGTGTGTGAATGTGTGTGTGTGTGTGAGCCTCAGGGTGTGTTCCTGCAGCACAGAGGGGCTCCAGCTGGACGCTCTGTGTCCCCCCGTCTGCACTGTCTGCTCCCCTCTTCCTCCTCTCCCAGCCGCCCGTTAATTATTTCATCTTTGTGCTTCCCTCGTAATTTCTTGCATCCATTGATGAACATCTTTTCCTCTTCCTGCTCCTTGCTCATTTGTGTGCATTCCCTTTGGTTACATGCTCCAGAAGTATGACAATGCCTGTACTGCCATCATGAAGCCAGGCCATCCCTGCTTAATCGCCCTCAACTTGTTTCAGATCCCACAAATTCTGCATTCACTGACTTGGCTTCATGATCTGGTCTTTATGGGGACAAATGCCCGGACAAACTCCTCACAATCTCTCTTTAAACTCTCTGCCTTCTTCCCTGTGTGATTTTGTCAGAGCAGAAAGATGGCGTGGGAGCGAGGCCTCGCTCCTTCCCCTGACGCTGATGTGAGTTTACATGTGGTTTGTCGTACGGCAGAGCCGCCCTCTGTCTGAAGGGAAAGGAGAGGAGAACTCTTGTGTTTGAGGACGAGGGGAGGAGGGTAGGATGCTAAATGTGCGTGCGTGATAAGTGCGGCTGCAGTCAGAGGAAATGTGACTCAGTGGGTACGACGGCAGTCGACGCAGTTTGACTTTTATGTCTTTATTTCATAAAGTACAGAAATCCACCCTGACTGTGCCCTCCTTTCACCCTCTGACTGGTTAGAGAAACATCTTTAGGAAGCACGAGCTAATATACTGATCATGCTACATACACCAAACTAGGGCTGGACAATTAATTGAATTAAAGCCGCCAT
This sequence comes from Halichoeres trimaculatus, assembly GCF_033239565.1. Classification (NCBI taxonomy): domain Eukaryota; kingdom Metazoa; phylum Chordata; class Actinopteri; order Labriformes; family Labridae; genus Halichoeres; species Halichoeres trimaculatus. The sequence goes on along the minus strand of NW_027437199.1, from coordinate 8,076,043 downwards.
CCCAATGTAATATAATGCAATTTTCAAATCGCAAAGGCTGCAATTAAAATAGATAATAAAAAAAATAAATAAAAAGTTTCATGTGCACAGACCTGGAGGGGATATAGTAACTTGTACTTGTTCTTCCTTAAAACCAGCAAAAGTCATTATGCTGTTTTTTCTCCCAAAAAATTGCATGCTAAATTGCAATCGCAATATTGGTTAAAAAAAAAAAAAAATCTCAATTAGATTATTTTCTAAGGGCCCATCGTTGACAGGTAAAAGCCCCTAATAAAATTATAACAAGGGCCCAGAAAATAAAACCACTGGTGGTGCCCCTGCTGGAAGTTAATGTGTTGAAGAAGAAAACAAACAAGTGTAAGGATGTAAGCGACTTTAAAAACCTGTTATAGTTAAAAGACAACTGAGTCAGAGCATCGCCAAAAACTGTAGCTGTAGTGGGGTGTCTGTAAAAGTGGTCCAAGCAATGAAAACCAGAGAACTGGATGAGTGTTGGGGGTAAAAGTTGTCCTGTATGGTTTCATCCAACCAAAGAGTCGATAGAGCTCAAACTGCTGGCTCTGATGTTTGACTTATGTCCACAAATGCAACCCACAATGGACGCAAAGGAGTTCAAGGTGCTGATTTGGTGTCGAGATCTGTTTGGTCAATTCTGCCCATAATAACTTTTATAATAATAATATTAACTTTTAGTTGTATATCACTTTTTAAAAACAGATGTTTACAAAGTGTTTTAAAAGCCAGAACATAAAAACAAACACAAGCATCAAACATGGAACACAAGCTTTGATCCGTAAAAGCTAAAAACATCAGTCAATGGGAAAAACAGAACAAAAATAAATAAAATAAAATAAAAGGCAAAAAAGGGGTTGGGAGCACAGAACAGGACAGCAGGTATTAAAAGGACAATTTAAAGAGTGATAATAAAATAAAATAATGAAATAATAATAAAAGTGATGATAAAATAATGAACAAGAAATAAAACAGTGAAACCAAGTTAAGATGGAAATAAAAGAGATACAAGATAAAAGACAAGATAAAGGACAAAAAGATCATACATAAAAGTGAGTTTCTAAAAGAGACTTAAAGGAAGCGACTGACTGCACACATTATCTCCTCTGGCAGCTCTGATGGAGAAAGCTTGATCATCTTTGGTTTTGAACCTCGACTTTCGAACGACCAGAAGGCCTACGCCAGAGGACCTAAGGCTGCGAGGTGGCTTGTATGGCAAAAGTAGCTCTGCTCATGGACTTCAAGGTACCAGGTACCACAGCCCACTTTCAGAGCTCTAGAAGAGTCCATGTCCAATCAGATCAGAGCATTTTTAACCTGGGCTAATGAGGAGGGAGTCAACACCATAATTGGTCGACGGTGTTCAGGCTGAATATTCAGAAAAACAGCAAATTTTGAAAAAGAAAACTTCAAACTTTTTTTTTTAAACTTTAAATATCTTGTTTCTAGGAGCTGTTTTGTCCACACATGGGGCCTTCTTGTGGGAACTTAAATGAACACAAAACTAGACCCGAAGTATTAATCACCAAAAACTTCAGAGTATCCATTAAGTCCTTCAGTTGAAAAACCAGACGAGGTCTTTTGAGGCTGTTGGACACAAAAACGAAGAGAAAAACAAGGCTGAGCACAAAACTCAAGACACGATGAATACAGTGAAGACGGGAGGTATAAAAGCTTTATTTAACAATACAAAAGACTGTTTTTGAAGGTTTTTATTTGTCTTAGGATAAACATCTGAAGGAGGTACAGTAAATCCGTTAGATTGTCCTTGTAAGCCTTCCTGTATTTTGTCAACTTTTATTTCTAACCACGGTAAACTGCATCTTAACTCCAAACTTTTTTCAGTTAATAAGCTGAGATTTGAACCTGCAAGGCATAGTGAAGGCAATTTGTGACACATTAAAGCTCCTGTAAACAACTTTTTTCAATGTGTCAATTTGGCGCCCCCTCTGGACAAAGTAGTACATCTGCAATTTTCGCCAATCCTGAACTGTACATGCACAAGTAGCGTTTCATGCGCCTCATAGTACAATTTCCTAAGTCAATTTTTTTGTAAATAAAATAATTAAGTCAATGATAATGTAGATAATTTAAACATAATATTGTAAATAGAAATACAAAAATAAAGGCAATTATGCTAAGAAGCTAACGGTGTTCTGGTAAGAAATCTTAACCTGATGTCTAACTCAAATGCAGCACAGCAGTAAAAAAAAATGCTCACAGAAGCTTTAAATCAAATTCAACAGCTTTTTACTAAACACTGTATTTGTGTAACCTTCCCTTTCAATATTTCACCCTGTTTTATCTCAAAAAGTTAGATTTCTGACTTTGTATTCTTACCATCTTTGTCTTTGTTTCAGTAACCTTAGTGTCTGATGCAAAATGCTTGTTGATGAAGAATAAACAAACCCTTCTGTGCTCTTACCTCCTCTACACGCACCCAACTCCGGAAACATTAATTAAGTACAGGGTGCGCACAGCCTTTGATTTATTTGCCAAAAAAAAAAAAAAATACAATGCAGCGAGTCTGAATCTTCTCCAGAAATAAAGCACAACAGGAGCTACTCAACACATGAAAAATGCTCCGGAGCTATATTTAGGAAACCATTTTTTTATGATGTCAAGTTCCTCCACCAAAGACAACGTCTCGGTTTCCTCCCTCAGAGCGGCTTTAATCTCCCGTACTATAGGAACAAATAATGATGCCAGCATGGCGAGAAATATTCAGTGCTCTCAGTGTGTTACCTACATTTCATGCAGTTTAATAAAAGCAACAACATGCTCTGCTGCTTTTTTGTTGGGAGGATTCAGATCAGACTTAGCTGCACAGAAATAAATACAGATGAAAGCAATCCAGCTTTTAAGCACAGATTTAAATGGTATTAATTGTCCTTCATTTGTTAATTAAAACTGATCTCCGTTGCACTGTTACTGGACCAAATATGTCTTTAAAAACTGAACTTTTGTAATCGAACATTAAGTCAGAAAGTACATAATAGTTCCACCAGCTGGTATCGCAGATCTTGGACGCTCCGTATCTCAGAACTACTCTCTACTCATAATTTAGCGACTAAGATGCTCGGCAGCAGAAACCAATCTGGCAACCCGGGCAGATTACATCTGAGTCATTATTAATAATGAGCCGTACGGCCCGGACGTGCAGCTTTGCACATTTACTTATCTGCTCGTCTGCGGGTACAAACACGGCCATGAGTATGCGCTTCTCGCTCTGTGCAGGTTTTTTTATCAGCAGCTAATTAAGAAGAGAAGTCATGTCTGTTTGAAGAGTGAACGACCACTTCTTTAACAAAAGCCTCCATCACAGAGGTTCACTCATATCAAACACTGTATGCATCACATCCATATTGAAGGTATTCCAATGCATTTTCATCCTCAAGGTCCAATCCTATGCAGAACTTCTCCAGACTTGATGAGTTTTTGTTGATCTTGAAGATTGTCTCTCAGTACATGTGTGAAAACAAAATTGGCTCAAGCTCCTCAAAGTAAATGTTTTCTGTTTTCTTAAGTCCTCAGCAACAATTAACCAGGTGTCCTTGGGTTTTGTAAACAAACTTTTCAAACTGTGGATACATGACGGACGTTTTTCTTTTATTCAGTGGTATTTATTACAAATTAAAGGTGTCAAAAAAGAACAAAAGTCGCCTTCCAGCAAAAACAATCTTTGTGTGATGCTTTAAGATACTCAGCAGAATAAAAAGTAACTGAAGTAGTTTTAAAACTTTTAACATCAGCACAGTAAAAGTGAAGATTACAGTAAAAAAAGTTTTATTTTGGTCAAACTTTTGAAGTGCAAAACAAAAAATGATTGAATCAGACTTTAAACTGTTTATAAAATAAATCCCACTGTGAAAACTTGTCTATCCTGACTTTAATGCACAGCGTGCAATTTGCAAAGAAAAAAAAAATCAAGGAGGTGAGTTTTGAAAAATAAAGAGTCAGAAATTCTGGTTGCTCAATAACAATTAAAACAGTTGCTTTTTCAACATTATGTCTATTAGATATTTTGACGTTGCGGGCAGGCTCCACAAGGCATTGGGGCAAAGAGGGTGGCTGAGGCAGAATTACTTTTTTTTAATCTTAAACTCTAAGATGTCTTCTAAATGGTTTTTGCCTTTTTGATACTGGTACTCCTGTTACATCACTGCCTGCAAACTTTATAGGTGCAGTCACGCTGGTCATCCATACCAAGCTAAGGCTTCAACCCTAGTCCAGTCAGTTAAGTTTGACCACTGTGACAGAGAGTATACCATACTCAGGTAGAGAACACTTCCTTAGCTTTAGCACACTTTGGAGAGGTGTGCTTCGGCGTGGTACACTTCATACACGAGCATAAGTACACATAAGTAATGAGGACATAAGGTATAATCCATGACTCATAATCACTGCGCTGGTGTTCAAGAGCTGTGTCAGACCAAAACACTTAACATGAGCCAGAAAGTCACTAAACTCATAGCCATGTTCTCACAATTCATAATCCAACCCAATCCAGCTTTATTTATATAGCACCTTTCAAAACAAAGTTACAAGGTGCTTCACAATAAAACACAACACAGTTGAGCTCACAGAAATAAAACAATAAAACAATAAAACAAATCACAACAATAAAACAACATAAAAGGTCAATAAAAAGCAGGACAATAAAAGATGGTTTTAAGAAAGATGATAATGAGTTTGCCTGCATGAGACCCTCCTGCTGGAGGATCTCAGACAACAGCCAGGCTCATAGAGAGCATGGAGGTAAAAAATATAAGCGAGAGCCTGGCTGTTAAGGGCTTTGAAAGCAAGCAATAAAATCTTAAAAACAAATCTAAAACTCACAGGTAGCCAGTGGATGGCAGCAAGGACTGGCGTTATATAGCCATTTCTTAAAGTGCGGGTTAAAAGCCTGGCAGCAGCATTTTGAATCATTTGCAGTCTTTGGATATTACGGTTACGGTGATGTAGACGGGGCGTCGTGCCCAAATCTGATTCATATTGGAGTCGTGTGACTGTGGGTTGCACTGGCTTGTGTTTGACTACAGTTTTGATTGATTGTAGTGAAGTTTACTTTGACACAAAACTTGCGCCATCTACAGGAGGAAGGATGACATGCATTCAGTGAGGTCTGAGCAGAGATGGAGACGTAAGGATGCATCAGTATCAATATCGATATCGGCCAATGTCTGTCATTTTTTAAACATATCAGCATCGCCCGATGTTTAAAAGCGGGCCGATATTTACTCATTAGCTGCCAACCATTTTCAGAGCATCTTTAACGATCTTTTAAGACCCAAATAATCTTGTTTTCTATGACTATTTAAACACCAAAACTACCTAAGAAGAGTAGACTCTCTTCTTTCATGTCTGTCTTTCTGTTTTTGATCTAAAAAGCAGACAAAATGTACTTTTTTGATCTCGTTTACCTTGGGCGCTCCATCCTTTGATCCTCTCCATGGTCGTCTTTTCTCGCGATCACACCACTCTTTCTTTCTGAACTACCTCAACCTATCATCTTAGATTATTTTTGTAACCGCAATATTGAAATTTGATATCAGTATCAGACAAAATATTCATATCGGTGCATCCCTACCCCAAGGTTGAGAGATTTGACCCCAGCTCAAGAACTCTGGACATTTCTAGATAACTTCAAGATTGTTCAACCTCTTCTTCAATCACATTTCACTTCAACTTTGAAGACAGGGCTGCTACATTTTCAAAGTTTATTGCTCAAACATCCACTGAATGGAATAAATACATATTTCATTCACAATTTGGATCACCGTTACAGCGTGGTTTCATTGGGGTTTCATCAGAAACAGTCAAAATAAATTACACCGAGTGTTCACTCAACCACTGCAACCAGTCTGAACCATTGATGTGTGTTTTTTAAGATTCTGGACAACAAAGGAGGAAGATGTCAAACTGTGGATACTCACACACTGGTGTTTTTTTAGGGAAAAATTGGACATCGACAGCCTAATTTTAGCCTGTTTTCCAGGCGATGGCAGACATGTAAAACCACGACAAGAGACTATTTGGCTGGAGGGTTTTTGACAGATGCTTGGAATAATTGAATTTAAGGGGGCAGACCTAATAACTTTTAAAGTAATAGGGTTAGAGACTTGGTTGTAGATCCCATGGGAGTGTTTTTACAGTGAGGATTTCAACCAAACTGAACCATTTATTGGCGCATGGAGCCAGGTACCATCTTCGATCTGACTCTGTAGAGACTGTGAGCGAATCATGAACGTGCAGGGGCAGATGAGGAGAGCTTGTTGGTATTAATGGGTTAATCTCTCTAAATGTTTATTATGAACGCCTCTGAGAGGCAGAAGACAGTCTGCAAGTTTTCAGACACGAGGAGACAAAGTCGTCTGTTTGTTGACGGGGGATTTGTGGGGTGCGACAGAGGAGGAAAAACGAGAGACCCTTTTTTTTTCTTCTTTAAATGAAAACGGCAGAAATGTATCGCTCCCCACTGCTCCGCACGGAATAATTAAGGACGGAGATGCAAAAGACTCCTTAATTAGATTTTTTAATTATTGAGGATTCACTTCTCCTTCTATAGTGGCCCAATTAAGAAAGCTCATCAAAAACTAAAGAGATGAAGAGAGGCCTCCTCCTCTTCTCTTCCCCCACCTCCTCCATCTCGTCTCCCCCCATCTCCTCTTCTTCAGCTCTCTCATTTGACAGAAATGGACTACCTGCTCAGCGTTTGAAGGCTTGTCCTCGCTGATGAGCGAGAAATGGAAAGGACTCTCGGTGACTTTAATTAACTTGCTTGTTTTCACGGCCGCGGTGAAAGTAAAGCAAAGCGGAGGGGAGGAAAAGGTAAAATGCAGCGGTGGCACTAAAGCTTTTCCTTCAACGATAATGAGTCTAATGATGGCGGCGATGGCATGAAGGTAATTTGACCTTCTTTCTCTTCTCGGAGCAGTTTGAGTCGGCTTTGTTCTCCTGATGAGGAAACGTTTCAGAGACTGAAGTTTGAGCGGCGGAGAGGAAAGAATGAATGAATCCAACTTCCGCCAGCTCTTTCCCATTTTAAAGTCTATTAATTACAAACTGTGTTCAGTTTTTAGACTGAATTCCTTCCTCCCTTCCAGGCAGACACTGGCTTCACGTCGAATCAGGATGCTGTGAGAATTATCTTGCAAAGCCTTTGCTTGAAAGCAAATTCATCAGTGAACATTTGGGGTCTTTTTCTCTTTGTCATCGTAGTTATGAAGCTGCAAATAAACACTTTTTTTTTCCAAAAGAAAGTTCTAAACAAGTCTTTAAAAGTTTCAAGGGGCAGAATTCAACAATTACAGAAGATGGAGGGATTAAAAATGTATTTTCTTTCTTCTGTAAAGGTTGAATTCTTGAGTTTTGCAAAATGCTCACCAGCTGAGTGAAGACACAGGCCAATTCTTAAATTCTTTAAATAAAATTAAAGAGCAGCAGCCGCTTAAAGGTGTGCCAACCATGTTGGTCTGCTCTGAAGCTAAGTTGCAAATAGTGTTACGTAGAATGGCAACAAAAGCACTTCTGTTTGAGTAAGTTTTAGGAGAAGCAGATAGTCCTCTTCCTCACGTATTATTTAGGAATGCAGTTTAAGACTTCCTTCCTCTGGGCACTACTCAGACCCTTCTTTTGGCAAAAGTCAGACAAAGTTTTCCTCTGCTAACACATTAAATACCATTTATAGTGTATATTTTAGAGGCTTCAGTGCATTTTTTGCGTTTGCTGTAGAGTACAGTGATTAGCAGAGTTAAGAAAAAGTCCATCCAGAAGATGATCTTGCTGTCTCTGCAGGTCTCTACACTTGTTACACCCTGAAGTTTGTCCAGACATCTTTAGCAGCTGAAAACACCTGACAACACATCAGCATCCTCTGCCTCTGTCTTAGCCTTGATTGTTTTCAAGTTTTCACAATCCTCAGGAGATTTCAAGCTCTGCCTAGTTTTACTGGCCTTATGTGTGCTTTTGGAAAGCTGGCCAATCAGACAAAAAGGAGGCCTTGAAGAGATGGGAGCTAAATTGCCCGATTAAGACAGAGCCTGACTTAAACACAATAAGGAGTTAGATTTTAAAATTGGCTCTTCCACAGAAGCTCTTCATGATTTACATGGCAAAAAAGGTCTTATTCATACTAGAAGAAGGAACATGAGAAGCTGGAGAAATACCAAGGACTGAAGGAAGAGCTAGTAAGATGTGGAGTGTGAGGGTCACAGTGGTGCCAATTGTGGTTAAGACACTGGGGAATGTAACATCCAAGCTGGGTGGATGATGGCTCCAGTAGATACGGGGAACAACATCTGAGATCAAGCTTGGTACAGACACAGTATGCACACATCTAATGGCGTTTCCACTGACCAATCCTGGAACAGGTCCCCAAATAACTGAGATGAGCAGTCCCACTTTTTGGCACCCTTTCATAGGGGTGCCAGACTAAACCAATCAGATCTCAGAAGGTGGAGCAACAACACTGCAGTGCAGACCATTGATTGGTCGAAAGAATCGTCACTTACCGTGCAACAGCAGCTGTATTTCTCCAGGAGGCAAACAGTCTTCTCTGAAACAAAGCTTGGTTGCACTTTGTATCAAAGAGCTACATGGAAATCACAAAGAGAACGAATTGCTGGATGTCTTCCATCGTTGCTCTTTGTTTACTGTGTCACGTTTTTCTTCCTTGTCGGGTTACACTGTGTTGCGCTGATATGGCGTCACACTGTTATGTTACTGATGAGGCTGTCAGCATCAGGTTTACACGTCCCCTACCATGAGGGGGCATGGTTGGCTGTGGAAATGCAAACAGGACCACGCTCAACCGAGCCAACCCGTACCAAACCATACTGATCTAAACCGGATTGCTTGGTGGAAACAGAGCTTTAGATACACCAGCTCAACTGTTCAAACCTTGTGGTTGGCAAAAATGCATGCAAAACGGCCCTCTTTGGAGCCCAAAAACGTGTGCTAGAGTGCCCACTTAGTGACAAAGGTGTGCTCAAGTTCTCTCTTGGGTGTCAAAAACACATGCTTAAGTGCCCGCTTGGGTGGTTAAAACATGATAACCATGGCTTAAGTCCCCCTGAAAACACACAGAACTTAGTGCTCTCTTGAAAAGAAAGAATGTGCTGTATGTGCCTTTTTTTTCCCCCCTGCCCTTCATAAAGTCTGTGCATCCCACTGGTAGAGGGGATACCTTCTTGGCACGCCTGGGGCCTCTTCGTACCAACTGAGCTTGGTTTAAAGTCCACAGCCTACCTGAGTTCTGTTGCAGACCATCCCTGTGTTCCATACCTTTTCGACCACAGTGTACCCATCTTCTGACAGCCAGAATAACGCTCCATGTCACAAAGCTCATATCGACTCAGACTGGTTTCTTCAACATGACGATGAGTTTACTGACTCAAGTGGCTTCCACAGTCACCAGATCTCAGTCCAGTTGAGCTTCTTTGGGATGTGGTGGAACGAGAAATTCTCATGATAGATGTGTGATGCTGAGGATTAACTGGTAAAATGGGTTCTGACTCTGTGTAGACATAAACAGTATAAATTGCTTTTTATCATCTGTGTTCCCATTAGATTATTCTCGATAAAGCTGAGTCAATATTCGTCGTTCCAAAGTTTCCAGTTACACTGCATTGCTGTCTCTGCAGTATGAATTTCAGTTTTGTTTTGTTTTTTTCAGGAAGAAAGGAATCATAGGAGAATAATTTGAAGATGTTTGTTACAGTCAGTTGAACTGACAAATTTCTAGTTGGTTATTAAAGCATAAAAAAGATAAATAAACCAGAAGAAAATGGTGAGAGTGATGGAAACCTCCTCTAAAGTTGTTCATTTCTGAAGCCTGTCTAAATGAACTGAGACCAATGGCTGCCTGGGAGGAAGAAAATCAATCTAAAAACATGTGGTAGCTTCTGAGTAATGTAATGTATGCACGGTTTGTAGTCAATGGGCCAAAACATGCAGCTCCACCACTGCGCTGCTTGCTTTATAAAAAGACGAGGAGACGTACGGCTGGGAGTCGCTTTGCTTTTCTGGGCCTCCTCACCAGAGCCCACACTAAATTAACATCCGAGTCACTCCGAGACTCTCTTCCCCCTCTGGGCCCTGTCCTCTCCTCTCCCCTCGTTTGCTTCATCCCTTCGTTCCTCCGTCTCCCACCTCCATCCCCGTAGCCCCTACAGTCCCACAGGAGCCAAATAAAGTAGCCTACGAACACTGAGCATTAATAAACGGGCACCGAAGGGGGGCTGGGAGAGGAAATAAGGAGGGAAAAAAATGTCCTACTTTAACACTTGTCACTTTCCCACCCTCTCACACTCCCACCCCTCCTTTCCCTCTTTTTTTCCTTCCTATTCCTCTCCAATTTCTGTAAGTGCTGCCAGTCTGCAGGCCTGTCGCTGAATAAACAGTTATGGAGGGAGGAAGAGCAGACGAGAGGACATTTACTGTGTCGTTTCCCTGGGGGGATTTCTCTTTAAATTACCTGTTAAATGGCCTCCAGGGGCAGGACTTCAACATGCGTGGGTGTGTGTGTGTCAGCGTTTGTGTGCACGCTTGTGTGTTATGGCACGCTACGGGGCATTTTCCTCCATTTCACACATGCCTTCCCTCCCCAAGGCATGTGGCATTGTGGAGGAAAAAACTGAATTAAAGTGATTCTGTCCTTATGTTCCTCCTCGCCTCAGTCTCCCCCTCTCTCTTACACGCACACACACACACACACACACACTCCACTCCCCACTTCTTCTTCTCCTTTCCGTCTCGCCAGTTCATCAGCGAGCGGTTATGTTCGGTGTTTGACCGCAGAGTCCAGGGAGTCAGGATGCTGTGGCCCGCTGTAAAAAGTGTCCACATGGGGAGCCCTATCGCCTCCCTTTCTCCCTTTTCTTATCCAAACACTTAAAACCAGCGGATGAGATGATTCTCCCTCTGAATGCAGTTTCATTTACTGCAGCAATTTAGCACAAACAAATGTGTTCACTGCGAAGGAAGGCAGATTAACTCAGATTGATCCACTTGCATTAAAATGAGCAGGATAAACATGGTGATGCACTGAAATAAAGAGGCTGCGTTTTTCACTGTTTTGCATAAACTGATGTTCTTAGAAGTATTTCGTTCTCATTTTAGATTAAATTTTCTTTTTTTTCCTCAGAGTCAATCTCCGACTGTTGATTTAAGCCTTGCATTTTGTCTACTACAATGCTTATTAGCCACATTGCGTTAAACCCTTTATTTTCACTTGAATATAAAATAAAGAGAAGAAACTCTACGAGCTTAAGTGAGACGTGCAACACAAAATTACCCCCTTTGAACATGATGTTTGCTTTATTTACACCTCCTCATACAAATATCTCACCCTTTTGACTTCTATTTATCATCATAAAGCTTAACATTGAAATGAATATACTGGAGGTATGTGACCACAGACCTTTGGCTGATGATTGATGTTTCTTCTGTTCCCACTGTTGTGTCAAAGTGAAGCCAAAATACCCCCCACAGAGGGTGCTGTCATCGCTTGAGTGGCAGAGTTTTATTCAGAAGAAATTAGCTGATGGAGCTGCAATATTAGAACATTTTTTTACCAAATCTCAGCCCTAAAGTGCAAAAAGCTGAAATCTTATCAAGTGTTTTTTTTCTTGTTTTCAGCAGAAAATATCTTTTAAGACTTAATATGAGCCACCTGACCAGTCCAGAAAAATGTTTTGTTTCAGATTGTTTAAAAACAAAATGAGGTCTGAATTGCTTGTAACAAGTTTAAAAAAAAATCTGCCAATGGAACAGAAGTAAAGTGACTTGTATTAAGACATTATTCGAGATTTAAGCAAATTTTCGAGCAAATTTTTCTTATTACAATGACAGATTTTTTTACTTGTTAGAAGTAATTCAGACCTCTTTTTTCTCTTCAAATAACTTGAAACAACTTAAAACAAGACAAAAGCACTTGATAAGATTTCAGTTTTTGCCATGTATGATCTACACAAAACGCACCAAAACTCCCTCAGTGAGCACCTTGGAGCATCATTTGTCAACAGAGGTGTCAATCACAATGTCACATCACTGTTTTTACAACTTAAAATATTTATCAAAAAAATAGACACTCGGCCAAAAATTATTAGAACATCTGACAGATCTGGAAATGTTGATCTTTGTTTTTGTCTCCAAATTATGATGATGAATCCATTGCTCTGAGCTGAACAAATATCAGATACAGTGAGTCCTTCTGTTTTTATTGACTTTTAACTTTAATATTTGTTTGGTCCACTTTCTGCTGCAGGTACAGCATCACATGTGTCAGTATATCTTCCAAAGTCCTGTACAGCAGATCTGTCCAGTGGCCCAGATTTGCTGAATGTTGTTGAGGTCTGGACTCAAGGGAGCCAGCGGATTAATTTCAGTACTCCTTTTTAAACAGGAAATGACCCAAACCTCCTTATGGTGGCTCTGTTCTGTGATATCCACAGCTTAATGATGACTGACTTTAGGTATTCAAGTTTGTTTCATAGGTATTTCAACAGCCAGTTCCACAAAATCAACTGTAACATCTTAAATGTGTGTGTTCTAGTACCTTTGGCCACCACTGCACAAAAACTGAATCTACTTGATTGATGGAGACCATGTTTGAGGAACTCCTCAGTGTAGTCCATTATGTAATGAGGGGTGTTACATCATTTAAATGTAGAACGGCTGTGGCTCAGTGGTAGAGTTGTTGTCTCTCAATCATAAAGTCGAGGGATCTCATCCTCCTACAGTCACAATGCTAAGTGTCCTGAACTCCAGTCTTCTCCCTCAGCTGTGTAGTGATGTTCTGACCAAAGCAACTAATGGGTCTTAGGCCATGTCCCCACTTAGCTGGGTATTTTCAAAAATGAGAATCCCCCTCTTGTAAGTTTTTAAAAATGTTTTCGTCCACATGCAGTGGGCAAATCCGCTGGTAAGTGTGGCTCAAGGCATACCAAACCCATATTTGACGGTGTTTTCCAGAAGTAAAACCTGTGCCAGCTACTCAGAATGAGCCCCGTCATTCAGCTGTGATGTTTGAGAACCAAAAAGTCTGTTTGCCAGCGTCCACACAAAACCATGGAAACGAGTTTTCAGTAAACATTGTTTTTAATGACAAAAAGCTGTGGTTTCGTTTGGATGGCAAGCGTAAACATATAAAAATTTATGCGGTTTCCCAAATACCTGGCTACGTTTGGACATGGCCTTATGTAGGTTTGCAAATTTTCAGCAATTTATAACATTGGAAACTTTTCATGAGAATTTTCAGAAATTGGCGTGCATTGACAGGAATATTTGGGAGTTAGTACTAACTGCATTTAGCTGGTCACACACCTGTGTAAATATTAAACATTTGTTTTTTTTATAAGCAGAAAAACATGCACACATGTAATGCAATATATTTGAATCAAATACACTTAAAAAAAATAATAAAAAAAACAATGTAAGTTGGAATGAAACACAGAAAATTTCCGATATTCCTAAGCTAAAATTCCTATAAAAAATTTTCTGGAAACTTTCTGGAAGTTTCCCAGAAATTTCCAACCCATTTGATAGCTTATTTTACTGTGGATCTGAGTTGTGGCGATTCCAAGCCCATTTAGCCAAATCAACATGTGGATCATAATCGGAAAAGAGTGATCAGCTGTGGCGACTATGAAAAGGAAAAAGCTAAAGAAAGAAGATGATGATAACATTTTGGAAATATATTTCCCTCAGACCGTTTTTCCCCTTTGGCTGTTTTTGGTACTGTAGGAGGAACCCACAAACCTATAAAATAAGATCAGGTGCAATCAGTCATCCTCAGCTTACCTTTAGGTTGTGTTTCTAAAAGAGGTCAACATTAAGTCATTTAATCAAGCAAACTAGTTTCTTTAAGCTTTGGAAATATTTAGCGTGGCTCACAGCTCAGATCATCAAGTTGTCCCTTGTCAAACAAACATAAATTGGGTTGAAAAGAGACTTTAACTCTGCAGCAGATGTTTGAGAACTCAGCTTCATCAGAATCACCTTCAGAAGAAATTACAGAGTCTTTATCCCTGAAAATGTGACGTCCCTCTCTGATTCTGTTTTATCAAGGAGCCTTCTTGGCGTAGAGGTGATCCAACACTCCTCATACCAGCCTCTGTGTGATGGTCTTTCTTATATTTCCTCTCTGTTGGTTGCTGAACATCAATGCTTTGGTTTTTCTGCTGGAAACGTCCTCGAAGAACGCTGCGTTGTTCCCAGTTTGCCAGTTAGTCACATGTCCTGGCCAGTTCCTTCTCCTTTTTTTATTAAAGTGTTTTTTGGTTGGATGTTTTTCCTTTTAAATCTGATTTAAAAACTGGTTGAAATCTGTGCTTTCTCTCGAGAACTGATTTGCATTTGAAACACGCACCCAAATTTCAAGAAATGGAGTCATTTCAGGAGAAATTGTACTGGTTTTGTCGTCTCAGGCGCAGTAATAATCGATGCATTGAAAAGATGTTTTTTTGCAGTGTGTAAGGGGGGGGCCACAGGTTTGGCTCCATCTTTTCCTTCAGGGCTCATCACCACAGTGTGTCCCCTTCTGCTGCTCTGGCACCAGGATCATGTTCCTACCACTTGCTCCCCACCCTGCTCCGGATGCAAGGGAGGAGAGACGAGGGAGCTCCCCTCCAAAAACCCCTGAAAGCACCCCGCAACACCTCAGCCGGTCGAACAAGCCAGCAGCTCTGGATGATCTGGCTAATCTCCACGATTCACACGCTGAAGAGCCGAGGAGACACAAGAGGAGGAGTTTTTCCCTCCATTGTCTTTCTTCTCCTCTCCCCCGCCCCTCACTTCCTCCTCTCCACCAAGAAGAACTTTGAAATAATTTGCGTCTCGTGGGTTTTTTTACACATTCTAATTTCCAACTAAATGGGACATCTGTTTGAGAAAGGGAAGATTTGCCACGGTTGCCAAGGCAACTATCGCTCTGAAAGAAAAAGAGGGGAAGGAGGGGGGGCAGGATGCGGGAGAAAAGAGGGAAGAAAAGAAGTCCGACAGCTTTTATGGACAGAATTAGACTTTGGTGGAATATTATCCCTGCAAGACAAACAGCAGCAGGCCGGTGCTCTCCTCCTCTTCCTCGTCATGTCGTTCTCTCATCCTCTTCATCATTCCTTCACCCGCCTCCTTCTTTCTACCATTTTTTTATCATCCTTTCCAACCCTTTCTCTGCAGCATCATCAGAAATATCAGTGTGAAATCTGCCTCCAATTAGAGGCCTAAGCCCCTCTGTCCCACCCACCCATGACAGCTCCTCCACCGTCTAAAAACATCTCATCCTCCCTGCCGAAGCCCACCTCACACTTCCTGGTAATTGGTCATTATCGAGAACAGGAAGGGACGAATCTGCTTCTCCCAGAGTTTCTAAATGCGAGTTAAACGGCTCATCATTACGCCTGCTCCGACAGGAATATTACTTCCATCTTCGTTGGCCGGGGTGGGGAGCGTACTGGGGGTCTCGGCTGTCATGTAAAGAGCCACGTGCAGCAGTCCAGACATGACGAGACAAGGTGTGAAAGGATGTCTTCCTCTTCCTCTTCCTCTCAGTGACAGATCATGGAGCTCTGTTTGAAGGCAGGAAGTCGCAGAGTTTGGAAACAGGTGAAGCAGAGCCGAGTCTGTTTTTGCTTCTTCAAAATCTGCTGTGAGAGGAGTGTGACGGGCGAGTGTTGGAGGAAGAATTGGGTCTGGACGTAAAGTGAGGAAATGGGGTTTTTATTCAGGAAGTAATGCACAAGTCGACATTATTGTTGTCTTAGTTGTAATTTAGCTGCTAACATGACACTTTGAATGGAAAACAAATGGCTGCTGAGCGTCTCCTGAAACACTCTGACCTTCACCTACCTCTAAATGTTCAGTGCAAATAAATACAAAACATCCAAATCAGCAGATGCGCACACCTTATTTTAGAGAAATAGGTTAAAGTTGAATGACAGACCTGTAGACGACAATTCAAGCTATTTATCCAAACTTGATATGACCTGGTGGTGCAAGCTTCTACAAGCCCACATCTTTTTTTCTTAAATTAGATCAAATCATGATCAGATTCCCAAATTAGCAGCATAAGACTATTTTTTTCTGGCACATAAAACAAAAGTACGGAAATGCCTTCACAGTTAACAACTCAGTGATGTCACCCTTTGGTCTCTAAAGAGGTGTAGTGAAGCACAATGATGGTGGTCACTTTTCTGGAAATGAATCTAACAATCTTTTCACAAGCAAAGATGTGAAGCTGAGAAGGGCCTTAGATCATGTGAGCAGTTGTCATGCTAACTTGCTTGTCAATCAGCCATTCCCCTCAAAGTAGGGGTGCACAGATTGCGATTTTCTGGCCGATCACTAGTCTTTAAAAAGCCTGACCTGCCACTACTGCTTTTTATTTTCATAACTGACAGCATATGCCGTCAATGTTCTTATCTTATTTTACTGACAATTATTGAACAATACCTGTGAAACAATAAAATCTTTATGTTTTAACTTTAACAACCAATAAAAAGTCCTGAGTTTTAGTTCTCAGAGCTAAAAGCAACAACGGCTGGTATCTAAACTTCCCGGCGGTCTATAAGATCGGTTTCAATATGTAAGGAAATCAGCACTGATCAATAGGCTGACCGATCCATCGGTCCACATCAAATACAAAGTTTGTTCAAACAAAGGTTGAGTAAAAAATCATTGCATGGAAAAAATAAGAAAATAAAAAACTTAAAGCATGTACAGTTAAAGAAATAAGATGAGGTGCAATTTTTTTGTACCAGGCTTTTTTTCTCTGCTGTGAATATTGACTATGTAGCACAGGTGTTAGTGGCATTTTCTAAGCTTTTGGAGTCAGCCTCAAGTGGACACTTGAGGTACTGCAGATTTAGGCACTTCAGTATCAGCTTCATATTTCAGCAACTTAGTTTTCTGCTTGGTCATTACAGCAAAAATAGTTTGACAACCCTCAAAACAACAACATATACTGACCATAATTGTGCAGGAAGTGTAATCGTTGAGTCACTGGTGGTTAATTTTACATTTTTTGTCCAGCATTAACAGTTTCTACCCATCTAAGATAGAATACTAATATGTGATTAAAAAAAAGCTTATTATATGTATCTATTCTTTTTATCCAGCCCATAAACCAACTTGACATCTAAGTTACACCATAAGAAAGAAACACAAGCTTTGTGTTAAAAAATTGTGAACAAAAAAATGGTTGTGGAGTTTAAAGCATTTTGTTTCAAAGAGCAAAATACACAAACAAGCATTAATCCTCATTTAAGTAGTTACTTTTCTTTTTTTATCACTCTCATTGAATAAATGGTTGGACAGGGACTCGGGGTCTCCAGCTGTTTTCACACATGCACCAAATTTAGGAAAATTGAAAATTGTTGCATGTGTGAACGCAAACAGATGAAATTTCTTTGTAACTTCAATCATTTTTTTCTCATTGCCCTTCTGGTCCATTCCCCCCAGTTTGGTTGAGTAGATGTGGATGTACTTGAGTGAAAAATCAGGGTGATGATGGTTGTAAGGGACCCGTGTGAACAAGCAACAGGATATTTTTGTAGCAAAGTGCTGCTGAAATTTTGAAGAGTGCATGTTTTTGAAGGAAGCTTTAATGTTGCGTGATCCAAAGTTATCGTTGTGTAGATTTTGCGTCGATTTTGTGTAGATTATGTGTAGATTTCTCAAAAGCAAGCAATACCACATGAGGTAATGATCTTTAAAGGTTGAATTAATTTGGATTCAGGGCTGTTACACCCTTCACTGGGCTTCACAGATGGGTGTAGTTACAGGTGCATCAGAGCACACTGAAGTAAGCTCAAACTTTTGTTAAGCTTTGTGTATATTTAAAAGCTCAGACAAATTTATCACAGGTGTCGCCTTAAACATCCCTGGACTCACAAACTGTTTTGCTATTGGTTTATTAGAGCGTCTGGAAGAAGATTGAGTTACTTTAGAGTTGGGACCTGCCAGCTGGACATCTGTATGTATGAAAGGTGTTAAGTGTCCCTTCTTTTATTACCAAACAGTGGAGGCAGAACTGCCCGTTGTGTTTGTAGAAATGTTTCTCTGTCGTGAGTTCAGGCCAAATTCGAGAAACACCTTCAGTCTACCACCCCTGAGCCTCGCACACAGCTCGAATTAGACCTCCTGTGTCGCCTGTGCAGCTTTAAGCTTCTGCAAATGACACAACAGCTTACCCACCTGCGCCATTTGCACACACATTTCTCACAACAACACACACTGCTGTTTCCACCTGCCGTACCCAGGGAGGCTGACGCAGCGCCGAAAACCATGTGCTCTGATGCAGCCCGTTCTCCTCCTCTGCACATCCACCACACACACACACACCGAGCCTCCGCAGAGACCCCGGCACTGATCCCCTCTTCCTGCTTCTGTTTGTCTGCCCATCTGCCCGTCTTCAGATCACTTCTCCTCCTCCTATCCTCACATTCATGCTCTGCGTCCTGAGAACACTTTTTTTGTTTCTTTTAGAGATTTTCTAGACGCTCCACTTTGGTCGATTAGCACGTCGTTAGCGTGTTTCCACGCCGGCGTCGGCTCCCTGTGAGAGTCGACTCCGGCGGGAGCTCATTATCGCCGGGCATGAAGTTGACTGCCAGGGTCCCGGCTGATTTGTCACATCCCAGTTCCCCTCCCGCCGCTAAAGCCAGCAGATTGGGGGTGTTGTTGAGCTATTTGTGTGTGTGCGTGTGGGGTGGAGAGGATTGTCTGGAACGGCCTGCTCCTGGGAGCCTCACAAAGCGTTTTTCTGTGGCCTGTGCTTGTTACTGTCTTGTTTCCTGACAGTAACTCTTGTCGGCAGAGAGGGACGACGGAGAGTCACGTGGCTGCGTGTTGAGAGCGTTTCATGTGGCATTTGTCATGTTGCTCGTATTGTTTACAGTAATTTATGCAGTTGTGTTTATGGCTCCGTATTGTACTGGGAAATGGAAATGGCGCCCCAGCAGAGCTCCATCCACTCAAAAGATGCATGAGATGAGCTGAAGGAGGGTGGAGGGGAAGAAATCAGCAATGAAGGCAAGAGATTTATGAGTCAGACAGACATTTTTCAGCACGTTGGCTTCATCAGAGGGGAGACAAATTTATCCAGCAGCCTTACAACGCCTCAGCAGCTCTGGAAATTCAGCTTTCTGTCTGCTGCGAGTCAGAAAAGGCCTGTGTTTAATGTAAGACCAACGGTGATGTGGCTTTGAAAACTCCTGGATTTGACAAGCCTTCACCGTTTTGAGTTGAAGTGGTTCACGTCTTTTTCCACCAAATCCTTAAGCAAAACCTTCTTGTTCCTCCTGGGTCTTTACCCACTGATTAAGTTTACTCCTGACATCCAATCAGGAGTTCAGGTGCTTGAATCTAACTTTTACGTAAATGACCATTTTATCTTAATTAGAGGAACGTAGAATCACTTTCATGATTATAAATTTATCTACTGCTCTCTTCTTTTGCTGACTGGTAGAAAATAAATGAATTCTTCAGTCAGCGTTTAGATGTTTGGTGGTGATAAGTTGGGCGCCTTGATGGGTTTGTTAATCTCCGGTATGAACGTGTAAGAGGTTTTTGGTGACTCAATGTCAACATTTACATTGAACTGAGCATTTATTTACTTTCTGCTAACTTTAGGATCAGAAACAGAATCATCTTTATTTACCAAGTATTTGAAGAAAAGAAGGAATTTGACACCGGATAACCACACTCTTTCTGTACAATTATTATAAATACGCATTAAATATATATATAAAAAAAGATATAACTGGAGCTTGAGTTGTAAAAAAAATAAATAAATAATAATAATTATAATTATAATAATAATAATAAATGATAAAGTGCTTTGTACAGAGAAGAATAAAAAATATATTCACATAAGTTAAAATAATAATAAAAAGATAAAATAATAATAAAAAATAAAAATAATAATAATAATAAAATAAATAGTAAATACAAAAATAAAGAAAATATTAAAAAAAAATAAAAATAGTAATACAAAAATAAAGAAAATATTTTAAAAAATAAAATAAATAAATAAATATATAAACAAATAAAATAGTGCACTGAAAGTATGTCAAATTTAATAGTGTATTTCTACGTTCTTGTTTTCACAATCTAACTTTCCAGATCTGAAGCTACTGAATCAAAATTACCAATTTTGTGCTTCTTTACTCCTAACTCATTAGATACCCTCATTGTTGTGATAACTTAGTTCTTCTTTAACCTTAAGTTGAATTGAAGTGGTTTGGTGCAATTAGGGTCGTTCAAGTGTGTGATTTTCTAAATGTTGTGTATTATCTGCTGGTTTCCTTAATTTTGGGGGATCGGTGATCGGTGATCAGGGATTGGTGATCGGCCTAGCCTACATATGAAACTGATCTTGTATACCTCCAGGAAGGTCTGACAGCCAGCCATTGTTGCTTTTTGCTCAGGACACTTTATTAGTTGTTTAAGTTAGAACGTAAAAATTTTTTTGTTCAACAGGTAAAGTTCAATGATTTTCAATACAACTCGATTGGAACATTGGAGGTAAATGCTGTCAGTAATAAAAAAAATAAAATAAAATCTGAATCAGCCCAAATCGGTACAGGCAGGTCAGGCTTTTCAAAGATCGGTGATTGGTGATGGGCCAGAAAATAGTGATCGGGCATCCCTATTATTAGATGGGTTTATTCTGGACATTTTTGCCTTTAATTGATAAAACAGCTGAAGAAAGACAAGAAATGGTGAGAGCAGAAAGTTGGAGAAGACATGCAGCAAATAGGCAAGAACTAGGTAACTATTGGTAACTCACACAGTCCACCACAAATTACACATTGGAAATAGCACTGAAACACACAGATGGAAGTAAAAGTCAGAAAATTTTACTTCAGCGATAAATATCAGAAGAATTATCACCACTCTGGAAAATGTTAGACGAAGGAGCTTCATGAAAGTAGAGCCGTCCTACTGGATTGCACGTTATCTTAATGTCAGGGCTGATTGGTGCATATCTGCACAAAACAGTAGACTACTCTGGCTCTGCTTTAACTGTGCAAGAACATGTACTGAGGCAACCAGAATGTCCAATTCTTTCTTTATGCGTTGCATGAAAAATGCCACACAGCCAAGGTGGATTTTGTTGTGCAACTTCAAAATTGGTCCATTCATTTTTTCCAGATCCATTAGTTTTACTGCTCGTCTCTTTCAGGGTTGGGGGGGCTTGAGCCTATCCCAGCTGTTGACAGGTCAGCAGCCTATCACATGTCTAATTTGTCAGGACAGACAACCATTTATACACACATTTCCACCTATGGTGACCAATAAACCTGATGGGAAGAAGCCTGAGTGCTCCACAAAGAAATGCACCAGGGATTTGAGCAAGGAACCTGATTGCTGGAAGGCAGCAGCGTTTACCACCGTGCAGCCCGGGTAAAGAACAACATCAGCTTTTTTTTTAAATACAAGACTGGAACATTGGTCTTCTGGGTAAAAACTACTTACCTGTGCAGTTCATCGATGCCTTCTCCAAAGCTATCTCATCCTCCTACTTCTTCATCAAACTTGTAGTCAGTTGTTGTCAGCAGTTTCTTATGCAGAAGCTTAAGTGTGCAAATGGCGTCGAAAAGACCAACAATTTAACTCAATGTGATGCAGATTTTGCCGGATGTTACTTCTCTGGTTTTGCTACAAACACTGAAGCAGTCTGACTTTCTTACATCATGAAGGTTGGTCTGAAGTTTTGGGTGAAGTCTACTCGTTGCATTTTGAGGCACTGAAAACAAACGTTCCTTCTGCCTGCAGAGCTTTGGATGCATGCATGGTTGCAAAATGTGTAAATCTCTGTGCAAACTTTGCAGAACATGTTGAATCTTGTGTCTGACATGATTCTGCAAGTGCAGTATCTTAGATATTTGATCTAGTTAGATTGTGGCTTCCTCCCGTTGTAGGATTTGTATGCCAGAGCTGAAAATTCAATATTAAACCGCCCAAAGTTTGATCACACTCCTCGCAGGACTTAGACGGCCCCAATCGAGGATTTGCAGCGTGACACAGCTCGTCTGTTGAGGGCCGGGATCAGTTTTGTGTCTCTGACATCAGACCTGATTAGAGAGCGAAAAGGCCGCTTGTGAGAGACGATGAAGAGACAGAGAGTCGGAAAGACAGAGGAGAACAGGAGCAGGGGACTCGACTATTCATCTGTCACTAATCCTGCGTATGATTCCCTCCCTCTGTTTGTCTCCCCCTCTCCCCTCTGTGTGTGTTCACTCCTCATGTCTTTGTTTGGCAGTCATATCTCTGCTTTCATTCCCCCTCTTCCTCTCCTCCACTGCTTGCTCTTCATCTTCCTTTGTCTTCATATCCGTCGTTCCTCATCCCAGAAGTCTCCTCATTTTTTTAGAACCCCTTCTGCAGCTTCTACCCCACTCTTATTAAGAAACACGAAGGATACGGAGACCTGCCAGGTGTGTGTGTGTGTATAATTGACGCAGGCCTTGAGCTGTGATGCTTAAGCATTTTCCGCAAACAAGCAGATTTTATAGCCCCAGGGATGAATGGATGGATAGATGGATGGATGTGTAGTATAGAGTTATGTGAACTGAATGTGTGAAAGTTGGTGTGGAAGCGTTGTGGAGCAGCTGCAAGTGACAGTGATCACCTCAGGAATGGATGGGGAATGAAATCTGCGCTGTTTGAGAAGAGGAATGCAGATTTCTCACAAATTATTTTCATCTGGTGACCGACTGTAGCTGGATATGAGAAAGATAATCTGTTTCTGCAGCTCTACAGTTCTTCAGTTTCATTTAGCAGACACTTTTGTCCAAAACAACGTACAACACAAGCAAGAATTTAAACAGAAGGAAAACTGTAGTTTGTGCGACAAAGATGCTACAAATTATTTGGAGTCAGGTGCTGCCATTAAGTGAAGGATGTTTTATTTCAGAATAGAATAAAATAGAATAGAATAGAAAATACTTTGTTTATCCCCAAGGGGGAGTTCAGGGGGAGTCAAGAGCCAATCAAGAAAACAAAAGTAAGTAGTCTGTTCAGTCTCTGTCTCCTGGATCCTGTCTGCTCACAGCAGGTGAAGTTCTTCCAATGTGGCCTTCATGTCCAGTGTTAGCTCCATTAGCCATGTCTGTGACTAGCATGATGCTACTCTGCCCTCTGGTATTCCCTCTGTTGCTGTGTTAGCACAGCTAGCTTGTCCATCTTAATGGAGGTAGATCTTATGTTCTCAATAACGATGGATGGAAGGACAGGTCGATGTCATCACTTCTTAGCTCTCACCTGAGAACCAGCACGTTGTCCTTACCTCCTTCTACCGACCTTGTGGGGAAACATCAGGCCTTGCACCAGTTAGCACTGACATGCTACAGGCTGCTAACAGCTGATTTTACATGTAAACAATGCAGCCATGGTTACATGTAGGATCTCCAGACAAACACAGGAGCAAAAAAAGTAAAAAAAAATATCACTGAAGACAAAATGAGTTTGGTGTCCATGACCAACAAATGAATCATACAAAGTCATGATCCACTTCAAATGCAAAGTTTTTGAAAAAGAGATGAAGAAATTACAAGAAAATGGACAAGGAAGAAAGAGCATATACATCAAACATTCTACATAATAATGTAGAATAATTTGGCCAACTAATCTTAATTACATGCTGCAACAGTATACTTCAACCTTAAACAGCATTCAGTGATTAGTGCTGAAAATACACTAAGAGCTGAGTCTGAGATCTTTGGACTCATTTTACCCCTGAGGACAAAGAGGAGAAGGCTCAGATTAAGGGCCTAAGTGTTCCCTGAAACGACGAGTCTTCAGACATCTCTTTAAGTAGAAAGGGACTCTGTGCATCATATAGAGTTAGGTAATTCATTCCACCATTGGGAACAACAGAGGAGAAGAGTCTGGCTAGAGATTCAGAGCCGTGCTGGGCTGGGAGCACCAGGCATCTTTCACAAGCAGAGCGTAGTGGGTGAGGAGTGTAGACCTGGATGAGGGACCCCAGGTAGGAAGGAGCTGTTCTTGTCAATGTTTTGTGTTTCTCCACAAGAGGAGGAGGAAGAGGAATCTGTGCACAACAAGTCTTAAAACGACAAGCTCCATTTATAATGGCGGCTGTCAGAGTTAACTTTGAAGCGATCCAGGTTGAAGAATCTTGGAATTATTCCTGAAACTTAGCTCAGAAAGGTCTGTGTGATACACTGTACACCCGTAGTATCATCATGTGTGTTTGAGTGTGTGTGTGTGTGAGTGTTTTTGATGCTGTGGAGTGTGAAAACTGTGAATGAGGGCAGCTGTGAGGGCTGTGGAAAAAACACACACACACACTTTCTGACTCGCAGCGCAGGGAAACACTCCTGAACGTGGAGCGTTTCTTGGTGTCCTCTCACTGTTTCTTTCATGATGCTCGCTCACTGTCTGTCTGTGTGTATGTGTGTGAGTGAGTGTGTAAGTGTGTATGTGTGTGTCAAATGGGCAGATGTCCCCCTCTGTGTCCCACAGATGGGCTCTGGGATGCCACAGTGTCCTTGTCCAGGATTCACAGGATGCTTGGACACACACGAGCAAACTGAACCCAACTGGGCCCTCCGCTGAGTGTGTGAGGGTGTGTGTGTTTGGTTTGTGTGTGTGTGTGTGTGTGTGTGTATCAGCAAAAGGAAAGACTGTCATTCTTCACTGTGTGCAGATCAGAGCTGTGGCAATCTCTTAATCCTTACTCGACTTTCTGCTGAGACCCCCCGCTGTTCTCACTGCTTACCTGCAATTACACCATTAAAGATCTGTCTGTCTCACACACACACACACACACACACAAACACACACACACAGGTACGCTTAGTGCAGGAGACCATTTATTCTCGGCATGTGCAGGAATATTGATACTGCCAAATTAAAGGAACAGTTTGTTGAATGTTAAAACTTTGAAATATTGAGAAAAGTAAACCACGCTGACCTGATTCTAAGAAATGTTTTTACTACATTTGTTCATTTCTCTCGGGACAAAAATGCAGAAAATCAAACCTAATTTGATTTTGACACAGTGCAAAAGCCTTTAGTCTTAAATCAAGGAACTTCAGGATGTTACTGAATCTTGAAAGAAGTTTTGTGTTGACACAAACGACCTGTTTATGCTCAGTTTGAGATTGTTCCGAAAACTCAAAGAAGAAAAACAATCAAACAATCTTTAAATCAAGGTTATATCTCAAACACATCTAAATATCAGAATTTAAACCGCAGCAAGTGTTGAATAAATTCCACTTCTCTGTAAAGAACTGTGAGTGTGCTCCTCATGACTGAGGCCAGGCAGCGCTCACAACCACAGCACCAGAGGGAGGAAAGATGGAGAGACACAGTGATAGTCAAAAACAAAGGCACAGTTAAGACGATAATGGGTCATCACTGAAAAACAGATCAAAGGTATACCCATCACAGTCAGACCAGGCAATGTTCCTCCAATCCTCTATGGTCCAGTTTTGGTGAATTTAAGCCTTGGTGTAGTCTTAACTGACAAGGGTGACACCCAGTGTGGTTTTCTGCTGCTGTAGCCTGTCTGCTCCAATGTTCAATATGATGTGTTTCAAGAGATGGTCTTCAACAACATGCATCAAAAAGGCATTTTCACCCAGAAACCTGCTGCTCACTTGGTGTTTTTTCTTTCAGGGACCATTCTCTGTAAAACCCATGGAGATGGTGGTGTGAAAATCCCAGTAGATCAGCAGTTTCTGAAAAACTCTCTTAAATCATCTCTTTCCCCTCATCCATGCTCGGTTGCCTTCACCATGTCTGCATGATTAGTTGCAATGAGTTGCTGCTGTGTGATTGGCTTGTTGGATATTTGAACTAACGAGCAGTTGAACAAATGTACCTTTTTACCTCATTGGCTGCCAGCTGTGTAAGAGCAATTTGACTGATCTTCCTAGACCTGCAGATGATGAATGTTTGTTTCTACCTTTTCCTGTTTTTTGGTATTCAGCAATAAAACAAAAGGTGGTTTCACCAAAAGTGTCTGTTTTTGACCCCCCCAAAAATGGAGAAAACAAGCTTTAATCCGCACGATCTCTGTTGTCTTTTCTCACAAAGGTGATACACTCTGAATGTGAGCTGCCTCAACATGTCTGACTTGCAATGCTATGACATTTCATTCATTGATTCTCAGTTATCTTGCATCTTCTTGTAATCTATGCTGATCCTAAGAGGACACTGGTGCCACCTACAGGGGTCAGTTCGTCAGTATACTGGATTACAAGCCTGACATTGATGGACAAGCTCAGTCAGACAACATTTTTAATTAAACTGACAACAGTGGCAAGTAGGTATGTCCCTTTACAGATTTTTTGACTTCCACTTGATCTGATTTTTTTCACATTTTGTCGATACCTTTCTCTGACAAATCCCGTGCTCTGTTGGGTGATTCCGTTGTAACTGACAGACCATGTTTGTTGTATTAAAGTGAGCCCTGTTGGTACCTCCTTCAGGAACACTCACTTTGTTGCAAGGGCGATGGCCTTCGTAAAACCTTTAGGATTATACTATCATTGCTTTCCAAAGAGAAGTAGTCCCACACAGCAAACGTGTTTGCAACATGGTTTCATTTACAGCAGCCGTAAAGCGTGACGGTGCTGAAAACATGTGAAAACTGGATCAATTCCAACCAGGTAATGAAATCCGATGCTATTCGATTCTCCAAAGTAGCCATATCAGGCGCCAATACCAATCAGTGTAGTGGATCAGGTCGTCCCTATTGGCAGCCAACGAGTAAAGTGTCTGGGGAGTGTTTACATTCACTTTGAGGTTTTAAGGCTTGGGACTGGTACCAAAAGAACTTCAATTACACATCTTGAGACATTTTATTTTACATTAAAGTTGAGTTTTTATCTTAGATGTGTCAAAAAAGTAACCAAAAACATTTTTTTAATTATCTTATTTAACCTTGGATGTCTATAAAGTGGCCAGTACATATAAATTCTAGTTGATGTTAATTGAATAATTTACTAAATATACTTAATTGAAGTTGATTTGTCGTACACTGATGGTGGAATATGTTTCAACAGCTGAAATTGTGTGAAATTACTCTCAGTCTGGATAATGTTGCAAACAGAGCTGAGCATGTGTGTTCACCTTTGCATCTGTGTGTGTGTGTGTGTGTGTGTCCTGTGTCCTGCTGTGAGTTACATAAGCCATGCTGAGGGCCAACATGTCTCCAATCTGCCTCTCTGCGGAGGGGTGTGGGGGGGTGAAGACTCTGTCACGGCCACACAGGTGGAGCCCCGGTCACAGGAAGGGCAGATTAAAGGAGCAGTGCCACCTGTTCTCTAATCACTGTGGTTAAATTGTTACTGTGTGTGCAACCTTCAAATCTGAATCAGACAGATGCTGCGTTTACTACTGCAGAAACAGCCCAAAAGCATCAAACTGCATGTTTTAATTTCATTCAACATCATAATTTGACATGAGCATGTTTCCTATTAGCTCCTGTAAGAAGTCTGATTTGTCAAAATGTTTAAACAGCGCTCTTAAGCAGAGACATAAGCGTGCTTCTTCATATTTTGTCAGTTTCTCTTTCCCTCTCTGTCACAACTCTGCTCATCTTCTATTTTGCTTTTTGAATAATTCACCAGCTTTCACACAGCAAAGGCTTCAACTTGACAGAGCAGGAAAAACATGGCCGGGACTAATGATATTAAGAGGAAATGGCGTGCAATGTAATGTTGCAAACAGTGATTTTATTAGAAATGTGACATTACATGACAGAGTTACCTGGTTGACAGAGACGTGGATGGGAAGTTGTTGTTTTAACATCATTGGTAAAAACTGTCAAAGAGAAATAAGTGGTGAGTGAGGGGTGGATGGAGTGGGGTGGTGTTAGGACAAGATAATACACACACTCACACACACACACACATATACAGTGACAGTGAGCAGGACGCTGCAGGCTACTCTCTGTCACATCTCTAATCCTCCTTATTGTCAGAGTCAAGATATACTCTGCCTTCCAGCGCTGCCTTCCTCCCTCCTTCATCACTCCATCCATCCATTCCTCCACCCTCAACTAAACTGTGCCACATTTTCTCTCCATCTTCCCTTTCATTCATCGGCTTCCCCTCTCCGTCTGCTCCAGCTGTGAGCATCAGCCCGCTTTGCATACGTGCGCCCCCCCTCCATTCATGTGCAGGAAATCGTACAGCGTGTTCAGCAGATGAAAGTGAAGACGTGTCTCCTTCGACGCATAAAACAACTTGTTCCCACTCTGCGCGTCTCTGACTCGGCCCCCCTGCTGAGCTGAGTGGGCCGGCGAGGCTAGCTCTCACATGCTCGCGTGTAGCACCATGGGCTATATGAGGGCCAGAGAAATGTGTGCACATTTTTGCTCCATGCACACTTGCCGGCATGTGTCTATTGAGTTATAACTGTCACATCAGCTGAGAGGAGGAGAGCTAATCCCATAGTGTGGGGGGGCGGAGTGAGGACTCTGGTTTTCAAACATTTTGACATGACGCTTCCAAGGAACTTTTTATTCAAGTGTCTTATTGTCTGAAAGACAAAAGAAACTTTTTTATTATTAGTATTTTTCAAGCTTAAACAGCAGTTGTGGCACCCTGTGATTATTTTGTGTTTGGACTGATAAAGGAGCTTCATGGCTGTAATTACTAAGTTGGAATTATTTGATTTGACAGACTGGTTCTAGATAAAGAAATTGAGAAATCATAACTTTCAAATGAAGTCATTATGCTGTTTTTGACTGATTTCTCTTTTTAGCTGGAGTCCTGAAAGTTTGTTTGTCTGCCTATCATGGCTTACTGACACCAACTGTAATAAACTGCCTATACAATAATCAAGTGTTTTTGTCTTATTTTCAGTTAAAAGTGTCATTTTAGACTTAATATGAGCTACATTCACCTGACCAGTCCAGAAAAATGTCTTATTTCTAGTTAATTCAGACGTCATTTTTATCTTTAAATAACTTGAAATAAGAATTTTTCTGGACCGGTCCAGTGAATGTGGCTTATATTAAGTCTTAAAAAACACTTAACTGAAAATAAGACAAAATCACTTAATGAAATTACAGTGTTTTTTTTTTGTTGTTGTTTTTTTTTTTTTTTTTTTTTTTTTTTTTTTTTTTTTTTTTTTTTTTTTTGCAGTGTAGTATATCTTGACTCGAATTATTTGATTGGAGGCAATTCACCAAAGTCAGGTCCAGAACTTAAAGAGGGGGTAATTTTTTTTTATCATTATTTTTTTTTTCTTTAAGGTTTTAAACTGTCCCTCTGATGCCCCCGTAGTAGCTTAATAAGATTTGCAGCCCTAATGAATACATAACTTCTCATACTAGTGTTTTAGAAAACCAGTGTTTCAGTTCTCTGTCTGCTGCAACTTTAAGGTCCCCTGTTGCTCAAACCCCCTTCTCTCTGATTGGTCTTGTTAAAAGCCTATTATAAAGCAATAACCTTAAATGTAATCAAATAAAAGTTATTAAACCCCAAATATAATAGTTTTTTACATTTGGGAAGAAAAAGTTTCATTTTGGGCTCAGCATCTTAGTACATTTTAGGTTCATCACGTTTCCTATTCAATTCTGTGTCGTTAATACATATCGAACTCCAACAGGCCAACATTCTGAAAGCCTGTCAGGGGCAGACCTTGGTGTTTGAAGCCTGCTCCTCGAACATGTCACAAACCAGTTTGGAGATCCTTATGTGGTGACTTTATAATCTCAATAAAATCTTGTGAAAATATGTTGCTATTTTGGAACATTCATTTTTAATCAGTTTACAGACAGATTCAGGGCTTTCTGCAATATGTAGTGGTTTGTAAATCTGCGTTATTCTTAGTGTATATCCATGTTTAAAATATAGTTAAGTATAATATACCCCCTCTTTAATTGAATTTAGATCAAATATGGTTGAGAAACATATTCTACAGCACATACAAGGAGAGGCTAGCTCTAGTGCATGAGTGTTCCTATAAGAGTTTGGGAGAATATTGGGTTTAAGTGAATCTTTGACTTATTTTCAATGCCAATACTTAAGGAGTGGACTCTTTTTTTGTAGTGGGCTATGGTGAAAGTTTGGCAGGCAAAAAGAATTTCAATCCGTCACAGACCTGATCTAAAAAAAGGACTGTGCACTTCTACATCCCTGCTGAAGTCATGTTGGTCATTTCTTGACAAGAAGAGGAGAAAAATCCTCTTCTCTATACCTCTGATTCATCATTCATCACAACCTGGAACCCCTCACACCCCCAGATTATAGCTAGACTGCAGCACAGCTCAGTTCCAGCGCTGAAAAGAAATGTCTGTCACTGACTCAACGATGGAGTGAGAGATGGAGTAACACCAATGGTTTGTTGAGTTGTGGTGTTAAACCGTCGGCATTGTTTTCATGAATTGACTCATGGCAAACTGGATGTCAGTTATGATTAATATTTAAGTTCCCCATCACTGCACAAATTGATGGAGTAAGGGCGCTTTATTACTCCGGAAGGACAGGAAGTGATAAAAAACGAACCCTTAGGCTGCATTTCAGGAGAGAATACAACCACAGCAGATTCTTCTCCTCAGGCGGACTGGCAGGTGGTCTCACCTGCAGAGCCCTTCTGAGCGGGTGAGTCCTAAGGGAGCCCCAGACTCCCCTGAGTGCAGTTTTAATTGAAATAGCTCCCTGATGAGGTTACCTAATTAGACGGAGTGAGGATGTAAAACTGCGTTTCAGGAATTTGGACATGCAGTGGTTCGGAAAACACCCCTAAAAATAAGCACAAGCGCGTTTTTCCAACAGGCATCTAGATTTATTTTCTCCATGAAACACAGAGGCTTCATAAATGTGTGTAGTATTGATATGTGTGTGTGTGTGTGTGTGTGTGTGTGTGTGTGTGTGTGTGTGTGTGTGTGTGTGTGTGTGTGTGTGTGTGTGTGTGTGTGTGTGTGTGTGTGTGTGTGTGTTCAGACTACCTCTCTGCCTCCCAGGCTGTTATAAGGGTCATTAAGTCGTGAGTAGTTAATTAAATCTAGCAGAGGTGATCATGGTTGGGTGTTTTTACTGCGTCAGTGCGTGTAGTGATTAACAGGAGCTGTGTGTCACACATTAGGATGGACCTCGTTACTGTAATCCTCTTTTAATTTTTTTTTTAAATCTCAAACCACAGAACTCCCTGACTTCCTTTCTGTCTTTTTTTCCCTCTTGTTTATGTGGGGAGAAGACACTTTTGTGGATTCAATATTGTAACTTTTCTCGTCAGCCTCAGAAATTCTAATTGGTTAAATGAATTTCTGTTCAAGGTCCCATATTCTGCTCCTTTTCTGCAGTTTAATATGGATCATTGATGTCTTCATGAAATGGTAGAAACATGTTTTGGTCCAAAAAGCCAATAAATCAAGCACAGCAGCATTGTTTCCAGGCTCTCGTAGCCCCTCTGTTCAGAACGCTCTGATTTAGTGGGCGTGGCCTTCATATGTAAATGAGCCACCGCTTATACCGCCCCGCTCTCCTGCATCACTGAGAGCGGCACCACGAGCTCCGAGTGCACAATGTTTAGAAAACAGCGAAGCTCGTTTACCGTAGCACTACAGGCTAAAACAACAGGCAGCTAAAGTTAGCATCCTGAAGCTAACACAGAGACAGGGGGGACACTGAGGAAAAGCTCTTACATCTGCTCCACAGCACACAGCATTTAAAATACTCACATTTCCAGGGTCTGAGGTTTGTTGGTGGATGGTTGGTAATGCGCCTGGATTCAGGACCAGTCTATTCACTAGCCCTCTGTTGGACTGTCCAAAGTTGGAAAAGCAGTCGGCTGTGGAGTGACTAGTGCACACATGAACAGTTTTACTGAGTGTAGCTGGCACATTTCCTTGATAAATGAACTCCAGCCACTTAGTCTTGTCTTCTTCCGAGATGGGAAGCTTGAGCAAGGAACTATGTGGCTGTTTACTGCCAAAAACAGAGCAGAGCAGCAGGTAGGGGAGTGGGCGGGGAGGGGGTTTGGGGGTATTGGTCCGGTGGACTAATCAGGTCAGACTTGCTCCTGATTGGTCAAAAAAGGGAATCGCTGATGTTGGCAAATCCCCCAAATCCAAACAGCTCGTTTTAGGTCAGGAGTTTACATTCACAAGCACTGCTAAGTTCAGGTTTTGTCATTAAATATCACATTTTGTGGGCTGGGAGGAAAGCCAAAGACCCACAAATTTCACTTAAAGACCATAAGTGATTTTTGCACTATATGGGACCTTTAATAAAGGAACCTCCACCACAGAATGCGTAAAGCCTTTATATGAAACAGCCTTGTATTTGTGTCAGACTTTAATATTGGTTCTCTTTGGTGAAGAAGTTTATATTTGGTTTAAAATGGGCAAACAAGCAAAAAAAAAAAAAGGTGCGGTTGAAATGCGTACATTGCGTACATACGTTGCATACATTTGATTCTGTCGTTACACTTTCATTCGGTGGGAAATTTCCCCCATTCTACGCAAACAATCCTCGTTTTACATAAACAGAGCTGCTAACAGCCGCACAAACTAAGAATGAAAATGTCACCGCAAGCGGAGAGTGAGTCATTCTCAAAAGCTTTGCTGATCATCACAGCAATTCCACAGCTTGACAACTAAAAAATGATTTATCTTGACATAAAGTCTTTCCATACTACTGTGACATTCAGTTTTTATTATAATAAGGGGTAAAGTCAGTCTAGAGCTGTCTATTACTCAACACTGACACATACAGACTCATTCTGAACAAGATGATTTTTGATAGTTTGCTTATAATTTGTGTTGCGTCATGGATCAGATCCACATTAACCCCTTGATGCCTGTTGACCCAACTTTGCATCATACCCTGTCAGGTCTTGATGCAGCTGAAATGACCTTTGTATCGCATTATCACTTATTGGTTAATATTCTACGCAAACCAAAGATCGTATCAGATCCACAAGATGGACATTGTTGGTTTGAAAACTACGATGTGTTCAAAAAATTGTGCTCAATGTTAAGAGACAGTTTATACTTTTGGACTTTGATTCAAAGCAGGAAGTAAGACACTTCCGAACATTCCTTTGTCAGAAGTAAGTGATCATAAAGTAAAGGTTTAGTTGAGCTTTGGTAATGTACAACCTCACAACTTTTGGCCAGTTTTGAAAGTACTGTACTTTCTACAGATGCTTTATTCTACTTCTTCCTGACCTCACTCCAAACTCTTCCTCCCTCCTCCCCGCCGGACCTCAGAACACTCTCACCGATGATGTAGTTTTGAAAGATTCCCCCTCAAACACAGAAAGCGTCCTCTCTGAGAGCAGACTGCTCTCCTGGCAGCAGGTCTTTTCCCCAGATAACGAGGAGAGTGAGGGGGAGGTATGAAAAGAGAAGGAGAAAAGATGCAGTGATATGTCAAGAGTAGGAAAATATAGAAGGAAGGAGTGAGGAGGAGGAAAGGAGAAATGGACAGAGACGCATGATGGGGGAGAGAGATGAAGCAGAGAGCGAATAGCGGAGAGGGAGAGAAGTAGAGAAGTAGAGATGGGTGCTTCTCAGCCCTCGGCACAGGCTCTCAATGATTCATGGACTTACTCCAGTGATATCAGTAGCCCTGCTTTAGAGAGACACGCACACACGAATGCACACACAGCGATACTGGCACTAAAAACTTAAGCAGAGAGCTGAGCTGAGCCATATTTGTGTTAAATCCTTATGTACAGAAGAAGAGTCTGACTTTTTCCTCCTGTCCTTAAAGGAACCATAAAGACTTGTTATGTGCTAACTTAGGGTCTCAGTCAGAAGCTCATGTAGGCTAAGTACTGAGGTCTATGGGTGTTAGAAATGTTAGCTAGCCAAATGTATGATTTTGACCGTTTGGTGGTTTACTTTTAAACAGTTTTCTTTTAGTTTTCCATTTGTTAACTTGATCTAAGATGAGTTTTCCTCATCCTGTAACCAGATTAAGGCTCACCTTCCTGAAGATGAAGGTAAATTATAGGTGCCACAGTTTAAGAAGTGTTGTTTACTGGCAACTATTAGTCAAATGCTTTGGTGGTAATTATCTAAAAGTCATCAGTCAACAGGGGCACTCATTAATCTGTTACACCTATGTCTATACATTACTTAAAGAAGGGGTGTTATGCTCTGCCCTGCCTTAAACATGAATATGAATTAACAATAGTGGTTTGGTCAAATACTGTAGAATCCCTGAATCTGTCTGTAAACTGCTCAAAATGGTCTGTTCAAAAAATAAATAAATAAATAAAATATGAAAGATCGCTGTGAGACTTTCTGAAATGATAACTCATCACAAAAGGATCTCCTAAGTTGTCGTTTGAGGTGGAGGCCTCAAACACCAAGTCCGCCCATTCCTCTGCTCCTAACAGGCGTCCGAGGGCTGGCCAATAGGAGGGAAGGGGGTTTGTGGAGCATGGAGCTTTAAAGAGACAGCAGCTAAAACAAAGCGTTTGAGACAGAAGCTGAAATAAGAGTTTTTTACAAAAACCAGGGTGATTAAAGTCACATGAAACTTCTTCCAGGGTACCATAGGGACAGTAAAAAGCCTAAAAACAAAATGTGTAATACCCCTCTTTAAACAGTGTATCATTGGCTCGCTGGTGTGATGTTAAATGAGATAGCAGCATTTAAATCTGTGCTTTCTAAGTGGTCACAATTTAAGTTTGTTTATTCCCTTTTGGTAATTGTTAAATGTAAATGTCTACTGTTTGTGCCAGAATGCTAAAGCTAGCTTTTAAAATTAATGTAGTTGTTTCTCTAAGTTTACGCAGTTTACAACCTGGAATAGCGCAGATACACGATGAGGAGGAGATGGTAGCCATGGGAATAAGGTCTACTGTGCCGTATGTCAGCTTTTTTCTGAGTGCTTCCTCACTTTAAAGTAGTTTGAATTTAAATATCCATTAAACCAACCAGAAAATTAGTCATTGGGAACATCTGTGACCAGTATGGATGCATATTCTCCGGTGGCCTCTGCTTCTAAAACTGTTGTGTGTTATTGGCGTGGGCGGAGACAAGCATGTTTGTCATAAAGTGATCTGGTTTCATGCTCTTTTGAGGTTTACTTTTTAGTTAGGAAAGTTTATTCCACAAAGATTTTTTTGGATGCTTTACTAAAATAAAGAACTTTGATATCTTTAAATGCTTTATTTCTCTTTCCAGTAAAATTTCTGAGACTCTAAAAGAGGTGAGGCTGCTAAGCGTGTGTGTCTCGGTTGTGTGAGAGAAATGAAAGAAATGGTTTGAACACTCTTGTTTTTCTCCCCGTGCGCTGCCTGGAGATGTACCTGGGGATTGAGCGCTCCAACACAAACATCTGTTTTCTCCTTTTTTTTTTAAACCCCCATAACAAATACCAGCCCGCCGCATTAACACAGTCTTTAATATGCTCCACGCTTCCCCCGTTTCTCCTCTTCTACAATAACACAAATCACTTGCACCTTTTGTAATCCTTTACCTGATAAAAACATCATCGTTCAGGAGCGGGATATTATCCGTGGAATTACATTCAGTTAGCGTGGAGTTTGCTGAGCAAACACAGGAGTGGGTCTTTCTCATGGAGAGGAGCTCAGGTCGTTTCTTTTCGCAGAGATAATCTCTTTTTAGAAAGTGTGGTGCAGACGCCTCCAGTCGGCACTGAGACATTTTTCTGGCACCGTGGACACAATGAGGAGGTTTTTCCTGCAAAGTGAGATATAAACGTTTTGAAAGGAGTGAATCCGTCTCTCGCGGAGTGATTGATGTCACTAAATTAAAACAAGCCTCGGTGCTTTACTTTATAAAGGATGCTGTAATCCTCGCTCGACAAAATGATAGACCGGATCTTGTTTTACATGTGCTGCATGACAAACTTGAAGTGATGGTTTTCTTTTTAATGAGCTCCAAAGAAATTTCAGAAGTTTGTCGTTTCAGAAAGTTTGGCAGGAGCCAAGAAGCATCACTGATGAGTGACAGATTACCTGTGCTGCTTGCTTTACCAGAGCACACTGAGGGTTTCTGATAGTTTGAGCAGACAAGAAAATAAGCAGAGACACTTTGGTGCGACTTTCAGGTATGATCCATGAGAGTTGTTGTATGTATGTTGCACGCAGCACCACTTTAACACTCACAAACTGTTGTATTTTTTATCCTGCACCACTGGAAACAAGATTTTGATGAAAGATTCTGATCCACATAAAAGACTCTTGACCTCCTCAGCTTATGTTCCAGCTTAATTAACATTAAAGAGGGGTATACAGAGCGTAGATGGTCTAGTGGTTTAGGTCCCGCTCCATGAGGTGGCCCAGGTTCGAATCCAGCCTTTGGCCTCTTCCTGTCCCCACTCTTGCCCTGTTTCCTGCTCTATCCACTGTCCTCTCTACTATCCAATTAAAGGCATAAAATCCCCCCCAAAATAACTTTAAAGAGGGGTATACTATGATTTTATATGTTTTAAACATGGATATAAAGTAACAATGCTGGATGGTGCAGTTTTTAAACAGCCACATATTCATATGTAATTCCTAACTGATGAAAACAGTCCTTTCTGAAAACAGAACTAGATCCTCACGACACTTGATGAAATGATGATGTCATCCCATGAGGATCTCCTGACTTCCTGGTTCATTACATATTTGAATGGCGGGCCTCAAACATCAAGATTTATCCATAGATCTGCCCCTGACTGGCCTCCAGAGGGCTGGCCAATCGGGAGAAAGGGGGTTGTGGAGCAGGGAGTCTTAAAGAGACAGCAGGTAAAACAAAGCACCTCAGTCTTAGAAAAATGTGGATTTTTTTAAGACTGTAAATCATGTTAAGCTACTGCTGTGGTACCAGAAGGACAGTATAAATCCTTAAAAAAAGCACAATGCCTCCTTTTCAGGGATCAGATTTGTTTCAAGATTGAGTAAAATCATCAACCTGCTTTTCTGGCAGCCATAAAGTAGTGAGGGTGATCAAAAGCCTCTGGCAAATTCAAAGTTTTGGCAACTAAATATGTTTTATCGAGCAACGGTAAAAGGGTTTTATTCTTGGAAATACATAAGAAATGCATTTTAAAAATCTAGTTCTGATCCTTTTTCAGCAGAAATACTACAGTTGAATAGACTAGAAGCTTTTATAAAACTTTGAGCAACACCTTCCTCTTGAAAGCGACAAAAGCTGGGACCAAATAGGTTGTATGTTGATTTTGGGTCTTTGAAGCTAATTCAAAGACACATATTAGCAGTCTGTAAAAATAATTAATAATTTATTAATTAATTAAGAAAAAATGGCAGAATTCACTTAAAATTAAAAGGTACAATGTTAAGGTTCCTAAACGCAATCTTGTGACTGTTAGGGAATGAAACAGTAGGCAATTTTCCATGCTGGACATGAACACAACATTGCAAGGTTATATATTGAAGAGCACATGTTTTAAAATTTAAAAAAAAAATCAAATTTTATTATTGAACAAATTAATTTTTATTACCACATGAGCACATGAAGGTTCTAAAAGTACAGAAAATTGGTACCGTTGATACCGATTACCAGGTACCACGCATTGGACCCATATCATTTCAAATGTGAAAGGTAACCATCTCTGTCTGCCAAATATTATTTCTAAACCAAAAAAAATTAAATTATGAAAGCATATGCTATTCATATGATTTAGCGCCACTAAAACACACAAAAAAATGGTTGTTTCCTTGATCTTTCCCATCTGTGCCCCCATATTCCATAACGTTCTCATCATGGATCTTTCACTTTGTTTATTCGTCGCTCTGTTGGGAGGAATCTTCACCTGACCTTCGTTATCAAGAGGAAAAACCTCCTTACTGTCCTTCTTCTCATCTCTTTTCGTCCCTCCATTCTCACGAAGAGAATCGGGAGAATCAGGAGCATCAATCGCAGCGTCGAGCTCATTCCACTTTAATTGAGACGTCCATGTTAAGACGGACATGAATATTACATCCACAGGCCCCATTAATATGCCGAGGCCAGTCTAAATGTTTTAATATTCACTCTGTAAATTATTGAGAGTGTGTTCATGGGCAGCATCAGATCATTCGTCACAAATGTTTAGTCTCTGATGTTCTCCAAGTGATGGAATTTTAATAGCCTACGCTGCAGCCAAAGTAGGACATTATATCCCATGATGCACTGCCACATGTGTTTGACCAAACCTCTCTGTGCTGATGATCGTCATCAACTTTTTCCGCTACCTTTGTAAGACAGAGAGAAGAGAGCATGTGTGTGTGTGTGTGAGGCAGGTACTTCTTTAGGCCTCTCTTTCCGTCTCCCCATCTGTCTGTGAAACATGTCTCTCACACACACGCATGCACACACACCGGAAATTATTCTAAAAACTCCTCATCTGATGTTCCACTGAGCACAGACGCGTCGGGCAGCGGCTGCAGCGATAAAGTTGGCGTTTCGTGTGACTGCACTTGGCAATTTAAAAAGAAGCCGGTTTCGCAGCAGCGGCGGCGGAAGACGTCGTCGCCTGCGGTTGCACTCACACACAAGCGCTGGCATCTTGGAGAGGAAGATGGATCGGAGTACAGATTGTAAGTGACATGTTAATTTCTTCTCCGTCACTCACCACCCGAGCATCCGCTATCAAAGTAAAAGGGACATGAGCCTCCGCCATCAAGGCTCTCCTCCTCTTCTTCTCTCATTTCTTCCCTTTTTCCCTCCCTCGCCTTCCTGTCGTGGA
Source organism: Halichoeres trimaculatus (assembly GCF_033239565.1). NCBI lineage: Eukaryota > Metazoa > Chordata > Actinopteri > Labriformes > Labridae > Halichoeres > Halichoeres trimaculatus. The sequence goes on along the minus strand of NW_027437199.1, from coordinate 8,037,386 downwards.
GCGATGTGGGGTGTGACTGTGATCAAGGAGATGTTCAGTGTAGCCTTCTGCTCATCCACCCCTCTTTTTTTTAGGATCTGTTTGATTCCTCTCTCGAGGATGACTGCTCTTCATAAGGCCCTCTGGGTATCTTCTCATCTGAAAAGGTCAAAGCATGTTTAGACTCTGAGCGAATGCAGGCTGACAGTTGTTTGTGTGAGGTGCAGAGCGGGGAGTGAGAGGTCGTCCTGGATTGAGGATCTTTGAACTTTCTGTCAGGGCTTCAGGAAACAAATTTAAAGGGTTACAGAACAGGAAGCGCAGATTAAAGGGTCAGAATCACACACAAACCTGAATACAGTTATCAAATAAGTATTTCATGAGGTCCAAAGGAAGCAGGAACATTTTTATTTTTAAAAGAAAATCAAAGGTGTCTTCAAATTTGCAAAATCAACACCCAGTTTAAAGAGTACAGTGTGTATCGAGCCACATTCCCACTGCAGGGACACTCTGTGCACAACTCTTCACACCAGGAGGGTTATTTATTGTAAATAAGAACCTCAATTTACCACCAGCTCATGTGGTATGTTCAAGAATACAGGAACTTTAAAGAAGGGTGTTGCATAATAAATCTTTCTGATAGGTTGAGAACTCACACCTTTTTTTTATCCCACTTTAGTGAAATTGAGCCAAAAAACTGAAAAAGTGTTAAAAACGGTTGTTTTTTGTCTGATGAGTGACTCAGATGCTTGGTCTTAGTAAGCTTTGAGAGGCCAGTGGAAACTTTTTTTAAAGGGGGTGTGTTTTTTTTTTTTTCTTTAACATTGTCGCTCTGGTATCCCTGGTATGGCTTTATCTCAGCCTCTGTTTAAAACACTTCATTTTAGCTGCTGTCTCTTTAAGACTCCCCCTTTCTTCTGATTGGTCAGCCCTCTGGAGCTACAGTCTGAAACGGGGCTACAGCCAGACCTTGGTGTTTGAGGCCCACCCCTCCAACTTTGATAAGTCAGCCAGGAGATTCTTTGGCAATGATTTCATCAAGTCTCCTAAAAGTCTCAAGATGATCTCATGAATGGACCATTTACAGACACATTCTGGGATTTTTACTGGCGATTTTTTTACTTCCAATCCAGTCCATTTTTTTCATGATACGTTTTGCTGATACCGATCCAATGCAAATAACTTTCTCTGATAAATCCCGTACTCCGTTAGGTGATTCTGTTGTAAATGATGAATCATATGTGTTAGATTTAAGTGAGCCCTGTTAGTCCCTTCTCAAGGAACACTCACTTTACAAATGTTGTAAGACGCTGTTTTGCTATCATTGCTTTTGAAAGAGAAGTAGTCCCACGCAGCGGACATGTTTGGAACGTGGTTTAATTTACAGCAGCAGTAAAGTGTGATGGTGCTGAAAACATGTGAAAACTGGATCGGTCCCAACCACACAACGAAATCTGATGCTATCCAATGCTATCTGATCCTAAAATGATAGATATATCAGGCGACGATACCGATCAGTATGTTGGATCAGGACATCCCTAATTTTTACAACATATTAATATGCAGCAGTTGGAAAAATTGCACATTCAGTATGAAAATCTGTGACTTAATATTCATGTTTGAAATACTGGAAACAATTATACCCCATCTTAATCATTTTTCTTTGATTTGAGTGATTTCAAGTCTTTGACATAAGATAACTGAAAAGAGATGACACTGGTGTGGTGGAGGACAGGACATGCAGCAAAGGGTAGTAGCCAGTAGGCTCAGGTACCAGAAACCAGTTCACTTGTGGAGCTGGTTCCAAATTTCTAAGGTGTGTTGATTCGAGAAGACACTCTCAGTTTTGCTTTTTGGTTCTTATCCAGCTATGTGATTTTTTTTATTGGATTAAACTGCAGTGGGAATCTTGCGGTTCAAGCAAAGTTTTACCTGTATGACAGGACTTTTCCTGTCATTTGAGCCAGCAACCGCTTTAACAAGGACTACACCTCAGTTACTGGGGCACCTGTAAGCCTGACTGGTGCTCCTTCAGTTCACCCTTTCAGGTCATTGAAAAAAGGGTTCATTGGACTCAGTTTCAGCACATTAGGATGTGCAACTTCTTTTTCTTCTGCAGCCTGCTCATGCCACAGTTTTTCCAAGTTATGAAGGGTTCACAGATTTTTTTTCCAGTTAGTATGAAAGTGTCAAGCACTAAACTTAGGAAAAAAGTTTCAAATTTTTTTTTTGTTTTTTTTTAAATTCCCCTTGTATTATTAGGGGGTTTATTGTTACATAACTTTGTATCTAAATTTTCATGTGTGTCATTATTTCTGTGACTTTCACCTTAAAAATAAAGGGTTGTTTCGTTGTGTTTGGTTTGGACTCAGTTTGTGAGCACACCTCCAAATGTTTAACACAGCCT